>NC_053039.3:422243707-423493707 GCF_002575655.3 Aegilops tauschii subsp. strangulata
CTCTCGTTTGTGTTTCCGACAGCAGCTATACTGGATGTGTTATTTGGGCAGGGCGTTTCTGCACGGTGTGATGATCGCTGCCGCCACGCCGGCGCGCTGCTGGGCCACGTGGACGCGGCGCCGGCGGCCTCCAAGAGGCGTGCCCCGCTGCCGCCGTCGGAGGAGAAGGAGAAGAAGGACCCCAACCTCAGCGGCGTGCAGCCAAGGTGTTGGCTAGCAGGAAGCGGAAGGAGGCCATGAAGGAAGCCGTGGCCAAGATGCGGGAGAAGGGGAAGGAGCCCGCGGACGCCGCCAGCACCGTAACCGGAATAAAGCCCAGATCGACAGGGGCCGTTGTAGAGTGAGTTTGTTATGGGTGCCGCTTAATTTTTACCAACTACTCATTTCTCAATGAGGAGCACATAACGGAGATCGATTCCACCACAGCTTAACGTAAGTATTGACTCAGTGGTTATCGTTTTGCTGTGTGATGGACAGACGGAGTACTACCAGCTGGAATTGATGAGCTCTTATCCGTGAATAATATACTTGTCAATGCTAGCACCAGGTCAACGATGAAGGTAATTTACGAAACTCAGTAGACGAATGTCTCAGAAACAATAGTGTGCTTCACCATCTTTCCTCTGCGGAAAACAACTAACGAAAAAAAGATTCCAAGTCTGCAGTATCATTCATCAGGAAGCGGAAGAGAAAAAAGCTAATCTCTCTGATGTTGTAGAAAGAATGTCGCTCTGGAACTTGATTTTCACCAAGCAACTTTGCCGGTGAAATTTCCCAAGAATATGTTCAAACTTATGACATTGATATTGCCAAAAATGACCAATCTTCCTTGGAAAAATATACCAAAACACATGACAATCTTTAAAAAAATATTACATGATATATTCTAGAGAGTTCAAAATAAACTTGTGTGCTAACTCCTAGATACAATGGACTTGCCAGTAATAAACTTGGGCGCTTAAGTCCACTCATCTGCTTCAGAAGTTCCTTCTCCAGACATGGTTTGTTACCACAACTTTTCAAGACAAGTTCATTCAGTTTTTTCAGGGGCCGGCAACACAAGGGACAAGCCCTTATCAGTATCATCCAAGTTAGTGCAGTTATTCACTTCAAGTTTCTCCAGCTCGGGCAAGGCACCTTCCTCGATTTGTATGGTCGTGATGTTCTCCAGCCCTTCTATGTAAAGCACTTTGAGCATTGGGAATGTACCTTCCCCAAAACATGCAGTCTTCTCGACGAAGGACTCCTCCCAGAGTGCAAGAAGAGTAAGGTTGCGCAGCTTCCCCAGCACATCAATGTCAACCTGCTTCAATTGTGTCTGAATTAGCTTTACCTTGGCTAGATCGTGGAGGGAATCCATCCAACCTGGGAGTTTGCCTAAACGGCCACTCAGGCGCAATGATAGGAGATGCTTTGGTGGCAGTGACTTTGTTTCTTTCAGAAATTCAAGCGACTTAGAGCGCACTTCAAGTCGTTCTAGATGAACAAGATTTGCTATTGAGCTGCATAAATCCTTCCCTTCTTCCCCTACCATTTGTACCTCCACACCTAATCTGCGCAAGCTGGTGAGCTTACCCAAGTCTCTGGCCACTCTGCTTCCTTGTGCAATGTGCACCACCCCTAGCACTTGTAGGTTCCTTAGCTTCTCGATTCCCTGATTTCCCTCTGGAGCTGTTACACTAAACTCACATGCGCAACCTGAGCAAACATGATCGTAACCAAAGCACCCGGTAACCAAGTCTACAAAGGTTTGAAAGGGACCACCATTACATTTTGCTTCTTCCTTCATTTTCCTCGTCTTCGCTGCAAATCTTTGGCAAAGTTGACTCCACCCACAAGGTGACGTAGCTTCTCCAGTTTGATGATACCAACTGGTAGTTGTGTCACTTTTGTGTCTTGAACATCTAATGTCTCTAGGGAACCCGAGGTTCTGCAGAGAGGAAGGAAGTCTTGAAATATTTGTCTTTCGCAGACCAAGGTATCTTAGATGGTGCAGCTCCCCGATGTGCTTGAGATCATCATTCTCTAGCTCAAGTGTGTCTTCCAAGTCAAGAACTCTCAACAAGCGCAATTCGGAGGAGATGAGGGACATAGGGCACCTTCCAAAGATTGTCAATGATCGTACCTGAGAAAAGTTTATGCTTGCCATCTTTTCATTTCTCTTCCACCTTGTCACTACCAAGTGGCGTACCTTAGTTTGTGGACCCTCATTGCAGTGCTTATCCATGATGAAGAGCTGGTTCTCCTCAATAGATTTGGACATGATTATTTGGAGCGCCACACTATGAACACGACAGCGTTCAACCGCCATGCTAGCCCTGGCCTCCTCCGAAGGCTGGATCATACTTCTACTGATGAGCTCATTGTAGTACCTCCGTCCAAGTTCCTCGACGCTCATGTCATATGGCTTTGTTATATAGCCTTCAGCTATCCACCGCCGCAATAAGCGGGTAAGCCTAATCTCATGGTTCTCGGGGAAGATACTTAGGTACAAGAAGCAACACTTGAGATGATATGGCAGCCCATCATAGCTTGAGGTGATAACTCTTTTGATATCTCGGTCTGACTCTAGCTCTGACCCAAGATGTTGTCGCAAATCCATCCATTCTCTGCTTGTTTTGGGCCTGTTAGCCAATAAACCTCCTATGGTGGCTATAGCAAGTGGAAGGCCCCGACATCGCTCTAAGATACGACTCGCTTGCTCCACCATATCTTTCGTCATCATACACTCAGCTTTCTTGTAAACCTTGAAACAAACAAATAACACAAACATTATGAAGAGGTATCCACCAAACCAATCTAGCAAGACTCACAAAAATTTAATTCCCATCCGCGTGGAAAAGTGTAAAGATTTTCTTTTGTGCAAATATGCAAAAGTGTAATAAAGTTGCATTGATTTTTCATTTACCATATATTCTTATGTTGACTTACATATTCTTATTTTCCACGTCGACTGTTCAGTATGTTGATTCTCTATGGGAGCGACTACAGATAAGTCAACTGATCTTATTTTTGGGTCAGTTGACAAAAGACACTTGGGTTTGGTAGTCAGCCCATTCCAGATTCGCTATGCATGCACACATTTTGCACGCGTGCATGATATGTATCTACGCATGCATGCTGCATGCATGTACGCATGATGCATTCATGCATATGCATGGACGCATGATACATACGTCCTCCTTTTCATCCAATCTAATTTGTAGTAATTGTATGATGTTTTGTGTGTCTGCTTTTGTCGTTGAGCCGAGGAGTACTATGATTGATGGATTAGCCTTGTGCCTAACCTCAAGCAAGTTGTACTCCTACACCATCAACTATACACCCCACCACCCCACCCCCCCCACCCCCCCCCCCCCCCCCCCCCCCCTCAGAAACAAAATGAATAATGATAAAACTTGCACACAATATGTGCAGAAATTATTATTTTTTATAATATGCAAGAATAAACATATGTTAGTGGAACTTTTGTAAAAAAGATGTTTTCTCAGGAGAAATAAATTAGTAGAGTTGATAATGCCTTAAAGAAGAAAGAAAAAATAGAAACAAAAAAATCATAATAATGAAGTCTTCTAAGCTAAAATGAATCATTGGCATTTAATATTACCCTTGAAGAAGAAAGAAAATAAAATAAATCTGAACGTTAACAGTACCCTTTAAGAAGAAAGGCAATAAAAAACAAGTAATGGCAATATTTGCACGCAACTTACACAAAAAATTGCGCTTTGTTATAATACGCAAAAATAAAGGTATTATCATTAAATAAATAAAATGAAATAGAATTAAAATGAAAATGAAAACTAAATAATAAACTTTTCTAGGGAAGAATAAAACCATTTAAGAAGAAATAAAATAAATAAATAACAAAATAATGAAATTTTCTAGGGAAGGTTGAAACCCTTTAAGAAGAAAGAAAATAAAAAACAACAACAAAACAAAATAATGAAGTTTTCTAGGGAAGAATGGAACCCTTTAAGAAGAAAGAAAATAAAAAAACAAAAACAAAAACAAAATAATGAAGTTTTCTATGGAAGAATGAAACCCTTTAAGAAAACAAAATACAAAAACTAAAACTAAAACAAAATAATGAAGTTTTCTATGTAAGAATGAAACCCTTTAAGAAGGAAGAAAATATTTAAAAAAAACAAAACAAAATACTGAATAGGGGAAAATGAAACCCCTTAAGATGAAAGAAAATTAAAATATAACTTGCACACAAGTATGCCTTGAAATTGCATTTCTGTAATATGCCAAAAATAAGCATATACAGTACATTTTCTGCTCTTTACTATAATATACACACATGGTGTATACTTACTTACAAACGCAAAAATAGAAGTAAATTTTTCTAAGAATAAATGAAAGTGGCATTGGTATCACCCTTTAAGAAGAAAGGAATCCAAAAATAATAATGATGCAATTTGCACACATTTACACATAAATTGCAGTTTTTTAGCTATCTAAGAATAAACATATAATAGTGAATTTTACATCAAAACGAAGTTTTTAAACAAGGAACGAATAAGTGGCATTGGCATTGTCCTTGAAAACAGGAAATGAATTAAAAACTAAACATGGTAGAACAAATAATGTTTTCTAATAGGGAAAAATATAACGACGTCGGTATTACTCTTAATAACAAAGAAAATAAAGAAAAAACTTCCACACAACTTTGCAGTGAAATTGCACTTTTTATAGTATGCAGCGAATACACATGTAATAATGCAACTTTAGCGGTCTAGTATAATTTACACACATATTGTACTTTCATGGATACATACACATAATCATAGAAGAATGTATTTAATTAGCAAAAAAAATAGAACAAAACATTTAGCATTGGTATTACCCTTAAAGAATAAAGAAAATAAAAAACTCACAAAAATAGCACAAAATGCATTTTTTTATTATGTAGATTAAATATATAAGAGTGAAGTTTTCGTACTGTAATGTAATTTGTATATGTAGTGTATACATTTTCACGCACTCAACATCCGAAAATACACGTAAAGAAAAAAACTCAACTAAAAAATAAAAAAATCTACACGTGCAAAAGACAAAAGCAAACACATGGATAAAAAGCATGCACGCACCAAAATTCAGTCGAAGACCCAAAATAGGTGTCAATCGAATCCAAACTGCCCAATATCACCAGCAAAACATGACAGAAAAAAAAACTACACAAATTTTAAAGCACAATCCAAGGGTCAGAAAATCGATTGACCACAAAACAAAAATTCAGGTGACTGAAATCTAGCTAAAGTGATTCTCTATACATGATTGAAATTGAATATTTTTGTATCTGCTTCATGATGTGCAACTTTTTTTAAAGGACTTCATGATGTGCAACTTGATAGAACTATTTTTCAGATGACTTACAAATAACAAATCTTTATAAGGGTTTGTGTCGTCTTAGTAGATTGATGAGAAAGAGAAAATCTAGTCGCAAAAAAAAAGAGAGAGAAAATCTTAATTCCAAGTTGATTTTACAAACTTGTTCCTATATGGATCTAGAAAATATTCACACATATTTTAATAAGCTGTGCATCTAGTCTAGTGCAAACAAAAGTACTCCCACTGTAAACAAATTAGTAATCTAAACGCCCTTATATTTCTTTACGGAGGGAGTAGTATTGTACCTTTTGATAGAGCAGTTTCCGGCCCTCCTTATCATCTAGAGGCTTGAGCTCGTACACACCCTTCACGTCTCCCGCGCACCGCAGGGCGACATCGTTTCGCCGCGTCGTCACGATGACCCGGCTGCCCGTGCCCGCGGTGCCGTTCGCGGCGAGGCACCGCCATATGAGATCCCACTCCTCTGGCGAGGACACGTCGTCCACCACGACGAGGCACCGCTTCGCCTCCAACCACTCTTGGACGGTGCCGTCGGCGCGGCGGGGCTCCACGACGAGCTGCTTCCTGAGCTGGCGCTCCAGCTCGTCGGTGCTCTCAAGCGGGTGCGTCACGGTGAACCAGGCGCGGCCGTCGAAGCCGTCGATGAAGTCCCTGTCGTTGTACAGCATCCTCACCAGCGACGACTTCCCCATCCCGCCCATGCCCCACACCGACACCACTCTCGCGCCGTCGCCTTTGACCAGATCGGCCAGATGCTTCGTCTCTTCGACCCGCTCGATGTCCTGCCCCTCGTCCCCGGGCGAGAGCTGGGCGCAGGCGCACTCGTCGTCGGCGTGCCCTTGCTGCCCCTCGTCCGCTACGGCAGCGTGGTGGCTATCTGCGGTAGCGGCGGAGACGTTGTACTGCTGCTGCTGGTTGCGCTGGTTGAGCTCCACGACGATGGCCTTGAGCTCCCGGATGAGGTCGGCGCCGTGGTGGCTGTCGGCGGTGGCGGCGAAGACGTTGTACCGCTGGTTGCGCTGGTTGAGATCCACGACGCTGGCCTTGAGGCCCCGGATCCGGTCGGCGACGCGGTGGCGGGCGACGATGCCGGGGCCCCAGCGCAGCCAGCGCGAGCGGGAGGCGTGCAGCCTGAAGTCGAGGAGGCAGTCCTCCAGGTCGCAGGCGAGGTCGCGCACCTGCTTCACGCACGTGCGCACCGTGTCCCTGCAGCCCCCGCCGCCGGCGCCCCAGCGCGTGGCGGAGGACTGCACCCGCAGGAAGGACTGCATCATCTGCAGCTCGCTGCGGATGAAGTCCACCTCCCTCCGGACGCCCAGCAGCAGCGCCGCCTCGTCGGCCATCGCCGTCCCCGCGCTGCCCAGCACCCCGTCCAACACCGTCCGGGTCAGGCTCACCGCCGTCGCCTCCATCTCTCACCCTCTCTGTGTGATACTACTAGTTATCTTCGTGCTTGCGATGTGCACTGCTAGTAATAGCTAGATGCTGCCGGTGCCTCGTGGTGGTGGTGGTGGTGGTACTATATAGGTGGAGAAAGCAAGCCAAGTCATGTCACGCAAGCTCGCCCGGCCATTGACGGACATTGAGTCAGTCAACCGCGACTCCGCGAGCCTCCGAGTGACGAGTCCTTGGGTCCGGTGTGGAAGCTGCTGGGCACTGAGCAAAACGACTCATGCACGCTGACGCTCGATCGCGTGGCGGATGCACATGCACGTACAAACAGCACCATCCTCTTTCGAAGAAAAACTAGAGGCGACCAGGCGGGGGAGGGAGGAAGCAGCACCGGCGGCGCCATGGACGGCTCGTACGTACGTGGCCGACGCAGTAGACACGCCAGTGCGCGTTGCACCCGCACGCGTCCTCGAAGAGCAGCGCGCGAGGAGGAGACGACCATGTCCATGTTTTGAGATCAACGGCGACGCGTGTCGTTAGAGACCACGGAGTACTCGAGATCAGGTCTAAGAGAAGCCAAGCACGTGCTTTCGATCGGGATAAACAGTATACTGTACTACTCAGCAAAAAAATATAAAATGTCAGTGAGGCAGAAAAACCCGCCCACACACGTTAACGCGTGAGCCGTTGGTATGCTTGTGAATTTCCATGGAATGTTAATTTTGTGTACAGGAAAGAATCTAGTCCTGAAAATTTCAAGCACTACACTGGAGTTTTCTCACACGGGAAAATGGAGCATGCTGAGTGCTGACTCGGAAATTTACATGCATGTTTTGAACTCGAAGGGTTACTCGTCTACCAAGTTCGCCTTTTGAACTCGAAGGGTTACTCGTCCATTTTATTCACAATTGGAAATATACATTCTTGCCACGTGCAGTGTGCGTCTTCGCTCTTTGGTTGCAAAAGTTTCACCAATCATGCAGTTCAAGAGTGATGTTGGAGCTTAGTTGGGGCGAAACTGGGTCGTGGCTCGCCCAAACCAGCAGCAAAACACTAGAGGTAAAAAAAATGTGTGGTTTGATACTTTGATTTGCCACCGTTCGTTAGTATATACAGATAAGTTAATTCATGAGTTAATTTTTCTTTTTGCGGGTAACAAATAAGTTAACTGCGAGTCTTTCCTCTAGTCTCGAATATTTCAAGTATGTACATACAAGTTCTTTTATTTTGCGGGGCAAGTATATACATATAAATTAATTCATGAGGGTTTCTTATCTATTCTCACATCAAATTTCAAAGCCTAGAAAAGGAGTGTTGCATCATAGTTATTTTCGAAGAGCTACAAGATTTTCTAAGAGCTTTGGTAGTCCAATTAATCTAGCACGGAAAAAAATAGAGCACTCAATGTCAGATATTTGAACTCTGACGACAATGTACATACGTAACGCCAAAGACGCTAGCGCTATGGCCAAGAAATTGCATGGCCATGTTAAACAACCTTGACGGGCCCATTGATATCGACGAAAAAGACTTCCGTCCCACTTTATATATATAAAGCAACACACCCAAACTGATACATGGTGATGAGAGGAGCCTCTTATAAAGCATATCAAAAGATAGAAAGAAATACAGAAGAATCCCCACTCTATTACAAAGCGCACCCTGGGAAAATCGACATGGAGGACTACAAGCCACCAGGGAAAATCGCCGTACCCCATTCCACTACTCTCACCAAGCTGACAGGGCCCTGCCCTCCCGCTCCGAATTGTGGAGCCAGAACCTACAAGCGGACAGCGAGGACCATGAGTGGCGCCAACGAGGACCTGTGTAGAAGATACAGATGCAAGTGCAACTGACGGGCCCACTGATTTTCTGCATACTTACACTGGTCTGTTAACCACGAGTTAGAGTAGAACAAATTGGATGCCAAGTGCTTCAGAAAACCCTTCGCTCCCGCCCACGTGCCAACTTCCATCTAGGGTTTCCTTGCCTCTTGTCGGCGCTGCCTCATCTCCTATGGTCCTTGGACCATGGAGGCACGGTCGATCCCGGCTCTTGCCGGCGGGAGGGCTCTGTATTTAGATGGTTTTCTGAGTTTTTTTAGGGTTTGTGTCATGCTCAAAAAGACGAAGCGGCGGCGGCTTCTTGAAGATGAAATAAGGTCCTCCCCGCTAGCCCCCGTCGCGGTGATGTTTCAAGCATCGTCGGAAGGAGTGTGGAGGTTTGTCTCTAGCAGATCTCATGGGATCCGGTCGGCGTTTGTCTTCGATGGATCCGACTGGATCCGGTCTTTGTTCATCTACGTCTGTATGTCTGCAGGTTGGATCCATCCGGTCTATGCTTCTCTTCATCGGCGGCGGTTGCTATTCTGGTGCGCTGGTCCTATGGGGTCTTAGCACGTCGACTTTCCGACTGTCTACTACTCCCTCCGTTCCAAAATAGATGACTCAACTTTGTACTAACTTTAGTATAAAGTTGGATCATCTATTTTGGAACGGAGGGAGTACAACAATGTTTGCCCGGCTCCGACGAGGGAGGGGCGATGACGGCGGCACGCCTTCGGCTTGCTCCAGTGCTTGTACTCGTTGTTAGGTGGTCTACGGATCTGGATGTAAATTTTACTTCTAGGGTTCTTTGTACTACCTTGACAGTTGATGAATAGGTCGGAAGTTTTCTTGCAAAAAAAACCACGAGTCAACTCCCGAATGGAAAAAAAATGTGAGCCTTGGCGTCCATGGCTGCACCCGTACGCCATGAACCTGCATCTGCATGCCCGTCGCACGGACCCACGCGGTTTAGTCCTTGGGCATATACCATGCATGTATTGTACACTACGAGTGTGTTTGATAGGGTGCATGGAGGGTGCATGAGGGCAAAAGTTTTCAATCCGACCTACTTTTGCTTGTTTGGTAGGATGCATGAGCTCACCTGGGCTATGCCCATCTAATGCATAAAAGGGCCCTCAGCCATGCTCATCTCATGCACCCCAGACAGGGTGCATGGAGGCAGACATGTTGGTCCTGACCCTCATCCCCACCCACTAGACCACATCCAGATATGTTTATGTTTTCAAAAAATGTTCATAATTTCAATATTTGTTCAAATTTCCAAACAAATATTCTGAATTTCAAAATTTGTTTAAATTTTTGAAAAATATCAGAATTTGAAATTTGTTTAAATTTTGGAAAAGTTTAGAATTTCAAAATTGTTTAAATTTTCAAAAAATGTTCGGAATTTCAAATTTTGTTTGAATTTTCAATAAATGTTCAGAATTTCGATTTTTTCAAAAAAAATTGTTCGGAATAAAAAAAAATCAAATTTTGTTTGAGTTTTAAAAAAATGTTTATGATTTCAAATTTTTTTTATTCTTTTATAAACTATTCAAAATTTATTTAAATTTTGTTTAGAATGTTATTTAAATTTTCGAAAAAATGTTTGGAATTTCAAATTTTGTTTAAATTTTCAAAATATGTTTAAATTTGTGTTCACATTTTTTCAATTTTGTTCATCGTTCAGAAAAACCAGAATTCGAAATTGTTCAGCATGTCAAAACACGTGCAGTCTGCCAAACAAAGTCTCAGCTCAGCATGTCTCAGCGTATACATCGCTGGCAAACAACATGAATTGCATGGACTCAGCATGTGTACACTCAGCATGTATGAGAGGAAAACAACTAGGCTAGAACCATACATACTACCATACACACCCTACGTGTCCGCGGTGGAAGCAGCTGAGCAAACCGGATCTTGCACCGTCCATTGCGCGGCAGATGCTCCTCGCACGGTGGCAGACAGAATGAAAGCTCTTTCGAAGAAAACCTGGAGGCGAGCGCGCACGAGGAGGAAAGTAGTAGGCAACAATGGGCGGGCAACCGGCGTGTTCGCTTTAGAACTGAGCGGGCGAGTGTTCGTGCGGGAACTCGCCAAATGCGCACTTTCCGTTCCCTGTGTGGCGTATCAAGCCCTTCCCCAGACAGTCGGCCATATTCGGCGGAACGGCAGATCTCTACAAAACAATAATAAAGCAAAAAAAAATCCTCTCCTACGTGTGGGCATGTCCCCTGCTCTAGGTTTCACACTCTGTAAAGCAGGTTTGTTGCTGCATTTCATCGCACACTATTCATCTTGACTTTTTTTTGGGAAAAGGAAAAGGCAGTATATACAAAAAAGGGAAATATTATTGTGCTGATGTTTCTTGCGAAGGCATGACAAACAAACGTTTTTTTATGGCAATCTATATCACCGCGAGGATTGCAAATTCCCTCACAAAGCACGGCAAATCATGGCAAAACATTGAATTGCACGAATTTGTCATGCTTGCTAAAGAAAAAACATCATCCATGTTCCATGGACAACAGAAATTGGCATGAAAATTGTTTGGTTTGCCATGCCCTCCCATGGAATGTTCCCTGGTTATGAAAATCATATTATGGAATTTGTTATACTGACCAACCCTCTTTTCGAAAGCAACCACAAAAGAAAAGTGCTATTCCCTGCATTTCTTTTAGAAGAGTACTAGTTTTGCCTTGGGCCGAAAGTGGACAGCTAGCGTCGAGCCTGAAGGCCTCCCTGCGGTGCTCGGCCCCAGCCTTACTCGGTGCATGAACACCACTACAAACCGCTACCCCTAAAAAAACTACAACCCTCCAAAAAAAATACTACAAACCGCTGCTAGAGAGAGAGAGAGACTCGAGATCTTCTCAGTCTGCGGGGCCGTTGGATTTCGCTGGGCTATTCATCGTGTTCCTTCTTCCCTCCCTCCTTCGCCGGTGCCCTAGCCACCGCGCGCACGACCAGGGTCGTCTGCCGACCGATCCGGGCGGATACCGCTGCATCCTTTGACGGAAAGGTTGCTGGGTGCTAGGGCTCCTACGTCGGCGTGGTTCATAGAGACGGTGGCGGCCGTGGAGGCGGATCGCAGGCCGGGCGGAAGGTGACCCAGCACGTCGTTGTGAATCAGCACGGAGACGTTGTCTGTGTGGACTGTGTGGAGTCGTAGTAAGGGTTCGTCATCGTCATCGTCATAGTCAGACTCAGTTGTCAGGCCCAATTCTGAAGATCCCCTGTTTCTGCGTGCCAGTTACGTCTACAGCCGTTCATCTCACATCCTAGGGTCACCGAGCAAAGATAACGGTTCACTTAAATGGATCTCTCTCCTGCGTCGATTGATCATCCAACGGCTCAGAAGACGCGGGAAAAGTTGTTCATCGCCCGACAATGCCATGTGCTCTGCTTTTCTGCTTTCTACTTTCTAGAAGCTGTAATGGCTATAAAAGCCAGCTCTCTCTGTCATTTTGGGGCATGTAATAGAATTATTGGGTGTAAACCCTAGCCGCCGGTGGCGTGCTAACTACTTTCCCTTTCCTCCTGCAATGAAAACCCTAGCTCAATTCACCCAGTTCTCGTCTCAATTTCGCTAGTTCTAGCTTAAATTCAGTCAATTGTGACTCTGGTCCTGACAATTGGTATCAGAGCCCAGTCCTTCCTCGGCGGCGGTGTTGATTGGGGTGGTGTAGAGGTTGGTTCTGCCGTAAAATCCCTCTTCCTGCTCTGATCTGGCGGCGGAGGCAGCTAGTGGCGGCCGGAGTGGCAGTGTTCGGGTACAGTCAGGGAGACAGTCTGGTTGCCTGAGAATCCTTCTCTGGTGGTAAAATCCCAGTTCCTGTGATCTGGCCGTGTACCATCGGAGGTGGGCGCAGGCGGCGGCGTTGGTGGCGGTGAAAAGTCGATCCCACCCTCCCAACCCTCTATGGTGGTGATCGCCGACGGCGTTATCATGACAGGCCCTGTTGATTCGGGTTCCACGGCTGAGTTGCAGCTTGAGCCTCTCGAATTGGACATCAAGACGCTGCAGAGAGAACAAGAAGAGGATCGCAAGGAGTTTCAGCAGTTCCAAGCGACAGTAAACAGGAACTTTGCCACGATGTAGAAAAACTTTGACAAGATCCAAGAAAACTTCTGGCGTCTGTTGTTAGATCCAGAGCCAGCACAAGAGGAAGGTGTAGAAGGACAAGGCAGTGTGCAGATGAAGGACAATCAGATCAACTCACCTAGAGTGGCTCCTGGTAGGCCAAAACAGCTCCAGGCACCTACTCCTCCTTCTGTAGCAATGCCTGAAAAGGGGCTCCTTTGCCAGTGGGTATAGCTACTCTGCGTGATCATACAGGCAAAGAATTGAATATGGATGGTACTCCTAAAGTTCCTTACAGGCATCCACACTTTGGGGAGAACAAGGACATGGCAAATATACAAGCAGTACAGAGAGATGTAGTGCAAATGGAGGAAATCCAAGAGGAAGAAGGGGCTGAGAATTATTACAGAAGAAGGAATGTACTTACTGTCAAGCCAGCTAAGTTGAACATATTTGAATTTGAAGGGAAAGACCCTGAATCTTGGATTCAGAACTTGGAACAGTATTTTGCTGCTGCCAGAACTTCCATTGAGCATAGAACAGAGATGGCCATCTCTTATCTTAAGGGCCCTGCTATTCAATGGTGGAGGGGTACTGGATTTGCACCTTCTAATGTACCTTGGCATAAATTCTGCTCTTACTTGTCTGATAGGTTTTCAGTGGAGTCGGTTTGTGATATTGTCAATAACTTCCATGCTGCACATCAAACAACAATAGTAGCTGCTTATGTGGAACACTTTGAGCAACTGGTCAATGTAATGAGGAGAGAAAATCCTGCTATACCTGATGATTACTATGTTTCCAGTTTTGTGTCAGGCCTTAATCCTTACATCAGAAGCTTGGTGGAGTGATTCAGATGAAAAGATCTTTAGACTGTTGTATGGTATGCCAGAAGAATGGAAAAATCACAGCCTCCTGCTCAGGCAGTAACAAACAAACAGTATGTGCCTCAACCAAGAAGACAAGTAGTTTTTTAACAGCCCAAACCACTGGTTGCTAATGCAGCACCAAACAGGTTATCCAGCAGGCTAAGCAGAATCAAGTGTGTTATAAATGTAGAGAGCCTTGGGTGCCAGGTCACAGGCAAGTGTGCAAAATGAGCCAAAGAGCACAAATTCAGGCTCTACAGGCCCAAGAGGATGGAATTCCTGAAACCATTTTTGTAGCAGACTATGATGACACTGAGCTGGACAATACAGAGCAGTTAACTAATGAAACTGTGCTGAAAGTATCAATGCATGCTGCAATGGGAATTGGAGCAGCTAAAAATACTTTCATACTAACAGCTAAACTGGGAAGTACTCTGGCAACAGCACTAGTGGATAGTGGTAGTACTACTACCTTCATCTCTCCTCAAATGGCTAGCAAATTGGATGTCACTCCCAGTCCCACACCAAAAACTAAAGTAGTGGTTGCTAGTGGAGGCATTCTCTGGAGTGAGTTTCAAGCAAAGAACTGTCACTATGAAGTACAGGGCCATGCATTCACTGACAGTTTCAGAGTGTTGAAACTAAAAGGCTATGACATTATATTAGGAGTGGATTGGTTGAGAAAGTACAGTCCCATCCAAATGGATTTTATTAAAATGGAAATGAAGATATCTAGTCCTAAAGGGCAGTTTATCACTTTTGTGGATGAAACAGTGCCTCTCACTCCTGTTACTGAAGTGGCTGACAACACTGAAAAATTAGTGGAACAAGCTGTGTGTGGCTTTTTCTTGTTCACTACTCCAGGCCCTCAAATGATAGTTGCTGCTCAAGAAATACCTGCTACATTAAAGCCACTTCTGGACCAGTATGAGAAACTCTTCCAGGAACCTACTGAACTTCCACCTAACAGGCCTTGTGACCACAGAATTCCCTTGGTGGATGGAGCAAAAGTAGTAAACCAAAGGCCTTATAGAATTCCTCAGCATCAAAAAGAAATTCTGGAGAAAATTATCCTTGAACTACTAAAAATGGAATTATCAGGCCCAGCACTAGTCCTTTCTCCTCTCCTGTGCTGTTAGTCAAGAAAAAGGATGGGTCATGGAGGCTCTGTACTGATTACAGAAAGTTAAATGCTATTACCATCAAAAACAAGTATCCCATCCCTGTAATTGAAGATCTTTTAGACCAGCTTAAAGGGGCCAAAGTGTTCTCAAAAATTGATTTGAGAAATGGTCATCACCGGATCAGAATGGCTGAGGGGGACACTCCAAAAACAGCATTTGCAACTCACATGGGCCTATTTGAGTATTTAGTAATGTCCTTTGGACTTACTAATGGACCTCCTACATTTCAAGCCTAGATGAACTTTTTATTTGGTCTCCTTAAGTTTGTGGTAGTGTTCTTTGATGATATTTTGGTTTTTAGTTTTTCCATGGAAGAGCACATAGAGCATCTCAAGCAGGTGTTTGATATATTGCAAGCAAATAAGTTGTATGCCAAGATGGAAAAATGTTCTTTTGGTCAGACAGAAATTGAATATTTTGGCCATGTCATTAACTCTGAGGGAGTTTCTACTGATCCTGCTAAGATTGAGGCTATTAAAGCATGGCTGCTCCTAGTACAGTAACTAAATTGAGAAGTTTCCTTGGCTAAAGTGGATATTACAGGAGATTTATACAAGGATATGGGATAATCTGCAAGCCTCTCTTTGATTGCTTGAAGAAAGATGCATTTGCTTGGGCACAGGAGCAACAGAAAGCATTTGAAACACTCAAGCATAAACTCACTAATACTCCTGTATTGGCCCTGCCAGATTTCAAAAAACCATTTGTATTGGAAGCTGATGCTTGTGGATATGGATTAGGAGCTGTATTAATGCAAGAGGGCAGACCACTTGCTTATTTCAGCAAGAGTATTGGCCCTAAAGCTGCTGCATTAAGTACATATGATAAAGAAGCTCTAGCTATCATTGAAGCTGTAAAAAAATGGAAACACTACTTCTCTGCCACTTCCTTGATTATCAGGACAGATCAAGAAAGCTTGAAGTACATCTAGGAGCAAAAAATTACTGAGGGCATCTAGCACAAGCTGTTATTAAAGTTGCTGGGATATAACTTCACTATTGAATACAAGAAAGGGAAGGAAAATAGGGCTGCTGATGCATTATCTAGAGTAAAACATGCAGTTTCTGCACTATTCACTACTGCTGCTTCACCTGCTTGGGTTAAAGAGGTAGTAAGCAGCTATCAGCATGATGACAAAGTCAAGAACTAATTGCTGAGTGTTCTGTGGATAAAAGCACTGGCAATGCTTATTCCTTTAAAAATGGAATATTGAGATTTCACAACAAAGTTGTAGTTGGGAAAAGCACTAAACTAAGGCAAGAGATACTATCAACATTTCATAACTCTGAGCTGGGAGGACACTCTGGTGAAAGAGCCACTTATCACAGAGTAAAGCTAGTATTCCATTGGCAGGGTATGAAACAAGATGTGACCACATTTGTGAAAAATTGTCCTGTGTGCCAGTTAAACAAATCTGAACATACACCTTACCCTGGATTGTTAGAGCCACTGCATGTGCCTGATTTTGCATGGGCCCATATCAATATGGACTTTGTGGAAGGCTTGCCTACATCAGAAAACAAGAACTTAATTCTAGTGGTAGTTGACAGATTCACTAAATACTCTCACTTCATTGCTATGAAGCACCCCATCACAGTGCAGTCTGTAGCAAGAGCCTTTTCTGACAATGTGTTCAAATTACATGGAATGCCACTAGTGATTGTAACTGACAGAGACAGAATATTCACTAGCAATCTTTGGCAGAAGTTGTTCAAGTCATTAAGCATCAAGTTGCACATGAGCACTAGTTATCATCCACAGACAGATGGGCAAACAGAGAGAGTGAATCAGTGCTTGGAGAACTATCTAAGATGTATGTGCTTCCAGCAACCAAGGAAATGGCATGGATGGCTAGCCCTGGCTGAGTGGTGGTATAACACTTCCTTCCATACATCTCTGAAAATGACCCCTTTCCAAGCTATTTATGGTTTTCCACCTCCAATGGTAGCTGAATCAGCTCTTCCTGACACTATTTGTGAAGATAATGAGGACTTGCTGCAGAACAGAGAGTTAGCAGTGGAAGTGATCAAGCAAAATCTCTTAAAAGCACAAGCTAGAATGAAATTCTTTGCTGATAGAAACAGGAAGGAAAGGGAGTTGATTGTGGGAGAAATGGTCTATCTTAAACTTCAACCTCACATGCATACTTCTCTCAGTTTGCACAGGCACATCAAACTGCACTCCAAATTTTATGGACCATTCAAAGTTCTGAGCAAAATTGGAAATCATGCCTACAAATTGCTTCTACCTGAGGACTGTCAATTGCATGACACATTCCATGTCAGTCAGCTTAAGAGACATATTGGTCCCAAGGTAGTTCCCTCTTCAAAACTTCCCTTGGTTGGTCCTGATGGGACAAACAGAATTGAACCTGAAGCTATTTTAGAGAGGAAACTCATTCCAAGAAAACAAGGAAGTATAAGTATTCCAGTGGTAAGGTGGTTGGTGAAATGGGCAAATCTACCCTCAGAAGAAGCAACTTGGGAAGACTCAGCTTTCATCTAGAAAGTTTTTCCTGCATTCAGAGCTTGAGGACAAGCTCCAGCTTAATCGGGGGGTATTGTCAGGCCCAATTCTGAAGATCCCCTGTTTCTGCGTGCCAGTTACGTCTACAGCCGTTCATCTCACATCCTAGGGTCACCGAGCAAAGATAACGGTTCACTTAAATGGATCTCTCTCCTGCGTCGATCGATCATCCAACGGCTCAGAAGACGCGGGAAAAGCTGTTCGTCGCCCGACAATGCCATGTGCTCTGCTTTTCTGCTTTCTACTTTCTAGAAGCTGTAATGGCTATAAAAGCCAGCTCTCTCTTTCATTTTGGGGCATGTAATAGAATTATTGGGTGTAAACCCTAGCCGCCGGTGGCGTGCTAACTACTTTCCCTTTCCTCCTGCAATGAAAACCCTAGCTCAATTCACCCAGTTCTCGTCTCAATTTCGCTAGTTCTAGCTTAAATTCAGTCGATTGTAACTCTGGTCCTGACATCAGTTGTGGGTCGTGGTCGCACACACCTGTATAAGCAGCAGCGATACTCCAGTTGATTGTAATTGCCAGATCGTGTAGGTTGCACTAGTATAGTACCATGAGTTGACAGTTTGAGAAATAAGAGAAGAAGCGACCGAGGGCATGCCGTGCAAAAAGGCAAGGCTGCGGCGGCAAGGAGTCCATGTAGGGATGGAGTCGACGAGTGTCCAGCCTTGTGAAACATCTGTGATCAAGCCGCCGAGGAGGAGACAAGGGCGATGATGATGGGATTGGGCGGGCTGGCCGACGAGGCGGCTGAGGAGGCGGCCAGAATCGGGGAGAAGAAGAACAGGAGAGACAATCTGTCGATGGACGAAATGATGGCGATACCGAGAGAGATGCTAGGGGAAGTACCCGAGGAAGCCAACACTGATCATAATGCCTACTGTGCCCGTGTTCACCGCAAAGATTGGGACCGGCTCTTCGCCCAACACTACGGCCCCTTCGACCAGACCAGTAAGCGTCCTCCTCTGATCCAGTCCTTGCTTTTCTGCCGCCTCCTGTTACTAGCATATAGTACTACTTCCATCCTGTGTCAAAAACGCTCATATATTATGGGATGAAGGGAGTAGCATACAATGGACACATGCTCTATTAGCGTATCATCACTGACTGCACTATATATTTGCCATGCAGTGTCCATCCTTGCCTCGCGCTTCACCGACCTTCGCCGCCCTAACAACCGCTATGCCCACAAGCAGGAGATGCTCCAGATCTTCTGGATCAAAGTCGGGAAGATAAAGAAGCCCCTGAAGTGGCCTTTACAGGTTTTTGGTTCGATCGCCGTGCAGGATGCGGTGGATCGCAATCGCATCATGGTCTTCCACCGTGAGAGGGATAGCTGCCAAACCCTTACCAAGAAGGTTTATACTATATTATGAATCTTTGCGACTCCATGCGTAGATTATGTGGATTCATTGGTCTCTTCTTAACTTCCAGCTAAATTTAACATGATGATATGACTATGTATATGGTTTAGAACACAATTTAATATATGCAACAAATTCCAAACCATCACCGAGGAGCTTCACATACTCCGTGCATGGATACTAGCGTATTTGGTATGTTTGTCAGCTAACTTCAGTTATTATGATATATAATAGCGTACAAGTCTGGTTGGTCTAGAGGTTCATGACATGTATCTGTTATCGTTTCGCTTCCGTTATGCTACCCAATGTTACCTCTTCTTTGGCATCATGTAACTGTTAATTTAGACTGCCTCCATCAATCTTAATGCATGTGATGATTTGAACAAACTTGCTCGCCCAACACAAATGATCGGCTCATGCCTCCTAGCTCATTTTGCTCATCATAAGTTATTTCTGCCGTATTGGTCAGTTTGATACACTGAATGCTACGCAGGATCGTTTTCTTACGCTAACGGGACCTACCTGAGGAATTGTGATGAATGTACATCCTATCTATTTTAAGTTGATCTGAAGGCGAAGGGCGCGACTGAATCTGAGGATAAAGATTTAAGCTATTTAGTAGTTGCGTCTCTTCCTTGGGGCCCGTCTTATCGTGCTGAGGCTAGCAAGCTTAGCACACTAGAGTTGACATACGTTCGAATGTATAACTGTGTGGAAGCTGCAATCAGTGTGAAAGTCAAAAAGCATGGGTTATGGCCTGGCTGCAGGGGTTTATTCACTGCCAGTACAACTAGTTTCGAAAACATGGAAATCTCGTTGCTTGCTTTTGAAGGCGATAGGTTGCCGGTTGATGGCAGTGGAAGGCTTGAGCTTTCACGCCGTGTGGTCTGCGTCGAGCTTCGGCAGCCCGAAGGAAAGCTTGTGTTTTCGGCGAAGGCACTACGTGGTAGTGATGAGAAAGATGTGAGGAGAGTTCGTAGAACTTTTACTCCCAAAAAGGTTGGTAAAACCAAGGAGAATATTAAGATTGGCTCCTGTGAGATGGAGGTAACTGTCACATGGTCCCTTCTTCCAAGTTGTAAGTTTGACTATGACAGTGCATTTGTAAGGTATTATTAGGTTGAGTTCTGTGAGATGACGGTTTTGACTGTGATGTGATCTCCTCTCTAGACATCAAGTATAACTGACTGATAAAAAGCTTTAGCTCTGGCATAGTGTCTTTTTTTCTTTGAAATGTAGTATCTTTCGTTTGTCAACCCATGTAAAATTGCAAGCTGGTAGCTACAATATGAGTTAGTCGCTTTGTGTGATGTGGAAATCGCCTAATTATGGATCTTACAAGTTTCTTATGTATTGTCGGATAAGGAAAAAGGACTATAAATTATAATGCTATGAAATTAAACAACATATTTAGAGCAAAATCATAAGTGACGCGGGAGCCGGCCATCCACCCGTGCCAGCATACATTTCAAACTAAATTTCAACAAACTTGACGAATTACATCCAGACAGATGATTTTCATCTAAACATGATCATATTCATTACATTTTCGACATATTTCATTAAAAAAAGGACCGGACCTAACCCTACGGCCCCCCGTCCTCCAAGTCCTTGTTGTTCCCCTCCGGCGTTGGTCGTGCCCATGTCCAGCGGGGATGAGACTCGTGAAGTGAAGGTGCGGTCGCCGGCGAGGAAGAGTAGGACATGGGACACGGACCTGCCCACATAGGACACGAGGCCCGCCGCCCCATGCAGTACTCTTCCTTGTCGGAGTCCACGACTTGCCCCACGATCGATGGACCTGAGGTCCTGAGGTTGACGATGGACGTGGACGGGACGGCACAATCGGCGTACCACCGGCGCCAATGAATCGTCATTGGTGGCGCGAAGGCACGCACAACTGTTGGTGTTCTTGTCCATGATCGCCTGCAGCCCAAATGCCGCCTTCGCGTCTGGTTGCACCGCAACCGCGTTGCGAGCGGCGTTAGCGTGCAATGCCTCTTTGAGCGCCCGCTGCTCAGTGACAAAGTTGGGGTTCTCCACCGCCATGGCCACCACAATCTCCTCGCTCACGCGATCGCCGTAGATTTGGCCCTCCGCCAGCCGGTGCTGCTCGAGGAGGGAGAGGTTGTACCGCTGCTCTTCCTGTGGCTACCGGATCACTGAAAACAGCAGCAGCGCCAGCTGCTTCATCGCTAAAGCGTCACTGAAGTGCGTCTGCATGCGCATGCTTAGGGAAGAAAATGGAGTGGAAAGTTTCCGCTTTTCCGGAGGAAAAATGGAAACGAAGAAGAAATATGAAAACGAAAACAGAAATTTACAAAACGGAAATGGAAATGAATTTTTTTATGTGGAAACCGAGACAAAAACAGAACGGTGTTTTCCGGTGAAACAGACGTGGAAATGGAACTTTCCGTTTTCGTGAATATGGAATTTCCATTTCTACTATAAGCCCATGGCTGCTTTGTAGTCCAACTACCAAACAACACACAGTGATACAATGAGTAGAATGAGCAGAATGGATCATTTGATGACCAACTTTTACTACCACACACATACTCAACTAGACCCTATACGGAATTGTCATGTACTACTATAATACTACCCTATGTTGCTAACGCAACCATAATATTTTGTAGCCACGCTAACAATTCCATAAATTTGTTTGTTTTTTGTTTGTATTTCTCTATGATTTAAGGGGTTTTAAGTTCCAGTCAACACACAGTTTTGCTTCCGTGTCCGCTATGTATTCGCTCCGTGTGTGCTTTCGGTACTATGTGTTTCCATATTCGTTTCTGGGGTTTCTGTATTCGTTTCCTTTTCTGCAATAAAATATGAAAACAAATATGGTAGCACCCAGTTCCGTCCGTTTCCGTGTCGTTTTCATCCCGGCATGCTCCATGGTCAAGCCAGGATGGACCGGTGCCTAGTCGTTGTCGAATCCCGTCTCCATCGTTGGGTCATCATCGGAAACCCACAGGGAGCTGAGCGGCATGCCGACCTCTATCCACCTGGCCAGCGGCTCTGTCAACCGGTAGCAAGGGCGGCCACCGCATGCTTCTGCTCCATCGAGAGGCTCTCCCACAATGTGTTGTTGCTCGTGGTCATGGCGGATATGGTGCAGGGGAAAAGGATGTGGAGCGGGCGTGTTGTGGTGCAGTTTGTGCCAGGAGTGACCTCGTTCAGATAGAGAATTGCGGTGAAGCCAAGAGGCAGGTGTGTCAATGCAAGCGTCGGAGTTGGTTTGTCGGCCAACATGCCTGTTTAATGCCGGCAGGCGGACAGACAGACTGCCCTTTTGAATGTGGTAGATGTCCGTCCCATCCCGTCATCTCACATCGCTCTGACATTGAACAGGTGCGGAGACTGGGATGCGCAACGCTCTTGATAGACGCTCCTATTCAATACAGGAGTGACGTGAGAGGCCGCACCCGCTCTAGGCTAGCATGAATAAGGTTTTGGGGCTCTCAAGTGGCATGAATTTGCGGCAACCACTTCGGGCGGGAAAGGGTGTGGGGCGTGGGAGAGAGTTTTGGGTGGGTCCTTGGTTCGGACGTGTGCATGGCAGCCCTCCGGACGGGCGCAAAGCCCCCCTCCCCACCCATTTGCTTCTGGTTTGCGGGAAAAATAACATATGAACTGGCCGGACGGATGCGGGACTGTGTTGGATTGCAAAACACGTCCGAACCACTTGGTCAGGACAAATGTGTGGGGTATGAGGGTCAATGGTGGAGATGCCCTAAATGTTTTTTAATAGAGAGTACTAGTCCATGTGCAAAAATAAAGGAGAGTATAAATGTTGTGGGTTGACCTTGGTCCGAAAGTGGGCAGCGTCGAGCCTGAAAGCTACTATTCGGTCTTCATGCGCGAGAGCTATGTCTCGCTTAGAGCATCAATAGTAAATGGACCGGCCTTTTAGTGCAATGCGGACTTAAAAGAAATTTAGTTGAGAAAACAAAACACATGTTGGTTTTATCCCAGGACCTCCCCTGACCTCCCTGTCCCGACGTAACACTGCTAACCAATAAGCCATCATCGAGTTTGTGTTATACTAGGGCACAAACAACTTGAAGAGCGGGCTTTCCACTGGCTTCCTGTTTTTTTCTCTCTTCTTTTATTGTTTTCACCTGTTTTTCTTCGTTTCTTTCTGTGTTTTTGCTCTTTTTTCTTCTTCCTTGTTCTCTGTTTTGCTTCTATTTTCTTTCTTTCTTTCTCCATTTTCAATGATTTTTTCTCTTCTTCGCTTTTTCTTCGGTTTGTTTGTTTCTTTCTCTTTTTCATAAATTTTTATTTTTGTTTTCCCTTGTGTTTTCATTGTTTTTCTATATACATTTTTGGTATATATCTAATACATTTTTCTAATACACGTTTAACATATTCTAAATAAAATTTTAACATTTGCTAATGAATAGTCAACATTTATTCTATATAAAATTTTGGTATCTATCCATAAATTTTTCTAATACGAGTGTAACATTTTTAAATACAAATTTAATATGTTTTGAATAAATAGTCAACATTTTTTAATGAATGGTAAAAAAAATATTTATATTTTTAAATTCTTGGTTAACATTTTTCAAGTACAAGATTAACATTTTTTTAATACATTTAAAAAAAAATTGTACACATTTAAAATTATTGTTCAACATTTTTTCAAATGCTTGATAACACTTTTATACAAATGATCAATTGTTTCATCATTTTATTAATACATGGTAAAAAAATTCTATACACATTTAACATTTTTAATACTTGTTCAATATTTTGTCAAATGCTTGATTAAATTTTTTAAAATACATGATCAATTTGCTTCATACACATTGAATTTGTTTTGTACATTTTTCATATACATGACAAACATTTTCTTTCTACACATTTAGCATTTTTCAAATGGTTAGTTCACTTTTTTCGAATGTTTTATGTAGATTTTTTTTTGTAATATATACATTTAGAATATTATGAGTATAAACAAAAGTAAAAAAAACATTAAACGTGAAAAAACCAGGGAAAAAACCGAGGCTGTGGCCTGAAGTGCGTCCAGGCCGGCCCATCTGGGTCCCCCCTTCACGCGAGGGTTCCCTAGGGAGCCTGTCTTCATGTGCAAACCGCTGTTTCCCTAAAAAAACAATTTTAGTGCGAACCGCTGTTACCTCTGATAGAGTCAATTACATTGATGGTCCTAGAACTTGGCGCAAACGGTCACTTTAGTGCTAGAAGTTGCGGTGTACATCCAAGTGGTGCAAAAACTTGGCTGAAACGTGCAAATACAGTGCTAATCGCGTGGGTATACAGAATCTGCGCTGACTGGGCGCGTAGGTCCCACTGTCAGCCACTAGACCTGGAAGAGGAGGGTGTGTGGCTTTTTTTGAAAACACCCTCGAAATATATCTTTTTTTTTTGAAAGAAAAGGTCCATATGGACGTGCCATTTTTCATCTACAACCAGCGTGTACCGTCGGTCAAAATTAACAGGAAAAAGGGGAGGTCAGGACTCGAACACGCGACCAAGAAAAAAAAGCAAACATGTCCTACCAGTACGCTATTAATCTTACAACGTACACAATGGATAATGAACCTGTATGTTTTCACAAGGTTCTTTTTAGCAACATGTATTTAATAGGTACGCATCTGAAGTTTGGATGGGCTGCAGATATTGCGGCCCATTTTGCACTGATTTTTAAAGATAAATACAAACCATGGTTAGTAAATAAATAAAATTAAATACACATGCATGTACTATATAAAATATTTAGTTAATACAGAAATTTAAAATGTATACTAAATAAAAATGTTCATGTGTTATTTTCAATACAATGGTATATTTCTTTTAAAAATACCATGCATCCCAACGAAATAACTTATATTGAAAACATCTTCATATATTATTCCAAAACACATTCGTTTATTTAAAATAATATTTATGAATTGTAAATATATTTATATTATTTAAAATGATACAATTTCTTTTAAAATTACATTTAAAAATATTTTTATTATACAGAAAATTCAATAATTATAATCACATTTGTATAGTTCAATTTTTATAATTAGAAATATACATAAGTCATGAGTAAAAAAATACTATTAAAAACTGTTGATATGGATATTTAATCATGTATAATACTAAAAATATATACTATTTTCGAATATAAGTCATTAGTAAAAATATACACTTGTGAATAATTATAGTTGTTAAGTAAATGTTTGTATTCATGATTTTAAAATTTAAATATAAGCCAGGAGTGTATACTTTTTTTGTATTCATTAAACATTGTATATAATACACATTTTAAATGTCCGTATTAACTAAATATTTTATATATACACGTGTATATATTTCATTGTTTTTTATTTACAAATTATTGATAACAAACATATTGGAACATAATTTTTATTACTTACGTTTTAAAATATCTTTTAGAAATTGCTTATGCAAAATGAGCTATAATATCTGCAGCCCACTTAAGGTCCACATGTGTTTTCACTAAATACTTATACGGTTGTGATCATTAGACAACTAATATGTGTTTAGTTTGGAGTGGTTAGCTAGTTGTTTTGGTAACCTGTGGTTGTGGGATCAAAACCTGGGTGAAATCTTTTTGTTTTAATATTGACACAGGTGGAACCCACTGGGCATAAATATATTTTTTGAGGGGGTTTTCGAAAAAAATATTCTGCCTCGTCCACGGGCTGACAGCGGACCCCACGCGCCTAGTCAGCACAGATTATGTATACAAAATGGGATATGCACTATATTTGCACGCCCAAGCCAAGGTTTTGCACCACTTCAATGTACACCGCAACTTCTAGCACCAAAGTGATCATTTACGCCAAGTTCTAGCATCGCCGGTATAATTGACTCTATTTCTGATATTCTCGCTATTCTAGAGAAAGAAAATCTTACGGTCTGTTGGGCCGTTGGATTTGACTGGGCGATTCATCGTGTTCCTTCCTCCCTCCCTCCTTCGCCTGTGCCCTAGCCACCGAGCGCAGGACCAGGGTCGTCTGCCGAGCAATCCGGGTACCGCACCGCTGCATCCTGGGACAGAAAGGACACTGGGTGCTACGGCTCCACGTCTCGTCGGCGTCGTCGAGAGTTTGGGAAATAAGAGAAGAAGAAATCGTGGGCATGCCTTGCAGAAAGGCAAGACTGCGGCGGCGGCAACTACGAGTCCATGTAGACATTGTGTCGTCGAGTGTGTCTGAGATGGAGATGCCGGCGTTGGATTATGATGATGGTGACGATGTTGATGATGAGCCTGTCAAGTCTGAAGAAGCAGCAGCTCCGTCTGAATCTGATCAGGCCGCCGAGGAAGCGGCCGAGGAGGAGACGATGGCGATGATGATGGGGCTGGGTGGGCTGGCCGACGAGGCGGCTGAGGAGGCGGCCAACAGCAGAGCCAAGAAGAAGAGGAGAGGCAATCGGTCGGCCCACGACATGATGGTGGAAGCGAGAGAGAAGCAAGGGGAAAGACCTGAGGAAGCCAACACCGATCCATATGCCTACGAGGCCCGCGGCCACCGCGCAGATTGGGACTGGATCTTCGCCCGACACTACGGCCCCTTCGACCAGACCAGTAAGCGTCCTCCTATATATCATACGAGTACCACATTGACACCTCTACAAGTATTATCATATCCATATCATCACTAACTGTAACTGCACTATATATCTGTCATGAAGCGTCCATCCCCGCCTCGTGCTTCACCGGCCTTCGTCGGCCTACCAAGTGCTACGCCAGCACCCAGGAGATGCTCCAGATCTTCTGGATCAAAGTCGGCAAGATAAAGAAGCCCCTCAAGTGGCCATTACAGGTTTTTGGTTCGATCGCCGTGCGGGATGTGCTGGATCACAATCGCATCATGGTCTTCGATCGCCAAAGGGATAACTGCCAAACCCTTACTAAGAAGGTTTGTGCTATATTACGAATCATTGCTACTCCATGCATACAGATTATATGGATTCATTGGACTCTTTTTTCAGCTAAATTTAACATGATGATAGGATGGAGTGGCTAAATTTAATATATGCAACAAATGCCAAACCATAAACGAGGAGCTTCATATACTCCGTGCATGAATACTAGCTATTCAGTTTTAGTAGCTAACTTCAGGTATGATATAATAGTGCGCTGTCTGGTTGGTCTAGAGGTTCAAGACAAGTACTCCTATCTTATATCGTTTTCGATTTCACTATGCTACCCAATGTTACATCTTCTTTGGCTTTAGGTAACTGATAATTCAGATTACTCTCATCAGTCTTAGTGGTTGTGATGATCTGAACAAGCTTGGTCACCCAACACAAATTAGTAGCTCATGCCTCCTGGCTAATTTTGCTCATCATAAGTTAGTTTTGCCATATTTGCCTGCAGTAAGTTTCTAATTAAGTTTAGGAACAATTGCCCGTTAAAAAGCGGATCATGTGCAGATTGGGACTCCTTGGTTTGGGCATATTCAGCTATTGATGGTCCTCAATTATTATGATTGAAGAGGAATTTCCCTCTTTGTCAAAAACAACATTTTCTATGACGAGACTGAAGCACTACTATTATTTTGCATGCAGGATCGATTTCTTACGCTGACGGGTCCTACCCGAGGAGTTGTGGTGGATGTACATCCTACCTATGTTGAGGTTGACCTGAAGGCGAAGGGCGCCACAGAATCTGAGGATAGAGATTTAAGCTATTTAGTAGTCAGGTCTATGCCCTGCAGCCCCTGTTATCGTGCCGTCCCTAGGCAAGCTTAGCACATTGGAGTTGGCATACCTTTGAATGTACGACTGTGTGGAAGCCGCAATCAGTGTCAAAGTCAGAAAGCATGGGTTTTGGCCTGGTTGCCGAGGTTTATTCACTGCCAGCACAGCTAGTTTGGAAGACATGGAGATCCCGTTGCTTGCTTTTGAAGGAGATAGGTTGCCAGTTGATGGTGGTGGAAGGCTTGAGCTTTCACGCTGTGTGGTCTGCGTCGAGCTTCGGCAGCCCGAAGGTAAGCTCTTGTTTTCGGCGAAGGCACTGCGTGGTGGTGATGAGAAAGATGTGAGGAGAGTTCGTAAGACTTTCACTCCCAAGAAGGTTGGTAAAACCAAGGAGAATATTAAGATTGGTTCCTGTGAGATGGAGGTAACTGTCACATGGTCCCTTCTTCCGAGTTGTAAGTATGATTATGACACTGCTTTGAGAAGGTATTATTAAGTTTGCCTTTTTAAGGTGAAGATTTTGACTGTGATGTGATCTCTTCTCTAGGCATCAAGTAGTATGACTGACTGAAAAAAAGCCTTCATAATATGAAGTGCAAACCGTGTAAAATTTGCAAGTTCATAGCTAGAATATGAGTTAGTCCGCTTCTATGATGTGGAGATCGAGTTATTCTGGGGCTTACAAGTTTTTATGTATGGTATGATGACATTTTGTCTGGTATTCCTTTTAGGGAAAATTACGCCACAACACACTGAACTTTTCCGCTCTTTTGCACAACACAGTGTGTATAATGCATTCTTATTTTCTGAGTTTTGAAGCTGAGAAACACATTGTTATTTTCCGAGTTTTGACACGGTGAAACACATCATTTGGGTATTCGGTATTCCTTGTAGAGAAACTATGCTATAGCACACTGAACTTCTCAGCTCTTTGTGGCAACACACTATAAAAAAAAGGAGTCCGTTGAATACCGTCGCAAAAACCAGTCTTTCCCACAACGTATAATATCAGTTTCTGAGTTTGAAAACAGAGAAACACATCAGAAGCAAGCTGGCATAGGGATCCATTCCAGGCATAGCCGGAGGCTTTGAGTGACGCTAGTTACGATCTTAGCCTCATCAGTGCAACGATCTTTCCTGCTCAAAAATAGAGTTGGTGCATTGATAAAAGATTGACTGAGCTATACAGTCTCGCGCATCACAAGATGCAGGTAAAAGTCCAAAATAAGCCTTAAACTTGTAGGCGAAAGCTAAATCAAACCATGAACTCTCAATCCCTGAGATCAGCATTCGGTCTATTTTGAACCTTGAGAGGATTTAGCTGCTTTTCACCGAATTGGGCAGGCACATTAGCGCAATCGCTTGCGTTGCTCTTGTTTTTCTTTGTTTTTGATTTCGTTTGTTTTTTCCTTGTTTTTTCACTGGTTTTCTCAAGTTTTTTTTCTTTGTTATACTTTTGATTTTTTTTGTTTCTTTTTTTATTCTTCATGTTGTTTTTTTGCTTTTATTTTGTTTCTTTACCAGTTACCAGTTTTTTTACACATGTCTAATTATTCTCAGTTTACATTTTTAGCGCACACATGAAATAATTTTTGATACACTTTTGATATTTTTCAAATACATTTCTTACTTTTTTTTTAAATACATGTTTTCAATACTTTTTTGAGTACATGGTAATATTTTTCCAAATACACATTTACTTTTTCTTAACGGCAATTAAAAATTTATAAACTACAGTAACATTTTTTTTCCATTTACATATTTTAAAAATTGTATATAACTTTTTCAAACATATGTCATATATAGTCTTTTAAGGGTATGACACATTTTTTTACATCCTGCAAACAGTTTTTTACATTGTATACACTTTTTTTAAATGGCACAAGCACATTTTTGAAACTCCTGAACATTATTGAAATGTTACATTTTTTTAAATGGACAAAACATTTATTTCTGAATCACACGAATATTATTTTACATTGTACAAACATTTTTTTTAAATTCCACATACATTTATCTAAACTAGTGATATTTTCTAGATGTCACAAAAAATTTCTTTACACATTTGTTCTGGTTTCAAAATTTTTCCTTTTTTAAATTTTAAAAAGTGTTCACACTTTAAAATTTTCTTCAGGTTTAAAAAAATGTTTATGTTTCAAAAAGTGTTCGCTTTTTTAAAAAAATAGTTGTTTTCTTAAAGTATTCGGAATTTTCAAAAAGTGCTCACACTTTATAAAATGTTCGGACATTTCGAAAAATGTTTATGTTTTCAATATTTGTTTGCCCCTAAAGAAAGTTTCAAAGTTCAACGCTTCAGTTTGTGCTTAAATATTTCTGGCCTCTAATTTTATCAATTATAGTCATCTTTTTTTTTAGGTGAGCAATTATAGTCATTTGTTCTAGTGGCTATCGGCATGAGCTCAACTGTACCAGGTCCCAAGTTCGACTAAACTGGAGTTGTTTTTGTTACGTACTTTTTACGTCGCGTGTTAAGAAAAAGAAAATAAACTCATTTCGTGCCTAGTGGGCCGGCCCAGTTGAATCCACAGCCGACAATCCTGGGATTTAACATGCACTTCGACAATCCCTGTTTGGGAACCCCCTCAAGGTTTAAAATAAACCAGGATTAGAGAATTGAGTCTACAATGGTACATACTAGCATGTACCCGCGCGGCGGCACGCCGCGCCTTGTTATGGTTAACAGTGTATACTATTGTATATACTTACACTTTTTTGTTTTTTTTATTAGTCTTGAGTCGGGATGATTTTTTTTTTGGCAATAACCTAATTTTTAGGGGAAGCAATAATAGAGGTGTGCATGTAACACTATGTTAAAATCCTGTATGCATTCATCTGCTGATCATTTTGCTAATTGGTTGGTTACTACTTATTCATTTAACTTTTTGCATGTCTATTAAGTAATATAAATTTTGAATGATTTTTTATGAACATAAAGCCATTGTGGATGCTAAGGTGTTTGAAGAAGGAAAGTTTTATTTCATGAAGTAATCGATACTTATTAAACAAGGGAAGTACTTTTATATATCGCATGCTAAGTTTGAGTTTGGTGGATTTCGATGAATCATCTATGTAGTATATAATTTTTTATGTACATATATTTTTTCTTGTTCAATTAATAGTTACTTGAGTTGTGGCCGCACTTCGCTGGGTCATTCGTGTGTTAGTTTTTCTACTTTGTGTAAACTTTTATTTGTCGACATCCATGTTCAGAACCAGGTACCAGATCTTCATGTCTTTTCACAAATTAGAAAAGGTAAAGGTATCCACTAAAAAAGGATAACGGTGTATATTTTCCTTTTGAATTCTCTTAAAAAAAACTTAAAACACAGTTTTTCCATGAACAGAATGCCCAAGTGCTGGTACACGATATGTATGGCCGTATCACTTTCTTCCGCGGTTTGTTTTGTCAAACTACGTTCTTCATGGGGCGGCATGGGATCTGTTTGCTTTCGTTTTGTCGCTGATGGGTGCATGCTTTGATTGGGCGTGAATTACAGTGATGTGACCACGTGCATGTGCATGGGATTGAGAGGCGAGGTGCCTACGTGAGTGAGTGAGTTTTGCATGGGGTGGCCACATGGTTCTAACATCAACAATTTTTTCTTTTCGACCAGTTGAATCATGATGTCAAATCTTGCGGAAGAACAGAGAGAAAGAAACACGTCAAATCTTGTGAAAGAACACAAAGAAAGAAACCCGACCTGTTTTAGACTTTTAGAAGCCATGGTACATGTGGAGCAGGGAACAAACACCGGGTAGCTAGGGAACAAACATCAAGCACCGCGTCTTCTGCAGGATACTCCAGTTGAAGGCGAGAGGTTCTGGATTGCATCGACGTTGCTGCGGTTGTAGCCATAACTTGGCTGGTGTGCTAGCGTTTGTTCCGACCTCCTCCACCCAACGCGGAATGGCTGCCATACCGGCGTTCGTAATGGGCGGCGATGTCTGCTCCATCATCCCGGATGCGGCGATGCCCGGGTAGCCGCCAGGTGCGAAGGACATCTTCCCCGCACGATGAGCGTGTGCCGCCACTGCCACTCTACATGCATGCAGGTCGCTGCCACCTCGCGCTGTTGCCGCAGGAGCCACGTGCGGGGTATGGCCACGATGCACGGCTTGCGAAGGGGCTGATGCCCACGATGCCGATTCTGGCTAGCTCGATGCGGCACAGCGGCGGAGGCGAGACACTGCAAGGAAAAGTCGGGGGCGACGGAGATCCGGAGGCGCCGCTCCTGGCGGTTGACTTCAGCGGCGGCGGTAGCAAACCGATGGACGCAAGGCCGGACCCCGTGCAGGAGCAAGGCACGTGTGGGGACATGCTCTCGTGGTCACGGCCTCGTAGTAGGCTACGCAGCTCTGGCAGCCGTGCTGGTTATAGACGTACTGGACCCGGCGGAGCAGACGCCGCCGTCCATCGGGGAGCACCGGACGTAGGCACAGCCGTTGTCGCACGAGTGGCGCCGCTTGCCGGGGCGCTCGCTCTGGCATCCCATGAGCCGGCCGCAGACTGCATGCATGATCATCAAACGCCGGAGCATGCTCCATACATACGGGCCGAGCCAACACAACGACGATACGGCAGAACGGCCCCAACCACCGCGCCGGCCAACCACAGCCCCCCGGGAACGAGGAGGCCGACCCGGACGCCGCGGTCCATTACAACAGAAAGAAAGAGATACCATGGAGACAATATACGTGAGACCGAAGAAGACCTACTACAATAATATGGCAAGAAGGACGGTCTATTTTTAACCCTGCAACGGTGGCGATAGACGGCGAGGTTTCGAGATTAGACGACGATAGCGGCGCGAACCAGAAACTAACAGGAGACTCTAGATCAAATGATGGAAGCGACACCGATCAAAAACACGATGAGCGTCTAGATTACGCGATCGAAGCGGCACCATTTTTTGACTGGAAAGCGGCACCGAGAACCGAATACACAGTTGCACGACACCACAACTCGATCAGGAGGCACGTGCAAGCCGGATAAGAAAGGAAGCCCACGGAAGGAACGCTAGACAACCAGGTCAACAGGCCAAGAACAATCACATCAGCCTAGCCCACATGCAGCCAAAAAATGCTAAGTGAACCAAAGCAATCGCCACACCTGTTCAAAAAATTTGAATCAAATTTCTGAATACACAAGACATTTGTACACATCCACATACCAAAAAAAGGCACTTGCCATGTACACAATTCACCATGGGTCACTTTCACACAAGTGGGTGAATGTTGGGCAAAAACCTTACCTGCAATAGAGGCTTGGGTATGCCCCTGTCCTCGCAGAATTGGCACATATCCCGACCGGCTCTTAGCTAACAAACGCCTGCCTTTGCATAGAACAAGTGCACTTTATCAACTGTCCATTCATTTAAAATCAAACTTGGGGAAAGATAGCAACATAGCCTCACAGCCCACGTGAATGACCGTGTGCGCGAACAATGGTTCAGAGATACTTTGATAGTGGACGTGCATGTCGAGTTATATTTTGTGTTGCATGTATTATGTGTTATGGCCCATCTCCTAGTTGTGTATAGTTAAGGTTGAGGCCTATCCTGTACTTATATATACGTGCACCAGCACCCATCAATACAACAATTATTGTATTGGCAAAACATCTTTTCTATATGGTATCTATCGCAAGTCCATCCAAACTCTAGCCTAGCCGCCGCCGTCGCCGCGCCTCCATCGCGCCGCCGCCGCCGCTCCATCCACCCGCCGCCGCAGTCCGCCGCTGCCCCCGCCGGTTCTCTCTGGCCGCCGCCGCTTTCCGCTGCCCTCGCCGCCGCCGCCGCAGGTCCTTGCCGCCGCCGCCGCACCCTGATGACCCACAAGTATAGGGGATCTATCGTAGTCCTTTCGATAAGTAAGAGTGTCGAACCCAACGAGGAGCAGAAGGAAATGATAAGCGGTTTTCAGCAAGGTATTCTCTGCAAGCACTGAAATTATAGGTGACAGATAGTTTTGTGATAGGATAATTGGTAACGAGCAACAAGTAACAAAAGTAAATAAAGTGCAGCAAGGTGGCCCAATCCTTTTTGTAACAAAGGACAAGCCTGGACAAACTCTTATATAGAGAAAAGCGCTTCCGAGGACACATGAGAATTATCGTCAAGCTAGTTTTCGTCACGTTCCTATGATTCGCGCTCGGTACTTTGATAATTTGATATGTGGGTGGACCGGTGCTTGGGTGCTGTCCTTACTTGGACAAGCATCCCACTTATGATTAACTCCTATTGCAAGCATCCGCAACTACAAAATAAGTATTAAGGTAAACCTAACCATAGCATGAAACATATGGATCCAAATCAGCCCCTTCCGAAGCAACGCATAAACTAGGGTTTAAGCTTCTGTCACTCTAGCAACCCATCATCTACTTATTACTTCCCAATGCCTTCCTCTAGGCCCAAATAATGGTGAAGTGTCATGTAGTCGACGTTCACATAACACCACTAGAGGAGACACAACATACATCTCATCAAAATATCAAACGAATACCAAATTCACATGACTACTAATAGCAAGACTTCTCCCATGTCCTCAGGAACAAACGTAACTACTCACAAAGCATATTCATGTTCATAATCAGAGGAGTATTAATATGCATATAGGATCTGAACATATGATCTTCCACCAAATAAACCAACTAGCATCAACTACAAGGAGTAATCAACACTACTAGCAACCTACAGGTATCAATCCCAGGCTTAGAGACAAGAATTGGATACAAGAGATGAACTAGGGTTTGAGAGGAGATGGTGCTGGTGAAGATGTTGATGGAGATTGCCCTCTCCCGATGAGAGGAGCGTTGGTGATGACGATGGCGATGATTTCCCCCTCCCGGAGGGAAGTGTCCGCAGCAGAACAGCTCTGCCGGAGCCCTAGATTGGTTCCGCCAAGGTTCCGCCTCGTGGCGGCGGAGTCTCGTCCCGAAAGCTTGCTTATGATTTTTCTTCGGACGAAAGACTTCATATAGCAGAAGATGGGCACCGGAGGGCCAACACGGGGCCCACGAGGTAGGGGGCGCGCCCAGGGGGTATTTCTTCCGCTCAGTATTCTTTATTATTTCCAAAAATAACTTTCGTGGAGTTTCAGGACTTTTGGAGTTGTGCAGAATAGGTCTCTAATATTTGCTCCTTTTCCAGCCCAGAATTCCAGCTGCCGGCATTCTCCCTCCTTATGTAAACCTTGTAAAATAAGAGAGAATAGGCATAAGTATTGTGACATAATGTGTAATAACAGCCCATAATGCAATAAATATCGATATAAAAGCATGATGCAAAATGGACGAATCAACTCCCCCAAGCTTAGACCTCGCTTGTCCTCAAGCGAAAGCCGGGTAACGATAAATATGTCCACATGTTTAGAGGTAGAGGTGTCGATAAAATAAAATACGGACATGCGGGCATCATGATTGTTCTCATAACAGCAACATATATGGATAATGTCATATGATTTCTTATGCTCAAGTAATAATCTATTCACAATGCAAAGTATGAATCAGAAACTTTATTGAGAACTAACAAACTATAATCTCAGTCATTGAGGCAATTGCAATTTATCATAACATCAGAAAGAGTCCATGTCAGAGCTTTCTAGCAAGTCCACATACTCAACTATCATTTAGTCTTTCACAATTGCTAACACTCACGCAATACTTGTGGTTACGAAGTTTTAATCGGACACAGAGAAAGATAGGGGCTTATAGTTTCGCCTCCCAACCTTTTACCTCAAGGGTAATGTCAACAATAATAGTTCATGCTAACTTACATCCAATTACATATATATATCAGGATCTTTCCAACATATTGTGCTTGCCAAAGGATAAAATGTAAAAAGGAAAGGTGAAGATCACCATGACTCTTGCATAAGGTAGAAGATAAACATAAAAGATAGGCCCTTCGCAGAGGGAAGCAGAGGTTGACATGCGCTTTCAGGGTTGGATGCACAAAATCTTAATGCGAAAGAACGTCACTTTATATTGCCACTTGTGATATGAACCTTTATTATGCAGTCCGTCGCTTTTATTTCTTCCACATCACAAGATCGTATAAAGCTTATTTCCTCCACATCAATCAATCATACATTTTTAGAGAGCAATTTTTATTGCTTGCACCGATGACAACTTACTTGAAGGATCTTACTCAATCCATAGGTAGATATGGTGGACTCTCATGGCAAAACTGGGTTTAAGGGTATTTGGAAGCACAAGTAGTATCTCTACTTGGTGCAAAGAATTTGGCTAGCATGAGGGGGAAAGGCGAGCTCAACATGTTGGATGATCCATGACAATATACTTTATTTCAGATATAAGAAAACATAACCCATTACGTTGTCTTCCTTGTCCAACATCAACTCTTTAGCATGTCATATTTTAATGAGTGCTCACAATCATAAAAGATGTCCAAGATAGTATATTTATATGTGAAACCTCTCTTTCTTTATTACTTCCTATTAATTGCAACGATGACCAAAGCTATTTAATTGCAACGATGACCAAAGCTATGTTTGTCAACTCTCAACAGCTTTTAATCATCATACTCTTTCTATGTGAAGTCATTACTCTCCATAAAATCAATATGATCTCTTTGTTTCTTTTTATTCTTTTCTCTTTTCTTTTATTCACTCAAGATCATAGCAAGATAATCAAGCCCTTGACTCAACACTAATCTTTATTATATATAGCTCACGGACTCGATTACATAGAGGGATCATAAAGCAAAACTCAAAACTAGATCATACTAAAAACTTTATTCTACTAAAACAAGATATTACTAGAAGGAACGAACTAAGAAAAACGGTAAAGATAGAAGATGTGGTGGTGATACGATACTGGGGCACCTCCCCCAAGCTTGGCAGTTGCCAAGGGGAGTGCCCATACCCATATGATTATGTCTCCTTCCTCAGAAGTGGTGGTGATGGGGTTGTTGATGAAGTAGGCTTGTCGTCCATCTTCCAAGGCATGGGCTCACCATTATAGAAGGATGATCGAGTCTCCAGTATCCTCAAATCTGCAGCCAAACTCATTCTTTTGAATCTATATTCATACTCAAAGTTTTGGTTTTGCAGGTCATAGATTTGGGCTTGGAGGTGCTCGATTTTCTCGTGGAGCTTGAAGATGGCCTCCCCAATGTCCTTGGCATCCAGCTTGTGGTTGTTGGTGAACTCCGCGATCATCATGTGATTGGAGTCAAGTCCACGCTCCACCATCTCCTGGCACTTGAAAACTTGTTGCTCCATTGCCTCAAGCCTTGTCTCCATGCTTCCGGTCTTCCTCGGTCCCTCAACATCGCGGATGTGCAGCACCCCCTCATGCATCTCGATGGTTTGAGTGTGTTGCAGCACCTCCGCGAGATAGGGATTGGTGACCTTCTCGAAGAACTTGTCCTTGGGGGCACTTGGAGACGTCATGATGATCTAGATCTGTCAGAAAAACAGATCGAAACAAGAACAGAGGATATTTGCGTGATACAGGAGTCAAAACCTTAGGGAGATTATATAATGAATTTTTACCGACCAAAATACGTATCGTGCAAGAAAACGGAGTCCGGAGAGCGCACGAGGTGCCCACGAGGCAAGGGGGTGTGCCCAGTAGGGTAGGGCGCGCCCTCCACCCTCGTGGAGGCCTCGTGTCCTTCCCGGACTACTTCTTATTTTTCTATTTTTCTAAATATTCCAAAACGAAGAAAATTGCCATTAGAACTATTTTGGAGTCGGTTTACTTACCGTACCACATACCTATTCCTTTTCGGAGTCTGAAACATTCCGGAAAGTGTCCCTTATGTATTCCTCCGGCGTTACGGTTTCGATAACATTGGTTTCGACATTTATAGGATTACCTGAGATATAATGTTTAATTCTTTGACTGTTCACCACCTTCGGATTTGTGCCTTCGAAGTTGTTGATTTTTATGGCACCGGAACGATAGACCTCCTCGATAACGTAAGGGCCTTCCCATTTAGAGAGAAGTTTCCTGCAAAAAATCTTAAACGAGAGTTGTATAGCAATACATAATCACCTACATTAAACTCACGCTTTTGTATTCTTTTGTCATGCCATCTCTTAACCTTTTCTTTAAACAATTTGGCATTCTCATAATCCTGGGTTCTCCATTCATCAAGTGAGATAATGTCAAATAACCTCTTCTCACCGGCAAGTTTGAAATCATAATTGAGCTCTTTAATAGCCCAATAAGCCTTATGTTCTAGTTCGAGAGGTAAGTGACATGCTTTTCCATAAACCATTTTATACGGAGACATACCCATAGGATTTTTATATGCAGCTCTATAGGCCCATAATGCATCATAAAGTTTCTTGGGCCAATTCTTTCTAGATCTATTAACAGTCTTTTGCAAAATTAATTTGAGCTCTCTGTTGCTCAATTCTACTTGACCACTAGACTGCGGGTGATAAGGAGATGCAATTCTATGATTAACATCATACTTAGCAAGCATTTTACGGAAAGCACCATGAATAAAATGTGAACCACCATCAGTCATTAAATACCTAGGGACTCCAAACCTCGGAAAAAACTTCTTTAAGCATTTTAATAGAAGTGTTATGATCAGCACTACTAGTTGGAATAGCTTCTACCCACTTAGTAACGTAATCAACAGCAACTAAAATATGTGTGTATCCATTAGAGGCAGGAAAATGTCCCATATAATCAAAGCCCCAAACATCAAATGGTTCAATAACAAGTGAATAATTCATAGGCATTTCTTGATGTCTACTAATATTACCAATTCTTTGACATTCATCACAAGATAAAACAAACTTACGGGCATCCTTGAAGAGAGTAGGCCAATAAAAACCGGATTGCAATACCTTATGTGCAGTTCTATCTCCAGCGTGGTGTCCTCCATAAGCCTCGGAATGACACTTGCGTAGGATCTGTTCCTGTTCCTGTTCATGCTCAGGTACACAACGTCTAATAACACCATCTACTCCTTCTTTATAAAGATGTGGGTCATCCCAAAAGTAATGTCTCAAATCATAGAAAAACTTTTTCTTTTGCTGGTATGTGAAACTAGGTGGTATAAATTTAGCAACGATGTAATTAGCATAATCAGCATACCATGGAGCAGTACGAGAAGCATTTATGACATTTAATTGCTCATCAGGAAAGCTATCATCAATAGGTAGTGGGTCATCAAGAACATTTTCTAACCTAGACAAGTTATCTGCAACGGGGTTCTCATCTCCCTTTCTATCAATAATATGCAAATCAAATTCTTGTAGCAAGAGAACCCATCTAATAAGTCTAGGTTTAGCATCTTTCTTTTCCGTAAGATATTTAATAGCAGCATGATCAGTGTGAATAGTTACTTTAGAATCAACAATATAAGGTCTGAACTTATCACAAGCAAATACAACTGCTAAGAATTCTTTTTCAGTAGTAGCATAATTTCTCTGGGCGTTGTCTAGAGTTTTACTAGCATATTGAATAACATTTAATTTCTTATCAACTCTTTGCCCTAGAACAGCACCTACAGCATAATCACTAGCATCACACATGATTTCAAAAGGTAAATTCCAGTCAGGTGGCTGAACAATAGGCGCAGAGATCAATGCTTTCTTAAGTATTTCAAATGCTTCTACGCAATCATCATCAAAGACAAATGGTATATCTTTTTGTAACAAGTTAGTCAGAGGCCGAGAAATTTTTGAAAAGTCCTTGATGAACCTCCTATAAAAACCGGCATGACCAAGGAAACTTCTTATACCTTTGATGTCCTTGGGACACGACATCTTTTCAATAGCATCAACCTTGGCTTTATTAACTTCAATACCTCTTTCAGAAATTTTATGCCCCAAGACAATACCTTCATTAACCATAAAGTGGCACTTTTCCCAATTCAAGACAAGATTAGTTTCTTCACATCTATGCAAAACTCGATCTAGGTTGCTCAAGCAATCATCAAAAGAGGATCCATAGACGGAGAAATCGTCCATGAAAACCTCACAAATCTTTTCACAAAAGTCTGAGAATATAGCCATCATGCATCTTTGAAAGGTAGCAGGTGCATTACATAAACTAAAAGGCATACGTCTATAAGCAAAAGTACCGAAAGGGCAAGTAAAAGTGGTCTTTGATTGATCATCGGCTGACACAGGTCTTTGAGAGAAATCAGAATAACCATCTAGAAAGCAAAAATGTGTATGTTTGGATAATCTTTCTAGCATTTGATCAATAAAAGGTAAGGGGTAATGATCTTTTTTAGTAGCCTTATTTAATTTGCGGAAATCAATTACCATCCTATAACCCGTAATAATTCTTTGCAGAATCAATTCATCTTTATCATTAGGAACGATAGTAATACCTCCCTTCTTAGGGACACAATGGACAGGACTTACCCACTGACTATCAGCAACGGGATAAATTATACCTGCCTTAAGGAGGTTTAGTATTTCCTTTCTTACCACTTCTTTCATCTTAGGATTCAGCCGTCTTTGATGATCACGAACTGGTTTGGCATCTTTCTCCAAATTTATTTTATGTTGACATAGAGTGGGACTAATGCCCTTAAGATCATCAAGAGTATATCCAATAGTAGTGCGGTGCTTCTTCAGAGTTTTCAATAATCTCTCTTCTTCATGCTCTGAAAGGTTAGCACTAATAATAACAGGATATATCTTTTTCTCATCAAGATAAGCATATTTAAGAGTGTCGGGTAATGGTTTAAGCTCAAACGCGGGATCACCCTTGGGTGGAGGAGGATCCCCTAGGATTTCAACAAGAAAATTGTGTTTCAGGATGGGTTCCTGTTTAAAGAATACTTCATCTATTTCCCTTCTTTCATTCATAAACATATCATTTTCATGGTCTAGCAAATATTGTTCCAAAGGATCATTAGGAGGTACGGCAATAGAAGCAAGACCAATAATTTCATCTTTACTAGGCAATTCCTCTTCATGGTCTTGTCTACGAAATTTAGAGAAATTAAACTCATGATACATATCACCCAAACCAATAGTAACAACATCCTTTTCGCGGTCTATCTTAGCATTAACAGTGTTCAAGAAGGGTCTACCAAATATAATGGGGCAAAAGCTATCTTGTGGGGAACCGAGAACAAGAAAATCAGCAGGATATTTAGTTTTCCCACACAATACTTCAACATCTCTAACAATTCCAATGGGTGATATGGTATCTCTATTGGCAAGCTTAATGGTAACATCAATATCTTCTATCTCAGCAGGTGCAATATCATGCATAATTTCTTTGTATAAGTCATGAGGTATAGCACTAGCACTGGCACCCATATCACATAAGCCATGATAACAATGATCTCCTATTTTAACAGAAATAACAGGCATGCCTACCACAGGTCTATGTTTATCTTTAGCACAAGGTTTGACAATTCTAGCAGTTTCATCACGGAAATGAATAACATGCCCATCAATATTATCAGACAAGAGATCTTTAACAATAGCAATATTAGGTTCAAATTTAACTTGCTCAGGAGGTGTATAGGTTCTAATATTGCTTTTATGAACCACAGTTGAAGCTTTAGCGTGATCTTTTATCCTAACAGGGAAAGGTGGTTTCTCAACATAAGCAGTAGGAACAATAGGATCATTATAAGTGATAATCTTTTCTTCAACTTTAATAGGTGCAGCTACTTTTACTTCTATTGGAGGATGATACTTAAACCACTTCTCCTTAGGGAGACCAACATGAGCAGCAAAAGATTCACAGAAAGAAGCTACTATCTCAGAGTCAAGTCCATATTTAGTGCTAAATTTACGAAAAACATCAGTATCCATAAAAGATCTAACACAATCAAACTTAGGTGTCATACCTGACTCCTTACCTTCGTCGATATCCCAATCTCCAGAGTTGCGTTTAAATCTTTCCAATAAATCCCATTTGAATTCAATAGTCTTCATCATAAAAGAGCCAGCACAAGAAGTATCGAGCATGGTGCGATTGTTATCAGAAAGCCGAGCATAAAAACTTTGAATAATTATTTCTCTTGGAAGCTCATGATTGGGGCATGAATATAACATTGATTTAAGCCTCCCCCAAGCTTGAGCAATGCTTTCTCCTTCGCAAGGCCAAAAATTATATATATAATTGCGATCACGATGAACAAGATGCATAGGATAAAACTTCTGATGAAATTCCAATTTCAATCGTTTGTAGTTCCATGATCCCATATCATCACATAGCCTATACCATGTCAATGCATCTCCCTTCAAAGATAAAGGGAAGACCTTCTTCTTAATAACATCATCGGGCACACTTGCAAGCCTAAATAATCCACAAACTTCATCCAGATATATTAGGTGCTCATCAGGATGCATTGTTTCGTCTCCTGCAAAAGGATTAGCTAGCAGTTTTTCTAACATACCCGAAGGAATTTCAAAGTAGACATTTTCATTTTCAGTAGGTTCAGTAGGTTGAGGAGCAACTCTTTGCTCTACTGGTCGGGGTGAAGATACCCCGAACAAGCCCCTTAGAGGATTACTTTCCATAGTAACAAGTGACAGTAAATTTCAGCACACTATATAAATTTTTCCTTACCAAATTCCACCTACCAAAGGCGCTTCACTCCCCGGCAACGGCGCCAGAAAAGAGTCTTGATGACCCACAAGTATAGGGGATCTATCGTAGTCCTTTCAATAAGTAAGAGTGTCGAACCCAACGAGGAGCAGAAGGAAATGATAAGCGGTTTTCAGCAAGGTATTCTCTGCAAGCACTGAAATTATAGGTAACAGATAGTTTTGTGATAGGATAATTGGTAACGGGCAACAAGTAACAAAAGTAAATAAAGTGCAGCAAGGTGGCCCAATCCTTTTTGTAACAAAGGACAAGCCTGGACAAACTCTTATATAGAGAAAAGCGCTCCCGAGGACACATGGGAATTATCATCAAGCTAGTTTTCATCACGTTCATATGGTTCGCGTTCGGTACTTTGATAATTTGATATGTGGGTGGACCGGTGCTTAGGTGCTGTCCTTACTTGGACAAGCATCCCACTTATGATTAACTCCTATTGCAAGCATCCGCAACTACAAAAGAAGTATTAAGGTAAACCTAACCATAGCATAAAACATATGGATCCAAATCAGCCCCTTACGAAGCAACGCATAAACTAGGGTTTAAGCTTCGGTCACTCTAGCAACCCATCATCTACTTATTACTTCCCAATGCCTTCCTCTAGGCCCAAATAATGGTGAAGTGTCATGTAGTCGACGTTCACATAACACCACTAGAGGAGAGACAACATACATAACATCAAAATATCGAATGAATACCAAATTCACATGACTACTAATAGCAAGACTTCTCCCATGTCCTCAGGAACAAACGTAACTACTCAAAAAGCATATTCATGTTCATAATCAGAGGTACCAATCCCAGACTTAGAGACAAGAATTGGATACAAGAGATGAATTAGGGTTTGAGAGGAGATGGTGCTGGTGAAGATGTTAATGGAGATTGCCCTCTCCCCATGAGAGGAGCGTTGGTGATGACGATGGCGATGATTTCCCCCTTCCGGAGGGAAGTGTCCCCAGCAGAATAGCTCTGCCGGAGCCCTAGATTGGTTCCACCAAGGTTCCGCCTCGTGGCGACGGAGTCTCATCCCGAAAGCTTGCTTATGATTTTTCTTTGGACGAAAGACTTCATATAGCAGAAGATGGGCAGTGGAGGGCCAACAGAGGGCCCACGAGGTAGGGGGCGTGCCCAGGGGGGTAGGGCGCGCCCCCCACCCTCGTGGCCAGGGTGTGGGCCTCCTCTGGTATTTTTTCCGCTCAATATTTTTTATTATTTCCAAAAATAACTTTCGTGGAGTTTCAGGACTTTTGGACTTGTGCAGAATGGGTCTCTAATATTTGCTCCTTTTCCAGCCCAGAATTCCAGCTGCCGGCATTCTCCCTCCTTATGTAAACCTTGTAAAATAAGAGAGAATAGGCATAAGTATTGTGACATAATGCGTAATAATAACCCATAATGCAATAAATATCGATATAAAAGCATGATGCAAAATGGACGTATCACACCCTATCCTCTGTGCCCCGTCGCCGCCGCAGGTCCTTGCCGCCGTCGCCGCGCTCCATCCTCCCGCCGCCGCCGCCGCACCCAGCCGCCGCTGGTCTATATCGCCGTCGCCGCCCCCAGCCGCCGCCACCGCTGGTCCGTGCCGCCGCCGCTCATCCCCACCGCGCGCCGCCGCTCCTCCCTGGCCGCCGTCGTGCCTCCTCCCCCAGCCGTCGTCGTCGCCACTACGATGTCTCCTGCCGCGTCATCTCTCTTCGGCCACATGTCCGCCGACGCACCGGCTCACTTCACCCACATGTAGCCGGCGCCGCCAATGGTCGGCGGCCATACTCCACCTGCCCCGTCGATGGATTATCCACCCGTGCCTCCCCAGCAGCAGCTGCAAGGAGGAGGGGGTCGACGCCAACGGTGTGGCGGCCACCGTCCCCGCCTGCAGCCGCAGCCGGCCCCGGGCGCCGGGGGGTCGCCGAACTACCAGCAGGCTCTTCCCCGGGGCCCCCAGGGGTTCATCGGCGCACCTTACCAGTCGATCGGCGCCGGCTACGGCGCCCTCCTTGCGCTGCTGCCTCTCGGTGGTTCTGGCCCGTCCGCCCCGGCGCCGCCCTACTGGGGACTTCCGCCGCCGGTACCCGTGCCATGGGATCCTACCCTCCTCGCCGCCCAGCACTTCGCGCCATCGCCGAGTAGCTCTGTTGGTGGGGGCGACTGGTACATGGACTCAGGTGCTACTGAGCATATGGCAGCTCATCCCGGTAACCTAACCTCCTCCACTCCCGTTCACACACCCACTCGTATCACCGTCGGCAACGGCTCCTCCTTACCTATTACTCATATCGGTAGCACTAGTTTTCCCTCCACTTCCACACCCATCACTATGTCTAATGTTCTTGTTTCACCTGAATTAGTCACGAACCTAGTTTCTGTTCGTCGTCTTACTCGTGAGAACCCACTTACTGTTGAATTTGACGGTGTTGGCTTTTCTGTGAAAGACGCCCGTACACGGATGGTCCTTCATCGATGTGACAGTCCCGATGAGCTCTACCCCGTGCACGCCGGTGCCTCCACCTCCACACCCGTCACCCTTTCCGCCGGCATTGACCTTTGGCACGCTCGCTTGGGTCACCCCAACCACACCGCTTTACGTCAAATTCTTAGGAGTTTCTCTTTCTCATGTAATAAGCTCGACGAGCACTCTTGTGAGGCTTGTCGCTTAGGCAAGCACGTTCGTCTTCCCTTTAGTGCGTCTTCTTCAGTTTCCACTTTTCCGTTTCAATTACATCATAGTGATGTTTGGACATCTCCCGTTGCGAGTAACACGGGCTATCTATACTACTTGGTGATTTTAGATGATTATTCTCATTATGTGTGGACTTTTCCCCTTCGTCGTAAATCCGATGCTTTAGCCACACTCACCGCCTTTTATTCCTATGTCACCACCCAGTTCGGTCGCCCCATACTCGCACTCCAGACAGATAACGGAAAAGAGTTTGACAACGTTGCTCTCCGCACACTTCTCGCCTCTCACGGCACCATCTTCCGTCTGACTTGTCCATACACTTCACAGCAGAACGGCAGCGCCGAGCGCATTCTCCGCACTCTTAATGACTGCGTTCGCACGTTACTCTTTCACTCTAACGTGCCCGCTCGGTTTTGGCCCGATGCTCTCGCCACCGCCACTCTTTTAGTTAACATTCGTCCGTGTCGCCCTCGGGGGAACTACGCCCCTCACCACCTTCTCTTCGGCACACCATCGTCCTATGATGGTCTCCGCATCTTCGGGTGTCTCTGTTATCCTAGCACCGTGTCCACCACGCCACACAAGCTCGCACCATGATCCGTCCCATGCATCTTCCTTGGCTACCCTCCTAACACCAAAGGTTACCGGTGCTATGATCCTGTCACTCATCGCGTGTACACCTCGAGGCACGTGTACTTTGTCGAGACGGTGTTCCCTTTTTTCTAGGTTCCTCCGGCATCGACTCCTTCGGTGCCGGCCCCCGCGTCCCCTTCGTGGAGCGATGCGCGGCAGCACCCCCCGGCCCGGCGCCCTCTGCCGCCCCCACCCGGCTTCGCGACTCCCTCCCCCGAGGTCGAGTCCGAGCGGGCCCTCGGGTCCCCGTCTCCCTCATACGAGGTTGAGCCCGGCACCCCGCCCGCCACCCTGCGACGGGCTCGACGTCAACCTCGCCCGTCGCCTCTTCCGCCGCCGGATCGGCCGGCGCTGCTGCCGCCACGGCCCCCGCCGCCACCACCGCGGCTGCGTCCTCCGCCGCCTCCGCTGCCGCGGTCCCCTCTGCGGCCGTGGCCCCCATCACCGCACCGGGTGCCCCCGCCGCCGTGGCCCCCGTCGCCGCGGCACCCGCCGGCACTGCTGCCCCGTCACTTGGTGTGACCACCTGTGCCCGAGCAGGAGTGCTTCGGCCTAGCACGCGCTACTCCGCCGACGAGTATGTGTGCACCGCCTCGACGTCGACGCCATCACCCGTCCCCACCTCCGCTTGCGCTGCCCTTCGGGATCCCCACTGGCTAGCTGCAATGCAGGAGGAGTTCGACACCCTACAGCGCAACCGCACGTGGCAGCTTGTTCCGCGACCCCCTCGTGCCAACATCATCTGTGGCAAGTGGGTGTTTCACCACAAGACTCGCCCGGACGATTCTCTCGAGCGCTACAAGGCTCGATGGGTGGTTCGCGGATTTCGGCAACGCGCGGGCGTGGACTTCACCGACACCTTCGCCCTGGTTGTTAAACCGGGCACAATCCGCGCCGTGCTCCAGTTGGCGGTCTCGCGCGCCTGGCCTGTGCACCAGTTGGACGTCTCCAACGCCTTCTTGCACGGCCACCTTGCCGAGCAGGTGTACTGTGAGCAGCCCACTGGCTTCGTCGATGCCGAGCACCCAGACTTTGTGTGCTTGCTCTCCCATTCTCTTTATGGGTTGAAGCAGGCGCCTCGGGCTTGGTACCAGCGTATCGCAGCCTTCCTACAGTCTTTGGGCTTTTGGTCCACTCGCTCCGATGCCTCACTATTCGTGTATCATCAGGGAGCTGACACTGCATATCTGCTGCTCTACGTCGACGACATCATCCTCACAGCGTCCGCCCCCGATCTCCTTCAACGGCTGACTGCTCGTCTTTGTGATGAGTTCGCCCTCAAGGACTTGGGGCCCCTGCACTACTTCCTCGGCATCGAGGTGGTCCGCCGGCCTGACGGCTTCTTTCTGCATCAGCAGAAGTACGCCCACGAGCTCCTGGAGCGTGCCGGTATGCTTAACTGCAAGCCGGCGCCCACACCCGTTGACACGAAGGTGAAGGTCTCTGCTCTGGAGGGGTCCCTCGCGTCCGATTGAGCGTTTTATCGCTCCATTGTTGGTGCTTTACAGTACCTGACGCTGACTCGACCCGACCTGCAGTACGTTGTTCAGCAGGTGTGCCTCCACATGCACGCCCCGCGTGACTCCCACTGGACCTTGGTGAAGCGTATTCTCCATTATATACGTGGCACCATGTCCTTGGGACTCACCCTGACGGCCTCCGCCTCCACCGACCTCGTGGCCTACTCGGATGCCGACTGGGCTGGCTGTCCCGACACTCGACGCTCCATGTCCGGCTACTGCGTCTACCTTGGGCCCTCGTTGATCTCTTGGTCATCGAAGCTGCAACCCACGGTCTCCCGCTCCAGCGCCGAGGCAGAATATCGCGCCGTGGCTAATGCCGTGGCTGAGTGCTCTTGGCTCCGTCAGCTACTCCAGGAGTTGCTTTGTGATGTTTATAAAGCTACTCTTGTCTACTGTGATAACGTCAGTGCGGTCTACCTTTCCGCCAACCCGGTGCACCATCGCCGCACGAAGCATATTGAGCTCGATATTCACTTCGTGCGTGAGCAGGTTGCTCTTGGCCGTGTTCGGGTTCTTCACGTGCCGACGTCGCAACAGTTTGCTGATGTGATGACTAAGGGATTGCCTACTTCCGTCTTCGAGGAGTTTCGGTCCAGTCTCTGTGTCTCTGGCGACGCTTCGACTACGGGGGGGGGGGGGGGGGGGGGGAGGGGGTGTGGAGTTGTATTTTGTGTTGCGTGTATTATGTGTTATGGCCCACCTCCTAGTTGTGTATAGTTGAGGTTGAGGCCTACCCTGTACTTATATATACGTGCACCAGCACCCCATCAATGCAACAATTATTGTATTGGCAAAACATCTCTTCTACAGTACAGACAGTGAATAACATAGCGTGGTGGCGGCGACCGTGCACGGGAGTTGGATTCCTTCGAACAGATCTGGGTGAAAACTTGCTTTCGGCTACTGCCAAGGCCGGCGGTGGCGGCGCTATCTGCGTCGTTCTGTTCTTGAGGGCATCGCCGTGGAGAAGTTCAAGGTCACTCTCTGCTACCTCCGGGAGAAACCCTAGATCGGATGATCGGATGACGGCGGCGCTCTGGTGTCGTTCCCCCTTGGGGGCGTCATTCTTGTAGGTACACACGTGATCGAGGGACCAGAGGACGGATTCTTTGGTGGAGCAGTGCGTCATCTCACTCATTGATGGCGGCGGATCTCGGCGACATGGCGCTGTGGAGACTCGGAGTCCGATGCGCGGAGATGGACTCGTGCAGGAGGGTGACGCTGTCTGGCGTCGTGGTGGCGTCGACGGCAGCTAGACCGGGCAAGGTAGATGCAGCAGTACAACTCTAAAGATGGATTGGTGGCAGGTGGTTGCGGCAGACTCATACCGGCAGGCGTCCGGGTTGAGGAGTGCGTCGGACCGATGGGTGCCCCATACCCGGTAGACGTCCTGGTTGGAACCTCAGGTCTTAGATGTTAGATTTGGCTGCGAGGTTTGTTTGGTATTAGGTCCAGACTATCAGCATCCCTTCATCAACTGGATAGGAGTAGCGACAGATGTTATCTAGACGGTGGCTTTAGTCTTACTGTTGTATTACTGTATAAGGTCTTGAGTGAATAATTAATAAAGTGGCTGCATGCATCATCCAGATGCAGAGGCCGGGGGTCTTCCTCCTTTTCTAAAAAAAATCTGACAGTGAATAACACAGTCCCATGTGGAAAGTACTCGTTTTTTAACACAGTATAATGCAGATGCTCACATACATGCATATACACTTACCCTATAAACGCAAACATGTATACCCTATCTTTATGAGCACCTTCGAGATACTGAGTCGGCACAACATTTTGAGATTGAGGATAGCCACCTGGTAACCGATGGAAACGTATGGGGAAGGGACTTTTTAACGAACGCTACGTACTATGTTGAGGTCCTTCCACAAGCACAAAGGCGAGCTAGCCTTTTTCCTTATGGTGGTGAACCAGCTGAATTTTTACTAGGTATACTTATCGTCTCCTTAGCATCATGATGACCATCATATCGTCGGCGCCTAGCTATGGTAATCTTGCCAGCATGCCCGCTCACGCACGATCCGAATCAAGTCAGCGAGACATCATGGTAATCATCATTCGTCCGTCACTTGGCGATTCACAGCGGGGCATCCGGACGCGTACAAACGATCAATCCAAACCGTTCTACTCTGTTTGGAACACTGGCGCAATGGACTATTCATTTCGCAGGGATGTGGCGGTCGGAAGGAACCCTTTCGATTCTATCTGGAAAAGCCAGCCGCGATCGACGGAGCAGGGCATTCACCGGAGTTGAGTCCGGAGAACGGAATCCACCTTGCTGGGCACGGGCTCGGACGTCGCACTTGTGAGAAATCTCAGCCCGTTGCCGCTGGAGTATTTGAGTTGATCCATTAGAGCAACTCTAATGCCGCGATCCAAACAGACGAACGTTTTGTTTTGTCTGTTTTTTATCCGTTTGAACCGGCCAGCCGAACATGCGCGTTCGTTTTTTGATTTGGGTCCGCTAATGGGTCCAACCAAAGGCACACCCATATTTGCCCGCATGCAAAGAAAAAATATAAATGATAAACACGTGGCCGAAATAAATTTAATAAGACATAATTAAACATAAAATGGCCGGTCAACCGCTCCCCAAAGTCCACTTAAATATTAATTAAAAAATTAGAAAAACTTCGTGCTCGCATGTTGCCTTAGGCGTCCGCCTTGCCCTTGCTCTTGTCGTCGTCGTCGCCGCCGGTGAGGTCGATGAAGATCGGAGGCGGCCCAGTCCACCCGAACGCGGCTTGATAGACCGCGAGGGCAGCCTCTTTCGGCGTCTGCTGCGGTGGCGGGACGAACAGCGGAGCGTGGATGGAGTCCCCTGCCGCCGACAAGGCTAGGGCGTGCTCCAGCCCATCCCAATGTGCGTCCTACTCGAGCCGGCTCGCCTCCAGCGCGTGCTCCAGGGCCTCCTCAAGAGCGGCTTGGTACTCTGCCTCCTCCTCCTCTGGCAAAACCTCTAGCGGCAGCGGGGCGGGGGGGGGGGGGGGGGGGTCGATGTGGATGCTGCGACGGTGCTCCTCTTCGTGCTCCAGCGCAAACCAGCGCTCCCAGTTGGGGGAATCTGGCACGTAGGCACGCATCGCGCGTTGCTCCAGCGTAAGGAGCTCACCACCCCGGGGAACCTCCTCGGTGTGCGCCCGTGCCGAACGCGGCACCGCGGAATGGGGATCCGCTACGGGTCCAGATGCCAGCCGTGCGGTAGGTTGACATCCTGATACTGTAGGGGTCGGCGGTACTCCCAGTGCCAACGTGCCTGGTGGACTGGTATGTACAGCCGCTCCCTCTCCTGCGGTGGCAAGCTGCGTCTAGCCGGTGGCGGAGGAGAAGGAAGCATGCGGGAAGAGCTCGCGCCGGTGCTGAACCTCCACTTCCCCTTCCCGCTGAAGAAGCCCATGGCTCGCTAGGGTTTCGGATTGGCTGGCCGGCTATGGTTTTCTGGTCGCCGGCGAGGGAGCAAGCGTGCCCAGATGTGGACGGGGAGATGGAAGTGGATGAGGTCGGCCCCACCGCACGCTTTCAATTAAAAAGGACGGGCATGCAGGCCCGATGTAGGTGTTGGTGTTTAATACGACCGCGGTCGACATATGGTGCCGCGGCGGACATCGAGGGGACGCGTAACGCGTCTGTTTCGTGTATGCGCGAATGCAAGACAGACGCAAATTTAGGTCTGAAATGCGTCGGCGTGACATGTTTTGGGTTTGGGTCGGCGTGTTAGGCCAACATTTTTGTCCACGACAATCCAAACAGACATAGGTGAACAAAATTGGTCGGCCCGTTGGAGTTGCTCTTAACGAAGGAACGAACGCAGCCCTAATGCGGCGGGGATATGTGAACTTGTTCAGACGAATGCATGCATGGGCGTGCCCTGCCCGCCGACTGAACTTTGTTCGTGCAATAAACCAGCTTGTCGTATGTTTTGGGTTTGGGTCGGCGTGTTAGGCCAGCATTTTTGTCCACAACAATTCAAACAGACATAGGTGAACGAAATTGGTCGACCCATTAGAATTGCTCTTAACGAAGGAACGAACGCAGCCCTAATGCGGCGGGGATATGTGAACTTGTTCAGACAAATGCATGCATGGGCATGCCCCGCCCGCCGACTGAACTTTGTTCGTGCAATAAACCAGCTCGTCGCTGCGTTTTGTTGTTGCTTTCCGCGGTCGAAAGAGACGAGTTAAATAGGAAAGGCGGTGTCTGATGGGTCGGCGCGTTAGGGTTGCTCTTAGCTTCATGATGACCATCATATCGTCGGCGCCTAGCTATAGTAATGTTGCCAGCATGCCCGCACACGCACGATCCGAATAAAGTCGGCGCGATCATCATGGTAAATCATCGTCCGTCCGTCGCTTGGCGATTCACAACGGGGCATCCGGACGCGTACAAACGATCAATCCAAACCGTTCTAGACTCTGTTTGGAACACTAGCGCAATGGACTGTTCATTTCGCAGGGATGTTGTGGTCGGAAGTAAACCTTAGATTTCAAAGGAAATTAAACAAACCATCTACTTTTGATGCTAGTGTTACATAAAACACCTATTTTATAGGCTTGTTACACAAAACGTTATAAACTGGAGTTATTCGTTGTTACTAGGTCTAATCCACCATTTGAATGTGTCGATATGATTTCATCCATTTTGTAAGTGCACCGGTGTCAAGAAAAATGCCAGCGAGAATATGAAAGCAACAGAACGTATTCCTACTTCACTGCAAGTTAAGGATACCAGCCTCGGCAAGAATGCACGTCGTATATTAGTACATAATGGCTATACTGCAACTTGAGATGTATTTGCATGCTAAAACCTCATGGCCGTAATATTTTGGTGTGTGAGGATTGATGATGTCTGTATTGGCCATATGCAGTGGCGAAACTAGGCAGGAATCTCAGGAGGGGTCAAAAGGCAAAACATGAGCAACTAAGAGGGCAAAGATTGATCCTTTCCTTACCTAATCCTCGCACAGTAAATTTTCTTCACTGTTTTGGCTAAGGCTGGGGGGGGGGGGGGGGGGGGGGGGGCACGCCCCCCCTCAGACTTGCACTAAGCTCCACCACTTGGTGTGGTACTAGCTAGACGTAATCAGTAGTGAATCCGGCAAGTTTCAGCTGATTTGGATCACATTATAATGAGATATTGACAGTTTACATTGGTTCATATTTAAAAAAATTGCAAAACAATTTCAGTAAATCACACATGTATTATCCAATACTATTCTGGAAAAAACACAGCTCATTTGGACCAACAGTCTGTGAGATATTTCCAACGTTAGTTGGCTCGTTCAATTTTTTTTCTCAAAATTTAACATTTTTAAAAGTGCAAAAGAAAACCCAATAAATCATACATTCACTCACTAATATTGTGGGGAAAATCCAGCTCAAGTCGAGCAAAGGATTGTGAGATATCGATAGTTCTAGTTGGCTGCTGATGTGGCCGGGTTTTGTTTATCACTGGTGTAAGTACAAACTGGACTCACTTGTCCTCGCAAAAAAAAACTGAACCCATTTGTTAAGAACCATGTCAACACACATAAATGTTGGATCAGAATGACTAATTCACATCTAGATGTTTTTAGTGATCTCACATCTAAATGTCCAGCTGTCCGATCTGTTTGCTTTGTTTTGATCGAGTGTTTGCCCGCATCACTATCGATCCTCGTATCCTCTTGTCTGGCCGGGAGGCCTACAGCGGAGAGGAATTGTTTTTTTGTTTTTTTTGTTGGGCTGCCGTCTCCTTTGTTTGATATGGGCTATATACGAAGTCTAGCCCAAGAGTACATTAGATCGATACGTTAGCCACCACCGAGTCGTCACTCTCCTTTCGCCTGTTCCGCTCCCCCTCTTCTCCCGTTCCCTCCATTGTTCTTCCATTTTTCTGTTTGTTTTTGTTTCGAAATCTGAAGAAGAAGACGACCTGACCTGTCTGTATGCTTTGGATATTTTTGTTATGGCTTGGTGTTCTTTTTTTTCTATACTATAAATTTTTTGTGAGTGTTTCGCCACTATTTTTCCATCATTGTTTCGCCACTAGTTTTTTTGTAAGAGTTTCGCCACTATTTGTTTTGAAATCTAAAGAAGAAGACGACCTGATATGTCTGTGTGCTTTGGATATTTTTGTTATGTCACTGTGTTCTTTTATTCTTTTTTTTTCTATACTATAATTTTTTTTGTAAGTGTTTCGCCACTAGTTTTTCCACCATCATTTCGCCACTAGTTTTTTGTAAGTGTTTCGCCACTAATTTGTTTCGAAATCTAAAGAAGAAGACGACATGACTTGTCTGTGTGCTTTGGATATTTTTGTTATGTCACTGTGTTCTTTTATTCTTTTTTTTCTATACTATAATTTTTTTATAAGTGTTTCGCCACTAGTTTTTCCACCATCATTTCGCCACTAGTTTTTTGCAGTTGGGTATTTTGATGCAACTATCTAGGTGTCAATTATCTACTAGCGACTATTTAGGTGTCAATTGTCGAGGGTCCCCAATTGCATGCCGACAATCGACTCGCAGTTGATAACCAATTGCACCCGCTCATCGACTCGCAGTTGATAACCAGTTGCAACCCGCTCATCGACTCGCAACTAAGGATGTGTGTGTGTGTGTGTGTGTGTGTGTTTGTAGAGGGTCACTAGTTGCATGTCGATAACCGACTCACAACTAGGGGGGTGTGTGTGTGTCTTTTTGTCAAGGGTCCCCGGTTGCATGTCGACCATCAACTCGCAACTAGGAGGTGTGTGTTTGTTTGAGAACACCCAGTTGCAAGTTGACCATCAACTCGCAATTAGGGGTGTGTGTGCGTCTTTTTGTCAAGGGGTCCCCAGTTGCAAGTTGACCATCAACTCGCAACTAGGGTGTGTGTGTGTGTCTCTTTTTGTCAAGGGGTCCCCAATTGCATGTCAAGCATCGACTCGCAACTAGGGGGTGTGTGTTTTGTTGAGGACACCCAGTTGCAAGTTGCCCATCGACTCGCAACTAGGGGTGTGTGTGTGTGTGTTTATTCGTGGCCCCCAGTTGCAAGTTGACCATCCACTCGCAACTAGGGGATGTGTGTGTGTGTGTTTATTCGTGGCCCACCATTGCAAGTTTACCATCAACTCGCAAGTAGGGGGTGTGTGTCTATGTGTGTGTGTGTGTGTGTGTGTGTGTGTCTCAAGGAAGCGCAACTACATGTCGATAACCAACTCGCAAGGCATGTGTGTGTGTCTTTTTGTCAAGGGTCCCCAGTTGCATGTCGAACATCAACTCGCAACTAGGATGTGTGTGTGTCTCTTTTTATCAAGGGGTCCCCAATTGCATGTCAAGCATCGGCTCGCAACTAGAGGGTGTGTGTTTTGTTGAGGGCACCCTGTTGCAAGTTGCCCATCGACTCACAACTAGGGGTATGTGTGTGTGTGTGTGTGTTTATTCGTGGCCCCCAGTTGCAAGTTTACCATCCACTTGCAACTAGGGGATGTGTGTGTGTTTATTCATGGCCCACAATTGCAAGTTTACCATCAACTCGCAACTAGGGTGTGTGTGTGTGTGTGTATGTGTGTTTGTGTGTGTGTCTCAAGGATCCGCAACTGCATGTCGATAACCAACTCGCAACTAGGGGGTGCGTGTGTGTGTGTTTTGTTGTGGCCCCCCAGTTGCAACCCGCTCATCGAGTCGCAACTAAGGATGTGTGTGTGTGTGTGTGTGTGTGTGTGTGTGTTTTTGTAGAGGGTCACTAGTTGCATGTCAAAAACCGACTCACAACTAGGGGTGTGTGTGTGTCTTTTTGTCAAGGGCCCCCGGTTGCATGTCGACCATCAACTCGCAACTAGGAGGTGTGTGTTTGTTTGAGCACCCCCAGTTGCAAGTTGACCATCAACTCGCAACTAGGGGGTGTGTGTGCGTCTTTTTGTCAAGGGGTCCCCAGTTGACCATCAACTCGCAACTAGGGTGGGTGTGTGTGTGTGTCTTTTTGTCAAGGGGTCCCCAATTGCATGTCAAGCATCGACTCGCAACTAGGGGGTGTGTGTTTTGTTGAGGACACCCAGTTGCAAGTTGCCATCGACTCGCAACTAGGGGTGTGTGTGTGTGTGTGTGTTTATTCGTGGCCCCCAGTTGCAAGTTGACCATCCACTCGCAACTAGGGGATGTGTGTGTATGTGTGTGTGTTTTTATTCGTGGCCCACCATTGCAAGTTTACCATCAACTAGCAACTAGGGGGGTGTGTGTGTCTATGTGTGTGTGTGTGTGTGTGTGTCTCAAGGATCCGCAACTGCATGTCGATAACCAACTCGCAAGGGGTGTGTGTGTGTGTCTTTTTGTCAAGGGTCCCCAGTTGCATGTCGACCATCAACACGCAACTAGGATGTGTGTGTGTGTCTCTTTTTGTCAAGGGGTCCCAAATTACAAGTCAAGCAACGGCTCGCAACTATGGGGTGTGTGTTTTGTTGAGGGCACCCAGTCGCAAGTTGCCCATCGACTCGCAACTAGGGTGTGTGTCTGTGTGTGTTTATTCATGGCCCCCAGTTGCAAGTTGACCATCCACTCGCAACTAGGGGATGTGTGTGTGTGTGTGTGTGTGTGTGTGTGTGTGTGTGTGTTTATTCGTGGCCCGCAATTGCAAGTTGACCATCAACTCGCAACTAGGGTGTGCGTGCGTGTCTCTTTTTGTCAAGGGGTCCCCAATTGCATGTCAAGCATCGAGTCGCAACTAGGGGGTGTGTGTTTTGTTGAGGACACCAGTTGCAAGTTGCCCATCGACTCGCAACTAGGTGTGTGTGTGTGTGTGTGTGTGTTTATTCGTGGCCCCCAGTTGCAAGTTGACCATCCACCCGCAACTAGGGGATGTGTGTGTGTGTGTGTGTGTGTGTGTGTTTATTCGTGGCCCACCATTGCAAGTTTACCATCAACTCGCAACTAGGGTGTGTGTGTGTGTGTTTGTGTCTATGTGTGTGTGTGTGTCTCAAGGATCCGCAACTGCATGTCGATAACCAACTCGCAAGGGGTCTTTGTGCGTCTTTTTGTCAAGGGTCCCCAGTTGCATGTCGACCATCAACTCGCAACTAGGATGTGTGTGTGTCTCTTTTTGCCAAGGGGTCCCCAATTGCATGTCAAGCATCGGCTCGCAACTAGGGGGTGTGTGTTTTGTTGAGGGCACCCAGTTGCAAGTTGCCCATCGACTCGCAACTAGGGGTGTGTGTGTGTGTGTGTTTATTCATGGCCCCGAGTTGCAAGTTGACCATCCACTCGCAACTAGGGGATGTGTGTGTGTGTGTGTTTTCGTGGCCCACAATTGCAAGTTTACCATCAACTCGCAACTAGTGTGTGTGTGTGTGTGTGTGAGTCTATGTGTGTGTGTGTGTCAAGGATCCGCAACTACAAGTCGATAACCAACTCACAACTAGGGGGGTGCATGTGTGTGTGTTTTGTTGTGGCCCCCAGTTGCAACCCGCTCATCGACTCGCAACTAAGGATGTGTGTGTTTGTAGAGGGTCACTAGTTGCATGTCAATAACCGACTCACAACTAGGGGGGTGTGTGTGTCTTTTTGTCAAGGGTCCCCGGTTGCATGTCGACCATCAACTCGCAACTAGGAGGTGTGTGTTTGTTTGAGAACCCCCAGTTGCAAGTTGACCATCAACTCGCAACTAGGGGTGTGTGTGTGCGTCTTTTTGTCAAGGGGTCCCCAGTTGCAAGTTGACCATCAACTCCCAACTAGGGTGTGTGTGTGTCTCTCTCTTTTTGTCAAGGGGTCCCCAATTGCATGTCAAGCATCGACTCGCAACTAGGGGTGTGTGTTTTGTTGAGGACACCCAGTTGCAAGTTGCCCATCGACTCGCAACTAGGGGTGTATGTGTGTGTGTGTGTTTTATTCGTGGCCCCCAGTTGCAACTTGACCATCCACTCGCAACTAGGGGATGTGTGTGTGTGTTTTTTTATTCATGGCCCACCATTGCAAGTTTACCATCAACTCGCAACTAGGGGGTGTTTGTGTGTGTCTATGTGTGTGTGTGTGTGTCTCAAGGATCCGCAACTGCATGTCGATAACCAACTCGCGAGGGGTGTGTGTGTGTGTCTGTTTGCCAAGGGTCCCCAGTTGCATGTCGACCATCAACTCGCAACTAGGATGTGTGTGTTTGTTGAGAGACCCCAGTTGCAAGTTGACCATCAACTCGCAACTAGGGGTGTGTGTGTGTCTTTTCGTCAAGGGGTCCCCAGTTGCAAGTTGACCATCAACTCGCAACTAGGGTGTGTGTGTGTCTCTTTTTGTCAAGGGGTCCCCAGTTGCATGTCAAGCATCGACTCGCAACTAGGGGGTGTGTGTTTTGTTGAGGACACCCAATTGCAAGTTGCCCATCGACTCGCAACTGTGTGTGTGTGTGTGTTTATTCGTGTCCCCCAGTTGCAAGTTGACCATCAACTCGCAACTAGGGGATGTGTGTGTGTGTGTGTGTGTGTGTGTGTGTGTGTGTGTGTGTGTTTATTCGTGGCCCACAATTGCAAGTTTACCATCAACTCGCAACTAGGGTGTGTGTGTGTGTGTCTCAAGGGTCCGCAACTACATGTCGATAACCAACTCGCAACTAGGGTGTGTGTGTGTGTGTCTTTTTGTCAAGGGGTCCCCAGTTGCAAGTTGACCATCAACTCGCAACTAGGGTGTGTGTGTGTGTGTGTGTGTGTTTGTGTGTGTGTTTGAGTGTCTTTTTGTCACGGGGTCTCGAGTTGCATGTCAAGCATCGACTCACAACTTGGGGGGGGGGGGGGTGTGTTTGTTGAGGGCCCCTAGTTGCAAGTTGACCATCGACTCGCAACTAGGGTGTGTGTGTGTGTACCGAGGGTCCCCAATTTGCATGTCGATAACCGACTTGCAACTAGGGGTGTGTGCGTGTGTGTCTTTTTGTCAAGGGGTCCCCAGTTGCATGTCAAGCATCGACTCGCGACTAGAGGGGTGTGTGTTTGTGGAGGACCCCTAGTTGCAAGTTGCTCATCGACTCGCAACTTAGGATGTGTGTGTGTGTGTGTAGAGGGTCACTAGTTGCATGTCGATAACCGACTCACAACTAGGGGTGTGTGTGTGTCTTTTTATCAAGGGTCCCCGGTTGCATGTCGACCATCAACTCACAACTAGGAAGTGTGTGCTTGTTTGAGAACCCCCAGTTGCAAGTTGACCATCAACTCGCAACTAGGGTGTGTGTGTGTCTCTTTTTTTCAAGGGGTCCCCAATTGCATGACACGCATCGGCTCGCAACTAGGGGGTGTGTGTTTTGTTGAGGACACCCAGTTGCAAGTTGCCAATCGACTCGCAACTAGGGATGTGTGTGTGTGTGTATTTTTATTCGTGGCCCACAATTGCAAGTTTACCATCAACTCGCAACTAGGTGTGTGTGCGTGTCTTCTTGTCGAGGGTCCCCAGTTGCACGTCAACCATCAACTCACAACTAGGGGGTGTGCGTATGTGTTTTGTGTGGCCCCCGGTTGCATGTCAACCATCGACTCGCAACTAGGGTGTGTTTGTTTGTTGATGACCCCTAGTTGCAAGTTGGCCATCGACTCGCAACCAGGGGAGGGTGTGTGTCTTATCTAGGGTCCCCAGTTTCAAGCCCACCATCGACTCGCAACTAGGGGGACTGTATGTGTGTGTTTTTGTCGAGGGTCCCCTGTTGCATGTCGATAACCGACTCACAACTAGTGTGTGTGTGTGTGTGTGTGTCTTTTTGTCATGGGTCCTCAGTTGCACGTCAACCATCGACTCGCAACTGGGGCGAATCGTACTTATTTGTAGTTGCTCCAGTTGCAAGTCAACCATTTACTCGCAACTAGGGGGACGAATGTTTGTAGCGGTTCTAGTTCTAAGTCAGCCATAGACTCACAATTGGGACGCGTTGTACTTTTTTGTAGTTGCCCTAGTTGTAAGTCAACCGCCGACTTGCAACTAGGGGCGTATGTTTGTAGGGCCCCGGTTTTACATGTTTTCAGACACATATTTTTTGTACATTTTTTCTAGTACGTGTTAAACATCTTTGAAATACCACGACGAACATTTTCTTAAGTGATATCAACATTTTAAAGTTGCACATACATTATTTTAATGCGCAGTGAATGTTTAATATTTTTTAATGAAACTATATTTTTTTTGGAAAATATGTATTTATGTTTTTTTGAAACTACAAACAAAAGTATGAAAAACAATAACCGGACGATTCAACAGGTACATAACCAAGCAACCCGTATTAACATTGTTTTTATCCGGAAATATTTTTTACCATACAGACACTTTATATTCTCTAACATGTGTAATTCACCCAAAAGAACAGAGAAAACTAAAAATTAAATGTAAAGGAATGGAAAGCTTGCTTCCATCGCTTTTTTACCAGATGCGTAGCTAGCCCTTTCAGTTCTAGAAGAGGTAATACGTTATTAGCTTTTTTTTTTCTGAGATAGAATAGTGCGTAGCTTAGCTGGCTGGGAGGAGAACGTGCACTGTATCGTGTTGCTGCGTAGCGGGCAACCTGCTCTTACAACTCGCTTCAAGCGAGAAATATGTGCGCTAGTTTTGTTGTCCGGGCTAGGTCCCGTCGGGCTGGAGTGATTATCCGGAACAAATAAACAGACCCAAAGCAAACAAAAATAAACAAACTAATAAGATGGGCCACAAACAATGATGATGGCATACTTAGTTATGTCACATCTAGATGAGCCCTAGACACACCCATGTTGGATTAGACCCAGCTGCAACGAATTATCCAATATGCAATATTTTGTGCAACAAATCTGTAAAGTAAGTGTTTAGTGCAACACTAGCACCAAAAATAGGGGTTAGCCAGCCGCGAGATCGACGGAGCAGGGCATTCACCGGAGTGAGTGTAGAGAACGGAATCCATCCACCTTGCTGGGCACGGGGCTCGGACGTCGCGCTTGCAAGAAATCTCAGTCCGTTGCCGCTGAAGCATTTGAGTTTCTTTTTTTTTTAGTTCAAAAAAAAAAACTCAAATGCTTTGATCGATTAGTTACAACGAAGGAATGAACGCAGCCCTAGGGCGGGCGGGATATGTGAACTTGTTCAGTCGAATGCCTGCATGCACGCGCTCCTCTTCGTGCAGTATAACAGCTCGTCGCTGCGTTGGTTTCCCACGGTCGAAAGAGACGAGTTAAATAGGGAAGCCGGTGTATATATGATGGGTCTAGCTAGGCCTAGAATTTATTGTGTAATTTTTCCTTGTTCTTTTCTCCTCTTGTTCGAGGCAACAAAGTGACGGAGCATGCATGGATCCTTTCTTTTCGGCCCCTCTATCTCCGCGCATATGCCCCCTCTTTAGGTGCCACTGTGCAAAGCAGGGCGCAGCCACCACCAACGCAACGCGGCACAAACAGAAGGCCTTCATTTCATTTTTCGTTTCCCACACCACATCCGCTGCATGCATGCCTGCCGGCATTTGCACGACGACGCTTTGACTTTGTGCTGGAGACGGATCATCAACGAAAGTTGAATGGAGTACCCAGTCTGCTGGTGTAGCCACGAGGTCATGGCACTATTGTACGCATGGGCCCCATGGGATATACGTATATACCCCACGAGTACTGTAGTGAAAACCGTGTTGAGTCAGTTCATGGGACTCCGCTGCGCACTGGCAGAAGCAAGCTCGCCGTGCACTGAACCAACGAGTACTGGGTACTGTAGCTCTAGACTTTGAGTAGAGTAGGCATGGATGGGCTCTGTGTGTGGGTCCGGGGGCCTGCCTGCATAGTCAAAGCGCCGAGGCAGTGCATGTTTCCTGGCGACACATAAATAAAGCTGACGACCCTGAAGATGGGCGAGCAAAGCCAACGTCCTCTTCTTCGGCGCCAGACAGTGAATCGGGGCCCCGCCGCCCCACTCGCCATGATTACCGTGCAGCCGAACGTTGGGCGGCCAAGGAAGGGTGACAGACAGCCTCCTCGACCAGCTGCTGCTCAGGCCCTCGCAGTGCGCCCGTGCCCCTTGTTTATTTGGCTCTCTTGCTTTGGGAGCAAAGCCACTCGTTATCGCTAATCCTTGATCGGAACAAAATGCATGGGCGTGTTAAGCATGGCTTAGTACTACTATCACCGTCTGATTAGTGATTGCTTTATCGTCGGGCGCAAGGGGTCAAGGGGGAGTTGGCATGGCAGGCAGAGGATCATGTCACCGGCGCGGCTGCAGAGCGCAGGCATGCGACAGTGTTCTCCGCTCGTGTTCGTTCGGGTCGTCACAAGCCGAGTGTCAGTCAGTCAGTCAGTGGTAATCTACTTTATGCCGTTCCAGATAGCGCAGCGCGAGCACGGAGTACGTGTGGCCATCGGCGGGCTATACCTCTCCCGGCGTACGGTGGTGTCCAGTCGGTGCCGGATGTCGGCACCGATATATGCTCCTATATCATCCACCGACGCCTCGTCGTCGCGTGTCTCGACTGGACATGGAATTTGGCACGCTGAATATCTATCTACCCTCCTCGCGCAGGCATGGGCTCTGGTCGCGGAAAACTAGCGTGTGTTGTGATACAAGCTAACTGATCGGGGGAAAATATCAGGTGCTACGTGCTCCAAAAGCTTCTCGGTCATTGGATCTGAAATCCAACGGTCATCTACAGATGCGCTGGACCCGATTTGCAATACCAAACTTTTAAGGTGTTTTCTGAATAAAAGCGTGAGCTCTCTCCTCAGCCATCAGATCTCAGATCTAACGGTTGAAAAGCTCCTGGAGCACACAACTGATCGGTGCCCAACAAGTTCAGCAGGAAGCCGACTGGCCATAGTAACACTGGTGGACCTAGCATGTAGTTGGTCAACGCATGTTCTATTTTTGTTAAACACTAACTGAACAGAGACGTGATTCCTGAAAGCAAGTCTGCAGGAGGAGCAAGGGTTCTGAAGTCGAATCCACAGTGTCACAGAAAACCCGCAATCCGTGGATTTTTTTTTTAAACACGGTACAGACGCAAGCGTATGTGGTCCGTAGTGGAAATTTTTACAAAGACATATATTTAGAAACGGAGGAAGTAGTATAAAAAGAAAATCTCTATACACTTGATCCCACTTACAAGGATTGACTTACAAAAAACTTTTAGCATAATATTTGGAACAAAGGAGTATTTCATGTCACAATATTCTAGAATGTAAGATATTTTGTTGATTTTTGTTTAAAATTTACTCCCTCCGTCTCATAATAAGATGTTTTTTACACTAATCTATTATCAACAAGCGTCTTACATTATGTGACGGAGGGAGTATATATATTGCATTAGAGGGGGAGGGGGTTGCGAAGAGGACCTTAGATCTATATTAACTCCGACCACTGATACAGGGCACCCCACACAAAAGAAGAAATTACAAAGGGCACTTGGGAACCAAACCACCCCACACACCGTCGTGTGCTGCCCACGCGCCGCCGCTCCCACACGAAGCCAGCGTGACCTTGTAATCCGCGGACGGGAAGTCTACAGCTTCAGCCCATCTGGACTAGCACGATGGAGAAAGGGAGATCCATCATCGCTCAACCACTGGAACCGGTGAGACCTTGTCTCGATCCAGCCGATGCCAACAAAAGGAACCGAAGTCAACAACACCTACCCTCGTCGGATCTGAAGACCGCCGAGAAGACATAGCCACTAGCTCTTTGACACCGCTAGTTGGAGCGTTGCCGGTGTGGAAGGAGAGCACATGCAATTTATTCCAAAGACTCGGCGCCGGCCGCAACACAGAAACGATGCCTCAGGTACAAACTTGGCCAACCCTCCCAACCAGGCGGAGCGGAATCGCCGGGGTCCCCACCCCCATCCATCATCGAAGCGGTAGATGGAGGTGGCTGGGGCCCGCAACCTCACCGATGGAGAAAGCGGCAGAACCGTCGCACCCTAAGTCGCATTGTGAAAACCATTTCGCATTAGAGGTTGCTAAGAGTTAACGCTTTTTATTGATGATCTATAGTATACACAGTTGTTGTATTTATCTATAAATGTTGTAAGAGATATTTTATAAGACTGTGTAAAAATATACACAATGTATGTGGTGAATTGTGGTATTGGCCCATGTATGCCAAATAATGGTCCAAATGCACAGCAAACAACAAGGATACATAATTATACACATTTCTATGTCGATGTACAAAAGGATGGGAAATGGTTTGTGTCACTTGTAGAAATTATAGATATGGCCAGTTTATATCCATAGATTTGCGTTGTTTGCTATATAACATGAGTAGATGGCACATGGTCAAACCTTTAATGTGTGTGGCGAGAATTTAAAGATTAATTAGTGAGTATATATCTAATATATTGTTGTGTGGTTCCTCTTTTATTAGTAACATTTAATGTTGATTGTTATGGCTTTTGTTGTATATGCATCAAACAATAATTCCAAATATATACTATATACCGTGATGAGTATACGAGAAAAATACATATGAGAAGAGCCTCCAAATGATGATTAATGAAGCATCAAATATATATGAACTGAATTCATGGACTCATGTACACTTTTTTGTTGCGTTAGAAAGTTAAAAAATGATAAATATTTATATTTGTGAATTTATTTTCAAATGGGTGTAACTTTTCTAACCCGATAAGACTCGTTGATTTGTCTTTGTAAACCTTTTTCTGTTTAACCCTATCGTATGGTCATATTTTTTTGGAAAAGGAGGATAGACCCCCCGGCCTCTGCATTTGGACGATACATGCGGCCATCTTATTAATTAATCACAGAGATCATACAAAGAAATACATCAGTGGGCCTGAAGCCAGCATCTAGGCAACACCTGTTGCTACTCCTATCCCATTGATGAAGGTGTGCCGAATATCCGGGCCTAATACCAAACGGACATCGCACCAAACCCTAACATCTAAAGCCCGATGCCCCAGCCGAGCCACACACCGGGACTGGGTCCCATACCGGACCGACGCACTCTCAGAGGCTGCCGCCGCCATCTTCCACCGGTCCATCTCCAAAGTAGCAACTGACCCATCAACCTTGCCTAGCCTGAAAGGGCTTCACAACAATATTTGTATTGTATCAAATACCAGAAATATGTCAACATGGGATGTTGAAACTTAGGCCTCCATGGGGGGAGATTGAAATGGGCAAAGGATATTATGCGCCCTAAGATATGTTTGAATGGAGCTCCACGTCAACATGGGATAGGTACAGGGTGGCCTGATATTTCAATGAGATAGTATCAATTTTGTTGGACGAGACTTTGATGACCTGACTTACTCGACGATGCTTCTTACCAATCGCTGCACTGAACACTCGATATGTCATATTTAGAAACCGGTGCTTTCGGTGTCTGCTCCTGTTAGTCTTGTGTCTATCGCTCTACGTTCTACTCCTTTTGTTCCTAAATATTTGTTCTTTTAGACATTTCAAATGGACTATAATATATAGATGTATGTAGACATATTTTAAAGTATAGATTCACTCATTTTACTCTGTATATAGTTACTTGTTGGAATGACTAAAAAGACAAATATTTAAGAACGGAGGGTGTACCAGTTTTGATTTGGTTGTTGTGGGATTCAATTCCAGACATGTGCACTTTGGTGAGTCTCGAGTTGCTGGTTTTCTTCCGATGTGTCTAGTTTCAATTCCTAGTGAACGAGCAAACCACTGTTGAAAAACCCGGTTGAACCGAGTTTCGGATTCAAATAGGCTAGCTACTGTTGAAAACTCCGGTCGAAACAAAATAGGCTAGTTGGACTTCAAATATTCACTTTCAAATTGTATAATGTATTTTCCATTGATATTTTGAGTACTCTTCTTGAACATTGTGTATCACTGAATTCACTTATTCCCGATTCTAAGAGCATCTTCAACAACGGCCCTATAACAGGATAGCTACCCAAAAAAAAGTTTTCTACATCTCTTAGGACCAAAAGATATGCTCCTATAGCTGACCTATATGTAAAATTATGTGGATCTCCATGACACCCAAAGTTACGACATGACAACTATTCACGCGATACAATATGCCCTAATTTCTTAGCACCCGTTGTAACCCAAAGTTTAGCCTCCTCGAGAATGTTATTGAGAAGGATTGGCGGGGTTCTCTTCTTATTTAATGGATTAGGCAAATCTTTTGCCTCCATTTCAAAAACAAAATTATGTCGTTCCGTTTTTTGGGCAGCCCAAAAAACCAACCCCAAGTTATGCAAATTTGCATCACACAAGCCGCGACCCAAACGCAAAAACAGGAGCGTGCGGTTGCCCAACTGCCAACTGAAACTTCACACGTGCGTCTGCCCCTCCTCAGCCTCCTGCGCGTTGACTGTTGTCGCCACCATGAACGCACCTCCGGCGCCCGTCGACCACGCTGATAACCCACAAGTATATGGGATCGTTTGTAGCCTTTTTCGATAAATAAGAGTGTCGAACCCAACGAGGAGCTAAAGGTAGAACAAATATTCCCTCAAGTTCTATCGACCACCGATACAACTCTACGCACACTTGACGTTTGCTTTACCGGAAACAAGTATGAAACTAGAAGTACTTTGTAGGTGTGATGGGATAGGTTTGCAAGATAATAAAGAGCACGTAAATAAAATCTAGGGGCTGTTTAGATAAAGACACAACTAAGTTTTAGTAGAGAGCTTTTGTCAACAAGAAAATTATTTGTCCCTAGGCAATCGATAACAAGTGTCGGTAATAATTCTTGCAATTTTATATGAGGGAGAGGCATGAGCTAACATACTTTCTCTACTTGGATCATATGCACTTATAATTGGACCCCTAGCAAGCATCCACAAATACTAAAGATCATTAAGGTCATGAAACCCAACCATAGCATTAAGTATGAAGTCCTCTTTACTCCCATACGCCATAAACCACTTATCCGCGTTTAGGCTGCTGTCACCCCCGCAACACTGACAATAAGCAAACCATGAACATATTGCAACACAGGAGGGCACCGTAGGACAGCACCATAAATAAAATATACAATCATACCAACCAAGATCACGATTAACCCACATGACAAAACAGATCTACTCAAACATCATAGGATAACCATAGATCATTGGGAAATAATATATGGAGTTGAGCACCATGTTTAAATAGAGATTAGAGCGGGGGGAAGAGGTGTTACACCGCTGTATAGAGGGAGAGAGAGTTGGTGTTGACGATAGCAAGATTGTTGATGTAGATCGTTGCCCCGGCGGCACTCCGGCGCCACTGGAAGCGAGGGGGAGAGAGCCCCCCTCCTTCTTCTTCTTCCTTGCCCCCCCTAGATGGGAGGAGAGTTCCCCCTTTGGTCCTTGGTCTCCATGGCGGTGGAGGGGCGGGAGTCCCTCCGAGATTGGATCTCCCTCTCTGTTCTCCTCTGTTTCCCGTTCTTCTGATCTGGCCGAAAACCATTTCTTATATTCCGAGAGATCCGTAACTCCGATTGTGCTGAGATTTTAGCACGATTTTTTCCGGATATAAGCTTCTTTGCGCCCGAAGTAGAGCTCCAACCGACGTTCGAGGAGGGCACCACCTACCACCACGCGCCAGGGGCCTCTGGCGCACCCTGGTGTCTTGTGGGCTGTGTGGGCCTCCGTTTGCGGTGATTCCAACTCCCAAAAATCACATATATTCCAAAATAATTCTCCGTGAAATTTTATTGCATTTGGACTTCATTTGATATGGGTTTTCTACGGTACAGAAAACATGTAGAAAACATGAACTGGCACTGGATCAATAGGTTAATCCAATAAATCATATAAAAAGTTACCAAAAATATGTGAAAGTTGTAGAATATTGGCATGAAACAATCAAAAATTAGAGATACGACGGAGACGTATCAGCATCCCCAAGCTTATTTCCTGCTCGTCCTCGAGCAGGTAAATGATAAAAAAGATAATTTTTTATGTGGAATGCTACCTAGCATAAACTTGATCATATGTCTAATCATGGCATGAATATTAAGACATAAGTGATTCAAAGCAATAGTCTATAGTTTGACATAAAGACATCAATACTCAGACATCCCAACAAACAATCATGTCTTTCAAAATATCAGCACTAAAGAAAGTTATCCCTACAAAATCATATAGTCTTGTCATGCCCTGTCTTCTTAACACAAAGTATTTATCATGCACAACCCCGATGACAAGCCGAGCAATTGGTTCATACGTTTTAACACGCTTCAGCTTTTTCAACCCTCACGCAATACATGAGCGCAAGCCATGGATATAGCACTACGGATGGAGTAGAGTATGATGATAGGGGTAAATATAAAGAAGACAAAAAGTAAGAAAGTCTCACATCGACGCGGCTAACCAACGGGCTATGAAGATTACCATCAATTGATATCAATGCGAGGAGTAGGGATTGCCATGCAACGAATGCACTAAGAGCTATAAGTATATGAAAGCTCAAAATGAAACTAAGTGGGTGTGCATCTAATCCTATAATGAAAAATTCCCACTAGTATATGACAGTGACAATATAGGAGACTCTCCATATGAAAAACATGGTCCTACTTTGAAACACAAGTGTGGTAAAGGATACTAACAATGCCCCTTCTCTCTTTGTTTATTTTTTGTTTCCTTTTTCTTTTATCTTTTCTTTCTTTCTTTCTTTCTTTATTTTTATTTTTCTTTATTTTTCCTTTTTCTTTTTCTCTCATTGTCCGGAGTCCCATCCCGACTTGTGGGGGAATGAATCATAGTCTCCATCATCCTTTCCTCACTGGGGCACTGCTCTAAAAATGAATAATGATGATCATCACACTTCTATTTACTTATAACTCAAAAGAAATAAAAATTGCAACTCGATAGCTATGACAAAATATGACTCTATATGAATGCCTCTGGCATGTGCCAGGATGTGCAATGATCTAGCGTAACATGTATGAAAAATGATGAACGGTGGCTGAGCCACAACTACTATGTCAGCTATATGATCATGCAAAGCAATATGACAATGAATGCTTAAGTCATCAAACGGAAGCGGTGGAAGTTGCATGGCAATATATCTCGGAATGACCATGGAAAAGCCATAATATGTAGGTATGGTGGCTGTTTTGAGGAAGATATAATAAGGCTTATGTGTGATAGAGTGTATCATATCATGGGGTTTGGATGCACCTGCGAAGTTCGCACCGACTCTCGAGGTGAGAAAGGGCAATACGCGGTACCATATAGAGGCTAGCAAATTGCGGAAAGGTAAGAGTGCGTATAATCCATGGACTCACATTAGTCATAAAGAACTCATATACTTATTGCAAAAGTTTATTAGCCCACGAAGCAAAGTACTACTACGCATGCCCCTAGGGGGATAGATTGGTAGGAAAAGACCACCGCTCGTCCCCAACCGCCACTCATAAGGAAGACAATCAATAATAAATCTGTAACACCCCGCATGTAACTTTCCATATTTGTAACTCCAACTCTTGCCATTTTCGGCTATGTGTTATAATATTCCCTTCGTGGTCGGGTTTTGTTTATCGTTTTGCATTTTGTTCATGTCATGCATTTCATATCATGTCATCATGTGCATTGCATTTTCATACGTGTTCGTCTCTTGCATCCGAGCATTTTCCCCGTTGTCCGTTTTGCAATCCGGCGCTCCCATCTCCTCCGGCGCACCCCTCTTGTTGTCTTTCGTGTGCGGGTGTCAAACATTGTCGGAATGGACCGAGGCTTGTCAAGTGGCCTTGGTGTTGGGAATCGTAGCATAATTTTAAAATTTTCCTACGCTCACCAAGATGCATCTATGGAGTATACTAGCAACGAGGGGAAAGGAGTGCATCTACATACCCTTGTAGATCGCGAGCGGAAGCGTTCCAATGAACGTGGTTGACGGAGTCGTACTCGCCGTGATCCAAATCACTGATGACCGAGTGCCGAACGGACGGCACCTCCGCGTTCAACACACGTACGGTGCAGCGACGTCTCCTCCTTCTTGATCCAGCAAGGGGGAAGGAGAGGTTGATGGAGATCCAGCAGCACGACGGCGTGGTGGTGGATGTAGCGGGATGCCGGCAGGGCTTCGCCGAGCTTCTACGAGAGAGAGGGGTGTAGCAGGGGAGGAGGGAGGCGCCCAAGGCTGTAATGCTGATGCCCTACCTCCCCCCTTTATATAGGCCCCCTAGGAGGGGGGGCGCCGGCCAGGGATCCCATCTGGATGGGGGGCGGCGGCCAGGGGGGTGCCTTGCCCCCCAAGGCAAGTGGGGTGCCCCCTTGCCCTAGGGTTTCCAACCCTAGGCGCAGGGGGGAGGCCCATGGGGGGGCGCCCAGCCCACTAGGGGCTGGTTCCCTTCCCACTTCAGCCCATGGGGCCCTCCGGGATAGGTGGCCCCACCCGGTGGACCCCCGGGACCCTTCCGGTGGTCCCGGTACAATACCGGTGACCCCCGAAACTTTCCCGGTGGCCGAAACTTGACTTCCTATATATAATTCTTCACCTCCGGACCATTCCGGAACTCCTCGTGACGTCCGGGATCTCATCCGGGACTCCGAACAACTTTCGGGTTTCCGCATACACATATCTCTACAACCCTAGCGTCACCGAACCTTAAGTGTGTAGACCCTACGGGTTCGGGAGACATGCAGACATGACCGAGACGCCTCTCCGGTCAATAACCAAAAGCGGGATCTGGATACCCATGTTGGATCCCACATGTTCCACGATGATCTCATCGGATGAACCACGATGTCGAGGATTCAATCAATCCCGTATACAATTCCCTTTGTCAATCGGTATGTTACTTGCCCGAGATTCGATCGTCGGTATCCCAATACCTTGTTCAATCTCGTTACTGGCAAGTCTCTTTACTCGTACCGCAATGCATGATCCCGTGACTAACGCCTTAGTCACATTGAGCTCATTATGATGATGCATTACCGAGTGGGCCCAGAGATACCTCTCCGTCACACGGAGTGACAAATCCCAGTCTCGATCCGTGCCAACCCAACAGACACTTTCGGAGATACCCGTAGTGCACCTTTATAGTCACCCAGTTACGTTGTGACGTTTGGCACACCCAAAGCACTCTTACGGTATCCGGGAGTTGCACGATCTCATGGTCTAAGGAAAAGATACTTGACATTGGAAAAGCTCTAGCAAACGAAACTACACGATCTTTTATGCTATGCTTAGGATTGGGTCTTGTCCATCACATCATTCTCCTAATGATGTGATCCCGTTATCAATGACATCCAATGTCCATAGTCAGGAAACCATGACTATCTGTTGATCAACGAGCTAGTCAACTAGAGGCTTACTAGGGACACGTTGTGGTCTATGCATTCACACATGTATTACGATTTCCGGACAATACAATTATAGCATGAACAATAGACAATTATCATGAACAAAGAAATATAATAATAACCATTTATTATTGCCTCTAGGGCATATTTCCAACAGTCTCCCACTTGCACTAGAGTCAATAATCTAGTTACATTGTGATGAATCGAACACCCATTGCGTCCTGGTGTTGATCATGTTTTGCTCTAGGGAGAGGTTTAGTCAACGGATCTGCTACATTCAGGTCCGTATGTACTTTACAAATATCTATGTCTCCATTTTGAACACTTTCACGAATGGAGTTGAAGCGACGCTTGATATGCCTGGTATTCCTGTGAAACCTGGGCTCCTTTGCAAGGGCAATAGCTCCAGTGTTGTCACAGAAGAGAGTCATCGGGCCCGACGCATTGGGAATCACCCCTAGGTCGGTAATGAACTCCTTCATCCAGACTGCTTCCTGTGCTGCCTCCGAGGCTGCCATGTACTCCGCTTCACATGTAGATCCCGCCATGACGCTTTGCTTGCAACTGCACCAGCTTACTGCTCCTCCGTTCAAAAGATACACGTATCCGGTTTGTGACTTCGAGTCATCCAGATCTGTGTCGAAGCTAGCGTCGACGTAACCCTTTACGACGAGCTCTTCGTCACCTCCATAAACGAGAAACATATCCTTAGTCCTTTTCAGGTACTTTAGGATATTCTTGACCGCTGTCCAGTGTTCCATGCCGGGATTACTTTGGTACCTTCCTACCAAACTTACGGCAAAGTTTACATCAGGTCTGGTACATAGCATGGCATACATAACAGACCCTATGGCCGAGGCATAGGGGATGACACTCATCTTTTCTATATCTTCTGCCGTGGTCGGGCATTGAGCCGTGCTCAATTGCACACCTTGCAATACAGGCAAGAACCCCTTCTTGGACTGATCCATATCGAACTTCTTCAATATCTTGTCAAGGTATGTACTTTGTGAAAGACCAATGAGGCGTCTTGATCTATCTCTATAGATCTTGATGCCTAATATATAAGCAGCTTCTCCAAGGTCCTTCATTAAAAAACACTTATTCAAATAGGCCTTTATACTTTCCAAGAATTCTATATCATTTCCCATCAAAAGTATGTCATCCACATATAATATGAGAAATGCTACAGAGCTCCCACTCACTTTCTTGTAAACACAGGCTTCTCCATAAGTCTGTGTAAACCCAAACGCTTTGATCATCTCATCAAAGCGAATGTTCCAACTCCGAGATGCTTGCACCAGCCCATAGATTGAGCGCTGGAGCTTGCATACTTTGTTAGCATTCTTAGGATCGACAAAACCTTCCGGCTGCATCATATACAACTCTTCCTTAAGGAAGCCGTTAAGGAATGCCGTTTTGACGTCCATCTGCCATATCTCATAATCATAGTATGTGGCAATTGCTAACATGATTCGGACGGACTTCAGCTTCGCTACGGGTGAGAAAGTCTCATCGTAGTCAACCCCTTGAACTTGTCGATAACCCTTAGCGACAAGTCAAGCTTTGTAGATGGTCACATTACCATCCGCGTCCATCCTCTTCTTAAAGATCCATTTGTTTTCTATGGCTCGCCGATCATCGGGCAAGTCAGTCAAAGTCCATACTTCGTTTTCATACATGGATCCTATCTCGGATTTCATGGCTTCTAGCCATTTGTCGGAATCCGGGCCCGTCATCGCTTCTTCATAGTTCGAAGGTTCACCGTTATCTAACAACATGATTTCCAGGACAGGGTTGCCGTACCACTCTGGTGCGGAACGTATCCTTGTGGACCTACGAAGTTCAGTGGCAACTTGATCCGAAGTTTCATGATCATCATCATTAACTTCCTCTCTAGTCGGTGTAGGCACCACAGGAACATCTTCCCGCGCTGCGCTACTTTCCGGCACGGAAGGGGTGACTATCACCTCATCAAGTTCCACTTTCCTCCCACTCAATTCTTTCGAGAGAAACTCCTTCTCCAGAAAGGACCCGTTCTTGGCAACGAAGATCTTGCCTTCGGATCTGAGATAGAAGGTATACCCAATAGTTTCCTTAGAGTATCCTATGAAGACGCATTTTTCCGACTTGGGTTCGAGCTTTTCAGGTTGAAGTTTCTTGACATAAGCATCGCATCCCCAAACTTTTAGAAACGACAGCTTAGGTTTCTTCCCAAACCATAATTCATACGGTGTCGTCTCAACGGATTTCGACGGAGCCCTATTTAAAGTGAATGCGGCAGTCTCTAAAGCATAGCCCCAAAATGAGAGCGGTAAATCGGAAAGAGACATCATAGATCGCACCATATCCAATAGAGTGCGATTACGACGTTCGGACACACCGTTTCTCTGAGGTGTTCCAGGCGGCGTGAGTTGTGAAACTATTCCACATTTCCTTGAGTGCGCACCAAATTCGTGACTTAAATATTCTCCACCACGATCTGATCATAAGAATTTTATTCTCCTGTCACGTTGATTCTCAACCTCACTCTGAAATTCCTTGAACTTTTCAAAGGTTTCAGACTTGTGTTTCATTAGGTAGACATACCCATATCTACTTAAGTCATCAGTGAGAGTGAGAACATAACGATATCCTCCGCGAGCCTCAACACTCATTGGACCGCACACATCGGTATGTATGATTTCCAATAAGTTGGTTGCTCGCTCCATTGTTCCGGAGAACGGAGTCTTGGTCATCTTACCCATGAGGCATGGTTCGCATGTGTCAAATGATTCGTAATCAAGAGACTCCAAAAGTCCATCTGCATGGAGCTTCTTCATGCGCTTGACACCAATGTGACCAAGGCGGCAGTGCCACAAGTACGTGGGACTATCGTTATCAACTTTACATCTTTTGGTATTCACACTATGAATATGTGTAGCATCACGTTCGAGATTCATCAAGAATAAACCATTGACCAGCGGGGCATGACCATAAAACATATCTCTCAAATAAATAGAACAACCATTATTCTCGGATTTAAATGAGTAGCCATCTCGAATTAAACGAGATCCAGATACAATGTTCATGCTCAAAGCTGGCACTAAATAACAATTATTGAGGTTTAAAACTAGTCCCGTAGGTAGATGCAGAGGTAGCGTGCCGACGGCGATCACATCGACCTTGGAACCATTCCCGACGCGCATCGTCACCTCGTCCTTCGCCAGTCTCCGTTTATTCCGTAGTTCCTGTTTTGAGTTACAAATATGAGCAACCGCACCGGTATCAAATACCCAGGAGCTACTACGAGTACTGGTAAGGTACACATCAATTACATGTATATCACATATACCTTTGGTGTTGCCGGCCTTCTTGTCCGCCAAGTATTTGGGGCAGTTCCGCTTCCAGTGACCACTTCCCTTGCAATAAAAGCACTCAGTCTCGGGCTTGGGTCCATTTTCGACTTCTTCCCGGCAACTGGCTTACCGGGCGCGGCAACTCCCTTGCCGTCCTTCTTGAAGTTCTTCTTACCCTTGCCCTTCTTGAACTTAGTGGTTTTATTCACCATCAACACTTGATGTTCTTTTCTGATCTCCACCTCCGCTGATTTCAGCATTGAATATATCTCAGGAATGGTCTTTTCCATCCCTTGCATATTGAAGTTCATCACAAAGCTCTTGTAGCTTGGTGGAAGCGACTGAAGGATTCTGTCAATGACCGCGTCATCCGGGAGATTAACTCCCAGCTGAGTCAAGCGGTTGTGCAACCCAGACATTCTGAGTATGTGCTCACTTACAGAACTATTTTCCTCCATTTTACAGCTGAAGAACTTGTCGGAAACTTCATATCTCTCGACCCGGGCATGAGCTTGAAAAACCAATTTCAGCTCCTCGAACATCTCATATGCTCCATGTTTCTCAAAACGCTTTTGGAGACCCGGTTCTAAGCTGTAAAGCATGCCGCACTGAACGAGGGAGTAATCATCAGCACGTGATTGCCAAACGTTCATAACGTCTTGGTTCTCTGGGATTGGTGCTTCACCTAGCGGTGCTTCTAAGACATAATCTTTCTTGGCTACTATGAGGATGATCCTCAGGTTCCGGACCCAGTCCGTATAGTTGCTGCCATCATCTTTCAGCTTGGTTTTCTCTAGGAACGCGTTGAAATTGAGGACAACGTTGGCCATTTGATCTACAAGACATAGTGTAAAGACTTTTAGACTAAGTTCATGATAATTAAGTTCATCTAATCAAATTATTTAATGAACTCCCACTTAGATAGACATCCCTCTAGTCATCTAAGTGAAAACATGATCCGAGTTAACTAGGCCGTGTCCGATCATCATGTGAGACGGACTAGTCAAGATCGGTGAACATCTCCATGTTGATCGTATCTTCTATACGACTCATGCTCGACCTTTCGGTCCTCCGTGTTCCGAGGCCATGTCTGTACATGCTAGGCTCGTCAAGTCAACCTAAGTGTATTGCGTGTGTTCCGAGACCATGTCTGTACATGCTAGGCTCGTCAACACCCGTTGTATTCGAACGTTAGAATCTATCACACCCGATCATCACGTGGTGCTTCGAAACAACGAACCTTCGCAACGGTGCACAGTTAGGGGGAACACTTTTCTTGAAATTATCATAAGGGATCATCTTACTTACTACCATCGTTTTAAGCAAATAAGATGCAAAAACATGATAAACATCACATGCAATCAAATAGTGACATGATATGGCCAATATCATTATGCTCCTTTGATCTCCATCTTCGGGGCACCATGATCATCTTTGTCACCGGCATGACACCATGATCTCCATCATCATGATCTCCATCATTGTGTCTTCATGAAGTCGTCACGCCAACGATTACTTCTACTTCTATGGCTAACGCGTTTAGCAACAAAGTAAAGTAATTTACATGGCGTTATTCAATGACACGCAGGTCATGCAAAATAATAAAGACAACTCCTATGGCTCCTGCCGGTTGTCATACTCATCGACATGCAAGTCGTGATTCCTATTACAAGAATATGATCAATCTCATACATCACATATATCATTCATCACATCTTCTGGCCATATCACATCACATAGCACTTGCTGCAAAAACAAGTTAGACGTCCTCTAATTGTTGTTGCAAGTTTTTACGTGGTTTGTAGGTTTCTAGCAAGAACGTTTCTTACCTACGTATGACCACAACGTGATTTGCCAATTTCTATTTACCCTTCATAAGGACCCTTTTCATCGAGTCCGTTCCGACTAAAGTAGGAGAGACAGACACCCGCTAGCCACCTTATGCAACTAGTGCATGTCAGTCGGTGGAACCTGTCTCACGTAAGCGTACGTGTAAGGTCGGTCCAGGCCGCTTCATCCTACAATACCGCCAAAACAAGACAAGACTAGTAGCGGCAAGAAGAATTGGCAACATCAACGCCCACAACTGCTTTGTGTTCTACTCGTGCATAGTAACTACGCATAGGCCTGGCTCATGATGCCACTGTTGGGAATCGTAACATAATTTTAAAATTTTCCTACGCTCACCAAGATGCATCTATGGAGTATACTAGCAACGAGGGGAAAGGAGTGCATCTACATACCCTTGTAGATCGCGAGCGGAAGCATTCCAATGAACGTGGATGACGGAGTCGTACTCGCCGTGATCCAAATCACCGATGACCGAGTGCCGAACGGACGGCACCTCCGAGTTCAACACACGTACGGTGCAGCGACGTCTCCTCCTTCTTGATCCAGCAAGGGGGAAGGAGAGGTTGATGGAGATCCAGCAGCACGATGGCGTGGTGGTGGATGTAGCGGGATGCCGGCAGGGCTTCGCCGAGCTTCTACGAGAGAGAGGGGTGTAGCAGGGGAGGAGGGAGGCGCCCAAGGCTGTAATGCTGCTGCCCTCCCTCCCCCCTTTATATAGGCCCCCTGGGAGGGGGGGGGCGCCGGCCAGGGATCCCATCTGGATGGGGGGCGGCGGCCAGGGGGGCGCCTTGCCCCCCAAGGCAAGTGGGGCGCCCCCTTGCCCTAGGGTTTCCAAACCTAGGCGCAGGGGGGAGGATCATGGGGGGCGCCCAGCCCACTAGGGGCTGGTTCCCTTCCCACTTCAGCCCATGGGGCCCTCCGGGATAGGTGGCCCCACCCGGTGGACCCCCGGGACCCTTCCGGTGGTCCCGGTACAATACCGGTGACCCCCGAAACTTTCCCGGTGGCTGAAACTTGACTTCGTATATATAATTCTTCACCTCCGGACCATTCCGGAACTTCTCGTGACGTCCGGGATCTCATCCGGGACTCCGAACAACTTTCGGGTTTCCGCATACACATATCTCTACAACCCTAGCGTCACCGAACCTTAAGTGTGTAGACCCTACGGGTTCGGGAGACATGCAGACATGACCGAGACGCCTCTCCGTTCAATAACCAACAACGGGATCTGGATACCCATGTTGGCTCCCACATGTTCCACGATGATCTCATTGGATGAACCACGATGTCGAGGATTCAATCAATCCCGTATACAATTCCCTTTGTTAATCGGTATGTTACTTGCCCGAGATTCGATCGTCGGTATCCCAATACCTTGTTCAATCTCGTTACCGGCAAGTCTCTTTACTCGTACCGCAATGCATGATCCCGTGACTAACGCCTTAGTCACATTGAGCTCATTATGATGATGCATTACCGAGTGGGCCCAGAGATACCTCTCCGTCACACGGAGTGACAACTCCCAGTCTCGATCCGTGCCAACCCAACAGACACTTTCGGAGATACCCGTAGTGCACCTTTATAGTCACCCAGTTACGTTGTGACGTTTGGCACACCCAAAGCACTCTTACGGTATCCGGGAGTTGCACGATCTCATGGTCTAAGGAAAAGATACTTGACATTGGAAAAGCTCTAGCAAACGAAACTACACGATCTTTTATGCTATGCTTAGGATTGGGTCTTGTCCATCACATCATTCTCCTAATGATGTGATCCCGTTATCAATGACATCCAATGTCCATAGTCAGGAAACCATGACTATCTGTTGATCAACGAGCTAGTCAACTAGAGGCTTACTAGGGACACGTTGTGGTCTATGCATTCACACATGTATTACGATTTCCGGACAATACAATTATAGCATGAACAATAGACAATTATCATGAACAAAGAAATATAATAATAACCATTTATTATTGCCTCTAGGGCATATTTCCAACACTTGGTATACCACCGGTAGACCACCGGTCAAGTTTCGTTCCATTTGGAGGTCGTTTGGTACTCCAACGGTTAACCGGGCATCCGCAAAGTCCATTTGGGTGTTGCAGCAAAACCCCCATAAAAACCAGCCCAAAACCCACCAAACTCTCTTCCATGCTGTAGGCCGTTCGATCACGATCGTGTGGGCGAAAACCGCACCTCATTTGGACTCTCCTAGCTCCCTCTAGCTATATAAGTGCATCCCTCCCGAATAACATTCGCAGATCAACCCTAGCCAAACTTCCCCCGCCGCCACCGGACGTGTCCGCCGCCACCGGACATCTCCGCCGCCGCGCCCGGCGAATCGGGCGCTGCCACGTCACCGCGCGCCGCCGCCCGTACGCCCGGGCGCCCGCGGCCCGCCGGGGCCCGTCCGCGGCCCTCCCGGCCCGCGCGCCCGGCGTCCTCCTCCTCCCGCGCGCCTGCCCCGCCGCCTCGCCGCGCCGCCGGCCATCGCCGCCGCCCCGCGCCGTCGGCCTCCGACGCCGCCGCCTCGCCGTCCCCGCGGCGCCCCGCTCCTCCTCTCCTCGCCCGCGCTGTCTCCCTCCTCCGCCGTCACTCGTTCCTCACCCGCCGGCGACGAGCCCGAGCTCCTTCGCCAGATCCGATCGGGCAGCCCAGTGCGTTTGACTTTTCCCGAGCCCTCCCGAAATTGCTAAGTCTTGGTTTTTTAACAATAAGTCCCCATGTTCATCATTGCATAACTCTCTGTACATAGCTCCGTTCCGTGCGTGTAATATATCAAAATGTTCGTCTCGTGATGCTCTACATTTTGTTCAATTGCACCATGTTCATTAGAGTCCATTGTGATGCCCAAATCTCTGGTGCAAGAGTGCTAGTTGCTGTTATCTTCTGGTTCTTAGCAGAACTTGGAGATTTGTCATTTTTGTATCATTTAATATGTGCATCTTTTGGGCATGAGCTCTACATGTGTTTTGTTGTATGCCATGCCATCTTTCCAGTACTGTATGCCATGTATTTTTGTAATCTCTGTGGTGACTATCACAAGCATGCAAACTATGCTCCGTAATGTTTCTGATTTCAGAGAGTGATTTCTCCGTCTTCGTCTGCTGTTATTTTGTTGCCATGTAAACTTGATGCTACAGAGAGATCCATGCATATTTTGGAGATGTTCAGTAAGGATGTTTTGTAGCTATAGTTGTAATTGATCCATTCCTGACTTTGTTTGCAATTATGGAGTGCCATAGCATGACTCAATATTGGTTTACTTTTGCTATAAAATATTTCTGGCAGATTCTTAACATGATATGCAATTTTGCCAAGCTTGTTGTAGTTGATCCATACATGCTATGCTTTTATTCTTGCCATGGATAGCTTCATAAACATGCCATCTTGCTGTAGGTATGCTTGTTTTGTCATTCACTGCTTTTTGGTGAGTGCATCAAGCTCACCAACATGCCTTCATATTGTTATTTCTGCCATGCTCTGTTTTCTGCTAAGTCTGAAACCTGTTAACGAAACTTGCTATATTTACAAGGTTGCCATCATATCTTCTTTCCTTTTTGGCTTATGGTCAGTAAGGGACTTTTGTCATATGCATTTAGTAGAATACTGCCATGCCTTGTTTTGCCATGTTAAGTTCCTGTAGCATGTTGATTTCGTGCTCTGAACATTGCTACCTGATGCTGTTTCAGACATGTCCAGTAATTTCACTAAGTCTGTGATCCTGTTATCTTTTGCACTTTTGCCATGCTTGTTTGAGCTTGTTATGTTGTGGTCTAGCCGTAGCTCAGTGTTCATCTTTTGTCAAGCATCTCCTGTAGATTACTGCCATATGCTTTGTTGCTATTTTGGGGTGTTGTAGCATTGTTACTTGTTGCATTCTAAGTGCTATCATGCTGTTAATCGCAGTTTCGTGTCATTCCTGTTTTGCTTGCCATTTGCAAACCGTGCATCCGTTTCCGGTGATCTTTATATCGATTTCGACCGAAATCATCTCATCTTTCCAGTGGCATGCTTGGTTTGCCAAGTTACTACCTTGTTCATCATTTTCCTTCCGGAGCACGCATATGCATCACATATCATATCTTGCATATCATACATGTTTTGCATCATGTTGCTTGTGCATTTCTCGTGATTGATTGTGGTTCCGTTGCTTGTGTTCTTGCCTTGGGTAGAGCCGGGAGACGAGTTCGTGAACAAGGAACCTGTTGATTACACTTACGAGGATCAAGCTTTCGACAACTCTGAGAACCTTGCAGGCAAGATGACCACCCCTCGAAATCACTTCTATCTTTGCTTTGCTAGTTGTTCGCTCTATTGCCATGCTGCGCTACCTATCACTTGCAATATCATGCCTCCCATATTGCCATGTCAGCCTCTAACCATCCTTTCCTAGCAAACCGTTGTTTGGCTAAGTTACCGCTTTTGCTCAGCCCCTCTTATAGCGTTGCTAGTTGCAGGTGAAGTTGAAGTTTGCTCCATGTTGGAACATGGATATGTTGGGATATCACAATATCTCTTATTTAAATTAATGCATCTATATATTTTGGTAAAGGGTGGAAGGCTCGGCCTTATGCCTGGTGTTTTGTTCCACTCTTGCCGCCCTAGTTTCTGTCATACCGGTATTATGTTCCTTGAGTTTGCGTTCCTTACGCGGTTGGGTGATTTATGGGACCCCCTTGACAGTTCGCCTTGAATAAAACTCCTCCAGCAAGGCCCAACCTTGGTTTTACCATTTGCCACCTAAGCCTTTTTCCCCCGGGTTTTCTAGAGCCCGAGGGTCATCTTTACTTAAACCCCCGGGCCAGTGCTCCTCTGAGTGTTGGTCCAACCTGTCAGTCGCCAGTGGCCACCAGGGGCAACTCTGGTCTGGCCTATCGGGAGCTTGGACAATCCGGTGTGCCCTGAGAACGAGATATGTGCAGCTCCTATCGGGATTTGTCGGCACATTCGGGTGGCTTTGCTGGTCTTGTTTTACCATTGTCGAAATGTCTTGTAAACCGGGATTCCGAGACTGATCGGGTCTTTCCGGGAGAAGGTTTATCCTTCGTTGACCGTGAGAGCTTATGATGGGCTAAGTTGGGACACCCCTGCAGGGTAATATCTTTCGAAAGCCGTGCCCGCGGTTATGAGGCAGATGGGAATTTGTTAGTGTCCGGTTGTAGAGAACTTGTCACTTGACCCAATTAAAATACATCAACTGTGTGTGTAGCCGTGATGGTCTCTTCTCGGCGGAGTCCGGGAAGTGAACACGGTTTGAGTTATGAATGACGTAAGTAGGAGTTCAGGATCACTTCTTGTCATTTCTAGATGACGACCGTTCCGTTGCTTCTCTTCTCGCTCTCATTTGCGTATGATAGCCACCATATATGCTTAGTGCCTGCTGCAGCTCCACCTCATTACACCAACCTTTCCTTTAAGCTTAAATAGTCTTGATCTCGCAGGTGTGAGATTGCTGAGTCCTCGTGACTCACAGATTCTACCAAAACAGTTGCAGGTGCTGACGATGCCAGTGCAGATGATGGGATCGACCTCAAGTGGGAGTTCGACGAGGAACATGGTCGTTACTATGTGTCTTTTCCTGATGATCAGTAGTGGAGCCCAGTTGGGACGATCGGGGATCTAGCATTTGGGGTTATCTTATTTTTCAGTTGGATCTTGACCGTAGTCGGTCTATGTGTGTATTTTGGATGATGTATGGATTATATTCATGTATTGAGTGAAGTGGCGATTGTAAGCCAACTCTTTATCCCATTCTTGTTCATTACATGGGATTGTGTGAAGATGACCCTTCTTGCGACAAAACCACAATGCGGTTATGCCTCTAAGTCATGCCTCGACACATGGGAGATATAGCCGCATCGTGGGCGTTACAAGTTGGTAATCAGAGCCATCCCCGACTTAGGAGCCCCCTGCTTGATCGAATCGCTGGCGTTGTTGAGTCTAGAACAAAAATGTTTTGAGTCTTAGGATTATATATATCGGAGAGTAGGATTCTTTTTACTCCTCAGTCCCTTCGTCGCTCTGGTGAGGTCTCCTGACGTAGAAGTTTTGACTTTTCTCTCCTCAAATTTCACTAAATTTTTTTTTTTGGATCACGCGGGTATCTTGGAATCGTTCCGATGGTTTTGTGACGAGAACATTGTTCTTGGTGCCTCCTGACATTTAGGGGTTGTGGCAGTGTCCCTGGGAGTTGAGCTCCGAGGTGTTGTCGTCACAATTTTATCGTTGCAGTTCTGGAATACCTGAGTTTCGCCGACATCGAAATCTCTTTTATGCAGTTGTTGGTGAGATCACCTCGACGCCACCCAGTACTGGGGCGGGAGTTCGGGAGTATTGCCATAACTTGTATAACGGATGCTTTTCGAAGGTTGAGGTAAACGATTTCCGAAGTTTTCTTGGTTATGTGTTGACGGATGGATACAGCTGGATCTAGGGATTGCTAGTTTGGGTGATATATTTTGTGTCCCCTGTATCCCCAACACCTGATTGCATAACCAGAAAGTTTCGGGAGTTTATAAGTGGGAATTCAAGTAGCCTTAGGATATCTTTCCGACAGACGCATGATATGAGATTGGGGTTCGACGTCTAGTGGTCCGCCTTTCCACGGTTGGTTTTACAGTGGTCTCGTACTGTCTTAAAGAGTCCTTGGCTATGCCGACTCGGGGACGCTTCGTATGTCATGTGCACAGCCTTGTACATGATGGTGCTGTACGATCGAGCCAGTGTGGGCCCCACCACGAAAACTTCGGACAAAATCTCTATCATATGTTTGTTCCGTCTTATTCTGCAAGCCAATACTTTGTTTTGTTTTGTATTGTGGTATTCGAGTTGCTTCGAAGTCATATGTTGATTCCGTATCTTTTCAAGTGGCTTCTCAACTTATGGAAGTGTGATGATTTACTACGGAATTCATTCGTTCATCCTCGTTCGAATGTTTATTGTGAAGACAATATGTTGCAATTTCTATCCGTTGATTCTACTTATCTATTTGTCTATCAAGATGCTAACGGATGTCACCCTCTTCAGGATGGCTCCGCCAACGCGTCAGAATCCGGATCGCAATGAAGAGAGTCAAGCGAACCCTCCGCCACCACCTCCACCTCCGGAGGCATGGCAAGCTATCATGGCAGCCACCAACACCAATGCTCAGATGATTCTGCAACTCTTGCAAGAACGCACCCAAGGGCAAGGCAATCAAGGAAATCAAGGCCAAGGCAACAATCAGCCTCACTTTGCTACACTCAACCAGTTTCTCGCAAATCAGCCCAAGTCTTTCAGCTACTGTGCAGAGGCCACGGATGCCGATGATTGGCTCGTGGACATCAACAAGCATTTTGAATGTAGCAATGTCAGGCCTGAGGACTATGTCAAGTTCGCTTCTTTTCAGCTCAAGGACCAAGCTGCTGATTGGTTTCAGCAATACAAAGATTCCAGAGGAGGTCGTGTGATCACTTGGACCGACTTCTGTCGGGACTTCAAAGCGCACCACATTCCACAAAGTGTTGTTGAGAGCAAGCGTGAGGAGTTCCGCAATCTGAAGCAAGGCAACATGTCTGTGTATCAATTCAACATCCAGTTTCAGAAACTTGCTCGCTTCGCTAAACAAGACGTTCCTGATGAAAAGAGCATGATCTATCACTTCAGAGGTGGCCTTAGAGAGGATCTGCAGTTAGCTCTTGTTTTTGTTGAGCCTACTCAGTTTGATCAATTCTACAATATGGCACTGAAGCAAGAGGCTGCTCAGCTCAAGTGTGAGGCTTCTAAGAAGAGAGTCAGAGACGCAGTTCAGTCTTCTTCTTCCTCACTTGTGGCAGCTAAGCAACAGAAGTTCTGGTTGCCTCCTCCTCCTCCGTTTCGTCAGCCTTACCAGCAGAAGAACAAAGGTGGCCATGGTTCTTCCCACTCTTCCAACTCTGGCTATCAGAACAAGTCTCAGAATCAAGCTCCAAAGTCCAATGCTCCTTATCACCGTCCACTCTCAGAGGTGACTTGCAACAAGTGTCAGCAGAAGGGTCACTATGCTAACAAGTGCTTCAACCAAAGGCGCCTGCCTCCTCCTCCTCCTGTCAGATCTTCCAGCAATGCAGTGGTCAAGCATAATCCAAAGTTTGAGTCTCCTTGAATATTTACTTGGGATGCCTTCCGGGGTACCCCCAAGCTTAGAAGCTTGAGTCTCCTTGAATATTTACTTGGGGTGCCTTGGGCATTTCCAAGCTTGAGCTCTTGCCTCTCCTCCTTCTCCTCACATCGAGACCTCCTCGATCTTCGAACACTTCATCCACACAAAACTTAACTAAACTTTTAGTGGCGGGGTTAGTGAATATGGCAATGAAATCCCATCATGTACTGTTGTAACATTATTGTATAATTATAAACAAACATTACCCACTGTATGCTATCACAATTCTATGCCCCCAAGTCAAGAAGGCTTCAACAAGAATTCGAACATACGCAAATAATGAAGCTATAACAACAATTTGTGAAAACAGGACAGTTTTTAAAGATTCGAACATCCACCATACTTCTGTAACTGTAAAAATTATGAAAAAATTAGGAAAAATAAACATTTTGTATAGAAAGACAGTACAAAAGTTTTCAGAACCGTTTGACGTTCTAGTAAAAAATGTAAAATCACGCACTACAAGTAAAGTTTCTGTTTTGCACCGCACAAACCAACAAGCAATTTAAACATCCTAAAGGCAAATCTTGGCACATTATTTTTATAATACATCGGAATTGTACAAGGGGATAATTATTTTTGTTGAAAAGTTTCTGCAATTAAGATTCATAAAGTTTCCATGGGCATGAACAAAGTTCAAGGACGTCCCCCACTTTCACAATGCCCGTCTCTCTCACTTTCGCTTTTCTTTTTGTGAAGTTTTAAGTTCCCCTCTATATTTTTTTTGTTTTTAAACTTTATAAAAGCACTCAACGGAAATAAATGACTCTCTAAAACTTCCGGGTTGTCTCCCTGGCAGCGCTTTCTTTAAAGCCATTAAGCTAGGCATAAAGTGCTCAAGTAACGAATCCACCCGGATCCCAAGGTATATCAAAGCCAATTTGAATTAGCAATGATTTGGCATTTAGTAGTGAGCACAAAGTGATGCGTGTCATGTAACAACGAGGTCTAATTCTCTTCCTATGCATAGGCATGTCATACAAGAACAATTCATGCACATCAAGTAAAGGCCAGTACATAGCATAAGCAGTTTCTTGCAATTTTATCGTGTTGGAAACATAGAGAGGTGGAGACATAGTTCCTCTCTCATAATAATTGCAAGTAGGAACGGCAAGCACATGCATATTATATTCATCAAAATCATCATGTGCAACGGTAAAAGGCAAACCATCAATATAATCCTTAACAAGAGCAAACTTCTCCGATATAGTGTAGTTTGGAGAATTCAAAAAGATAATAGGACTATCATGTGTGGGCACAATAGCAAAAATTTCATTCTTAACATAAGGAACTATAGCAAGTTCATCTCCATAAGCATAATTCATATTGGCATCTTGGCCATAATCATAGCAAGCATCAAGTTCTTCAAAAAGGGATATTTCAAATGAATCAACGGGATCATAGCAATTATCATGGCATTCATCCTTCGGTAAGAACGAAGGGAAATTAAACAATGTATGAGTTGAAGAGTTACTCTCATTAGAATGTGGGCACGGTAGCTAATCCGCTCTTCCTCCTTTTGTTCTCCGTTGTCCTCCTCATCTTTTTCATCCAATGGGCTCACAATATCATCAATTTCTTCTTCCATAGACTCCTGCAAAATATTAGTCTCTTCTTGGACAGCGGAGACTTTCTCAATAAATGCATCAATATCGGAATTGAATTTATAATTATCATAGCAATATTTAAGGATAGCAAAATTTTCAGGTCTATAAACTGAATCCTCAAAAGCTTCAAACGTTTCAAACAAAAATTCAATTTCATAAGCACCCTTAAAAGTAAAAAATTCTTCTACTCGTTCCACATCGTAGTAATCATAAATACCACTAGCATAAGAAGCCAAGGTTTCATTATCATTAAATTTGCATGAAAAGGGAAGATGTGGAGCGTTCATCCTAGAGCAACAAGTAAAATCATATCTCAAGCATAAATCCCGAGCATACCAATGCAACATATAAATTTGATCCCATAAAAGTTTCACTTTTTGTGTCAACCGATATTCCCTAAAGTACTCACGTTGATCCAGCGTTACTCCCATTATCATGTTGAATGGGGTTTTCGCAGGATTATCAAAGTAGTGCATAATATCTTTACATAACGAGCATCGAGAGTTTTAGGAGGTTCCCTGTCTCCGTGAGTAGCAAGTACCACTAATTTTTTTGGTGTTTCGTGTTCCATATCCATAACTAAAGATAGGGAACAACTTAGAATAGGAAATAAAAACTACTTAGTGATAAAGCAAACAATCACACACGAGAATATTCACCCCACGCTATTGCTCCCCGGCAACGGTGCCAGAAAAAGGACTTGATAACCCACAAGTATATGGGATCGTTTGTAGCCTTTTTCGATAAATAAGAGTGTCGAACCCAACGAGGAGCTAAAGGTAGAACAAATATTTCTTCAAGTTCTATCGACCACCGATACAACTCTATGCACACTTGACGTTTGCTTTACCGGAAATAAGTATGAAACTAGAAGTACTTTGTAGGTGTGATGGGATAGGTTTGCAAGATAATAAAGAGCACGTAAATAAAATCTAGGGGCTGTTTAGATAAAGACACAACTAAGTTAGTTTTAGTAGAGAGCTTTTGTCAACAAGAAAGTTATTTGTCCCTAGGCAATCGATAACAAGTACCGGTAATCATTCTTGCAATTTTATATGAGGGAGAGGCATGAGCTAACATACTATCTCTACTTGGATCATATCCACTTATGATTGGACCCCTAGCAAGCATCGACAACTATTAAAGATCATTATGGTCGTGAAACCCAACCATAGCATTAAGTATGAAATCCTCTTTACTCCCATACGCCATAACCCACTTATCCGCGTTTAGGCTACTGTCACCCCCGCAACACTGACAATAAGCAAACCATGAACATATTGCAACATAGGAGGGCACCGTAGGACAGCACCATAAATAAAATATACAATCATACCAACCAAGATCACTATTAACCCACAGGACAAAACGGATCTACTCAAACATCATAGGATAACCATAGATCATTGGGAAATAATATATGGAGTTTAGCACCATGTTTAAGTAGATACAGCAGGCGGAAGAGGTGTTACACCACTCCATAGAGGGAGAGAGAGTTGGTGTTGACGGTAGCAAGATTGTTGATGTAGATCGCCGTCTCGATCGTTGCCCCGACGGCACTTCGGCTCCACCGGAAGCGAGGGGGAGAGAGCCCCCTCCTTCTGCTTCTTCCTTGGCCTCCTCCTAGATGGGAGGAGAGGTCCCCCTCTGTTCCTTGGTCTCTATGGCGGCAGAGGGGCGGGAGCCCCTCCGAGATTGGATCTCCCTCTCTGTTCTCTTCTGTTTCGCGTTCTTCTGATCTGGCGGAAAACCGTTTCTTATATTCCGGGAGATCCATAGCTCCGATTGCGCTGAGATTTTAACACAATTTTTTTTCCGGATATAACCTTCCTTGCGCCCAAAGTAGAGCTCCAACCGACGTTCGAGGAGGGCACGGCCCACCACCACGCGCCAGGGGCCTCTAGCGCGCCCTGGTATCTTGTGGGCTGTGTGGGCCTCCGTTTGCGGTTATTCCAACTCCCAAAAATCACATATATTCCAAAATAATTCTCCGTGAAATTTTATTGCATTTCGACTTTGTTTGATATGGATTTTCCGCGAGACAAAAAAACATGCAGAAAACAAGAACTGGCACTTGGCACTGATCAATAGGTTAGTCCAATAAATCATATAAAAAGTTGCCAAAAATATGTGAAGGTTGTATAATATTGGCATGAATCAATCAAAAATTATAGATACGACGGAGACGTATCACACGCCACTGCAACCGCCGCGCTAGCCGCACCTCCGTCGATAGTTGTCGCTGCCGCCTCTAAGACAATGGCCGCTGTCCGCCACGGTGTCTTTGCGGCCCCACAAGTTGTTGATGCCGGCAGAAGGTGCTGTGTTGGGCCATGCGTTGCGCCAAAGATGAAGTCCCTCCAAAGCCACGCGTCAGCGCCAGCGAGAAGAGGCCGCCACGGGATCCATCGATGGCAATGACCATTATGGCTGCTACTGCGGCACCCCCTCAAACTCCCCTTCCCTCCTTCACACTACTAGGGAAAACCCTAGCAGTAGCGCGGGTATGATGCCTATCAGTAGCACTGGGTACCACGCTACTAGTAAGGCGCTACAGCTAAAGGTTAGCAGTAGTGTTTGCTGACCCACACTACTGCTATGTCGACTTAGTAGTAGCGCTTTCATCAAAGAGCGCTACTGGTAATTACTAGTAGCGCTTCTCGCAGCCCGCACTACTACTATTATTCCGTATTTTACTTTTATTTCATATTGTATTCATACACCTTTATACAAGTTTTCATACAGCAGCAATTTAGAGATTGTTTTTACATCATAATGACTTATTACATCACAGGGTGAAAGAACCGTGGACTAGTTTCAAGTGGATGGACATCCACTTGAAACTAATATGCGGTTCTTTCACCCAATAATATAATAAATATCATCATCATCATATCATTAACAACTTATCATCATAATACATCATTGTCATATAACACCTCCTCAGGATCATCGTTTTCATCAATGAGACATCACATAGCAAGTTGGTCACTAGTCATAATCACAACTACTCCTCATCATCAACTCTAACACATTGTACCACATAATAAACATATTGTACCTCATAGGACCTACTACATTCTCTTAGGACCTACTATATTCTCTAAGGTAAAATAACATAAAACAAGATAGCCTCTGACTCTCCATTATGGAGAATGGAGATTATCCTGTCTCCAATTCTTGTCTTTCGCTTAATGTTGCTTCCAAGAACCTCCTTACGACTGTCCAAACATATTTTCCATTCTTTGATTAGCATGTGTTCACCGCTTTTAGAAATCCGATATGCACAGGTGAGATCCGTAGGATGACCTGGCTGTATGTTCAGAACATCAAGGCGACCATTCTGATACATCAGATGAGGCACATAATCCATCGGGATTTTCTGTTGAAAAACATAGTAATAACTTCGTAGTTAGCAATGATGTACTAGTTTTAGAAGTATGCAAAAGATGCACGGATGTCGTAATAGTAAAAAATCATACCAGGGTATCTCCATAGAAGTTACCATGGTTCAACACGTGCACTAGTGGCACGTATTCACCATAATTTGGAGGAGTTCGATAATAGGTATTGTAATTCTCAAGATCAGTACAAAATGCAATCAGATGATTTTTCTCCTTATAAGTTAATTCGGAGCCATCGGTGTAGTGGGTTTTGTCTACCATCTTCCGCACATTCTTTGAAGAATGAAAATAAGTTGTCAATGAAAATAAGCTATCAACTATTTTGAAATAAACAATATAAATTAGTTAATAACTATGTTTGAGACACTCACATAGCGGTAGAATCGGAAGCGTATCAACAAGGACCCAAATGTCCATATTGTCTTGCTCGATGTCAGGATCACCAAGATCCATGGTGACAATCATATCCTCATAAAAACCATACATCTTGCAAAGTGCTTCCCAATTTTGGCAACCAAAATGGGTTACGGTCTGAGAATTGTACAGATTTACTTCAAAATCCATATCATGATGGGTCCTTAGGTGTATTTTCTATGTTTGAAAATTTTCATGGTCTTAAAAACCCATCCTCTCCAAGACATAGCGTCTTGCATGGCATGGGATAAGCTAGTCGAATTGTAAAAGATGAAAATTAGACGTTGAAATAGTTGAAGTCATGCTTAATTATGAAAAAAACACTTGTCGTCGTTGCGTACCGTTTCAACATCGAAGGTCTCCTCGAGCATAATGCTGAAGCGCCGATCTTCGTCCAGGTGAGGCCTGTCGCACAGACCTCGATCGTCGTGGCACCAGCTGCACTCCCCCGGGAGACTTTCATTGTCCGAGTACGACATTTACTATGTTCATAATTCAAAGATTAAACTTGTACAATTAACTATATGTACTAAAAACCTAAATTAGATCATTATTATTCATCACGGGTTGACTATCGGTCTGTCGAGTCTTTTCTTGAAAACTCTCAGCTCACGTGGTGTATATATTCGACCATCGGTGATGGTAGCTCCTCCTTTCGTTCCCGACTGCATTACAACAAATTGTCTAGCACACGGGAATGAAGGAGAAGCTACCTCCACGACAATAGTCGAGATTCTTCGTCCTCTCATATATGGTAGAGACTCTCCCTCACTGATTCCTCTCTGACATTTGCGACCGTCGGTGATGGTCGTTACTCCTCCTTCCCCTTGTGCATAACAAAGGTCTAGCAGAAGGAGAAGAAGGAGAAACGACCCCCAGGACAACAGTCGGGATTCTTCGTCCCGTCATATATGGTGGAGCCTCGACAGACTTAAAGTCAACCCGAAATGTCGTTTAATTATTTTTTGAGAAAATCCAGGCCATTCGATATTTCCTACATATTCTAGCACAAGTCATGCCAGAATTCACGGAAAAATCCAACATGACCTTTGCTAAAAAAGGACATATCGAGCGCCTGAAATTTGCCGGATCGGAAATTAATCAACACTCCGGCAAAACATAGGCCACTCGGAAGTGTAACTTGAACATGACCGGCCACTTGGGCAACCACATATCCTATTTGAGCAACACAAGATATACATGTTTTTATCTACATCATATCTTATAGGACTCATATTGACATGGAGATTTGGCTGGTCTCACCTCAAGGTCGGAGGGGGTCGGTGACGGGGACGATGGCAAGGATGATGGAGGGGCTCCTTGATTTCTGCAAAAACAAAAACCCTATAAGTTATCACTAATACATCCCGAATAATTGCTTAAACTAAAAAAATAACAACAAATATGACATGTTCAACTAGTTCTATTAATTCAACTAGTTCTTACTAAATATAAACTTACTATAAATAGAAAAAAACTACTTCTTTCTAAAAATAAACTAGTTCAACTAGTTATATTAATTTTTTTACTAAAAATACATTAGTTCTATTAATTCAACTAGTTCAACTAGTTTATTAATTTACTTACTAAACTAGTTCAACTAAAACTAAACTAGTTCAACTAGTTTATTAATTACTTACTAATTATTTTAAACACTTACTAAAAACAGTAAAAAAAACTACATTATACAATAGTAAAAACATCTAGTATTGACCATACTGCCCTAGTTAACTAGTACCATCACTACTACTAATTAACATCTACTACTACTAAAAATCATTATCTATGAAACCTAAATTAACATCTACTACTACTAAAAACATCTACTAACTAAGCAGAGGGAGGGGGTTGGGGAGGGGTGGGGGGGCTTACAGAGAGGGGAGAGACGGTGGCGGGGAGGTGCTCGGCGACGGAGGTAGGGGCGGCGAGGGCGGGCTCGGGATCGGGAGGCGGCGGTCCTGCGCGGGCTCGGGCGGGATCGGGATCGGGAGGCGGCGGTCCTAGGCGGGCTCGGGCGGCGGCAGTGAGGTCGAGGGCAGTGGCGGTGAGGTTGAGGGCGGCGACGGTGAGGTCGAGAGCGTCGGCGGGCGGCGGCGGTGAGGTTGAGGGCGGGATCGGGCGGCAGCGGTGAGGGCAAGCTCGGGCTCGGGCGGCGGCGACAAAGGAGTTAGGGGAACAGGGGCAAAGGAGGACTTAGCAAAATTTTGAGCCCGCGGGTGGTTAAGTCGAACTAGCAGTAGCGCTCTTAAGGAAACGCGCTATAGTTAAGTTAGCTATAGCGCGTTTTAGACAAAAACGCTACTGCTATAAGAAGCAGTTATTTCTTTTGTTTATCCTTACATTTTCTTTTTTTCATTTCTCTGTTTCCTACTTCGTTCATTTTCATTTACTTTTCTACTTTTTTTTTTCATATTTCTTTTCTTTCTTAGCAGTAGCGCTCTACGCAGGAAACGCGATGCAACAACGACCATAGTGGTAGCGCGCTTTGTGCGGAATCGCTACTACTTTTCCTAGCCTATCGCCAACACGTTGGGATTTATAGTGGTAGCGCTTTTTGTTGCACACGCGCTACTGCTATAGTTGTAGCTATAGCGCTCTTTCCGAGAACGCGCTACTACAAAGTAGCAATAGCGCCCTATTTTAACCAGTGCTACTGCTATACCTCTGTGTATAGGCTTTTCCCTAGTAGTGTCATTCCACCATTATCGTCATCCATTGCCACGGCACGAGTGCCTTCAACATGTTCAACACATTTTCAGAAAGGTATATTTTTTCCTCTTCGGTTTTCTATCTTTGTCTCAAATTCTTTCTGTTGAATGCAATTGTGTGATGATGCGTGCATATGCTCTTAAACTTTGGCGCATGCAGTGTCGACGATGATCTTTCTTGCACTACACAAATGTCGCATATCAAGATTTTTTGTCTCCGAAACCCCCTCTCAAGAAGATGAAGAACAATGGGAGGAGGAACATCTTAACAAGGATGATGATTATTTTTTGGATGCAACTCCGAAGGGAATAATGGGGAACTGCCAAGTAGAGAAAGAAAAGTTACCATCCTTGGCATGGAAATTTTTAGTCTTGATGCGTCCGTCAGAAGTGAGCAATCAATGAACATCTATTGGATTCAAATCAAGGAGTTATTCAATGCACACAACACTAGTGGCTATGACCGATGTATTGTTTCTCTCTCACGTCAATGGATTACAATATGCGCGGAATGTCAAAAGTGGTCGGAGTTCTTGACACATGTCAAACGCTTGAACCCAAGTGACACAAATGATGGTGATAAGGTGATTATTTTCTCAAATTGATCAATTATTTTCCTCATGTCTTATTTGTGATTTGTAGCTCAACGTCTCACAAGTATTGTTCAAGGGAAGAGGAAAACATGGGAGGAAAAATAAGAAGGATGGCAAAGCATTCACGTTAAACCATTGTTGGAAGGAGCTTGAAAATGAGGAGACGTGAACCAAGATGCATATGAGATTCTTAATAAGAAGAACTCCAAGTGTTCGGTTGGACATGATACAATACTTGATGTGGATGGTGATGATGCACAAGTGACGGGGAAAGGAAAATGAAGCCCCAATCCCAACTAGGTTGCTCCTTCGAAAAGGCCCGATGGAAGAAGGAATGTGCAAGAAAAGGGAACAAAGGCGGGAGACAATTATATCAAGGAATCACTAGACGCCATTATGATTGTAAAAAAAGGATGGTCAAGGAAAATCCTATGAAGATGAAGGAAATGGAGGAGAGGAAGGCCACCAAGCTATGGAAGGTGGCGGCCGAGGAGAGGTGGGTTGCGACCGAGGTGCTCAAGATGACAGTTGAGGAGAGGAAGGTAGCAGTCGAGAAGAGGAGGTTTGCCAATGAATGATGAGAAGCCCGAGGCATACGTCGAGCTTTGTCATGATCAAGTGTTGGTAATGAAGTCGATGAGTGATGAATATGATGGGTGGTCCCAAGGCATACGTCGAGCTTTGTCGTGATCAAGTGTTGGTAATGAAGTTGATGAGTGATGAATATGATGGGTGGTGGGATGGGTGGTGGTATGGGAGGAGGCATGGTTGGAGGCATTAATGCCATAGGTGATGGTCTTGGGTGAGGCATGGGAGGATTCATGGGTGCCATGAGAGGATTCTTTGGTGCAGTGGATGGTGGCATGGGAAGTGTCATGAATGGTGCTATGGGTGGTGGCAATGTTCAAGAAATCGTTAACTGGTATCTGCTCCGTCGGTTTAGGAGTAGTGATTAATTGGTGAATCGGCCTATTAACTGGATTAATCGGTCGACCCTCAATCGGTAGATTGAATAGGAACCTATCAATATATATCTAATGTTTTTATGTATTATACCTTACTCTCATGCTCCCAGCTATGTAATACACCAAAATATGTTGTCATACGCATATAAAAAGCACAGAGAGGAGGTAAAATTATTAATCCTGGCTATTAAGGAGCGAGATGAGGCTAGCAGAGGTTATAGGCCAAACTTTTGGGCTTTGTTTGCCCACCTGTTAATGGGACAACAGGGATTAATCGGTCTACCTGACCAATTAATCATCCTGACAAGTTAACATGGTGAATAGGTGTTATTCAATTTGGCCACACTATGAGTAGCGATTAACTAGCCTGTTAACTGATTAATCAGGTGAATTCTTGATCAGTGGGTGGTGGCATGGGAGGAGGTGGTGCTATGGATGGTGACATGTAAAGAGGCTTGGGTGGTGCTAGCATAAATGATGCCAACAAAGAAATTATGGTGGCAATCAGGTCAATGCAAGCACATGTGGCAATGGAGGCGATGACAGTTGAGAGGCTATGTTTCTATGCACTCTTATTTGTGTTGGTGGCGCACTATGATGGGTGGTTTGCATTTGAATTTGATATGTGGATCTAAAGTTAAATTTAATATGTGGATTTGATGTTAAATTTGATATGTGTATTTGTCTCCTACATAGTTCAACAATTCATGTTTGCGTTTCAATACGTAGGCGATTGTGGAGCAAAATATGAGGTTGAGTACCCTATATTAGGGCAGCTCTTGGAGCAGTGCTGCCTTATTATAGGGCTGCTATTGGAGAAGAAATTTTACAGGTGCCCTAAAATGCACTTTATTGTGTAGTTTTTGGTGCCCTGTTATAGGGCTCCTCTTGAAGATGCTCTAACAAAACGACAGAAGAGTTTTCAATTTGGGAAAATGTATAGCTTGACGAGGGTTCAAAGTGGATTTTGAGGAGGCTTATGATAAAGTTAAGTGGCCATTTCTGCAGCAAACTTTGCGTATGAAGGGTTTTATGCTGCCTGGAGGAAGCAGGTCAAATCCTTTATACAAGCAGGCAGTGTCAGGATTAAGATAAATGATGATGTAGGTCATTATTTTCCAAATGCAAGAGAGACTGTGGTATGGGAGGTTTGATGTCTCCTATCATGTTCAATATCGTTGCAGATATGTTGGTGATCCTCATTGGTAGAGCCAAATAGGGCGGTCGGGTAGGAGGGCTCATCCCACATCTCGTGGATGGGGGTGTGTCCATACTATAATATGTTGATGATACAATTGTTTTCATGGAACATGATATGAAAAAACTAGAAATATAAAGTTGGTTTTATGTCTCTTCGAACAATTGTCTGGGCTGAAAACAAATTTTCATAAAAGTGAATTGTTCTACTTTGGGTGTGCTAAGGAGGAACAGGAAAACTATAGACAATTGTTCGGATGGTGACTTGGATCCCCGCCTTTTATTTATCTAGGGATCCCAATTCATCACTGATAGTTGACCAACAAAGAATTGAAGTGCATTGAAGATTGTTTCGAAAAAAAACCTAAGTTGTTGGAAGGGCAAGCTTATGCCTTATGGGGGTCGGCTTATTCTTATTAATTCTGTACTTACGAGCATGCCGATCTTCCTATTTTCCTTCTTTGAGGTACCCATAGGGGTACGAAAAAGATTAGACTTTTATGGAACGCATTTTTTTTTCAAAGCGGTATAAAAATAAATACAGTTTGACTAAGTGGGGCATACTTTGTAGACCGAAAGACAAAGTGGGTTTGGGTATTGAGAATCTTGAAGTAAAGAAGAAGTGCCTACTTAGAAAATGGTTAAATCAGCTTTCTGTAGAGGATGATGGGGTGTTGATACTGTTGGGGAACACAGTATTTCAAAAAATCTACCTAGGATCACGCAAGATCTATCTATGTGATGCATAGCAACGAGCGGGAGAGTGTGTCAACGTACCCTCATAGACCGAAAGCGGAAGCGTTAAGTAACGCGGTTGATGTAGTTGAACGTCTTTGCGATCCAACCGATCAAGTACCGAATGCACGGCACCTCCGTGATGTGCACACGTTCATCTCGGTGACGTGCCTCATATTCTTGATCCAGCTGAGGCCGAGGGAGAGTTTCGTCAGCACGATGGCGTGATGACGGTGATGATGAAGTTACCGACGCAGGGCTTTGCCTAAGCACTACAACGATATGACCGAGGTGGAAACCTGTGGAGGGGGGCACCGCACACGGCTAAGAGAACTGTCAACTTGTGTGTTCTAGGGTGCCCCCCTACCCTCGTATATAAAGGATCAAGGGGCGGGCGGCCAGCCCCTTAGGGCGCGCCCCCAAGAGGGAAATCCTACTAGGACTCCAAGTCCTAGTAGGAATCCACCAAGAGGGAGAGAGGGGAAGGAAGGAAGAGGGGGAAGATAAGGAAAGGGGGGCGCCGCCCCCTTCCCCTAGTCCAATTCGGACCCAAGGGGGGGTGGCCAGCCCCTCATGGCCCTTCCTCTCTTCCCACTAAGGCCCATTAGTTCCCCCAGGGGTTCCGATAACCACCCAGCACTCCGATATTTATCCGGTGACCCCGGAACTCATCCGGTGTCCGATAACATCATCCAATATATCAATCTTTATGTCTCGACCATTTTGAGACTCCTCGTCATGTCCGTGATCACATCCGGGACACCGAACTACCTTCGGTACATCAAAACACATAAACTCATAATACTGATCGTCATCGAACGTTAAGCGTGCGGACCCTACGGGTTCGAGAACTATGTAGACATGACCGAGACTCATCTCCGGTCAATAACCAATAGCGGAACCTGGATGCTCATATTGGCTCCCACATATTCTACGAAGATCTTTATCGGTCAAACCACATAACAACATACGTTGTTCCCTTTGTCATCGGTATGTTACTTGCCCGAGATTCGACCGTCGGTATCTCAATACCTAGTTCAATCTCATTACCGGCAAGTCTCTTTACTCGTTCCGTAATGCATCATCCCGTAACTAACTCATTAGTCACATTGCTTGCAAGGCTTATAGTGATGTGCATTACCGAGAGGGCCCAGAGATACCTCTCCGACAATTGGAGTGACAAATCCTAATCTCGATCTGTGCCAACTCAACAAACACCATCGGAGACACCTGTAGAGCATCTTTATAATCGCCCAGTTATGTTGTGATGTTTGATAGCACACTAAGTGTTCCTCCGGTATTCGGGAGTTGCATAATCTCATAGTCATAGGAACATGTATAAGTCATGAAGAAAGCAATAGCAACAAACTAAATGATCATTGTGCTAAGCTAACGGATGGGTCAAGTCAATCACATCATCCTCTAATGATGTGATCTCGTCAATCAAATGACAACTCATGTCTATGGCTAGGAAACTTAACCATCTTTGATTCAACGAGCTAGTCAAGTAGAGGCATACTAGTGATACTCTATTTGTCTATGTATTCACACATGTACTAAGTTTCCGGTTAATACAATTCTAGCATGAACAATAAAGATTTATCATGATATAAGGAAATATAAATAACAACTTTATTATTGCCTCTAGGGCATATTTCCTTCAGTCTCCCACTTGCACTAGAGTCAATAATCTAGATTACACAGTAATGATTCTAACACCCATGGAGTCTTGGTGCTGATCATGTTTTGTTCGTGAGAGAGGCTTAGTCAACGGGTCTGCAACATTCAGATCTGTATGTATCTTGCAAATCTCTATGTCTCCCTCCTTGACTTGATCGCGGATGGAATTGAAGCGTCTCTTGATGTGCTTGGTTCTCTTGTGAAATCTGGATTCCTTTGCCAGGGCAATTGCACCAGTATTGTCACAAAAGATTTTCATTGGACCTGATGCACTAGGTATGACACCTAGATCGGATATGAACTCCTTCATACAGACTCCTTTATTTGCTTCTTCCGAAGCAGGTATGTACTCCGGTTCACACGTAGATCCCGCCACGACGCTTTGCTTAGAACTGCACCAACTTACAGCTCCACCGTTCAATATAAATACGTATTTGGTTTGTGACTTAGAGTCATCCGGATCAGTGTCAAAGCTTGCATCGACGTAACCATTTACGACGAGCTCTTTGTCACCTCCATAAACGAGAAACATATCCTTAGTCCTTTTCAGGTATTTCAGGATGTTCTTGACCGCTATCCAGTGATCCACTCCTGGATTACTTTGGTACCTCCCTGCTAAACTAATAGCAAGGCATACATCAAGTCTGGTACACAACATTGCATACATGATAGAACCTATGGCTGAAGCATAGGGAATGACTTTCATTTTCTCTCTATCTTCTGCAGTGGTCGGGCATTGAGTCTGACTCAACTTCACACCTTATAACACAGGCAAGAACCCTTTCTTTGCTTGATCCATTTTGAACTTCTTCAAAACTTTATCAAGGTATGTGCTTTGTGAAACTCCAATTAAGCATCTTGATCTATCTCTATAGATCTTGATGCCCAATATATAAGAAGCTTCACCAAGGTCTTTCATTGAAAAACTCTTATTCAAGTATCCTTTTATGCTATCCAGAAATTCTATATCATTTCCAATCAACAATATGTCATCCACATATAATATTAGAAATGCTACAAAGCTCCCACTCACTTTCTTGTAAATACAGGATTCTCCAAAAGTCTGTATAAAACCATATGCTTTGATCACACTATCAAAACATTTATTCCAACTCCGAGATGCTTCCACCAGTCCATAAATGGATTGCTGGAGCTTGCACACTTTGTTAGCATCCTTTGGATTGCTAAAACCTTCGGGTTGCATCATATACAACTCTTCTTCCAGAAATCCATTCAGGAATGCAGTCTTTACATCCATTTGCCAAATTTCATAATCATAAAATGCAGCAATTGCTAACATGATTCGGACGGACTTAAGCATCGCTACGGGTGAGAAGGTCTCATCATAGTCAACTCCTTGAACTTGTCGAAAACCTTTCGCAACAAGTCTAGCTTTGTAGAAAGTAACATTACCGTCAGCGTCAGTCTTCTTCTTAAAGATCCATTTATTCTCTGTGGCTTGCCGATCATCGGGCAAGTCAACCAAAGTCCACACTTTGTTCTCATACATGCATCCCATCTCAGATTTCATGGCCTCAAGCCAGTTCACAAAATTTGGGCTCATCATCGCTTCCTCATAGTTCGTAGGCTCGTCATGGTCAAGTAACATGACCTCCAGACCATATTACCGTACCACTCTGGTGCGGGTCTTACTCTGGTTGACCTACGAGGTTCAGTAGTAACTTGATCTGAAGTTACATGATCATCATCATTAGCTTCCTCACTAATTGGTGTAGGAGTCACAGGAACTGATTTCTGTGATGAACTACTTTCCAATAAGGGAGCAGGTACAGTTACCTCATCAAGTTCTACTTTCCTCCCACTCACTTCTTTCGAGAGAAACTCCTTCTCTAGAAAGGATCCATTTTTAGCAATGAATGTCTTGCCTTCGGATCTGTGATAGAAGGTGTACCCAACAGTCTCCTTTGGGTATCCTATGAAGACTCATTTCTCCGATTTGGGTTCGAGCTTATCAGGTTGAAGCTTTTTCACATAAGCATCACAGCCCCAAAGTATAAGAAACGACAACTTGGGTTTCTTGCCAAACCACAGTTCATAAGGTGTCATCTCAACGGATTTAGATGGTGTTAACGTGAATGCAGCCGTCTCTAAAGCATAACCCCAAAACGATAGCGGTAAATCAGTAAGAGACATCATAGATCGCACCATATCTAATAAAGTGCGGTTACGATGTTCGGACACACCATTACGATGTGGTGTTCTGGGTGGCGTGAGTTGCGAAACTATTCCGCATTGTTTCAAATGAAGACCAAACTCGTAACTCAAATATTCTCCTCCACGGTTAGATCGTAGAAACTTTATTTTCTTGTTACGATGATTTTCCACTTCACTCTGAAATTCTTTGAACTTGTCAAATGTTTCAGACTTATGTTTCATCAAGTAGATATAGCCATATCTGCTCAAATCATCTGTGAAGGTCAGAAAATAACGATACCCGCCACGAGCCTCAATATTCATCGGACCCCATACATCAGTATGTATGATTTCCAATAAATCTGTTGCTCGCTCCATTGTTCCGGAGAACAGAGTTTTAGTCATCTTGCCCATGAGGCATGGTTCACAAGTACCAAGTGATTCATAATCAAGTGATTCCAAAAGTCCATCAGAATGGAGTTTCTTCATGCGCTTTACACCAATATGACCCAAACGGCAGTGCCACAAATAAGTTGCACTATCAGTATCAACTCTGCATCTTTTGGCTTATGAATATGTGTGTCACTACTATCAGGATTCTACAAAAATAGACCACTCTTCAAGGGTGCGTGACCATAAAAGATATTACTCATATAAATAGAACAACCAATATTCTCGGATTTAAATGAATAACCGTCTCGCATCAAACAAGATCCAGATATAATGTCCATGCTTAACGCTGACACCAAATAACAATTATTCTGGTCTAAAACTAATCCCGAAGGTACATGCAGAGATAGCGTGCCGACGGCGATCACATCGACTTTGGAACCATTTCCCACGCGCATTGTCACCTCGTCCTTAGCCAATCTTCGCTTAATCCGTAGTCACTATTTCGTGTTGCAAATATTAGCAATAGAACCAGTATCAAATACCCAGGCACTACTGCGAGTATTAGTAAGGTACACATCAATAACATCTATATCACATATACCTTTGTTCACCTTGCCATCCTTCTTATCCGCCAAATACTTGGGGCAGTTCCGCTTCCAGTGACCAGTCCCTTTGCAGTAGAAGCACTCAGTCTCAGGCTTAGGTCCAGACTTGGGCTTCTTCACTTGAGCAGCAACTTGCTTGCCGTTCTTCTTGAAGTTCCCCTTCTTACCTTTACCTTTTTTCTTGAAACTGGTGGTCTTATTGACCATCAACACTTGATGCTCCTTCTTGATTTCTACCTCCGCAGCCTTTAGCATTGCGAAGAGCTCGGGAATCGTCTTATCCATCCCTTGCATGTTATAGTTCATCACGAAGCTTTTGTAGCTTGGTGGGAGTGATTAAAGAACTCTGTTAATGACACTATCATTAGGGACATTAACTCCCAGTTGAGTCAAGTGGTTGTGGTACCCAGACATTCTGAGTATATGTTCACTGACAGAACTATTCTCCTCCATTTTGCAGATGTAGAACTTATTGGAGACTTCATATCTCTCAATCCGGGCATTTGCTTGAAATATTAACTTCAACTCCTGGAGCATCTCATATGCTCCATGACATTCAAAACATCATTGAAGTCCCGATTCTAAGCCGTAAAGCATGGCACACTGAACTATCGAGTAGTCATCAGCTTTACTCTGCCAGACGTTCTTAACGTCATCAGCAGCATCTGCAGCAGGCCTGACACCAAGCGGTGCTTCCATGACGTAATTCTTCTGTGCAGCAATGATGATAATCCTCAAGTTACGGACCCAGTCCGTGTAGGTGCTACCATCATCTTTCAACTTAGCTTCCTCCAGGAACGCATTAAAATTCAAAGGAACAGTAACACGTGCCATTGATCTACAACAACGTAGACATGCAAAATACTATCAGGTACTAAGTTTATGATAAATTAAAGTTCAATTAATCATATTACTTAAGAACTCCCACTTAGATAGACATCCCTCTAATCATCTAAGTGATCACGTGATTCAAATCAACTAAACCATTTTCGATCATCACGTGAGATGGAGTAGTTTTCAATGGTGAACATCACTATGTTGATCATATCTACTATATGATTCATGCTCGACCTTTCGGTCTCAGTGTTCCGAGGCCATATCTGCATATGCTAGGCTCGTCAAGTTTAACCCGAGTATTCTGCGTGTGCAAAACTGGCTTGCACCCATTGTATGTGAACGCAGAGCTTATCACACCCGATCATCACGTGGTGTCTCGGCACGACGAACTTTCACAACGGTGCATACTCAGGGAGAACACTTGTACCTTGAAATTTAGTGAGAGATTATCTTATAATGCTACCGTCGAACTAAGCAAAATAAGATGCATAAAGGATAAACATCACATGTAATCAATATAAGTGATATGATATGGCCATCATCATCTTGTGCCTTTGATCTCCATCTCCAAAGCACCGTCATGATCACCATCGTCACCGGCGCGACACCTTGATCTCCATCGTAGCATCGTTATCGGCTCGCCAACTATTGCTTCTACGATTATCGCTACCGCTTAGTGATAAAGTAAAAACAATTACAGGGCGATTGCATTGCATACAATAAAGCGACAACCATATGGCTCCTGCCATTTGCCGATAACTCTATTACAAAACATGATCATCTCATACAATAAAATTTAGCATCATGTCTGGACCATATCACATCACAACATGCCCTGCAAAAACAAGTTATACGTCCTCTACTTTGTTGTTGCAAGTTTTACGTGGCTGCTATGGGCTGAGCAAGAACCGTTCTTACCTACGCGTCAAAACCACAACGATTTTTTGGCAAGTGTGATGTTTTAACCTTCAACTAGGACCGGCGTAGTCACAATCGATTCAACTAAAGTTGGAGAAACCGACACCCGCCAGCCACCTGTGTGCAAAGCAACTCGGTAGAACCAGTCTCGCGTAAGCGTACGCGTAATGTCGGTCCTGGCCGCTTCATCCAACAATACCGCAGAATCAAAGTATGAAATGCTGGTAAGAAGTATGACTATTATCGCCCACAACTCTTTGTGTTCTACTCGTGCATATAACATCTACGCATAGACCTGGCTCGGATGCCACTGTTGGGGAACGTAGTATTTCAGAAAATTTACCTACGATCACGCAAGATCTATCTATGTGATGCATAGCAATGAGCGGGAGAGTGTCTCCACGTACCATCGTCGACCGAAAGCGGAAGCGTTAAGTAACGCGGTTGATGTAGTCGAACGTCTCCGCGATCCAACGGATCAAGTACCGAACGCGTGGCACCTCCGTGATCTGCACATGTTCAGCTCAGTGACGTCCCTCGTACTCTTGATCTAGTTTAGGCCGAGGGAGAGTTTCGTCAGCACGACGGCGTGATGACAGTGATGATGAAGTTACCGATGCAGGGCTTCGCCTAAGCACTACAACGATATGACCGAGGTGGAAATCTGGGGAGGGGGGCACCGCACACAGCTAAGACAACTGTCAACTTATGTGTTCTAGGGTGCCCCCCTGCCCCCGTATATAAAGGAGGAAGGGGAGGCCGGCCGGCCCCTTAGGGTGCGCCCCCAAGAGGGGAATCCTTCTAGGACTCCAAGTCCTAGTAGGAATCCGCCAAGAGGGAGAGAGGGGGAAGGAAGGAAGAGGAGGAAGAGAAGGAAAGGGGGGAACCGCCCCCTTCCCCTAGTCCAATTCGGACCCAAGGGAGGGCACGCGGCCAGCCCTCCTGGCCCTTCCTCTCTTCCCACTAAGGCCCAGAGAGGCCCATTAGTTCCCCTGGGGGTTCCGATAATCCCCCGGCACTCCGATATTTATCCGGTGACACCCGGAACTCATCCGGTGTCTGAATAACATCGCCCAATATATCAATCTTTATGTCTCGACCATTTAGAGACTCCTCGTCATGTTCGTGATCACATCCGGGACTCCGAACTACCTTCGGTACATCAAAACACATAAACTCATAATACCAATCGTCATCGAATGTTAAGCGTGTGGACCCTACGGGTTCGAGAACTATGTAGACATGACCGAGACTCATCTCCGGTCAATAACCAATAGCTGAACCTGGATGCTCATATTAGCTCCCACATATTCTACGAAGAACTTTATCGGGCAAACCACATAACAACATATGTTGTTCCCTTTGTCATCGGTATGTTACTTGCCCGAGATTCGATCGCCGGTATCTCAATGCCTAGTTCAATCTCGTTACCGGCAAGCCTCTTTACTCATTCCGTAATGCATCATCCCGTAACTAACTCATTAGTCACATTGCTTGCAACGCTTATAGTGATGTGCATTACCGAGAGGGCCCAGAGATACCTCTCCAACAGTTGGAGTGACAAATCCTAATCTCGATCTCTGCCAACTCAACAAACACCATCGGAGACACCTATAGAGCATCTTTATAATCACCCAGTTACGTTGTGACGTTTGATAGCACACTAAGTGTTCCTTCGGTATTCGGGAGTTGCATAATCTCATAGTCATAGGAACATGTATAAGTCATGAAGAAAGCAATAGCAACAAACTAAACGATCATCGTGCTAAGCTAGCGGATGGGTCAAGTCAATCACATCATTCTCTAATGATGTGATCCCATTAATCAAATGACAACTCATGTCTATGGCTAGGAAACTTAACCATCTTTCATTCAACGAGCTAGTCAAGTAGAGGCATACTAGTGACACTCTATTTGTCTATGTATTCACACATGTACTAAGTTTCCGGTTAATACAATTCTAGCATGAATAATAAAGATTTATCATGATATAAGGAAATATAAATAACAACTTTATTATTGCCTCTAGGGCATATTTCCTTCAGAAACAGTTATTGCATAATAAATATCTGCATTCCAAAACTCTAGCACAAGTTACATGCAACCAACTGATTCTTCTTTTTGGAAGGGTTTATCAGGACAAATGTCGCTTTTTTTAACATATGTAAATTTATTGTTGGGAATGGTGGCAATACTAGATTCAAGGAGGACACTTGGCTAGGGGAGACACCTCTACCCTTGCAGTATCCAATGCTTTATTATATTGTACACCATAAAGATGTCTTTGTGAGTATAATACTAGGTTATGTCCCCTTAAACATTCTATTTAGGTGGGTACTAGTGGCGGAATTACGGGAAAGATGGCTGCATTTATTGCATAGGTGATAGAGAACAACATGTCTAATGTGCCAGATACATTCCGATGGAAACTTTCTGTTTCAAGTGTATTCTCAATAAAATCTATGTATGTCGACTTGATTAATCTCGGACCAATCCCAAGGTAGATTCATATTTGGAAAATTAAGATGCACTTAAAAATTAAGATCTTTATGTGGTTTGTGCACAAGAGTGATTTTCACCAAGAAACAACTCGGCAAAACATAGGTGGAAAGGTAGTAACGATGTTGCTTTTGTGATTGGGGAAAATGATTCCACATTTTTTTCTCAAATGCCAACTAGTCAGGTTACTGTGGCAAACAATACATTTGTCCTTTAATATTTTCCCACCTAACGGCTTCTCCAATGTGTGCGGTAACTGGTTAAATAGGGTGAAGGCTAAGAGCATCTCTAGCAGATCCCCTATTCTGCGTAACTGTAAATGCAGTTTATAGTTCGCGCGGGGGCGTCTATACAGCCTCAAAATCGCCGCGGAAGATCAGAAACTGTATCCAAAACCGTAAAATTTAAAAAACATGTTTCGTGCGAGAAATTTAAGCCAATGCTCGCCGGAGCATAGATGATACGTCCATTTTGCATCATGCTTTTATATTGATATTTATTACATTATGGGCTATTATTACACATTATGGCACAATACTTATGCCTTTTCTCTCTTATTTCACAAGGTTTACACAAAGAGGGAGAATGCCGGCAGCTGGAATTCTGGACCGGAAGGGAGCAAGTTTGAGAGACCTATTCTGTACAACTCCAAAAGTCCTGAAACTTCACGGAGAATTGTTTTGGAATATATAAAAAATATTGGGCGAAGAAAGCACCCAGGGGGACCCACCAGGCAACCACAAGGGTGGGGGCGCGCCCTACCCCGTGGACGCGCCCCGCTGCCTTGCCGCCAGCCTAGCAGGCCCCTGGTGCCCATCTTTTGCTATATGAAGGGTTTTTTACTTGGAAAGCATTAGGAGAAAGCTTTCGTGACGAAGCGCCGCCGTCTCGAGGCGGAACTTGGGCAGAATCAATCTAGGGCTCCGGCGGAGCTGTTCTGCCGGGGAAATTTCCCTCCCGGAGGGGGAAGTCATCGCCATCATCATCACCAACGATCCTCTCATCGAGAGGGGGTCAATCTCCATTAACATCTTCACTAGCACCATCTCCTCTCAAACCCTAGTTCATCTCTTGTATCCAATCTTTGTCTCAAAACCTTAGTTTGGTACCTCTAGGTTGCTAGTAGTGCCGATTACTCCTTCTTGTTGATGCTAGTTGGTTTATTCGGTGGAAGATCATATGTTCAGATCCTTAATGATAATTAATACCCCTCTTATTATGAACATGTACATGCTTTGTGAGTAGATACATTTGTTCCTGAGGACATGGGAGAAGTCTTGTTGTAAGTAATCATGTGAATTTGGTATTCGTTCGATATTTTGATGAGATGTATGTTGTCTTTCCTCTAGTGGTGTTATGTGAACGTCGACTACATGACACTTCAGCATTGTTTGGTCCTAGGGGAAGGCATTGGGAAGCAATAAGTATATTATGGGTTGCTAGAGTGACAGAAGCTTAAACCCTGGTTTATGTGTTGCTTCGTAAGGGGCTGATTTGGATCCATATGTTTCATGCTATGGTTAGATTTATCTTAATTCTTATTTCATAGTTGCGGATGCTTGCGAGAGGGGTTAATCATAAGTTGGAGGCTTGTCCAAGCAAGGACAGCACCCAAGCACCGGTCCACCCACATATCAAATTATCAAAGTAACGAACACGAACCATATGAGCATGATGAAAACTAGCTTGACAATAATTCCCTTGTGTCCTCGGGAGCGCTTTGCTTTATATAAGAGTTTGTCCAGGCTTGTCTACAAAAAGGATTGGGCCACCTTGCTGCACCTTAGTTACTTTTGTTACTTGTTACCCATTATGAATTATCTCATCATACAACTATCTGTTACCGACAATTTCTGTTCTTGCAGAGAATACCTTGCTGAAAACCGCTTGTCATTTCCTTCTGCTCCTCGTTGGGTTCGACACTCTTACTTATCGAAAGGACTACGATAGATCCCCTATACTTGTGGGTCATCAATAGATTCTTCTTCTTCGTATAGGGGCAGATCATTCGTACACGGCATAGATATATTACATAAAATCTCGTCGGAACTACGCCGGACCTATGATACCGTAGCACTAAACAAAATGGAGCTCACCGGACCTCATGCGGTAGCTGACCAGCGGCGGCGCTCAATCAGAGTCGAGGCCAATGAAGAACTTCACCTGCTACGCCTTCACGAAACGCATGTCCGCCTCCTTGGACGCGTGCGCCTGCGATGCCTGTCTGGAGGAACATTAGCTCATACTCGAGCTCGCGGCAGCGGCGCTCTTCGGCCTCCTCCTGCTCCCTCATCGACTGCTCCTGGACGACGCGCTCGAGGTGCTCCTCCTGTCTGGGGGGAGGTAGTCCTCGGGGCCTATCATGCCTCGACGCGGCGGCGCGTCAGCCTCGAGCTTGAGGGCGCGTGGCCCGAGCTCCTCCGGCTCTCTCTTCACGGGAGTGAGCCACGAGCTCGAGGCCCCCTCGGACGAGCTCCCCACGGCAGAGGAGCCGGAGGAGGCGTGGCGGCGACGGGCAAGCTCGCACTCGAACTCGACCAGCTCACGGCGCTCGAACACCGGCGGCGGCCGGCTACCGCGGTTGAGCCACCTCCGCGCGCCCCGCTTGCACGCGACATCAGATCTGGCATGGTGACGGTGCTCTGCCTCATCCCCAGAGCTACCATAGCCATCCATGCCTTTTTCAGGCTCGCCGGCGGCGAGAAATCGGGCGGAGGAGGGGAATCGCGGCGGAGGCGGATAGGGTTGGCCTGTATCCGAGCGGTGAACCGCATATATACTGGTGCGGTGAGAGTTTTTGCAGGCCGCGGTAAATTATTTACGGTCCGAGCCGCGGATGCGGTTTCTATTCTGGCCAGAAAAATGGGCCGAACCCATATACTCGCCGGAATTATACTGGTTCGGCCCTTTTACGGGGTCTGCTAGAGATGCTCTATTGCAAGGACACAAATTCACGTGGGAGTTTGTGCTTTACTTTAGGCTATTTGGATATGTTGGAATAATATTGTTTTTACCGGAACGAATATCACAAACTTTTGCAGGTTTTCAAGCATCTGGATGGATTCGTACATGGTCATTATTCAGCCGTGTGGAAATCAGGGAGCTTATGGCCTCTTGGAGCAACCATTAGGAGACGGAAGCACGGGCTACATACAATCGGTTTGGATAGCGGTCTAATAATAGGATAGGTGTTTACGCATCGTGTTCTTTTTTTGTCGGTTGTGGCATTTTGTTTTATGATTTGCTTTTGCTTATGATGAGTTCTGTACTTTGTTGCTATATTATTTAAATAAAATGCCTGTGTGCATTGCCTGATGCATAGACCGGGGTAATCCTTCTTTTCGAAAAAATAATATGTCAAATTTTTCGTCCAAAGGGTATTAATCCGTAGAAAACAGATATCATAAGGGCCTCTTTGATCAAAAGGATTTAAAGTCTCTTTGATTCAAACATTTTTTATAAAAGTTCTATACGATCGAAATCCTCGTTGTTTGGCTCGTATGATTGAATCCTATTGGAATTCTACCTAAGGACCTATACTACATTCCGTAGGAAATGTAGCCTCTACTAGAACCTCTATTTTTTCGTTGTTTGTCCTGTAAAGCAAACAAACAAACAACAATCATGTGGGACTTATATTACCATGAAATTGTAAGACTATGCTTTTTCTCTTCCTATGTTTATGGAATTCAGAAAAAATTTAACTGGATCTTCATAGGAATTTTTGGAGGATTAAAATACTTAATTTTTCTCCTATGTCACTGTTTTGATTTATAAGATTGAATCCTATAGGATATTTTTCTAAGGAATCATTTAAAATAGATTTCACAGAAAATCTAACCTCCACTCTAAAATTTTAGAAAAAACCTTTTTTTTTCTATGATGCATTCAAACAAACTTAAATTATATAGAATTCGAGTGACATGGCATTTCACTACTGTATTTTTCTCATTCCTATGAATCAAATGTTCTGTGAGAGCATCTAAAATCGGGAGTACTTCACCCGCCACAACCACGTACCTTAAACATGAAACCTCAAATACATATTAGCCATGCAGATAAAGAACGCACGCAATATGTACATATCTAAGCTACTCATCATCAGAGATGTCCATTATCTCCATCCCCAGATCCGGGTAGATGGGCATGTGTGGCAGCTCCGCCGCGTGCGGTAGCTTCGACTCATTGTCGTCTGATACGTCTCCAACGTATCTATAATTTTTTATTGTTCCATGCTATTACATTATCATTCTTGGATGTTTTACAATCATTTTTTAGCAACTTTATATCATTTTTTGGAACTAAACCCAGGCTGGCACTGTTTTCAGCAGAACTACCATGGTGTTGTTTTTTGTGCAGAAATGAAAGTTCTCCAAATGAGCTGAAACATTTTGACGTTTTTTGGAACAAAAGAGACCCCCGAAGCTTCGTGGGAGGGCCAGAAGAGCCACGAGGAGAGCGCGTCTGGTGCGCCAGCCTCGCCCCGGTGGGTTGTGCTCACCTTGAGGCCCATCTTCGCGTGAAACCGACGCCAAAAAATCCTATAAATAGAGAAACCATCAGGGGTTAACCTAGATCAGAAGTTCCGCCGCTGCAGGCCTCTGTAGCCACCGAAAACCAATCTAGACCCTGTTCCGGCACCCCGCCGGAGGGGGGGATCATCTCCGGTGGCCATCTTCATCATCCCGGCGGCCACCATGATGAGGAGTAGTCCACCCTCGGGGCTGAGGGGTTGTACCAGTAGCTATGTGTTTAATATCTCTCTCTCTCTCTCTCGTGTTCTTGAGATGTCACGATCTTGATGTATCGCGGGCTTTGTTAATATAGCGGATCATATGGTGTTTTCCCCTCTCTATCTTGTTGTGATGAATTGAGTTTTCCCTTTAAGATTTCGTTTTATCGGATTGGATACATTTATGGATTTGAGAGCACTTGTTATATGTCTTGCATATGAATACTCGTGGAGACAATGGGGTATCGTATTGATTCACATGATATATATTTTGGCACTCAACTCGCGGATTCCCGAGGTGACATTGGGGTAATCTATGCATAGGGGTTAATGCACGTTCTTGTCTTTGTTTCTCCGGTAGAAATCTTGGGGCACTCTTGGAGGTTCTTTGTGTTGGATTGAGTTTTATGAATCTGAAATTATTTGGTGTTATTTTAGTACGAACTCTTGGATAGATCGATTGGAAAGAATAGCTTCGAGGTGGTTTCGTACCCTACAAAGGATTTCTTCTTATATTCTCTGCTAGACAGGAACATTGAAGTGATTCATCATCGCACATTGAGGGATGGTTATATGATCCAATTATATTAGCATTATTGAGAGATTGCACTAGCGAAAGTACGGACCCTAGGACTCATTCAAGCATTGCAATACCGTTTGTGCTCACTTTTGTCGATTGCTACCTTGCTATTTTTATTTATTCAAATTATAAAAATATATTTCTACCATCCATATTACACTTTTATCACCATCACTTCGCCGAACTGGTGCACCTATACAATTTGCCATTTGTATTGGGTGTGTTGGGGACACAAGAGATTTCTTGTATTTGGTTGTAGGGTCGTTCGAGAGAGACTATCTTCATCCTATGCCTCCCACGTATTGATAAACCTTAGGTCATCCACTTGAGGAAAAATTGCTACTGTCCTACAAAACTCTGCGCTTGGAGGCCCAACACGTGTCTATAAGAATAAAGTTGCGTAGTAGACATTCAAGCTCTTTTCTGGCGCTGTTGCCGGGGAGGCTAGGTAAGTGGCACTCACATCCCATCAACGAAGCTCTTTCTGCCGCCGTTGCCGCGGAGGTGAGTGCTTGAAGGTATATCTTTAGATCTTGCTATTGAATCTTTTAGTTTTTTGGTTTATCACTAGTTTGGTTTATAAAGGAAAACTACATAAAAATGGAATTGAGGTTGCATCATATTATTGATCATCTTCATAATATCTTTCTTGAAAATGATGGATTAGAAAATTGTGCTCAACTGTTAGAAGAAGTCAATAAAATGTTTGGCACAAAATATTTGAATGATGAGCATGATTGCAATGTTGTTAGTATGAATTCTTTGAATATCCATGATGCTAATGATATGCAAAGCCATAAGCTTGGGGATGCTATGTTTGATGAAGATGATATTTTTAGTCCCCCAAGATTTGATGTGGAAATTTGTTATAATGATTGCATGCCTCCTATTTATGATGGTTATAATGATGAAAGTGGATTTGGAGAGGTCATGAATTTATTTAGTGATGAATCCACCATTTTGGATGAGGCTTCAATTGACTATGATAACAAAGTTCCTATTTATGATAATTATGGTCATGACATGTATGCTATAAAGAATAATGATAACCATGAAACTTGTCATCATGATTTTAATTTTCACTCTCATGAGAGTTATTTTGTTGAGTTTGCTCCCACTACTATTGATGAGAAGAAATTTGCTTATGTGGAGAGTAATAAGTTCTCTATGCTTTTGTGTCATGAAAAGAATTATTTATGTGATAGCTATATTGTTGAATTCATTCATGATGCTACTGAAAATTATTATGAGGGAGAAACTTATGCTTGTAGGAATGTAATATTATCAAGTTTCCTCTCTATGTGTTGAAAATTTCGAAGTTATGCTTGTTTGCCTTCCTATGCTAGTTGATTCTTGTTCTCATAAGTTGTTTGATCACAAAATCCCTATGCATAGGAAGTGGGTTAGACTTAAATGTGCTAGTCATATGCTTCATGATGCTCTCTTTGTGTTTCAATCCTTATCTTTTATGCGAGCATCATTGAACTCATCATGCCTAGCTAAAAGGCATTAAAGAAAAGCGCTTGTTGGGAGACAACCCAACACTTTTACCTACTGTTTTTGTGTGTTCACATGATTATGCTACTATAGTAATCATGTTTTGTTGTTTTTGTTTCTATAAAGTGCCAAGTAAAGCCTTTGGGATCATGTTGGGTGATAGTTGATTTGATCTTGCTGAAAAATAGAAACTTTTGCGCTCACGGAAATAATTCTCATTTTCAACAGAAGAGTGCTTTTCAGTTGATTCTTTTAGCAGAAGATTAATATACAAGTTGCTCACGTGGTCCTAATTTTTTCATAATTTTTGGAGTGGCATAAGTATGGTTCGAGTACAGATTACTATGGACTGTTCTGTTTTTGACAAATTCTGTTTTCAATGCATAGTTTGCTTGTTTCTTAGTTTCTATGGCTTATATTGCTCAATATAAATTGTGGAAATGATATGCTACAGTAGGAATTGTGTGGAAACAATTATGAATCTTGTCTTTGACAGTACCAAAGTGAAATGGTTTGCTCTTTATCATTCTAACCTATCTCACGAAGTTCCGTTATGTTTTGTGTGATTGAAGTTTTCAAGTTTTGGGTGAGACATCGATATGAGAAGAATAAGGAGTGACATGACCCTAAGCTTTGATATGCCCAAGGCACCCCAAGTTAATATCCAAGGAAGATCCAAGCAACTAAGTTTGGGGATGCCCCGGAAGGCATCCTCTCTTTCGTCTCCAACATTATCGGTAACCTCACTTGGAGCTACATTTTTATTCGTCACATGATATGAGTTTTGCTTGGAGCGTCATTTTATTGTGTTAGGATTTTCTTGCTGTTATTTAGAATAATGTTTTGCATCTTTATCTTCAATAAAAATGTCAAGGATAGCCTTCACCATGCTTATTTTGCAAGTATACATGTTGCTGTTTCAAAACAGAAAGTTTACCGCTGTTGCAAAAATTCCCTAGAAAAGTCAGAATGTGATAATATGTTAAAACTTTTGCATAATAAGATCTGATAAATTTTCTACAGTGTGGTATTTTTTCAGAATTTTTGGAGTTAGGGAAGTATGATGAATCTTGCATTCTTTACAGACTGTACTGTTTTGGCAGATTGCTGTTATGGTTGCATTGTTTGCATATGTTTGCTTGTTGAATGATTCTATTTGAGGATAGGAATATTAAATATGCAGAGGCATTTAGTATGCAATGTTGAATAATAATTTTAGTGATTTGCTACAGTAGAGAATGATAAGGTTTTTGCATTGGTTTATACTAACTTATCTCACGAGTTCTTGTTGAGTTTTGTGTGGATGAAGCTTTTGAGATTTATGAAAACCGTGATATGAGAGGAATTAAGGAGACACAAAAGGTCAAGCTTGGGGATGCCCAAGGCACCCCAAGATAATATTTCAAGAAGTCTCAAGCATCTAAGCTTGGGGATGCCCCGGTAGGCATCCCACCTTTCTTCTTCAACAATTATCGGTTAGTAACGGTTGAGCCTAAGTTTTTGCTTCTTCACATGAGTTGTGCTATCCTTGAAATGTCATTTTGTTTTGTTTTCCTTGCTTTTTTAATAAATACTTAGATCTGAAAGTTTAAATAAGAGAGAGTCCTCGCATAGTGATACGTCTCCAACGTATCTATAATTTATGAAGTATTCATGCCATGTTTACTATTGTTTTATATGATTTTGGTATGATTTGATTAGAACTAACCCGGACTGACGCTGTTTTCAGCAGAACTACCGTGGTGTTGTTTTTGTGCAGAAATAAAAGTTATCGGAATGGGCTGAAAATCAACGGAGAATTTTTCTGGAAAATATAAAAAATAATGGAACAAAGAGTTACTGGAGGGGAGTCCCGTGGGCCCCATGAGGGTGGAGGACGCGCCCCTGTGCCTCGTGGAATTCCTGTGGGGCCCCCTGACTTGTTCTCGACGCCAACCTCTCCTATAAATGCCCAAACCTCCAGAAAATAACCTAGATCGGAAGTTCCGCCGCCGCAAGCCTCTATAGCCACGGGAAATCAATCTAGGCCCTCTCTGGCACCCTGCAGGAGGGGGCCATCATCATCGAAGGCCATGGAGGAGGATCCCGGAGGGGCCATCATCACCATGAAGGCCAATGACCAGAGGGAGAGCCTCTCCCCATATAGGGGGGAGGCCATGGAGGAGGAAGCACAAGGGGGAGAACCTCTCCTCCTCTCTCTCGGTGGCATCGGAGTGCCATCGGGAGGGGAATCATCGCCGTGGTGATCGTCTTCATCAACTTCACCATCATCATCACCATCCTCATCTCTTTTACGCGGTACACTCTCTCACACCCCGCTGTAATCCCTACTTGAACATGGTGCTTTATGCCACATATTATGATCCAATGATGTGTTGCCATCCTATGATGTTTTGAGTAGATATCCATTGTCTTTGGGTTGATTGATGATCTAGATTGGTATGAGTTGTATGTTTTATTTTGGTGATGTCTTATTGCACCCTCCGTGTCACGCAAGCGTGAGGGATTCCCGCTGTAGGGTGTTGCGATACGTTCATGATTCCCTTATAGTGGGTTGCTTGAGTGACAGAAGCATAAACCCGAGTAAGGGGCTTGTTGCGTATGTGATAAAGGGGACTTGATGCTTTAATGCTATTGTTGGGTTTTACCTTAATGATCTTTAGTAGTTGTGGATGCTTGCTAGAGTTCCAATCATAAGTGCATATGATCCAAGAAGAGAAAGTATGTTAGCCTATGCCTCTCCCTCATATGAAATTGCAATAGTGATTGCCGGTCTTGTTAACAATTGCCTAGGATAATTCCGCACACCGACCCATCATTATTCCACACTCGCTATTTATAATATTTAGTAATATATTCTAACTTTATGATAACAGCACCTACTTTCATGTTTTAGCTCTCCGATATCATGCAAAGTTATCCTCTTCATACCCACAACGTAGTTTTATTTCTCGTTTCTAGTTGGAAGCAAACGTTCAGTGTACGTAGAGTCGTATCAGTGGAAGATAGGACTTGAGAGAATATTGATCTTACCTTTAGCTCCTTGTGGGTTTGACACTCCATACTTATCACTTCAACCATTGGGAATTGCTACGATGATTTCCTGCACTTGGGGATTATCAAGCTCTTTTCTGGCACCGTTGCCGGGGAGCAATAGCGTGGGGTTGATATTCTCGTGTGTGCTTGTTTTCTTTCTTCACTAAGTAGATTTTATTTTTCCTTTTTGTTTCTGTTTAGTTGTGGGTGAAACATACAAAAAAATAAAAGAATGAAAATACAAAAAAATTTACTTGCCTCTCATGCCTAAAAAGATTTTCAATAAGAGAAGTGATTGGAAGGTTATGCATTGGAGAAGTGAGGGTCGACCTTGAACACTTGTGTTCATGCTCATGGATACAATGTAAAAAAATTCATGGAAGCTTCTCTGAAAATAATTATCCCCTTGTATATATCCATTGTATTATAAAAATAATGTGCCAAGCTTCGGTTTTAGGATGGTTAGATTGCTTGTTTACTATGTGCAGTACAAAAACAGAAACTTTGGCTATAGCGCGTGAATTTATATTTTTTACTGGAAAGTCAAATGGGTCTAAAACGTTTTGCACATTACTTCTATATAAATTGTTTAAATTTTCATGATTTTTTTAGATTTTTTTGGAGTTACAGAAGTTTACTAAACTTCTAGATTACTACAAACTATCCTGTTTTTGACAGATTCTGTTTTCTATGTGTTGATCGCTTATTTTGATGAATCTATGGGTAGTATCGGGGGGTATGAACCATGGTGAAGTTGGAATACAGTAGATAAAGTTCTAATATGAAATTGTAATGAGTTTGCAACATTACCTAAAGGTAGTGATTTTCTCTAGTATACTAACGGATCTCACAAAGTTTTTTTAAGTTTTTGTGGATAAAGTGTTCGAAGAACAAGGAGTTACCGATGTGAGAAGAATAAAGAGAGGCAAGATTTCAAGCTCGGGATGCCCAAGGCACCCCAAGTAAATATTCCAAGGATACTCAAGCATCTAAGCTTGGGGATGCCCCGGTTGGCATCCCATCTTTCTTCTTCAACAATTATCGGTATACCTCGGTTTTTGTTTTGTTTACATGATTTGTGTCCTTTGTGTTTTTCTTTTTCTTTAAGAACCATGCTAGTATGAGATATCCCTTCATTGATTTATAGAATGATTCATGTGCTTCACTTATATCTTTTGAGTATGACCTTATAGAATGCTCTTTGTGCTTCACTTAAATCTTTTGAGTAAGGTTTTATAGAATGCTTCGTGTGCTTCACTTATATATTTTGAGCTTGGATATTGGTTAGTCTATATTAATTGTAGAATGCTCCATCAACTTCACTTATATATTTTGGAGTATGAATAATACTATCATCTAAAGCAGGTTTGGAAGAGTGTCAACTCTAGGAATTAGTGATCCCACTATTTTGAAGGGTGTTCAATCTTAGTGTGATATTTATGAAAGTGGATTTGGAAGAGTGTCGACTTTAGTTAGTAATGATTCCACTATTTCAGAAGAGGTTCCAATTGATTATGAGAACAAAGTTGCTATCTATGATGATTATTGTTATGACATGTATGCTATAAACAATAATGTTAACCATGAAACTTGTCATCTTGATTTTAATTTTCAATTGGATTATGCCTCACATGACAGTTATTTTGTTGAGTTTGCTCCCACTATTCCGAACGAGAAGAATTTTGCTTATGTGGAGAGTAGTAAAATTTCTACGCTTGTAGATCATGAAAAGAATGCTTTATGTGATGGTTATATTGTTGAACTCATTCATGATGCTACTGAAAATTATTATGAGGGAGCAATACATGCTTGTAGGAGTTGCAATAATATCAAGTTTCCTCTCTATGTGCTTAAAGTTTTGAAGTTATACTTGTTTTGCCTTCCTATGCTAGTTGATTCTTGTTCCTATAAATTATGTGCTCACAAAATCTCTAGGTATAGGAAGTGGGTTAGATTTAAATGTGCTAGTCATATTCTTCATGATGCTCTCTTTATGTTTCAATTCTTATCTTTTATGTGAGCATCATTGAAATCATCATGCCTAGCTAAAAGACATTAAAGGAAAGCGCTTGTTGGGAGACAACCCAATATTTACCCTTACTGTTTTTGTGTTTTTACAAGATTAAGCTACTGTGTTAATCATGTTTTATAGCTTTTGTTTCAATAAAGTGCCAGGTAAGACCTTTGTGAAGACTTGGGTGAAAGTTAATGTGATCTTGCTGTAAAAAACAGAAACTTTGCACTCACGGGATTAGCTGTCATTTTTTACAGAAGAGTGATTTTGAGTTGATTATTTTTGCAGAAGATTAATATACAAATTCCTCACGTCCACCAATTTATTTCATAATTTTTGGAGTAGCATAAGTATGGTTGCTGTTCAGATCATTACAGACTGTTCTGTTTCTGACAGATTCTGTTTTCATTGCATAGTTTGCTTGTTTTCTAGTTTCTATGGCTTATATTTCTCAATATAAATTGTAGAAATGATATGTTACAGTAGGCATTGTGTGAGAACAATTATGAACCTTGTCTTATACAGTACCAAAGTGAATGGTTTACTCTTTATCATACTAACCTATCTCACGAAGTTCCGTTAAGTTTTGTGTGATTGAAGTTTTCAAGCTTTGGGTGAGATATCGATATGAGGAGAATAAGGAGTGGAAAGACCCTAAGCTTGGGGATTCCCAAGGCACCTCAAAGTAATATTCAAGGAAGACTCAAGTGCCTGAGCTTGGGGATGCCCCGGAAGGCATCCCCTCTTTCGTCTTCAAAACTATCGATATACCTTACTCGGAGCTATATTTTTATTCGTCACATGATATGTGTTTTGCTTGGAGCGTATTTTCAATTTTACTTGTTGTTTGAATAAAATCATTGGATCTGAAATCTTGAATGAAAAAAAATCCTCCCATGGCTAGTTAATTATTTGACTACTCAGTGTTCTTCACTTATATCTTTTTGGAGTAGTTTGTCATTTACTCACGTGCTTCACGTATATCCTATGAGTAAATGGTTGAATAAATTGAATATCATAAATCTGAAATTATATACGTTTCATATACTTATAACATGGGGAGTAATGACTGCACACATAATAAGTATAGGTAGTAAACATATTGAAAGTTAGCAAACGCAGAATTGGTCACTTGAACAATTCATGAAAGAATATTGAAGGAAGAGAGATTTCACATATAAATATACTATCTTGGACATCTTTTGTAATTGTGAGCACTCATTAAAATATGACATGCTAAAAAGTTGATGTTGGACAAGGAAGACAACTTAATGGGTTATGTTTTCCTATATCCGAAACGTTATATTGTCTTGGATCATCCAACATGTTTAGCTTGCCTTTCCCTCTCATGCTAGCCAAATTCTTTGCACCAAGTAGAGATACTACTTCTGCTTCCAAACATTCCTTAACCCAGTTTTGCCATGAGAGTCCACCATACCTACCTATGGATTGAGTAAGATCCTTCAAGTAAGTTGTCATCGGTGCATGCAATAAAAAATTGCTCCTTAAATATGTATGATCTATTAGTGCGAAGAAAATAAGCTTTATACGAACTTGTGATAGGGAAGAAATAAAAGCGATGGACTACATAATAAAGGTCTTTATCACAAGCGGCAATATAAAGTGATGTTCTTTTGCATTAAGATTTTGTGCATCCAACCATAAAAGCGCATGACAACCTCTGCTTCCCTCTGCGAAGGGCCTATCTTTTACTTTTACCTTCTACCCTTATACAAGAGTCATGGTGATTTTCACCTTTCCTTTTTACACTTTTTCCTTTGGCAAGTACTTTGTGTTGGAGCGATCCGGATATATATATATATATATATATATATATATATATATATATATATATATATATATATATATATATATATATATATATATATATCCACTTGGATGTATGTTTTCATAAAGTATTATTGTTGACATTACTATAATCCCCTATCTTTCTCTGTGTCCGATTAAAACTTTGAACTCTGAACCCATAAAGTATTATTGTTGACATTACTATAAAGTATTATTATGGTTGGGAGGCGAAACTATAATCCCCTATCTTTCTCTGTGTCCGATTAAAACTTTGAACCCATAAATATCACGTGAGTGTTAGTGATTGTGAAAGATTAAATGATAGTTGAGTATGTGGAGTTTGCTGAATCAAAGCTCTTACGTAGACCCTTCCCGAAATAAGATGAATTGCAATTGTTTGATGACTAAGAGCATGGTTTGTTAGTTTCAAGAAAGTTTATGATCTATACTTTAACATGTGAATAGCTTGTTACTTGATCATGAGAAGTTTTATGAGTTGAACTACTGTTATGATATATAATGATGCTAGAAAAGTGATTGAAACTATCACCGATCAAACATAAGCACTTGCTAGCATTCACACTTCATAAATTATTTCTTTATCATTTACCTACTCGAGGACGAGCAGGAATTAAGCTTGGGGATGCTGATACGTCTCCAACGTATCTATAATTTATGAAGTATTCATGCCATGTTTACTATTGTTTTATATGATTTTGGTATGATTTGATTAGAAATAACCCGGACTGACGTTGTTTTCAGCAGAACTACCGTGGTGTTGTTTTTGTGCAAAAATAAAAGTTCTCGGAATGCGCTGAAAATCAACGGAGAATTTTTCTTGAAAATATAAAAAATAATGGAACAAAGAGTTACTGGAGGAGAGTCCCGTGGGCCCCACGAGGGTGGAGGCACGCCCACCCCCCTGGGGCGCGCCCCTGTGCCTCGTGGACCTCCTATGGGGCCCCCTGACTTGTTCTCGACGCCAACCTCTCCTATAAATGCCCAAACCTCTAGAAAATAACCTAGATCGGAAGTTCCGCCGCCGCAAGCCTCTGTAGCCATGAGAAATCAATCTAGGCCCTCTCTGGCACCCTACCGGAGGGGGCCATCATCGCCGAAGGCCATGGAGGAGGATCCCGGAGGGGCCATCATCGCCATGAAGGCCAAGGACCAGAGAGAGAACCTCTCCCCATCTAGGGCTGGCATGAAGGAGGAAGCACAAGGGGGAGAACCTCTCCTCCTCTCTCTCAGTGGCGCCGGAGTGCCATCGGGAGGGGAATCATCGCCACGGTGATCGTCTTCATCAACATCACCATCCTCATATCTTTTACGCGGTCCACTCTCTCGCACCCCGCTGTAATCCCTACTTGAACATGGTGCTTTATGCCACATATTATGATCCAATGATGTGTTGCCATCCTATGATGTTTTGAGTAGATATCCTTTGTCTTTGGGTTGATTGATGATCTAGATTGGTATGAGTTGTATGTTTTATTTTGGTGATGTCCTATTGCGCCCTCCGTGTCGTGCAAGCATGAGGGATTCCCGCTGTAGGGTGTTGCGATACGTTCATGATTCACTTATAGTGGGTTTCTTGAGTGACAGAAGCATAAACCCGAGTAAGGGGCTTGTTGCGTATGTGATAAAGGGGACTTGATGCTTTAATGCTATTGTTGGGTTTTACCTTAATGATCTTTAGTAGTTGCGGATGCTTGCTAGAGTTCCAATCATAAGTGCATATGATCCAAGAAGAGAAAGTATGTTAGCTTATGCCTCTCCCTCATATGAAATTGCAATAGTGATTGTCGGTCTTGTTAACAATTGCCTAGGATAATTCCGCACACCGACCCATCATTATTCCACACTCGCTATTTATAATATTTAGTAATATATTCTAACTTTATGATAACAACACCTACTTTTATGTTTTAGCTCTCCGATATCATGCAAAGTTATCCTCTTCATACCCACAACGTAGTTTTATTTCTCGTTTCTAGTTGGAAGCAAACGTTCGGTGTACGTAGAGTCGTATCAGTGGCAGATAGGACTTGAGAGATTATTGATCTTACCTTTAGCTCCTTGTGGGTTCGACACTCCATACTTATCACTTCCACCATTGGGAATTGCTACGATGATTCCCTGCACTTGGGGATTATCACATAGCTACCTATTTACTTAACTACTCGCTTGATCTTCACTTATATCTTTTTGGAGTAGCTTGTCATTTGCTCTAGTGCTTCACTTATATCTTTTTGAGCACGGTGTGCTTTACTATTTTTGAAGAAATTCTCTCTTGCTTCACTTAAATTAATTTGAGAGAAAGAAATATTATGCTCATGATCTTCACTTATATTGTTGAGCTTATCAAAAGCAACACATGAAAATTAGTCCCAAAGTGATAGATATCCAAGAAGGATATAATAAAAACTTTCATGAGGATCAATATGGACAAAATAAACTTGATTCCTTGTAATAGTTTTGAGAAATGATGATGTGATATGTGAGTCCTGTTGATGAGTAATTGTGGTTTAGTAAGAATATTGGTGTTAAGGTTTGTGATTCCCTATGCAAGCACGAAAGTCAATAGTTATGCAATGAAATTATATCCTACTTGTGGTGCATTATTCGGTGTTAATTATGCTTCATGCTCGCTTATAAGATTATTCGTTTCTTGGTTGGTCGCTTCTCAATCTTTTGCTAGCCTTCATTTTGCACTAAGTACGATCACTACTTGTGCATCCAAAATCCTTTAAACGAGTTTTGCCACATGAGTCCACTATACCTACCTATATGCGATATTGTTTTCCCGTTCTAAGCAAATTTGTATGTGTCATCTCTAATTTTCAAAATAAATTTCTCTTTTGTGTGCTCGTACCGCTCACAAGGCGGTGAGGGGTGGCCAATATTTTCCATGCTAGATGTGTTATTCTCACGATGAGTGTTTATTAACTTGTCATTGCACGAGAGTAAGGCAAAGGTATTAGGGATGCCCAGTCCTGAAATGAAAAATGAATTTACTTTATGTTGTCAAATAATAAATTTCTTGGAAAGTGTTGGTATGGAGGGCACCCGTGGATACGGTTAGCCATGGAAAGTGAAAGTATGGTGGAAAAAGGAATAGACTTTATTTTCTGTTTGGGAACTGCCTAAGATATATCTAGCATGGAAAGTGTTGGGAGCTCTAAGTCATTTTCGTTGGTGGGAAAAGTATGCCTCCCAAAATGTTTTTATCTCTCAAATTTCGCCATGAGCTCCGGCACCTCTACAAATCCCTACTTCCCTCCGCGAAGGGCCTTTCTTTTACTTTATGCAATTTTTATTTTTAATTTGAGCCTCCATCTTCTCTTATAAAGCACCAACTAGGAGGCACTATGATCGTACTTGAGCATTGGGTGTAGCTAATATGCGAATGTGTTTCATGAATGGATCAATGACTGAGCATGATGGGCTAGGGATAACTTATTTTAGCATTGATATTTTGAAAGACATGGTTGTTTGTTGGTATGCTTGAGTATTTAAGTCCTCATGTCAAAACTAGACTATTGCTTTGAACCATATAAAAGTCCAAATGTCCATGGTATATAGAAAAGAATATGAGATGACATGTTAGGCAGCATTCCACATCAAAAATTTTGTTTTTATCATTTACCTACTCGAGGATGAGCAGGAATTAAGCTTGGGGATGCTGATACGTCTCCAACGTATCTATAATTTTTTATTGTTCCATGCTATTATATTATCATTCTTGTATGTTTTACAATCATTTTATAGCAACTTTATATCGTTTTTTGGAACTAACCCGGACTGACGATGTTTTCAGCAGAACTACCGTGGTGTTGTTTTTTGTGCAGAAATGAAAGTTCTCCAAATGAGCTGAAACTTTTTGATGTTTTTTTGGAACAAAAGAGACCCCCGAAGCTTCGTGGGAGGGCCAGAAGAGCCACGAGGAGGGAACAACCCACCAGGGCGCGCCTGGTGGGCCAGGCTCGCCCCGGTGGGTTGTGCCCACCTCAAGGCCCATCTTCGCGTGAAACCGACGCCAAAAAATCCTATAAATAGAGAAATCATCAGGGGTTAACCTAGATCAGAAGTTCCACCGCCGCAGGCCACTGTAGACACCGAAAACCAATCTAGACCCCGTTCCAGCACCCTACAGGAGGGGGTCATCTCGGGTGGCCATCTTCATCATCACGGCGGCCACCACGATGAGGAGGGAGTAGTCCACCCTCAGGGCTGAGGGTTTGTACCAGTAGCTATGTGTTTAATCTCTCTCTCTCTCTCTCTCTCTCTCTCTCGTGTTCTTGAGATGTCACGATCTTGAGGTATCGCGGGCTTTGTTAATATAGTCGGATCATATGGTGTTTTCCCCTCTCTATCTTGTTGTGATGAATTGAGTTTTCCCCTTTAAGATTTCGTTTTATCGGATTGAATACTTTTATGGATTTGAGAGCACTTTTTATATGTCTTGCATATGAATACTCGGGGTGACAATGGGGTATCGTATTGATTCGCATGATATATATTTTGGCACTCAACTGACGGATTCCCGAGGTGACATTGGGGTAATCTATGCATAGGGGTTGATGCACGTTCTTGTCATTGTTTCTCCGGTAGAAATCTTGGGGCGCTCTTTGAGGTTCTTTGTGTTGGATTGAGTATTATGAATCTGAAATTATTTGGTGTTATTTTAGTACGAACTCTTGGATAGATCGATCGGAAAGAATAGCTTCGGGGTGGTTTCGTACCCTACAAACGATTTCTTCTTATGTTCTCCGCTAGAGAGGAACCTTGGAGTGATTCTTCATCGCACATTGAGGGATGGTTGATCCAATTATATTAGGACTGTTGAGAGATTGCACTAGCGAAAGTACGGACCCTAGGCCTCATTTTCAAGCATTGCAATACCGTTTGTGCTCACTTTTACCGATTGCTACCTTGCTGTTTTTATTTATTCAGATTATAAAAATATATTTCTACCATCCATATTAGACTTTTATCACCATCTCTTCGCCGAAATAGTGCACCTATACAATTTACCATTGTATTGGGTGTGTTAGGGACAAAAGAGATTTCTTGTATTTGGTTGCAGGGTCGTTTGAGAGAGACTATCTTCATCCTACGCCTCCCACGGATTGATAAACCTTAGGTCATCCACTTGAGGGAAAATTGCTACTGTCCTACAAAACTCTTCGCTTGGAGGCCCAACACGTGTCTACAAGAATAAAGTTGCGTAGTAGACATCATCGTCCGAACTAGAGGCGAAGAGCTCGTCGATCGCCGCCCTCTACTGCCGATGAAGCACCGGTTGGACTCCACATATCCCTCATCTTGGATGGATTCGAGGATGGCGGTCTACTCCGTCATCTCTGCCGCCTGGGGGGACCTCTAACTCCGCTATGGCATCCTTCATGTCGAAGCCCACATCCGTCTCCTCCTCCTTCGTCTCTGCTGTGTCGTCCGCTTCCGGATCCTCATCCTCGTCCATGGGCTAGGGGTCCTACTCTGCTTCCTTCTGTTGTTGTGCCTCCTCCTCCTCATCCTCCTACTCCTACTGCTTAGCCGAATCCAGAGGCACACCGGCAGTGACACGAGCGGTGCGCCTGGCCCGGATCTCCTCCTCAATCTGCAAACGGCGTACCGGCGTCAACATTGCATAGGTGGTGATCCTCTACCGGGCCATGGTTACGGGGCGATGGGAGGGAGAGGAAAGTTGGCGGTGCGGTGGGAGGGAGAGGAAACAAATGGGATGGGCTAGGGTTTCACTACCATCGTCCGGGTTAAATAGACAGGCTTGCTCCCTCGGGCGGCACGCTGGAGCGGCGTCAGGCGATGCCATGAATGCATCCGCACTGAAAACCGGTGGAGGCGCCCGTCGGACCGCCGATCTCTGCGAGTGATAACGTTGGCCTTTGCGGTCAGTCTGACATGGCGGACGTGTTCGCGCTTCTTCAGGCCAACTCCCACGCGCGAACCCATCCTGTCCGCCCGTGTCCGCTTGGGGGTAAACGGAAAAAGCAGGCCTTCCAACGCGCGGCCGCAAACGACCATCATCCATTTTCTGTCCGCTTTCGACCCATTCCCGATCCAAGTTTGGGCCGAGTTTGCGGCCGAACGGACACACGTGGACGTGAGCGGCGCGTGCCCTTGTCCTGCTCTGGCCCACCCGTCGAGGAGACAGACCCCCTTTTCTCTTCTTCTACCTCTTTTCGCGCCCCGACATTGTCGCCGCCACAATCATCCCCGCCCACATTGTCTTCCACAAGGGCAGTCCCAACCAGCACCGCGCCATGCCATAGCTGTCTCCGCACCAGCCTTCCGGAAAGCATTTGGTCGGCGTTATTCTTGTTGTCTGTGGGAGACAACCTACGGCCGCGGGGGGCACCCTCGTCCCAGACCTCTTCCGGTCGGCCGTTCGGTGACGCTGGGCGCCCTCCAGCACCACCGACCCAAAAACCTTGCTTTGCTGCCTGCGAGGGGGCGTGCACAATCCGACCGCTTCCCCAGCACGACCGCAAGGCGTTTGACAGACTACTCACAAGGTACAATGGATAGTGCTGATGAGTTTTACTTTCACAAGGAACACATCACTTGGAAGCGTCCTCGGTACAGGTGGTTGATATGTCTCCAACATATCTATAATTTTTTATTGTTCCATGCTATTATATTATTTGTTTTGGATGTTTAATGGGCTTTAATATGCTCTTTTATATTATTTTTGGGACTAAACAATTAGCCGGAGGCCCGGTGCCAGTTTTAGTTTTTTTGCCTACTTTAGAATTTTGCAGAAAAGGAATACCAATCGGAGTCCAAACGGAATGAAACCTTCGTGATGATCTTTCTTGGACCGAAAGCAAACCAGAAGACTTGGAGTTGAAGTCTGGAACTCCACGAGGAGGCCACGAGGCAGGAGGGCGCGCCCCCACCCTCGTGGGCCCCTCGTAGCTCCATCGACGTACTTCTTTCGCCTATATATACTCTTATACCCTAGAAACATCAGGGGGAGCCACGAAACCACTTTTTCACCGCCGCAACCTTCTGTACCCGTGAGATTCCATCTTGGGGCCTTTTCCAGCAATCTGCCGGAGGGGGTTTCGATGATGGAGGGCTTCTACATCAACACCATTGCCTCTCCGATGAAGCGTGAGTAGTTTACCACAGAACTTCAGGTCCATAGTTATTAGCTAGATGGCTTCTTCTCTCTCTTTGATTCTCAATACAAAGTTCTCCTCGATGTTCTTGGAGATCTATTCGATGTAATACTCTTTTGCGGTGTGCTTGCCGAGATCCGATGAATTGTGGATTTATGAACAAGTTTATCTATGAATATTATTTGGTTCTTCTCTGAATTCTTATATGCATTATTTGATATCTTTGCAAGTCTCTTTAAATTATCGGTTTAGTTTGGCCTACTAGATTGATCTTTCTTGCAATGGGAGAAGTGCTTAGCTTTGGGCTCAATCTTGCGGTGTCCTTTCCCAGTGACAGTAGGGGCAGCAAGGCATGTATTGTATTGTTGCCATCGAGGATAAAAATATGGGGTTTATATCATATTGCTTTAGTTTATCCCTCTACATCATGTCATCTTGCTTAATGCGTTAGTCTGTTCTTATGAACTTAATACTCTATATGCATGCTGGATAGTGGTCGACGTCTGGAGTAATAGTAATAGATGCAGAATCATTTCGGTCTACTTGACACGGACGTGATGCCTATATTCATGATCATTGCCTAAGATATCTTCATAACTATGCGCTTTTCTATCAATTGCTCGGCAGTAATTTGTTCACCCACCGTAATACATGCTATCTTGAGAGAAGCCACTAGTGAAACCTATGGCCCCCGGGTATCTTGCCTTTTATATTGCATCTCTTTTATTTACATCGCATCTCGTTTACAACAAAAATACCAAAAATATTTACTTTACTATCTCTATTAGATCTCACTTTTGCGAGTGACCGTGAAGGGACTGACAACCCCTTTATCGCGTTGGTTGCAAGCTTCTTGATTATTTGTGCAGGTACTAGATGAGTTGTGTGTTTTCTCCTACTATTGATACCTTGGTTCTCAAAACTGAGGGAAATACTTACGCTACTTTGTTGCATCACCCTTTCCTCTTCAAGGGAAACGAACACATGCTCAAGAGGTACCAAGAAGATTTCTGGCCCTGTTGCCGGGGAGATCTACGCCAAGTCAAGCCATACCAAGTACCCATCATAAACTCTTCTCCCTCGCATTACATTATTTTCCATTCGCCTCTCGTTTTCCTCTCCCCCACTTCTTAAACGATTTTCGAAAACCTTTGCCTTTTCTTCGCCCTCCTTCCGTTCGATCTTGTGTTACCATGTGCCTTATTTTTGCTTGCATCTTCGCTTGCTAAAAGTTTATGGATCCTCATCCCCTTGCTAATCTTTTTAAGTGATCCAATTATGATGAACCAATTTCTAGTGATTTGAGTGCACTAGATTATCTTTATGAGGTTTTGCTTGAAATTCGTGAATCCGAAAATTGTGATGAAGAAATTTATGAAGAGATTCACGATAGCTCCTTGAATAAAAAGCATGATTGCAATGATTTTACTATAAATTCTCTTGATGTCAATTGTGCTAATAATATGCAAAACCCTAAGCTTGGGGATGCTAGTTTTGCTATGTCTACTACTTGTTGCAATGATCATGATTGGGGTGATTCTTCTTATGATCTTGAAAATTTATTTAAGCCCCATGATGAATATGATATTGATAATAGTGATTGCAATAATATTGAAAGTGGGTTTGGAAGAGTGTCAACTTTAGATCCCACATATTTGGAGAATGTTCAAGCTTATGGTACTTTTGATAGAGGGACAATTCCATTTCTCCCCCTAACTTGAGCCACCACCTGACATTTGCCCCTAATTTCTGGGTATGCTCAAATTTTCCCCTCTTCGTGCATGCCACTTACAGATGGGACCCATCCAAAATAAAAATAAAAATACTCTCCCAGGTCAAACTAGTCAACATTGACTAGGTCAAGAGAGGACTTGGCCCACATGTTATTAGTTACTCATTAGTTATTTCCTATAATAATTAGCTATGTTTTTTGCACTATAATTAGATCTATTGCCCAAGAAGGGCCCACTAGTCAGCTATGCACTAAAAGGATTAGGGGTAAAGACAGGGCCCACATGTCTTGCTGTCCGGAGTGACCTTAGACCTTCTATATTCCGAGTGGTTTCTGGTATGGTCGAATGAGTATATCTTGGTCGAATGGAATTGGGTTATCCGAGTGAACTGTTGGTCGAGTGGTATGCACTCCAAGGTGACTTCATTCGGTGGATGGTGCTGTCCTTAGAATGTCGTTGGCTTTAGGGCAATGTCCTTGGGAAGGGTGTCTAGGTCAGGCCCATTACCCTACCCTAGGTACATGTCATCGTCATTAGCCCCCGAATGGTTCAGGGTCCGAGTGGAGAAGGAGTTGAAGAAGGTTCCGACCCGATTTTCGTGCTTCGGAAGCATCTTACTTGGATTGGTGAACCACGCAGAAACTTCAACTCCATGTTCAGTCGCCTTGATCCATTCCGAGGTTGTCGAGTGAACTTTGCTGATAGGCTTCGAGTGTCGATATGGTATAAAATCTTCGGCGCGATTGACTGCACTGCCATTCCTGGATCTCACGGGATTCGAAATTTGGAGAAGCGCGAGGGACGGAGAGGGCCGCAGAAAACGGAACAGATTAGGCAGGGACGCCTCGATTCTCGTGCCAACTTTTTCGCCACGTACCGAGCGCGTGGCTGTTGCAGGATTTGACAGGATTGCTTGGGCCCACGAGTCAGCCACTCGGGAGAAGGCCCATATAAGACGTCGGGGCCGGTGTATTTTGCACAGTGCGCCCCCTTTCTCTTCTTCCTCCTCTGCTTCTCCACCGCGTCCGCCTCCACCCTCGACGCCGCCGCCCCACCCGAGCACAGCCTGCTGCGATGGGGAAGGACAAGACGGCGGCTCTGGAGCACGTGAAGAAGGCGATGGCGAAGGCGAAGGGCAAGAAGACAAGTCGGGGAGGGTCATCGTCGAGATCTGGCCTACCGCGAGGCTGAATCCAGGGTGATTCATCCCTCGTCTCGGTGAAAAGGCATTGCCTCTCTACCGACTGATGAAAAAATTTGATAAGTTCGAGTGGACTCCTAAAGCTGACACAACGTTTGCAGAGCTCAAAACCCTGCTTTCCACCCAACCGGTGCTTGCTGCTCCAATCAGCAAAGAGCCTTTACTGCTTTATATTGCAGCTACTGGACAAGTTGTCAGTACAGTACTCACGGTCGAGCTGGAAGAAGAAGGTAAAGCCTACAAGGTTCAGCGCCCAGTGTACTATATTTCTAAAGTCTTAACTCCATCCAAGCAGAGATATCCACATTATCAGAAGCTTGTCTATGGAATTTACTTGACCACAAAGAAGGTTGCGCATTACTTCTCAGATCATTCAATTACAGTCGTCAGTGACGCTCCATTGTCAGAAATTTTGAACAACAGAGATGCAACTGGTCGAGTGGCAAAATGGGTGATTGAACTCCTTCCGTTGGATATCAAGTTTGAGGCAAAGAAAGCAATCAAATCCCAAGCAATAGTAGATCTCCTCATCGAGTGGATCGAGCAAAAAACAACCGACTCAGATTCACTCGGAACATTGGACCATGTTCTTTGATGGATCCAAAATGCAGAATGGTTCTGGTGCTGGGGTAGTCCTGGTATCCCCGCGAGGCGACAAACTCAGCTATGTTCTCCAGATTCACTTTGATTCCTCCAACAATGAAGCTGAATATGAGGCACTTTTGTATGGGTTGCGTATGGCCATTTCACTCGGCGTCTGTCGCCTAATGGTTTACGGCGACTCAGATTTAGTGGTCAATCAAGTGATGAAGGAGTGGGACATCAGGAGCCCAGCTATGACTGGCTATTGCAATGCAGTGAGAAAGTTAGAAAACAAGTTTGAAGGGCTAGAGCTCCAACATATTCCCCGACTGAAGAATCAAGCAGCTGATGACCTGGCAAAAATAGGTTCCAAGCGGGAGCCTATTCCCAGCAATGTGTTCTTGGAGCATCTTCACACACCATCAGTTCAAGAGGATCCCTTCACAGAAGAGCCCCCACAACCTAAGAGTTCTACTGATCCGACTGAAGTCGAAATCCCAGCCGTGGTCGACTTGATCATGGAAGTTTTGTTCATCATTCCTGATTGGACAGTGTCGTATATCGCATACATTCTCAGGAAAGAGCTTCCAGAAGATGAGGATGAGGCACGTCAGATTGTCCGTCGATCTAAAGCCTTCACCGTAATAGGTGGACAACTTTACAGAGAGAGTGTTACTGGAGTCGCTCAGCGGTGCATCACGCCAGAAGAAGGTCGAATGATTCTCAATGACATCCACTCGGGGACCTGTGGCCACCATGCGTCCTCTCGGACCATTGTGGCCAAAGCATACCGAGCGGGATTCTATTGGCCGCGAGCAAATGAAATGGCAAAAGACATAGTTGACAAATGTGAAGGCTGTCAGTTCTACTCCAACATGTCTCACAAGTCTGCGTCAGCCCTGAAGACCATTCCACTCGTCTGGCCCTTTGCTGTTTGGGGATTGGATATGATTGGACCTCTGAGGACCGGCAGGAGTGGCTTCACTCACCTGCTTGTTGCAGTCGACAAGTTCACTAAATGGATTGAAGCCAAACCCATGAAAAACCTCGACTTGAGTACCGCCGTCAGCTTCATCAGAGAGTTAACATTCAGATATGGGGTCACATAGCATCATCACAGACAACGGTTCAAACTTTGATACAGATGAGTTCAGAGCTTTTTGTGCTTCCCAGGGTACTCGGGTCGACTATGCTTCAGTCGCTCACCCGCAGTCGAATGGACAAGCAGAAAGACCAAATGGTTTGATCCTCCAATGGTTGAAGCCCAGATTGATGCGTGACCTTAAGCATGCAGCAGGAGCCTGGGTAGATGAGTTACCGTCAGTACTGTGGGGTCTAAGGACAACACCGAATCGGTCGACTGGTCGGACTCCCTTCTTCATGGTTTATGGAGTTGAAGCTGTGTTGTCGTCTGATTTACTCCACAATGCCCCGCGAGTAGAACTTTTCTCAGAAGCCGAAGCAGAACAAGCCCGGCAAGATGCTGCTGATCTCCTAGAAGAAGAAAGAGAGATGGCCCTGATCAGGTCGACCATTTATCAGCAAGATCTCCGTCGATTCCACGCTAGAAACGTGAGAGGTCGAGCATTTTAGGAAGGAGACCTTGTTCTCCGAGTGGATCAGCAACGACCTCACAAGCTTGCTCCTGCTTGGGAAGGCGCCTTCATCATCACCAAGGTGCTCCACAATGGAGCATACCACCTGTACGACGTGGAACACAAGAAAGACGAGCCACACGCTTGGAATGCGGAGCTGCTCCGCCATTTTTGTACTTAAACATTCAGACTGACGAGATGTAATAAAGTACCTTTCAGTTTGTTTATCAAAGACATGGTTTTACAGTCTCCTAAATGATTATTGTTACTTATACATGTGTTCAAAATCCCCCAGTGATTGGCTTAGCTGCGAATCCGATTCGCCTAAGTTTCAAAAACAAATCCTACCGAGTGAAGAGCAAGCCTCTCACTCGGGGGCTTAGCCGCGAACCCGATTCGCCTAAGTTTGGAAAAATCCCACCGAGTGAAGAGCAACCCTCTCACTCGGGAGCTTAGTTGCAGTCCCGTACTCGCCTAAGTTCGAAAAAAATCCCACCGAGTGAAGAGCAAGCCTCTCACTCGAGGGCTTAGCTGCAGTCCCGTACTCGCCTAAGTTCCAAAAAATCCCACTGAGTGAATAGCAACCCTCTCACTCGGGGGCTTAGTTGCAGTCTCGTACTCGCCTAAGTTCGAAAAAATCCCACCGAGTGAATAGCAAACCCTCTCACTCGGGGGCTTAGCTGCAGTCCCGTACTCGCCTAAGTTTGAAAAAATCCCACCGAGTGAAGAGCAACCCTCTCACTCGGGGGCTTAGCTGCAGTCCCGTACTCGCCTAAGTTCGAAAAAATCACACCGAGTGAAGAGCAACCCTCTCACTCGGGGGCTTAGCTGCAGTCCCTTACTCGCCTAAGTTCGAAAAAATCCCACCGAGTGAAGAGCAAGCCTCTCACTCGAGGGCTTAGCTGCAGTCCCGTACTCGCCTAAGTTCGAAAAAATCCCACCGAGTGAAGAGCAACCCTCTCACTCGGGGGCTTAGCTGCAGTCCCGTACTCGCCTAAGTTCAAAAAACTCCCACCGAGTGAAGAGCAACCCTCTCACTCGGGGGCTTAGCTGCAGTCCCGTACTCGCCTAAGTTCGAAAAAAATCCCACCGAGTGAAGAGCAAGCCTCTTACTCGGGGGCTTAGCTGCAGTTCCGTACTCGCCTAAGTTCGAAAAGAAATCCCACTGAGTGAAGAGCAACCCTCTCACCCGGGGGCTTAGCTGCAGTTCCATACTCGCCTAAGTTCGAAAAAAATCCCACCGAGTGAAGAGCAACCCTCTCACTCGGGGGCTTAGCTACAGTTCCGTACTCGCCTAAGGTTTAAAGAAAAATCCCATAGAGTGAAGAGCAACCCTCTCACTCAGGGGCTTAGCCGCAGTTCCGTACTCACCTAAGTTAAAACACGCTCTGAGTGAAGAACGATTCTCTCGCTCGTGGACTTGGCCACACTCTCCATCCTAATCCGCGAGGATGATGAGGTGCAGGTCGACTGCGACCTTCTCCTCAGAGCTGCGCCACAAGTACAATGTGCGCTCCATCCTAATCCACAAGGATGACGAGGTGCAGGTCGACTGCGACCTTCTCCTCAGAGCTGCGCCACAAGTACAATGTGCGCTCCATCCTGATCCACAAGGACGACGAGGTGCAGGTCGATTGCGACCTTCTCCTCAGAGCTGCGCCACAAGTACAATGTGCGCTCCATCTTGATCCACAAGGACAACGAGGTGCAGGTCGACTGCGACCTTCTCCTCAGAGCTGCGCCACAAGTACAATGTGTGCTCCATCCTGATCTGCAAGAACGACGAGGTGCAGGTCGTCCGCGACCCTCTCCTCAGAGTAGCATCACAAGAACAAAAGTATGTTCCGAGTGAAGATACAAGTTCCACTCAGAAATAAAGACAAACATATTTAAGGAAAAACCAAGTTCAGATAAATCCCATGAGGTTTCGGACCACAGATTAAAGTACTCGGGCATCAGCCCGAAGGAGTTTAACGGTTACAAAACCACTCGGCATACCGAGGCAAATTTAATCAGATCACAAAATTTTGTTCACTCCGCGGGAGGAGGGTTGGCAGGCTCAACGAATTCGTCCAAGTCGATTCCAACCGCAATGCGAGTAGCAACAGCAATAAAAGTCTCCATAAAGGACTAGAAGTCGAGCTTCTTGGTGTTGGCAACTTTGATCGCTGCAAGCTTCTCTTCCTTGGCTTCTTTGCAGTGGACGCGAACCAGAGACAGGGCCACGTCAGCACCACAGAGAGCAGACGACTTCTTCCATTCTTGCACTCGACCAGGGATCTCGTTAAGTCGTGTCATCAGGGACTCAAGTTCATTCTGGAACGTCTCCCTCGACCAGAGTGCAGTATCAATCCGTGACACCGCCACTTTCAGTCATGCAAGATAGTCCACGGCGCTGGAAAGGCGAGACTCAAGTCGGAGCACATTCATGGCAGCTTCATCCTTAATGGGAGAGTTGATGGGGTCCAAGCTCGTTTCAATTCGCCCAGTCTCTTCCTCGAAGTTCTGGCAAAACTCTGCATGCCCAGATGAATGGTGAATCGACACATGTAGGATGAGTCGACAGTAAGAAATCAGTCGGAAGGAGAAAATACCTTCAAGCATAAGGAATAATTTTTTGGCAAGCCCCCCCAGATAAACCTCCGGCTTGTTCCTCTTTCGAGTGAGATCACCAACTTTTTCAGTTAGGGCTCCCTTGTCCTTCTTCAGCTGCGTCACCTCCTTGTTAGCCTCGTCAAGAGTAGTCTTTAGCTTGGCATTCTCTTCTTCTAACTTCCTGACTGAAGCCAACTTCTTATCGGCAAGTGCTGTTTTCTCTTGCGCCGTTTTCTGCGCTGCGGCAAGATCAAGATCCTTCTGATCCAGAGTTTGCTTCATTTTATCTGAAAGAAATAATGCTCTGTTCAGAAGGAGGAAATAACACTTGGTTCAGAAAAGAATCAATCGGTAAGTTTTTCATACCAGCAGCATCATCCTTAGCCTTCTGCAAGTTCTCCTTGGACAACTCCACATCAAGATTGAGCTGGATCTGCTTCTGCTCCAAGTCAGCAAACCGGGCTCCAAGTTCACAAGATTTCTGTGGTCAGAGGACAGTCAGTCGACAGATACAAAGTTCGGTTGCTTACCGGGCAATAAAAATTCAAAAAGTTCTAAGACTACTCCCGAATCAAACATTCAACAGTAGTCTCGGGGACTACACCCAGTGGGTGCACTCAGCGTGCCCCCACTGGTTCAGGTTCCACTCGACATGGTCCGCCCAGACCGAGTGGCAGAATGTTAAAAAAAGAGAAGCAATAGTTATTCTCAGACCACAACCGACTGCCTGCAGTCGACCGCGGTCTCGGGGACTACACCCAGTGGGTGCACTCGGCGTGCCCCTACTGGTGCAGGTTCCACTCGACCAGACATGTCTAAGACCGAGTGGAAGAACTAAAAAGAAACATTTCTATCAAGACCCCCACTGAATCACACATTCGATGGTGGCCTCAGGGACTACACCCAGTGGGTGCACTCTGCGTGCCCCCACTAGTTCAAAGATACAATCGACACAACCTAGTCGACTCAAGTGGAAAAACTACTCAGCGAAAATTGAAACACCCAGTGGGTGTACAGATGCAAAGTGCAAATTGACAAATAGAGGCACAATAAAGGTTTTCAGGTAGCATATCCTAACAGAACAAGCGTCAAGCTAGAAGATCAGTCGGAAATCAGCTAACCTGGACATTGGCCTGGAGTGCTGAGCTGGCGTCGTAGGCAGCATGACCGGCCTCGCGCACCACTTTCATCTGCTCCATCATAAGGCCCGCCTGGCGTATAGCTTCCTTGGCGGCGCTCACTTGGTCCTCTGGGACATGATGGGCGGTGAAAAGTGAAGACGGTGGATCATCCATAGCAGCTGGAGAATCTGATGTCTGTGCAGTCAACGCTGAAGGATGTGCACTCGACAATGGAACCGCAAAAGTAACCGAAGCTTGGTTGAGGTCCCCGGACTGCTGGATAGCTGGTTCTACCGCCGGTGTCGATTGGGGCGTCTTGCTAGCTGGTGCCCTCCTGCCCGAGGTCCTGCCCCTCCTTCCCGTGGGCTTCTGTGGCGCATCTTCATCGTCATCTGGAAGTTCAATAACATTTTGCGGAGCTGCAAAAGAATCAACCACAAGAGTTCAGTCGACCGTAGAAGTGGTTGGCAAAGTAAAGACAAGATGACAAGAGTCATACCGGCTTTGGATGTGACCGCATCTTCCATCTCCTTGTCATCACCATCCTTATAAATAGAAGTCCCAGAGGTAGCAGCACTACAAATTCCAGGATTCACTCTGTCAAGCAAGAGAATGGGTCGACAACCAATATAAGACTCCCTGAGTAAAGAGTAAAGACAAAACACTTACGCAGAGGCAATGGGAACGTCAACCTTGATCTTGGGCAAGGCCTTCCGGGGCTTTGATGGCGCAACTTTGGGCTGCTTCGGAGCCTTCTCAGTCGGCACAGGAGAAGATGTCCGAGTGCGCTTTGAAGTCTGTGCAGTCGGTGCAGTCGTTTTGCCACGAACGCTTGTTGGGTCATGGGTATGCTTAGAATGACTTTCGACGCGAGGAGGGGAGTCGACTTCCTCACCACCGCTTGAGTCGTCACTCTCCTCATCTTCTCCCCCATCAGATTGCCAGTCGCCTCCGCTCACCTCTCCCTCCTGCTCCTGCTCCTGCTCCTGCTCTCCGTTGGGCATCGAGTACATCTCAGTATAAATCTGCAAGGCACAGAATTGAACAGATATCAGTCAGTTTTGAGAACTATTATGTATCAGAACAAATGGATACTCGGAAGTAAAGGTCAGACCTTGTCTGGCTCGCTGGTGTTGTCAAGTGGAGGAATTCTCCTGGACCCCCTGGGGTTGTCCTTGTTGCCAGTGATGCCCTACAACCACTGCGCCACCATCTCCTCGTCAACTTCCTCCGGGTGGATCCGAGTGGTGTCATCAATACCCGAGTAAATCCACATCGGATGATCGCGAGCTTGAAGTGGTTGGATGCGTCGACTGAGAAAAACCTCTAGCAAATCCATGCCAGTCATACCATCACGGACGAGTTGAACCACTCGCTCAACCAACATGTTCACCTCCACTTTCTCCACCGGAGTCACTTTCAAGGAAGAGGGCTTCTCAACTCGCTCCATGGTAAAGGGAGGAAGGCCAGGCGACTGACCAGGAGTCGGTTGGTCCTTACAGTAAAACCAAGTCGACTGATATCCTCTAACTATGTCCGAAAGAGTAATAGTGGGGAAAGTACTTTTACCCCTCGTCTGGATCCCTAAACCCCCACACATCTAGATCACGTGCGTCCTCTCGTCACTCGGATTAGCCTTTTTCATAGACTGAGAACGGCAAGTGAAAATGTGTTTGAAGAGACTCCAGTGCGGTCGACATCCCAGAAAATTCTCACACATGGACACGAATGCAGCGAGGTACGTGATGGTGTTGGGGGAGAAGTGATGAAGTTGGGCTCCAAAAAAGTTCAGAAAACCTTGGAAGAAAGGATGGGGGGCAGAAAGAAACCGTGGTCGATGTGAGTTGCGAGGAGGACACACTCACCCTCCTGTGGCTGCGGCTCGGTCTCATCCCCCGGAAGCCTCCAAGAACCATGGGGAATCAAGCCTCCCTCAACCAAGTCCTCCAGATCCTCCCACTGGATCGTGGATCGGATCTAGTCGCCCTGGATCCAGCCTTGCGGCCGGCAAGATCTCGACGATGACCCTCCCCGACTCGTCTTCTTGCCCTTCGCCGTCGCCTTCTTCGCACGCTCCAGAGCCACCGTCTTGTCCTTCCCCATCGCAGCAGGCTGTGCTCGGGTGGGGCGGCGGCATTGAGGGTGGAGGCGAACACGATGGAGAAGCAGAGGAGGAAGAAGAGAAATGGGGCGCACTGTGCAAAACACACCGGCCCCGACGTCTTATATGGGCCTTCTCTCGAGTGGCTGACTCGTGGGCCCAAGCAATCCTGTCAAATCCCGCAACAGTCGCGTGCTCGGTATGTGGCGAAAAAGGTGGCGCGATAATCGAGGCGTCCCTGCCTAATCTGTTCCATTTTCTGCGGCCCTCTCCGTCCCGCGCGCTTCTCCAAATTTCGAATCCCTTGAGATCCGGGAATGGCAGTGCAGTCAATCGCGCCGAAGATTTGATGCCATATCGACACTCGAAGCCTATCAGCAAAGTTCACTCGACAACCTCAGAATGGATCAAGGCGACTGAACATGGAGTTGAAGTTTCTGCGTGGTTCACCAATCCAAGTAAGATGCTTCCGAAGCACGAAAATCGGGTCGGAACCTTCTTCAACTCCTTCTCCACTCGGACCCTGATCAATTCGGGGGCTAATGACGATGACATGTACCTAGGGTAGGGTAATGGGCCTGACCTAGACATCCTTCCCATGGACATTTCCCTAAAGCCAAAGGCATTCTAAGGACAGAACCATCCACCGAATGAAGTCACCTTGGAGTGCATACCACTCGACCAACAGTTCACTCGGATAACCCAATTCCATGATATACTCATTTGACCATACCAGAAACCACTTGGAATACAGAAGGTCTAAGGTCACTCCAGACAGCAACGGTCAGGCGTTCACTCTGTAGACTTAATGATCATTTATATGTCTCTAATATAGGCATTACCAGTAACGTCACACCTTAATGTACATTCAACTCCTTGTAACGTGGGCTGGCTGGGGTCCTAGCGCACTCTATATAAGCCACCCCCCTCCACTGAGACAAGGGTTCGCATCCCCTGTAACTTCACGCATAATCCAATCGACCAGCCTCCGGGCACCGAGACGTAGGGCTATTACTTCCTCTGAGAAGGGCCTGAACTCATAAATCTTGCGTGCACAACCTCATCCTAGCTAGGATCTTGCCTCCTCATACCTACCCCCCATTCTACTGTCCGACTTAGAACCACGACAGAGAGGTCATGACTTCAGTTAATGATAATCCCACTATTTTGGAAGAGTGTCAACTTCACATGCATGTGGATCGTGTTGAGAATATGTTATGTGATAGCTATTTTGTTGAATTTGCCTATGATCCTGCATTTAATTATTATGAGAGAGGAAAATATGGTTGTAGAAATTTTTATCTTACTAAATTACCTCTCGTCATGTTGAGATTGCTATCGTCTCTTTCTTCTTCCTTGCATATGCTAATTTTTGCTTGCTATGATAATTTGTTTGCTTATAAAATGCCTATGCATAGGAAGTATGTTAGACTTATATGTGTTTATCACGTGTTCCATTATGCTCTCTTTGTGCTTTAATTCTTGTCTTTGATGTGAGCATCATTAAAATTATCAATGCCTAGCTAGGGGTGTTAAACAATAGCGCTTGTTGGGAGGCAACCCAATTTTATTTTGTTCTTTGCTTTTTTCTCCTGTTTAGTAATAAATAATTCATCTATCTTCTGTTTAGATGTGTTTTTACGTTTTAATTAGTGTTTTTGCCAAGTAGAACCTTTGGGAAGACTTGGGTGAAGTCTTTGCGATCTTGCTGTAAAAAACAGAAACTTTTGCACTCATGAGATTAGCTGTAATTTTTTTACTGGAGAATGCTTTTAGGATGATTCTTTTTGCAGATGATTAATAGACAAATTCCTCACGTCCACCAATTTATTTCATAATTTTTGGAGTTACAGAAGTATTCGAATGATACAGATTGCTACAGACTATTCTGTTTTGACAGTTTCTGTTTTTCGTGTGTTGTTTGCTTATTTTGATGAATCTATGAGTAGTATCGGGGGGTATGAACCATATGGAAGTTGGAATACAGTAGTTTTAACACCAATATAAATAAATAATGAGTTAATTACAGTACCTTAAAGTGGTGGTTTATTTTCTTATTCTAACGGAGCTCATGAGATTTTCTGTTGAAGTTTTGTGTTGTGAAGTTTTCAAGTTTTTGGGTAAAGATTTGATGGATTTTGGAATAAGGAGTGGCAAGAGCCTAAGCTTGGGAATTACCAAGGCACCCCATTTTAAAATTCAAGGACAACCAAAAGCCTAAGCTTGGGGATGCCCCGGAAGGCATCCCCTCTTTCGTCTTTGTCTATCGGTAATTTTACTTGAGGCTATATTTTTATTCACCATATGATATGTGTTTTGCTTGGAGCTTCTTGTATGATTTGAGTCTTTGCTTTTTAGTTTACCACAATCATCCTTGATGTACACACCTTTTGGGAGATACACACATGAATCGGAATTTATTAGAATACTCTATGTGCTTCACTTATATCTTTTGAGCTAGATAATTTTGCTCTAGTGCTTCACTTATATATTTTTATAGCATGGTGGTGGTTTTATTTTATAGAAATTATTGATCTCTCATGATTCACTTATATTATATTGAGAGTCTTTTATAACAGCATGGTAATTTGCTTTGGCTATAAAACTAGTCCTAGTATGATGGGCATCCAAGAAGGGTATAATAAAAACTTCCATATAAAGTGCATTGAATACTATGAGAAGTTTGATTCTTTATGATTGTTTTGAGATATGAGGATGGTGACATTAGAGTCATGATAGTAGAGTATTTGTGAATTTGTGAGATACTTGTGTTAAAGTTTGTGATTCCCGTAGCATGCACATATGGTGAACCGTTATGTGATGAAGTTGGAGCATGATTTATTTATTGATTGTCTTCCTTATGAGTGGCGGTCGGGGACGAGCGATGGTCTTTTCCTACCAATCTATCCCCCTAGGAGCATGCATGTAGTACTTCGTTTAGATAATTAATAAATGTTTGCAATAAGTATGTGAGTTCTTTATGACTAATGTTGAGTATATGGATTATACGCACTCTCACCCTTCTACCATTGCTAGCCTCTCTAATACCGCGCAACTTTCGCCAGTATCATACACCCACCATATACCTTCCTCAAAACAGCCACCATACCTACCTATTATGGCATTTCCATAGCCATTCCGAGATATATTGCCATGTAACTTCCCACCGTTCCGTTTATTATGACACGCTTCATCATTGTCATATTGCTTTGCATGATCATGTAGCTGACATCGTATTTGTGGCAAAGCCACCTTCATAATTCTTTCATACATGTCACTCTTGATTCATTGCATATTCCGGTACACCGCCGGAGGCATTCATATAGAGTCATATTTTGTTCCAAGTATCGAGTTGTAAGTAAATAAAAGTGTGATGATAATCATTATTAGAGCATTGTCCCATGTGAGGAAAGGATGATGGAGACTATGATTCCCCCATAAGTTGGGATGAGACTCCGGACGAAAAATAAAAAAAAATAAAAGAAAAATAGAGGCCATAAAAAAAAGAGAAGACCCAAATAAAAAAATGAGAGAAAAAGAGAGAAGGGACAATGCTACTATCCTCTTACCACACTTGTGCTTCAAAGTAGCACCATGATCTTCATGATAGAGAGTCTCCTATGATATCATTTTCATAAACTAGTGGGAATTTCACTACAGAACTTGGCTTGTATATTCCAATGATGGGCTTCCTCAAATTGCCCTAGGTCTTCGTGAGCAAGCAAGTTGGATGCACACCCACTTAGTTTCTTTTGTTGAGCTTTCATACACTTATAGCTCTAGTGCATCCGTTCCATGGCAATCCCTACTCACTCACATTGATATCTATTGATGGGCATCTCCATAGCCCATTGATACGCCTAGTTGATGTGAGACTATCTTCTCCTTTTTGTCTTCTCCACAACCACCATTCTATTCCACCTATAGTGCTATGTCCATAGCTCACGCTCATGTATTGCGTGAAGATTGAAAAAGTTTGAGAACGTCAAAAGTATGAAACAATTGCTTGGCTTGTCATCGGCGTTGTGCATGATTTAAATATTTTGTGTGATGAAGATAGAGCATAGCCAGACTATATGATTTTGTAGGGATAACTTTCTTTGGCCATGTTATTTTGAGAAGACATGATTGCTTTGTTAGTATGCTTGAAGTATTATTATTTTATGTCAATGTTAAACTTTTGTCTTGAATCTTTCAGATCTGAACATTCATGCCACAATAAAGAAAATTACATTGATAATTATGTTAGGTAGCATTCCACATCAAAAAATTTGCTTTTATCATTTACCTACTCGACGACGAGCAGGAATTAAGATTGGGGATGCTTGATACGTCTCCAACGTATCTATAATTTTTTATTGTTCCATGCTATTATATTATCTGTTTTGGATGTTTAATGGGATTTAATATGCTCTTTTATATTATTTTTGGGACTAACCTATTAACCGGAGGCCCAGTGCCAATTTCTGTTTTTTTCCTATTTTAGAGTTTTGCAGAAAAGAAATACCAAACGGAGTCCAAACGGAATGAAACCTTCGCGATGATCTTTCTTGGACCGAAAGCAAACCAGACGACTTGGAGTTGAAGTCTGGAACTCCACGAGGAGGCCACGAGGCAGGAGGGCGCGCCCAGGGGGGTAGGCGCGCCCCCCACCCTCGTGGGCCCCTCGTAGCTCCACCGACGTACTTCTTTCGCCTATATATACACTTATACCCTAGAAACATCAGGGGGAGCCACGAAACCACTTTTCCACCGCCGCAACCTTCTGTACCCGTGAGATCCCATCTTGGGGCCTTTTCCAGTGATCTGCCTGAGGGGGATTCGATCACGGAGGGCTTCTATATCAACACCATTGCCTCTCCGATGAAGCGTGAATAGTTTACCACAGACCTTCAGGTCCATAGTTATTAGCTAGATGGCTTCTTCTCTCTCTTTGATTCTCAATACAAAGTTCTCCTCGATGTTCTTGGAAATCTATTCAATGTAATACTCTTTTGCGGTGTGTTTGCCGAGATCCGATGAATTGTGGATTTATGAACAAGTTTATCTATGAATATTATTTGGTTCTTCTCTGAATTCTTATATGCATGATTTGATATCTTTGCAAGTCTCTTCGAATTATCGGTTTAGTTTGGCCTACTAGATTGATCTTTCTTGCAATGGGAGAAGTGCTTAGCTTTGGGTTCAATCTTGCGGTGTCCTTTCCCAGTGACAGTAGGGGCAGCAAGGCACGTATTGTATTGTTGCCATCGAGGATAAAAAGATGGGGTTTATATCATATTGCTTGAGTTTATCCCTCTACATCATGTCATCTTGCTTAATGTGTTACTCTGTTCTTATGAACTTAATACTCTATATGCATGCTGGATAGCGGTCGATGTGTGGAGTAATAGTAGTACATGCAGAACCGTTTCGGTCTACTTGGCACTAACGTGATGCCTATATTCATGATCATTGCCTTAGATATCTTCATAACTATGCGCTTTTCTATCAATTGCTCGGCAGTAATTTGTTCACCCACCGTAATACATGCTATCTTGAGAGAAGCCACTAGTGAAACCTATGGCCCCCGGGTCTCTTTCCTATTATATTGCATCTCTTTTATTTACATCGCATCTCGTTTACTATTTTGTAATCTTTACTTTCCAATCTATACAACAAAAATACCAAAAATATTTACTTTACTATATCTATTAGATCTCACTTTTGCGAGTGACCGTGAAGGGATTGACAACCCCTTTATCGCGTTGGTTGCAAGGTTCTTGATTGTTTGTGCAGGTACTAGGTGACTTGTGCGTTCTCTCCTACTGGATTGATACCTTGGTTCTCAAAACTGAGGGAAATACTTACGCTACTTTGCTGCATCACCCTTTCCTCTTCAAGGGAAAACCAACGCATGCTCAAGAGGTAGTAGTGATCAATACCCGGACATGCTACGACCTTGGACCACAATAGGGACAAAGGCCACACCCTTCTCTATGTCGATTACTTTAAGGATGGTGCACTCTTTAGGCCACATCAATTTCGTCGCCGATTCCGAATGAGAAGGCATGTGTTCAATTGTATTCGCGAACGAGTGGTCGCGCATGACTCATACTTTGAGTGCAAAGAGGATGCCCTAGGCAAGCTTGGTTTCTCTTCATACCAGAAATGCACTGCGGCTATCCGCATGCTTGCACATGGAATTCCTGGTGATCTTGTGGATGAGTATGTTCGTATGAGTGAGTCCACACGTCTCCTCTCATTGTATAGTTTTCGCATGGCCGTGGTGGAAGTGTTCGGCCCAGAGTACCTCAGAGAGCCAACTGTCGCTGATACAGAGAGGTTGTTGGCTATCAATCCCGAGAGGGGCTTTCCGGGCATGCTTGGTAGTATAGATTGTATGCATTGGAAGTGGAAGAACTGTCCATTTGCTTTCCAGGGGCAGTACAAGGGGCATGTGAAAGGTGCCATTGTTATACTTGAAGCTGCGGCTTCACAGGATCTCTGGATATGGCATTCTTTCTTCGGCATGGCTGGTTCTCAGAGTGATATTTGTGTTCTTCAGCGGTTTCCGGTGTTTGCAATGCTTGCGGAAGGGCACCCCCGGAGGTCAACTTTGAGGTCAATGGCCACAATTACAACAAGGGATATTACCTAGATGATGGCATCTATCCTTAGTGGTCCACTCTTGTGAAGACCATACCCAATCCTCAAGGAGAGAAGAGACAGAGGTTTGCCAAAATGCAGGAGAGTGCTAGGAAGGATGTGGAGCGTGCTTTCGGTGTGCTTCGGTCTCGGTGGGGTATCGTTCGTAACCTTGCATTGACATGGAGCACGAAGAAGCTTTGGGAGGTGATGACTGCTTGTGTGATCATGCACAACATGATCGTGGAGGATGAGCGCGATGATAGCATCTACGACCAAGGGTTTGATTCCCAGGGTGAAAATGTTGAGTATAAGCATCCACCTCCTGCAACCTTTGAATAGTTTGTCGAGTTTAATTGGGAATTGCGTGATTGGCATACTCATGTACAGCTTCAGGATGACTTGGTTGAGTACGTGTGGACTCATATTGGCAACCAGTAGATTTATCGGTTTAATTTCTTGTCATGCAAACAAATTTTGATTGGGTTGTAAGACTATTTGATATTGTTTTCTTGTCATGCAAACAAATTTCGATTGGGTTGTAAGATTACTTCGGAGCTATGTTTGATTTGAACCATTTTATATGCATCATTTTTCACTTTATTTAGTGTGCTGGTGAACGGCGAGATGAGGCCGAAATGCGGCCGCGCGTTGGGAGCACGGTCGTGATACGACTCCAACGTATCTATAATTTTTTTATTGTTCCATGCTATTATATATTTTGTTTTGGATGTTTAATGGGATTTATTATACACTTTCATATTATTTTTGGGACTAACCTATTAACCCAAGGCCCAGTGCAAATTGCTGTTTTTTTGCCTATTTCAGTGTTTCGCAGAAAAAGAATATCAAACGGAATCCAAACGGAATGAAACCTTCGGGAGCGTGATTTTTGGAACAAACGTGATCCAGAGGACTTGGAGTGGACGTCAAGAAACATACGAGGAGGCCACGAGGCAGGGGGTGCGCCTACCCCCCTGGGCGCGCCCTCCACCCTCATGGGCCCCTCGTGGCTCCACCGACCTACTTCTTCCTCCTATATATACCTACTATAGGAGATATGCCTTAGAGGCAATAATAAATGATATTATTTATCTCCGAGTTCATAATTATGTTTATGTTCCATGCTATAACTGCAATGATTCTCGAGTCTGCAATATCCACGAGGCTCGGAGGAAGACTCAAATGCACGTGTGGAATAATAAACGGTAAGAAGTATTCCTAGTCTGGCCTCTAAGACTAGCTCAAGTGTTGCATGATGATTCTGTTTTCCTGGTCATGGGCATGTCTATGCCAGCAACTTTGAGGGCACAATGTTAAGAGAACATTTGTGTTGAATCGACCCGGATTGATGTTATGCTATGAGATTCATTCGTCACAAGTTTATTGGTACATAACACAGAGATGGTTAACGTTTGCATGATTCCTTAGACCATGAGAGTATCGAGTTTCTTCATGCTTGCTTCATGAACTTTGGGGTTTGTTAAACGTCATCCGTAAATGGGTGGCTATTACGGCGGCTTACGGGTTCATGGAAAAGTGTGTCAAGTAACTTGATAGCTCAAGATTGGGATTTGCTCCTCCGACGATGGAGAGATATCTCTGGGCCCTCTCGGTGTTACGGTATCCATCATCGTCTGGCCAAACACTTTGTGATTTGATCACGGGGATGCCGGAACACGATAACGAGAAAAGAGAACAATACCGGTAACGAGGTAACTAGCATAGTGGACAAGTTGTTGATCCACGGGAATGCCAACATGTCTCACCTCGGGTATTTGTAACATATCGCGAAGCAACAGGAATAGCACACGGCAACTGGAGGTTCACTCGAATATTTATTCGTGTGGGTATAGGGGTCAATATGGGTGTCCATGGCTCCGATGTTGATCATTGATCGGAAGGGGTTCCGGGTCATGTCTATACTTCACCGAACCTATAGGGTCACACGCTTAAGGGTCATCTATCTGCTGAATACTAGACAGGGAGTCTGAGAGAAAATCACCGAAAAAGTTTCGGACACCGAAAAGTTTCGGACAGCGGAATCGTACCGCAGAGAGAGGTCATCGGATAAGTTTCGATGATACCGAAAAGTTGTTTCGGGATACACCATTAAGTCAAATTGGTTTCGGCACATGCCTGATAATTCTTGGAGGATGCCAGAATCATTCTGGAAGCTTTTTGGAATTTTCTGAGATAAAAACCGGAAATGTTTCGGAGCTGCCGGAGCCACTTCAGATGCGTTTCGCAGATGAAAATCACTAAAACCGGAATTGTTTCGGAACGCGTTGAAAATCATTTTAGTGGGTACTGGAAATGTTCTTAGCCCACATAAATATTTTCAGTTCGATCAGACGTTGAAAAATGTCGTCGTGAATAGTGAAAATCAGCTTTATGGTTACTTTATGGAAAGCCACCTTTTGGGGCTTTGCTCCAAAAGATCTTGGGGATGACATGGATGGATAGGAGCCATTTTTTGGGCCCCTCATGGGGGTGTGGCCGGCCACATGGGGTATCCCCCCTTGGGGACCCTCTTGTTCCTTGGTTTCACTCCTAGGTCCTTGTGGAAGGACTTCATTCATGTGCATTTTGGGTTTTTTGTGAAACTACCCTACCCCCTTGGGATTTCCTATAAATAGAGGTGGAGGGGCAGCCCTCCACACTCATCCCTTGCTCTCATACACATGCCATGCATTATCTGGCTTCTTCTCTCCTTCCCACGAAAAGAGTTTCGTAGAGCCGTAAGGCTGTCTGGGTTCCGGCAGGAACTAGTTCTGGACGACGAAGCCCTGCCGGATAGATGACACCGTATATGTGCAACTCTGTAGAGAGATCGTAGTTTTGGTCTTAGTTCGTGAGTGCCTCCCGAAGGGCTGTCCGTGTGACCGTCCGAGTTTCGAAGGTCCTCCCGAAGGGCTGTCCGAGTGACCGTTCGAGTTTCGAAGGTCCTCCCGAAGGGCTGTCTGCGACACCGTCCGGGGGGGCTGTTCGACCTCCTCCCGGAGGGCTGTCTGAGGAGCAGATGAGGGTATACATCCTCGCGGTTGGGAGGATGTAAATCCTAGCTGCGGGGATCTGCACTGCCGATCGTCATCGACTCTACTTCCCGCTGCGCTACGAGTCGGTAATGAAAAAGATCAAACCATGTATGCAGTCTCCATAGTGGTCCTGGGCTGGTGCGTAGGTCAGAAATTTTTTGTTTCCTGTCGCGTTCCCCTTCAGTGGCATCAAGAGCCGTGCTATGCGTAGATGCAGGTTTCGATCTAGAATACATGGAGATGTATGGGTATTGCATAATATAATTAGGTAGTAGATGAGATCTATTGCTGATAATTATTTATGCGGGTGACAGATGAAATCTGTTACCCGAGGTTCTTGTTGCTTCCCTAGAATTTGCGTTTGCTCAATCTCGAGATAGCATGGTGGAATTTGACAAAGTTCTGGCAATCCATGATCCTGATTGATCATGGAAGTGCTATCAGTTCTTTGGGTTCTGCCGTAGTCAAAAGAAAGATGAAATTCGCAGATGAAAGGGCATTGCAGATATGATCTGCACGGGGGTCATGCGTATGACGAAGTTTAGTATGGGGCTCGAGATTTAATTATCCCGTGTTTCATACACCCCGAGATGTTAATCTAGCAACTTGAATAATCATACTTGATGATAAAACGTTGGTCGCTGCGGTTTAAGTCAAAACCTTAGAAGCCACGTAAAATAAATTTTGCATAAAACGATTAGAGGCGTCTAACTTGGTTTTGCGGATGTGCATATGATGTGGTATAGCAGTGCTCATACTAATTCGATTATGTATGAGATGACTATATGATGTAATTTGATTAACATGACCTGCGTGTCATGATTCAGCATGATGGTTGGAGCCATATGATTGCACTTTAATGACCTGCGTGTCAACCTTGTTGTAATGCATTATTTTGTTAGCTATAGAGATAGCAATATTATCTGGTGCATCGACAAGGTGGTGGCAATCTTCGCGAAGGTGAACACCGACGCGAATGCCGAAGACGAAGAAATGAAAGACTTCTCCGTCAGAAAGGGCTATACCATATCATGCTATTATGAATTGCCTGAGATGTTTATCCCTTATGATGCACCCTTCTTGATTGTGTGGTAGTCGCTTTTATTAGGGTGATCTCTCACTTAAAATACCAAGTAGTTAGTGTTCTCCCAAGTGTAGCACCGTCACGGCACCTATCTTTTCGGGGTGCGCCGTGTCACACGGGTACGAACGATTAGAGAAGTGTGAGGCAGGTGAGTTGAGACCTCGCAGCGAGATCATTTGGTTGTCTTGACGTTCAGGCATGACCGTCATGAGCTCGGAACACACGCATCGAAAGATGAACAAGAGTCACATAGAGATGTGATTGGCAAGTTGGCCTACCGGTTGAGATTTTTCGTCATCAGTGGTGTTACACCAATGGCGAACAATTGAAATGTGGGTCTTGTATCACTCACAATCAATTTTGAGAGATATTGATTTGAGTGGGAGCGCACTGTTGAATTAACATGTTTAATTCTTAGTGCAATTAATTATGAACATTGTCTAAGTGTTATATGCAAAATAGTTGTAGAATAATGGCTCGCGTTTCCACCTTCCCTGTTAAAATTGAATAGCTGTTAAATATCCGGTTAAAACTTTACGATTGGTACCGTAATATGAGGATTGTCCTCAAAAGTGCCGAGAAGGACTTTGTCCTATCGCATGCTTTCCGTATCCTCCCGCTAATGCTATGGGTCATGTGACTCTCGTCCTTTGATCCAAAAGCTAGAATTCTGTTACGGTCAAGTGGAATATGTTTGCTTCCATGAAACCCAAACTTCGAAAGTTGGGATAGTTATATGATATTCATGGAACTGAAAATTATTTTCAGATACAAACAAAGCAATGTTTGTTTGCAAGTATTAGTAAAAGTGTTTACTATGCATTTGACTGTTGGGAAAGGGATCCAGAAGAACGCCTGTCATATAATGAAAGGTGAATAAAACAACAACTTAAAGAGAAAGGAAGTGTCCAAAGGGTGTTAGTATGACTTACACGCCTAGGAAGTCCGGGGCTAATGCCACTCTTAAGTTGGGTGCTTCTTCTGAGAGTAGGAGAAATACTAAAAGTTAAACTGCTAGAAGTATAAAGGCAAAAGGAAAGAAGACTGGAATATCCAGCTCATGTATGAATGTCATACAAGTTTTTGATGTATAGAAGGCTGGTCAAAGATATAGTTCTTGCGAATTATGGTTAAACATGTTAATCACTAATTCTTGGGTATTGTGAGTTCATCACAAAAATGCCCGCTCGATTGCATTCTGTTGCAACTCGATGTAAGAACTACTATGGCCTGAAAGACTAGCTAGAAATGAGGTTAAGGTATACACAGGGAACATAGTAAATGTTACTATACCTTCCATCGGTGTATTGCCATCTGTATTTATTTTCATAATTCATTTAGAGTTTTACAAACTCTATCCCATTGCATAAGGCATCTTGCAAGAAGGTTGTTCATAAGAGAACTTTTTATGTTCGATGTTATGAATAACACAAGGGCCATACTTTCATTATGAATGAGATGTATGTTATGAATATTGATAATAATACAATACCTCTGGGTTTACTTTCATAATTCATTTTAGAGTTTCATACACTCTAGCCCATTGCACAATGTTTGTTGCAAAAGAGTTGTTCATAAAAACAACAATTATTGTTAAGTATTATGAATAACATAAGGGCCATACTTCCATCATCGATGGGACGTATGTTATGAATATTGAGGGTAATATGATACATCCATAACACTGATGCTAAATGTCACAAGACTAAAAGAATACCACACAAGTGTGGCACTACATTTGGTCACATTGGAGAAACCCGCATGGAAAATTCCATTATGATGGATTTTGAAGTCTTTTTGATTTTGAATCATCTGACACTTGCAACTTTCCTCCGAAAAGTGAAGTGACTAAAATACCGTTCACAGGCCATAAGGAACGAACAACAAACTTATTAGTGATCATACATTTGATGTGTGTAGTCCGATAAGTGTTTTTAGTGGTGGATTTATTTATCTTCAGAAATGACTCAAGTAGATATATGGATATTTACTTGATGAGACGTAAGTCTGGATCTTTTGAAATCATTCGAAAGGTTCTCAAAAATGAAGTAGAAGTTATTGTAACAAGAAAATTATGTTTCTGCAATTTGATTGCACAAAGGAATATTTGAGTTACATGTTTAGCGAATGTCTGATGAGTTGTGAAAGGGGTTTCATAAACTTGCACCTCCCGGAACACCACTGCAAGTGGAAAGTCCGTGGAGATGTAATCAAACCATTTATGACATGGTAATGTCAAAGATGACATAAATAAATTTGCCATTATCCCTTTTAAAGTGATGCTTTAGAGACTGCGGCTTTTACACTGAAAAGAGCTACATCGGGTCTGTTAAAATGAAGCCATGGTATGGTACGCCCAACCATGTTATATCTTTTCTTAACATTTGGATTATGGGGCTTGTGTAAAAGGTTACAAACCTATTCCAAATCAGACAAGTGCTACTTTGTAGGTTATACCAAAATGTTGGGTATTCCTCCCTCACTATACCGAGGTAAATAGTTTTGCCGCGAAACGGTGTGCTTTTAAAGAGAATGGTTCTTTCTAAAAGGTGAGTGGGAGAATAGTGCAACTCGACGAGATAAACAGTATCTTCATCAGATCAAAGGAAAGAGAGCTTGGAAGAAATTCCAGAGTTTCCTACTGCGACTGATACAGAAGTCTCTACAATAAAATGTATGAACTTCGGTCGAACTTGCAGCTGAACCACGTAGGCAAGGCTCGTGCAAACCTCTCAGGTGCGCAAACGAGATATTGTTGTTAGACAACATTATACCTACGATACACAAGGAAGCGTTGATGGGCCCTGACTCCGGAATTGGCTAAATGCCAATACAACCCGAGTTAGTTTCCATATAAGTGATTCAAGATTAAAACCTTGATACACCTTTCGGAAGACTTAGAGTCTAACGAATATTTATGGAACTTAAAACTGATACGGATAAAATGTTTTATCCATAAAGCTCGACTTGTTGAAATAATACGATGAGGTTGTTTTCATCGTAGCGATGCTTAAAGTCGGTTCGGGTTGAACTAGCAATTAATACATATTTCAATCATGAGATATGAAACATGGATGATAAAAGGATTTCCATCTGATGGAAATGAAAGCTAGGACTTGTATATGATACAGTCCAAAGTAATTTGTCGATCCAGAGGATGCTAGTAGGTATGCAAACTTCAGAGTTCCAGCAATGGACAGAAGAGAGCAAAATGGAGTTGGAATCTTCGTGTTTTGATGAAATGGTCAAATGGGTTTTGACTTCATCAATGGGTAACGAAGATGCTTGTAATTCAAGAAAGTAAGTGGGAGCGTAATAATATTTCTAAAAACCTTATGTGCTTGGCACATTGGTAATTGGAAATAAATTTCTTGACACAAATTAGGACTTCATTTGAAAATAGTTTTTCGATGAAGTGCTTAGGCTAAATAGCCTCAATATTAGGCATGATGATCTATGGAGATAGATTTACCTAATGGGGCTAAGCAATGAATACATATTGACAAGATGCTAAAACCTTTTAGCATTTAAAACGCTAAGGAGTGATCTTGCCAAAGTCACATGGAAAGAGTTTTTGCAAGACTCGGTGTCCCAAAACACTGATGAGTAAAATACATGATGCAGATTCCACACACTTTTGTGTTTGGATTAATCATGTATTCCATGGTATGTAAAACAACCAGATATGTCCGATACTCCCAAGGAGTTGCGGGTATGGATACCAAAGTGATCGAATTACTGATCATGGGACAACAGTGAAAGATGTCACAGAGTACTAGAGTAAGTACTGATGACATGGTTTTCTCGCAAGCAGAGATCATGAAGAGTTCGTTGTAAAATGTTACATCGATAGAGTCTTCATCTTTTCTCCATGCGATTTTCGATTTAAATTAAGGGTTTTGTGTAACACACAATGTGGTGGCACAGTTAGTTGGAATTTGTTCAAACTAGTTACTGTGGCGAATTCTATAACAAGGGCTAAGTATGTTGACGCTTTAGAAGCGACAAAGAAGATGTTGAATCATATAGTTCATTCATGAACTTAGTATAGTTCCAAGATGGCTTTTGACAATGGGACACTACTGCAGGTAGTTGCTCCATAACTCAGTCTGAGGAATCCAGATTCGACCTGTGATTCACATACATACAAAGCCAAGTCCACACAAAATATGAATTTTGTGAAAACGTGAAAACGCGAGGACATGCAAAGATACACACGGAACTGAAGTCGTCAGATCCATTGGACATCAGGCTATACCACAAGCGAAGCATATTTACACCGGTGTGCCACAGGTGTGAAGTGCATTAGCATAAGCTAGATTATTGACTCTAGTGCAAGTGGGAGTCTGTAGGAGATATGCCCTAGAGGCAATAATAAATGATATTATTTATCTCTGAGTTCATAATTATGTTTATGTTCCATGCTATAACTGCAATGATTCTCGAGTCTGCAATATCCACGAGGCTCGGAGGAAGACTCAAATGCACGTGTGGAATAATAAACGGTAAGAAGTATTCCTAGTCTGGCCTCTAAGACTAGCTCAAGTGTTGCATGATGATTCTGTTTTCCTGGTCATGGGCATGTCTATGCCAGCAACTTTGAGGGCACAATGTTAAGAGAACATTTGTGTTGAATCGACCCGGATTGATGTTATGCTATGAGATTCATTCGTCACAAGTTTATTGGTACATAACACAGAGATGGTTAACGTTTGCATGATTCCTTAGACCATGAGAGTATCGAGTTTCTTCATGCTTGCTTCATGAACTTTGGGGTTTGTTAAACGTCATCCGTAAATGGGTGGCTATTACGGCGGCTTACGGGTTCATGGAAAAGTGTGTCAAGTAACTTGATAGCTCAAGATTGGGATTTGCTCCTCCGACGATGGAGAGATATCTCTGGGCCCTCTCGGTGTTACGGTATCCATCATCGTCTGGCCAAACACTTTGTGATTTGATCACGGGGATGCCGGAACACGATAACGAGAAAAGAGAACAATACCGGTAACGAGGTAACTAGCATAGTGGACAAGTTGTTGATCCACGGGAATGCCAACATGTCTCACCTCGGGTATTTGTAACATATCGCGAAGCAACAGGAATAGCACACGGCAACTGGAGGTTCACTCGAATATTTATTCGTGTGGGTATAGGGGTCAATATGGGTGTCCACGGCTCCGATGTTGATCATTGATCGGAAGGGGTTCCGGGTCATGTCTATACTTCACCGAACCTATAGGGTCACACGCTTAAGGGTCATCTATCTGCTGAATACTAGACAGGGAGTCTGAGAGAAAATCACCGAAAAAGTTTCGGACACCGAAAAGTTTCGGACAGCGGAATCGTACCGCAGAGAGAGGTCATCGGATAAGTTTCGATGATACCGAAAAGTTGTTTCGGGATACACCATTAAGTCAAATTGGTTTCGGCACATGCCTGATAATTCTTGGAGGATGCCAGAATCATTCTGGAAGCTTTTTGGAATTTTCTGAGATAAAAACCGGAAATGTTCCGGAGCTGCCGGAGCCACTTCAGATGCGTTTCGCAGATGAAAATCACTAAAACCGGAATTGTTTCGGAACGCGTTGAAAATCATTTTAGTGGGTACTGGAAATGTTCTTAGCCCACATAAATATTTTCAGTTCGATCAGACGTTGAAAAATGTCGTCGTGAATAGTGAAAATCAGCTTTATGGTTACTTTATGGAAAGCCACCTTTTGGGGCTTTGCTCCAAAAGATCTTGGGGATGACATGGATGGATAGGAGCCATTTTTTGGGCCCCTCATGGGGGTGTGGCCGGCCACATGGGGTATCCCCCCTTGGGGACCCTCTTGTTCCTTGGTTTCACTCCTAGGTCCTTGTGGAAAGACTTCATTCATGTGCATTTTGGGTTTTTTGTGAAACTACCCTACCCCCTTGGGATTTCCTATAAATAGAGGTGGAGGGGCAGCCCTCCACACTCATCCCTTGCTCTCATACACATGCCATGAATTATCTGGCTTCTTCTCTCCTTCCCACGAAAAGAGTTTCGTAGAGCCGTAAGGCTGTCTGGGTTCCGGCAGGAACTAGTTCTGGACGACGAAGCCCTGCCGGATAGATGACACCGTATATGTGCAACTCTGTAGAGAGATCGTAGTTTCGGTCTTAGTTCGTGAGTGCCTCCCGAAGGGCTGTCCGTGTGACTGTCCGAGTTTCGAAGGTCCTCCCGAAGGGCTGTCCGAGTGACCGTTCGAGTTTCGAAGGTCCTCCCGAAGGGCTGTCTGCGACACCGTCCGGGGGGCTGTTCGACCGCCTCCCGGAGGGCTGTCTGAGGAGCAGATGAGGGTATACATCCTCGCGGTTGGGAGGTTGTAAATCCTAGCTGCGGGGATCTGCACTGCCGATCGTCATCGACTCTACTTCCCGCTGCGCTACGAGTCGGTAACGAAAAAGATCAAACCATGTATGCAGTCTCCATAGTGGTCCTGGGCTGGTGCGTAGGTCGGAAATTTTTTGTTTTCTGTCGCGTTCCCCTTCACCTACGTACCCCGAAACCATCGAGGGGCACCACAAAAACCTAATTCCACCGCCGCAACCTTCTGTACCCGTGAGATCCCATCTTGGGGCCTTTTTCGGCGCTCCGCCGGAGGGGGCATCGATCACGGAGGGCTTCTACATCAACACCATAGCCTCTCCGATGATGTGTGAGTAGTTTACCACAGACCTTCGGGTCCATAGTTATTAGCTAGATGGCTTCTTCTCTCTCTTTGGATCTCAATACAAAGTTTTCCTCGATCTTCTTGGAGTTCTATTCGATGTAACTCTTTTTGCGGTGTGTTTGTCGAGATCCGATGAATTGTGGGTTTATGATCAAGATTATCTATGAAGAATATTTGAATCTTCTCTGAATTCTTTTATGTATGATTGGTTATCTTTGGAAGACTCTTCGAATTATCAGTTTGGTTTGGCCTACTAGATTGGTCTTTCTTGCAATGGGAGAAGTGCTTAGCTTTGGGTTCAATCATGCGGTGCTCGATCCCAGTGACAGTAGGGGAAACGACACGTATTGTATTGTTGCCATCGAGGATAAAAAGATGGGGTTTATATCATATTGCATGAGTTTATCCCACTAGATCATGTCATCTTACCTAATGCGTTACTCTGTTCTTATGAACTTAATACTCTAGATGCATGCTGGATAGCGGTCGATGTGTGGAGTAATAGTAGTAGATGGAGGCAGGAGTCGGTCTACTTGTCACGGATGTGATGCCTATATACATGATCATGCCTAGATATTCTCATAATTATGCACTTTTCTATCAATTGCTCGACAGTAATTTGTACACCCACCGTAATACTTATGCTATCTTGAGAGAAGCCACTAGTGAAACCTATGGCCCCCAGGTCTATTCTCCATCATACAAGTTTACATCTATTTTACTTTGCGTTCTTTACTTTCACTCTTTATCATAAAAATACCAAAAATATTATCTTATCATCTCTATCAGATCTCACTTTTGTAAGTGGCCGTGAAGGGATTGACAACCCCTTTATCGCGTTGGTTGCAAGGTTCTTATTTGTTTGTGCAGGTATAAGGCGACTTGCGTGTAACCTCCTACTGGATTGATACCTTGGTTCTCAAAAACTGAGGGAAATACTTACGCTACTTTGCTGCATCACCCTTTCCTCTTCAAGGGAAAAACCAACACATGCTCAAGAGGTAGCAGGCCGCTGCATCCACGAATCTGGACGGACATGGCCCCATTGCTACCCCAAAAGAACGAAAAGCAAACGAAACGGACGTCCATTAGGATCGTGCATTGGAGTTGCCTTATAAGGCCAACTCCATCGCGCGACCCCAAACGGATGTTCGCTTTGCCCGGATTCTGTCCGTTTGGGTAGGGCGATGGGGTCATGTCCGGGCCTGTCCTGGGATGCGGTGGCCGTGCGCCCAGCGCGCGGCCGCATCCTTTGGCCCCATCTTGCCCGCCTCCATTTTAAAAACAACAACGTTCGAAATACCAAGCCCTAGTTCAGGCCAGAGGCCCTAGTTCACGCCGGCAACAGAGTCAGCGGCCTACACGTCCTCGCCGGCAACATAGCCAGCGGCCGGCAACATAGCCAGCCTCCAAAATGAATAGTTTTGTTCGCCGGCAACACAGCCATCCTCCAAAATGAATGTGTATCTCACCGGCACACAACCAGTGGCCCAGCGGGCGGCACCCATGCCAACCTCCAAAAAAGAACGGCCACGGCCGATCGGACGACCCAGTTCAGGCCGTCGGCGTCGAACATCTCCTTCCGCCTGTCCTCGAACCAGCTCCTCGTCTTCTCACTCATCTTGGTCAAGTCCACGCTCATGATCGCAAGGGCCACCTCCTTTGCTTTGGTTGCGGCATTGGTGGCCTCGATGTTGAGCTGCCTCCGCCTGGCCTTGACATTGGCGGCCTTGATGTCGAGCTGCCTCTGCCTGGACTTGACATTGGCGGCCTTGATGTCGAGCTTCCTTTGCCGGGACGCCTCCTCCATGTCGATCTCCCTCTTCTTGGCCGCCTCCTCCATCTCAAGCTTCTTCCTTTGAAGCTCTAGGTATTGCTTCATTTGCTCGTCCTTGTTTTGCCGCTTCTTCTCGTCCCTCACATCCTTTTGAGACATCATGCCATGCAAAGTCTCATGCAAGGCCATTGATGAGGCATCACGTATGTATTGGAGTTGGTCTTGCCCCTCGGCCTCTTCAACACCTTGCCATCTCCACCTCCGGCGAACTTGGTCGTCTTCTTGCCTCTCTTCCTTTGAAGTTCACGATATTGATCCTTGAACTTATGGTAATTGTTGATGATCGTCCAACAATGCGTAAGAGTGAATGGCTTGTCATTGTGCCGGGCCTTGAATGCTTCCAAAGATTGAAATGCCTACACCACATGATCAACAACAATTGAACATGCAAACATATACAAGGCCGAAGTCTCATGGCCGTAGCAACGAAAGAACTAGGATGAGGAGAGCATACCATGTCCCCAACGCCGAGACCACTCACGGGCCGTGCTTCAACGCTCTCAAATGCGGCGCAATACTTGTTGCACTCTTGTTGGATGAACAACCACCTCTTTGGAATCGAGGTGATGCCAAAGTTGCTTGTAATTTGGTAGGGCTCAAACATCTTCCTTTCACGGAATGTTTTGTGGACTCTCGTCCAAAAAACAAGGCCCTTTTGTTGCGCGCCGGTCCTTGGATCTTGGCTAATCTCCATCCAACATTGGCAAATCAACTTGTCCTCCTCTTGTGTATATGAACCCGTGCAAATGCTCTTCCTCCTCTTTTGTGCTTCCGCTCTTTGGGTGAGCTCGTCGATGAACAATGGCTCGCCACCAATATCAATGTCATTGCCTTCTTATTCATAACCATCACCTTCGCAATAGATGTCATCGTCTTCATGCCACGAGTCACCATGGTCGTAGTCAGCACGGTTGTCGGCCTCTTCATCGGCAACGTACTGGGCGCGGCCATCCTGACTTTGGGTCTCGTCGGGATCGTAGGCACGGCCATGCCCACCCTCGAAGATCACATCCTCCATGAACTGGTTGTAGAAGGGGTCGTCGACCGGTGGCATTGATGTTGGCATTCCGTCGAACAAGACACGGGGGGACGGCATTGTGCCCATAAACGGTGGCCGTGCTTGCTTTCTTTTCATCTCGACGGACGACCGGCCGCCGCGGCTGGACCCTGGCGTGACGTTGAGGTCGATGACGACCGAGGGGCGCGGGGTGGACGGCGCGATCATGCCAACGTCCGGCGACCCCGAGAAACGGGTCTGGCCGTCGTGCCTTGGCGGAGGAAAGCCGGGCGACATAGGTGTGGTCCGCGACGTCGGCGACTGGCAGTGCGGAGGCCTGGCGACCGACGAGCCTGTGCTCGCCCGGCCGACGGCCGCTGCAGAGGAACCCGCCGGACGACAAATGCCAAGCATGAGGAGGGCGTGCGCTTTGTTGACGATGGCCGCCTTCTCCTCAACCTTGGCCTTGTGCCGCGCGGCCTCCATCGCATCGCGCTCGGCGGCGAACTTGGTCGCGGCGGCATTGCCCTTGACGACCGCAATCCGGTTCCTCCTCTTCGTCGATTCCGCGTCCAACTTGGCGAGCTCCTCCGGCATGCACTCCGACCGCGGCTTCCTTGGCCGCCTTCTTCTTGACCTTCCCGAGCGGGTCGACGGCCAAGCCACCGGAATTCGGCTGGGCGTCGGCCATGGACGGGGGAGGAAGGGGGCGGCGGGACGTGGGAGGGTTTGGGGGGAAATGCCGCCAAATGGGGCGCAGGGAGGTTTTGCTTTGTGCCACCGACAGGCGGGTCAGGGGAGGACAAGCACGCGCGTCCCGCCTGTCCGCGCGCTGTCCGTTTCACCCCAAAATCGGCGCAAACTTGGGCCTGGGATGGGTCAAAAGCGGACAGAAAACGGACAAAAGTCCGTTTGCTCCCGCGCGCTGGGCCGTCTAGTTCGTCCATTTTACCCCAAACGGACGCACCCGGACATGATGGGGTCACGCGGTGGACTTGGCCTCCACCGCGCGACCCTATCCTGTACGCCCCCGTCCATTTGGGGTGAAAGGGACAAACGAGACGGCCCAGCGCGCGGGCGCAAACGGACTTTTGTCCGCTTTGTGTCCGCTTTCGACCCATCCCCGGCCCAAGTTTGCGCCGGTTTTGGGGTGAAACGGACAGCGCGCGGACGGGCGGGACGCGCGCGCTTGTCCTCCCCTGGCCCGCCTGTCGGTGGGAGAAACCAAACCCTCCCTCCCACGCCCATTTGGCGCCATTCCCCCAAACCCTCCCACGTCCCTCCCGCCGCCCCCTCTCTCCCCCGTCCATGGCCGACGCCCCGCCGAGTTCCGACGGCCTGGCCGTCGACCCGCCCGCAAAGGTGAAGAAGAAGGCGCCAAGGAAGTCGCGGTCGGAGTGCACGCCGGAGGAGATCGCCAAGTTGGACGCGGAATCGGCGAAGAGGAGGGAACGGAGAGCGGTCGTCAAGGTCAATGCCGCCGCGGCCAAGTTCGCCGCCCAGCGCGATGAGCTGGAGGCCGCGCGGCGCAAGGCCGCTGCCGACGAGAAGGAGGACCTCGTCAACAAAGCGCACGCCATCCTCATGCTTGGCATGGGCCGTCCGGCCGGGTTCCCTGCAGCGGCCGTCGGCCCGGCGAGCAGAGGCTCGGCGGTCGCCCGGCCTACGCACTGCTAGTCGCCGACGTCGCGCACCGCGCCCATGTTGCCCCGCTTTCCTCCGCCAAGGCACGACGGCCAGACCCGTTTCTCGGGGTCGCCGGACGTTGGCATGATCGCGCCGTCCATCCCGCGCCCCTCGGTCGTCATCGACCTCAACGTCACGCCGGGGTCCAGCCGCGGCGGCCGGCCGTCCGTCGAGATGCAAAGAAAGCAAGCACGGCCACCGTTTACGGGCACAATGCCGTCCCCCCGTGTCTTGTTCGACGGAATGCCAACACCAACGCCACCGGTCGACGACCCCTTCTACAACCAGTTCATGGAGGATGTGATCTTCGAGGGTGGGCATGGCCGTGCCTACGATCCCGACGGGACCCAAAGTCAGGATGGCCGCGCCCAGTACGTTGCCGATGAAGAGGCCGACGACCGTGCTGACTACGACCATGGTGACTCGTGGCATGAAGACGATGACATCTATTGCGAAGGTGATGGTGATGAATAAGAATTCAATGACATTGATATTGGTGGCGAGCCATTGTTCATCGACGAGCTCACCCAAAGAGCGGAAGCACAAAAGAGGAGGAAGAGCATTCGCACGGGTTCATATACACAAGAGGAGGACAAGTTGATTTGCCAATGTTGGATGGAGATTAGCCAAGATCCAAGGACCGGCGCGCAACAAAAGGGCCTTGTTTTTTGGACGAGAGTCCACAAAACATTCCATGAAAGGAAGATGTTTGAGCCCTACCAATTTACAAGCAACCGTGGCATCGGCTCGATTCAAAAGAGATGGTTGTTCATCCAACAAGAGTGCAACAAGTATTGCGCCGCATTTGAGAGCGTTGAAGCACGGCCTGTGAGTGGTCTCGGCGTTGGGGACATGGTATGCTCTCCTCTTCCTAGCCCTTTCCTTGCTACGGCCATGAGACTTCGCCCGTCTATATGTTTGCATGTTCACTTGTTGTTGATCATGTGGTGTAGGCATTTCAATCTTTGGAGCCATTCAAGGCCCGACACAATGAGAAGCCATTCACTCTTACGCATTGTTGGACGATCATCAACAATTGCCCTAAGTTCAAGGACCAATACCGTGAACTACAAAGGAAGAGAGGCAAGAAGACGACCAAGTTCGCCGGAGGTGGAGATGGCGAGGCGTTGAAGAGGCCGAGGGGCAAGACCAACTCCAAGGTTGACGACATACGTGATGCCTCATCCATGGCCTTGCATGAGACTTTGCATGGCATGATGTCTCAAAAGGATGTGAGGGACGGGAAGAAGCGGCAAAGCAAGGACGAGCAAATGAAGCAATACCTAGACCTTCAAAGACAGAAGCTTGAGATGGAGGAGGCGGCCAAGCGGAGGAAGATCGACATGGAGGAGGCGGCCCGGCAAAGGCAGCTCGACATCGAGGCCGACAACGTCAAGGCCAGGCAGAGGCAGCTCGACATCGAGGCCACCAATGCCGCCACCAAAGCGAAGGAGGTGGCCCTTGCGATCATGAGCGTGGACTTGTCGAAGATGAGCGAGAAGACGAGGGCCTGGTTCGAGGCCAGGCAGAAGGAGATGCTCGACGCCGAAGGCCTGAACTAGGTCGTCCGATCGGCGTCGGCCGTTCTTTTTTGGAGGCTGGCATGGGTGCCGCCCGCCCGCTGGGCCGCTGGCAATGTGCCGGCGAGAAAACATTCATTCTGGAGGCCGGCTGTGTTGCCGGCCGCTGGCTGTGTTGCCGGCGAGGACAACTATTCATTTTGGAGGCTGACTGTGTTGCCAGCCGCTGGCTGATGCCGGCGATGGACGTGTAGGCCGCTGGCTCTGTTGACGGCGTGATGAACCGGGGCCGCTGGACTAGGGCTTGGCATTTGAAACGTTGTTTTTAGTTTTTTAAATAGACGCGTACAGGATGGGGCAAATGGATGCGGCCGGGATACACCCGGACACGACCCCAAATCCCTACCCAAACGGACAGAATCCGTACAAAACGGACGTTCGTTTGGGGTCGCGCGGTGAAGTTGGCCTAACCACCCTAGACTCAGGCAGGATATGAGAAGTGCCGGTCAGTCCGGCCGAGCTTGGGCGGATATGGGTCCGGTTGTAGATGCTCTGAGATGATCATCGGATACCGTTCCACACGGAGGCTCTTGTCACAGTGACTGGCGAGTAAACAATGTCACGTAGTACGTACTACCGACGGCCGTCTCCATGGGAACCAGCTCGAAAGCGCAGGCAGCGCAGCAGCAGCGCACGGCAAAGCAACGAGGCAGTGCAACGCGACGCGATGCACCCCATCCATCGTTTCCGTGTGTCACAGCGAAAGACGCAAGAATCCAAGCACACATTCCCACCCGTGGCAGTGCAGCACTACCCAGGCACCCATGCTCCCCGCCACCCTCCCTTCCTCCTGCGTTCACAGCTTGCTAGCTGTTCACAAGCGTTCACTCCTCCCTCACTGACTCACTCCCCTCTTTCTTCTTCCCCACACGCTAGCGCGTTCACTCCAAATGGCAGCGTGAGCTCAGCCCAGCTCGCTTCAGTCTCGCCGAGCTTGCGTGGGTGATGGCGTGGTAGGTGGTAGGTGCCTAGCGAGCGAGCGAGCGGGGCTTGTCGTCTCGTCGACCGAGGGCGTGCGCCGGCCGTCGGCCGTTTGTTTGCACGCGCGATGCCAATGCCAATGCCCGCGCGGCGGCGGCTGCTCGTGCTCGTGCTCCTGCACCTCCTCTTCCTCCTCCCTTCTTCCTCCGCCTCCCTCCATCGCCGCCGCGACGGCAGCCATCACCAGTGGCACGGCGGGAGGAGGGCGCTGCACGAGCCGCTGTTCCCTCTCGAGAGCGCGCCGGCGCTGCCGCCCCCGCCCCCCGCGCCCTTCTTCCCGTTCCTGCCCGACGCGGCGCCTCCGCAGCCGCCTACGGTGGCCAACCCCGCGCCAGCTGCCGTCGGCGTCGGCGATGTGGGCGCCGGCGGCGACCCGTCGTCCTCCTCGCTGCCGAACCCCACGGCGCCGGCCAACATGTCCTCCCTGGCCTTGCCGGTCCCCCGCAGCACGCCGGCGCCGCTCCGCGCGTTCCTCTCCTCGCACCGCCTGCTCACCGTCCTCCTCCTCGTCGCCGCCGTGGCCTCCGCCGTGCTGGCCGCCGCGCTCGTCTACCTCCTCGCCCGCCGCCGCCGCGGCCGACCCGAGCCCGAACCCGAAGCGTATGAAAAGCCGGCCTTGCCTAAGCCTTCGACGGCCAAGCCCGCGCTCCACGATGACGACCAGCACCCCCGGGGCTCCACCGCCACCATCTCCAGCACCAGCTCGCCAGAGCTCCGGCCCATGCCGCCCCTGCCTCGCCAGTTCCAGCAGCAGGCAAGGATGAGCCCGCTGTCAAGCCCCATCCTTGAGGACAGAATAGGGAACATCCGGGCGCCGCCGGTGAGTGTTCCACCGCCAGCGCCGCCCCCACCACCTCCTCCGCCAATGCCACCGAGCAAAGGCAACGGGCGCGCGCAAACGGCACCTGCACCTCCAACGCCGCCCCCTCTGCTGCCGCGAGCCGGCAACGGAAGCGGCTGGCTGCCGAGGCGGCTCTCCGAGCGCCCCGCGCCCACGGTGATCCGGGCCTCGGCGGGGGCAGTCCACCCCGAGGAGTCGCCGCAGTCGGAGGAGAAGGACGTGGACGCCGGCGCGGCTGCTCTACCAAAGCTGAAGCCGCTGCACTGGGACAAGTTCCGCGCGAGCTCCGGCCGGCCGACGGTGTGGGACCAGCTCAAGGCAAGCTCATTCCGGTGAGCCCTCCCCACCACTCCTGGAGTACTTCATTTATCATAATGTACTCTGCATCATAGCTGCTGCCATGTATTGGATTCATTTCGTTCTGAAACTGACTATGTCCATTTGTGCCACTGCCGTGTACCAAAAACAGAGTGAACGAGGAGATGATCGAGACATTGTTCGTCTCCAACTCGACGAGGAGGATGCCCAAGAACGGATTCAAGGAGGCAAACGGGGCACCCTTCAACCAGGAGAACAAGGTGCTCGACGCGAAGAAATCGCAGAACATCGCGATCATGCTGCGGGCGCTCGACGCCACCAAGGAAGAAGTGTGCAAGGCCCTGCTTGATGGTGAGATGAGATGACACAATACCCACACACATTTCAGATTGTTAAATCATCTGGCTCCATGAACATTTTGCTTGTGTTACCATTTCTTGGAAGTGCAGGCCAGGCAGATAGCCTAGGAACTGAGCTGCTGGAGATGCTGCTGAAGATGGCCCCTACTAGAGAGGAAGAGCTCAAGCTTAGAGAGTACAGGGAGGATGCTCAGTCGAAGCTCGGCCCCGCCGAGAGCTTCCTCAAGGCGGTGCTCGGGATACCGTTCGCCTTCAAGAGGGCGGAGGCGATGCTCTACATCGCCAACTTCGATTCGGAGGTCGATTACCTCAAGACCGCCTTCAAAACCCTCGAGGTACTAATCATGTCCTAACTTGTACTGTAAACAGTTTTAGATGACAAAAAGGGTCAGGCGTGCCATGACACTGTCTCTGAATCGAGTAAAAGGACTCTTGTTTCTGTAAAGGTGTGCTTGGCGAGCTAAAGCACCGTATGTGCCATGTTCCCATGATCATTCACCGCATTGTGATCTTTACCAATCACCACATTGTGATCTTTACCATTTACTGTCATCATGTAGACATGTTGGGCACAATCATGTACTATTGTTCAAAACTTCAAATTATTGATTCAGGTGTTCATTGCATCATGGTGGTAAATAATCACTTATCATCTTGTCATCCGTTACCATTTCAGGCAGCATGTGAGGAGCTCAGGGGCAGCAGGCTGTTCCACAAGATCTTGGATGCCGTCCTGAAGACGGGTAACCGGATGAACACCGGCACGAACCGCGGGAACGCTCACGCCTTCAAGCTTGACTCGCTCCTCAAGTTGGTCGATATAAAGGGCACAGATGGCAAGACGACGCTCCTGCACTTCGTCATTGAAGAGATCACCAAGTCCGAGGGTGCCAACATTGTAGCCACGAGCCCAACAAAAGACAAGGCGAGCACCGTTGCAGATGATTTCCAGTGCAAGAAGGTTGGCCTGAAGATTGTGGCTAGCCTCGGCGGTGAGCTCAGCAACGTCAAGAAGGCGGCAGGAATGGACTCCGACTCGCTGGCCAGCTGCGTCTCGAAGCTCTCAGCCGGTGTGAGCAAGATCAGCGACGTCCTGCAGCTGAACCAGCAGCTCGGTTCGGATGAGCGCTGCAAGAGGTTCCGCGCCTCCATCGGGGAGTTCCTGCAGAAGGCCGAAGCCGAGATTACGGCGGTGCAGGCTCAGGAGGGACTCGCCCTCTCCCTCGTCAGGGAGACGACCGAGTTCTTCCACGGCAACTCTGCCAAGGAGGAAGGCCACCCACTGAGGATCTTCATGGTGGTGCGCGACTTCCTCGCCGTTCTCGACCGCGTCTGCAAGGACGTCAGCAGGATGAACGAAGGGAAGGCGCCAGTGGGCTTCAGCACCTCGCGCCGGGTGGAGGCCGCGGCGGTTCCTCCACAGTTCAGTGCAGCAGCGCAGTCCAGCAGCTCCGAGGAAGAGACCTCGTCGTCATCGTCGTAGTAGCCGTCAGTAGCCATGATACTGAATGTCTCAGCTTGGAATCTGCATCTTAGCTATTGTCTAGAGGAGCAGCAATGCAGGAACCCAACCTATGATCATAACTAGTATTCCGTATTTTGTAACTTCAGCAGATAAGTGTAGATCAAAGCCTATATAATGTAGTAGTACATGATGATGATTCCGCATGCTACAGCATCATCCACCAGCACCAGCCAATGGCCTACCAGCAAAGGTGAAAGTGTCATTTGTACATGATGATTCAGACATGCCAAGAATCAATCACTAGCAGTAGTAGATGAAATCTTTTGGCAAATTGACCGTTCTGAATCTCATGATAAAAGCTCAGTCTAAAAGAACCATCACATGATCAAAGTAGAAGTAGCCAGTAGCTACATTTACTTACTCCAGCTACCACCTTTCAGGATCTGCTAGGATTCGTCTTTTGCTCCCCATGCTGACAAGAGAATTATCTCTGCATTCCCCTCTGACCTGAAGGCAATGGCCTCTATCTTTGTTTACATGCTGGAACAAAAAAGCAATTACATATATAATTAATGGACAGTGCCCTCACAAAAGGCACATTTTTTGGGTCTCGAGGTTGGGGTTATTATATATCCTATACTACTATACTCCAAATAATTTCCCAAAAGAAACGCCAAAAAGCTACACTTTCGCCGGTCTGCTGCCAGCATGCTGCTTATCTGCTGCTGATGTTCATTCAAATCATAGGGTACATCTCCCACTAGTTAACATGGCCAGTAAAAAGTTGCTAAAATTATGGCTGGAACCAATGACCCCGCCGAAGGATCAATCGAACAAACCCTCTGCATCCATGCGGTCTAATATACGGCGTGCCTCTTCTTCGGTTGAGGGAACAACGTTGCGGATGTTAACTCCATTCTTCAGGGCGTCGCTGCCGACTGAGAAGGTGAAGTGGAATGTGTTGGAGATCTGTTTGTTGGACAACACCATCAGCAATGTAGTATGGTGAATGGAAGTATTCAACCAGGTACAAAAGACTAGAGGTATAGTTGCTGCAGTTAAAACAGTTTCTCCTGGGCAGCAGTGTGAGATTACCTCGCTTTTTCGGAGCTCAGGCCTTGTTACATGAGCGACAACTTCGACATTTACCAGGGGCTGCCATTTATTCTCAAGCTGGGTAAACAAGACACATGATTTGAATCGAAGGAAGTCTCCAACATCCACCTGTGCAATCACAATTTGACATCGTTATTCTTCACATTACGGGAAAAGCAATTTATAGTTTCTGAAACAGATTTCACAACTGCTACCATGATCCAGTCATACATAACATCTTCAGTGGTAACTCGAGGTAATTACCAAGAAGCACCCATGGAACAGTACTTCTTAAATAGAAATGCTGACTTGATTGCCTGAAGATATGAGCTTAATTACTCAAAACTGCACCCAAAAGATAGCCTAGCTACTTACCGGCTTTAAGAAGTCGACATGGTCGACCTCGAGAAAACACGGTCTCTGTCCAACGAAGGCATAGGCAGTCGAGAAAGCAAGCTCAAATGCTCGGTGCATCAAGAAACCTCCAAATATCCGTCCATACAAGTTTCGCTGTTGAGGTTGGCAGATCATAGAGGTCTCCAGGCGAGTATCCTTCATCAATATGCTATCCCTATCAGCCAAAGCAGGAAAATCAGAGAAAACACGACCCTCTGCTAGTAAAGCCTTCAGCCTCTCAGCCTCAACACCAAGCTTATGCACCCCCTTTTCAAGCACTCCCTTCTGTTCTTCTCTTTTCCTTCTTTTCACCTTTTCCAGTGCTTCTGTCTCTGCATATAACTGCTTCTCTCTCTCGGTTTCTGGAGAAAGGCGGTTCACTGGAGCGGATTTTCCGGTTACTGAATCTCGTGCAACAAATGTGAAGTTAGCCGTCAATGCAATTGGATCTGACTGCACATCACCATCTGTTGCAAGTTGTGAAATGTCAGACAAAACAGTAGAAAGATCTATCATACATGACAGTTGTTCAGAATCGAATAAATAAGGGGATCTACAATTTTTTAGCAACACTACCTTGATCAACCTGAGTCACTTCAATCTGTATATCAATCGAAGAGCGGCCAACGTAAGTAACAGCCCCAATAATCTTTACTTCAGTGTCCAGACGAAGTGGCTTCATTAAGACCATCTTATCCACAGAAGCAGTAACTAACAAAAGAGGTCTTGTTGTGCTATCGCCATCAGAACAGTGCTGCGTGTCACATAAGATTTGTCAACAAAGATTCCTGTTGGATGTTAAAAACACCATAAAATGAACGGATATCGGTTATCTGTCATACATAAGTATCAATGTCATAGCATATATGTTGAACTGACAGCCTTATCAGAGTTATCTGTCATCCATAGGTAATCAGGCAGCCCTTTTGCTATTCCTCCGCGAGCTTTTACTTTCCCAAATAAGTTGTATCAGACATATTTGGTTTCTTTGTTATGCAATGGAGCCGGGGCTGCAGCCATTTCCCTCTAAAAAATTGTGTAGTATATGTTGAACTGACAGCCTGGAAGGAATGCTACTTATGCCGCTGTTCAAAAGGAAAGGAAAGCTACTAAAGATCTTACTTATTTAACAGTATGTGCCATTGAGCTAGCTAAAGGGTGTGCCCGCAATGTAGCCTCTGCTGCTTCCATTACCAAACTGACAGCCTTATCAGAGTTATCTGTCATCCATTGCGGGCAAAAGGAAAGGAAAGCTACTAAAGGCCTTACTTATTTAACAGTATGAACCATTCAGCATGGTTAATTAGTCGTTCGGGTTTCAAACGTGTGACACAGTGATATTTTCTGGATGTTGTGAGTAGTGAATACTGAATACGTTCGAATGAATCATCCATCTCAGTAGTTAGTATATCTGAATAGTTGGCAATCTTTATGAGAAGAATCAGATACATGAAATCCCAATATTTCCATGAGCACCTAGAAACAACAGATGCCCCAAATCCCGACTTTTACTTTTTTTACGTAAACAGCCAGTGCCAGTTCTGTCGTCCAGTCGATTGATTGTGAGAGTTGTGAGAATGAGTGAGGCAGCTACTCCCTCCGTTCCTAAATACAAGTCTTTTTAGAGATTCCAATACGGACTATATACGGAGCAAAATGAGTGAATCTACACTCTAAAGTACGTGTATATTCCCTCGAAAGCACCCCACATCTACTTCTGTCTCTCATGGTGATGGTCTTTCAGTCTGCTAGCTAGGTTATGCCTTGTCTTGGGTGTCCATTTTTTTCTCATCTTCTTTTGCCCTTGCTACCTGTATGGTTTTCGGCCAGGTCTTTCTCATAAACAGGGTCAATTTGTTAAGGTTGTCGACCCGGTTTCCCTTATAAATTGGATCAATCTCTTGGCATTATGGCCATTTGAGTGGTAATATATTCAGGTGAGGAATCCCCCCCCCCCCCCCCCCCCCCCGTTGAATTGAAATCTCTAAAAAGGCTTATATTTAGAAACGGAAGGAGTATATCGTAACAAAGTACAACCTCATCATTTCTACACGACCCTAAAATGGTTCATCAACACGACTGACAGTCTGACACTAGAGAGTGATCTGAAAAGCGAGGTGGTGGACAGTGTCAAGCCCATGCCAAGGAGAAGGTAAAAACAGCTGGAAAATGCTTCGCATATCTGGCTTAGTGGCCGTATTGTGATGGTGATGGAATACCCTGTTTTAGATGGAAGGTTGTTCTGCAATGTGGGTGTTGTTCCTTTTCAGCTAGAGTTTGTTGCGAAATGGTTAATCTTGCAATAGATGATAATGCTTTTTTCTTGCTTTCTTACAAAGATGATCATGATTCAACCTTTCCTCTAAAAGGGATTTACATTTTGCCTCGCATTCACATCGAAACGTCCCCAATGCCTGAAGTTCTATGAAACAGGACATATTCTGAAACATCGAGGGGATTTTGTTTCGATTCGTTTCCCTGATTTGATGAGAAATGAGTAGCAAACAGAGGTGGGATCGAAATAATAATGATAATACCTTGACGGCGATGGTGCCGGCGAGGGCGTCGAGGTCCTCGAGCAGCTTGCCGACGCGCACCTCGTTCCAGGGGTCGCGGTACTGCTCGCGGAGGATGTCGTCGGCGGCGAACTTGTAGACGATGGAGGTCCGGCTCTGCGCGGGCTTCTTGGTGAGCAGCTCCGTCTGCGGGCCCGCGTCGGCGTTGCCCCCGGCGTCCATCTTGCGCTCGAAGATGCTGGACCGCGCCTCCCACAGCGCGTTGGTGACCGGTGAGTGGTACATCCCGGGCCACAGGCTGAGCGGCTTCCGCGCCGACCCGCACGCGTCGATCGCCGCGCTCCCGCCGCGGCCCCCTCCGCCGCGGAGGTCGGAGAACACCTTGATCGGGGAGTCCATGGGCGCCGGCGCCGGCTCCTGGCCCGACGGATCCCCTCCGCCCGACGACGACGACGCGGCTCTCGATTCGGCCCGCGGGACCCGGTGCGCGGACGGTTCGAGGAGGGGCGGGGAGGAGGTGGCGCGGAGGCGGAGGGTTCTGGAGAGCAGCGACGTCGCTGTCGAGGATCTCATGGCCATGGCGATCCCGAGGCGGCTCCGGCCATGTGGGAAGATGACGGAGGTTTGATGGCCAGTGGGTGCGGCCAAGGTGCGGTGGAAAGTAGGACGGACACGCCTAAAGCGGAGCGAGCGGTCGTCGGGTCTATCCTGGCCGTCGGATCTAGAGTGTTGTGTGGACTAACTGCGGAGAACCGTTGGATCTTCCACGGTTGGCTGTGGCGGGCTGTCCAGAAAGCACCGGTGCCTTTCATGGTGGGTGAAATGGGAATTCTCTCTTGGGAGATCGAGGAAATTCAAATAGCTAACATGGACAACCAACTCTTTCATTTTGTTCCCCAAAAAAACTCTTTCATTTTGTGAATTTTTTAAAAGATGCTTTATTTGTTGTTTGAACTTTGTGCATCATAATACTTAATTTTGTATCGAAATACTTTGTTCATGCTACTATGTGCTTTATAACACGGAGTATAATAAAGTTGGGTGTTTTGTAACGCCCGAATAATTAGTCTACAGTAATCCCACGCTAATGGTGCCACGTCACCACGGTTATTTTGCTAATCTACCGTTAGGTCAAACCGTTTAAAAATTCAAATTCAAATTAATGTCAACGATAAAAGTTTTTCAAAATTTAAAACAAAAATGTTCGGGAGGTGCCATAATTGCATAAGTAAATATGATGTAATAAACACATTTTTATAAAATGCCTAGATAAATTAAAATGATTTAAAACAGAAAAGAAAATAAATAAAAGAAAAGAAATTACAAAACAAAAAAAAAACCCCTGGGCCGTGGCCCAACTAGGCCAACCCATCAGGCCCAGCCGGCCACCCACTCCCCCCCCTTATCCACTCACCACCCCGCAAACCCTAACCCCATCCCACGATCCCCACTTCCCCCCACGTCTACCTCGTCTCCCTCCCAGCGCCGCCACACACCCAACACCCCCAGCACCAGGGCAGGCAGGCCAGCGCCCGATCCCCATGGCCTCGCCTCCCCCACTACTCTGCTGCGAGCCGAGGCCACCCTAGCCTCCTCCTTCTCTCCTACCTCGCGCCGCTCCCTCTCCCCGCAACCGCCCAACCGCGCTCGATGTCGCGTCACCGTGAACCCCATGGCCACCGGCCTCCCTAAGCAGGCCGACGCTTCGAGGGGCTGCCCCTCGACCTCCTCGACCTTCACGCCAACGCCAGCGAGCAGGAACTACACCAAGTCGTCGCCGTCGTCTCTTCTTCAACCTTGGCCGTCTCTCCGATCCCCGTCAAGCCGCTCGCCATCGACGCCCTTCAACTACCTCGACCCCGTTGCCTCGCCTCCTCACCTCCTCCTCGTCCCGAGTCGAGGCCGCCGTTCCGGCGCCGCGCCCTCGACCCCGTCGCCCTGCCGCACTTGTCGCCGGCGACCCGGACCGCCTCCCCGTCTCCGTCGATCGTCCCCGTCCTCCTCCCCACGGGTCGCCCCCGAGCCTCGACGCCCATGTGCCCCCTGCAAACGCCGGTGAGGCCCTCGGCCTCGGCCTCCCCTTCCTTTCGTCCGCGGTCACCGCGCTCGTCCACCTCGCGCCCGTGTAGTCCGCTCGCCTCCGCCCCGTCTCTACCTTGCGGTCGAGCACGGCCGCGCCCCTCGCCGCACGCGCTCCGGCACCCGCTCACGGCCGCCGCCACCCTACACCGTCCCGCTGCCTCCCTGCTCCACCATGGCCGCCGCCCCAATCGCTCCACCCGTGGCCGTTCCCCACTGCCGCCTCCTGCCCCGCGCACCTCGCTGCAGCCGCCGGCGCCCGACGCCTCCACTGGCTTGGGCAGGCGCCCAAACGGGCTGACGCCCGCAGCGCCCAGTCGCCCAGTGCCCGCTAGGCTCCCCCAGAGCCTATGACACATGGGCCCCACGCCCCCATTTAAATAAAAAAGAACTAGAAAATTAATTAGAAAATATTAATTAATTAATTAGATAATTAATTAACTTAATTAAATCTGTTAAATTAACATAATGACTTAATTAAACTAATTAAACCTGCTTAATTAGTCTAAGACAATGACGAACAGGCCCAACTGTCAGTTTGACCGGTCAATGGTCAAAGTTGACTGCTGATGTCATGATGACGCCAGCAAACACTATTCTGGATAATGTTGATTAAAATAATTAAATAAATCCTAAAAATGATTTAAATCTTTTAAAATTAATATAAAATAAACCGTAGCTCGGATGGTACATGAAAGTTGCTCAGAACGACGAGACGAATCCGAATACGCAGTCTGTTCGTTCACCTCACGTCCCTAGCATAGTGAACCTGCAACATTTCACCTCCGGTCCATCTGTCCGAAAACGTGAAGCATCAGGAATACTTTCCCGGATGTTTCCCCCCTTCGCCAGTAGCACCTACTACTACGTTAGGTCACCTCTAGCACCGCGTAATGCCATGTTACACTTTGTGATGCTTTGATTGCTCTATTATTTATTGTATTCCCCCTTCGTTACTTCTTTCCGGTAGACCCCGAGACTGTCGGCGACCCCCAGTTCGACTACGGTGTTGACGACCACTCCTTGCCAGAGCAACCAGGCAAGCCCCCCCTTGATCACCAGATATCGCCTATTCTTCTCTATACTGCTTGCATTAGAGTAGTGTAGCATGTTACTGCTTTCCATTAATCCTATCCTGATGCATAGCCTGACATTGTTGCTACAGTTGTTACCCTTACCTGCTATCCTACTGCTTAGTATAGGATGCTAGTGTTCCATCAGTGGCCCTACACTCTTGTCCGTCTGCCATGCTATACTACTGGGTCGTGATCACTTCGGGAGGTGATCACGGGTATATACTATATACTTTATATACATGACACATGTGGTGACTAAAGTCGGGTCGGCTCGTTGAGTACCCGCAAGTGATTTTGATGAGGGGGCTGAAAGGACAGGTGGCTCCATCCCGGTAGAGGTGGGCCTGGGTTCCTGACGGCCCCCGACTGTTACTTTATGGCGGAGCGACAGGGCAGGTTGAGACCACCTAGGAGAGAGGTGGGCCTGGCACTGGTCGGCGTTCGCGGATACTTAACACGCTTAACGAGATCTTGGTATTTGATCTGAGTCTGGCCATTTGGTCTATACGCACTAACCAGCTACGCGGGAACAGTTATGGGCACTCGACGTCGTGGTATCAGCCGAAGCTCTTCTTGACGTCAGCGACGGAGCGACGCGTGACGGATTGGACTGGAACGCCTGCTAGGCTAGGTCTGCTTCCGGCCGCCCTCGCAACGTGCAGGTGTGCAATGGGCGATGGGCCCAGACCCCTGCGCGCATAGGATTTAGACCGGCGTGCTGACCTCTCTGTTGAGCCTAGGTGGGGCTGCGACGTGTTGATCTTCCGAGGCCGGGCATGACCCAGGAAAGTGTGTTCGGCCAAATGGGATCAAGCGTGTTGGGTTATGTGGTGCACCCCTGCAGGGAAGTTTATCTATTCGAATAGCCGTGTCCCTCGGTAAAAAGGACGACCCGGAGTTGTACCTTGACCTTATGACAACTAGAACTGGATACTTAATAAAACACACCCTTCCAAGTGCCAGATACAACCCGGTGATCGCTCTCTAACAGGGCGACGAGGAGGGGATCGCCGGGTAGGTTTATGCTATGCGATGCTACTTGGTGAACTTACCATCTACTCTCTTCTACATGCTGCAAGATGGAGGTGGCCAGAAGCGTAGTCTTCGACAGGATTAGCTATCCCCCTCTTATTCTGGCATTCCGCAGTTCAGTCCACTGATATGGCCCTTTACACATATACCCATGCATATGTAGTGTAGCTCCTTGCTTGCGAGTACTTTGGATGAGTACTCACGGTTGCTTTTCTCCCTCTTTTCCCCTTTCTATACCTGATTGTCGCAACCAGATGCTGGAGTCCAGGAGCTAGATGTTGGGTAACGTAGCAGAAATTCAAAATTTTCCTACGTGTCACCAAGATCAATCTAGGAGATGCTAGCAACGAGAGGGGAGGAGTGCATCTACATACCCTTGTAGATCGCGAGCGGAAGCGTTCAAGAGAACGGGGTTGATGGAGTCGTACTCGTCGTGATCCAAATCACCGATGATCCTAGCGCCGAACGGACGGCACCTCCGCGTTCAACACACATTCGGAGCGGGGACGTCTCCTCCTTCTTGATCCAGCAAGGGGGGAGGAGAAGTTGATGGAGATCCAGCAGCATGACGGCGTGGTGGTGGAAGTAGCGGGATCCCGGCAGGGCTTCGCCAAGCGCAAGCGGGGAGGAAGAGGTGTCACGGGAGGGAGGGAGGCGCCAGGGCTTGGGGTGCTGCTCCCATGCGCCTCCCCACTATATATAGGGGTGGAGGGGGCTGGTTTCTTGCCCTCCAAGTCCATTGGGGCGTTGGCAAAGGTGGGGGAAAGAAATCCCATCATTTCCCTTCCCCACCGATTTTTATCCCCCTTTTTTAGGGATCTTGATCTTATCCCTTCGGGATATGATCTTATTCCTTCTAAGGTGGGATCTTCGTGCGCCTTAACCAGGGGTGTGGGGCTTGCCCCCACTACCCACGTTCATGTGGGTCCCCCCATGCAGGTGGGCCCCACTTCGGAACCTTCTAGAACCTTCCCGGTACAATACCAAAAAATCCCGAACATTTTCCGGTGGCCAAAATAGGACTTCCCATATATAAATCTTTACCTCCGGACCATTCCGGAACTCCTCGTGACGTTCGGGATCTCATCCGGGACTCTGGACAACTTTCTTTTAACCGCATACTAATATCTCTACAACTCTAGCGTCACCGAACCTTAAGTGTGTAGACCCTACGGGTTCGGGAGACATGCAGACATGACCGAGACGACTCTCCGGTCAATAACCAACAACGGGATCTGGATACCCATGTTGGCTCCCACATGTTCCACGATGATCTCATCGGATGAACCACGATGTCGAGGATTCAATCAATCCCGTATACAATTCCATTTGTCAATCGGTACGTTACTTGCCCGAGATTCGATCGTCGGTATCCCAATACCTTGTTCACATTGAGCTCATTATGATGATGCATTACCGAGTGGGCCCAGAGATACCTCTCCGTCATACGGAGTGACAAATCCCAGTCTCGATTCGTGCCAACCCAACAGACACTTTCGGAGATACCCGTAGTGCACCTTTATAGCCACCCAGTTACGTTGTGACGTTTGGCACACCCAAAGCACTCCTATGGTATCCGGGAGTTGCACAATCTCATGGTCTAAGGAAATGATACTTGACATTTGGAAAAGCTCTAGCAAACGAACTACACGATCTTGTGCTATGCTTAGGATTGGGTCTTGTCCATCACATCATTCTCCTAATGATGTGATCCCGTTATCAATGACATCCAATGTCCATTGTCAGAAAACCATGACTATCTGTTGATCATCGAGCTAGTCAACTAGAGGCTCACTAGGGACATGTTGTGGTCTATGTATTCACACATGTATTACGGTTTCCAGTTAATACAATTATAGCATGAACAATAGACAATTATCATGAACAAGGAAATACAATAATAACCATTTTATTATTGCCTCTAGGGCATATTTCCAACACTAGAGATCCCGAGGATGATTCTACATGGAGTTCGGCTTCGAGGAGTAGTTAGGAGGTCCCAGGCAGGAGGCCTTGCCTTTTCGATCGTTGCTACTTTTGTGCTAGCCTTCTTAAGGCAAACTTGTTTAACTTATGTCTGTACTCAGATATTGTTGCTTTCCCTGACTCGTCTATGATCGAGCAATTGTATTCGAGCCCTCGAGGCCCCTGGCTTGTATTATGATGCTTGTATGACTTATTTATGTTGTAGAGTTGTGTTGTGATATCTTCCCGTGAGTCCCTGATCTTGATCATACACATTTGCGTGCATGATTAGTGTACGGTCAAATCGGGGGTGTTACAAGTTGGTATCAGAGCCAACTGCCTGTAGGAATCCCCCTTTCCAACTCCTTGGCCGAAGTCGAGTCTAGTCATTGAAAAACTTTTACTAACATGGCTGTGCGGCTTACGGCCCCACGTCGCCATTGGGTGGTAGTAGGATATTTTATTCCTTGACCTTTACTCTGGGACTCTGAACTCCCTTCTATTCGGGTTAAATGATTTTGCTAAAACCTAACTTTAGGTTCTCGAAAATACTTCCTCCCGGAGAGCCCCTTTAGGCCAGATGATCGCCTGCTGCACCAGAAGATTCTGAAGACACTCTCTGATGCTTTCCCGAGACCCTTGTGCCCTTCGCCGTTGCGATCCCTACCACCGATAAAGCTTTATGGATGACTACATACTTTTGTCGTTCATACCTTCCTCCCCAGTTGCCCTTGTTATTACAAGGTGCCCTCAAATACTCACAGATGTTCCAAGCATCCTTTATGCTTACTACCCCGCAGTTCCTTGCCGCATGAATACCCCTACGAATAATTCTTCACCCTTATCGAGGAACTGTTCATTACTAGTTGATCATATGATCCACAAGGTACATTGATATACTATCCGGTCTTCTGGTAATTCTCTGCCAGCTGTTGTTGTGCAAATACTTGTCTGCTTGCATTATGGTTGCGTTCCATATGTCTAGCAATATTCATTAGTATCCCTTGTCATCGTCGTTTTCAGCCTTTGATTTGATATGTGGTGAATGCTCGCAATCCTCAGTCAAAATCCTAGAATTCATCCTTCCGGATCAGACGTCATTCTAAACATGAACTGGTTCTCGACCAACCGAATTGCCGTTGGTTGTACCTTTAAGTCTACTCAACTTATCCATCCTTAATCAGAGCGTCTGCTTCTGATTCTTCGTTTTGGAAACCATAAATTCTTTATATTTAAGCATCAGATTAATCAGGTGATTCTTGAATCTGATGCCTCTGCATTCTTTCTTCCTCTAAGTGAGTACCGATACTCACATTAGCTCCGTTGCGGATCGCCCGATCCATTGTTGGATTGTTATCCGACAGTGTCATTCATATTCAATCACCTTGTGAGTCATTCCCCTGATACATAGTGCCTTTGGTAAAATTGTATCCTCTGCTTGGCCAACCATGCTTTGCTTTCGAGCTTGTGTATTTACTTTTGAAACTTGTGGTATATGTTTCTAAGATGCCCCGATGGGTTGAACCTATGCCTTCCCTAATCCGTGTGAACCCGAAAGATTTCACGGGTCATACTTATCTGGTATTGCATCAGGTAAAAACTTTCAACAACTAATGTCATTTCCGAATACGAGAGGTGAATGAAAGGTTATGCGTTGAACAAGTGGGAGTCGACCTTGAACCCTGTGTTCATGCCCATGGACACGATGTATACCTTATCATGGAAGCTTCTCCTAAAATAATTATCCCCTTGTTATAAGTTCATCTTGTATCTGTGGACGTGGTTCCGACCATGTTTCTCCTTGATTCCATTTCTCGTGCTAGTTTGAGCACTTGTCTTCTGCAGAGCAATACCCTAGCCCAACCTCTACTTTGATCTGTCGTCTATTACCCCCCTGGTATCTCGAGATTATCATGGAACTACATAACTTCTTATGAGTTCTTCATCAAGTGCTACATTCTCACTGATTACAATATTTCACGGGCTCTGAGTTATTAAACACTCAAAGACAATGATAACTGAATCGAGTTCGCACCACGATTAAATAACTCTTGGTAACCTTCATTACTTATGAATTTTAACTAGATCACGTAAGTCCTAGCCTGCTCGGCTATATCATTATTGTGCTAAATTTTAACTGTGCTACCTGGTCCTTCTTTCCGGAGCACAATTTTCGACGATGAGCTAACCTTACGTCAATCTTCCTCGTCATATAATTTCTCCTTGAACAACAAACTTGATTTCGAGTTTGTGTCGTACCCATGGTTCCAATAACCTTTTGCTTCATCATTCCTTTGACTTGGTGTCATCGCCGATCGATTACATCTTCTTGAAAACCTCTCGACAAATTTGTCGTGATCATTGTCAACAATTTGACTTCTTCCAAGTTGTGTGTTGAAATTCATGATGAGAAAGACCATCCTTGCCCTCGATGATTAGTGTTATCATCGACCACTCTACTGCCTTCCCTCCAACACAAACTTGTTCGTGTTTTGTGTTATACCTTGAGTTCCTTGCTATCTAGCATTTGTTCTTCTTTACCTTGGAGTATTACCATCTTTTATGTCAAGGATGTTGTGAGGACTGCTCCACCTCTTAAGGAATTCTTGGTATTGTGACACTTCTCACCCTCACCATTCTTTCTTGGTCCCCGTGTTGATTCTAACCGGGATACCAACACGTGAACCATGTTGCTTGGATTCTGTACTTCTAGCAACCCTATTGCTTTGAAGTTAATGGTCGACATTTCATTCTTAGACCATTGGTTATCGAATCACCATTCTAACATTGATCCTGCTACCTAAGCCCATATTTCGGGTGCACCTTTCAACCAGTGATTAATTGTGTATGTTTTCCTCGAGCACACACCATTATGTCATTTGCTCTGACTAATGTTATCTCCTTGTTCACATAATTGTGGAAATCCATCTTGTCAGAGATCTCGATGAATTGTCGCTGAGACCTCAGCCACCTCCTCATCCTCTCCTTGGTTTAATTATGAACTATTGTTTCAGGAAACCGCTCCCATAGTTTATTTCCCGAGAATCTTGCAATGTCATTTCATCGATTTGTGTTGCACCTTTTCTTCTCGGACATCCTGAGTCTGAGGTATCATGACACCAATCGGATCTGAATCTCGGTCAGATATGATGGTTGGGACAACTTTCCAGGAGTTATGATGTTGGTCCTTTGATGACCCGGTAAGGTGGTGTCATGCCGAGTACACCTGGCCGGAGGACCTATTGTTATAGTTTCCATCTTAGCAAGGTTAACCATTCTTCCATGAGGAAATTGTGAGACTTATTCTATAAGTTGTTCCTGATGAATCCTTTGTATATCCAAGTCCGACCTTTGCTTGAAGACCATGTCAAAGCTATCTCGAAGCATGTCTATGGTACTCCGATTTTCAACAGGAATATTTGAAGCCCAATGCTAAATGTTTCCTGCTCAATTATCCAAACACCGCCGTATGGGTAATGTCATGAAAATTCTCTCCCGTACCTAAAAGAGTTTTCTACATTATATCCTGTCATGGATATCATGCTCTGCTTGTCCTTGGGAAGGATATACCCTTGAAATATGTGTTTAAACACATTTTCCTTTCCATTGTTCTGTTTAATCTGATAATCATATTTTCCTTTCCATTGTTTGGTTTAACCTTTCTGGTGATCTATATGATCTAAGCAGTAGTATTCTCCTGCTTATGTAAACACCTCGGTGTACAATTCTGTCAGTAAGACCCTGTTACTATTGTCGATGACATTCCGGTAACCACCGATGGACGAGAACCTTGCCTATTGGTCCGCCTCGTTCAACGAGCAGGAAAATGGTTCTCTTCGTCCCTCGCCCTTGGTATCGACGTTGTTGCCGACATAATCGACAGGCTACCCTCTGACATGCCTTGCTTGCATGATCACGCAAGACGTCTTCGCCCTTCCTACTTTTAACCCACATGGTGGGCCCATAACCCACAGTTCCACAGGATCGAAAACTGACTCTCCTATACAACCCTGTTTCTAATGGTTATTCCCCACGCTTGGCTTCGTATTTAATTCATGGGCCACCTTCCTAGTCATCTATTCTGGTATCAGGCGCAATACTATTTCTCGTTGCTCTGGACCCCTTTCACACTTTGTTCAGGCATCGAACGATTGTCTACCCGCTTAAACTTCTCATGGTACCTTCTTACTGGCTCTCGATATCTTCTTAAGTTTCAATTCGAGAGTTACTTTCCGCCACCTTCCCCGATGTTATTGACCAGTTAGTCAACCTTGCAGAGGTCTGTTCTTCCGGAATAACCACCCTTATTGTTTCGTAAGTACGATGGAGTTCCCGAAAAAAGGATGTCGACTTCATCATGATGATCTGAAGTAGAGAAATAAGGACATCGACGAAGCGGGTCGACTACTTCAGGGAGAGCAAAAATGAATGAGAAGATCCATTAGGATGTCGTAACCAAATCTTTCCCCTTGCTCTACCCCTTAAATCTCGGGACGAGATTTCTTGTAGTGGAGGAGAATTGTAACGCCCGGATAATTAGGCTACAGTAATCCCATGCTAATGGTGCCACGTCACCACGGTTACTTTGCTAATCTACCGTTAGGTCAAACCGTTTAAAAATTCAAATTCAAATTAATGTCAACGATAAAAGTTTTTCAAAATTTAAAACAAAAATGTTCGGGAGGTGCCATAATTGCATAAGTAAATATGGTGTAATAAACACATTTTTATAAAATGCCTAGATAAATTAAAATGATTTAAAACAGAAAAGAAAATAAATAAAAGAAAAGAAATTACAAAACAGAAAAAAAAAGAGAAAACCCCCTGGGCAGTGGCCCAACTGGGCCAACCCATCAGGCCCAGCCGGCCACCCACTCCCCCCCTTATCCACTCACCACCCCGCAAACCCTAACCCCATCCCACGATCCCCACTTCCCCCCACGTCTCCCTCGTCTTCCTCCCAGCGCCACCACACACCCAACACCCCCAGCACCAGGGCAGGCAGGCCAGCGCCCAATCCCCATGGCCTCGCCTCCCCCACTGCTCTGCTGCGAGCCGAGGCCACCCTAGCCTCCTCCTTCTCTCCTACCTCGCGCCGCTCCCTCTCCCCGCAACCGCCCGACCGCGCTCGATGTCGCGTCACCGTGAACCCCATGGCCACCGGCCTCCCTAAGCAGGCCGATGCTTCGAGGGGCTGCCCCTCGACCTCCTCGACCTTCACGCCAACGCCAGCGAGCAGGAACTACACCAAGTCGTCGCCGTTGTCTCTTCTTCAACCTTGGCCGTCTCTCCGATCCCCGTCGAGCCGCTCGCCATCGACGCCCTTCAACTACCTCGACCCCGTTGCCTCGCCTCCTCACCTCCTCCTCGTCCCGAGTCGAGGCCGCCGTTCCGGCGCCGCGCCCTCGACCCCGTCGCCCTGCCGCACTCGTCGCCGGCGACCCGGACCGCCTCCCCGTCTCCGTCGATCGTCCCCGTCCTCCTCCCCACGGGTCGCCCCCGAGCCTCGACGCCCATGTGCCCCCTGCAAACGCCGGTGAGACCCTCGGCCTCGGCCTCCCCTTCCTTTCGTCCGCGGTCACCGCGCTCGTCCACCTCGCGCCCGTGCAGTCCGCTCGCCTCCGCCCCGTCTCTACCTTGCGGTCGAGCACGGCCGCGCCCCTCGCCGCACGCGCTACGGCGCCCGCTCACGGCCGCCGCCCGCTCACGGCCGCCGCCACCCTACACCGTCCCGCTGCCACCCTGCTCCACCATGGCCGCCGCCCCAATCGCTCCACCCATGGCCGTTCCCCACTGCCGCCTCCTGCCCGGCGCACCTCGCTGCAGCCGCCGGCGCCCGACGCCTCCACTAGCTTGGGCAGGCGCCCAAACGGGCTGACGCCCGCAGCGCCCAGTCGCCCAGCGCCCGCTAGGCTCCCCCAGAGCCTATGACATATGGGCCCCACGCCCCCATTTAAATAAAAAAAAGAACTAGAAAATTAATTAGAAAATATTAATTAATTAATTAGATAATTAATTAACTTAATTAAATCTGTTAAATTAACATAATGGCTTAATTAAACTAATTAAACCTGCTTAGTTAGTCTAAGACAATGACGAACGGGCCCACCTGTCAGTTTGACCGGTCAATGGTCAAAGTTGACTGCTGATGTCATGATGACGTCAGCAAACACTATTCTGGATAATGTTGATTTAAAATAATTAAATCAATCCTAAAAATGATTTAAATCTTTTAAAATTAATATAAAATAAACCGTAGCTCGGATGGAAAAACTTTGTACATGAAAGTTGCTCAGAACGACGAGACGAATCCGAATACGCAGTCCGTTCGTTCACCTCATGTCCCTAGCATAGTGAACCTGCAATATTTCACCTCCGGTCCATCTGTCCGAAAACGCGAAGCATCGGGAATACTTTCCCGGATGTTCCCCCCCCTTCGCCAGTAGCACCTACTACTACGTTAGGTCACCTCTAGCACCGCGTAATGCCATGTTACACTTTGTGATGCTTTGATTGCTCTGTTATTTATTGTATTCCCCCTTCGTTACTTCTTTTCGGTAGACCCCGAGCTTGTCGGCGACCCCCAGTTGGACTACTGTGTTGACGACCACTCCTTGCCAGAGCAACCAGGCACGCCCCCCCTTGATCACCAGATATCGCCTATTCTTCTCTATACTGCTTGCATTAGAGTAGTGTAGCATGTTACTGCTTTCCGTTAATCCTATCCTGATGCATAGCCTGACATTGTTGCTACAGTTGTTACCCTTACCTGCTATCCTACTGCTTAGTATAGGATGCTAGTGTTCCATCAGTGGCCCTACACTCTTGTCCGTCTGCCATGCTATACTACTGGGTCGTGATCACTTCGGGAGGTGATCACGGGTATATACTATATACTTTATATACATGACACATGTGGTGACTAAAGTCGGGTCGGCTCGTTGAGTACCCGCAAGTGATTTTGATGAGGGTGCTGAAAGGACAGGTGGCTCCATCCCGGTAGAGGTGGGCCTGGGTTCCTGACGGCCCCCGACTGTTACTTTATGGCGGAGCGACAGGGCAGGTTGAGACCACCTAGGAGAGAGGTGGGCCTGGCCCTGGTCGGCGTTCGCGGATACTTAACACGCTTAACGAGATCTTGGTATTTGATCTGAGTCTGGCCATTTGGTCTATACGCACTAACCAGCTACGCGGGAACAGTTATGGGCACTCGACGTCGTGGTATCAGCCGAAGCTCTTCTTGACGTCAGCGACGGAGCGGCGCGCACCGGATTGGACTGGAACGCCTGCTAGGCTAGGTCTGCTTCCGGCCGCCCTCGCAACGTGCAGGTGTGCAATGGGCGATGGGCCCAGACCCCTGCGCGCATAGGATTTAGATCGGCGTGCTGACCTCTCTGTTGAGCCTAGGTGGGGCTGCGACGTGTTGATCTTCCGAGGCCGGGCATGACCTAGGAAAGTGTGTCCGGCCAAATGGGATCAAGCGTGTTGGGTTATGTGGTGCACCCCTGCAGGGAAGTTTATCTATTCGAATAGCCGTGTCCCTCGGTAAAAGGATGACTCGGAGTTGTACCTTGACCTTATGACAACTAGAACTGGATACTTAATAAAACACACCCTTCCAAGTGCCAGATACAACCCGGTGATCGCTCTCTAACAGGGCGACGAGGAGGGGATCGCCGGGTAGGTTTATGCTATGCGATGCTACTTGGTGAACTTACCATCTACTCTCTTCTACATGCTGCAAGATGGAGGTGGCCAGAAGCGTAGTCTTCGACAGGATTAACTATCCCCCTCTTATTCTGGCATTCTGCAGTTCAGTCCACTGATATGGCCCTTTACACATATACCGATGCATATGTAGTGTAGCTCCTTGCTTGCGAGTACTTTGGATGAGTACTCACGGTTGCTTTTCTCCCTCTTTTCCCCTTTCTATACCTGATTGTCGCAACCAGATGCTGGAGTCCAGGAGCTAGAGATCCCGAGGATGATTCTACATGGAGTTCGGCTTCGAGGAGTAGTTAGGAGGTCCCAGGCAGGAGGCCTTGCCTTTTCGATCGTTGCTACTTTTGTGCTAGCCTTCTTAAGGCAAACTTGTTTAACTTATGTCTGTACTCAGATATTGTTGCTTCCCCTGACTCGTCTATGATCGAGCAATTGTATTCGAGCCCTTGAGGCCCCTGGCTTGTATTATGATGCTTGTATGACTTATTTATGTTGTAGAGTTGTGTTGTGATATCTTCCCGTGAGTCCTTGATCTTGATCGTACACATTTGCGTGCATGATTAGTGTACGGTCAAATCGGGGGTGTTACATGTTTCTTGCATCTTCGTTCTAAAAGTTTGGACAATTAAATGTTTGACACACCTTTTTTGACAATGTAAAGTGTGATACCACCTATTCAAAACCTGGAGATGGAAAAGATGAAAATTGAGTGGAAGTGTATTCAAAAAAGAAATCATGTGAATGTAAAACAACTTATAGAAATGATAGACCCAAAACCATACATTCATATTAGAAGCTAATCTGAAGGCCTAAAAATAGTTTTATGCTATTTAACCAAGATCGATAAAAATACAAAATAGAACAAATATTGTGAAAGTGCTCTTTCGATCCCAAGCTCACATGCTCCCTGATGAACAGTACAATATGTTCATCAGGGAGCATGTGATCTCGGGTTCAAAATACTCCGCGTCCCAAAATACGTGCTAATCTCCATGATCTTCCATAACATGTGCACACAACCTTAATCACACAATGATGCACAAGAGGAAATGAGGTGGATAGATAACTGTTTCATCAACGAGAGACTCGGCTCCAACTGCACGCTAATAGCCTGATACTAGCTAAAATGAGTGTTCAAAGAAAATGTAATCTGAATAATAATAAGTTGAAGATCATCAACGACATCTTGTCATGGCGTTTGGGTTTTAGCGCCTTGTTATCTTTTTATCTTTATGTGATGGTGGCTTGGTCCCTCTTTCTCTATTAAAAAAATTGTATGCCTTATATGTTTGATATTTTATTTTCTGATATTTGCAGTTCCCGTAAGAACATCTTAGTTTTGTACGCACATCACATGTGGCATTGGCCTTTCCTCATCCCTGTCACGTCGCCCGACCGTTATACGAACGCATCAACCTCACCAAGTTGCACTACACTGTCAATATTTACCGTTGTCTTCAATAAATATGATCCGAAAAGGAGGGCTCCTCTCGGGAGCATGACAAGGTGGCATGGATGTGGATGCTTCTAGAGAGCAGTGACATCGTTATCAAGGATCTCATGGACATGGTTCATCGCGGGTAAATCCCAGGGCTGTTTAACACATGTGGTAACCGAAAGTTTGATGAAGAGTGAGTGTGACAAGACCGCAATGAAAAGTAGAGCACTTTTTCCAAATGTGTCCTTGATTGGTTGGAAGTGCTCATCCTTCATTCGTCCTTCTGGTGTTGGGAGCCCTAGGTATTTGCTCTCGAAGGACGACGACACAACACCCAACGTTTCCTTTATACCCTCTCTTATCACCTCTGGGCATTTCTCACGGAAGAGGATGGAGCACTTTGCTTTCACTTAACAGTTGCCCTGTGCACCTCTGAAAAACTGTCAACACCCATTTTAGAGTCTCAGCTTGGTCCACAATAGCCTTGAAAAAGAGAAAGTTGTCACCTGCAAACAAGATGTTTGAAATCCCGCGGCTGTCCCTTGCAATTTTTAGCGATGTTAGGTTCCATTGGTTTATCTCATGGTCAATCAGTTTTACTAACCGGTCTGCCACGAAAAGAAACAGATACGGGTTGAGAGGGTCTCCCTGACGCAAGCCTCTGGATGGCACAAAACGTTCCAACAATTCTCCATTGCATCTGACTGAGTACCTCACAGACCAAACACACTGCATAACCCATGTAGTCCACTTTCCGCAGAAACCAGTTTTCAACAATACCCCTTCAAGGAACTCCCAGTCCACCCAGTCATATGCTTTGGCCAGGTCATGCTTTGGTGAGGCTTTCTTTCCAAATGAAACACGGACAACTAACCAACTAATGCATGTGCTATCGATTCGCATAGATTGGGTCAATTTGCACGTGCTCATTTCAATCGATGATAAAGATAATCAGGTGAACATTAAGTGCATAGTGAAGTCAGTGATGGTGATAGAGCATATAGTTAGTCACTATTTTTTTTGATGAGAACATCACAACAAAGTCAATACCTCCTGCAATTGATGTGATGGGTAATTAGAGGCTCGACCATACTCTATGACCATTACTGACTAATTGTATGTGATGCCCTCATAAATATGTTGGCAAAAAGAAGAGGCTTTATCACGGGAAGTGGAGTATTTGGTCCCGAACTCATATGCTCCCTGATGAACAGTAGAATAAAAAATAGTAAATTAAATAAAAAATGTGTTTTTTATAAACTTCAATAAAATTTTGTGTGCTTGCAAATATTTATGATGTAATCACATTTGTGGAAGTCGTGGAAAAAAATCTATGCTCTAAAAATGCTATTTTTGATAGCATTTTGGAGTACTGTTTTTTTACCATGACTTCCATGAATGCCATTTCATGATGAAATTTTCAAGTATACGAAACATTTGTTGAAGTTTTCAACAAAAAAATAGAATTTTTTGAATGTGTTTTCATTTTTTTCCCATTTTACTGTTCACCCCGAGCTCATTTGAGCTCGGGAGTAGAAGAGCACTTTCGCTCTATCACCGTATGGTACACTGTGAATTGTGCAACGAAAGGCGGCGGCATGGCACGATGTTATTCCCATAATAGCAACTATTATGTTTAAGGATAATTAGATAAATTGAAAGGTGACATTGCAAATGTAATAGCTTATGAAGTTCAAATAAACAAACACGAACATCAAAGTTCTTGCCCAATTTGGAAAATGTGACTAAAATCGCAGCGCTTCAGTGCTATCGGTACGACTGAAAGCAAATCCACTGGAATCAACGATGCTACAATGAGTTAATTTGACTAAAATGTAGTATTGCTAAAGTTAGTACGGGACGAAGAGGATGTGGGTGGTTCCGTCGGCGTGCACCATGGCTTAAAATAGTTTTATGCTTATAAACCAAGATCGATAAAAATACAAAATAGAAGCAAATACTGTGAAAGTGCTCTTTTGATATGGAGCTCACATGCTCCCTGATGGCAGTAAAATCCTTGGTGCTTTTTTGGATTTTACTGTTCATCAGGAAGCATGTGAGCTCAGGTTCAAACACTCCGCGTCCCATATATTGTTATTAAACTACGTGTTGATCTCCATGATCTTCCATAACATGTGCACACAACCTTAATCACACAACGATGCACAAGAGGAAAGGAGGTGGATAAATAAATGTTTCATCAACGAGAGACTCGACTCCAACTACACGCTGATAGCCTGATACCAACTAAAATGAGTGTTCAAAGAAAGTAATCTGAATAATAAGAAGTTGAAGATCATCAATGTCATCTTGCCGCGGCGTTTAGGTTTTAGTGTTGCCTTGTTATCTGTTTATCTTTATGCGATGGTGGCTTGGTCCCTCTTTCTCTATTAAAAAAATGTGTGCCTTATATGTTTGATATTTTATTTTCTGATATTTGTAGTTCTCATAAGAACATCTTAGTTCCGTACGCACGTCACATGTGGCATTGGCCTTGCCTCATCCCTATCACGTCGCCTAACCATTATACGAACGCATCAACCTCACCAAGTTGCACTACACTGTCAATATTTACCATTGTCTTCAATACATAGATCTGAAAAGGAGCGCTCCTCTCGGGAGCGTGACAAGGTGGCATGGATGTGGATGCTTATAGAGAGCAGTGACGTTGTTATCAAGGATCACATGGACATGGTTCATCGCGGGTTAATCCCAAGGCTGTTTAACCCATGTGGCAACCGAAGGTTTGGTAAAGAGTGAGTGTGACAAGAGCGCATTGAAAAGTAGAGCATCCTTTTCCAAATATGTCCATGATTGGTTGGAAGTGCTCATCCTTCATTCGTCCTTCTGGCATCGGGAGCCCTAGGTATTTGCTCTCGAAGGACGACCACACAGCACCCAATGTTTCCTTTATACCCTCTCTTATCACCTCTGGGCATTCTCGTTGAAGAAGATAGAGCAGTTGCTTTCACCTAACAATTGCCCTGTGCATCTCGGAAAAACTGTCAACACCCTTTTCACAGTCTCAGCTTAGTCCACAATAGCCTTGAAAAAGAGCAAACTATCATCTGCAAACAAGATGTTCGAAATCCTGGGGCTATTCCTTGTAATTTTTAGCGGTGTCAGGTTGCCTTGGTTTATCTCATGGTCAATCAGTTTTACTAACCCGTCTGCCACGAAAAGAAACAGATACAGACTGAGTATCTCACAGACCGAACACACCGCATAACCCATGCAGTCCACTTTGCGCAGAAACCGGTTTTCAACAATACCCCTTCAAGGAACTCCTAGTCCATCCGGTCATACGCTTTGGCCAGGTCAAGCTTTGGTCAGGTTTTCTTTCCAAATGAAACACACACACACACACACATGTTGACCGAGACAACCAAACCAATTAATGCATGTGCCATCGATGTGCATGGATTGGGTCAATTTGCGCGTGCTCATTTCAATCGATGATAAAGATAACCAGATGAACACTAAGTGCACAGTGAAGTCAGTGATGGTGATTGAGCATACAGTTGGTCACTATTTTTTGATGAGAACATCACAACGAAGTCAGTACCTCCTGCAATTGATGTGGTGGGTAATTAGAGGCTCAACCATACACTCCATGACCATTACTGACTAACTGTATGCGATGCCCTCATAAATATGTAGGCAAAAAGAAGAGGCTTTATCACGGGAAGTGGAGTATTTGGTCCCGAACTCATATGCTCCCTGATGAACAGTAGAATAAAAATAGTAAATTAAATAAAAAAATATGTTTTTTTATAAACATCAACAAAAGTTTGTGTGCTTGCAAATATTTATCATGAAATGACATTTGTGGAAGTTGTGGAAAAAATCGATGCTCTAAAAATGCTATTTTTATAGCATTTTGGAGTACTGATTTTTTGCCGTGACTTCCATGAATGCCATTTCATGTTGAAATTTTCAAGCATACGAAACATTTGTTGAAGTTTTCAATGAAAAAATAATTAGAATTTTTTGAATGTGTTTTCAATTTTTTTCCATTTTACTGTTCACCCCGAGCTGATTTGAGCCCGAAGCAGAAGATGACTTTCGCTCTATCATCGTATGCTACACCGTGAATTGTGCACGAAAAGCGGCCACACGACACGATGTCACTCACATAATAACATCTATTATGTTCAAGGATGATTAGATAAATGGAAAGGTGAACATTGCAAATATAATAGCTTATGAAGTTCAAATAAACGAACATGAACATCAAAGTTCTTGCCCGATTTGGAAATGTGACTAAAATCGCAGTGCTTCAGTGCTATCGGTACGAATGAAAGCGAGTCCTCTGGAATCAACGATGCTACAATGAGTTAATTTGGCTTATCGATCTAAAAAGGAGTATATGTAGTATTGCTAAAGTTAATAATGATGGGTAGTTGGTGGCTGGATCCTTCGGTGTTCTGGGGTTGGCGGCTCCTGCTGGGCGTTGGTTCAGCCGGAGTGGAGTACCTCGATGACTTCTTGGCCATTTGCAACAAAAACAGTCCGGCTTCGACAGTGGTGTGCAGCGGCCTCGTAGAAAGAAAAATCTTCTTCCCAAGAATCTGGATGTATTTTCTTGTTAAAGTTCTTTGTACTCTCTCCTTTTCGGTTTATAAGCCTTAACTCAACTTTTTTGTTTTTCCAATTTAGAGGGCTCATCTCCATCTCATTTTTAATTTTCAATGCGCATTAAATATTTGCATGCAAGAATTAAAAAGGAACACACCAACATATGTAATGTTCCTACTCATCTAGTGGTCAAGCATGCATGCATTGTAATTAATCTCAATTAATGCATGAGTTTAATTGGGGTAGTTTTGTAAAGTACGAGATACATTCCTCCACTCACAAAATGCCTTGGTTGATGAGATTTGAGATTTGAGCCCTATAAACCGGAAGGGAGGGAGTTGTTTGTAGTGTTGGTGTTGACCGGCCCATTTGAAATTCCTTCGATATAAGGAAAAAAAATCCTGGAAACATCTAAAACAAACCAGGAAATCGTGGTGTCTTTTTCTGCAGGGAAGAAACGTGGAGATATTTTTACAGCGTTCTAGGATCCGGGAGCATACAAACATAATTCAAAGCTGCTGTCGAGTTGATCGAAATCGGAACAAAACCTCGGCCAGATAAATTAACGATTTCACCACCATTTGTTTGGTTTAAACTATTTTTGCAGCTAGTCAACAATCGGCCGTTGCCATCTGCCAAAAAAATCAACTGTTGCATCAGATATCATCAAACCACACAACCACAAACCTCAATAGTCTCGAGTTCTCGAGATCTTTTTTTCTTCTTCTGAGAAAGTGCTCGAGATCATTTTCCCACGCGATATTTCGAGAGGAAATCGGCGATGTTGCGGTCGGAGCTGCCGCCCTCGCTCACGGCCGCCTTGGCCTTCTCCCTCCACTCCGACGCCCTCCTCCGGTACTCCTTGCCGCCCATCACGTCCCTCACACACCTCTCCACCTCCCGCTTCCTCACCAGCCCGCCGGAGGAAAGGAGGGGGAGCCACCGAGCACTGCTGGCTCGCTGGGGTATCTGGGCCGGCCTGGAGTGAGGAGGCCCAGCCGGGCTCTGCTGCTGCTCGACTGCCCACTGCTGCTTTCTTTTCTTTTCTTCAAATAGAAAATGAAACAAGAAAAGCACATAGAGCTAGGGGAGGTGTTGGGGAGGTATAAAAATATGTCTGGGGTGCTGGAATTATGGAGGATTTAAAGAAATTGCTTTGGGCATTCTTAGAGGTAGAAAAATAAATCAAGTTTGAACTAAATTTAAACTTGGGCTATTTTTGAACCTAACCAAATCAACTCCAAAAGGACTGGAATTTTGCAGAGAGGTTTAGGACAAGATGCTTGAATATTGGGGAAAAGATGAACATTAATGGAGTAGGTAAAAGGTGCACTTGCAAAATGAAAGAAAGGAAAGGAAGGAGAAGTGGTGATGATGCAAGATTCATGCATGTAACATGCAACAACATAATATGTATGAAAATCACACCATGCACATGATGGGGATGGAATGCAAAATGACAAGAGGCACAAATGCAATATGACAAGGTGAGCATGGCAATGAAAAGAATAATCAACATAACAAAACAAGATGAGGCCAAACATGATAGAACCCACAAGAATTGGATGAAGTTCAAGTTGATATATTGCCCAATTGGGACATGTTACATCTGGGGTGTTACAAATCCGTTTTTCCTAAATTTGTTCTTCGCTCTCCTCGTCATCTTTTTCATCCAATGAGCTCATAGTTTCATCAATTTCTTTTTCCATAGACTCTTGCAAAATATTAGTCTCTTCTTGGACAACGGAGAAGTCCTCAATATATGGTTTACCATAAGCATTGGAAGCATAGTTTTCAAAGCAATATTTAAGTATGGCAAAATTTTCAGATTCGTAAAGAGTAGTATCATACTTTTCAATCAAAGTAGCAATTTCATAAGCACCCTTAAAAGCAACAAATTCTTCAATTTGTTCAACATCATAGTAGTTATAAACACCCTTAGCATAAGAAGATATAATTCCATTATCCGTAAACTCACATTGGAAAGGAAGGTGTTTTTAGGGTCTTCGGAACAACAAGTAAAATCATGTATTTCACATAAATTCGAAGCATAGCAATACAAACTATTAATATGATGCCATGAAAGTTTCCCTTTTTGAGATCAGCGGTGTCGCACAAAATGAGCATGCTCATCTAATGATTTGCCCTCAACTAAGCTAGTTGGGGTTTGAACACGAGCACATAGGGATCGAAGATGGTCCAAGTAGAAAGCTTCAGTAGGATTTTGGGTGGTTCTTCAACCATTGATTTAGTAGGTACAACAATTTTTTTGGTACTTTGCGGTTCCTACCCATAACTAAAGATAGAAAACAAAAGCACAAAATAAAAACTACTTAGTGATAAAGCAAACAAGTACACATGAGAATATTCACCCCACGCTATTGCTCCCCGGCAACGACGCCAGAAAAAGGTCTTGATAACCCACAAGTATAGGGGATCGTTTGTAGCCTTTTTCAATAAATAAGAGTGTCGAACCCAACGAGGAGCTAAAGGCAGAACAAATATTCCCTCAAGTTCTATCGACCATCGATACAACTCTACGCACACTTGATGTTTGCTTTACCTAGAACAAGTATGAAACTATTTTGCAAGAATAAAACTACAAGTACTTGCAAGAATAAAAGCATGAATAAATTGCAAGATAATAAAAGTGGATAGCTTTTGTCAAACAAGAAAGTCATTTGTCCCTAGGTGATCGATAACTAAACCGGTAATCATTCTTGCAATTTTATATGAGGGAGAGGCATCAGCTAACATATTTTCTCTACTTGGATCATATAAACTTATTATTGAAACTCTAGCAAGCATCCGCAACTACTAAAGATCATTAAGGTCGAAACCCAACCATAGCATTAGGTATCAAGTCCTCTTTACTCCCATACGCCATAACCCCCAAACTCGGGTTTATGCTTCTGTTACTCACGCAATCCACCATAAGCGAATCATGAACGTATTGCAATACCCTACAACGGGGATCCCTCCATTTACGTGAGACGGAGGGCACCATAGGACAACACCATAATAAAATATACAATCATACCACGATCACGATTAACACATAGGACAAAACGGATCTACTCAAACATCATAAGATAGCCATAGATCATTAGGAAATAATATATGGAGTTGAGCACCATGTTTAAGTAGAGATTACACGGGGAGAAGAGGTGTTACACCGCTGCATAGAGGGGGAGAAAATTGGTGTTGACGGTAGCAAGATTGTTGACGTAGATCATTATCACGATGATTGCCTCGGCGGCGCTCCGGCGCCACCAGGAGAGAGGGAAGAGAGCCCCCCTCCTTCTTTCTTCTTCCTTGGCCTCCCTCTAGATGGGAGGAGAGTTCCCCCTCTGGCCCCTCCGAGATTGGATCTCCCTCTCTGTTCTCTTTTGTTTCACGTTCTCCAGATCTGGCCGAAAACCGTTTCTTGTATTCCCGGAGATCCATAACTCCGATTGCGCTGAGATTTTAACACGATTTTTTTGGATATAAGCTTCCTTGCGTCCGAAATAGAGCCCCAACCGATGTACGAGGTGAGCACAACCCACCACCGCGCCTGGCCCCTGGGCGCGCCCTGGTGTATCTTGGGGGCTGTGGGCCCCCGTTTGCGTTGATTCCAAGTCCCAAAAATCACATATATTTCAAAATAATTCTTCGTAAATTTTTATCGCGTTTGGACTTCGTTCGATATGGATATTCTGCGAAACAAAAAACATGCAAAAACCAGGAACTGGCACTAGGCACTGGATCAATAGGTTAGTCCAATAAATCATATAAAATATTGCCAAAAATATGTAAAGTTGTACAATATTGGTATGGAACAATCAAAAATTATAGAAACGACGGAGACGTATCAGGCAGGGAGGAGCGCCGCGAGGCAGAACGTGTCTACGTTTATTCTCTACATACCAGTTCGATTTGGACGGCGGGTTGAATATCTAAAAACACATAGGCTTTTTTGCAAAAACGCTGACGACGTACGACCGGAAGCACTAAGCGCTTTATTATTAGGGAAAGTTTAAAAAAGATATAGATAAAAAATAATAACATCCTTTTAAATCCGAGTCGTCAATCTTTATGACGTGCTACATTCGTCCTAATTTATTAGTCCCCTTTGTAATTTGTGCTAAATTTTGATCAAAGATTTAACTGACAAAATGTTAACGCATGTCAAAAAAAATTATATCATTGGATTCGTATTTGAACATAGTTTCTAATGATATAATTTTTTATGACATGCATAAACATTTTGTTAGTTAAATTTGTGATCAAAATTTGATACAAAATACAATGGAACCAATAAACCAGTACGGAGGTAGTAGTAGTGTTGATAGAATAATTACTCCTCTAGCTAGGTCCTTCGGAAATCTAAATGCTCCAGCAGATCTATGGGGCCGAACACGTTGCTAATGGGCCAAGATGAGCACATACACACATCCGTCTTGGGGCGGGCTTGTCTGAATTGAAACGAGGCAAGCAGGCCTACCTCTAAAAAAAAAGGTATGCAGGCCTAACTGAATCTATAGCTGGCCAAACGGGTCGGGCTAGTTGGGCTAGCCCGATAGCGCGCAGTCACAGCACGGCCCAGGCACGGCACATATCTGCAGTCGACAGATATCTGCTCCTTTTGCTACCCCAATCTGTGTTGAGGTGTTGGTTCCTCTTAGTCGTCGGTCGTCTAGGGTTTCTGAGCCGGGGCAAAGATCTGTGGCGGCAGGGAAGGTGGTGGTGCGAGATCTGAAGTGCGGAAGGCGGGGCTGTTGCTGTCGCAGGCTGCGGGGATGCGTGGATGGGCGCATGATGTTTCATTGAGAGAGACGAGGGAGCGCCTGATTGGCCAGTCAATGGAGGCTCTGTCGAATGCAGAAATCTTGGCCTCACTGGAAGAGGAGGATGCAAGGAGAGCGATAGCTCAGGAAGCCAAGACTGATCCAAATGCCTACCAAGTGTGTGATCAGGAGGAGGATCAGCAGGAGCTCCTCTTGATGCAGAATATGGCGGATGATGACGATGAGTATGTCAAGTGTGAAGCAGCAGCGCCTAAAGAGGCATATGATCCAGCCTTTATTCTTGAGAATGACACGATGACGCCGAGGATCCTAGCGGACGCCGCTAAGGGGGAAATCGGCCTGGCTGATGAGGTGGCTGTGGCGACTAAAAGTGGACAGCAGAAGAAGAGAGTTAATCTGTCGACTGAAGAATTTTTGGCGTTACTGGAGGAGGAGCAAGCAGGAAGAAAGATAGCCCAGGAAGCCAGCACTGGTCCAAATGCCTACCAATCCTGTGCTCAATCGGATGATGATTGGTCTGATAAGGAGGAGCAGCAAGAGGTGATGGAGCTCCTGAAGCAGAATATGGCGGATGACTATGATGAGCGTGCCAAGTTTGAAGCAGCAGCGACTGAAGAGGCGGCTACTGAGGATGAGATAAGGATGATGAGGATCTCTGAGGAAGCGACTGAGGTAGCTGCTGAGGAGGAGATGATGATGATGGGATTGGGGGATCTGGCCGAGGAGGACGCTGAGGAGCTGACCAAAAGTGGAGAGCAGAATAAGAGGAGGAGGAGACGCAATCGGTCCGCTCATGACATGATGGTGGAAGCGAGAGACAAGCAAGGGAAACGTCCTCAGGAAGCCTTAACCGATCCATACGCCTACGAGGCCCGTGGTCACCGCATAGATTGGGACTGGATCTTCGCCAGACACTACGGCCCCTTTGACCAGATTAGTAAGTGTCTTCCTCTGATCATATCCTAGTTTGGCTGTCTCCTTTTACTAGCATACACCAATATACATCTCCTATTACCATGTCACTAACAGCACACTTATTTGCCATGCAGCGTCCATCCCACCCTCGTGTTTCACCCACCATCGCTTCCCTAACCCCTATGCCGAGCCACAGGAAACTCTTCAGATCTTCTCGATCAAAGTTGGAAAAATAAAGGAGCCCCTAAAGTGGCCATTGCATGTTTTTGGTTCAGTAGCTGTACGGGATGTGATGGATCACAATCGCATAATGGTCTTCCATCGGGAAAGGGAGAACTGCCAAACCCTCATTAAGAAGGTTTGTATATCATCCCTGCTGCTCCATGCATACATATGTCTAAATTGGTCTGTTCTTTCAGCTAACTTTAACATGATAAGAGTAGGCATATATGATTTAAAACACAAAGCAGTGCCTTCTCCTTGGGATGCATCAGTATGAATATGAGATCATGCTTAAATTGGAGTTGCTCTAACTATAGTTGCAACTAACTGCTAACTCATGTAGATGTGGGCACATAGATGCATTAGCTTGCAAAGTATGTGCTATAAATTTGATGTATGAAATAAATGCCAAACCATCGCCGAGGAGCTTCATATTCGCCGTGTATGAAATACTGTATGCTCTGCTCTTCAGCTAACTTCAATTATGATCAAATATTAGCGTACAAGTCTGATTGGTCTGAAGGTTCTAGAGATAATTCTGTTATGGTTTTCGCTTTATTTACCACTTCTCTGGTATCAGATAATTTTTTATTTAGCTTGCTTCCATTAATCGTGATGCCTCTTATGATTGAACAATCTTGATGCCTCTTATGATTGAACAACCTTGCTCACCCAACACAAATTATTAGCTCATGCCTCCTGGCTGATTTTGCTCATCTCAAGTTAATTTTACCCTTGTGCCTGCAGTAAGTTTCTGATTAAGTTTAGGAACAAGCCCCAGTTGAAAAGTGGATCATGTATAGGTTGACACTCATATTTGTCAAAATGCTGTGGTTTGGGTATATTTGGATATTGATGGTCCCAGTCTTATTATTATACTGAAGCATTGCTATTTATGCAACCATATATTGCTTGCAGGATCGTTTTCTTACGCTGACAGGTCCTACCCGAGGAGTTGTGGTGGATGTACATCCTACCTATATTGAGGTTGATCTGAAAGTAAAGGGCGCCACTGAATTGGAGGATATGGATTTAAGCTATTTAGTAGTCAGGTCTATGCCATGCAGCCCGTCTTATCGTGCTGTGCCTAGCAAGCTTAGCACATTGGAGTTGACATATATTCGGTTGCACAACTGTGTGGAAGCCGCAATCAGTGTCAAAGTCAAAAAGCATGGGTTATGGCCTGGCTGCAGGGGATTATTCACTGCCAGCACAGCTAGTTACGAAGACATGGAGATTTTGTTGCTTGCTTTTGAAGGTGATAGGTTGCCGGTTGATGCTAGTAGAAGGATTGAACTTTCACGACGTGTGGTCTGTGTCGAGCTTCATCAGCCTGAAGGTAAGCTAGTATTTTCGGCGAAGGCACTGCATGGTAGTGATGAGAAAAATGTGAGGAGAGTTCGCAAGACTTTTACTCCCAAGAGAGCTGGTAAAAGCAAGGAGAATATTAAGATTGGTTCCTGTGAGATGGAGGTAACTGTCACATGGTCCCTACTTCCCAGTTGCAAGTATGACTATGATAAATCTTTGGAAAGAGCTTAAGGTTGCCTTCCGTGAGGTGATGGTAACTGATAAAACCTTTAGACGTGAAGTATGACTTAGATTCAGGCGTGACTGGCTTTGGTATTGTGTTATGTTAGTCCAGTGGTACTGCAGTGGACGGTTGTCAAGTGCAAACCCCTGTAAACTTGTCTAAAGTGATCCTGTTTTGTACTGATGGCACTATTATGAGTATGTTTAGTGCTCCCTCCGTTCACTTTTGTAAGTCCTTTCAGACAGCTCAAAATAGGTTGTTTTGCACATTGTCTGAGATGTCTTCAAGGTCTTATAAAAGTGAACAGAGGGAGTAGTATTATAATTGCTGCGTGTATTGAGTAGCTTATATTCGTTAATGGCCATATGTGCCTTAGAACGTTATTTTGATGTGACGGCACAGCAGTCTCTTCCCGTTCAAATTTATTCGCTTCTTTATTTTATGCATGGCTAAGAAAGCGCCGAGTGAAAAAGAACTAGGATTCCTTGTCCTTAAGCGGTGATGCACCTGTAATAGTTTCTCGTTTGCCGATTCATAACGTCAGGTTTTGTTGCGGACCCATCGATGTTGTCTGCTGGGACGTCTATGAGAAAGATGCTGATGAATTCGTTTGGGAAGGTAGAACTTCTGAGCCGCGGAAGAATGCCAGTTGGTTAGCAATAGCGAAGGTCCACATGTTTCGATGATTTAGCCCTAGTGCACTCTGATGAACATGAGGCCATGGTTGAATCATGATTGAAGAGTGATGGTTTTGCAAACCCTAGATTAATTTTATTGAGCAAACAGATACTCCCTCCGTCCCATAATGTACACTCGTGCCAAAAAATGTCTTACACGGAGGGAGTAATTTCTTATTTGATCATGCCCGACCGACCGATGGGAGAGATTATAGAGGTGCATGTCAAATTTCCAGCAGGGTTTATAAGTGAAATTCGTACAGTTAGGGTGAAACTTAAGGTGCATATATGAGACTAGATGTGCTTTAGCAAATCCGGAAAAAGAAAAATCAACTGCTGCATCAGAGATCATCAGACCACACAGACAACGACCCCAACGGTCTCGAGCTCTCGAGATCACTTTGCCACGCGATACTTCGAGAGGAAATCGGCAATGTTGCGATCGGAGCTGCCGCCCTCGCTCATGGCCGCCTGGCCTTCTCCCTCCACTCCGATGCCTTCCTTCCGTACTCCTTGCTGCCCATCACCTCCTTCACGCACCTCTCCACCTCCCCCTTCCTCAAATAGAAAAAACAAAAAGTACAGATATGGCACATTAGTTGTTTTTTCAAAATCACCAATAAATATATTGCTTGCTCAAGTAATGGTCACCAGTAAAAAAATGATTATGCGATACATATATTCCTGTCCAAGGCATTCTTTCCAAATGAAAGACACAGACACGCGCGCGCGCGCACACATGCACACGTTGACCGAGGCAACCAAATCAACTAATGCAGGTGCTATCGATGCGCATAGATTGGGTCGATTTCCACGTGCTCATTTCAACCGATGATAAAGATAATCATGTGAACACTAAGTGCACAGTGAAGTCTGATGGTGATAGAGCATACGGTTAATCACCATCTTTTGATGAGAACATCGCAGTGAAGTCAGTACCTCCTACAATAGATATGATGGGTAATTAGAGGCTCGACCGTACACTCTATGACCATTACAGACTAGCTGTATGCGATGTCCTCATAAATATGTAGGCAAAAGGAAGAGGCTCTATCATTGGAAGTGGAGCATTTGGTCCCGAACTCATATGCTCGCTGATGAACAATAAAATCAAAAATAATTTGGTAAAACAAAAAAAAAATCTGAATTGTTTTGTGGTAAACTTCAACAAATGTTGTGTGTGTTTGCAAATATTTATCATGATAGGACATTTATGGAAGTCGTGGAAAAAAATCAATGCTCTAAAAGTGCTATTTTATAAAGCATTTTGGAGTACTGATTGTTTTTTTTTTCTTCTAAAGTGCCAATTTTGCAGCTCATCATTGTGCAAAGGAAGCTCTGAACTTGGCGTCTGCGAACACTGTTTTTAATGTAATCCCTGCTTTCTTGATTGCCCAAATGCAACCAGAAGTTGTATCGCCGAATGCTTAATAAAATGCCATCATGGTGATCTAAAAAAAAAGTGCTGGCGTTGACTGGCCCATTTGAAATTCATCCGATATAAGAAAAAATCCTGAAAACATCTAAAACAAGTCAGGAAACCGTGGTGTCTTTTTCTGCAGGGAAGAAACGTGGAGATCTTTTTACAGCGTTCTATGATCCGGGAGCATACATACATAATTCAAAGCTGCTGTCGAGTTGATCGAAATCGGAACAAAACCTCGGCCAGATAAATTAACGAGCTCACCGCCATTTGTTTGGTTTAAACTATTTTTGCAGCTAGCCAACAATCGGCCGTTGCCATCTGCTAAAAAAAACAAACCAACTGTTGCATCAGAGATCATCAGACCACACAAGCACGAACCCCAATAGTCTCGAGTTCTCGAGGTCATATTTTTTCTTCTTCTGAAAAAGTTCTCGAGGTCATTTTCCCACGCGATATTTCGAGAGGAAATCGGCGATGTTGCGGTCGGAGCTGCCGCCCTCGCTCACGGCCGCCTTGGCCTTCTCCCTCCACTCCGACGCCCTCCTCCGGTACTCCTTGCCGCCCATCACGTCCCTCACGCACCTCTCCACCTCCCGCTTCCTCACCAGCCCGCCGGCGTCCGGCCGCGCGCGCACGCCGACGCGCCACAGGTCCTCGATGTACTTGGCGTTGGTCGGCTGGTCCGACCACTGCGGCACGGCCACCATCGGCACGCCGGCGCTCAGCGCCTCCACGGTGGAGTTCCACCCGCAGTGCGTCACGAAGCACCCCACGGCGCCGTGCGCCAGCACCTCCAGCTGCGGGCACCACGGCACGATCAGGTCCCCCCGCGCCGCCGCCCTCGCCGCGAAGCCCTCCGGCAGCTTGGCCGTCTCCGTGGCGCGGACCACCCACAGGAATGGGCTGCCGGCGTAGCGGAGGCCGTCGGCCACCTCGGCCATCTGGTCCGGCCCCGGCGCCACGATGCTGCCGAAGGAGGCGTACACGACTGAGCGCGGCGGGCGCGCGTCCAGCCACGCCTTGGTCACGGCCGTCATCGGGGTGTGCAGGTGGAAGCCGTACGACGCGTCGTCGGGCAGGCGCTTGTCCAGGTACGCCGACGGCACCGTCGGCCCGATCGTCCTGGCCCCCAGCGTCGACGCCAGGTACTCCGCTTCCTGCACGTACGTAAGCACACGGACGTGGCCGGTGTCGTCAGTGCAAATGCTCGGAATCAATCAATGGCAGTAAACGTCAATTGATTGCACGTTGCAAGCGACGTGCTTGCACGTATGCTGCATTGCTGCATGCGACGCGCACCCTGACATTGAAGATCGAACGCACGTACGCTCTGCTTGAGACACACCCGGCATATGATGCAAAGGGCGGATTCGCGTGGCGCTCACCTGAGGCTCCAAGTCGAAGAAAGAGTTGACGAACACGTGATCCACGGCGTCGAGCCCGGCGAACTGGTTCATCAGCAGGTCGCGGAGGGACGGGTGGTGCGCGTCGCTGTCGGTCAGGAACGTCGGCACGTCGGCGGCGCCGAGCCGGGACGACAGTCCAGGGAGCTCGAGTGGGGAGTCCCCCTCGCTCACCGGCACCGGCATGCGCCCGGCCCGCGCGTGCGTGTACATGATGTCCACGGCGCACGTCTGGGTGAGCACCGCCGCGCACGCCGCGCCGTACCGCCGCGCCAGGGGCGCCACCCACGGCATGAACGTGTCGTACACCACCACGCGCACTGGGCGGCCACTCGCCGCCTCGGACCGGAGGAGCTCGTCCAGCGCCTCGGACCCGGCCGCCTCCAGCCGCTCGAAGTAGGGGCCCTTGTGCCCGCCCAGCTCAGCGGGCCCGCCGGCGTCGCAGCCGTCGGAGAAGACGGCGACGTGCACCGAGCCCGGGGACGGCTTGGTGGAGCCGACGACGAACCGGGTGGCCGCGACGGTGCACCGGACGCCGCCGTGGCCGGCGAGCCGCTTGCCGAACTGGAGGATCGGGTTGAGGTGGCCCTGGGCCGGGTACGGGACGAGGAGGATGTGGGTGGTTTCGTCGGCGTGCACCATGGCTACGGGCGTGTTGGTAACCAGCGAGCTCTGGGGAGAACGTTTCTTGGCTTATGCAAGAGTTTGTGTGGGAGGACGTGATAGACGCTTGGTATATATAGAGGATGGAGAAGAGCTCCACTCGATGTCAAAAAAGAAAAGAAAAAGAGAAGAGCTCCACTATAACTCTAAGAAAAACCATAGAACGGCACACAAACTACAGCCTACAGCCTACAGGTCACAAGTACGTCCAAATTAGAAAGTATTACCACCTCCAATCTATATCATTTATCACTCAAATAGATGTATCCAGTATTGAAATATGTCTAAATACGTCCGAGCGATAAATGATATGGATCGAAGGGAGATGAGGTGTATTTCCTGGCCGATCAACCTCACGGCTGGGTTTCCAAAAGAAAACTTGTACACTGACCGAGAGGGTAGGTGTAGTTGCGACGTATCTTCATTCTTAGAGATGGTTGTTATTTTCCTAAACAAGATGGTTTTACCGATTTAGACTCTTCGTCTTTTCCTTGGTTTTAAACGGAAAACGACAAATGCAATTTTGTGGGAAAGAAAATGCTTCTCACAACCCTTCTCTACCCGTTGCCATTGCACCAAAATGCTTGGGCTCCATCGGCTTGTATCACTAGTAGAAAAACGATTTTTAGTACCGGTTCGTAAGGACCTTTAGTGCCGGGGACTAAAGGTCCCCCTTTAGTCCCGGTTCAACACGAACCGGGACCAAAGGCCCACCACGTGACACGAGGGGCGCCGTGGTCTGGAGGACCTTTAGTCCCGGTTGGTAAGGATATTTTTATTTTTATTTTTGAAATAAAGCAAAAACAGCCCGCCTACTGGGCCGGCACGGCCTGCATACGACTAGAAACCCAATCTCTAGTTGGGCCAGCATGCAGGCCCATACGGCCCAGTGGGCCCCACAGGGCAGAAGACTTGCAATAGGCCCACAAAGGTCTGCTTAGAGAGGAGCTCAACACGGTAGCCGCGGCGGGGCTTATAAACCGGTGCGAGCTTCTCTCAACTAGCGAGGTGGGACTAAACATTGTGCACTGTGGGTGGTAGCGCACCATTTTTAGTACCGGTTGGTGGCTCCAACCGGTACTAAAGGGGGGGGGGTCTTTAGTACCGGTTGGAGCCACCAACCCGTACTAAAGACCGCCCGCCTGGCCGTTGGAACCGGCACTAATGGTCACATTAGTGCCGGTTCAATTACAAACCGAGACTAATGAGTTTCACATTAGACCCTTTTTCTACTAGTGTATCCTTGCTTCACAATAGGGCCTCTTGCTTCTTCTTTTTATCGTCTCTGGATTGCTAGCTTATCTTCATCTTTTTTTTCTTTATATTGCGAGAAGAGGTGGCAACAACATTATGATGGGCAAGGATATGTGGTAGCGGTAGGAGAAGATGGTGCGGAAGAGGGATTGTGAGAGAATATCGAAAGCCATTGAGCAACGGGTTGGTAACATGGGGGGCTCTGGGGGTGATAAAACCCTATGGACGCAGAGATGTAAGCCGGGGCTAGGGTTAAACTTGGATAACCAACATTTAAAAAGATGGTGCAGATGGCTGGATTGTGTGATCTTGATCACACGATCCACAAAATATCTTGAATGGCCTTTATTTTATCGTCGAAAAAAGTTTAAGGACCTTCATATTTGCACATTCTTATATTGTATATAGGTTACTCGGTGGCGGTGCTTGGAAACAATCTTAGCAAGATCTAAGATGAACTTGAACTCCGAGTCACGCCTAGACGGTCATCCAATGGCTTTCTTTATTAGAAAAAATAGCAGAATTAATCTATATCGTAGACTTTCAGTTATTAGTATGAAATGGCATTCTGCTATGGATCCGGTGCTCACCTTGGGTTGCTTAGAGCAACTCTAGCAGACCCCGCATCCCGACGGCCCGCAAAACGCGTTTGCAGTTCGTGCAAAACCGCTTTTGCGGGCTGGCTCGGGCTGGCACAGATGCAGACCCCTCAAACGAATCCGTAAAAAAGTATATTCGCGGCCGGCTTCCAGTCCGGCCGCTGCCGCCCCTTCCTCCAGCCGGCCGCGCCCAACCCCGTCGGCCGCGCCCCCGTCGCCCGCAGGCCATGCCCCGTCGCCCGTCGGCCGCGTCCCTTCGCCCGTCGGCCGTGCCCCGCCCAGGCCGGCCGCGCCCCATCATCGCGCCGACCGCGCCCAGCCTCGCCGGCCACGCCCCGTCGCCTCCGTCGTCCGCGCACAGCTTGCCGGCCACGCCCCGTTGCCTCCGTCGTCCGCGCCTTACTCTATTGCCAGCCGAGTCGTGCCCCTTTGCCAGCCGCGCCGGTAGGATTCCGGCGGCCAAGCTGAGGTCATGGGAGGCCACGGCGATGTCGAGCTCCTCCAATTCGAACCGGTGGCGATCGATTGCGGCGTCTAGCGGCCTTTTCCGGTGTGCGGTGATGAATTCCGGCGAGTTTAGGACGGATTCCGGCAAACTCCGCGGCGGCGTGTTTGCTTCGACGAGGTTTGACCGGTATACGGGGCCCCCTATATTCGGCCCTCCAACCTCCAAAGATAAGGGTTACGGGCATGCATTTGCGGTGGCCCTTAAAAATTTTACGGGTTGGACTACTTTTACGGTTTCTGTTTTGGACACTTTTTTCGCCCAAACTGTAAAACGTAATTTTTTTGCGGGTTTGACCACTTATGCGGGGTTTGCTAGAGATGCTCTTATGTACCCTTGCACAATGTATTGATTGTTCCGATAGAAATTGCAGTTCATTCATGATCATAAGTACCATGTTTTTTTTTTCAAATAAGTTGAAATAGTTTATCACTTTTTTTTGCAAAGTAAAATAGTTTATCACTGTCCACACTAGAGTAATGCATGTAGCCAAATTATTACTGCAACCCTATGTACTCTCTGCATTTCACAACACACCATTTTTTTAACACATAAGTTTGACAAAGTAGGAAGGAACTACTAATATGCAATGTATCTTGAAATGGAGGGAAATACTTTTCACTGATATCGTTTTCTCAAAAAACAGCACATGTAATAGTATTTTTGGCAGTTCATTTTTATAATCAAATTTCCAAGAGCCCATGCATGTTGTATGACAATACGTTTTCACATGCATCGTCATGCGTGGTGATCCCGAGGTACTACACTGACCAAGCTTTTTTAGACAATGGTTGAATCATGCTCCAAGATGCCCAAAGAACCAACTACATTGACTATTTTTTGTTCTGCCGGAACGACATTGACTGTTTTTTTTACGGCATGACATTGACTGTTGACGAGAATAGATGGATGACTCGGTCACAGGGAAGCATAAAACTAAAATGTACTCCCTTCGTCCCACCATATAACGTTAAAAATTAAAATGTATTCTTTCTGTTCCACAATAAAAGATTGTTTTTCAAGCTGAGAGACAGATAAAATTAAAACTCTCCATGGAGCCTTTGGTCGCCACTCCCGTACGTGCCAGCCGCGACGTGACCAGTCGACGAAGCACGAGGACACACCAGGGTCTGCATGTGGTGTCGTACGTACTTGAAGGCAGACCCTAATTAATTTACACGGTGCATGCATGCATGAGATGTCGACGTCGACGTGTTGGAACGCCCATGTCGATGTTTCAAGGATGAGGCCAAGCGTGCCACGCCCATGCATGTGTTGATGTTTCAAGGATGAGGCCAAGCGTCGCAGTAGAAGAACGCACGTGTAATTAACCTCAGGAAGGTCGATGAAGGATCCTATCTTGTCATCCTGGCGTACGTACGTGTACGTGAATTCAGCCGGTGGCACCCATCCGTCCAGTTGCTACAGGAACGTCCCTGGTACTACAGGATCGTGACCCAGTGCAACTGTGTCAACCCTAGGACCTAGTCCGTACGTGCCAATGTGCCAACTTATAATTGGCTAAAATAATGAGGCATTGCTACGTCAAGTCCATCCAGCCGGGCACATGTGTATAGCCTAAAGACTAGGTAGCATGTGTCGGTGCAGGCTTCGTCCTGGAGGAATATCATGCGCTAGAGGGTCCGATTTCGACCGGGCGTACGAAGATTTTTTTTAGACTTTATTACTCTTTTGCCGCCGGACTGGTTATTCGATTCAAACGTGAGGGGGAGAAGAGAGCCTCAGACAAAAAGCCATCGTCAACTACGGCGAATCAGCATCGCCGGCCTAGACGGAACCGAACTACCTGCGGCCGTTTTCTTGGGCGCCGCGAGCTGGATACCTTGGCATTTTGTTTAGTTCCGGCTCTGCCAGTCACCGATGACGTCGCCTCGTTGCTGTCAGCAGTGACATGCACGGCGCTGCGTCATCGGCATCCTTGACATTTCCGCTCACCGGCCGTTTCAACGGAGACTTCCGGTTGCATGCATGCGCTCGAGTCGCTCATCGGTTTCCGGATCTCGAGGCGTAGGTTTTCCCCAAGTTGACCCGGTCCCAGTCCTCCCGTTTGACATTTTTTCCGGATCTGGAGACAGACAAGTGAGTTATATGTAAATTCTTTTCCGCAAAGGCCCAAGACCATATAAAGTATCAAGGAGATACCTTTACATAAAAATAAAATTACAATAAACACCATGAGAGTGCAGAAAATCTTCTTCTTCTTCTTCTTCTTGCATCCACCGGCGGCGCGCCATGAGCATAGCTCGATGCTGTCTCTGGGCCTCCGCCTCGGCGGAGAAACCTTTTTTAAATCCAAAAGCTTGTAGAAGCGGCGTTAAACATCATCGGGTTGGATCCCTCCGGCTTCACCAATGCCATCAGGCACCACCTCACAAATACATCCACTCGAGCCGTCATCTCCTTCAACGACAACAACTGCCCTCCAGCACCTCCTCACTAGGCCGCACCAATAAGGACATCTCTCTCATCGTTGGCACTGCACGGTCTTTTCCCCGCGATGCACCCTGGCGTAGGCGCAAGGGTTAGGCACCGGGGTGGAGGCTAGAGTTTCTCGTCGTCCGCCTTGACCCTCTCTCTCTCTCTCTCTAAGAGTGGGATGTATGTAGTATGACACTTAGTTTCTCACATTAGTGATTTGGACAGTTTCTTTATGATCATTTCCTCGTCAACAAACCCATACAACTAGGTTTCTAAAAAGATTTCCAAAGAAAACTCCTACACAACTAGCTAGCGTGTGTGTACAATTGCAAATTTCTCGCCATTTTGACAAACAGTTGCAACTTTACTAACCAAGCAAGATTTGGAGGTTACCTTTCTTTTCATCTAGTTTGACCATAGAAGCCAAACACAATTCGACACGTACATGAGGTTAGGTTTAAGAGCATACCTCTCTTCGCTCTCCTTGACCAGTCATCATTATGCCAAAGCTAATATCTCTTGCTTCCTTTCTTCGTTGCCATTCATTGGCTCGCTTTTCAGCTTTTATGACCCTAAAGGTCGCACAAAACACTTCACCGAGGGTCATACTAGGAATTCCTTAGACTAGCCACAGTGGGAGTAACTTTAGCAGTAACATCGAGTCCAACTCAGCAAATTTGCTTATGTGGCAATGAATTAATGAGGAGAGAGGTAGTTTGAGTAACTTAGCTAGTTACTGTAACATCACATATCCCAATGCAATATGAGTCTATAACCTAATAAATGAAGCTTTGCATGACACCACACTTATTTTACTACTCAGTATGAAGGTAGTAACATAGTCTAGGGATATGTGTATGTTACTCTCCACTACGGCTAGTCTTAGCGGTAGGGAGGCGAGGAAGGTAATGATGGAAGTGACATCGCGAGGGAGCAGCAACAGGTCGATAATGGAAGCATATGAGGCGTGTTGGGGCAAGGGTTAAGCCTAAAAAGAACTTTATATGTTGGACCTTGATCTGACGACCCACAAACCATTTGCATATCTCCCTTAATTTTGGCCCAAAAAAATACAAGTCATTTTATTATGAATGTTTGCAGTGTGCAGAAGCTCGAGCAAAGTCTAAGCGGGTCCGGAGCCGAACTGAGTATCTTAGAGAGACCACCCCTCTCCGAGGTCTGCTTTTGTGAGAAATCCTTGATATGTATTTTCAAAGCTAAACGATGGCATCTCTTGCATCGATTCGTTAATCCTCCTTGGAGATATATCCTTGGAGGTGGGGATTGGTTTGCTGCTTATTCACAAAAATATTGAGGCAAAATTTTGTATTGTCTATAAAGTTATAAAAATCTTTGTAGTAGAAACCTTTGTAGTAGACTGAGCATGCTAAGGGGCTATTTGGTTCTAGGCCTAGGAGTGCCACACTTTGCCATGCCAATATTTCCAAACTTGTCTAAGCTTAGTTCTTCAAAACGAGAGCCGCAAGTTGGCAAGCCCGAGGGAATTTTGCCATACTTTTTTAGTGTATGTGATGTGGGACTCTAGTGTGGCTTGCCTAAAATGTGGCTTGAACCAAACACACATCTAAGTTGGCCAAACTTGCCTAAACTTAGGTGTGGCAACCTTTGGCAACCCCTAAGTTTGTTAGGTCCCTTGTCGTGGAATATGTCCACCTAGGTTCACCATAAAGATCAATCGACTCAATGTCCTGGAGGTGCTCATATGGGTGCGTGCATTCACAAAGGTGAAAGTGTGTTAGTATATTTGAGTGTCTATGCTTGTATTATGGTTTTAAAAAAGGATGATATATGAGTATAGACCGTGTTTCTTTTTGCAGCATTGGCAACATAATCAATGTTGTATTGTGCTCCCTCCATTTCATAATGAAGTGAATATAGATTAAAAAAATCAATCTTCACAAAATTTGACCAAGTTTGTAAAGAAAATATATACATTTAAAAATGGCATTAGATATGTAATGAGACATATTTTTATATTCTATGTATTTGACATTTTTCCATAGTATAATTTTTTTCTCGGTATATTTGGTCAAAGTATGTGAGGTTTAGCTTTTGAAAAAATTAAAACGCACAGTACTACATTATGAAATGGAGGTGTATGTTTTGTGAATACTATTGTATTGTATATTGGACGTGGCTACCTGGCGCCCGAGCGCCCGCTCGCGGGATCGAGCACTCTCCCCAAAAGGAAGGAAGGCTGTCACTTTCCCAAAAAAGCAAATCAGTTTCTCACACCACGTCCCCACGTCCACGTGATTCCGAAACCAACTGACATCCTAAAAGGAAACTACTTGACGTATTCACACTACTCAGGAAATCACCTACGATCTTGTCTCGCATGCATTTATTTGGGTTTCAAAAAAAAATCAACAGCTATAACTTTTGATTCGTGCATCGGAATTCAGATCCGTTTTCATCGTTGGGTTTCTCACGATGAGTACTTCAAAACTAGATCCCATATGGGTACATTTCGACAAACTTTTTTCGCGGGCAACTTTGGGTTGTATTGAGGCAACTATAGTGCTATAAGAAAGCAACTTCTTTTTTTTCTAGTATGACTGCCTATCAACGAAAAATCCTTCTAAGTTGGTTATCACAACTACCAAATTGACTAGCTCCATCTCTAAGTTGTCTACCATAACTAGCAAGTATCCTAACTCTATGCCACCCCAAACTTTTTACTGAGGCAACTTTGGGTGTGATAGAGGCAACTTTAGTGCAATAGGGAAGCAACTTCATTTTTTCCCTAGTAGGACTACGTATTAGGTTGGTTTATGGAAAAAAAGAGAAAACCACAATAAGGATGAGGCACCTTTAGTGCTACATATAAGAAATTTCATTGCAATATGTGTATCAATGAATTTTGCTAACATTATCACACTTTCCTACCATGGTTAATCTGTTGCCTACCATGGATGGTCAGTTGCCTAGCATTGATGCCTAGTTGCCTACAAATATGATGAAGTTGCTTATTATTGCTTTTCTATGTTGCGTACAAAACACTATGATGTTGCCTATTAGTGATGCTCAGTTGACTTCCATTACTATTTCATTTACCTATAATACACTAAAAAGTTGCCCATTGATGGGGTTATTGGAGGCAAAACAAGGACAATAACTCTGAGATTGTTATGCACTCGAGTATCACACAAAAAAGTTAGCAACTTTTGGGTTGTTCTTTGTAACTACAGTGCATTCAACAAGCAACTCATGTGTGTTTTTCATCATTATATCTGGAGATTTCAATGATTTTCGATGACAACTCGTGCAAAAATTATGAACAACTTGTGCAGTTTTGTGGGCAACTGTCTGATCCAGACCCCTATGAAACTTGTCGTCACCCCCTATGCAACTTCTCATCTGCCCCCACTTATGAAACTAGTCAACACTCATGATCTGGATAGCCAACACTCATGTGCTCAGTAGCTTTGGCTGTAAGACTCCCCAGAAAAGGAAGAACAAGACTCTTATACCGTCCATCCCCACATAGTTTTCAAATTTGGAAGCATGGTAGACAACTTAGCTCCAACAAAAACTTTTTGGCAGTGTAGGAAACTTAGGTCCCTTGATGGACAACTTTCATTGTATTTTGGCAATTGGGATCACCCGTAGGCAACTTCATAGTGTTGTAGGTAACTTGGTTTCTGAGGCAGACAACTTAGAAGCCATGTTAGACAACATTCCAATGTACGGTAAGAAATTTTCATAGTATGGCAGACAACTAAACTATCTACAACTTAGTTTCCAATGTATGCAACTTAGCAACCATGGTAACCACCTATTACACTACTGCACACAGCTAATTAGGAGGCTACTAGGAAAATTCACTAATAGATACGGTTCAATTCGTCTAGCATCAAAGTTGCTCCTACTTAGCACTAAAGGTTGCCTCATTTAACATCGAAGTTGCTTTTGAAAAAAAATTATCATCGGAACAATTCATATGGGATCTACTCCCTCTGTCCCAAAATATAAGGACGTTTTAAACACTACACTAGTGTCAAAAACGTTCTTATATTATGGGACGGAGGGAGTAGTTTTGAAGAGCTAATCACGAGGAAGCCAACGGTGTAGACAGATCATCATTTCGATACGCGGTTTGAAAGTTATAAGTTTTTGAATTTTTCTGTACCAAAATTAATGCGTGTTACGTCATCATTGGCTTCTTATGGTTGACCACACGAGGTGGAAAAAAATCAACATATTTTATTGTAGAGTATTTAGGTTGTATATTTGTCCGAGTTATTGTTGTAAGAAAAGAAAAAACATGCTGTAGAGGCCACTGCCTCAGACGTACGGAAGCTCCAAGAGGCAAAAACGATCCTTGCTCGCCATTCCCGGGCGCTATACGTAGCAAAGCCGGTGCGTTGCATTTGATGAGCACGAGCGCAGCTGCGTGCGGCTATGAGAGGACACGTACGTCGGTGTGTACGTTGCGACGTTGATGCTTCAAGGCAAGAATCAGTGCGTATGGTGCAGCTTGTGCTGCTGGCGACGTACGCTGATGCGTTTGGACTGTTGGTATGACGGCCGCGCGGCGTGGTAGGGCATGAATCATGCATGCATGAATGCCCATGTGTGATGCATGCGTGTATTAATCAGAAGAAGAAAGTTAATCTGAACAAGATAGGAGTAGCTAGTAGATCAAGTGTTCAACTTGATCGTCTCGCCCTTATTGTCCTTACAGATCCGTGTGTACATCTCGATTCAGAAGCCGGCCGTGGCGTCCAAACCATAGACGGCCTATAAAACTTTTCAGTCTGGCCACACATGGCACACGTTCTGACGGTACGCCACACATGCAAGTCTGGACATGCATGCCATTTACGACAGAGTAGCATGCATTGGTATTGGAATACGTGGTGTCGGTGGCTTGGTGCTCAAGGATGGAATCGTGCAAGAGGGGAAATGTACCTTTCGAACTTGATGACGTGACCTGCAAGAGCGACGCGACGAGGATCGGATCGGAGTCCCGTGGCTGTCATGCGTGCGTGGCTGGACGCGGTCGCCTCCTTCCTTCGCCGTGTCGTTCATTACGCCGCTGAAAATTGCACGAGCTGAGAACGCCAGCTTACTGACCGAGTGACCGATCGGTGAACCTGCGAGAGGGAATAATAAACAGTCGGCAAAGAGAACCTTTAGTTGGAAAGGTGCATGCCCGGACAGGACAGAACCTCTCTCTCGCGCGCGCGTCAACCCTCCGAATCATCACCGGCGTTGCATGGCATGACATGACAGCCACGGAACCTTAACCTGCGGCCGTTTTCTGCCGTCCGGCCGACGGAACCTCCCTGGCCGATGACGTCGCCTCGCTGCCGTCAGCGGCGCACGTACCGGCACCGGCGTGCATCATCCTCCCCGTTTCCGTTTGGACCAGCCGTTTTAAATGGCTCCGACCAACTAAATTGCCGTTTCCTCCATCGGACGGCCGGGAGTTATGTCAGGTCAATGAATGCGAGGGAGGGAAAACGTTGGCGTGGTGAATGAATGGGTTTCCGATCGAGGCCGCCGCGCCGTCTGTAACCGGCAACCTGCCACGCACGACATAGACGGGCTGTAAGCCTTTAAATAATATATTTTGGATGAGTTGGAATAAAAAGAAGAGGAGAGAGAAGGGAAACCGACTATATTGATTAACAACCGGCTGCAGCACGTGCTCTTAGGCATGTTGTGAGAGAGTAATGTGGGCCATGTATCAAAAAAGTATTACATATTTATATGCAACTATTGTACTTGCCGGTTATAAGCTTGGTTATAGATGATGTGGCAAGACCATATAGCCAGCAGCTGGCTATACTATTAACCATGCTCTCAATCGACCGATCTCGACCTCGTCTACCGCACAGAGAACAGTCATTGCGCTTCCTCGCAAAGATGACTACGACATGCAACGTCAGCCAGCCGGGCAGGCAGTCAAAAACGTGTCAGGCATGGCAGGACCAGGACGGACATCGGGAGGTGGCTGCAGACGGGGCAACGATTGCTCGCTCCAAATGCGAAATTACCGAAACCCTGAAGAGTTGTCTTTTCTTTTTTCCCCTTTCATCAAGTATATATTGCTCACCACATATGCCACATGGCGGTAGTTCTTTTTCACTTTTACTAAAAATCCAGCCGTATGTTTTTCATTTGGCTGTTGAATTTTATGGCTGTTCGATCATGCACGAACGTCAATGCTGTTGCATCCTTTGTTTTCGAGTAAATAGTAAAAAACTATCACATTATAGGCTAGAGTTAAGGAAAATTATCACTTTTCTTAATTTCTCAAAATGCTACCATTATTTTGATCAGTTATTCCAAAAAATACACAAGCGACTGAATGGTTAATTTTTAATCATGATTATGACATGGAGGGCCCACCTGTTCGGTTTGCGGGTCAACATTCTGATATAGTGACGGTGCTCATCTAAGGGCATCTCCAATGCTGACTCGCAAACCGAACATCACATCCGTCCGCGGACACGGATGCGGGAGGCGGCTATCCAAAGCTATCTGCATACATTTCAAACCGCCTTTCTACATATCGGACGAATTACATGCAACCGATTGATTTTCTTTCAAACCATACGAAAACATTCACATTTCAGACATTTTAACTAAAATATACCGGACTACGGTAAAACAAGTCTATGGCCGGCTGCGGCGAATCTCCATTCCCATGACATGTCTTCCCCATGTCTGAAGGCGACCTCCAATATCTACTTTTCCTCGCTGTCTTCGGTGCCTGCGGACGTGTCGGCCTCCACAGACATGGCTTCTTTCCCTACCTACCTAACGCATTGCCGCAATTTGCTCGCAGCGGAGTTGCCGGGCCGGAGATGGCATTGACCAACCTGGACGAGCAAGGAGGAGCTGGCAATGGCGGTGGCGCAAGATCCGGAGGGTTTGCCGGCAAGCCAACCTATATTAGCTTGCTCGCCGGGCAACCCAGGCCGCTGCAATGCTGGAGAACTCCCTCTTCTGCTTGTCGGAGGCCATGGCGGGTGTTGTTCAAGTAGATGGAGAGCAGATGTGAGGTGTGGTTCTTGCCTATCACCTGGCCACGTTTATATAGCCGGGGATGCGAGGAGCCAGCCAGAAAGGTGTTTAACACCGGTCGACACAGGAATAGGCGTGCGGCGCTTGGAGCGCCGGAGTAGGTTACTCAGCACATGCGTTGGTTTAATAGAGGTAGGTGGGCAAACACATGACATTTCAATGTTGAGAGAAGACGTGCGCATCGGGCGAGCAGCAGGCGGCGCTCTCAGCCGGTGAGCCGCTTCAATGTCGACTCCAGTGAGCGGTCGTGTCCACTCTTAGCCGGCATGAATGCGGGCACCTGGCTTCGGGCGGGAAAGCGCGCGGGCATGGGAGGGGGGGAGGGGGGTTGGTGAGCCATGGCAGTTAGAAGCGGGCGTGGCAGCGGTCCGGGCGCTCGCAAAGCCGCCCCTCCCCATATGAGTTTGTTTACGGTTTGCAGGAAAAAATACGTAATTACTGGTCGGCGGACTGATACAAACCCGCGTTGGATGGCAGAACACATCTGAACCACGTGGTCCGAACGGTTGCGGACGTTTTAAGGGTCGGCGTTGGAGATACCCTTAGCATGTTTACATGATGAATGCACATAACCACATCGTTTACAACTCTATGTGCTACCTACATTTTAAAGTAAAATGCATGGTGCATTTTAAAGTTTGACTTTGGACAAAACTAACATGCAATGTACTTCCTCCGTTTCAAAATATAAGTTTTTTTAGAGATTTTAATAAAGAATACTTTTCACAGATGACCAAAGTTCTCCTGGATTACAGATTCTCCAAGCCAGAGTCCAAAATCTCCTTTAGAGTATTTGAACTTGGAGAAAGTATGAGCGCATGCATGTCTGCTATCGTTTTCACATCCCGAGATGCAACATTGACCAAACTTTTTTAGACAGTGACAGAATCATCCTCTCTCGGCCTATCCATATTTCATAATGCTGCAAGATGCACCCAGCCAACCACGTTGACCATTGACCAGAATGGATAATGACTGGGTCACACTGAACGCAAGCCGGTTGTACCTCCAACAGAAAATTAAGACGGCCCGTCGAGAGCCTGTGATCACCGCTACCGGCCGTGGCGACGTGATCACTTCATCAGTCGACGAAACGAAGCATGCGTTTCGTGAGGACGGCCACACGACACGATCGAGGGCATGCATGCGGGTTATCGGGATGTCCTACTACTTGAAGGCAAAATGTAGATTCGACACGTGAGGCCGCCAGTCGAGCGTGCCACGCCCATGTCGGAAAGCTATGTGCGTAGAGCGCATGAAGGCGTCGAGCTACTGGAAGATGCTCATGGTAGGGTGTGCGTGTGTGCTTTTGTATGGATGATTATATGTGCGTGTCTGTGGGCATCTGCAATTACACTGTGTTTGGCAAAAAAAATAAAATTGCGTCCAGCTGCTAGAGGAGCGTGCCTGGGTACCATGGGACACGTGCGGCCATACGCAGTACGCACGCCCAACTGTGCCAACCCTATGACCAAGTATGTGTCGGTGGCCTCGTCCTCTCGAGGAATACCACGCGGTACGCTAGCTAGCTTTCGCCGTCGAACTCCGGCTATTCAAACCTCGTGCTGCATGCATGCGACAAGCACGCAAGAGGCAGCGCAAACTCAACTCTCTTTGTCAGGTGACCGCGGACAAAATCTCCCGTCAACCTCTGCTGCGCGCAGCATCACCGGCGTCGGCGTGGACGGGACCTGCCGCCGTTTCTTGCGGCGCCGCTGGACACCTCGCCCTTTTGTTTCGTTTAGTTCTCGCTCTGCCTTCCAGCGATGACGTCCGCTCGTTGCTGTCAGCAGTGACATGCACGGCCCAGCGTCAGCGGCATCCGTTCACCGGCCGTTTCCACGGAGACTTCCGGTTGCATAGGACATGCGCTCAGAGTCGCTCATCTCATTAGTTTTCCGGTTCTCGAGGCGTAGGTTTTCCAAAATTGAACCGGTCCTAATCCTCCCGTCTGACTTTCTTTTAAGTTGATTGATGCCGGCCTCTCCCTTTCCTTTGACGTGGCATCTTTTTTGTTTTTGGCTTTTTGCAGGTAGAACCATTTGTATTACTCAAAGGGTGTGGCTAGGTCTCAACTCAGTCTTAATCAAATGACATAATACTCTATACGATACTAAGAATGAAAAAAAAAAGTAAAGGGTGTGACTAGGTCTCAGTCGATTAAGAATTAATCAGTCATTCAGATGACATAACATGTAAAAAAGAAAAAAAAAGGAAAAAGGAAAAAAGTTTGTACGGATCTTATTGTAATCTCACGACTATGGCATCGATTGAGACATAACCAAGTCTCGGTCGACTAAGATTTAGCAAGACTGAAAAGTAAAAGAGAAATTTTGCACGAATCTCCATGCAAGAATCTCATGAATATAGCTCGACCGGGACATAACCAAACCTCGGTCGACTGAGGTTTAGCAACAATGTTACTCAAATCACCACAGGATTATTACAATCAGCTAAAGACAACTCGACCCGCAAAAAAGAGAAGCTAAAGACAACTCAAGAGCTCTCGGGGTCCCCGAGACAAGCCAAGTCATGGTTCTCCCCACAACACGAGTAAAGTTAGCTAAAGCATCACTAACCTTACATGAAGGAAACAGAAGAGTGAGTTAATATGACACTTAGTTTCTCACATTAGTGATTTGATTAGTGGTTTATTTACTAGCATTTTCCTTTTCTTTTGCGGGGAATTTACTAGCATTTCCTCATCATTTAACCTACACAACTTGGCTCCTACTATAAGGTTTCCAAAGACAACTCTGGCACAACTAGCTAGTCCGTGTAGAATTCAAACTTTCGTCGCCATTTTGCAGACAATTGCAACTTCTCTAACCTCGCATGATTTGTAAATTTCAGATTTTACCTTCCTTTTCATCTAGTTTGACCATAAAGCCAAACAGAATTCTACACGCAAATAAGGTTAGGTATTATCCCCTGGGTCTCCTCTGCCCGTCATCATTATGCCTAAGCTAATATCTCACTCTCCCCTTTTTTGGTCACCGCTCTTTGCCTGGCTTTTCATCTTCTATGATCCTAGAGGTCGCGTGAGCACCACACCTCGGGTCAAGTGGGAAGTTATAGCGGTAGGGAAGCAAGGACGGTAGTGATGGTAGAGAGATTATCAGCGAGTAGCAACATGTCGATAATGAAAGCTGATGAGGTTGTTGGTGCAAGGGTTAAGCCTAGAAAGGCCTTTATATCAAAGACGTTGATGGCTCAACCGTTGTATCTTGATCTATTGATCCACACACCATTTTCATATATCCCTTATAATAGCAAAAAAAAACACACATGCCACTTTATTATGTACATTGTAGTGCGCAAAAGCTTGGGCGAAGTCTAAGCGGGGGGGCCAAGCTCAACTTTAGTATCCTAGAGAGACCACCCCTCTTCGAGGTCTTCTTTTGGGGGAAATCCTCGATCCGGGTCTTCAAAACTAAACGATGACATCTCTTGCATCGGTGTATTGATCCTCCTTAGAACTATCTTCTTGGATGTGGCAATTGGATGTAGTGCGCAAAAGCTTGAGCGAAGTCTAAGCGGGGGCCCAAGCTGAACTTAGTTTCCTGGAGAGACCACCCCTCTTCGAGGTCTGCTTTTGGGGGAAATCCTCGATCCAGGTCTTCAAAACTAAACGATGAAATCTCTTGCATCGATGTGTTGACCCTCCTTTGAACTATCTTCTTGGATGCGGTAATTGGTTTGCAGCTTATTCGCGAATATGTCAAGGCAAAAGTTTCATCTTTTCTTTAAACTAAAAAAATGTTTGTAGTAGACCGAGCATGCTTTTTGTTCACACGGGTTCATTCTAAAGAATGACCGACTCAATGTCTTGGAGGTGCTCAACCGCTCGTATGGATGCGGACGTTTATTGCGGTGAGTGTATGTGTGAAAGTCTATGTTTATACAATGTTTCTAAAAAACGGTTTGAAATTTAAAAGGAAAAACTTTTGACACAGTTCTAAAAAAGGATGATATATGACAAAAACGATCCTTGCTCACCACTCCCGGGCGCCACGTAGCAAAGCTGGAGCGTTCCATGAGCATGAGCGCACCTGCATGTGGCTACCAGAACACGTACGTCTGTGCGTACGGTGCGACGTTGATACTCCTACTTGAAGGCAACAATCAGTACTAGGCACGGTGCGGAGCGACGTACGTTGAAGTGTTGGTATCACGGCCGCGCGGCGCACGTGGTAGACTGGTGGTGGCAGGGATGAAGCATGAATCGAATGCCCAGGTGTCATGTGGCTTGGCGCTCAAGGACGGGATCGTACAAACGTACGTTTTGGACGACGATGTAGCTACAGAGACGCGACGAGGATCATCCTAGTCCCGTGGCTGTCATGCATATATTGATGCATGCGTCGCTGCCTGCGGTTGCTTTCTTCGTTGGTTGGTCGTGTCGTTCATTACGCCGCTGAAAGTTTTACGAGCTGAGAACGCCAGCTTACTGACTGACCGAGTGACTGACCAGTGAACCTGCGAGAGAGAATGACCAGTCGGCAGGGGAATCTCAAATTGAGGTGCAAGCCGGACAAAAGCTCCGGCTCGTCAGTCACCACCGGCGTTGCATGAAAGCCACGGAACCTTAACGTGCAGCCCTTCTCTGCCGGCCGGCCGATGGAACCTCCCTGGCTGTCCGTCAGCGATGACGTCGCCTCCCTTCGTCAGTGGTGACACGCACGGCGCTGCCAAGGCGTGCAAAATCGTCCCCGGCCCGTTCCCGTTTGGACCCGCCGTTTTAAATGGCTCCGCCCAGGCCCAGCTAACCCCGTTTCCTCCTTCGGACGGTTCTCGGCTCATTTTTCGGCCGATAATACTACATTCACGGGCAAATTCCAACGAAATTTTCCGGCGGTGCGAGCGAAAACACGGGCGTCGTAAATGAATGCCTTGCCGATTGAGGAAAGGGAAATACAGTAGTAGTACCGTTCTCGAATGGCTTGCTCGTGCCATTAATCCAAAATTTCTAAAAAAAATCTTTACCTTAATATGTGTTTCGTTTCTTCGCAATATCTTCGTGCAATTTCAGGGCTCACTTTCTGAGTACATTGAGCATTTTAAGGCTTTAGCGATTTAGAGCGGGACAAGGATACTGAACCTGACCTTCACACTTCTCACGGTATACCATGACCATGGAATTTCTGTCGGTAGTAAATTCCTTGGTCATGGCTGGGAGGATTATTACTCCCTCCGTTTTTAAATATAAGTCTTTTTAGATATTTCACTATGAACTACAATAAAATGAGTGAATCGACACTCTAAAATATGTCTATATACATTCGTATGTAGTTTGTAGTGCAATCTCTAAAAAGACTTACATTTAGAAAAACGGAGGGAGTACTAGTTATGGAATTCGTCCTCCCGATAAAATGACCATGAGACCCGAGCACTATGGGATGTTCCTGGATTGGTAAGTTTATATAAATTTTAGCCCTGACGGATAGTTCACCCATGTCATAATTATTACCAAATATTAGCTCAATTGGCCACTAGTATTTTCAGCGAACAATTGACAAAAAGATAGTTATCAGCAAAAAACACTAGGCAGTTTAAAAAAATCTTAACAACAATTGTGGTCATTTTCTGCTTCTACTCACCGCATCGGCCTACCGTCTATCTTATGGTTTTAGCGCAATCCCAATGTTTCAAATACTTTAAATGATGAGAATCAAACTGTGGTTGGATGGTTAGAAGGACAGTGATACCCCCATCACACCCGGGATCAAAACTCAGGTTTGACGCTTTGTTCTCTCAGCTGAATATTCTTTCAATTAAAGGCGACGTTGTCGGATTTCGGGTTCCGGCAAAGCCCTTGAGGTTCGAACACTGGGGTGCGCACGAAGATCTCCCCTACCTAATCACGCCCTCACCCTCACCGCGATCTCAAGTCCTAGCTCGACGAACTCGCAACACAAGAGACATAAGATTTATACTGGTTCGGGCCACGTTGTGGTGTAATACCCTACTCCAGTGTGGTGTGGTGGATTGCCTCTTGGGCTGATGATGAACAGTACAAGGGAAGAACAGCCTCCTGAGGTGAGTTGTTCTTGTGCTCGGTGGACTTGTGTGGGTGAGGATGATCTGAATCCGTTCCTTCCTACTGTGGTGGCTAGTCCTATTTATAGGGGCCTGGTCCTCTTCCCAAATATTGAGCGGGAAGGGATGCCACAACGGCCAATTTGAAGGGGACAACTAGTACACGCTATCCTGACTAAAGGTGGTCTTCGCCTGCCAAAGGCTCTGGTGGTGACGCCGTCTTGGGCTCCACGGTGACCTCCGTCTTGCCGTCCTGCAGGTCTTGGTCTCGTTGCACCGATATGAAAACCTTTGCCTGATGCCTCGGGACTCCTCGCCTGCGCTTGCCCCTTTAGCACCAAAGTGGAAACGAGAACACTGTGCACGCTGGCGCCCGTCTGGCGCCCGCCTGGCCTTGGTCGTCATGGCTGACGTCGTAGGAACCTCGCGAGGTTTCCCTTGCCATGATCTCTCCGCCCCTCGCGAGCCAGCCTGGCCAGGCAGCTCCCGAGGAGGTCTTGTGTCGTCCGCCTCGCAAGGCTTGGCCCCTCGCGAGGGTCTTGAGTGTTTGCTGGTGAAGATGGGCCATACAAGGCCGCTGGTGGAGCCATGCCGTGGGCCGCAGGCAGGCAAGTCTGGGGACCCCCGTTCCCAAGACGCCGATAGTAGCCCCGGGTCCTAAGGCTCGCTCGAACTTGACTTCGAGGCGAAGCCAAAGGGCAAGTACGGAGCGCCGCGGGCCCCAACAGCCTGCGGCCTTGGTCGACGCATGGCGATTGATTGGACGTGGGCGTCTCCGCTTCCCCACGCTACCTCGGCAACTGCCCGTCTGACAAAAGGCAGGCGCAGGCAACGCTTGCCTTCATTGCTTTCCTTCGCCTTGCTCCAGATCCCCTTTCTCGCTTCTTGCTTCCGAAATCTCCAGATCCACTTCAATCCCCTTTCGAGCTTTCGACCAATGGCGCCCTGAAAGGCCAAGGCTGCTGCGCCGCCTGCTTGGTACGAGCCGGCTCTAGACGCGCCCAACGTCTCGGAGAAGAACCTCGCTGCCACGCGCCTGCTGACGGCGAGGGAGAGCAACGAGAAAGGGAAGACTGAGCTCCGGGCCGGCTCCGCCGAGCCGGAGGCTCAGGGGAGCACCTTCTACCCCTTCTTCATGAGCAGCGTCGTCGCGGGCCTGGTTCCCCCCTTCTCCGACTTCTTCTATGCCGTCCTCCGCCATTACAGGTTGCAAGCCCTTCATTTCCATCCCAACTCCATTCTTCTCTTGTCGATCTTCGCCTTCTACGGCGAGGCGTATGTCGGTGTGATGCCGTCCGTGGCTCTGCTGCGCCACTTCTTCTTCCTCCGAATCAACGACGGCCATACCTCAGGGTGTGCCAAATTCGTCGCGGCCGGCAAGGCCAATGCGATCTCGAAGGCTGGGAAGAAGGCCGATGGCTTCAGGAGCAAGTGGATCATGATGGATGCCAAGTGTGTCCACCCCCGGTTGAGGTTGCCGACGGAGATGCCCCAGTCTGACAAGGGGTGGTCCCGCGCGAAGCTTACTAACGACGGGGCGACGTCGGTGCTGGAGAAGATGACCGCCGACCTGAAGCCGGGCAACGCGAAGGCGGCGAAGCTGACGGGGGCCATGCTCCTGAGGGTGGCTCCGCTCCAGGCGCGCTCACGCCCCTTGTGGACGCTTGGGAGCGAAGAAGATAAGCTTCGCCTGAGTCCGGTGGCCTTGGCTACGAGGAGCTAGCCGTGGCTCGCCGCCTCTTGGTCGGGGACGACAAAGAGTATCCGCCGAGTGCCTTCGTTCCCTTGTTCCTTCGCAAGGACGGGGCGCAGGTTGTGCCTGCCATGCCCACCTTCGACGAGCGCGGCCTTTTGCCGCCGGCGCCCCTTGTGGTCCCGGAGGCGACTGCGCCGGTGGACGTGTCTTCTGGCGACTCCCGCAAGGAGGAGAAATAGGAGGAGAGCGAGGAGCGCCACTCGAAGGCGACTCCCGAGGGGATGGGGGAGACCCCCCCTTGCGCAAGGCCGACATCCTCCGCACTCTACCTGATGATGATGAAGAGGCCAGCGTCCTCCCGGAGAGAGAGGAGCCGCCCGTGGTTCCAACGAGGGGCATGTCGGCATTGATCTCCGGAGATGCTGCTTCTGCTGCGACACCGCCTGGAGCCGCTTCCGGCCCATCTGCTGCCCCTTCTTCCGCTCCTGGAGCCCGTGCGCCCGTGCCTCTGGCTACGAGGCTCTCAGGCTTCAAGCTCAACAAGCGGAGGGACTACACCACGGTGGACCAGTAAGTGTTCCTGCCCTATTTTTGTTCTTGCTTCTGCTGCTTGGCCTTGACGCGTCTCCGTTGTGCCATTAGGCCGACGCCCGCGGCGAAGAAGAGGAAGGAGGAGGCGGTGGTGCTGCTCGGGACCAACCTGCCTGCTGCGGCTGCGTCTCCCTCCGTGGAGAAGGACAGCGCAGGTGCTCACGCCTCTCCGGCTCGATCATCCTCGCGAGGCCCGTGGGAGCATCCTCGGGAGGAGTCAGCCCCCGTGGCCCCGCTGGCTCCGGAGGCACCGGTGGACGGTTCGGCTGCTGAGGTCCCCAAAACTCAGGAGCCCCCAGTCTCTCAGGCTATGGTGACGGTGCCGCCTCCTCCTCCTCCTGCTGCACCGCTGGTTCCAGGTTCTTCCGCATCCCCTGACGTCTTGGAGCGCGCTCTTTCTGAGATGACCCGACTGCGAGAAGATCTTCAGGGCGCCGACCCCCACCTGGTAGCTGGGCGCCTGGAGTGGTCTTTGGCTGGCTTCATTCTGACGTGCCCGTTCGAGCGGCGCTGAGCCAGGCCGTGGCGACCTCCGAGAAGGAGAAGCAGGTCGCCGCCCAAGAAGCGGCCGCTCACGAGGTGGCGCTGAAGAATGTCGAGGCCGCCCAGGATCGCTGCCGGGTGCTAGAGGCCGAGCTGAAGACCCTGCGCAACGAGCGTGCAGAAGAAGCCCGTAGCCGCAAGGCGGAGGAGGAGAAGATGAAGGCCCGGGAGGACGCCACCAAGGGTCGCGAGTCGAGCTGGAAGAGTTGGCGAAAGCGCAGGCCGCGGAATGCAGCTGGCTGAAGAAGCTGGAGCAGAAGGTGGAGGCGGAGAAGGTTGATCTTGACGCCAAGGCGAAGGTCTTGGCTGAGGACCGCGAGTCAAGCTCCTCGAGGTGAGGTCTCCGACGGCACTGCGGTCGCTCAACGAGAAGGGCCTGGAGGAGCCGCTGGCCGCCAGCAACGAGGGCCCCGCCCAGCTGCTTCCTTATCTGGTTGATGCGCTTGAGGACGTCGTGAGCGGTATCGGCCCCATGGCAGAGGGGGAAGCCCGCGTTCTTTCCTCAGCCGCGTTGACGCGCGTCTTCAGCCACCTCCATCTTCGTGATCCCGCCGCCCGCCTTGACGAGCTGCTGGAGCCTGTTGATGACGAGCACTGCGCTGCCGCAGCCGCAGCCGTGAAGGGTCAGGTGGAGGCCCTGCTGGAGAAGTTCCATGCCTTCGCTCCCGCGCCTTCGACCGGCGGTGCTACTGATCCCGCCACTCCGGCAGGCGGTGCAGGTGAAGGCGACGCCACCAAGGAAGGAGCGTCCCTTGCGGGCGACGACGGTGTCCAGGGATGACTTGCTCGCGGCTCCATTCCTGTTTAAACTCCTGCAACATGTACCGTGCCTCGTGGAGGCGTTTAAACTTGCGTTTGGTATTTGAAGAACAATATGTCTTGTAATATTTGCTTTGAGATTTCCTTCCCATTTGCTTTACGTTCTACGTCGGCAGAGCCCGACCCCGCGCATACCTCAGCCGCTGTTGGGTCTTCCGGATCACCAGGACGAGACCAAGGAGTGAGGGGCTACGTGGCCAGTTAGGCTCCTAAGTCGCGATGCTTGGGAGTCCCCCTTGACGCGCAAACAGCTTACGGAAAGGAGATGCAGGGGTAGGTCTAGTGTTCTAGGTCGGCAGGGCCTGACCCCGCGCATACCTCAACCGTCGTTAGGTCGTCCGGATCAGCAGGACGAGATCAAGGAGGGAGGGGCTACGTGGCCAGTTAGGCTCCTGAGTCGCGATGCTCAGGAGTCCCCCTTGACGCTCAAACGACCTTCATACCTTTGCCCTCGCCGAGGCTCGGCTCGGGAGGGGCGCACGACGACCAGGTCCGGGGAACCTGGTTGGGTGGCGTATGCTTGGGCGTGACCCGAGCGCAGCCCCCGTGCCCAGCCCCCTCGCACGACTCTCCCGAGGGGAGGTGTTGCGATGAGGCCAGACACTGAGTTCAAGGGCTCCCTGAGGTTGATACGGCGGTGAGGCCGCCCTCAGTTGTTTATCACCAGCGCGGAGCATAGCGCTTCCGCACTTGCACGGGCATAGTCGCTCCTCGGCAGTGTCGACGGCCAGCGCGGAGCATGGTGCTTCCACTGGTACGCGGGAGGGGACTCCCTACTGCGGAGAGCCCCGGGGCGTGTACAGCCCCGCCCTGACACGTGGCTTGCACGGCAGGGCTAGACGAGGTGTGTTTGGGCACTCGTGAGCTAGCGCGGGACTTACAAGGCCCTACCTCAAGGCGGGTTGCGCCTGGTCTTGGTTCTTGATGGCTGTGGTGGTCCTGCGAGATGGTTAGACAACCTGCGCCGAACGAATCTCCTGAGGCTATCACATGAGAAGGCCAAGCACCAACGACCCCAGGAGGTGACGTGAACGGGGCCGGCCCGCCAGACAGAGCTCAGCGGTTGGATTTATCGACGCTGCAGGGACGGGCCCGAGCACAGACGTCGTGCCTAGCCTTCTTATGCGAAGGGTCCTGAAGAAAGACGGTCGACGCGCGGCTCCCATGGTAGGTGACAATCAAGCGGGTGATAACCATAGATAGCTTGTGCATGGAAAGCGAACTAGCTCAGATAAATGCAAGAACAATACATGCCACTGGGCCGGACCCGAGCGGCTTGGGGATGATGCAGCCTGAGGGGCGCCCCCAGCAGAGTAAGCTAAAGACGTAAAAGGATACATGCCGCAGGGACAGACCCACACGGCCTGGGAATGAAGCAGCCTGAGGGGCGCTCCCAGCTAAATAAACTCGGAAGATGTCACCTGGTTCCGTTGTCGAAGGGGTGTTGGGGCAGCTGAAGACGCGTGGTGAAGGGGTTGCTCACGAGCCACCGGGACCCTGAGCCTCGGGAGGCTCTGGGGTCCGGGCGGTTCCTTGAGGACCGTCTCCATCTCCGCCAGGACTGCATGATGCAGTAGTGAGTGCCTTAAGCGTCGGCTACGTGAAACGGCGCCCCCGCACCCGCATTCTTTTTCCGCAAATTACATGGCGATGTGGTCGCTCATCCAGGAACAGTTCCTAGTTCCGTCGGTCAGCGTTGATAGGTCGCTAGTTGACCGGTCAAGCATTGACTTTTGAAAAAAAAGGAAAATTAAAAAGGTTTGTGAATTCAAAAAAGTTCATAGTGATTTTGAAAAAACAATGTTCAAATTTGAAAAAAGGTTGATGAATTCGGAAAGGTGTATCCATTTTGAATAAAATACATTCCTGGATTTGAACAAAGTTGATCAATTTATTAAAAAAGTTAACAAATTTGAAAAATTCATCAATTTTGAAAAAAAAGTTACACAAGTTTTGAAATAAAGTTCATGGATTTGGATAAAGTCCAATAATTCTGGAAGCAAAATCATGAATTTGAAAAAGTTCAGTTTTGAGAAAAAGTTTGGCAAAGCTGAATAGAGTTCATGAATTTGAAAAACATTCATGCATTAGAAAAAAGTTCATGGATCACGTCAAAGCTGAATAAAGTTTGAATTGAAGAATGTTCATGAATTCAAAAAGTTGACAAATTTAAGAGGAGTTCATGATTTTTCAAAAAAATCATAAAAAAATTAAAAGGAAAAATGAAAGAGAAAAAGGAAAAAGTAGAAGAAAAACAGCCAAAATATCCGGGGGAAAACCAAACAGGGAAACCGCTTTTTAGCGTTGCATTTTAAGGAGGATGAAAAATAAACTAGGCACACCAAGTTAGGTGTCCCACTTGGTGACTGCATTTGGTATTAAACCAAGATCTGTGGAGTTTCGAATCTCGTCGTGCAAATTTTTTTCGGAGGCTATTTTTACCCAATCTCGCAAAGCTTTTATTTAAATCATCACAATCTTTACAGGGACGAATGCGAGATCACCCGGGTTGACTCACCAAACATGGCCATCAACACCGAGATTAAGAGCATGCTTCCCTAAATTGTGAGCATCAATGTTCGAGCTCCTATACTCATTACTAAAAAAATCAACTAGTAAAAAGACTAGAATGATCTACAGTTTCTCGAATTATCGCACCTTAACTTGCCGCACTTCTCTGCTTGATGTCGTCGATGACAACTTTTCCTCGTAGAGATCATCCGCCAAAGACTGTGCTTCCTGAACGGGGAGGGCTTCCAGTGTGGTTGGGTCAGAGATTCCCACAAAAGTGATCGTCGAGGCTCCAATGTAATTTCCATAAAATCCCCGCACAGCGGCCACAGCTCCCACCTAAGCATTCCTGTTAAGATCAACATTAATTTTCTTCATATTCTCTGGTGATACAACCCATCAGCTCTGCCTAGCCTGGATGCTCGGCCCTTTTACTACTTGTGGCTTCATCATCGCATGTAACTCATCTATCAATGAGTTGATGGAAGCATTAGTAGCAAACGACGTCTAGTATATGTCCTTGTGAAGCACTTTTCTCCTTGTGCTCCAGATCACCCGCTGGGATACACCGAGGCGAGTGAAATATTTATGTGATAATGGACTCTGCATGTTAAATAACCAGTCCTGACGTTTGGATTCGAGTCATTTTACGGTGCATCCGGACGATATGGACCGTCCATCGGAGCGAATTCGACGGTCCAGATCCGATGCAATATGCTGATGTCACGTGTATTATATCAGACCCCGAGGGGCATTTTCGGGAGAAAAAATATTTCGAACTGATCTGATTTTCCCTCCCAAATATTTCGAGGGAATTCTCGGTACGAATTTCAGGGCTATTTTCGGTTCGATATTTATCCCGTTCGCTAGGGTTTATTCCTCGCCGCCACTGCGATTTTAATCCTCGCCGGCAGGATCTAGCCGCTCGTCGCGGCCCCTCCCTCCCTCGTCGCCGGCAGGATCTAGCCGCGCGTCGCGGCCCCTCCCTTCCTCCACCCCAATTCCCTCGCGATCTCGTACCACCTTTTCAACGAACACGAGAGGAGGCCCACTGCCCTCCCCGCGGCGGCCGCCGGTGAAGAGTCGGCGCCATCCCACATCCCAGTCCTCCATGCGGGTGCCTGTAGCCACAAGGTTATAGGCAACCTCTTTCCCACACCCCAATTGGTTGTTTGCGTCCTCTACATATCATTTCTCAGCCATGGCTGCAGCTTTGATCTGGCCATGCATCTCGTCCGATGGCAAGGTGGTTGGGTATGGATCATGTTCTGCGGGACTAGATGAAGCCGGTCGCCGGCCTCGACGGCCAGCCCCATTCGTCCAGCCCCGACTGCTTGATCTACGAACGTTCAATCATGCATTCAACATGTATTCTTTCAATTTGGCTGATAGGTGAGATTTGGAGATCAATAGAGATGATAAGCTATTAATTTCGGAATGTACTATAAACAATTCATAGCTTATGTTGCTCAATATTTATGATGCTCGCTTCTTCTTGTGCAATTGCTGGACTCGGATCAACAGACTTGGCATGTGCTTTATATGAAAAATTAGATTCACATGGGATATCCACCTTTTCAAGATTGCTGTTAAGTCTTATTATGATGTTTTAGCCTTGTTAAAGGGAGAGTAATGGTCCTCACAAAAAGCAGAGAGAAAGGAATGAGCATTTGATTCTTCCATATGTTGCATTTCATTCTTCCGTGTTTAGTTATGTCCAACATTTGTTACATGCACACACTTGACAAGGTTAGTACAAGTAGTAATTTTTCCTCTGTTTTGTAGGGCTATGACAGAACATGCTATGTGATTCCCTGAGGCAGGATGGATGTACCATGGCCACACCACTGTGCTCCTGAAGGTGATCGCTTCAATACAGCGTTGCAGCACCTGCAGAGGCCCCCTATGGTACGTGCTTCTACTCTTGTTATCCTATGCTCTATTTTTTTGGCTTTGCGGCCTGCCTACGAGACATAGCTGGGATTGCGTGTTGAATCAGGCAGTATTTTTGACTTTTGTTGTGAGGCTATGCTCATGCTTTAATAAATTTTTCTCTCGTATGAAAATAGACATATCATAATCCATTATTCTTCTAGGGTTGCCCCAGGCACCATTACTGTCACATGGTAGTAAAAAGCAAATATAGATTTCTACGAGATCCCGTAGAGACCAAATTTATTTCAAGCAAAATATAGTAACCAATATTATTGAAGTTTTACAACTTGACTCATGTGAAATGGACTAAGAACACGGCTAGGAAATCTTCTTCGGGACTAAAACCCAACCACACCCTACTCTATCGCTTTATGGCCAAGTGTACACTCCACATGTAAGAATGAACCACAATGCTGGACTAACTGCTTGCATCCTCGTCGTCTTCAACCGCAGCTGCATCCGATTGCCTAGCATGGTACTGCTTGAACCTAGTCCTGTATTTCATTTTGTTGTAGGGTGAATGGACAAGCACAACAGGTAGCTCTCTTCTGAATTTGTCGATGTAGGCCTGCATGCGAGGATATGTTAGTATCATTCCATATGTTTCAGAAAATGACAGAATTTTAGGTGTTACTCTACGTACTTCGTCATATTGCAACCTCAGTTTTACTCCCGTAAATAATTCGATGTTCTTCAGCATGTACAGTGCACAACAAGAACTGCAACATTTTATGTTGTTAGATCAGCATTTCAGATATTAACAATCTAAAACAAAAACAAAAGCTAATATTGTTGACTGACGTCTCATCGGATTTTGGCACATTAATATTCCGTACTGGCCATTGCGTCACGTTAATGTCTTCCCATGCATTGCTTTCAATCCCATTGACTCGCATCGCTGCTCTCAGATGTGCTTCCATCCCACATACCTGCAAGCCCAATGGGATGAGAAGTTGCCTACGACTAATACTTACATACGATGTTAAATCCTTTCTTATAATTAAATATGTTGAAATTCTCACCACGTTATTTACTTCTCTGGGTATCATACAGTGGAAAAGTGAATCAAAAACCTGAATCTCCTGGGGTTTACGACCACAAGGAACCAGTGGGTGTTTAAACTATTCGTAGGTAGGAAAACCTGGAGTGCACAAATAATTAGATCAACGTGCATAGTAATAAAAAAATCTGTTCTACGTCAGATTAAAATACCATATCATGTTTCAGGTAGGTGGTGCCTTGTGTTGTTCCAGGAATGCCTGCCAAAGCGTCCTCGTAGCACTCCTCTATCCTACTATCTCTTTCGAGCTTAGCGACGTCGGCCACCCTCTCAATGTAAACCAGTTGGCCGTCCCTTGTGTCAATTGGTTGATCATGACGCATGAGCTGGATCGCAGCATCAACCACCTACCACAATAATCAAGTTAATTGTATTGTACAAAAATGAAACTTCATAAACTAATTTGTGAAATACTATCTTACTTCGTCACCCAACCATACGCCATCTTCAGATTCATCTTTATGGGTGAGGCATTGCAAATGCTTTGATAGCACGACAATGTCATCAACTAAGACCATTTGTTTTTCACGATTTGTAGTGTCGATCAGTGACGCCACGAAATCCCGTCGAACCATGTCTAGCTGGTCCCTCTGGGTTTTAGGAACTTCTGACCTCTTTTTTAAGTTGCTAGAGCCGATTTTCCTCTTTTTACTGTTCATCTCCTCAGAATCATTTGTACACTCTGATGGAGTCTTGTTTTTCCTTTTTTTCTTCTCAGTGTCGTACGAAGCATACTCGTCATTCTTAAATAATTGCAATACCATCCTTTTCTTTTCGCCCCCATGATTTGGTGGCGTCGATTCAACCACACTTACTTGTTGCTGCTTTTGAAAGGATTCATCATGGCTGTCATCATCTGTGAAGGCACGGGGCTCTTCAGGATCTCGCGATCCCGTAGCCTTCACAGAGTGCTGCTTACTCCGTCTGTTGAATGGATTCTGTCAGACGAAATAAACCGCGTGTTAGCCTTTAGCAGATTCTTGCTCAATTATAGGTAAAATGTGCATCACCTGGAAATCTTCAAGGCTTGTGGTGGCTTTGGAATGCATTTTCTTATCAAAACTAGGAGCTCCCTGGATATCATCCACCTCTTTCAAAAGCTTATGAACACCACTGAGATCCTGTTTGATTTTTGCAGCAGCTCTTTCGAATGCTTCATCCTGTACGTGGAAGATCAAATGTTATTTCTGAAACGACAATGATTGTTTCATAATTAAGTTAACATGCGTACATGAAAATCTTCATCAAGGTTCTTCATGGGGGGCGCCATGTCATCATTTTTTATTCCCTGCTTACAATCGTGCTTAGCAGCGACCTCCGTGACATCCTTTTGTTTCCCCTGGTCAGAAGCCTGCTCAGCATTCTCAACAGAGGCCTCCATTGGGTGTGAAGGTGCCCCGAGGTCAGATAGATGTATGTCCTCCACTCCTGGAAATATTCCATCGTGTTTTTTCTTTAAAAAATACATGTTAGTCTGGGGTGTTTTGATAGTAAACTAAATTAGAAAAAAACTTGTACACGTAAATTTCCAATTATATATACTAATCTCATAATTCTAGGCTTACCTTCAATTCTTTGATGAGGTCTTCCGTGAGCTTGCCATTTGTACGGGTACGCCTAAGGCACTCATCCATTTTCTTTTCAAGGGTGCACATCCTATGGTTTTGTTCTGTACCGGACTGATACGTCTCCAACGTATCTATAATTTATGAATTATTCATGCTATTATACTATCCTTCTAGGATGTTTTATATGATTTTTGGGACTAACCTATTAACCTAGAGCCCAGTGCCAGTTTCTATTTTCTCCTTGTTTTAGAGTATCGCAGAAAAGGAAAACTAAACGGAGTCCAATTGACGTGCCACTTGACGGAGATCATTTTTGGACCAGAAGAAGCCCACGGAGTACCAGAAGCAGGCCAGAAGAGTCCCGGGATGCCCACGAGGGTGGGGGGCGCGCTCCCCTGCCTCGTGGACATCCCGGAGACCCCCCTGACGTGAAATCAACACAAAACTCTTCTCTATATATATATATATATCCAAACTTCCAGAAAGAAACCTAGATCGGAAGTTCCACCGCCGCAAGCCTCTGTAGCCACGAGAAATCAATCTAGGCCCTCTCCGGCACCCTGCCGGAGGGGGCCATCATCACCGGTGGCCATGGAGGAGTATCCCGGAGGGGCCATCACCATCATGAAGGCCAAGGACCAGAGGGTGGAGGCCATGGAGGAGGAAGCACAAGGGGGAGAACCTCTCCTCCTCTCTCTTGGTGGCGCCAGAGTGCCATCGGGAGGGGAATCATCGCCACGGTGATCGTCTTCATCAACATCACCATCATCATCACCATCCTCATCTCTTTTACACGGTCCACTCTCCCGCACCCCGCTGTAATCCCTACTTGAACATGCTGCTTTATGCCACATATTATGATCCAATGATGTGTTGCCATCCTATGATGTTTTGAGTAGATATCTTTTGTCTTTGGGTTGATTGATGATCTAGATTGGTATGAGTTGTATGTTTTATTTTGGTGCTGTCCTATGGTGCCCTCCGTGTCGCGCAAGCGTGAGGGATTCCCGCTGTAGGGTGTTGCAATACGTTCATGATTCGGTTATAGTGGGTTGGTGAGTGACTGAAACACAAACCCGAGTAAGAGGGATTGTTGCGTATGGGAATAAAGAGGACTTGATGCTTTAATGCTATGGTTGGGTTTTACCTTAATGATCTTTAGTAGTTGCGGATTCTTGCTAGAGTTCCAATCATAAGTGCATATGATCCAAGTAGAGAAAGTATGTTAGCTTATGCCTCTCCCTCATATGAAATTGCAATAGTGATCACCGGTCTTGTCAACAATTGCCTAGGACAATTCCGCACACCGATCCACCATTATTCCACACTCGCCATTTATAATATTTAGTAATATATTCTAACTTTATGATAACAGCACCTACTTTTATATTTTAGCTCTCCGATACCATGCAAAGTTATCCTCTTCATACCCACAACGTAGTTTTATTTCTCGTTGCTAGTTGGAAGCAAACGTTCGGTGTACGTAGAGTCGTATCAGTGGCAGATAGGGCTTGAGAGAATATTGATCTTACCTTCAGCTCCTTGTGGGTTCGACACTCCATACTTATCACTTCCACCTTTGGAATTTTCGACGATGATTCCCTGCACTTGGGGATTATCAAGCTCTTTTCTGGCGCCGTTGCCGGGGAGCAATAGCGTGGGGTTGATATTCTCGTGTGTGCTTGTTTGCTTTCTTCACTAAGTAGATTTTGTTTTTCCTTTTGTTTCTATTTAGTTGTGGGTGAAACATACAAAAAAAATTAAAAGAATGAGAATACATTTTTTTACTTGCCTCTCATGCCTAAAAAGTTTTTCAAAAAGAGAAGTTATTGGAAAGTGATGCATTGAAGAAGTGAGGGTCGACCTTGAGCACTTGTGCTCATGCTCACGGAAACAATGTAGAATTTTTCATGGAACTTTCTCTGTAAATAATTATCCCCTTGTATATATTCATTGTATTATAAAAATAATGTGCCAAGCTTTGGTTTTAGGATGATTAGATTGCTTGTTTACTATGTGCAGAACAAAAACAGAAACTTTGGCTGTAGTGCATGAATTTACATTTTTACTGGAAACTCAAATGGGTCTGAAACTTTTTGCACATTACTTCTGTACAAATTGTTCAAATTGTCAATTTAGTTCATAATTTTAGGAGTTACAGAAGTTTACTAAAATTCCAGATTACTACAGACTGTCCTGTTTAAGACAGATTCTGTTTTTGATGCATTGCTTGCTTGTTTTGATGAAACTATTGATTTCTATCAGTGGATTAAGCCATGGAAAAGTTATATTACAGTAGCTATAATGCAAAAACAAAATATGAATTGGTTTGCAACAGTACTTATTGTGGTGATTTGCTTTGTTATACTAACGGGTCTCACAAAGTTTTTGTTAAGTTTTTGTGGATGAAGTGTTCGAAGAACGAGGAGTTACCGATGTGGGAAGAATAAAGAGAGGCAAGAGTTCAAGCTTGGGGATGCCCAAGGCACCCCAAGTAAATATTTCAAAGGATACTCAAGCATCTAAGCTTGGGGATGCCCCGGTTGGCATCCCATCTTTCTTCTTCAACAAATATCAGTATACCTCGGTTTTTGTTTTGTTCACATGATTTGTGCCCTTTGTGTTTTTGTTCTCCCTTTAAGAACCATGCTAGTATGAGATGTCCCTTCATCAATTTATAGAATAATTCATGTCCTTCACTTAAATCTTTTAAGTATGATCTTATAGAATTGCTTTTTGTGCTTCACTTAAATCTTTTGAGTATGGTTTTATAGAATGCTTCATGTACTTCACTTATATATTTTGAGCTTGGATATTGGTTAGTCTATGTTAATTGTAGAATGCTCCATGAACTTCACTTATATCTTTTGGAGTATGAATAATACTATCATTTAAAGTGGGTTTGGAAGAGTGTCAACTTTAGGAATTAGTGATCCCACTATTTTGGAGGATGTTGAATCTTAGTGTGATATTTATGAAAGTGGATTTGGGAGAGTGTCAACTTTAGCTAGTAATGACTCCACTATTTCGGAAGAGGTTCCAATCGAGTATGAGAACAAAGTTACTATCCGTGATGCTACTGAAAATTATTATGAGGGAGGAATAGGAGTTGCAATAATATCAAGTTTCCTCTCTATGTGCTTAAAGTTTTGAAGTTTTATTTGTTTTGCCTTCCTATGCTAGTTGATTCTTGTTCCCATAAGTTGTGTGCTCACAAAATCCCTAGGCATAGGAAGTAGGTTATATTTAAATATGCTAGTCATATTCTTCAAGATGCTCTCATTGTGCTTCAATTCTTTTCTTTTATGTGAGCATCATTGAAATCATCATGCCTAGCTAAAAGGCACTAAAGAAAAGCGCTTGTTGGGAGACAACCCAATATTTACCCTTACTGTTTTTGTGTGTTTACATGATTAAGCTACTGTAGTAATCATGTTTTATAGCTTTTGTTCAATAAAGTGCCAAGTAAGACCTTTGGAAGACTTGGGTGAAAGTTAATGTGATCTTGCTGTAAAAAAAACAGAAACTTTGCGCTCACGAGATTAGCTGTCATTTTTTTACAGAAGAGTGCTTTTGAGTTGATTCTTTTTGCAGAAGTTTAATAGACAAATTCCTCACGTACACCAATTTATTTCATAATTTTTGGAGTAGCAGAAGTATGGTTTATGTTCAGATCATTACAGACTGTTCTGTTTCTGACAGATTCTGTTTTCATTGCATAGTTTGCTTGTTTTCTAATTTCTATGACTTATATTTCTCACTATAATTTATAGAAATGATATGGTACAGTAGGCATTGTGTGAGAACAATTATGAACATTGTCTTAGACAGTACCAAAGTGAATGGTTTACTCTTTATCATACTAACCTATCTCACGAAGTTCATTTAAGTTTTGTGTGATTGAGTTTTCAAGTTTTGGGTGAGATATCGATATGAGGAGAATAAGGAGTGGAAAGACCCTAAGCTTGGGGATGCCCAAGGCACCCCAAGTTAATATTCAAGGAAGACTCAAGCACCTAAGCTTGGGGATGCCCCGGAAGGCATCCCCTCTTTCGTCTTCAAAACTATCGGTATACCTTACTCGGAGCTATATTTTTATTCGTCACATGATATGTGTTTTGCTTGGAGCGTATTTTCAATTTTACTTGCTGTTTGAATAAAATCATTGGATCTGAAATATTGAATGAAAAAGAATCCTCCCATGGCTAGTTAATTATTTGACTACTCAGTGTTCTTCACTCATATCTTTTGGAGTAGTTTGTCATTTACTTATGTGCTTCACGTATATCCTATGAGTAAATAGTTGAATAAATTGAATGTCATAAATCTGAATCTATATATGTTTCATATGCTTATAATATGGGGAGTAATGACTTCACACATAATAAGTATAGGTAGTAAACTTGTTGAAAGTTAGCAAACGTAGAATTGGTCACTTGAACAATTCATGAAAGAATATTGAAGGGAGAGGGATTTCACATATAAATATACTATCTTGGACATCTTTTGTAATTGTGAGCACTCATTAAAATATGACATGCTAAAAGGTTGATGTTGGACAAGGAAGACAATGTAATGGGTTATGTTTTCTTACATCTGAAATAAAGTATATTGTCATGGATCGCCCAACACGTTGAGCTTGCCTTTCCCCCTCATGCTAGCCAAATTCTTTGCACCAAGTAGAGATACTACTTGTGCTTCCAAATATCCTTAAACCAAGTTTTGCCATGAGAGTCCACCATACCTACCTATGGATTGAGTAAGATCCTTAGTGTAAGTTGTCATCGGTGCAAGCAATAAAAATTGCCCTCTAAATATGTATGATTGACTAGTGTGGAGGAAATAAGCTTTATATGATCTTGTGATGTGGAAAAAATAAAAGCGACGGACTGCATAATAAAGGTCCATATCACAAGTGGCAATATAAAGTGACGTTCTTTCGCATTAAGATTTTGTGCATCCAACCCTGAAAGCGCATGGCAACCTCCGCTTCCCTCTGCGAAGGGCCTATCTTTTACTTTTATCTCTTAACCCAATGCAAAGAGTCATGGTGATTTTCACCTTTCCTTTTTACATTTTATCTTTTGGCAAGCACCTTGTGTTGGAAAGATTCTGATATATATATCCAATTGGATGTAAGGCATCATGAACTATTATTGTTGACATTACCCTTGAGGTAAAAGGTTGGGAGGCGAATCTATAAGCCCCTATCTTTCTCTGTGTCTGATTAAAACTTTGAACCATAAATATCGCGTGAGTGTTAGCAATTGTGAAAGACTAAATGATAGTTGAGTATGTGGAGTTTGCTAAATCAAAGCTCTGACATAGACTCTTCCTGAAAATAAGATGAATTGTAATTGTTTGATGACTGAGAATATTGTTTGTTAGTTTTCAAGAAAGTTTATGATCTATACTTTAAACATGTGATTTGCTTGTTACTTGATCATGAAAAGTTTTATGAGATGAGCTATTGCTATGACATATAATGATGCTAGAAAAAGTGATTGGAATTATCATTGATCAAACTTATGCACTTGCTAGCATTCACACTTCATAAATTATTTCTTTTATCATTTAGCTACTCGAGGACGAGCAGGAATTAAGCTTGGGGATGCTGATACGTCTCCAATGTATCTATAATTTATGAAGTATTCATGCTATTATACTATCCTTCTAGGATGTTTTATATGCATTTATATGATATTTTATATGATTTTTGGGACTAACCTATTAACCTAGAGCCCAGTGCCAGTTTCTGTTTTCTCCTTGTTTTAGAGTATCGCAGAAAAGGAAACTAAATGGAGTCCAATTGACGTGCCACTTGACGGAGATCATTTTTGGACCAGAAGAAGCCCACGGAGTACCAGAAGCAGGCCAGAAGAGTCCCGGGCTGCCCACAAGGGTGGGGGGCGTGCCCACCCCCTAGGGCGCGCCCCCTGCCTCGTGGACAGCCCGGAGACCCCCCTGACGTGAAATCAACGCAAAACTCTTCTATAGATACCCAAACTTCCAGAAAGAAACCTAGATCGGAAGTTCCGCCACCGCAAGCCTCTGTAGCCACGAGAAATCAATCTAGGCCCTCTCCGGCACCCTGCCGGAGGGGGCCATCATCACCGGTGGCCATGGAGGAGTATCCCGGAGGGGCCATCACCATCATGAAGTCGAAGGACCAGAGGGTGGAGGCCATGGAGGAGGAAGCACAAGGGGGAGAACCTCTCCTCCTCTCTCTTGGTGGCGCCGGAGTGCCATCGGGAGGGGAATCATCGTCACGGTGATCGTCTTCATCGACATCACCATCATCATCACCATCCTCATCTCTTTTATGCGGTCCACTCTCCCGCACCCCACTGTAATCCCTACTTGAACATGGTGCTTTATGCCACATATTATGATCCAATGATGTGTTGCCATCCTATGATGTTTTGAGTAGATATCTTTTGTCTTTGGGTTGATTGATGATCTAGATTGGTATGAGTTGTATGTTTTATTTTGGTGCTGTCCTATGGTGCCCTCCGTGTCGCGCAAGCGTGAGGGATTCCCGCTGTAGGGTGTTGCAATACGTTCATGATTCACTTATAGTGGGTTGGTGAGTGACTGAAACACAAACCGAGTAAGAGGGATTGTTGCGTATGGGAATAAAGAGGACTTGATGCTTTAATGCTATGGTTGGGTTTACCTTAATGATCTTTAGTAGTTGCGGATGCTTGCTAGAGTTCCAATCATAAGTGCATATGATCCAAGTAGAGAAAGTATGTTAGCTTATGCCTCTCCCTCATATGAAATTGCAATAGTGATCACCGGTCTTGTTAACAATTGCCTAGGACAATTTCGCACACCGATCCACCATTATTCCACACTCGCTATTTATAATATTTAGTAATATATTCTAACTTTATGATAACAACACCTACTTTTATATTTTAGCTCTCCGATACCATGCAAAGTTATCCTCTTCATACCCACAACGTAGTTTTATTTCTCGTTGCTAGTTGGAAGCAAACGTTCGGTGTACGTAGAGTCGTATCAGTGGCAGATAGGGCTTGAGAGAATATTAATCTTACCTTTAGCTCCTTGTGGGTTCGACACTCCATACTTATCACTTCCACCTTTGGAAATTGCTACGATTATTCCCTGCACTTGGGGATTATCACGGACTCCCGCACGAGGGAGGCAACTTCTTGCAAATCAGTCAATACACGTCCGACGAGTACCTTAATCTGAGACTTTGAAACAGTTAGAATCATATAACTTCATACTAGTTGGAATGTTACAATATATATTTGTGCCTGATGTAACTCATTTACCTGAGCGCCAGTCTTCGGTTTGGCCAGCGTACCATCTCGTGCTGGAATGAAAGGCCTCATCAGGTCCTCAACATACTGCAGTTTAGTGTCGTTAGTATGATTTAGAAAATATATATGTTACATAATCCAGGCAATGTGATGACATTTTACGTCTCCAATTCCCAGATAATTATTCTGGATTATATTGTCAACCTTTTTTGCCTTCTCCTCGCTCCAGTTCTGGATCAGCGGCCTTAACCTTGATTCATACGAGATGCTAGAGTCCAATTGGTGCACTCTGAACTTCTCGTAGTACCATGTCTGCATGACAACAAAAGCAGTTTACAAACATTCCCGTACATTATGTAATGTATGTTAGGTAACGGATAATTGTACTACTACGAATTACCTGCAGCAGTCGTAGATTCCCCTCCAGAATTGCCTCACCATTTACAAAATTCTTCACGCTATCCATAAGATAGTCAAGCGTTAGCTGTCCAAGATTTGTGCCCTTTATCGTCTCAACGTTTCTAACAATCCCAATATATTTGTTATCCACATACTCCTCTTTTGTTCGGCATACATATTTTCCTATGGTGTACAAGACAAATGGCCTGACAAAATTTGGTGTGCTGTCGACTTTCATCTTGGCAAGCAATCCTTTGAAAGTTATTTTGGTGTCATTACGGTCTTTCAGTTTCTTCCACAACTCCATATTATCATCAAGATTTAAAGGGATGTGCTTCTTCCCATGGAAGGGCATGCCTGTTATATGCGCTACATCTTCTAGTGTGATCCTACATGGTCTCCCATTGATGATAAAGGCATCCTGCTCTGCATCATATGAATTAGCGATGGCCAGGCAGAGTACACGTCTAATTTTGATGCTAGGTGTCTTGAGAAGTCCACCCAGTCCTATCAACTAGATGTACATCCTTTGCTGCGTGTTTCATCCGTTTATGAACTCCTCATATGGCGGCAAAGAAGCATCCTAGGTTCAATGGATGTGCAAGTGTGATTAGATTCAGCATGGTATACAATTTAAACACTCATACAGACGAATACAGCTTATATATACCAACATAAAAATTGTGCTCTATGCTACTGCATGAGGTACAAGCATGCTGAGTTCCATGTATGTGCAAATACTATCATGTGATTCAGCTTGGTTACGTTTGAACGGTCATCTAAGGTAATCTCCATTGCAAGGCACTTATCTGAAATAAATAAAGATTGGAAAATAAAAAACTATCCAACCGTGGTCTCCTCAACTCTAGGCGCTAATCATGGTCAGTAGTATGGAATTAAAACATGGGCCATCGATGCCTTCCATAACTCGTGCGGAAGGAAAAAAAAGAAGGCAAGCGCCCGCTGCACTAATTGGCATCGACAAGACCAGACCCTAAGATTTAGCCTGGAATTAATCAATGAACTGCCAATCTGGTAGGAAACAAATCCTAGCGCCCTCCCCTAACGCCCCCAACTTGAATATGCAAACAACGAGTGGGGTCGCAGCAAGAGATCAAGGGAGGACGATCGTGGCACGAAAAATAGCAGCGACTGATATCGTGGGGAGTTACCAGAGGATTCATGTTTGGCTCCGTCGTTCGGTCTTGCTGGATTCCTGGGTTGCTCCGTCCTTCTGTCTTGCTGGTTTGGGCGGCGCAGAAGGACGAACTATGATCTACGAGGTTTCAAAGGATCCCTATTTATAGGGATCGTAACAACCCGGGCATATATCTACGTATAGATTTCTTTGGTTGGAGGAAATCAAGGGAGGGGACCCACCTGGTTGAATATTAGGGGGGCGTGGAGAGTTTAGCAAAGGTAAGTTATGGTTTAAAAAAACCAAGGTAAGTTGCGTAACAACACGTAGGTCTCCTGAGAATCACGATCATCAAAAAGATATTGTTCCCGTTTCTTTGAAAATCAGCCAAAAGAACTGCACCACTTTTATTATTGCTTATAAGTAGTTCACTGGACCTATTTTAGGATGAAAACTGGTTCTAAAGTCAACTAAGATAGAGTCTTCACACGTGAAGTATTTTACTCTCTTGTGAAGCTATTTTATTGCCCATCCGATCTTGCATGCTCATGCTCATACCTTTTTTCCTCGTATATGTGAGACCAAATTTTGTTAATAATACTGAATCATGTCTGGTGTTGCTCAAGATGGCACGACACCATGGTTTTCACTTCGGTGAGATTTCGATGAAATAACTGAACTTCATTCAGCACTCACTGCACTATTTGCCTTTCAGCCAAAATATTTCAGCCTCACTGAATTTCGGCCAAAATATTTCAGCACTCGCTGAAATTTTTCTGAAACTTCTAACTAGCGATGTTAAAAGAATTCTGAAACTTCTAACTAGCGATGCCAAAATATTTCAGCACTCGCTGAAAATTTTCTGAAACTTCTAACTAGCGATGTTAAAAGAATTCTGAAACTTCTAACTAGCGATGTTACAAAAATTCTGAAACTTCTAACTAGCGATGTAATTGTTCTGAATCTTGTCCAGACTCCGACGACACTTAAATATAAATTTAAGAATTCAGTTAAACTTCCTAAGCTTCAAAAGTTCTGGTTGTAAAAAGCAAATATATGTTTCAGCGTCTCCCATGCAGACCAAATTTATTTCAAGAATAGTATTTGGAACCAGTACTGTGAAATATTACAACTTGATTAATCCGCACTGGACTATGAACATGGCTAGGAAACCTTCTTCGGGACTAAAACCAAACCTCACCCTACTCTACCGCTTCATAACCAAGTGTACACTCCAGATCTAAGAATCAACCACTGCTGGACTAACTGCTTGCATCTTCATGATCTTCAATCGCAGCTGCATCCGATAGGCTAGCATTGTACGTCTTCAGACTTTTCATGGACTTCAATTTGTTGTAGGGCGAATTAAGAAGGACCACATGCAGCTCTCTTCTATAATTGTCAATGTATGCCTGCATGGGAGGATATGTTAGTATCGTTCCATATGTTTACAAAATTGACAGAATTTTAGGTGTTACTCTACGTACTTGGTCATAACGCAGCGTAAGATCTTCTCCCGTAAAGAATTTGATGTTCTTCAGCATGTAGACTGCACAAGAAGAACTACAACAATTAATTCTGTTAGCACCATTTCACGTATTAACAATGAAAAACATATTTAGAAGCTAATACTGTTGACAGACTTGTCATCTTGTCTTGGCACAGGAACATGCTTTACTGTCCATTGGGTCACGTTAATGTCTTGCCATGCATGGCTTTGTGGTCCATTGATTCGCAGCGATGCTCTCAGATGTGCTTCCACCCCACGTATCTGCCAAAGTCCATGGTATGAGAAGTTGCTCATGGTTCAAGGTTAGGTATGATGCTAAATGATGTGTTATATTGAAAGACGTTTAAAATCTCACCACGTGAACCACTTTTGTGCTTACTACGTAGCTGAAAAGTGAATCAAGAATCTGAATCTCCCTCCTTCTGGGGTTTACAACCACAAGGAACCAGTGGGCGTTCGCCATGTTCATAGGTAGAAAAACCTGGACAACAAAGATGATTACATCAACATGCATAATAATTAGAAAAATAAATGTGTTTATGTCATGGTTAGATGGTACCAGATCATGTCTGAGGTAGTTGTCTCCTTTTGTTGTTCCATGACTGCCCGCTAAAGCGGCCTCGTGGCAGTTTTGGATCAGCGTCCTTAACCGTGATGCATACGAGATGGTATAGTCCAATTGGTGCACCCTCCACTTCTCGTAGTACCACATCTGCATACAACAAAAACAACTTAGAAAATTTTCCATAAAATTAAATGTATGGTATGTTAATAAATATTGTATTACTTACAACAGTGCTAGATTGCCCTCCAGATTTGCTCCACCATTTACTAGTCCTTCCTTCCCATATCGTTGCACGTAGAACTTTCCAACACGAAAATTAGCGCAAGTTCCATTACAAAGAGAGGCATTCACGACTAAAAACTGAAGGCATGACGATCTCCCTTAAGTTTTGCTAAAGCACATCTAGATGTGCTCTAAGTATTGCTTATCTAAGTCCTATGTCATTGATTTTATGCTAAGATTCGTGCAAGCATTTTTTTGTCCTTTTTTCATTTCTTTCTAGCCACACCCATATCCCTTCGGTATAATGGGATTGCATGCAGACTTGGGAAGGACGGAGTATACAGAATACAAGGATTTCGATCGTTACCGGAGGATTCTCTCGATGGCGACCGGCTCCATTGCCGTTCTCTTTCATCTTTTGCTTCGCCGGCTTCTCCGACGTCACCGACCTGGGAGCTACTTTGGGCGACATGCGGTGGTAATTCGGTGTAGTCATGGAAGGCTAGGTGTGGGGTGGAAGTATACGATCTATGCCGTGAAAAGCTTCGTATTTATAGGGGATTCTCTAACAACCGATCACAAGGAAATATTGGGAATTTGGGATCTCATGAAGAGGTAGTTTTAGATCATGTAATGTTTATTTATCGGGGATTCTCTAACAACCCACCACAAGGAAATATTGGGAATTTGGGATCTCACGAAGAGGTAGTTTTAGATCACGTAATGTTTTTTAGCTAGTTTTCTTATTTTGTGAATTTTTTAGAAAGTTTAGATCAGTAATCTCAACCGTGAAGCGTTTGGGCTTCTTGTGCTTTCTTATACGGGACTATTATAATGGGATGAGCCCATTTGAAATGTGAACATGAGAAAGGAAGCGAGGACTCCAACGGCTGCGACGAGCCCCGTCCCAATTATTTGTGAAGTATTTTACTCTCTTGTGAAGCTATTTTATTGCCCATCCGATCTTGCATGCTCAAAATCATACCTTTTTTTCCTCATATCTGTGAGACCAAATTTTGTTAATAACACTGAATCATTTCTGGTGCTGGTCAAGATGGCACGACACCATGGTTTTCACTTCGGTGAGATTTCGATGAAATAACTGAACTTCATTCATTTCAGCACTCACTGCAATATTTGCCTTTCAGCCAAAATATTTCAGCACTCGCTGAAAATTTTCTGAAACTTCTAACTAGCGATGTTAAAAAAATTCTGAAACTTCTAACTAGCGATGTTACAAAAATTCTGAAACTTCTAACTGGCGATGTAATTGTTCTGAATCTTGTCCAGACTCCGACGACACTTAAATATAAATTTAAGAATTCAGTTAACCTTCCTAAGCTTCAAAAGTTCTGGTTGTAAAAAGCAAATATATGTTTCAGCGTCTCCCATGCAGACCAAATTTATTTCAAGAATAGTATTTGGAACCAGTACTGTGAAATATTGCAACTTGATTAATCCGCACTGGACTATGAACATGGCTAGGAAACCTTCTTCGGGACTAAAACCAAACCACACCCTACTCTACCGCTTCATAACCAAGTGTACACTCCAGATCTAAGAATCAACCACTGCTGGACTAACTACTTGCATCTTCATGATCTTCAATCGCAGCTGCATCCGATAGGCTAGCAATGTATGTCTTCAGCCATTTCATGGACTTCAATTTGTTGTAGGGCGAATTAAGAAGGACAACAGACAGGTCTCTTCTATAATTTTCAATGTATGCCTGCATGGGAGGATATGTTAGTATCGTTCCATATGTTTACAAAATTGACAGAATTTTAGGTGTTACTCTACGTACTTGGTCATAACGCAGCGTAAGATCTTCTCCTGTAAAGAATTCGATGTTCTTCAGCATGTAGACTGCACAAGAAGAACTACAACAATTAATTCTGTTAGCACCATTTCACGTATTAACAATGAAAAACATATTTAGAAGCTAATACTGTTGACTGACTTGTCATCTTGTCTTGGTACATGAACATGCTTTACTGTCCATTGGGTCACGTTAATGTCTTGCCATGCATGGCTTTGTGGTCCATTGATTCGCAGCGATGCTCTCAGATGTGCTTCCACCCCACGTATCTACCAAAGTCCATGGTATGAGAAGTTGCTCACGGTTCAAGGTGAGGTATGATGCTAAATGCTGTGTTATATTGAAAGACGTTTAAAATCTCACCACATGAACCACTTGTGTTACTACGTAGCTGAAAAGTGAATCAAGAATCTGAATCTCCCTCCTTCTGGGGTTTACGACCACAAGGAACCAGTGGGTGTTCGCCATGTTCGTAGGTAGAAAAACCTGGATAGCAAAGATGATTACATCAACATGCATTATGATTAGAAAAATAAATGTGTTTATGTCATGGTTAGATGGTACCAGATCATGTCTGAGGTAGTTGTCTCCTTTTGTTGTTCCATGACTGCCCGCCAAAGCGGCCTCGTGGCAGTTCTCTACCTTACCATCTCTTTCGAGCATAGCGACGCCGGCCACCCTCTCAATGTAAACCAGTTGCCCGTCCCTTATGTCCTTAGGATGATCATGACGCATGATGTGAATCACAACATCAACCAACTAAAACAAAATTCAAGTTAATTGTACTGTGCAAAAGAAAATTGATAAAATAATTTGGCAAATATCTTACTTCGTCACCCAACCATTTGTCATCTAAAACTCCATCTGTCATGGTGAGGCATTGCAAATGCTTCTGTAGCAGAACAATGTCATCAATTACCACCAATTGTTTATCAAGATCTGAGGTGTTGACAATTTCGGCCACGCAATTCTGTCGAAACTTGTCAAGGTCGGTCTCCAGCCCCGAAGCACCTGTGTCTGTATCTTTAAAAATGCTGGCACGGTTTTTCCTCTTTGTATTCTTTGTGTCCTTGGAATCGTTGGTAGACTCCGATGTAGTCCTGTTTTTCTTTCTCTTCTTATCACTATCGTACAGAATATAATCTTCATTGCACAATAATGAAGATGCCACTCTTTTCCGGATGCTCGTACGAGTTGGTAGCATGGAAGCAACCACACTATCTTGTCGCTGCTTTGCTAAAGAATCATCATAGTTGTCCTCATCAACTGGGAAGACATGGGTCTCTTCCGGCTCCCTTATTGCCTTAGCCTTGGCAGACCGGTGTTTGCTTTTGGTACCTGCCTCTCCCCCCACCTCAATGCTGACATCTTCATCATCTTGATCTCTTCTTTCTTCAACGTTTCACACATTCTCATTGTGCCTCAAATTCAGAGGATCCTGTGATTCGAAATAAAGCACTTGTTAGCTTGCAATCTGCGCGAAATAAAAAAACAAAACCAGTTAACTGTAAAATGTGCATCACCAGGAAAGCTTCAAGGCTTGTGGTGGCTTTGGAATGCTTTCGCGAATCCAAACTCGGAGCACCCTGCGAAGCATCCAGCTCTTTATAAAGCTGTGAAACATTCTTGAGACTCTCCTTGCAAGCTGCAGCAACAACTCTGTCTTCTTCATGCTGAACGTGGAAGATCATATGTTAGCTACGAATCTGCATTAACTTAAAACAAAATCAGTTAGATGTGAAATGTGTATCACCATGAAAGCTTCAAGGCTTGTGGTGGTTTTTGAATGCTTTCGCGATTGCAAACTAGGAGCAGGCTGCAAATCTTCAGCTACGTTCTTCATGGGGGCATCCATGTTATCTTTTTGTATTCCCTTAGTAGAAATGCCTTTGGCAATGACCTCCGTGTCTTTTTTTGTTTTTGCTGGTGAGTACTATTCTCTCCTGGGACCTCCATTGGGTCTGCAGGTACTCCCAGGTCAGATAGCTGTATGTCCTCTACTCCTGGGCGATCAACATCAAATATTCCATAGCGGTGGTTCTTTAAAAAAATGTGTTAGTGTGGAGAGTATTGATAGTAAAAATATTTATAGAAACTCATAATGGTATACTTACATTGAATTCTGTGATGAGGTCATCCGTGCGTTTGCCGTTCGCAAGTGTACGCCTAAGGCACTCGTCCATTTTTGTTCAAGGGTGCTCATTCTATCAAATTGTTGTGCACTGGCTTCCCGGACAATGGAGGCAACTTCTTTCAAATCAGCCAATACACGGCCCATGAGTGCCTTATCCTGCAAATTACAAGCAGTTAGAAGCATATGACTTCGATTGTACTTGTAAAGTTACAATATATATTTGTGCCTGATGTTCATCATTTACCTGACCGTCAGTCTTTGGTTTGACCGGCGTCCCAACTGGTGGCGGATTGAAAGGCCGCAGCAGGGCATCGACATACTGTATGTTAGTGTCATTAGTATCATTCAATACATATGGTAGATAATCCAGGCACAATACTAACAGTTTACCTCTCCAACCCCTATATAATTTTTGTTGATTATGTTGTCAACCTTCTGTGCCTTCTCGTCACTCCAGTTTTGGATCAGCGGCCTTAACCTTGATGCATACGAGATGGTAGAGTCCAATTGGTGCACCCTCCACTTCTCGTAGTACCACGTCTGCATTACAACAAAAACAACTTAGAAAATTTTCCATAAAATTAAATGTTTTGTATGTTAATAATGATTGTATTACTTGCAGCAGTGGTAGGTTGCCCTCTAGATTTGCTCCACCATTTACAAATTTCCTGACGCTAGTCATAAGATGGTCAAGTGTAAGCTGTCCAAAATTGGTGCTCTTTATTGTCTCAACGTTTCTAACAATCCCAAAGTATCTGTTGTCCACATACTGTTGTGTTCTCGGGCATACATATTTGCCTATGGTGTACAAGAAAAATGGCCGGACAAAATTAGGTGTGCTGTCGCCTTTCATCTTGGCTAGCAATCCTTTCAAAGTTACCTTTGTGTCATTGGGGTCTTTCAGTTCCTTCCACAACTCCAAAGTATCGTTGTGATTTGAAGAGACGTGATTCTTCCCCATGCAGGGCAGGCCTGTTATATGCTCCACATCTTTTAGTGTGATCCTACATGGTCTCCCATTAATTATAAAGGCATCCTGCTCTGCATCATATGAGTAAGTGATGGCCTGGCACAGTAGACGTCTCATTCTCATGCCAGGAGTCTTGAGAAGTTCACCCAGTCCAATCAACTTGATGTACGTCAGTTGATGTGCGTTTAATTCTTTTATGAACTTCTCGTATTGCAGCAATGAAGCAACCTGAGTTCCCTGAATGTACAAATAGTGTGATTAGATTCTGTATGGTATTCATTTAAACACGCATAGAACCGACTAGATCTAATCTATGCCAATATCAAAATTGTGCTCTACAGTACTGCATGAAATTATAGAGCTTCTAGGCCATATAATAAACACCAGATATAGAAAAACAAGCTATCTCTGTCAGCAAATTGACTGATAATAGTATAGATTTTTAGTAGAAAGAGCAGACTTTGGTCTATGTACACTACTAAAGTTTTGGGCGTCACGCTTACGAAAATAATTGCATACATGATCACAAGATCAATAGTTTATAGATAATCACCATATTAGGAATGTAACATGTGATCCTACTGTCCATCTTTCTCTTTAGTTTTCTCCTTTCTTTCTCATCAACCTAAAATTTAATACAGTACATACATTTGATGTTCTCAATGCCAAATAAGTGAGGCGTGCAACTTGCGTACAAAACTACTTTGTATTCTGTCTACTGTGTATTTGATCAGGCATTTAGGAGTACTACGATTATTTTGTTGATTCGGTTGCTGGTTTTAAACAAAGTTGAATTACTAGTCCTTCCTTTCCATATCGTTGCACGTAGAACTTTCCAGCACGAAAATTAGCACAAGTTTCATTACAGAGAGAGGCATTCACGACTAAAAACTAATAGAGGAAGGTATCCACGATCTCCCTTAAGTTTTGCTAAAGCACATCTAGATGTGCTCTAAGTATTGCTTATCTAAGTCCTATGTCATTGATTTTATGCTAAGATTCGTGCAAGCCTTTCTAGACACACCCATCTCCCTTCGGTAAAATAGGGATAGTTCGTTATGGCTGTAACTAAACGAGATCAAAAAGAAGTGCGCCGTAAATAATGGGATTGCATGGAGACTTGGGAAGGAGGGTGTATACAGAATACAAGGATCTCGATTGTTACCGGAGGATTCTCTCGATGGCGACCGGCTCCATTGCCGTTCGCTTTAATCTTTTGATTCGCCGGCTTCTCCGACGTGCCCTTCTCTTTCGTCGGCTTCTCTGACGTGCCCTTCTATTTCATCTCAGGATTCGCCGACGCAGGCTTTGAAGATGACGGCTCCGTCGGCTTCACCGACCTAGGAGCTACTTTGGGCGGCGTGGGGTGGTAATTCGGTGTAGTCATGGAAGGCTAGGTATGGGAGGCGTGGGGTGGAAGTATACGATCTATGCCGTGAAAAGCTTCGTATTTATAGGGGATTCTCTAACAATCGATCACAAGGAAATATTGGGAATTTGGGATCTCAGGAAGAGGTAGTTTTAGATCACGTAATGTTTATTTATAGGGGATTCTCTAACAACCCACCACAAGGAAATATTGGGAATTTGGGATCTCACGAAGACGTAGTTTTAGATCACGTAATGTTTTTTTAGATTTTTTTTATTTTGAGATTTTTTTAGCAAGTTTAGATCAGTAATCTCAACCGTGAAGCGTTTGGGCTTCTTGTGCTTTCTTATACGGGCCTATTATAATGGGATGAGCCCATTTGAAATGTGAACATGAGAAAGGAAGCGAGGACTCCAACGGCTGTGACGAGCCCCGTACCAATTATTTAGGACGGGCATGCGCGAGGGCGCTTCGTCCTCATTGCCACGACTCTCCAAAAACAGTTCCTCTGCTTCTGCGCCCTCTCGATTCCCTCTTCCTCTGCGTCGCCCACTCTCCCAACAATCTGGCTTCTGGAACAGTGAGTTCTCCTTCCTGTCAATTTTGTTAGTAGTTCTCCAGTAGCAGGACATACGATGGCCTTCTTCTTGTCAATTTCTTGTTCTCCTGCTTCTTTATTTTGTGCACACAGATTCATCTGCCTGCAACATGTAGTCCGTTGCCTTATGTGAATTTTGCACACAGACTCATCTGCACGCAACATCTAGTCTGTTGTCTTGTCAATTTCTTGTTTTTCTCCTGCTTCTTTAGTTTGTACACACAGTTTCATCTGCATGGGCGATGAACAATTCATAGATACATGTTTATTCTTGATTGTTGATGCAGTTGTTTAGATAAATATTTCAAGAGCGTAAATTTTGATTGTTAATTCGCATATACTCCCTTTGCAAGGAAATATAACAACTTTTGGTTCACTGCTTTAGTGATTTCTTTACAGAGGGAGTACTTGTTTAGTTTAAATTGTTCATGCACTTGTTTACATAAACTTTCAATAGCGCCAGAATTCCTATACTATCTGCCGTCATATTCATCTCGGCTTATTGTTATCATGTTATTGTCATGCTTCATGTCTTATACTGGTTTCATCAATTACAGTCCTTCGGCATGGCGTTCGAGAATGATTATGCTGCTAGGGCAGATGGAAATACCAAAATTTGTGTGAAGTACACGAACAAGGCTAGCTGTGTTGAGTACTGCATTGGCAGATTCAAATACTGGCCGCGGAACGATAACCAGAAGATAGTTGCACTGGATGTGGAGTACACCTGGCCTCGTGGTCCGACACGGATGGCGGCCGTGGTCCAGTTATGCGTTGGCATCTACGTCCTCCTGTACCACATAAGCGTTCCTGATGAGCACTGCGGCCTGCTTGCCGCCTTCCAACTCGACGAGGAGTACACCTTTGTTGGGGTGGACATCAACAATGACGAGAAAAAACTCAAGCATGTTGGTCTGGTGGTACAAAACTTTGTGGATATCCAGAATATGTGGAGAGTGCCTGATCCAGTGACGATTAATCCAAAGTATGGCTTGGCTGACTACGCTGGTTCCATCATCCACCACAGCTACAACAAGATGAAGGACGCTCTCACAGAAGATGACCACCATATATGGGCAGAAGCGCCCTTGCCCTTGAAGAACATCTATTATGCTTCCATGGACGCGTATGCCACCTACGACGTATACAGGCGGTTGGTGAACTTCCAGAAGGGGTTCGAGAGTCAGCGCCAGCATCTCGCCAAACCATCTAGGCGGTCAAAGAAGTCCGGAAGGAAGAATGAATCAACCTAAACGTTTCTTCTATTTATCTAGCTGATAGTCTGTAAACTTTATTATACTGCTAATAAGTCGTAAGTTCAAATTTCCTGCAAGTTGAATCATCCTTTATTCTAGCTGTCTTGCCTAATTTGATCCACGTTCACGAGATATTATACGTAAGACATTTATTTTGTTTCGGTTTCGCTAGCTATGATACAGAATGCGATAGCCATTTTTACCAAAAGATTATTTCAGATTTATAATGAATACTGTTCTCAACTGGGTTTGAATAGAGAAATTTTATTTTTTAATTGCATAGAGAAAGTTCATTTTTGTAATCAAAAGAAGGGTCGCCCCCTCTGATTTTCCATTAACAGAAACCACATGGTCTTTCAAGCCCCTGATACAAACTACAGCTAGAAACTAAAGTAATCAACTAGCAGCACAAATCATACATGGTAGCAAGCCCAGCCAGACTTAACATGAAGGTCCAAAAAATAAAACTACGGCAGAGATGCGCAGGCGACACCGCAGTACCCTGTGACTCCACACTTGCGATGAACTGTACAATTCACCTGCTACATGCTCTAGCCTGCACATATAGACCATAAGCACCTCTTTGCTCCCAACATTAGCACCTCTTTGTTTACCACCTTCATATGCAATATAGACCATCCCATGATCCACAAGCAAATTAGCTAAACAAGAATCATAAGATCACTATACCATTTATTTTGTAATCTCACATTATTCCTGCATTGCCAAAGAGTCAAGAACACAACTGATGCCCTTCCCACATCTCCTACGCAAACACTCATAGGTAGTTCTACCATCTTAACTCCATGATTTAAAATATTAATAAAACCCCCTTAACGATTCCATTTGCATTACCATCGTTCATGATTATAGCCAGGGAAACAACAGCCAATAAAGCAACCACCTGTGAAAGACCTATTTTGAGTCCTGAATAGGGCCGAATCCTAGCATTTACTCTAACTGCAACATGTCCTCCTCTCATAGTCATCATCACCCAAGACATAATGAAGACGTAACCCCATAGATGCATAACTGCTATCAAAATAGTTTTCGCGCTATACCTAGTGTAAAGGACACTCTTGCGTTGTCGTGCTACATTTGTGGCTCCTCGGTCAGCATGTTCATAACCACCTCGATCTGAAGATCTTCACGGGTGGTGGTCTTGAAACCGAAAAGAACGGCTTTATGAACCTTAAGCTCTTCACTGTCAACAAAATCACTCCATCCCTTGCCGAAGATGATGCGGCCATCATCACACTTGTGGTACTTGACCGGCATGAAACTGTCCTTGCACAGCCGAATGCCAGCAAGCCCATCTCCTGGTATCTCCCCATCTCCTGGGGTCTTCAGGGCGTCGACAACTTTCACCGGTAATCTCTATATGCACCATCATAGGAAGAAAAATTATCAAATATGTGAAGGAGCAGTAAACAAAAGGATCTTCAGCTACATCTACATATATTACATAAGGATCTTCAGTTATGGGAAACAAAAGGATATGCAAAAACACACATCAGTGTATTCACTGGTTTCAGCTACAATAGCATATCATTAAACTTTCTCTCCATGAAAAAACAAAGAAAATTGCATACAAAATAGAAAATACTAGTACACCAAAAACATACCATCTTCTTTCCTGCTATGTTCGACTTGGTGAAGCGGTGGACAAAAAATGCACCTATATAACCTTTCTTCATCGCCAAAAGGTCATGTAGGTTACGCTCCTCTTGCTTCGTAAGATTAATTCCCTTTGTTATGACAGCTAATTCTAGAGGATCTTTACGCTCTTCGTTTTGATCGCATGTCCTTGGCAGGTTGCAGCAGTACACCATAGGAATGTCTTCAGTCAAATCGAAGGAGACAAGGTCGCCTTCTCGCAGGTCGAAGTCTTCAACAAACCTACACCAGTTTTCACCACAGATGATCGCCCTTGAATTCCCTTTGTACACGCCAAAATCATACATGCGGCTCCCTCTCACTTGAAAAAGCAATGAACTGTCTGGGATGGTGCTGAACTGGTGCCTTGCGTAGCATGGCACGATCTGTAGATGTAGAATTTAATTGCTATTTATTTCCTACATATTGTTAATCTTCAAAGTAGAGGGGAACAAACACAATACAAGTAAAAATTGACATGATTATTTATACCAGAGCTGAAGTGTCCCCATCTAGCCTGATGGTAAATGTCAACCCATCAGCATTGGGCCTGTTGCAGTCCTGTCGACAGGTTATGCACACCACCTGTGTAAACAAAACAAAATGAAGAAAAGCAAAGGATGAGAATTTAAGAAAAGGGCTTATGCATGTGAACACACTAGGCAACAATCATACAGTATAATCAACGAAGGTACTGCATCAGTAATCAACAATCATACACTTGAACTGAGCGGGTGGCTCGCCCTCCACTCCTCATAACCCCGCAATGCAGCGCGTGCCCGCCGCACCACAGCTTGTTCAGACATGTCCTTCTCTTCATCCTCGACCGGCAGCATGGGCTCACCCCGAGCGTCAACGCGCGGCATTGGCCCCTCCTCCTCTGCAGCACAACTGAGGTAGTGTCTGAGACTGAGCAGTAATCTATGAGAAAAGTCCTATGAAAACATAAATCCTACTACTGCTGTTACTCGGCCCACCCGAATGTACACACGCACACCTTCAACATACAGCCCATCTACATACATCCGCATCCAACAATATGTTCCTTGAAAAAGAAAAGAAAATCTGTTCTGGACGGACGAAGGATCTTCAGGGTAACCAACTCAATTAGCCACTTGTCTGTCATGTTGGAGAAAATGAACTTACTTCACTTTTTCCTGGTACTACATAACCACACAAAATAAAGACTAAAATAATTCCTAAAAACTCTGATATATTGTACGCCCTCACATTTATAATCTTTAAAATATGAACTAATTTGGGCAACAGAATTAAGAGTTTATTGTTATTTCCCTACAAAGATACAAATATTTGGATCAAAATTTCATATTCTGCAAAAAAACACTGCAGTAAATATTATTCTGAGAAATGTTTAGTTGACTTGCAATCTAGGACTACAAGTTAATGGCTGCCTTACTAAACCCAACCTAATTTCGGCCTAAAAAGGAATTTAATCCACTAGCCCAGCTTATAAGTTTTGAGCCCACCCTCTGGTTTCTTCTGGATTCGCCACTGCACAAGGCCAATATTTTTTTAAGTTTTTAAAGGACTGTTTGCTGAAATTTGCTGCTATTGTGTTACGCATCTGCACTTGTTCATTGTTATGCAAACCCTAGAATACCGAAACCTTAGAAAAAAATACCCAGCTAGCCACCGATGTAGAAAACTTCCTTCAATCTCTGCATCGCCTTCCACCTAACCTCTGATTTAAAAATCCTAACTATCTAATCTCTGACTTTGAAAACCATATCCAACTCCCGAAACGGCAACACAACAAGGAACAAAGAAGTCGAAGATTACAAGTTAGGGTTTCTCACTTCACCTAGTCGCCGGTAGTCGCTAGGTGCTTGCTGGCGGCCTCCCAATCTCACTTCGCGCTCTTCTGCTCCAACCGTCGAGAGCGGCCAGGCGAGTAGGCGGCGGGGTCGCAGCGGGGTGGTTTGTGGGGAGGGTGGGGGTGAGGGGGGCGGGGGTGTGTGGGCGATGGGGGTGATGACACGGACCCTATCCGTGTCAAGCACAGAAAATAACGGCCCGTGGGTCCAGTTCGTAAAGAAACAACCAAACAGGCCCACAGGCCGCTTACCAGTCACAAAGTAAAACGCTATGTTACTAATAAAAAAAACACAAAGCAAAATCCTTTTGTCTAAAAAACAAAAACAAAGGAAAATCGTAAAAAAGAGGGAAATCCTTTTTGGGTGAGTTCAACGTGAACGTGATGGTGAGAGGCTCAAGGAGGAGTTTTGTGCGTTTACAACACCTTTGTTTTAGAGAGAAAAAATGCACCTTACAATGTGAAATTATAAAATTGTTATTAATAAGTGCTGAAAATTCCTTATTTATAAAAAAATGTTTCTTTCCAAAAAACAAACTTCAATAATGGGGGTAGGTAATTGCGTCGCCTTTCTCCCCCCCCTCGCATATTCGGGCCATTTACCGCATTTCTATGGTTGTAACCTCGAAAGTTCAAGATCTTATGCGGCCACCATGAAATCATAGCAGGGAATGAGATGAGTGCCCCATGTTAAGCTCTTTGGTCCATATATGTGCCATACGCTACCAACGGGAGGCGTGGCCTCGAAGCCGTTCTCTACGGCTATGATGCCCGTCTGCTGTTATAATCAATGCAAATTCGTGAGGGGCTAAAAATTCACCGGACCTGGTGTGGTGTCATCGTACAACCCCTACAGGGTGTGGTAAAACATCGTGAGCAGCATGCATTGGCCCTCACATAGGCTGTGTGCAAACGGGACCATATCGCATGTCGGATCAAGCCATCGAGAGAGAATGCGTCCGGCCTGTGAAAGGAGTGCGGGGCCCGTTCCTTCATTTGCCTCAAATCTCGATGCCACGTGATTTTAGACCTAGTAACCAAGGCATGTCTCGTGCATCGCACTCAACTGGACCCACAACATGCATGCACACATGTCCACGTATGAGTCTAAACGGCGCGGATGCATGGTTCGGGGACTGGCGTAAGTGGTGTGAGTCCAGTTTGGATCTAGCTACCAAGAGGTAACGCATGAGTCTAAACGTCTACCAAGAGGATGCATGTCCACGTATGAGTCTAAACACCTATGTGATGCTCCACACGCGGGTCTAGACGGCGGGTCTGCATGTGCTTTGGATATAGCTACCAAGAGGTAACGCGTCCGGTTTGTCTCTAGGCGGTGCTTCACGGGGCCTGGTGTGGTCTCGTCGTATGACCCATGAAGGGTGTGGTCAAACACCGAGAGCGGCACACATAAGCCCTAACGCGGGCTATGTGGAAGGCATGCCATATCGCATGCTATATCTAGCCAATGGAGGGAACGAGTTCGGCATGCAGACAAAGTGCGGGGCCCGTTCCTTCATTTTCCTCAAAATTCGTTGCCGCTTCATGTGGGCCCTATCCAAAAAGGCCCGTCCAGTGCATCACACACAGCTGGATTCACATCATGCATGCACACTTGGCCACGTAGACACCCACCGTAAACCTTTAGCCAAGTTGACCCACACCATCCATCCACCCTTGACCCCACCTCGGTTCGTTGGATCTCCGACGAGTCCCTTCCCTTGATATGCCAAGCATGTTAAAACGACACACGGCTACACGTCTTGCACACCAAGATTGGCGCATCATGCACTAGTGCCAACAAACATGTCCAGCTGAGCATCTTTGCCCATTATCTGGATTGAGGCGGCTAGCGGTGCATGTTGTCGGCCCGGTTGCCTAGCGGTGCATGCTATGGGTAGACATGAATCGCATCACATCGGATCAAGATTCCCCTCTCTTGTACCGGACGCCGGAGCAGCACACATGCATGGTAGAAGAATCTGCGTGGTTGATGTGGGAGCTTGGATGAGACGCCATGGGATAGGTGCATGTTGAAATTCAAGATTTAGGAATTGATAACAAAATGAAAATGACAATTCAATTGTTTGTGCAGGTGTACAACATGTATTAAGGAAAATGTGGAATATGACACGTTCACATGCATTTTGGCAATAAGTGCACTTTTGGAGGGGAAAAAACAGGTAGCCCCCGTGCCTCCCACGATTTTTGTTCCATGTATTTCGCCACAAATATTGGAGGAAAAAAGAAAAATGTATTTTCCCCTCAAAAAATGACTTGGGAAGAAAATCTGAAGCAACCATATTTAGCTACTCCGTGGAGGTTGTCCCCCGTGGGGAGATTCGATCTACCTCTCCTTGATTTTAGGGTGAGTTCAACGTGAACGTGATGGTGAGAGGCTGAAGAAGGAGTTTTGTGCGTTTACAACAACCTTTGTTTTAGAACTGTATAATAATAAATGAAAGAGAATATGTGAAAAATAAAAAAGAAAAAGGATATGCATACATGATGGGCCAGCCCAACCATCTACAGGGGCGCGTGGTCCAGCACGCGGGTGAGGTTCGCCTGGGACAGCCCAACAAAATTTGGCCCAACGCTGAGACGCACCGCGCGCAACTGACGGGTGGTGGGAGTTTAGTCCCACCTCGCCAAGCGAGACGCGCACACACCTACTTATATACGCAGCTGAGAGACCAATTGCATGAGCCTCTCTCACTGAAACAGCACGTTCCCTATCCACTTCTGTGTATGCCCTGTGGGGCCTACTAGCAGGAGAAATCAACATCCCACGGGCCTGCATCCTGGCCCATATGGTTGGGTTTCTAGTCGTATGCAGGCCGTGGGGTTTGATATCTCCTGTTAGTTGGTGGGCCTTTTCTTTTCCAAATCACCCATTTTTTTACACAGTCACATCCATGTAATAAACATGATTATCAAATAAAATTCAGCAATAATGAAGTTTACACTGTCCCCTTAGGGTAAAGTCAGAGGTATGTACCTGAGTTTCACTGAGCCACTATAAATTATATAAAATTCTAAAAAATTTGGAAAACTTTCAAATTCTGTCTATGTTTATGAAAAGATCATGTGTACAAAATTTCAGGTGATTTGGATGTGGTCGAAAAAACCACTTTGTTGGAAAAACTCGCTTAAGTGAGACCAAACGGTCCGTCTGTAATGAAGTGATTTTTTTGACCATCTCCAAAATAACCTCAAATTTGTTGTATACGATGCCATAAATGTAACAAACAGGATATCCAAAAATAAAACTCAAAATTTTTAGGTTTACACTCTCCCCTTATGAAAAATTTCGTGGTAAGGCAAGTGAGGTAGCTCATGACCATAGCCATGGCATACATTGTTCAAATGGCCTCAAACCGTTCCCCTTTACCCAAGTTGACCCACACCATCCATCCACCCTTGACCCCACCTCAATTCGTTAGTTCTCCAACCAGTCCCTCCCTCCGTAAGCCAAGCATGTCAAAGCGACACACGGCTACCCGTCTTGCACACTGAGATTGGGCATCATGCACTAGTGCCAGCAAACATGTCCAACTGAGCATCTTTGCCCATCGTGGACACTACCGCATGGTCTAGATCGAGGTGGCTAGCGGTGCATGTTGTCGGCTTGGTTGGCTAAGGGTGCATGATATGGGTCAACATGAATTGTATTGCATCACATCTAGATTCCCCTGTCCGGGACCGGACGCCAGAGGCCCGGAGCAGCACGTGCATGGTACAAGAATCTGCACGGTCGCTGGCGGAGCTTGGATAAAACAAATTTGACCTAACTGACATGGGGTAGGTGCATGCTGAAATTCAATATTTAGAAATTGTTAACAAAATAAAAACGACAATTCAATTGTTTGTACAGGTGACACGTTCACATGCAATATGGCAACTAGTGCACTTTTGGAGGGGAAAAACAGGTGCACTCGTTCCACCGTGCCTCCCATGATTTTTCTTCCATGTATTTCGCCACAATATTGGAGGAAAAAAATAATGTGATTTTGCCTCAAAAAACGACTTGGGGAGGAATTCTCAACTAACCATATTTAGCTACTAGGTGGAGGTTGCCCCCCGTGGGGAGATTCGATCTACCTCTCCTTCATTTTAGGGTGAGTTCAACGTGAACATGATGGTGAGAGGCTCAATGTGGAGCTTTGTGCGTTTACAACACATTTCTTCTAGGGTTGTTACATCGAAAGTTCAAGATCTATGGCGGCCACATGAAATCATAGCAAGGATTGGGATGAAAGCCCCATGTTAAGCTCTTTGGTCAGTATATGCACCATATGCTACCAAAGGGAGGGGTGGCCTCGACGCCGTTCTCTAGGCTATGATGCTCATCAGCTGCCGTTATAATCCATGCAAATTATCGAGGGGCTGAAAATTCACGGGACCTAGCGCAAGTGTAATCATACGACCCCTAGAGGGTGTGGTAAAACATCAAGAGCGGCATGCGTAGGCCCTCACGTAGGCTGTGGGCAACTGAGGCCATATCCCATGCTGGATCAAGCCACAGAGTGGGAATGCATCCGTCCTGTGAAGGGAGTGCGGGGCCCGTTCCTTCATTTGCGTCAAATCTCGTTGCCGCGTGATGTTAGACCTAGTAACCAAGGACCGTCCCGTGCATCGCACTCAGCTGGAACCACAACATGCATGAACACATGGCCACATATGAGTCTACACGGCGGGGATGCATGGTTCGGGGGCTGGCACAAGTGTCGCGGGTCATGTGTCTAGGTGCTACTCCACTTGGGTCTAAACAGCGGGGGTGCATGGTTTGGATCTAGCTACCGAGAGGTAACGCGCCCGGTTTGTGCCTAGGCGGTGCATCACGGGGCCTGGCGTGGTCTCATCATATGACCCATGAAGGGTATGGTCAAACACCGAGAAGGGCATGCATAAACCCTCACGCGGGGTAAGTGTAAACGAGGCCATATCGCATGTTGGATCTAGCCAATGGGATGGAACAAGTCCGGCATGCGGACGGTGTGTGGGGCTTGTTCCTTCACTTTCCTCAAAATTCGGTGCCACTTCATGTGGGCCCTAACCACAAAGGCCCGTCCCGTGCATCACACTCACCTGGACCCACACCGTGCAAGCACACTTGGCCACGTAGCACACACCGATAAACCTTGACAATAGCTAGGGTTTAATAATTATCCATTCATTTTACCTAATCGGTACAACATAGCTAGCGATGAACAAAAAAGCTAGTAGATGCCATGTGAAATTAAATGTGCCAACTGTCCCTTCTAGTATTTTTTTCAGTAGTTCTCCCTTCTAGTATTTAGTAGTACTGTGCAAAACAAAAAAATGTCCCTCCTATTTTGCTGTTTTTTAACACACTATTTTGGTGTTTGGTTTATGTTGCCACGTTTGTGGACCGACATTGTGCACTTTTTCTTTTACTTGGTTGGTTGATTGGTTGGTTCGGGAAAATCTCTGGGTGTGCATGATGCCGTATACGTGCATGTTTCTACCTAAATTTCAAAAGTGACGAATTGTGAGCGGCCTTGACCTCTCTCTCTCTCTCTCCCAAACAAATTGAATTTTCACTCCCCAAATCTCGCTCCCGCCTCCAGCGTTCGATCGCCTCTGCCTATCCACCCACGTCTTCATCGCCGCCCACTACTCACCGCCGCCAAAAAGCCCACATTCTTGCCGGCGAGGATGATCCTACCTACCGGGGGAGGGTGCGTGGCTGGTGCGCTCCGTGCGTCGGATGTGGACCCCATGAAGGAACTGGTCGACAAGGACGTCATCGCCGCCGATTCGCAGCCGTTAGTGTCTGCAGATATTAACCTTAGAATTTTCCTTCTCGAGGTTAACCCTAGAAATTGCTCTCTTGTTATTCCTCGCTATTCGTATAGACAATCGTACTGTTCGCCTTTTTTTGATTAATCGTATGGTTATCCGTCCTAAGGTTTGCAAATTTAGATGAATGGATCATTTGTATTCCATTTTATGCTTGTCTTTCATATAACCAAAGTTTTAGGAAACCAATACAAAGAAAAAACAATCCATTTATGCCTGCCTTTGATATAATGTACAATTCGCTGGCATGAGATTTTTTTTCTTCTAATACGAGATTGCAGATTTGGAAGAATGGGAGAACTACCTACAGCTGAGGGAAGCTTTCAGAAAGAAAATCTTCAAGTGGCTCATGGCTGCAAAGATTGTGTATCGGCGTAACGGTCTCCATAAATGCCCGTTCTGCAGGAAAGAGAACCAGCATTCCAAAACCACAGCAATTGCTGCTCACAGAAAGAGGTGGCATCTTAAGGCAAAACCTGCTGAGTTGGCCAACAAATTGGGGAGGGTGAAGACCTAAAAGCATATAGTCATGTTTGTTTTTTGTGTTCTATCGACACCAAATGTAAAAAAAATATGGGCCCACATGAACAAGTATCAATCTTTATCTCCTTCGACGGACAGTCCCACATTGGCCAACATGAACAAGTGTTGATCTCATTGGACTTACATCCTGGCAAAATTCGGTGTCATTCTGAACCTGCTTCATGGGAGGCCTTTTGGGACGGGAAGGGTCCGTCTCGAAGCATGTTTTTGTCGACATCCTTGAAGTGGACCAACAACCTTGTACCAACATGACTAGCATCATTGCCAAGTTTCGTAGCTTTTTGACGTTGTAAGGATTATCTAGGGCTTTCGCGTCGATAAATCATATAATACTTACTTTTTTTTCTGCGCCTGTTTTTTTTCTACGCTCGAGGGTGGGCTACCATGCATCGTGTCGTTGGGCTGTGTAAAGAAGCCCACCCGTTGGACCGAGCAATGCCCGCCGCCGTTGCATGCGCCCGAGCGAGCCTACGTTGCATGCGGTTGCATGCATGCGTCCGCTTCAGCCTACGTTGCATGCGTGCACATACGTGAAGGAGCACGCGCCGCAGAGCCGTCCCCGGTTGACCCGACCGACGGCACATAGGGCAGCACTTAAACTTCGCATTTTGATTCACACTACAGTTTCCCACGCGTGTACACTCCCGATGCCGCGGTGGGTGGAATTGTTTTTCACATTTGACCCCATTACTGCCACGGTGTCTATTTAAGCCACCTGTCATGTTCCTCTTCCTCTCACACCCTTCATCCATCTCCCATACTCTCCCACCTGCATTTTGCGCCTGCCATTCTTCTTCTTCACCACAAACAGGCTCAAGAACCAGCCCGCTGCAGCCATGCAGTACACCGGGCCAACCTACCGCTTCCCCCCCACCGTGCCGGAGATGCTCTACCCCACTGGGGTGTACGTCGAGAGCACCCTTCCTGTGTGGGCGATGTCAAGGTGGAGGGGCGCAAGGGGGTTCACCGACTTCTTCCTTGGGGCCGGCCACGGGCACCTCCCTCGGGGATCTCCAAGGATGTACTGAGTCGAGGAGGTCATCCACAACGGGGTTGTGGTTGCTATCCTTGCCCACTACACCAACCCCTTCGACGCATTCTACCTCCTTGGCCGCGTGTTCTGGTGTGGCTGCGAGTTCATAGCTTTCACCACCCATAACATCTTCACGGACTACGACAACATCTTCCCCACCGACGAGCGCATGCACACTCTGCCGTACCCCATCAACAACACCGCGGAGGAGCAGTGAAGGGCGCCCGGAGGAGGAGCAAGGAGGAGCCTGGTGGAGAAGCGGCGGCCATCTATCTATCTATCTATCTTTTTTAGCTAAAAAAATCTATCTATCTATATTTGTCTTGGTGTTATTTAAGTTGTAAGCGTACTATTAATTCATGATGTGGGCTTTGGTTGGCCCGAATTATCTATATTTATTATACAAAGTTTTACAGTGGTTGGGCTTTTTTGGAACCGTTTTAATCTCTGGCATTGTAGTCATAGGAAAAAATTGTCTCAAAAAAAAGTCATAGGAAGAAAACAATCACGCGCCCTCTCATCCAATGTAGAACCGCCGCCGCCATCGTCCTTCCCCTCACCCATCGCCATTACAACCGCGACATCGCCTCCCTCTCCTTCTCCTCCTTCTCGTGGCCGCAACTTTGCTCATCTCCTCTTCCACATCCCACCCCCTTCTTCCATCCACGCAAGAACCTCGATGGAGGAGCAGATCGCCGGCGGCGAGAACACCGACTTCATGGAGATCGCCGGCGGCGATCAGGTCAAGATGGCCAGGTTCATGGAGATCCGTTCTTGGTTTAACAACATAAGGCAGTTGAACTGGACGGCAATGGCCACTTTGAGGGAAATGACATCCAGGGAGAAGAAAAAGCTTTTCCCCCCGCCCGCACAACCGAGGCATGACATCGAGATCCTCCTGTGGGAGATGGAGCAGGCCAATTCGTCCAGCCCGTGGGACAAGCGCAGGTGGTGGGCGTTCAGATCCAGGGTAGAGCATCCACTGGATCAGGAACCCACAGTGCACGAGGTGTCGTTGCAGATTGTGGAGCCTCCAACCGAGTCGGAGATGACTCCAAAGCGCAAGAGGAGGAGGACAGTGGTCGTGACATCGCTTCCCCGCCGTTCTCCATGCTTCCCTCGCCGCTCCCCTCGTCTGAACGATGGCGGTACCGTTGTTTAGAGTAAGCTTCCCCACTCCTAATCTTCCTACTGCTTGTGCTTACAGTTGTGGTGGTAGTGATTGAGTACATGCTTTTGGGGGCTGGATTATGATGTATATGAACCCTTGGCTAAATTTGTACTGTTGTAGTGGTAGTATTTGATGTTCACCTGCACTTCTACTCCAAAAATTTGTTATGTGTCTTTCTATTATTACGTGCTTGATACTATATTTGAACCTTTTTTTGAGTTGTTGATTGCTTTTTGGTAGAGCTACCAGCTCTTATGGAGATGATCATGTTGTATGTCTTGTTCTCCATGATTTGTACTAGCATTCTGTGCAATTAGATGCCATGACAAGCCATGTAGCATATTTATTTATTGCCTCCAACATGCCATGATTTTACTCTGTGCATCTCAGCAAGTATAAATCTGTCAGCTATAGAACTTTGCGAATTTGCTTGATGGTTCCCACTAAACTATAAACCCCCCTTTTGTTTTCAAAGTAAGCCACTGACATCCGGGTCCCATGGCAGTCACGCACACACAAATGCTCCCAGTCATGTGGCCCCTGGCCCACTGGTCATCCTCGATGGCTAGCCAACCTCAGTGTGCCTCTACCAATAACAGCAGCCCTTTCTGTTATAAAACTATGCAACTTTGCTTGAAGGTTGCCACTAAAGATATAACTTCTATGGCCATGCTTCCTAAAATTTATTTGCATTATGTTGTCAATACTTTCATGCCATGCCTTTTGTTGCTATGACAAGCTTATGTTGCATGGTAAAATCTTGCTCTAAAGTGGCCATGTTAATATAATTGTTTGATGTTAAAAGTAAGTTGCACTTGTGAGCTTGGTTTTGTTTGCTTGTTGTAACCATCATGTCAACACTGTTTGTCATTATAACTGTTTCTGCATAACTGTAGTTTTCACTAAGTCCTAACCTATAACAGCAACTTTGCCATTAGTTTTTCGCAGGAAAAAACTGGAGTTCACAAGGCTGGAGACCTGGAGTTGTGAGGCTAGCAGGCTGATGACGCTGCTGCTGGCTGATCCTTCTTCTTCCAGCTTTTGTTCCTCCTTTTCTCTCTACTCGTTGGATTCCTGGGCTACATCCCTATGTGCTATTAATGTATTAAGTTGATCCTTTGAATTTATTGTATTAGATTTAATGTGGAAGTACCTTAATCTCTACGAAAGAGATGTTGGTTCTATGACTGATAATTTCTAGGAGCATGCTTAAATTCAATATTTAGGGATTTTTTTGAATTGTTTGGATTGCTTACCACATGTGTCACGTGGTCAATATTTAGGGATTATTAACATATGAAAACAACAATTCGATCGCCTATGTAAACGTGTACAACATAATTTTCAAGATAAATTGAAACATGACACGTGCACATGCAATTTGCCAACAGGTCCAGTTGTAGTAGAAAAAGACAGCATGTGCACGTATCCAACCGTGCCTCCTACGATTTTGTTCCATGCTTTTGTTGCCACATGTCTTTGGAAGTAAAAAAAATATAAGGTGATTTTCTCATAATAAACCGTTTTGGAGAGAAATTTGCAACCAACCAAAAATATCTACTGCGTGCAACTTGGCCCCCGTGGGGAGATTGGATCGACTCCTAGATTATAGGGTGAGGCCATCGTGATCGTGAGAGAAGAATTCTTTTTTTCGAGGGAAGGTAGGAATTTTGTGTGGTTACAAAATGGACCTTATTGTAATTAAAGAAATTATTTAACAGAAACCTTGCTATTTTCAAGCCATTATAAAAATAACTAAATTGTTTTGGCAAAAAAAAGTTGATTATGTGTTAGTTCATTTTGTGGACACGTACGTGTAGTGGTGCATGCTGTGGGCCCAGGTGGCTCTAGGTGCATGCAGTGTATCATGCTGGCTAGGGGTGCACAAGGTAGTAACCTGGTGAATCGGGGTGAAAGTCTTGTGCTAATTCTATTTTGTGGTGTGCGGCATATGAGTCTACCCGGGGGGAATGCTTGGCTTGGGGGGCCGGTGTAAGTGGTGTGGGTCTACTGCGTAAGTGGTGCGCCACGTGAGTCTAGACGGCGGGGATGCATGGTTTGGATCTAGCTACCTTGAGGTAACGCACCCGGTTTGCGCACTGAGTGCGGGCCCGTTCCTCCGTTTTCATCGGTGCTTTCTCTCGGGTCAACGGAGAACAATCCAAACGTGCATGCTAGGTCCCGGCCTTTCTTGGGTCCCGCGTGCCATATTCGGGATAGTTGCCGCATTTCTAGGGTAGTATCATCGGGAGTTCACGATCTATACCGCAGCCACATGAAATCATAGCAGGGAATGGGGTAACAATCACATGCTAAGCTCTTTGGTCCATATATATGGGCCATGTGCCACCAAAGAGAAGGGCCGCCTCGGAGCCATTGTCCATTGAGAGGAAACGAGTCTGGCCTATGAACGGTGTGCGGGGCCTGCCCCTTCATCTGCTTCAGAACTCCGTGCCGCAAGATGTGGACCCTAGCAACCAAGGCTCGTCCCGTGCACCGCACGCCAACTGGACCCACACCATGCATGCACGCGTGGCCAAGTAGACACTCACCGGTCAACCTTGACAATGTACACAAGACGCATGCGCACTCATTAGCCATCTAGCCCCCAGCCATGCCCACCTAGCCAGCTTCACTCAAACCGTGCACCGTTTGCCAGGTTCACCCACACCATCCATCCATTATTGACCCCACCTTAGTTCATTGGACCTCCAACACGAATCCCTTCCCTCGGCATGCCAGGTATGTCAAAGCAACATGCGACTACACGTATTGCACTCCGAGATACGATGTCATTCACTAGTGCCAGCAAACCTGTGTACCTGAGCATCTCTACCCATGGTGGACACTAGCGCATGGTTAGGATCGAGAAGCCCAGCGGCACATGATGTCGGCCCGATTGGTTGGGGGTGCATGACATGGGTCCAGATGAAACGCATGGCATCGCATGGATCCACATTCCCCTGCCCAATACCAGACAGCGGGCATATACCAGACGAATCCAAGCGGTCGCTGACGAAGCTTGGAAGCCATGTGTTATGTGCATGCTGAATTTCAATATTTAGGAATTATTAACATACGAAAACAATAATTCCAGCGTCTACGTAAAGGTGTACAACATAATTTTCAATAAAAAATGAAACATGACACGTGCACATGCAACTTGCCAACAAGTGCACTTGTAGTACAAAAAGACAACATGTGCATGTATCCCACCATGCCTTCTATAATTTTTGTTCCATGTTTTTTTGCCACATATTTGGAAGGAAAAACAAAAGAATCTGATTTTCCCATAAAAAACCGTGATGGCGAGATGGTTGCAACCAACCAAGATAGATAGCGCGTGGAAGTTGTCCCCCGTGGGGAGATTGGATTGACCACTCCTAGATTATAGGGCAAGGCCACCCCGAACGTGATCGTCAGAGGGTGAAGAAGGATTCGTTTTTTCGAGGGAAAGGAAGTAATTTTGTGGGTTTACAAAAAGGAATGCACCCCTTTTTGAGGGACAAAAAATGCACGTTATAATGTGTAATTAATGAAATTATAATTTAACAGAAACCTTGCTATTTCAAGCAATTTAAAAACAACTTACTTGTTTTGGCAAAAAAAAAATTGATAATGCGATAGTCCATTTTTTGGACACTTACGTGTAGTGGTGCATGTTGTGAAAATCGGGGTGGAAGTCTTGTGCTAAGCTATTTGCGGGGTGCAGCATATGAATCTACACGGGGAATGGTTGGCTTGGGGGCCAGCGTAAGTGATGTGGGTCTAGTGTCTAAGTGGTGCACCACGTCGGTCTAGACGGCGGGGGTGCATGGTTTGGATCTAGCTACCTTGAGGTAACGTGTCCGGTTTGCGCAATGAATGCGGGCCCGTTCCTCCATTTTCGTCGATGCTCTCTCTCGGGTCAATGGAGAACAATCCAAAAGCGCATGCCAGGTCCCGGCCTTTCTCGGAGCCCGCGCTTGCCATATTCGGGACATTTGCCGCATTTCTAGGGTAGTATCCTCGCAAAATTCAGGATCTATACCGTCGCCACATGAAATCACAGTAGGGATTGGGGGTGACAGTTCCATGCTAAGCTCTGGTCCATATATGTGCCATGTGCGACCAATGGGCACGGCCGCCTCAGAGCCATTGTTAAGGGCAAAAAATGCCGGGTCTCGTCTGCCGCCGCTATAATCCGTGCAAATTCATGAGGGATCCAAATTTCTTGGGACCTTTCGCGGTGTGGGTGTGGTCGAACATCGAGAGCGGCACGCATAAGCCTTCACATAGGTTGTGTGTAAACGAGACCAAAACGCATCCCGGAGCTAGCCATCGAGAGGGAACAAGTCATGCTTGTGGACGAAGACCGGGGCCCGCCCCTTCATCTGCTTCAGAACTCTGTGCTGCAAGTTGTGGGCCCTACCCACCAAGGCACATCCCGTGCGCCGAACGCAAACTGGACCCACACCATGCATGCACGCATGGCCATGTAGACAACCACCATTCAACCTTGACAATGTACAAATGACGCATGCACACTCATTAGCCATCTAGCCCCCCAGCCATGCAAACCTAGCCACCTAAACTCAAACCATGCACCGTTAGCCAGGTTGACCCACACCATACATCCAGGATTGACCCCACCGCGGTTCGTTGGACCTTCGACGAGTCCCTTCGGTATGCCAGGCACGCCAAAGAGAGACGCGGCTACACATATTGCACACCGAGATCCGACGTCATTCACTAGTGCTAGCAAACCTGTCCACATGAGCATCTCTGCGCATGGTGGACACTAGCTCGTTGTTTGGATCGAGAAGGCTAGCGGCGCATGTTTTGGCCCGGTTGGCTCGGGGTGCATGATATGGGTCCAGACGAAACACATGGCATCGCGTGGATCAACATTCCCCTCCTCGGTACCGGACATCGGATATATGGCAGACGAATCCGCGCGGTTGCTGACGAAGTTTTGTCACATCCATTTGCCATTCCATTGTTTGTAAAGTTTTACAACATATTTTAGGACAAATATAAAACCTGACACGTGCAGATGAAACAAGCCTACAAATTCAGCTGTCCCACTGTATGACTTTGTTTTGTGTAATGAGGGAGCAGTTGCATTACACAATTTTTTGAAGGGAAGTTGCATTACTCCTAAATCATGGCTGTGCACGATCGGGCTATTCATTTTAGTGAGAAGTGAGAAGTTACGTTTTGACGTGGCAAGACGTGGTGGTGTGAACAACGCACGGGGAGGTGTGAACGTGGCAACAACTCCTTTTGACTGCCCAGGACTAAATCGGCGGCTCCTCTTCCCCATAGCACGCTCCGCTTCCCCATTAGCATTTATCTCATCGCCGCCCCCTCTTCCCGTCCTCTTCCCCATCCACAAATACGAGGGTTTTCTCCTCCCACGCCTCACCACTCGCCTGCCGATCCCGCCGCTGCTCCCTTCCCGCCGCTACTCCCTTCCCACCGCTGCACCTCCGCCGTTGAGATGCCCAAGCGCACCATGGGAGGGAGGGCCGACGCCGGGGCCGACGCCATGGCCCACGAAGCATCCAAGCGTCGTGCGAAGCTGCAGATGAGAAACCCCTCCCGGCCGGCGAGGGGTCCAGCCGGCAGCAGGGCGGCCGTGACATCGTCGACCACGTCCAGGCTCCGGTGCAGGTGTCACCTACGCCGGAGTCGGTGGCTCCTCCGCCGGAGCAGGTGACTCCTCTGCCACGCCATCAGCCTCCTCTGCCACGCCATCTGCGACCTCTGCCGCAGCCCGTGGTGAACGTCGACGGCGACGACCACGAAGAAGAGGTCAGTCCTATTTTAGGAAATATCCTAGGTTTCCTTGTTCAGTCCCTCATCTATTTTTGGGCATGGCTAGGGTTTCTGCTTTTCTTCCATCTATGAAATCCGTACCTAGATTCGTTAGATCCGGTAGGTTTCAAGGGCGGATCCACATGGGCGCATGGGTGTGGGGGTCGGCTCCTCATTGTATAGGTTATCTTGTTTTTAAGATCTACCAACCACTCCAATCCATGGCTCTCGTGCATCCAAAATGTGTTGATGCCAAATTTTAAGATAGATCTACCAACCACCCGAAAAATTTTGCCCGAAATTTCTTATATATGGTTCTTTTATTGCTAAATGGACTAAAAGTGGTGTAGTTTATGCACTAAACTTCATGTCAATTTGTATAAAACTAGCCTCTCACGCTTAATCCAGCAGACACATTTTTTGTCGTTCAATTTGCTCAACACCACTTGCTTGATTCCTGGAGTCCAATTACCATAGGTTGTAATATTATTGACTTGTTATCATCCCTACTTGAAATATATTATTTGGTTGCTTATTTTCAGCATAATATTTTCTGCAAGTAAAGGATAACAACACCATGCCTTGTTTACGAAAATGTCATACTAAATAATCTTCATTTTCTGTCATTCATGTTTGTACTGTTAGTATGATGGAAAAATAATATTTTCACATGAAAATTTTAGCTATTACTCCTGACTCTTTAATTTCTTGAGTAACAGAAGCAGAGGCAGAAGAATGCCTTCTGGACTCAAAAGCCAACTTGATCTCAGCCGTTTGAAAAATATTGTTGTGGTTTTGGTTTGCAATATTAATTTTTGAACACCCAACTTTGAAATCCTGGATCCGAAGCTATGTTGCTAGGTTGCATTAGTTTAGGCATGTATATGACATTTTTTGATCTATATAAAATATTCTGCTAGTTATGTGGGACCAGGTAGCTGCTCTGGCTCCTCAGACGGAGCAGGTGACGCCTCCTGTGCCCGAGCCTGTGGTCGTCAGCGATGTCAACCAAGAAGACGTTAGTCATCTATCTCCTTTAATTTTTTGTAAAATCCTAGGTGTGCTCTGGTCAATCCTAGGTGTCAACCTAGATTCGTTAGATCCGTTAGGTTTCAGGGCGGATCCACATGGGTGCATGGGTGTGGGGGTCGGCTCCTCATTGTGTAGGTTATCTTTATTTAAGATCTACCAACCACTCGGATCTCATGGTTCTCGTGCATCCAAAATGTGTTGATGCCAAATTTTCATAGCAGCAGCACCGGTACAGACGTACAGTATTGCACCCGAATTTTTTTTTTTGCCGAAATTTCTTATATATGGTACTTGACCGGCATGAAACTGTCCTTGCACTGCCATTTATGTGGGCCCCGGTAGCTGCTCTGGCTCCTCAGATGGAGCAGGTGTCTCCTCTGCCGCGGGTGACGCCTCCGGTGCCCGAGCCTGTGGTCGCCGGCGACGTCAACAAAGACCATGTTAGTCATCTATCTCCTTTAGTTTTTTGTAAAATCCTAGGTGTGCTCTGGTCAGTCCTTTTCTCTATTTTTGAGGAAGGCCAGGGTTTCTTTTTATCTTTGATCGATGGACTCCATATCAATATTCTGTAGATGTGTTAGGTAACTAGCTAGGTTACATGTGTTGAGCCCTGTATAGGCAATATTCTGATCTAGATAAATTATTCTGCTAATAAATCCACCTAGGTTTGGTGACTGTGCTAATACAAATACGTAGCTTGACCTTGGAACTGAATTGCCTAGGTAGGTGATTGTGAAAATATTTTTTGCAACTTAAGGATAACAACACCATGCCTTGTTTATGAAAATGTCATATTGTATGGTCATGAAGTAAATAATCTTCATTTTCTGTCATTCATGTCAGTACTGTCATTACGATGGACTAAGAATCTTTTCACATGAAAATTTTAGATATTACTCCCTCCATTTGAAAAATATTGTTGTGGTTTTAGTTTGCAATATAAATTTTTGAACACCCAAGTATGAAATCCTGGATCCGCAGCTGTGTAGCTAGATTATATTTATCGAGGCATGTATATGTCAGTTTTTGACCTATCTAAATTATTCTGCTAATAATCCGAAACAGGTAGCTCCTCTGGCTTCTCTGCCGGAGCAGGTGGTGGCTCCTCAGCCTCAGCCGTGTGTTCGTCTGCCGCGGTTGTTGCCTCCCCTGCCCCCACCTGTGGTCGTCGCCGACGAGAACGAAGAAGAGGTTAGTCATCTATCCCCTTTATTTATTTATTTATTTTGTAATATCCTAGGTTTTCTCTGGTCAGTACAAGGCAAATAAGGTATTAAAATGTTGAGTACATGTTTGGTTGCACTTGATCGATCTTTGGTTTAAATGTTCCATAAGTGCTGTGGCAATCATTTTAAACATTGATTATCTCTAAGCAATGGTTATTTTAGAAAGAAATTGGATATCATCAATGTTTTACTTGAGTTGTTTTAATTAGTTCTTTTGTAGGGTTTTTATCATTTATGCCACCAGTTGTATCCCACTACTCAGTTTTTCCCTTAGAAGTTACAGCCGCTCAAAAATGCCATCGATTCGTGAGATGCTTAATCAAAAATGCCATTAGATGTATAAAAAATGCCATCGTTCCGTTAGATGTTTGCTCAATAATGCCATTAGACATTGTTATTTTCATGTAAAACTTGTTGACCATCCAATATGACAAAAAAAGCCCAGGCCCACATTTCAGTTCTCTCTATCTCACAATGATAAGTGTGGCCCCACTTGTGAGGAGTAAGTAAGCGAATAATTTTACAGGAAAATAAGAACGCTGTTGGGATCAAGTGGGCCCACACTTTATTGTAGTGAGATAGAGGGAGAGCTGGCATGTTGGTCCATAGGTATTGATGCCATTATAGCATGTCAAGATAGATTTGATATCACAATAATGATGTGTAGTGGCATTTTTGAGCATGTGTCTAACGAAGCGATGGCTTTTTTTAGCAATAGAAATTCCTAGTGGTGATACTTAGTTGTGGGACACAACTGGTGGCATAAATGATAAAAACCCTTTTTTATAAGTACAAAATTTGGGATCACTTATTGTCAGAATTCATAAAGCCCTTGCTCACTGATTAACTACTTTACCTAGAACGTTGAATGGTTCAGGAACATTGATGGGTGGGGTTTGATCAACAGGGGAAACTTCCACGACGATAACATGTGGACTTTCAATATCCATCATCACAAGCACACAAAATTCTAACCCTAAATATATACAGCTCACGAGCTATTTTATCTAGTCATGCATGTAAGTTATAAGTCTTTTTTTTTTGCATTAGTACATCTGTATGCTGCTCTGCCATGTTACATCATCAGTTCATGCATTTTTATGTAACAAGTGAATTTTGTTGCACTAAAGGGCTGTTTGGTTTGTGACTAACTTTGCCAAAGATTGCCATACCTAAGGTTAGGCAAGTTTGACCAACTTAAGTGAGTGTTTGGTTCCAGCCACACCTTAGGCAAGCCACACTTGGGTCCCACATGGCATACACACAAAAAGTGTGGCAAGGTTCCCTTAGGCTTGCCAACTTGTGGCTATCATTTTGATGAACTAACCTTAGGCAAGCTTGGGAAAAATGTGTGGCAAAATGTGGCAATGCTAGTGCTCTCTTCGACATGTATGGTTGATCCTTCATTTTTTACTATATATGGTACTATCCCATTTAGTTGCTTATGTAGCAACTAATAAGTTATGCATTTATTTTTTCAACGTCATTTGAAGATATTTTACGCTGTCATCAATTACATTATGTTTCATAGACTATGTGCCTGCTGAATTATCATATTAAATATACTTACGCAACATTTTGTACTACATGTAGGTCCTAAGTGATGATGTCGACAGCGACCCAGAAACCCAGGGGATCTACAGGAGGCAGAAGGTGAGGGAGCTGGACAGTGGTGTGCTCGAGAAACGTGTCAGGCCAAGAATCGGAAGGGGGGGCTACGGATGCCCTTACTGCAACAAGCTGATGAAAGGCGACCTTTCGAGTACCATCAACCATGCAGTCGGAACATCCCAAGGCATCATCAAGAATGGCTACGCTTTCAGGGTGAAGCACGCCGCGTATGCCGACTACTTGATGAGGCTTCTTTGAGGCTTTAGGGAAGTGCGCACCCTCGCAGCTAGAACTGATGCTCTTTTGGTTTTAACTATGCTAAGTACTACCCTATGCTATACTTTGTTGGTGAACGTTTATGGTCGAACTATGTGCACCAGTACTACTAAGTGGTGCTTGCTTTTGTTTATATGGAAGCGTTGAACTAAGGTAGAACTATGTTAATTGGTGTGTGGTTTGGCATCTCTGCTTGTTAAACTCGTGCTCATTAATCATCGGCTCATTTAGATTAAGTAGCATACAAACCTGATTGGCTAGGTTTGTTTGAAGCTAGTTAAGCTTGTGAGCGCTCGTTAACAGATTCTGATGTGTTATGGTATACATGATGAGTGTGTACATGTAGTTTTCAAGAAGGAAGATGGTGACTCAAAAAGGAAATGCACTAGTTTGCTGCCTAAGGTGTTGATCCAAGTAATACTAGAACCATCGTGTTTGTGGCGTGGCTACATGATGATCACAAAGTCTCGATCCAAGTAATACTAGATCACTTGATGACAATTTGATCCGATGTTTTCACAAGTCTTGAGCATTAGGGTTTATGTACACAATTTTCAACCCCCAACCCATCCACCCCGGACACGATCTTTGGATTGCATCACGTAGATGTACAAAATCCAGTTCGTAGCTCCTGCCCCAAGCGCCTACGCTTGTGATTTCTTTTTTCCAGGATCCTAATTAAGCGTCTAAATAAGCGCCACTGCATTGAAGGTGCCCAACGCCGACCAATCAACGATGAGACAAACGTGAACTAACCGCCATGATTTACGTGCATGTTTAAATTCAATATTTAGGAACTAACAAATAAATTAAACAAATCAATAGTTTTTACATCAAAGCCGATGACCACTAGTTCTGAATTTTCGTAACTTTCCATTTGCCATTGCTTTGTTTCTGAAGTATTACAACATATTAAAAAAATACAACATGACACGTGCGTTACTCCTAAATCCTGGCTGTGCACGATCGTGCCCATCTCAAACCTGCCTAGCAGATCTGGGGCGGTGTGAACAACGCATGGGGTGGTGTGAACGTGGCTAAAGTAGTACTAATTAAGTCATCCCAAAGTCTAGAGCCGGCCGCTCCGCTTCTCGATTATTAAACTCGTCGTCGGCCGCGTCGTCCTCTTCCCCATCCACAAATCCACAGACGAGGGTTTTTCTCCTCCGACGCCTCACCGCTCACCGTGCACCCTTGCCGCCGCTGCACCTCCTCCGTCGAGATGCCGCGCACCTCCGCCGTCAAGATGCCGCGCACCATGGGAGGGATGGACCACGCCGGGGGCGATGCCCGGGCCACCGGGGAGGGGTCGAGCGGACAGCAGAGTCGTCTTGACATCCTCGCCGCCGTCCTGGATCTTCATCCGGAGCAGGTGGCTCCTCCACCGGTGCAGGTGACTCTTCTGTCGCGGCTGCTGACTCCTCCACCCGAGCCCGTGCTCGACGGCGACGACGACGGAGAAGAGGTCGGTCATTTATCTTCCTTATTGGGCCAAATCCAAAGTTTTATCTGGTCAGTGCTTTCCTCCTTTTTTGGGGAAGACTAGGGTTTCTGTTTTCCTGCCTAGATTCTGTAGACCTAGGTTCAGGGGTAGGTCCACATGGGTGCATGGGTGTACATCTGTACACACCAATTTTTTGGCAGAAAGTTAAGGAATGTGTATGCAAGGTAAAAGGACTAAAAGTGGTGTAGTTTGTTCACTAAACTTCATGCCAATTCGTATAAAACTGCTTGCTGCTTGGAGCCCAATTACCATTGATTTCATTCTATGGTCATGCAGTAAATAATCCTCATTTTTTGTCATTCATGTCAGTACTATCATTATGATGGAATAGAAATTATTTTCACATGAACATTTCAGATATTACTCCCTCTGTATCAAAATTATTTGTGGGTTTTTTGTTTACGATATAAATTTTTGAACACCCTAGTGTGAAATCCTGGATCGGCTGCTGTCTAGCTAGGTTACATTTGTTGAGCCATGTATATGTCATTTTTTGATCTATATAAGTTATTGTGCTAATAATCTAGCATGGGCGGGCTTGACGTCCTTGCTGCTGTCCAGGTTCTTCGGTCGCAGCAGGTGGCTCATCAGCCGGAGCAGGTGGCTCCTCTGCCACAGCCGGAGCAGGTGGCTCCTCTGCCGCAGTCGGTTCCTCTGCCGCAGCCGGTTCCTCTGCCGCTGGTTCCTCTTGTGCCCGAGCCTGTGGTCGCCGTCGACGTCGACGAAGAAGACGTTAGTCATCTATCTCCTTTATTATTATTGTAAAATCCTAGGTTTTGTCTGGTCTGTCCTTCTCTATTTTTGGGGAAGGCCAGGGTTTCTTTTTTTCTTTAATCGATGAAATGCCTATCCAGATTCTGTAGATGTGTTACGTAACTTGCTAGGTTACATGTGTTCTTTAGAGGTCATTTTTTGATCTATATAAATTGTTCTGCTAATAATCCGGCTATGGTTGGTTATTGTGCTTATACTATTTCGTAGCTGCACCTTGGAATTGAATTTCCTATGCAGATGATTGTGATAATAACATAAAGATTGATTTGCGCTGAGCACGAGTTATGCACTAGGTAAATAAGGTCTTAAAATGTTGAGTAAATGCTTTGCTGCTTTTGTTCTTTGAGCACTGATTTTTGGTTTTAATTTAATGATCTACCTAAGTGATTGTGACAATGATTTTAAGCATTGATTATCTCTAAGCAGCGGCTAATGCATAAAGAAGCTGGATTTCATCACTGTTTTACTTGAGCATTGTTAATTAGTTTCTTTGTAAATAAAAATTTTTGGATCGCTTCTTGTCAGAGTTCATAATAACTAGTTATCTAGAATGTTGAATAGTTAAGGACCATTGACGGCCGGGGTATCAACAGGGGAATCTGCCACGACGATAACATGGGGACTTTCAATATCCATGATCCTAACCACACAAAATCTATATCTTACTAGATACAGGGTGGCTCTTTTATGACAATGGACTGGATGCAAGAAAGCAACAGAATGGTCTTATTTATGTAGCAATTTGCGGTTAGCCAACGAGATCCATAAGATAGACAACTGGCAGTATCTTTAAGATAGAGAACCAGGAAATAGTAGCTGGATATGGTAGTCAAATTTTACTAATTGACTAGCAAATACTCCCTCCGTTCCAAAATAGATGACTCAACTTTGTACTAACTTTAGTACAAAGTTAATACAAAGTTGGGTCGTCTATTTTGGAATGGAGGGAGTATATCAGTGAGCAAGGGAGGTGTGTTGGAAGCTTGGTGAATACATATGTAGTTGATTTTTTACTGTTCTAGAGACGTCTCTCTTTTCCTATATTGCTAAATTTATAGAACTCACTACCTATTTTATCGAGTCATGCACCAGTGACACATCGACAAGTCTTCCATGTAAGTTTTAAATCTTGTTTTTGCATTGGTACATCTTTACGCAACTCTGCCATGGTACATCATCAGTTCATGCATTTTACGTCGTGAGTGATTTTTTCTTGCAATAAGTTGTGTGCTCTCATCATCATGGTAACTGTGTTGGGTGCTTGGCACATAAATGTATGGTTGATCCTTCATTATTTTCTATTATATGTTATCCCATTGGTTGTTTATGTAGCACCTAATAAACAACACATTTCTTTCATCAAGATCATTTAGGGTTTCGGGTTTACGCTATCATCTATAATATTATGTTTCATAGACTCTGTGCCTGCTGAATTCCCATTATTTACGCAACATTTTTTACTACATGTAGATACTATCTGAAGACGTCGATAGTGACGAAGAAGGCCAGATGATCTACAGGAATCGCAAGGGGAGGGAGCTTGTCGGTGGTGTGCATGCTAGACGTGTCAGGCCTAGTGATGGGCGCTACGGATGCCCTTTCTGCAACCGCAAGGTTAATAACACCCGTATGAGTCTTATCCAGCATGCACTCAGACGAGCCGCTAGCCACGCCCATGGATATGCTTCCAGGGTGGCACACGCGGCCCTTGCTGAGTTCTTGGAGGGGGTTTAGGGCAGTGCGCGCACCTTGGCAGCCAGAATGGAAGCTCTTTTGGTCTGAACTAGGTTAAGTACTACCTTAGTTTGTGGTATGTTGGCGAGACTGTATGGATGAACTATGTTAAGAAGTACCGTATGCTTATTGTTGAACTATGGTACAACTATGCATGTTAAGTTGTGTGCCGACTACATATCTAACGTACCAGTGCAATGGAATTGCAGCCTTGAGCTGCATTCAGCTTGGTAGATGGAAATCCAAGCTTCTCTTATAGCAACCTAGGATTGGAATAATGATGCTTTAGTACTCCCTCCGTCCCAAAATTATTGTCTTCCATTTGTGTAAATACTGACGTATCAAATCATGTTTTAGTCAAAATTTTGGGGCGAAGTATTTTCTTGTTGTTTTTTCAAATTATTGTCACACGCCTTTTAGTTTATGGCATCACGTGATGACATTGCTAGCATCACAAATGCATGCGAGACGTGACGACTATCGATGCATGGCTAGAGGTTCTAGGCGGCCAACGGTGCATGGTGTGATGTCTACATGGCCACGGAGACCATCGTGTTGGTTGTGGCGTGGCTACATGATGATCACAAAGTCTCGATCCAAGTAATACTATAATGGCCTCTGCGTACATTTCTTTCTCAGTTTGAAATTTCTAGATCAATTGATGACAATTTGATCTGATGTTTCACAACTCTTGAGCACCAGGGTTTATGTACAAAATTTTCAATCCCCAACCCATCCACCCCGGACACGAACTTTGGATTGCATCACGTAGATGTACAAAATCCAGTTCCTAGCGCCTGCCCCAAGCGCCTATGATTGTGATTTTTTTTCCAGGATCCTAATAAGCGCCTAAATAAGCCGGCTGCATTGTACGTGCCCAACGTCGAAGTATTTCCGCTATAGTAGGTAACTGCCAATTACTCCCCGCATCTCTCCCCCTACGGTACGCTCTAAAACCATCGCCGCCGCTCACACGCCCGCCTCCCTGCCGCCGGATATGAAATCCACTCGTGGAGGTCGATTGGCCGTCGTGACAGAGCGGGGCCATGGACGTGGGGGGCCTGTCATGGACGCCGTCGTGACAGATCGTGGACTTGCGGAGCTAACCACCGGCGTCGTCCTCCATCGCATGGATCAGGATCCCCACGAGAAAGCTTTGGACTACTCGGTGTCCGACCCAGAGAAGCATCGTGTCAACGAGGTGCAGTACTCCGTCGTCGATCACAAGCAGCAGCACATGCACGACATGGACTGGAATTCCGTTACGGTAATTTTAATTTTTTAACCCTAGACCTGTCTTCAAGTTTAAGGTTAGAGGTTAATCATTAAACCATCAATACATTGTTGAATTTGCATAATGGAATCTAGCTCTAAATATAATGTTGATCATCAGTACGTAATGATCATTATTTACTCAATCAATCTTTGAGAAATTAATGGTTCATCCACTCCACAATTTAGTGTGGTTTGGTTTTATGCTAAAATTCAGACATCATAAAGGTTGTGCATGTTTATTGACAATTTTTTTAAAAGTACATCATATGATTTATGCTTTCATATGGATTTGATATAGCTTGTTTCTCCTTAATTTTCAAAGTTAATAAATATTTACTTTAAAAATAATTTATAGGCACTACAGTATGAAACTTAGGGAATATTAGGTACTCTAAACAATGGTGCAGCTTATATCATACATAATTTAAACTTGCAGCCTTATTCTCATGATTATGCGGACAATTCCGAAGGAGAGATGGATGCACACACTCAGAAAACCCTTGAAGAATTGCAGAATGGACAGTGCAACGTGCTTAAGCGTATGGCATATCGTTGCGCGTTCTGTGGCAAATATCTGGACCCGGCTTTCGTTAGTATTCTTGAGCACGCCGAAGGAGTTGCCAAAGGATAACAAATGAAGCATGGTGTGAAGGCGAAACACAAGGCGCTAGCCCAATATCTCAGGAATTTGTCGGACAAAGAGAAGGTCCGAAGAAGGCGTTATGAGAACCAGCATGCCAAAGAATAGATGAATAAACGAAACCCTGAAGAAGTTCTGGTTGGCATAAGTAGTCATTTGCGGTTTGTTTTTTTAAATACCAATGAATATTTTAATTATCATAGTTTTTGCAAAATGTTACATTTAGTAAATTTAATCATAAAAATGCATACAATTCAATTATTGATTTTTTCAAATATTTGTAACCTTGCATCTAATAGTTTACCATTTTATTGGTTAACCATTATTTTCATATATATATATATATATATATATATATATATATATATATATATATATATATACTGTGGAGTGCTTAAAGTTATTCAAGATCAATTGGTGTACTGAAAGACTCATCCACATGCAATATGAACAGCAGTGTATTTTTAGGGTTTCTTCAAAAGAACACCTGTGGTCATGCTGATCTTTTCTGTTTGGCCAGAATTGGTAAAGCTGCCAAATCTGCATCTGATCCGGCCCAACACTTTGTTCCTTTTGTGGGCCTACACAAGTGGGAGGCAGAGAGAAAAGCGAGCGATGGCCCCAACCCCACCCCCATTCCCAATCCCACCACACTTCGTTCTTTGCAGAGACAGAGAGGCGACACGGAGGGCGACGGCTAGGGTTTGCCAAGACGTCACCTTGGCCGCCCCCGTCGTCGTCAAATCGGCCGGATCCGCGAGGCCACCCACTCCCCCCTGCTCGGACCATGATTCTCCACTGCTTCGTCGACAGCAAGGTCCGACAATGGCACCTCTTCTCCCCAATCCTGGTCACGCCGCCCGAAGCTCCGGTGGTGCCAGCTTCGAAGAAGTCTACTCCAGCCCCATCTGGTACCACTTCGCAGGTAAGATTGATCTTCCCTGCCCTTCGAATGTCGATCTTACCTTAATTTTGCGATCTAGCAGCACCGCCCAAGTTAAAATCTGACACTTCATTGTGTGCATGTTTCGGGTATTCGCAGATTTACTGTCAACTAGTAGGTCATATTGCAACAAGTAATTTTACAGCAAGATAATCTGATAATGTACTGCGTAATCATGGTTTTACTTGTTCGTATGGGTAGTAATGGGTAAACACTTTCGTGCAAGTAATAGAAAAAGGTGGGTGTTGGCTAGCATACCTTGCTCGTCGACATAGCCTTCACTATGCTATCATCTTGCTTGACAGATGCTATCAAGTACTTTTTCCCCCTGGAAAATGGCCCCCCACTGCTAGATATAGAAAAAGTATATTCACAGGAGCATACACATGTTTTGGTTTGTGGGGATAGTTTGAAGACTGTGTATATGTATTTGCTGATGCTTAGTTATTAAAAACTAAAAAGGCGAGCACAGAAGTAGTCCATGAGGAAATTTGTAATGATGGAATGAGGATCAGTTATAGTTTCATGTATTACTCGATGGTAGTATGATGATTAGTGCATATTTTGAAGGATTTGTCAAGTATAGACTGCTCTTGATTGGTGCATGTTTTTGATGATATGTGCACACATGTAATATTTTTGGTTGGTGCATATTTCTGCTGATTGTTGTTACTGCTTACTTGAATGATGTCAGCCTATCTCCAAGATATGGTATGGGCTTGTTGGGGTCAATGAAAATTTCCTGTGAGCTAGTAGTACACATTGCAACAAATTCCTCACTGTTGGATTTTCTGCCATTATACTTCATAATCATGATTTTACTTGTTGGTATGGGTAGTAATGAGTAAATAAATAGCAAGTATACAAAAGGGTGACTATTGGTCAGCATACCTTGCTCGTTCTCATAGCCTTCACTATGTTGTCATCTTGCTTGAGAGATTCTATCATGTCCTTATTCTCACTGGAAATTGGAAAATTAACCTCCATAGCTACCTCTAAAAATGTTATGTACAGCAGCAAATGCATTATTTGTTTTGTTGGGACAATTTAAAGATTTTATATTTATTACCTGATGGTACCACACAACAGCCCATCAGGAAATTTGCAGTGATCAAAGGCAGATCAGTTATAGTTTCACGTATTGCTCGATGAGAGCAGTCAATCATGGTTCATTTTTACATGGCTACTAATTGGTTGGTTACCAAGTTTTCTTGTCCAGCTCACAAAATTGTAACCTTGAAATATCCTAATTGGTTATGTCTGCCCAATGATTATGAGTCTAACCACTAGTCTTGACTAGTCGTGCGAATAGTTGTCGACTAGCTTTTTCGTGTAGATGTTTATACATGAACTACGTACTTAGCAAGAAGTATGCGAAAAGATTATTCACATTGTATATGGTGCTAACAAGTCCTAATGGAAGACTGATTTCATATATCAATAACTAACATTTGTTCATTGCAATGCATGCAACAGGTTTGAATGGCAAGGGAAACCATCCTCATCAGCAACGAAGAGAGTGATCACCGGACCACCTCAGATGATGCTTCACATGGCACTTCACGTGGGAGTGACGGCTATAGCGGTGATGACGACACCTCTAGCGACTATGACACTGATGATAGTTCTGATGGAGATGGAGATGTGGACCACGATCCTATCTTGGCACTACGGGGTAAAGTTCTATTTGGCTGGTCAAATATTAAATGAACCGTGAAATATCGAAAGTTGATGTTTGAGTGACACTTGATTACCACACATTACTCTGTTTGGGTTCTAGATGACCTTCCAAATCAACATTGACTCAACTAGAGCTTACATAGAGCAGTCTTTAGTTGTTAGTTTAAATAAATCAAATATTCAATTTGCCCATGTTTCTACGAGATATTGCTGGGTGGATGTGATTGGGTTATCTATGTCCTTCATTTCTTGATCATTGGAGTAGGCATTGATCATTAACCCAGTGCCGATGTTCTAGATCTTACGTATGAAATTATTTACTACTCTGTCATCTTAAATTTTTTTGATACAGGTCCGGGATACCATGTGAGAAAAGGAACTTTCGAGGATCGCATCTGCTACGGCAACCATGTATCGCTAAACGAGGATCGGTGGGACTGTCTCAAATCCATAGTAAAGCAGTGCCAACCTCCCATACCATACTATGTCAGCACCGTCACTCGCTCGGCAGTCATCACAGGGAAGAGCAAGATGGTAAACACTTGGACTTTTCTTTTTGCAAATCATACTTCACTAGTGAAAATGCCATCATGTAGAGACAGAGAGGAGGACGGGCGTGGTTGTGCAAATCATACTTACTTTTTTGTGTGCAAATCATGCTTCATTTTTTATGTAACATTACTTATTTTCCTGTGCAATCAGTGCTTCTCAAAGGATTACAGTCAGGCCTACCTCAAAGATTATCTGCGAAAGCCCAAGGTTGTGCGTGTCACCAACGAACATTTTGAAGGTAATAAAAAGGTCTTGTTCAAGATGGGCAAGAAGGACGGGCGTGCGATCATGACGAAGAACTGGAGAGAAGACGTTGAGGGCGCCAGAATGAAAGAAGATCAAATGGCTATCTTCAGGTTCATGGAAAGGAGTGGAGGTGGGCTTAGGGTGAACATGGTTAGTGGCATGAGGATTCGTTGACCCATGGCAGTAGTTTGACACTAGTTTTATAATCTGTATGTACTAGCCAGTAACTGCAAGTTGGTAGTATCAGCTTTTGGGTCCAGTAAGTGCAACTTAGTAGTAATTGGTACTTGGTAGTAACTGGTACTTTGGTGGTATAACTTTTGGGTCCGACTGGATATGAAGATCGTCCAGTAAGTGGAACTTGGCAGTAACTTGGTGGTAGTATGAACCCTATGTGGCGTAATATACTTGCTATGCAAGTCTATATATATAACGCACCCTGGTACCCTCCTTGATATAATTACCTTTATGGACTGCAATTATATTTTCTTTTTTTTGCCACGGTGATGCTAGTATTTTTAGAATCAAATCTAACCGGGTTTCAAATGGATTATACACTACTTTCATTTTTGAACGAGGTTTTTGTGTTGGCTAGTACGAGTTATTTTGAAAATGCGGTTTGTATGTGTGTCGCACAAAAAAATGCAATGCAAAACAAAAACTTGCGGGTCGAAATGCAATGCAAAAAAATGATGTTTCTGTTACTTTCAAGATGGCATGCTATTTTCAAAATGCTGTTTTTTTTTATTTGAAAAACAGTATATACTAAAAAACATGCTATCTATTAAAAAGCATAATTTAAAAAAAATGATGTTTTCAAAATCAGCACACTGCTTTCAAAACAGCATATTTTAAAAAGCATGTAATTTTTGAAATCAGTTTAAAAACAGCGTATATTTTTAGAATGAGGCTGTTATTTTAAAATCAGCATGCTATTTTTAAAAACAACATATTCAAAAGAACATGATTTTTTTTAAATCAGTATGTTATTTTTGAAATCAGCATGCTATTTTAAAAGTAGCATATTAAAAAGAGCATTATATTTTTAAAATAAGCATGCTATTTTTAAAATTAGCATGATATTTTTAAAACAGCATGCTATTTTAAAAGTAGCATATTGAAAAGAGCATTATATTTTTAAAAGTAGGATGCTATTTTTAAAATTAGCATGATATTTTTGAAATCAGCATGTTATGTTAAAAGTAGCATATTGAAAAGAGCATTATAATTTTAAAAGTAGCATGCTATTTTTAAAATCAGCATGCTATTTTTAAATCAGGATATTCATTCTATTTTATTTTCAATTTAACATGCTTTTTTCAAATGAGCATGCTTTTTTTTTAATATTAGTATGCTTATTTTCTATTTGAAAATAAACGATTTTCAATGTTATTTGAAAACGAGGTTTCTATTAACGTTCTATTTTCTTTTATATATATATATATATATATAAATTTTCAGTTTCTATTTTATATTTCAAGTATGAAATTTGACTACACTTTGAACAAATTTCAGCAATATATTATGTAAAAAATGAAAAAAATATAGAAAACCAACTTCACTAAAAATGCATTGTTTCATCGATGTTGATAAATCATAACTAGCCTACCATGTCGACCCGTCCATAATAAAATGAGGGTGTACCAATCAAACGAGGAATTCAGAAAAATAGTGGCAGTCCATCAAATAGGTCCAATACATCAGAAACAAGGTGGATCACGGCATGGAAAACTATCTACTTTAGTTTGTTCTCAATTTTTCGACCTCAGAAATCGTTTTGTTTTCTCTGCTTGACCCTGTGCATCTAAACATCCTGTCTCGACTTCACTTTAGCTTTCCTGCATGAAACAACGTTTGTTAATAGGATAACAAAGAAGATTTGAGTATGTACAGTACACTATAACAGAAAAAACACTAACTTCACTGATTTTCTCTTCATAGCTACAGAAGCTAACTTGACAGCTCTTATTTGCTCAGCCCGTGGTACATTCCTAGCAGGCCTTTCTGTCTTCATCACCCCTTTGGCCTGTTCATTACCGCCCTTACTAGAGTCTTTTCTTGGAAAAGTTAAGAAACGTCAACACAGTACTAGCAAATATCCGACTTCTAGAGCGGACATGTAAGTACAGACACTAACTTCACTGGTTTTCCTCTCGCACCCTTGTCATCGTTCTTTTTCTTCCTCCCAGCATTGACATTTGGAGCGCCCTTGCGTTTCCTGCAAAAAATGAAATAGATGAATCTGCAGCCAGCATTCGAAAACATGTTTAAGTACGCACAATTGTGCTAATGCCCACTTATTTGGTTTTGCGTAATCCTCTTCTGCAACCTCCAATGGTCTCTTTCTAGCCCTCCTCAGCCTACCATCTTCTGCATCTGAATCTTCCTCTTCTTCCTCATCTGAATCTCCTTCTTCTGCATCTGAATCTCCCTCTTCTTATACATCTGAATCTTCCTCTTCTTGTGTACCTGAATCTTCCTCTTCTTCTGTACCTGAATCTTCCTCTTCTTCTGTACCTGAATCTTCCTCTTCTTCTGTATCTGCCTCTGTCTCTTCTTCTGTATCTGCCTCTGTCTCTTCTTCTGTATCTGACTCTGTCTCTTCTTTTTGCTTCTTCCTCCTTGTGCTATTTGATTTCCCCAATTTTTTTCCTGCGTAATTGAAGAAAAACATGTGAACACTCTCCGGGAGAACATATTAACATTGTAAGCATGTATGGAAATGAACAATGAGATTAACATGTGCACTAACTTCGTTGCTTTTTTTGAATCTTCCTCTTCTTCTATATCTGAATCTGTGTCTTCTTCTGTCTCTGAGTATTTCTCTTTTCGCTTCTTCCTCCTTGTGACCTTTGATTTCCCCGATTTGTTCCTGAGTAAATTGAAGGAAAAGAGAGAACATATTAACATTGTAAGCATGTATGGAAATGAACAATGAGATAAACATGTGCACTAACTTCGTTGCTTTTTTCCCTCTTATCCGCTCGCGCCTGGATTTAATCCTCTTGTTCGATTCTTCGGTAGTTGGTCTCCCATTTGGAACTATTTTGATTGGATTTTCTACGTCATCAGTGCAGCATTCGCGAGCAGCAGAGAAGTATGCCGGCAAAGGAACAAACGATTTATGGCCTTCATCCAAATCAGTTTTTTCTCCATCAACCAATATACTCCGGAGGAGCTCCATCACCTGTTCTGACTGTGAATCGCTAGCTGCGGCTGTGAATAAAGCGTCACTAGCCATGTTGCGTAGTTGATGATACTTATTCATGTGATCAGACCATACATGAGTATTCGCAGTCCTCGAAGAAGGGAACGCTGGCTTGGCATGCATTGTCCATCTTTTCTTGACATTTTTTTGGAAATGTGCGTACACCAAGATGATCCAGAACGCAGAATATATGTGCGCGTGGGTAATCCTGACTTTCCAACTTTTTACATTTACAAGCTGCATCATCCAGTCTTGCTCCCGTAAACAGACAAGTCACGTGATATATAAAATCCATAGGCTTAGCATCCACGCCTTGTGCATCCAACTCCTCAATGTCCTTACCTTCCAAGTGATTGGGATGCTTAGCATCAAGGTTTTTGGCATGCAAGTCCACACCATCCTTGCCTTCCAAGTCACTGGGATCCTCAGCATCCAAGTTTTTTGCATGCAAGTCCTCAGCATCCTTACCTTCCAAGTCATTGGGATCCTCAGCATCCAAGTTTTTTGCATGCAAGTCCTCAGCATCCTTACCTTCCAAGTCATTGGGATTCTCAGCATCCAATTTTTTTGCATGCAAGTCCTCAGCATACTTACCTTCCTTACCTTGCAATTCTCTAGCATCCCTGCCATATGGGACTTTATCATATGGGGCTTTGGGCAAAACTCCAAACACGACCAAACCATCACACGCTACCCGGTCTGTGACCTGCCAATTTGTTCCTTCTACAATCTGACGCTTTACCCGTGGAAACATCACAGTTGTATAAATATAAGAGGCAACAATCTCCAGAGGGTGTGCATTCAGCTTAGTGAAGGGTATCGTATGTGTCGCTACTGCGTCTAATGCTGCTTCATTCTTATGCATTATGGATACACAGTGCTCAACATGCTGCAACAAATCAACAAGCTGCATCTTCCTGTTCCGGTGCACATGAAGCCTTGAGTTGAGAGACTCACTCCTCTGATTACTCATCATGCCTAGGAAATATCTACCCTTTGTGTACACATCCCATTTGTGTCGCAGCTCGTACATCCTGTTAACCCATGACGACCTCTTGCCTGTTGGTTTTATTTTGAACCGAACCTTATAAGCCTCCCATCTTTTGTTAAACTCATCAACATCCCAACGATGGTAAATGAATTCCCTAAATTCCTCAAGATTTTTCTCGCGGAGGTGCATCACCATATTCTCCTCGATATGCCACGTGCACAAACGATGATCTGTTCCGGTCCAGACAGTAGCTATTGCTTTAGCCATTGCACCGTCCCCATCGGTGATTGCTGAAATTGGTGTCGTCTGGGACATTGCCTCCAAAAATACATGAAGAAGCCACTGGTATGATGCAACTGTCTCGTCTGACACTAGACCGACCCCAAACAAAACTGTGATGCGGTGATGGTTCAGACCAACAACTGGAACAAACGGAAGCCTGTACTTGTTAGACCAACAACTAGAACAAACGGAAGCTTGTCGGGACCTCCGGCATTCTTCTCCATTACATTCATAATCTGATGTGTTCGAAGTCCACCGACAGCATACTCGATGACATCGGCCTTTTGTGCATCAGTCATTCTACGATGAGCCGATAAGTAGGGAGTCAGATCAGCAGGGACAAACAGATGGTTATGCTTGTCCACAAAATTCTTAACGAACCAGAGGCCACTGCTATCTTGTAGCTCAACCTGAAAAAGAGCGGGACACCCACACCGAGAAAGACCCCTCGGTGTTCTTTTCCTTTCAGCTCTGGTAAAGTGCTTAAGGGCCCGCCATCCTTGTTTGCAGCACTTGTATGTCCTTCTGTATGCATTTTGTTTCGGACCCGGACCCCTGTACTTCAGATCATCCTTTCTAACACCAAACCCTTTTTTTCTCGCATAGCCTACGTAGAACATGTAGGCTTCTTCCTCAGTCCTGAAAGTCTTCTTCACAATCTCTAAGTATTCCGTACACTCATTCAGGTCTGAACCAGCCATGCCTTTATTATCAATTCCTTTACCTTGCATGTGTACATCATCCATGTCTATGCCATCCTTGCCTGCATCCTCATTATCCTTATCATCCATGCCTTCGCCTTCGTTGCCTCTATGACCCATGTCCTTGTCATCCGTGCCTGTATCACCCAAGTTTTTGCCATCGTTGCCTTTATCATCCATGTCGTTATGCTGCCAGCGAAAGCAGATAGTCAATGTTACGGATGGATAGCATACGTTACCGAAATTAAGCACTAACTCAGTCCTTCAAAATCTGTAAGTAAATATGCCCTGACTAAATCCAGAAAATTTTAATTGATTGTAGTAGCTGTAACGGATGATCTCCTAACTAAATCCAAAGTCCACGAGTCCTTCAAATGCCCTGATAGATCCACCCTGATAGATCAATTATCTCCAAACTCCATTCAAAATTATCTCCTAACTAAGTCCAAATTATCTCCTAACTAAATCCAAAAATATCTCCTAACTAAATCCAAATTATCTCCTAACTAAATCCAAAATAAGTCCAAACTCCATAAAAATTAATTATCTCCAAACTAAATCCAAAATATCTCGAAACTCAATTCAAATGTATCTCCTAAGTCCTAACTAAATCCAAAATAACTTTCTTTGAATCCAAATCTGCTGACAACTTTCTCATGCCACAAAACCCTAACTAGGTCCTTCAATATGTCCTAGCTACATCCGACTTACACTTCCTTTCAATCGTAATCTCGTTAGAACTTTCTGAAAACATAAACCCTAAACCTCACATGACATATCCTAAACCCTAACAAAATCCGATCGAAATCTCGTCACAACTTTCTGAAACGATAAACCCTAAACCTCACATGACATATCCTAAACCCGAATCAAATCCGACCCCTATTGGTACTATATGCACAAGTGACCAGAAAAGATTTGAGAGGGCTAGGCACTTACAGCGAAGATCCGGCGTGAAACAGTTGATGCACGTCGATGAGGATGATGTGGCCTCTTGGGTCGGGGAAGGTGGCGTCCGCTTGGGGAAGGAGTGGATTAGCGGCTCGTCGGAAGATATGGCGTCGCGACCCGACTGGGGTGACTTGCGATGGAGGGAGTGAGGGGGAGTAGGAGCAGGAGGGGTAGACACGGCGAGTGCGATCGGCGCCGATCGAGGGCGCCGGGGGCGATCTGCGGCGATCGAGGGCGCCGGAGGCGATCGGCGGCGATCGAGGGGGCCCGAGGTTAGGGCTCGAGAGGAGGAGAGAGGACGAACCGCTCGAACCGAAATTCAAAAGAGTACGCACGATGATTGGACCTCTAGAATGAAGTGCTTTATTAATGCAATTGATTTAATTGAAAACTTTAGGACGAGGATACCCCTGGATCTAATTGGGCCGATTAAAGTTTAAAATAAATTTAGGTCGAAAATACCCTTGGGCTCAAAAAGACCCAGTTATTCTCATCCGTTAGATCGCCCATATAATACATGTGCTCTGATGTATTATAATGCACCGTAAAATTTCCCTTGGATTCACATCGAAGCTCATAGTTTCCGCCAAGGATTTGGGGAGATAGTGCCCATACACTTTTCGACATGGCATAGTCGAGTAGCGCATGCCTCCATGAATCGGCCGCACCAAAAAGAGCGCACACCAGAGTAACCCCATATTTCTGTGATGCAGGAGTTCAAAAGTCAGGATGAACTCCCTTGCTAGGCGCAATAGGAAAACACGTTTTTTGGAGGCGTTAAACAAAAGGGAAAATGAGGAATAAATGGGACAGGCAGAGTGGAGTGGGAGTGGGAGTGGAGTGGAGTGGGACAGGCGCACACCAGAGTGGAGTGGGACACGTTTTTTGGCGAAATAGTCTATGACCATTAACCAGTGCTTAAGGCGCGGAATAGGATCGCGGGCCGGTTTGTGGGAAGAAGTATACATGGGTTTTTTTTCCTTTCCGAAAAAGGCACAACCGTGTCTCTTGCGAAAGTATAACCGTGCCTTTTGCGGAAGTAAAATCATGCCTCTCACGAAAGAAAACACGGTAAACGCGGGGTTTTTTTTCGAGAGGCACGCCCACGAAAGCACAACCGTGCCTCTCGCGGAAGGAAACAAAAACAAAATCAGAAAACACGTTTTTTTCCGTTTTCGAGAGGCACGTCCGTGCCTCTCGTGAAAGTACAACCATGCCTCTCGCGGAAGCAAAACCGTGCATCTTGCGGAAGAAAAAACACGTTATTTTTTCATTTCCGAGAGGTCGTGAAAAAAAAAACGTTTTTTTTTCTGTTTCCGAGAGGCATGGCTGTGCCTCTTGTGAATTTCTTTTTTCGAATTTTTTCCTGCCCGCAAGTGATCGTTGCGAGGCTTCCGAACGAGCGCTCGTCAACTAGTTGCTCTCCCGAAGGAACGGTGCACTGGTTGTGGGCCTGTGGCAAAGAACCAGCATATAAATCTGTCCAGCCCAAAGTAAACAATTTCGGTCCATAACATGGTATGAGTTCCTGTGTCAGGCCAGTGTTTCAGGTAGGGCAGTTTATGCAGCCCATCTCAGCCGTTCCTGCTCCCCTGTCGCCCGCGTAATTCCTCACTTCCTCCTCTAGTCCATTACTCCATTATCGTTTGGCGATCATCCAATATTCCTCGTCCCTTTCGCCGGAGAGAAGAGAAGAACAGACTTCCAAAAATGCTCCAGCCAAACGAAACAGCAGCGGAGCAAACATATCATCAACCATTTATTTCATCATCATCAAATGAGTGCTCACGCAACGCGCAAAGCTCTGCACAATAGCGCACACGGTTCATTCCCTGTCCATCACTTGGAGCTGGATCCATACTTGGCGACGAACTCGGCGATGTTCCGGTCGGAGCTGCCGCCCTCCCCGCTGGCCGCCCGGGCCTTCTCCGCCCACGCAGCGGCGTTCCTCCTGTACTCGCCGCTCCGCTCGCCGGCCATCACCGCCTCGATCCCGCCCGCCACCTCCCCCCTCCGCGCGAGCCCGTCCGCGGCGGCGGGCCGCACGCGCGCGCCCGCCCGCCACACGGCCTCCACGTACTTGGCGTTCATCTGCTGGTCCGTCCACTGCGGCAGCGCCACCATCGGCACGCCGGCCACCAGCGCCTCCGACGTCGAGTTCCAGCCGCAGTGCGTCAGGAAGCACCCCACGGCCGGGTGCGCCAGCACCTCCAGCTGCGGGCACCACGACACCACCATCCCGCCGCGCGCCGCGACGGCGTCGCCGTAGCCGGCGGGCAGCTTGTGGCTCTCCGACTCGCGCACGGCCCAGAGGAACGGGCGGCCGGCGTCCAGGAGGCCGTGCGCCACCTCGCGCATCTCCGCCGGGTCCAGGTTGGACAGGCTGCCGAAGGAGGCGAACACCACGGAGCGCGCCGGGTGGGCCGACAGCCAGGACACGCACGTCGCGGCCGTGAGCTCGAAGAGGTGGAAGCCGTACTTGGTGTCCGACGGCATGCGGTCGTCGGCCACGTAGGACGCCGGCACCGTCGGCCCGATCGTCTTGGCGCGCCACGCCGACGCCATGTACGCCGCCTCCTGCACACGCAGTCAGTTCCCCGTTACTGTCAGCGCTCCTCTCCTCGGCAGAAAATTATTCGAATGAATTCGAATTTAGTACTGCTCGCTGACCTTCGAGCATCCAGATAAGATAGCAACTATTTTCATATTAAAACAGGACGAATGTGTTGAGTGTTGCGTTCTACTTCTATCGGAAAGAATGTTTGAGTGGAACAGTGGAAGATTTGTTTCAGGCGATCGAAGCTTTTGTTGCATCAGGTAGAGACTGATGGAGTTGAGAGCTCACCTCGGGCTCGAGCTCGTAGAAAGAGTTGACGAGCACGTCGTCGGCCAGGTCCAGCCCCTTGAACTGGCTCATCACCATCTCGAAGTAGCCCGGGTAGGGGCCGGGCCCGACCTTGAGGAACCACGGCAGGCCCTCGGGCTCGAGCGCCGGCAGCCCGGGCAGACCGGTGACGGTGGATCCAGCCTCCACCGGCACGCCGACCCGCTCGCACCACACGTGGCCGTACACCACGTTGACGGCGCACGGCTGCGTGAAGAAGGCCACGGCGGCGGCGCCGTGCCGCTGCGCCACGCCGCGCGCCCACGGCAGGAACGCGTCGTAGACCATCGCCCGGACGGGGCGCCCCTCCGCGGCCTCGGCGTCTAGGAGCTCGCCCAGCGTCTCCGACCCCGCGGACTCGAGGAGCGCCAGGTAGGCCGTGACGTCGTTGCACTCGCCGAACCCGCCCGCGTCGCAGCCGTCGGATACGGCGGCGAGGCGGACGTCCCCCACCGCGGCGGCGTCGGGCTTGCAGGTGGCGAGGATGTAGCGGGAGACGGCGAGCGTGGGGCGCAGGCCGTGGTGCGCGAGGCGCTTGGCGAACTGCAGCATGGGGTGGACGTGGCCCTGGCTCGGGTACGGCAGCAGCAGCACGTGGCCCGCGCTGGCGTCGGCGCCGGCGACGACTTCTTGCGTGTCCTTGCCGTGAGAAGCCATGACTAAGCTAGCTGCGCGTTGCACGGAGCTGTCTGTACCTTATCGGAGGCTCAGAGCACAGGAGGAGCTAATGTACTATGGTATATGTATATGTATCGATTCTGGTATATAAATGGCACGTCGCGGGAGGAAGCAAATGTGCTGTCGTATGTAGCGTACCAAACTGTGGTTGCACAGTTAGAAAGACAATGGTATTTCTTGTCCTTCAATGTTCGTGTCCTAAACTTGACATTGGTGTCCTTTGTATTTATTTTAGACTTCCGGCTATGTTTGTTGAGTGGGAGCAGACGTTTTCATTGACTATCATGCGTCTACGATGACTTTGTAATATCTCAAGATGCTATGCTGACTCAGCCTTTCGGATACGCTTATAAAGGATAGGGTGTGCATGTGTACATTTATAGAAATGAAGGTGACTCGTGAGCAATAATTGTACTGTGTTTAAAAAATATGCTGTCGTATGTATATGGATCGACAGCTACGGCATGTATTAACAAACGGCGAGAGTGACGCGGAATGTAAGGATCGGCTAAGAGCAGCTAGCTGCACGACACTACTTGAGTTTGACTTTTGGTGAAGCCCCGTGCTGCACGACGGGCCGGGCGAGCTGCCGGGGTGCGCGCGAGGCCCCTGATTGCTCGCACGTCGCATCCAGCGGTCGTCGGCGCGCGGCACGCGCTGGAGTTTTCTGTTGTCCGCGGGCGGTTGCTTCTGATGGTACGCCGGATCACTGGCGACGCCTGCTAGCCGGCGATTGGTTGTATCTTGCATGAGGTGGGAGTGCGCTGACCACCGAGCTAGGGGCGGTGGTGATATGGAAAGGCAGGAAGAAGAGAAGATCGGGAAGCGCTATATTATATAAGAATCGGGAGTGAGTCGATGTATATTCGTGGGATCTCATGTGAAAATCTGTGTAATTCTTTTTTGTTTTTCTTTCTTCTTTTTATTTTTTCTGTCGCTTGATTGAACTTCGTTAAGTTTCAGTCGAGTAAGATCTAGCCACACCTTATCGGAACAGTTTTGCTACGTCTCAGTCGACTTAGACTTCGTTATGTCTCAGTCGATGTTATATTCCATTGATCTTGCATTAAGATTTGTACAAAAATTTCTTTTCAGTTTTTTCTTTTTCTTCTCATATACTATATCACTTGAGTGAGACTTGGTTAAGTCTTAGTTGACTGAGACCTAGACACACCCTTATCGGAATTACTATTTCACATCTATGCAAGGTTTTAAAAGGGACGACTGCGGCTCCAGGGCATGTGCACGAAGACTTTCCAACTGTCATCAACAAGGTTAAGCCGGCTCCGGTGGGGAAGCAGCGCGTGGGTGGCTCGTTCCGGCGGCAGTAGTGGTTGTCTGGGAATCTTGGAATCTCAATGTTATTTTTATTATCCCCCCCCCCCCGGCGCCCACACGTGCTTCCCCGCCCCCAGATCGACCAACACCTCCCGCTCGTTCCCGCTGCACCGCCGCGGGGGGGGGGGGGGGGGGGCACTAGGTCGTGCCGTCCCTTGTGGGACCCTCCCCCCGCGCCCCGCGTCACGCAGCTCCTGCGCGAGCGCAATCCCCTTTCCAGCTGTTGCACTCTGCCGGTCCGGTGACGGCCACGGTGTGCCGGCCTCGGCCACAGGGCGCCATCCTCAATACTCCTCCCTCCCCCTCTGTGCGTGGCACAGCCCTGCTGGTGTTGCTGCCCTTGGATTGGGCGCGGGATCTGTAGCCGGTCGCAAGGGTGTCTGCGGCCTGCCTTCCTGCAGGCGCCCCCTCATCACTGGCGGCCCGTCCTCTCCCCCGAGCCACGGCGACGGTCTCACGGTGGCGGCGAGTCTACAGTGTTAGTGGCAATCTTGAAGCCCACAAGGCGGGTGTTAGCAGGCGCTGCTCCGGCCACATCGACCTTGGACCCGCGTCCCTTCCGGTGTCCATGGCTGTCGGCGTCCTCTGTCGGGCGGCTCCGGCCTCAGCGACCCAATAGCTGCGTTCCTCCCAGCTCGTCTGGCTCCCCGCCGCCCCGACGACTATGGCCACGGTAGCCAGGATCTGTGTCCCTCCAGTCCTTGCTTGTCGGCGTTGCAGATCGCCATCACCCCACCCCCTCATGGGTTGCTTCGCGCCCGCCCTACCTTGTACGCCTCAAAGCCTCCACTTTTGCCAGATCCAATGCTCATGGGTTCGGAGGTGGTACCACCCTCCGACTACAGATGCAACCCCGCCAACCCCCTTCCGACATGGTGACTCCGACCGGTCTTGGCTTCCTCGTCTTCGTTTCCAGATATGGTGGCTATGGGATTGCTCAGCCTCAGGCCAGGGAGAAATCCCTACTCGGCTTGCCGATGCTGGCTGCGGCGGCGTCTGCGGATGTCGCTTCCTTCTTGGAGGCATTGTGAAGGCCCTCGGCTGTGCCCCTCTTTGAGCTCAGGGGAAACCCTAGGTCCGGTTCCTCCGGACCGGATGGCGATGGCGTTTTGGCGTCCTCCTTCTTGAAGGCACCATCTTGCTCGCTCACGGTGTCCCCGGGTTCTCGAGATGTTGGTGCTGTTGTTGGTCCGGCGTTGCCGTTCTTGGTTCAGGCTTGGTAGGTTAGCTGTGATGTATCCTCTCTTCGGGCCGAGCATCCCTTATCTTGATGCTCCGGGCACCATGTTCACGCCTGCCTGCGTTCGTGTCATGTGTTGTACCCCTATATGTACTCATCCTATTTCTTCTATCAATGCAATGATATGCAAGCTTTGCGTATTCGCAGAAAAAGATGCTTTGTACTTCCGTTGAGCTTTGATAATAGATCTTGATCGTTTTTACAAAAAAAGATGTAAAAATTATCTTGCTAAGTCTCAGTCAACTGTCGATGCTATATTCGTCAGATCATACATTAACTGAGACTTGGCTGAATCTTAGTTGACTGAGACCTAGCCATACCCATGTGAAATACTTACCTGACATCTAAGTCTACCACCGTCCGATGTTTGTTGTCTGTAAAATTCACGTTAGGTTTGATTAGGTTGGGTCGCGGTTGTGCACCATCGCGTTGTCGTGCCAGTTGGGCCTTTTTCTTTTCTCCGCGAGGGGACAGGGCGGGCCGTTGTTGGTTTTGCTTTTCTCGGTGTTTGTTGGGCCGACATTGAGAATCATACGAAGGAGGCCTCACTTCCAGTGGTCACTCTCTCTGTTCCTCGTCCTCTTCCCGTCCCCTGTTCTTCCATTCTCACGCGACAATGGTGATTCCAAAGGCTAGGTAACTGATCTGGTGGACTCGAGGTGATAGAGATGGCAGGGAACGATGGTAGAGTAAGTTCCCCTTCGTTTTTCTCCCGCGAGACACACGGCCCCCATCGCGGCGGCGGCGGGCATGCAAGATGTGAGGATGTAGCGGGAGACGGCGAGCGTGGTGCGCAGGCCATGGTGCACGAGGCGCTTGGCGAACTGCAACATCGGGTGGACGTGGCCTTGGCTCGGATACGACAGGAGCAACACGTGGCCCACGCCCCTGCCGTCTGCGCCAGCGATGACTTCTTGCGTGTCCTTAAACTTGATCATTCAACGGGGCGGGCCTTGTTTGGTCAAGGCTTGTTAAAGCCCGAAGCAAAAATCCCAAGCCCTGGCTCGCCCTTGTTTGGCCCGGGCTTGTCAAAGCCTGAAGAAAAAATCCCAAGCCCTGGCCCGGCCCAAAACACATGAACAGTTAAATTTGTCAAGTAAAATAATAATATTTGAATAAAATATCTATTTATGGGCATTCCGGCCGATCCCCCGAATGCTCCCGTCGATCCGGCCGATGGCGCAGTGCTCGCCATGAGAGCCAAACAGCGGAGCGCAGCGGACGGAGGGGCGGATCTTCGACGCACCCCTACCAGGCGCGCCAAATGTCGGATTCCGGACTTCGCAGACCCTGATAGATTCGAACATTGGGGTGCGTGCAAAGAACTCAACCTTCCCAGTCTGCCTACTCATTGATCCCATGGCTTAGCTCGATGAACTGGAAGGAAACGGGACAAGGCTGTTTACCCAGGTTCGGGCCACCTTGCGGTGTAAAACCCTACTCCTGCTTTGTGGTGGATTGGCCTCGAGGTGGGTTGAGGATGAACTAGTACCGTCGAAGAACAACCTCAGGAGGTGTGTTCTTGAGCTGGTGAGGGAGAGGATGATACGAATGATCTGTCCCCGCCTACGGTGGTGGCTAGGTCCTATTTATAGTGGCTTCGATCCTCTTCCCCAAAATGGAGGCGGGAAGGGATCCCACAACGGCCAAATTCGAAGGGAGACAACCAGTACATCTTATCCTGACAAAAGGTGGTCTTCGCCTGCAAAGCTTCTGGTCGTGACGCCGTGGTGGGCTCGGCGATGACCTCCATCCTGCTGTCCTGGTGGTCTTGGTCTTGTTGCATGGAAATGGAAACATTTGGCTGATTCCTCGGGACTCCGCGTCTGCCGCCTGCGCTTGCCTCCTTGGCACCAAAGAGGAAACTGCTGCACTGCGCCCGCTGGCGCCCGCCTGGCCTTGGTCGTCATGGCTTGTGTCATCCGAACCTCATGAGGTGGAGGCTTGCATTGAGATCTCCGCTCCTCAGGAGCCAGCCTGAGGAGGCCGCTCCTTCAGCAGGTCTTGGCGTCGCCCGCCTCGCGAGGCTTGGCCCCTCGTGAGGGTCTTGAGTCGTTGATGCTGAAGGTGGGCCATACCAGACCGTCGATGGAGCCATGCCATGGGCCGCAGGCAGGCAAGTCTGGGTACCCTCGGTCCCAAAACGCCAATAGTAGCCCCCGGGCCCAAGGCGCGCTCGGACTTGGCTTCGAGGCAAAGCCAAAGGGCAAGGGTGGAGCACCATGGGCCCCAACCACCTGCGGCCTCGGTCGACGCGTGGTGCTTGATGGGACGTGGGCATCTCCGCTTCCCCACGCTGCCTCGGCGACCGCTCGACTTGACAAGAGCATGCTGCATGCAGAAAAGGTCATCATCACTGGGGATCATGGAGGCCGGCGGTTGGCCTCCCTTCGGCTATAAATGAGGGGAGGGGCAGAGCCCCCCTTGCTCATCTCCATCTTCTTGTTGCTTGCTCCTTCTTCTTCGTCCTCGTCTCGTTGTGGCATCCAAGGCGCCGGCGAGAAGGTTCTTCGCCGCCGAAAAGGGGAAGGCCCCCAAGGAGGGGTCGGGTTCAACTCCGCCCAAGAGAGGCCGTGGTCGCCCCCGCAAGCATGCTGCGACCCAGGCAGTGGCCCCTGGAGGGCGCGGGACACCTCTTTAAGGTCCGGCGTCGCCTTGGGTAGCCGCTGATAACCCACAAGTATAGGGGGATCGCAACAGTTTCCGAGGGTAGAGTATTCAACCCAAATTTATAGATTCGACACAAGGGGAGCCCAAGAATATTTGAAGGTATTAGCAGCTGAGTTGTTTATTCAACCACACCTGGAGATTAATTATCTACAGCAAAGTGATCAGTAGCAAAGTAATATGATAGTTTTGATAATAGTGACAGCAGTAACAGTAACAGTGATAGCAGTAGTTTTGTAGCAAGTGCAACAGTAACGATAGCAGTAGTAACTTAGCAGAACAATATAAGATAAATTCGTAGGCATTGGATCGGTGACTTGCTGGATGATATTCATCATGAGACAGTTATAACCTAGGGCGATACGGCACTAGCTCCAGTTCATCAATATAATGTAGGCATGTATTCCGTAAATAGTCATACGTGCTTATGGAAAGAACTTGCATGGCATCTTTTGTCCTACCCTCCCATGGCAGCGGGGTCCTATTGGAAACTAAGGGATATTAAGGCCTCTTTCTAATAGAGAACCGGAACAAAGCATTAACACACGGTGAATACATGAACTCCTCAAACTACGGTCATCACCGGGAGTCGTCCCGACTATTGTCACTCCAGGGTTGCCGGATCATAATACGTAGTAGGTGACTATAACTTGCAAGATCGCATCTAGAACATGGATATAGTGGTGATAACATAAACGGTTTAGATCTGAATTCATGGCACCCGGGCCCAAAGTGACAAGCATTAAGCATGGCAAAGTCATAGCAACATCAATCACAGAACATAGTGGATACTAGGGATCAAGCCCTAACAAAACTAACTCGATTGCATGATGAATCTCATCCAACTCCTCACCGACCAGCGAGCCTACGAAGGAATTACTCACTCCCGATGGGGAGCATCATGGAAATGGCGATGGAGAAGGGTTGGTGATGACGAAGAACGAAGATCCCCCTCTCCGGAGCCCCAAACGGACTCCAGATCTGGCCTCCCGATGAAGAACAGGAGGTGACGGCAGCTCCGTCTCGTGGATCGCGATAATTCTTTCTCCCTGATTTTTTTGGAAAAATAGGATTTTATAGCGTCCGTTTAAGGGTCTGCGGGGCCACCAGGTGGGGACAACCCACCTGGGCGCGCCCTGGTCGGCTGTGCCACCCAGGTGCCCCCTCCGGTGGATCTTGGCTCCAGAAATTCTTATTTATTGTATAAATAATCCTTACAAAGTTTCGTTCCATTCCGAGAACTTTTATTTCTGCACAAAAACAACACCATGGTAGTTCTGCTGAAAACAGCGTCAGTCCAGGGTTAGTTTCATTCAAATCATGCAAATTAGAGTCCAAAACAAGAGGAAAAGCGTTAGGAAAAGTAGATACGTTGGAGACGTATCAACTCCCCCAAGCTTAAACCTTTGCTTGTCCTCAAGCAATTCAGTTGATAAACTGAAAGTGAAAAAGAAAAACTTTTATGAACTCTTTTGCTCTTGCTTGCATAAATAAGCTTAAACAACACCCAGGTTTTCAGCCCACGTTATAACTAACCATGCCGACAATAACTCTTAAAGATTATATTAACTCATATCAATGACATAATCAGCTAGCGAGCAATAATAAGATATCTCAAATGGCAACACATTATCAAAACAACCATGATATAATATGACAATAGTGGTCTCTTGCTAGCCCTTTCTGAGACCGCAAAACATAAATGCAGAGCACCTCCAAAGTTCAAGCAGCGACTAAACATTGTAATTCATGGTAGAAAAGATCCAGTCATGATGCACCCAACATTAGCTACACACAATGCATAAGTCATGACAGCAGTGCTCTCAGGTTCTGGCGCTTGTTTTAGAGGTGATGACACAACATAAAAGTAAATAGATAGTCTCTTCGCAGAGGGAAGCAGTGATTTGCAGAGGTGCCAGAGCTCATTTTTAAAACAGAGGTAAATGATGTTTTGAGACATGCACCCTTCTCATTTACTTCACGACTATCAGTTATCAATATCTTCCATGCTAAGCACGCTAGTGGTGGTTCCCAAGCGATGAAAGTAAAGGTTTTGACTCCACTGGGAGTTTTTGTTTGATTATTTGTAAGATTTTTCTATTTGCAGTTTAGGACTGGGCATCCCTAGTGCCGCCCTTTTCTCGTGCGATGGCGAGTGAATAAACACTCGACCCGAGAATAACCCGCTTAGCATGGAAGATACCGACCACCTCCTGTCATTCCATGAACGATCCAGGCACACAAAAAGGATATTTATTTGAAGTTTTTAGAGGTGGCACATGCAAATTTACTTAGGACGGCAGGGTAATACCGTATATAGGTAGGTATGGTGAACTCATCTGGAATAACTTTGTGTTCCAGGTTTTTGATGTACAAGCAAAATTCCCACTTAGTACAGGCAGAGGCTACCAATTAGGTTGAGAAGCGGCCAGCTAGAGAGCAACAACGGTCATGAACATGCATTATGCATAAGTAACATTGGACACTAGCATGAGTAGGCTATGAACACCATGAACATAAATATCATAGAGGCTATGTTAGTTTTGATTCAACTACATGCATGGACATGTGCCAAATCAAGCCACTCGAACATTCAGAGGAGGATACCATATCATCATACTACATCACAATCATTTTAACGCAATGTTGATATCCAAGATAAATCATTATCCGCTCCCAGCTACTTATGCATGGCATGAGAAACTATAATCTCTAATGTTATTGCAAACATGTTCAATCATAATGGGCTGAATCATGAATACTAGGTTAAACATATTTACACAAATAGAACAATTCGAGTTCATACCAGTTTCTCTCTGCCACGGCCAGTTCATCGAATATCGTCATAATTGCCTTTAACTTGCACGACCGAACGATATGAAAATAATAATAGTGCAAGAGTACCATGGACAAAGCTGGATTCTGCAAACATTTTATTCAAAAGGAGAAGACAAGGTAAAATGGGCTCTTTATTAGATCAACAGTTATTCATATGAGAGCCACTCAACATTTTCATTGTGGTCTTCTCCTTGATATGACTCAAACAAAAAGAAATTTAGAGAAACACACTGAAATATTTTTGGAGTTTTTGGTTTTCTTGAACAAGCAAATAAAAGAGAAAAGCAAAAACGAGAAAAACTATTTACACGGGAAAGCTCCCAACAAGCAAAAGAAGAACAAGGAAATCTTTTTGGGTTTTATTTTTAGTAATACAACTAAGCATGCAAATAAAGTAAACTAACTACAAATAATCTTTTTTTGGTTTTTCTAAGGTTTTTCAAACACACAAGAAGAAAGCAAAAAAATAAATAAATTTAAAATGGATGATACAATGAAGAAGTGTGGACACCGACAACTGGAATGAAATATGTGAAGATGAATGTAATCTCGGTGGAAAACACATACTCCCCCAAGCTTAGGCTTTTGGCCTAACTTGGTAATCGATCAGTAGCCTGGGTAGTAGTCAGCGTGGTAGCTCACGGAGGCTCTCGGTGCGGATGCCTCGGCCTGCCGTGCTGCCTCCACTTCCGCGTTGTGAGCTCGGGCCTCGCTCTCAAGAACAAAATATCTTCCTTTGCTCTGAAATGTACGGACCGAGACCGGCATTGTGAACATATTGCTCAAATTCCTCCTTAATAACCACACGCATCATATAGTCATCGCAAGGCCATAAGCATGTTTTGGTGGCGGCATCTCGTGTGGAACTTTCACTTGGTTTAACATAAGACCGGTGAGCAGAGCTGTAACTATAAGATGCCCCTGAGGATCTCCTCCTCGAAGAACTCCTTCCAAAAAGGTTCATCTTATTCATGTACAATTTTCTGAAAATTTCTGAGTGACAAAAATTTATCAACAAAACTTTACAAAATTGGTAGCAACTACTCATAGGGATACATAGAAGCCATAGCAAGCATTCAAACTACTTAGAACTCTAAGAATTCAACATGCAAGCTCATCTATAGCAGTACTAAGAGTAGATAATTATTCAAAATATAAACCACTAAAACAAAAACTAATTGGACAAACGGTGGAGTCACATACCAAGCAACAATCCCCCGAAACAGTTTCGGAAACGGAGCTTCTAGCAAAGAGATCGAAATCCGTGGGTTTGAGAGCAAGAACACGGGAGAGAGAGCAATGGAGAATTTTTTCTGGAGGTAAGTGATGATGTGGTGTGAAGGGATAAGTGAGGGGGCCCACATGGGGACCACAACCCACTAGGGCGCGCTTGGGGGTCCTGGCGTGCCCTGGTGGGTTGTGCCCACCTGGTGCACCTCCCTCTGATATTATTTGCACCAGAAATTCTTAAATATTCAGAAAAAATGTATTAAATTTTCAGAGCATTCTGAGAACTTTTATTTTTGGGTCATTTTTTATTGCACGGGAAATTCAGAAAACAAACAAATCATGGCATTTTATTGTATTGAACTAATAAAAATAGAAACAAAAGGTAGGGACAGAAGATAGTGCTTACTAAATTCATCAACTTCATACCTCTCAAAAATGATTCATTAATAAGGTTGATCAGGTCTTATTAACAACCACTTTCGATTAGCATGAAACCGAAGAAATTTCGTAATTCACTAAGTTACCTCAACGGGGATATGAATGTCCCCAACAATAAGCATTTCATATTTCTTTTTGATAGTAGGTAGACGTATTTGAAAACTTCCAATAGTGATTGTCGGAGATTTTTCAATAACATTAATACCATTCACTTGGAATTGTTTCTTCGAAAAGTGCACCGTATGCTCATTACCATTGATATGAAAAGTGACCTTGCTTTTATTGCAGTCAATAACAGCCCCTGTAGTATTCAAGAAGGGTCTACCAAGGATAATCGACATGTTGTCGTCCTCGGGCATCTCAAGTTCAACAAAGTCATGAAGGAAATATGCCCTAGAGGCAATAATAAAGTTGTTATTTATATTTCCTTATATCATGATAAATGTTTTATTATTCATGCTAGAAATGTATTAACCGGAAACTTAGTACATGTGTGAATACATAGACAAACAGAGTGTCACTAGTATGCCTCTACTTGACTAGCTCGTTAAATCAAAGATGGTTAAGTTTCCTAGCCATAGACATGAGTTGTCATTTGATTAACGGGATCACATCATTAGAGAATGATGTGATTGACTTGACCAATTCCGTTAGCTTAGCATTCGATCATTTAGTATATTGCTATTGCTTTCTTCATGACTTATACATGTTCCTATGACTATGAGATTATGCAACTCCCGAGTACCGGAGGAACACTTTGTGTGCTACCAGACGTCACAACGTAACTGGGTGATTATAAAGGTGCTCTACAGGTTTCCCCGATGGTACTTGTTGAGTTGTCATAGATCGAGATTAGGATTTGTCACTCCGATTGTCGGAGAGGTATCTCTGGGCCCTCTCGGTAATGCACATCACTATATGCCTTGCAAGCAATGCAACTAATGAGTTAGTTGCAGGATGATGCATTACGGAATGAGTAAAGAGACTTGCCGGTAACGTGATTGAACTAGGTATTGAGATACCGACGGTCGAATTTCGGGCAAGTAACATACCGATGACAAAGGGAACAACGTATGTTGTTATGCGGTTTGACCGATAAAGATCTTCGTAGAATATGTAGGAGCCAATATGAGCATCCAGGTTCCGCTATTGGTTATTGACCGGAGACGTATCTCGGTCATGTCTACATAGTTCTCGAACCCGTAGGGTCCGCACGCTTAACGTTCAGTGATGATCGGTATAATGAGTTTATGTGTTTTGATGTATCGAAGGTAGTTCAGAGTTCTGAATATGATCACGGACATGACGAGGAGCCTCGAAATGGTCGAGACATAAAGATTGATATATTGGATGGCTATATTTGGACACCGGAAGAGTTTCGGGTGATCTCAGAGAAAAGCGGAGTGCCGGGGGGGGGGGGGGGTTACCGGAACCCCCCGGGGGCTAATGGGCCTTGATGGGCCCTAGTGGAGAGAGAGAGGGGCCGGCCAAGGCAGGCCGCGCATCCCTCCCCTTGAGTCCGAATAGGAAAAGGAAGGGGGGCGGCGCCCCCCTTGCCTTTCCCCTCTCCCACTCCTTCCTTCCCCCTCCTAATGGGACTAGGAAAGGGGAGTCCTGCTCCCACTAGGAGGAGGACTCCTCCTCTTGGCGCGCCCTCCTAGGGCCGGCCGGCCTCCCCCTTGCTCCTTTATATACGGGGGCGGGGGGGGACCCAAAGACACACAAGTTGATTGTTCCAAGCCGTGTGCGGTGCCCCCCTCCACCATAATCCACCTTGGTCATATCTTAGCGGTGCTTAGGCGAAGCCCTACGCCGGTAGCAAACTCATCACCATCATCATGCCGTCGTGCTGATGGAACTCTCAAGCGAAGCTCTGCTGGATCGGAGTTCGTGGGACGTCATCGAGCAGAACGTGTGCTGAAGTCGGAGGTGCCGTGCGTTCGGTACTTGGATTGGTTGGATCGTGAAGACGTACGACTACATCAACCACGTTGTTATAACGCTTCCGCTTTCGGTCTACGAGGGTACGTGGACAACACTCTCCCCTCTTGTTGCTGTGCGTCACCATGATCTTGCGTGTGCGTAGAATTTTTTTGAAATTACTATGTTTCCCAACAGTGGCATCCGAGCCAGGTTTATGCGTAGATGTTATATGCACGAGTAGAACACAAGTGAGTTGTGGGCGATACAAGTCATACTGCTTACCAGCATGTCATACTTTGGTTCGGCGGTATTGTCGGATGAAGCGGCCAGGACCGACATTACGCGTACGCTTACGCGAGACTGGTTCTACCGACGTGCTTTGCACACAGGTGGCTGGCGGGTGTCAGTTTCTCCAACTTTAGTTGAATCGAGTGTGGCTACGCCCGGTCCTTGTGAAGGTTAAAACAGCACATACTTCACGAAATATCATTGTGGTTTTGATGCGTAGGTAAGAACGGTTCTTGCTCAGCCTGTAGCAGCCATGAAAAACTTACAACAACAAAGTAGAGGACGTCTAACTTGGTTTTGCAGGGCATGCTATGATGTGATATGGTCAAGACATGATGCTAAATTTTATTGTATGAGATGATCATGTTTTGTAACAGAGTTATCGGCAACTGGCAGGAGCCATATGGTTATCGCTTTATTGTATGAAAGGCAATCGCCATGTAATTGCTTTACTTTATCACTAAGCGGTAGCGATAGTCGTAGAAGCAATAGTTGGCGAGACGACAATGATGCTACGATGGAGATCAAGGTGTCGCGCTGGTGACGATGGTGATCATGACGGTGCTTTGGAGATGGAGATCAAAGGCACAAGATGATGATGGCCATATCATATCACTTATATTGATTGCATGTGATGTTTATCTTTTATGCATCTTATTTTGCTTAGATCGACGATAGCATTGTAAGATGATCTCTGACTAAATTTCAAGGTATAAGTGTTCTCCCTGAGTATGCACCGTTGTGAAAGTTCGTCGTGCCGAGACACCACGTGATGATCGGGTGTGATAAGCTCTACATTCACATACAACGGGTGCAAGCCAGTTTTGCACACGCAGAATACTCGGGTTAAACTTGATGAGCCTAGCATTTGTAGATATGGCCTCGAAACACTGAGACCGAAAGGTCGAGCGTGAATCATATAGGAGATATGATCAACATAGTGATGTTCACCATTGAAAAATACTCCATCTCACGTGATGATCGGACATGGTTTAGTTGATATGGATCACGTGATCACTTAGATGATTAGAGGGATGTCTATCTAAGTGGGAGTTCTTAAGTAATATGATTAATTGAACTTTAATTTATCATGAACTTAGTACCTGATAGTATTTTCATGTCTATGTTACTCTAGATAGATGGCCCGTGCCGTTGTTCCGTTGAATTTTAATGTGTTCCTTGAGAAAGCAAAGTTGAAAGATGATGATAGCAATTACACGGACTGGGTCCGTAACTTGGGGATTATCCTCATTGCTGCACAGAAGAATTACGTCCTGGAAGCACCACTAGGTGCCAAACCCGTTGCAGGAGCAACGCCAGATGTTATGAACGTCTGGCAGAGCAAAGCTGATGATTACTCGATAGTTTAGTGTGCCATGCTTTACGGCTTAGAACCGGGACTTCAATGATGTTTTGAACGTCATGGAGCATATGAGATGTTCCAGGAGTTGAAGTTAATATTTCAAGCAAATGCCCGGATTGAGAGATATGAAGTCTCCAATAAGTTCTATAGCTGCAAGATGGAGGAGAATAGTTATGTCAGTGAGCATATACTCAAAATGTCTGGGTATAACAATCACTTGATTCAACTGGGAGTTAATCTTCCGGATGATAGTGTCATTGACAGAATTCTTCAATCACTGACACCAAGCTACAAGAGCTTCGTGATGAACTGTAATATGCAAGGGATGGATAAGACAATTCCAGAGCTCTTCGCGATGCTAAAGGCCGCGGAGGTAGAAATGAAGAAGGAGCATCAAGTGTTGATGGTCAACAAGACCACCAGTTTCAAGAAAAAGGGTAAAGGGAAGAAGGGGAACTTCAAGAAGAACGGCAAGCAAGTTTCAAGTGAAGAAGCCCAAGTCTGGACCTAAGCCTGAGACTGAGTGCTTCTACTGCAAAGGGACTGGTCACTGGAAGCGGAACTGCCCCAAGTATTTGGCGGATAAGAAGGATGGCAAGGTGAACAAAGGTATATGTGATATACATGCACTACAAAAAAATACACTTCCATGATGATACGTGTTTGTCACAGTAGGTCGCGTTTTCTGTCATGCATGTACATCCATGACAAATTTATGACAGAATCAAGATAGTCATACCTGTGCTGTCGTAGAAGTGTTCCATGACATTACCAAAATTATCATCACGGAAGTGTCCACTTCCATGACGATAAATCGCGCATCACAGAAGTGCCTTCGTCAAGGGTGAACGACACATGGCATCCACCGTAACGGAACGCCGTTAAGCTACCGGGTCCGGTTTTGGATCCGATAACCCGTTAACAGCCCCGACCAATGGGGATTTTCCACGTGTAAAATCATCATTGGCTGGAGGAAACACGTGTCGGCTCACCGTTTGGGACAGATTTCATCCACTCATTGGACCCAAAGTGCCTATGATACGTCGACACGTGGCATAGCCCAACAGAGGCCCATTCCTGTGAAAAGGCCGGCTCGTTTGACTTGGTCAAAAGGTGGCGGGATGGCCCACGACAAGCCTGTTAACGGCCTGTTCGCATATAGCCCATTTACAGCCCGCTAACCCAGGGCCCGTTTATGGCCTATCCGAATTAGGCCCAGTAGCATCATCTGGCCCATGTATGGCCCATGACGTCTTTCGGACCATATGAGGCCCTTAGTAACCCTCGGCCCATTAACGGCCCGTGGTAAAACTGGCCCGTAATGAATAGTATATCACTTTATACCCATTAACGGCCCATTATTCCATTGGGCCATTTTCCAGCCCATGTTCTCTTTCGGCCTTCTCAGGGCCCATTTATTCTTGGGCTCATTTCCAGCATTCGTTTACTTACGGTCCGTTACTGTCATTTCCCGCTTGTGGGCCAAATTCAGCCCGTGGTTACAGTCGGCCCGTTTGTGGCCCGTTAATACGTTGGGCCGTTTTCATAGTGTCATCAAATACGGCCGATTAACGACGACCCGTTATGGTCGGCCCATGAACGGAAGATTTCAACTCTAGCCCATTTACGACCATAATGTGGTCTGTTATTGGCCCATGTTTGGCCAACCGATCATACGGCCCGTAGAAGGCCCATTGATGATACGGCGAATAGAAGGCCCATTGTGTCTACGACCCGTATAAGGCCCATTGTTTCTACGCCCCGTAGAAGGCCCATTGTTTCTACGGCCCGTAGGAGGCCCATGTTAACTACAGTAAATATGTAGCCCATGGTTAATGTGGCCTAGTTTTAAAAAATAGGTTATTGCGGCCACTAGAAAACCGCGGAAAAAGAACTGCACTGACTACAAGAAAACAAATAAGCAAGACAATAAGGAAATAAATAAGCAAGCAACTTATGCTAGGCTATCACGGCTATTACACATATTACATCCACTCGGCATCAAAGTTCGCCACCAGTGCAAATATAGGGAACACCCTATGTCGGTGTCAAAACCGGCGGATCTCGGGTAGGGGGTCCTGAATTGTGCGTCTAAGGTCGATGGTAACAGGAGACGGGGGAGACGATGTTTACCCAAGTTCGGGCCCTCTTTATGGAGGTAATACCCTACTTCCTGCTTGATTGATCTTGATGAATATGAGTATTACAAGATTTGATCTACCACGAGATCGTAATGGCTAAACCCTAGAGGCCTAGCCTGTATGACTATGATAATGAGTATTTGCCTATCCGGACTATGCTCTCCGGTTTATATAGACACCGGAGAGATCTAGGGTTGCATGGAGTCGGTTACATACAAAGGAATCTACACGATTGATGGCCAAGCTTGCCTTCCACGCCAAGGAGAGTCCTGTCCGGACATGAGTGCGGTCTGCGGTCTTCACATCTTCACGGCCCATCAGTCCGGCCCATGGCTAACAGGCCGGACGCCCGATGACCCCTTAGTCCAGGGCTCCCTCAGTAGCCCCTGAACCTGGCTTCAATGACGAGGAGTCTGGCGCGCAGATTTGTATTCGGCATTGCAAGGCGGGTTCCCCTTTTTCCGAGCTCCAAGACAGTCTTCGGACGCGATGATAGTATCCGGACCTGTCACACACCATACACAGCCACAGAGAGAATATAATATTACGCGAATCCAATCCGCTGACAGTTTTTCGCAGCACGACATCATGTCCGTCCAGTCATAATTTTGGACCGTTTTGTGCCCGATGCTCCACGTCTCGAGACGCGGTTGCCATTGGCATGCCATGTCACAGCAGAGATCGTGTCCCCTTATCATGGGATTTCTCATCAATGCGGGTATGGGTAACCGAACCGTGCCATCTACATAGGCGAGTTTCGAGGCGAATGGGGAGGCGTTCGATATTCGCTGCCTTTATAAGGGGATAAGGATTCCATCTTCCTCTCCCGCGCCTTCTCTCCATCTCCGCCCTTCCAATCTCGAGCTCTAGCGCCCAAGTTCTCGTCCCCCTTTCCACTCGAGCTAGCACTCAAACATGTCCGGAGGTCAGGGCAAGTGGATGGCCTCCTCCGTCAAGGAGGAGGATATCACCCAGCTTCGGGCGGCCGAGTATCTGGGGAAAGAAATCGCCCACCATGTGCCAGCCCAGGGGCAAACAGTCCCAACGCCGAAGCCCACTGAGAGGCTGGTATTAATCCCCCACTTCATCCACGGGTTAGGGTTTCCTCTCCATCCTTTTATCCGTGGATTAATGTTCTATTACGAGCTGGATTTCCATGATCTAGCCCCAAACTCTTTCCTCAACATCTCGGCATTCATTGTCGTCTGTGAGGCCTTCCTCCGCATCCAACCCCACTTTGGGTTATGGCTTAAAGTCCTCAATGTGAAGCCGAAGGTGGTGGATGGCCAGCACGCAGAGTGCGGCGGCGCCATGATGAGCAAGATGCCCAACGTCACATGGCCGAAGGGCACCTTTGTGGAGACTGTCAAGGAGTGGCAGAAACAGTGGTTCTATATCACTGAGCCACGCGACGCCACTTGGGCGGCGGCTCCGGAATTCAAGTCCGGAGCTCCAATGCGGCTCACTTCTTGGATAGAGAAAGGTCCCAACTGGTCTTCGTCGGACGAACTATTGGCGCTGCAAATGCGCATCCAGAGTATGGTGAGTAAAAACGTCAAGCTTGTCGACGTGATCCAGGTGACGCTGGTCCGCCGGATCCTCCCCTGCCAAAGCCGAGGTTCTCCTCTATGGGAATTCGATCCGGAGAAGCACCAAACTCTGGAGAGGCTCTTCGGAACTACCCACGAAGACGCCTGGAAGTTGCTCTTCAAGGGCGACAAGAAGCCACCGGCCATGGATTCGGACCGCGAGCACAGATTCGCCCGTCCCGCCGATGCGGTTAGTCCTTTACATCTTTAAGGCGTACCCTCTACTTTCCTATCCAAGGGGGATGCCTGATTTTTACTCCGTTGTTTCAGGGGTGGACGAAGAGAGCGGAGCGGATTCGAAGTTCGGCTCCGCTGCCTGAAGTGCCAGTCATCCCGCTCCTGGCGAAGATGCTGGTGCCAGCACCATACAAGGCTCCGGAGAAGAAGGCCAGGGGCAAAAAGTGGCTCGCGCCGCAAAGGCGCTTCAGACGGGTCGTCCGAAGATGAAGAAACCCCCTTCTCCGCCGCTGGGGGCGACGACAACGAGGAGGAAGTGGAGGAGGAAAACAATCCTCCCCCCGAGGAGGGGAAGAGGAAGAGGGCGGCCTCCAACAAACTGGAGGCGGGGGTGCCCAGGAAGGGGAAGGGCTCCGTCGCGGCTAACGCCGCGTGGGACACCGACAGCAGTCCGGAGCGACACCTCCGCACTAAACCCCGAGCCGCGTCGTAAGTCCCATGACTCACATGTTCCCGTGTATCCGGCCTCTCATCTTCATTGTGTTAACGTGATTCAATTGCATCGTTACAGTCCGGCCCGCGCCAGTATCTAGCGTTCCTCATCTGGAGGTTTGTTAGATCCAAAGGAGATGGCCAGCGAGTCACCACCGACCGCTCACTCCCCCGAGGTCGAGGGTGATGAGGAAGTGAGGTCCCGAAGGACCTTCCCAGGCCGGGGAGGGGCTCAGGAGGCGCTAGAAGGCGAAACCTCCATTCTTGGGCACCAGGGGGATTCCGGCTCCCTGGAGACTGAAAGTAGGGGCCGTACTCAGTTCGGCACTCAGCCGAACACGGTTCCAGAGACCGAAGTGGTTCCGGAATCCAGAGCGCATCCTCCTTCGAAAGAGGGAGGTGCCATAGCTCCACCGGTGACCCCCGTCCATCTAGGGGCACCGACTAATCTGATGGAGGTGCTACAAGGCACCGCCATGGTGGAGGAGCATCGTGTCCTTATGGGCATGGTGATTGAGAAGGTTCAGTCCGCCGAAAGCGGATTGACCGAAGCCTGTCGCAGCCTGCTAACAGGTTTCGAGGTAAGCGACACAAAGAGAGAAAATCCAAATATAGTCAGTAGCCCCTGAGACACTGTCCGGTATTCGGAAAGAAAGGCCGGACAGAGGATCGATTATGTATTGCAGGGAACTAACGAGGTTTGCATTAAATTGCGATGCAGGCGCCGCTGTTGGCCGCGACCTCGCATACTGCCGAAGTCTCTGAACTAAAGCAGAGGCTGGAGCGAGCCGAGGATGAGCTCTGCAAGGCGAAGACTCAGCTCCAGGAGAAGCAAGGTATGTAACGACTTGCTGTGTATTCGGAAAGAATAAACGGTGTGTATTGATCGGAATGTCGTAATATGTGTAGGGGCGGCGACCGAGGTAAATGCCCTAAAAAAGGCCCTGGCCGAAGCCGATGGGAAGGCTGTCCGGCAGCATGCCGCCCGTAAGAAGATCAAGGCCCGGGTCGGCGAGGTTCAGCAGGAGCTCCAGGACGCGGTGAAGAAGTGCGAGGACCTGGAGTGCGATGCGTCGGTCCGAGCGACCGAGCTTGCCAAGGCTCGTCAGAGCGCGGAGGCCGCACGGAACAAGACCCAGGATGCCCTCGAAGAGGTCCAGGGGGCCAAGAAGATCGCGGCGGGTAAGGCATTTAACATGCAAAGCTAGTATGCGGAGAGGAATTACCTTTTACTAACCCAAATTCGGAGTTGCCCAGGGGCTTTTGCGGATCTGCCACGCAGCGTGTCCGATGCGGTGGAGTTCTTCCGGGCCAAAGAAGGGAGCTCCACGGAGAAGCTGTTCTGGACGCAGTACGCCATGCCAGAACATCCGGTGCCCTTTACCGATCAGCTGAAGCAGCTGGTCGAGCTGCACAGGGTGGCCGAACTGGCCATGAAGGATTTGATAATCCGGTTGTGGCCGGCCGAGGCAATACCCAACAGTTACTTTGGCCTCGTGAAGCGGGTGGTAGAGGCCTGTCCTCGGCTAGACATCGTCAAGCGATCAGTCTGCATCAAAGGTGCCCGCATGGCCTTCGCCCGCTGCAAGATGTGGTGGGCAAAGATGGACGCCGTCGAGGTGGCCAAGGGGCCGCCAGAGGGCAAGGAGCACCGCACACCCGAGCGATATTTTGCAGATGTCCTAGAAGGGTCTCGACTTGTAGCGGCGCAGTGCAGGCAGGACATTGTGTTCGAGTGAATACACTCGTGTTTTGTCCATGCCTTGTATGATAAAACAAAGCCGGTTTGTGTGATATAATACTTGCTATGTTTTAATTGTTTCCTCATGTGCGGCCATGTTGTATAAAATCTGAGGGTTGGCCAGTCGTCGGCTTCTGCCCTCACGTAGGTAGTACGGAGGTGTTCAGGATGGAATCTAAACAATCTTTATCCAATTATATGGTCCTTGAAGGAGTTGTTTAGCGCAACGAAGCAGGCAATTAGACTATGCGGCTTAAACGCCCTCACTTAGCCATAGGAGTTTTATAATAAAACATGTGTGCAGCCCCTAGTATATGAACCAGAGTGTTGTCGGCGTCTGATCGAGAAGTACCGATCCGTCGCGGAATGCGGAAAAAATCTCCAACGATTTGTGACCTCCGAACAGCTGATCGGCTCTCGCCGCATCATGACAGTCAGTTTTCGGCTTTCTCTACTGAGGTGCTCATCGGGTTTAAGCCAGGGCACAATCGCAATAGTTCTCCCTTTACTACCCTAGCCGATGTAGCGGAACGTAGGGTAGCAAGCATAGGAGCCAGGCAACCCAACTATTTACCAAAGACATGATTCGGAGCCAATGCATATAATGCTAAATTCGGGGTGCCGAACTTATCATAAGAAGTGTTCGGACTTTGCTGCCGTATTATGGGGCGATCGTGAGCCCCTGGCGAATGTGAAGCGTACCAAAGTGTACGGATGCGGTCGATAAGCAAATCGAAATAAGATGCAGTAAGAAGCGAAAACCACATAAACTGGGCCGCAAACTATTTTCATTATAACTGGATGGATACGTCAAGGCGTATCTTGTACAGATAATGCAATAAGCATCCGGGCTATTTAACATGCCGGAGTCTAGGGAGCGCAGTGTGCGGGTCCTGAGAAATATGTAGAAATACCGTCAAGAAGAACGTATAGAGGTTACCCTACACACCTATGCTGCTTGCCGCGTTTGTATGTTGATCCTTCGAAAGGATTGGTGATCAAGCCCGTGGGAAAAGGAACCTGAAACAAATAAAAAGAAGAAAAAAGGTGAAAGTATGTGTGAGTCCTGGGTCGGTCGAGCCATACTGTGGACCACAAGCTATGCCTCCGTCAATGCCCATGGGATTTTGAGTGCGTAATTATGTACGCGTGGTACTAGCACCACTATGCGATCGGGACCGGGACGGAGGCCGGATTGCTAGTCGAGATCATGACGAGCCAGGCTGTCCTCCTGCAGCGTAGTTCGGACTCTTTTGATGGTGTCCAAGGGCTCGGCAGCCGGATTCCGGTTCTGCTTGAGAAGGCCGCTCTGTACCTCTGCTGCTAGGGTGGCGGTGTGTTCTTCTGTACGGAGAGAACGTTCTGTATTTCCATTGACTATTATAACGCTGCATGGACCGGGCATCTTGAGCTTAAGATAAGCATAATGTGGCACCGCGTTGAATCGAGCAAACGCAGTTCGTCCGAGCAGTGCATGGTAGCCACTGCGAAAGGGGACGATATCGAAGATGAGTTATTCGCTACGGAAGTTGTCCGGAGATCCGAAGACAACCTCCAGCATGATTGAGCCCATACAATGGGCCTCTACGCCGGGGATGACTCCTTTAAAGGTAGTCTTTGTGGGCTTGATCCGTGAGGGGTTAATGCCCTTTTTCCGCACTGTATCCTGATAGAGCAGGATGAGGCTGCTACTGCCGTACATAAGGACACGTGTCAGGTGGAATCCATCGATGATCGGATCGAGGACCAGCGTGGCTGAACCGCCATGACGAATACTAGTCGGATGATCTTGACGATCAAAGGTGATCGGGCATGACGACCACGGATTAAATTTTGGGGCGACTAGCTCTACTGATAGACGTCCCTGGGTGCGCACTTGCGCTCCCTTTTAGGGATGTGTGTAGCATATATCATGTTCACCATTTTGACCTGGGGGGAAACTTCTTCTGTCCTCCTGTATCCGGTTGCCGGGGCACTTCGCCATCGTCCTCGCTTTGTGATCCGTTCTCCTTATTTTCGGCGTTTAGCTTGCCGGCCTATTTAAAAACCCAACAATCCCTGTTGGTATGATTGGCTGGTTTATCTGGGGTGCCATGTATCTGGCACGGACGATCAAGTATGCAGTCTAAGCTGGACGGTCCCTGATTGTTCCTTTTATACGGCTTCTTCCTCTGGACGAACTTGGAGCCACTGAATCCGGCATTGACTGCAGTGTCATCGGTGTTGTCGCTATTGTTTCGGCGTTTATGCCTATTACGTCGGAGCCTGCCGTTGCTGCTTTTGACCTCGGAGGGGTTTGCCTCGCTGGCTGTATTTTTGCTGCGAGCCAGAAAACTATCCTCACCCGCGCAAAAGCGGGTCATGAGTGCCGTGAGGGCTGCCATAGATATTGGCTTTTCTTGGCCGAGGTGGCGGGCGAGCCATTTGTCACGGATGCTATGTTTAAAGGCCGCTAGGGCTTCGGCATCCGGAGAGTCGACGATTTGGTTCTTTTTAGTTAGGAACCTAGTCCAAAACTTCCTGGCTGATTCTCCAGGTTGTTGAACTATATGGCTTAAGTCATCATCGTCTGGTGGCCGGACATATGTACCTTGGAAGTTGTCCAGGAAGGCTTCTTCCAAGTCCTCCCAGCTGCCGATAGAATTTTCAGGCAGGCTGTTAAGCCAGTGCCGAGCTGGGCCTTTGAGCTTTGGTGGGAGGTATTTGATGGCTTGGAGATCATCTCCGCGAGCCATGTGGATATGGAGAATAAAATCCTCGATCCATACTGCGGGATCGGTTGTGCCGTCATATGATTCAATATTGACGGGATTAAACCCCTCGGGGAATTCATGATCCAGTACTTCATCTGTGAAGCAGAGAGGGTGTGCGGCGCCTCTATATCGGGCTGCATCGCGACGTAGCTCTGATGGAGTCCGTCTGCGGCATTCGGCTCGGGCGTGGTTAGGTTTGTCACGTCTGAATAGGTAGCCGTTGTCGTATCTCGAGGCACGTCCTCGCGATCCGTAGATCGATCTTGTATGTCCTGCTCTACTGTCCAGGGTCTGCCGGAGGTCGTACATGTAATCTCGAGTTGTTCTGTCTCAATTTTTATGGGGCGGTGGGGCAGGCTGCTGCTCGGCTTGAGTTGCCGCTTTATCCCGACCGCGGGGTGGTCGGTCCGTATTGCGCGAGGGAGATATGGGCTCCGGCGCCTCCTCATCGAACTGAGGTAGCAATTTGTGTTTTGGGTAGCTCTTGGCTGGGCGCTTAAGGCCGTATTCTTCAGCTGTCAGGACATCAGTCCATCTGTCGACGAGCAGATCTTGTTCAGCTTGAAGCTGCTGCTGTTTCTTCTTCAGGCTCCTTGCAGTGGCTATGAGTTGAAGCTTAAAGTGCTCCTGCTCCAGAGGGTCCTCAGGCACGATGAAGTCTTCGTTGCCGAGGCTCGTCTCGTCTTCGGAGGGCGGATGGTAACTATCGTCCTCCGAGTTTTCTTCTGTGGCCTGTTCGTCAGGGTTGACTTGCCCTGGCTCTTGATTGTCTCGTTCGACAGTTTGCTCATCGGGTTCTTCTGTTTCTTTGGTGCCATCCGGAGTGTTGTCGTCTCCTGCACCGGTATTGCTGTCCCTACTGTGGCGGGATTTAGAGCGGCGCCGCTGATGACGGCGCTTTGGTTGTGTTTTAGGGGGTCCTCCTTTGCTGGATTTTCCCTGTCATCGCCGCTGTTATTTTTCGGCGTGTCTACCATGCAGACATCGTATGAGGAAGTGGCCGTCCAACGTCCAGTAAATGGCGGGTCCTGGCCCTTCTCCTGATCGGCATCGTCGTCTATACCGTCGATGTCTTTGGAGCCGTAGTCAGGCACGTCGGTTAAGTCATCGACGGTGGCTATGAAGTGGGTGGTGGGTGGGAAACAAAATTCTCCCTCCTTAGCCCCTTGCCCGAACCGGACATAGTTCAGTTGTGAGTTCCTTACCAAGGACAGGTTCTTAAAAGAGTTTAGCACATCGCCCAAAGGTGAGTGCTGGAAGACGTCTGCGGCGCTGAACTTGAAGATCGATAACCGATTGAGTTCGGTATCCGCGGACCCGCAGGGTTCGGAACTTATTGCCGGAGACGAGTCTGGGGTTCCGTTGATGCAGATATCATATGAAGTAGAATCTGTGCGCGGCTCCAACGCCGCGGAATCGGCAGCCTCCGTGATGGGGTTGAGCTTCCCATCTTCGGATGACTCGATCTGCTCCAGATCTAAGGCCAGAGTTGTTACAGGAGCTATCTCCTGGATGCGGCCCGATGACAGGTTTAAGCCATGTTTATCGGGGTGAAGGGGAGCGGTTGCCGCGGTCTCCAATCCATCAGAGATCGAGTCTCCACGAATGTCCGCGACGTGGTTCGAGCTTCCGAATCTGACCTGATGGCCAGGGGTGTGGCTGTCGATCTGCTCTAGATGGCCAAGCGAGTTTTTAGACCGTAGTACGAAGCCGCCGAATACGAAGATTTGTCCGGGGAGGAAGGTTTCTCCCTGGATAACGTCATTATAGAGGATCGAAGGGGCCATCAGACCCTTTGCCGACGGCACAGTGGAACTCTCAATGAAAGCACCAATGTCGGTGTCAAAACCGACGGATCTCGGGTAGGGGGTCCCGAACTGTGCGTCTAAGGTCAATGGTAACAGGAGACGGGGGACACGATGTTTACCCAGGTTTGGGCCCTCTCTATGGAGGTAATACCCTACTTCCTGCTTTATTGATCTTGATGAATATGAGTATTACAAGAGTTGATCTACCACAAGATCGTAATGGCTAAACCCTAGAGGCCTAGCCTGTATGACTATGATAATGAGTATCCGCCTATCCAGACTACGCTCTCCGGTTTATATAGACACTGGAGAGATCTAGGGTTACATGAAGTCGGTTACATACAAAGGAATCTACATGATTGATCGCCAAGCTTGCCTTCCACGCCAAGGAGAGTCCTGTCCGGGCACGAGTGCGGTCTTCGGTCTTCACATCTTCACGGCCCATCAGTCCGGCCCATGGCTAACAGGCCGGACGCCCGAGGACCCCTTAGTCCAGGACTCCCTCACCCTACTCTATACAAAAATGGCTTGCTGTTTTCTTCAGCCGGTGGCTGCACGTTAAGAACAAATTTTATATCGCACCAAAACAAATTACAACTATAAACAAAAGGAAGGTTGGCATAAAAGTTAACAGTCTAGCAGATAAATGCACCACCGGAAGTTCAGAAGCTCAGTTCATTTGACCTGACTGTTACGTTTTCATGCTGTATTGTCCGATGGAGCACCATAACCTTCTCCTTCAGTTCTCCTAGGCTCCTAAACAACATAGAAAATGTCTGATAGTCTGGTTTCAAAACCATGCATATCTTGACAACATCGAACAATGTCTCTCATTGTTTCACAAAGGGTCTCTGTTAGGGAATGGACTTGTGTCTGGAGCGCAGATACAACATTGTTTTGACCTTGCATATCTTGATCATGAGGTAGTTTGGATGAGATTGCCTTAACAACCAACCCAGTATTACGCAGGAACATGCTTTTGGCACTGTTAGTGGACAGGTACTGACCCACTGCAGCAAGAGCTGACATTGCCGTTATAGTTGCCTCGCCACCTTCAGAAGGTGGTGGTTCCACAATTTTTTCCATAGCTCGCTGAAAAGTTGAGGTTTTACATTAGTAGTACCAGAACAGAAGATATTAAGGAGGCAGCAAAACCAAACAAAATAGCTTTGGTCTATATACAAAACTTATTCTGGTGAACCCATGTAAAATATTAGTTGTATTTTATTGCAAAGTACATAATAAAACCAGGATCCAAACATATGACCATGTACCATCGCTAATGTATTGTCTATTTCTTCACATTGTATTGAGGGCTAAGGATAAAGAGACGAAGTTTATAATATGGTAAGCATAGTATGACATCATTCATATCACAAAACAACTGAGAACAGACAAACAGGCAATTGTAACGTTGTGTGGGCAAGTCCAGCACGGAACTAGATTACAGGTCAAGATCAAAGGAACATCACTCCTCTCTTTTAAACCTTGTAAGGTGCAATGATACGCTAAGACAATTGTGTATAAAATTGAAAAGAGTGATAGACATTGGCTGCAAACCATGCAATTCAAGGCACAAGTCAGAGTAAGTAGTAGTTAAAAGGCATGAGGATTAAGGACTTACAACAGCGGCTTTGACTGATGCAGTCATGCCCTTCTTCTTGCTGGTGTGACAGTCCTTGAAGATTTCCACATCATTTGGTTCAGGTACTTTTTGGTCCTTGCCGGCTTTCCTCTGCATTTGGAGCAAGTCAATATAGATCTGATAATATGGTACAGCGAAAAGAGTGAAACAGCAGCTAATTACAAGAGCCTCGCAGTGTGCAATATAGCTATGAGATCCTGTCGTCTGTTGGAATTTCACTTTCGTACGGTTGGCCTTGTTCTTTGAACAGTTCACCTACAAGAAGATAGATTTGTGTGGCACATGCGTAAATAGGACTTCAACATGTGATCTGATCACATATATAATGTACCTGATACTTCGGATCAGACCAGTGTTTAACGAGGCCCCTCCAGTCTTCATCCGATATATTTTCCACTTGAGATGTTTGGGAAAGTTCACTATTAGCCTTGCCTTCAAAGTGAGTTTTCCTCAAATTATACCAATACTGTCGCAGAGCAGACTTGAAAACATGGGTGCAAGCTTGTCTGGTCGCATCATCTTGCTATCCAACTTGAACCTCATCTGTTGAAAATTATGGGAGTCTCATTATCAGCAACCTAGAAAGTATGGGACAGAGCAAGATGATATTACTAGTTTCCATACATAACCATAATTACAGATAAATGGTAGAGGAAGGTGTTGAACTGGGTTTCGTCTTTGTCATTCCTGTGCTAAATCCATGTTGGGAGGATACGTACATGACACCTAACGGCAACCGCTGCCTTTGATACTAACTTGGCTGACTCTGTAGCATCACCTGGCCGTTTTAAACCTGCCTCAAAACAGATCTCCATTCTTCCTCCTCTAGATTTAGTTAATATATCGAGCATTATCCCTGATGTTTGTTTCCTCTTGCGCCTAGGTGCTAGTCCAACAATGAACGTAGGAAGTGTTAGTGTACATCCAACTGTGAGACTACATATAAAGAAGCATGCAACTCTAACTTGACTCCAGCAACTACCTTCTTGCTGTTGAAGCTCACAAGGTTCATCTGATCTTGCCAACTCGTCTTGTGTCAAGAGTGCTTGGGAAGTAGTGTCAGGTGGCAAGGGAGCTTGGGAACGTGCTGCTAGCTCAGTTGGCGCACGAGTAACTCGTGCAGCTGGTAGTACTGTGGAAGGTGTTGCAAGAACTAGGGTTGTCTCTGCTTGTTTGGTGGTAGATATTTGTTTCTGTTTGGCTTTTCTGCAGCTCGTGTAGCATGGGATACCCTGTTTGTAGAATTTTCCGCAGGACTTTGACCTTCTATTGCACCATCAGTACCAGCAGAATCTGCAGGATTCATCTGGTTCCCATTCCCTTCCATTCTGTGTTTCTTCCTCTTTCTCTGTGCCATGTTAAGTCAAGCTGACAAGAAAAATGAATAACAATTTAGTTCTTCAGAACAAATTGATGCGTGATACAGACAAACTGAACTTTGATGTTAGACAACCACATGATAGGAGGATGTAATATGTACGAAAAACAGGACGGAAGAGATAACCAGAACTATGATGTGTAAACTAAGTAGAAGACATTTCACTAATTTAGAAGCACTGTAATGGAAGGTAGACACCATATGAAAGATGCTACAAATATCGCTCTGCCAAGTTAACAGTGTCTCATCATAAATGGCGTTTAAACAAATGTGAAGCAGTACAAGAAATAAATCATATGCAAGATGCAAACAACATCACACTACCAAGTTAGAGGTCTCTCGTTATTAGTGCCATTGCAGATTCACAGCTTATGATGAGTAAACTAAGGAGAAGGCATTTCAAGAAATTAGAAGCAATGAAAGCTAGACACCATATGAAAGATGCAACGAATATCACTCTACCAAGTTAAAACTGTCTCGTCATAAGTGCCATTTCAACAAATTAGTAGTACAAGCTAGAAAAGAATGCGAGATGTAACCTATATCACACTCCGAAGTCAAACGTGTCTTATGATAAGTGATTGTTGCAGGTTACACAACAATAGTAATTTGATGTAAGAACATGGTGTGATAGACAGATATTAGATGCTCTAGAAACAGGAACACGTGTCTTATTCAAGTATAATGTGTAAAGTAAGCAGATGGAATTCAAAAAAATTAGAAGCAATACAAGCTAGACATCACACATAACATGCAACCACATATAACGGTGCCAAGTTAGAGGGAGCACCGGCGATGGTGCACTAGGGGACACGTGCTCATCATAAACACAGCTACGTTGAGTGTCTATGCATGTGTTGTCTTGGAAATCATCTTGGGGGGATGGAGGAGTAGAAACTGTAGAGGCCCTCCGTTTGGAAGGAGCACCTTTATCCGCTGCCTTGCTAACTTCCTTCCGCTTTATTGATTTTGAATTGTCAAGTAAAACCGGTAAGAAAAAGCTATAAAATTCTCTCTTCAGAACTCATTCATGCATGATACTAACAATTACTAGTTTGATGTAAGGCAAACACATGATACCAGGATGGAATATGTACGAAAAACAGGACGACATGGCATGTTCACAACTGTTTGTGTAAACTAAGCAGAAACCATTCCAACAAATAAGAAGTAATGCAAGCTAGACACCACATGAAAGATGCAACCATATGACTCTGCCAAGTTAAAAGCGTCCCATCATAAATGGAATTTCAACAAATTAGAAGCAACGCATGCTATAAATCATATGAAAGATGCAACTAATATCGCACTGCATATACTAAAGGTGTCTCATCATATTGATTGATGCGGGATACAAAAAAAAACAATAGTTTTATGTAAGGACATGCTTAATAGACAGATGTACTATGTACTAAATACATGAAGGCATGTCACATTAACAGGTATAATGTATAAGCTAAGCAGAATAGCACATGCAGTTTAACCAGATTGGAAGAATTACAATCTAGACACCAGATGCAACATGCAACCACATATCATGCTGCCAAGTTAGAGCAAGCACTTGCGATGCTAGTGTAGGGGAAATGCGGTAATCAACTACAGAGCTACGTTCACTATCTTCATCTAGCCTTGCTGTTTCTTGAGAATCATGTCGGGAGGCTGACGCTGCATTCTTTAAATGAGGAGTAGTCCACTTGCCTGACTGCTTCATCATAAGTGATTGATGAGGGATACACAAGAACATTAGTTTGATGTAAGAACATGGTTAATACACGGATGTACTAGTATGTACCAAAAACAGAAAGGCATGTCATATTCAAAGGTATAATGTGTAAGCTAAGCATATGCAATTTAACCAAATTGGAAGCAATACAAGCTAGACATTCCGGCTGGAGTGGTGAGCATGATCATCTAGGACCTGAGAGCCTGGTGGGAGGCGGGCTGCTTCGCCACCATCGCGGCTTTTTAGTTGGCTTCCAGGTGATGCCTGTCTTTGCTGGGCTTGTCACTGGCTCGGCCAGTGCCCTGACTAGCTATTTGTCTTCTGGTGCTCACGGGATGGTGGTTCATGTAAAACATATATTTCCTTTTCTTAATAAAGACCGACTTCGGCCTTTCGAATACAAGCTAGACACCATATGGAACATGCAACAACATATGACACCACGAAGTTAAAGCAAGCACCTGGGATGGTGGTTCATTATGAGTGAGGTCATCAACTCTAGAGCTATGTTTACCGTCTCCATCTGCTGACACTGCACCCTTTATAGCGCTGTAACGTGACGTGCTTACCCGCGTAGAAAGCTGGAGAAACTTCTCTCTTTTCTTTTCTGCTTATCTCGAGGCAGACTCTGAAATACCCTTGCATAAAAACACAATAGTGAGAGTATGGGTGAAGTGTGTGCAGAACTAGTGCACTGTAAAAGTAGCAGATAGCAGGTGGCTGAAAAATAAATGACAGGAGACATATGATAGCTCTACAACATTGCATGGCAAACAAAATTAGATTCTACTCCGTATGATTTTGTAATATATGAGCACAGGAAATGCAGGTACTCCTCCAGCACACCACCACATGTGGTCATATCAAGATAACAGTCGACTGAAAATAAATAGGTCAGTCAATTTTTCTAATGAACCGTCCGATCTATAAGGAACGGCCAGATGCCCTTCGTCTACCTCCCGCCAGTCACTGTTGACGATCTTTCTCGAACCGCCAGCGGCCACTGACCCAGACCCCTGCCTCCGCCGCCCCGCCCTCCCCTCGACCTCACACCACCGCCGTGCTTGGCAGCGCCCCCAGGCCATCCCTTTAATCCCGGCCGACCTCCAGATCGGGCGCCAGTAGCTCTAGGCCCCACACGCCCCTAAGATAAACACCGAGGCGCTGCTTCCCCGGCGTAATAGGCGGACTAGCTCCTGTAACGCCGGGTAATGCTTCCGTTAATTGGGAATCAACTGACCAGGAATTGAAATTCAGGGGGGCGACGGACCTCTAGCTAAGGTGAAATAGTATATGAGGAGAAACCTTGTGCATCACGAGTTACTAGGAACATCTAATATCAAGAAGAAGCGGTCAACTAGTGTCTTCTGTGGGATGAATACCGTGCAAGCAGACACGTAAGATTTGCATGAATAAGGGAAGAGGAGTACCCGTATTGGTTGCCAGTGTGGTCACCTCCATATGTCCCGACGATCTTCTATTTTCTCCCGGGGGAACCAATGTTCTAGAGAACCGTGGATCCTTGGACAAACCCATGGCCAAATTGTTGACTGTGTTGCCATGGTCGTATATCAGCGGAGGGGAAGCAGATCCGAGGCGGCGACGGACGGCGTAGCAGGAACAACTCCGGTGTGGTGGAGGGTGGCGAAGTTCGAGCGGCAGCGGTGAGGCGCAGGACGACGTGGTTGAACTAGCTCGAGTACAGACGGCTCGGCCTCGGCTTCAACTACTAGCCGTGGAGGGTGTTGCAGTTGAGTTTGCGGTGGACGACGACGTTGGGGTATCGGCTCCGGCCTGATGGAGGAGGGCGGCGGTTGATGGGTGGGATGGGGTGGCGGACGGAGGACGCCGGGGGTTTCGCGGCTGGTGGAGAGGTAGTTTTTGCGCCCACGGAGTACAAATGGGGAATCGGACGGGTGGGCGGGGGGGAGGGGGAGAACCATGTTTTGGTCTGGGACGCGCTTGTTTTTGCCTTTTTTGAACAGAAGATGGGACGCACTTGTTTGAAATTCGGGGAAAGTACAAACTTTGCCCCCCTCTTAAATTTTGGACCTACTGTGAGTCGGGGGTAGGATGGTAATCCCAGGTGTCCCAAATAGTGGGCGGGAGCGATTTCGGCCGCGCGCATGTGCGCTTAGGCGGCCATTGTGTATGAATGTTTTTCGGAGGCGGTTGCGTGGCGTCTAGATGAAGCTACAAACCTACCCTGGTTTAGACCTTTGGATGTCGAGCCGGTAGGTTTCACGGGTCGGAGTTATTAGGAACGTAATTTCCTTGTACTACCAAACATTGGTCTCACGCGGTTTCGGGCGAGTAGAGGCTCTTTTGGCGCTTCGTTAGAAATTTTGAAACACAAGCATTCACGTTTAGAGTACTCTTGAACTTTGAGGATTGACCTAAATAGACAACGTTAAATTTGACCTTGTATGTTTGAAAACCTCATTAAATTATCCGCTTCTTTTTGAAATTTTGACACTTGAAAATCCTATAACTACGATTATTTTGGAATGGAGGAGCTAAATTTGAATCTATTTTGTACACGACTACATATGCTATTATGTACAAAATCAGAGCAAAGATTAGTGCCCCCATAACTTAGCTATGATTTACAAATGCCATGATATAATATTCAAATAATTGAATGGACTTCATATTGAATTCGATTTTTTTAAACCACCTTAAGTTGAATTCAAATGTATGCTAGTTCATAGGTAGCTATTTATAATGTTCATTGTGTAACTTTCGTATGTGTAATGTGCTTTACACACACAACATGAACTATACTCACGTTTATATTCGATTGCTAAAGCGATGCATTGTCTGGAGTTCAAAATACTAACTATGTGGATCAATTGTGTCGAATAATAACATAGACATGCTCAAATTCGATAGAATCTAGATGTCTGATGGATCAATGACCGTTCCTTACGTGAATTGCAAATATCATGATCCCATCCTAATATTTGGATACAATTTATATCTTTAATCAATGTGTAAAGCAGTCTTTTACGTGTAGTTTCACTCTCCATCGGTGGTCTCTCACACATGCTCACAACTCTCTCCCGAGGTGTCTTTCTCGCACACATGCTCTCGATATAACCCTCCCTCCCTCTCGTAACCATTTATGACTGTTTTCACTAACCTTTATCACAAGCACTCTTCCTCTCGCGAGCATACACACGCACAATCCCCATCAATCCTTTCTACATACATAGACCTGCCTACGTGTCTCCTGTACGCACATTATCTTTAGGCCTGTCTCTCACGCATTGTCTCACACCTCTCTTCCTAATTGATGAGTAAGATTCTAGCAGAGCATTCTGTAGGATGCCCCTTAAAGTTAGGTTGGATGAATAGTAATATCAGAGATAAAGGGGTTACCTTAGTCTGAGAACCTAGGGTTACAAATCCTAGCCGGCTTTGTCAGTGGACACAGAGTCCTTCACAATTATGTTATCTTTGTCTTGTACGACTAGCCATCCATGGGTCTCCCTAAATGCGTCACGGGCCGACCAATGTGGCGCACTACAGAACCGAACGAAGGGCCTCACCTCGACCCACCGGACCTCACGCGGTGACACACCCTCTACCCCCACGTCTCGTTATCTTCTCACACCCACACATACCAACACAGACACCACACACAAATAAAATATAATCCTGGTGCCTCTATCCACTCCCCCCTTGCATATACACACTCAAGGGAATCTCTTGCTGTGACGTCATATTCGTCTCTCTCTCTAGACCACTCTCATTTCTCGTGCTATCTCTCCCACGCCCCCCCGGGCCCATCTATCCATGCCTCTCTCGAATACGTAATACACACACATACCCCTCTAGGCCCTGCCAAATGCATCAAGCACACATTCACATATGTTACATCACGTACCCCATTGATCTAAAAAGCCCTCTCTTCACGTTTATTTCGCATACAACATTCCTTTTGAATAAAGTGTGGCCAAAAAATTATTTTAGAATTTCTACATATATACAACATTACAAAGTTATATGGAGGAGTATGAATGCTAATTTGCATTGCATGGTGCCCATAATGATATTTATTCCGCACTGTGAATTTGTATATTTTTATACTATATATAAAGTTAGTCATAATAAAGAGAAAACGAAGAGCATCTCTCTCCATCGCATACCCCCCCTCTACGCCCCATTCACGTACGCACACAAACTATCTCCAGGTCCTCTAAAAGTAAGCCCCCAACACATTCACGCATGTTTCATATTTCTCTCGCGATATATACAGTGACGATCATTGTATTTGAAGTGAAAGCACGATACGTACATTGGACTTCAGAACCCACTCATTACGGTCACCATTTATGTTTTGTGGTTATTATACAGTCACGGGCTCACCGTACAACTCTGTATTTGCTCAAGACACGACTTGTTGACCAGTTAAACGCTCCACGTGGCACCTCTAGTGTTGCATCACATTATCTCACTACCATCAGGCCCACCTATCGGCTTGTATCTACTCTACATCTACACTCTTATAAAATATAAAATACACTCTTATAAAAAAAAGAGTTGGTGATGATGGTGTGCCTGCCATCCTGCAATATAGGCCGTCTGATTTATATCTGACGGATAGGAAAGAAACTATGACAATTTTGCAAAAAGGTACCGACACCCCTCTCCACATTTGCAAATAAGGCCTTCCCTCGTTCATCCTTTTCTCTCACAAGATAAACTAGTCATACAAATGCATCTTGATGTTACATGCAACGCACGGGCATCTTGCTAGTAAGAATGAAAACAAACGACAAAAATATATTAGATGGTGGTTCGAAGTCATGACCGCGGGCACAGCAGACAAGGTGGGCTTGTATTGGTATGCTGAGCCGTCTGTTTTAACACACAGGAGCTGGTGTGGTGATTATACACACACGCACACATGCACACGAACTGCATGCACGCAACACTCACACGAACACATGCACCCACGCACGCACGCAACACTCACACATACACACGCAGCCACGCACGCACGCAACACTCACACGCTCACACGCACACATGCATGCACACACCAGTACACCACACGACCAACACACACTCTCACGCTCAAGTGCTCAACCTACACGTGCATGCGCACACATCAGGCCCTGACAGACACATACACAACCAGGTGATTCCCGCTCACGGGTTGGAGTCATGTCGCGCCTGTGTAAATTTGTGTTTATCTGACCTTTTCCCTATGCGAACTGACAGGTGGGACCCACAAGGAATGTGGTCAATTTAACTAGTCAACATAGTGCCACGCAGACTATTTGGCCGGTCAACAGAGTGCAATCCGATGCTGAACCGTGAGCAAGTGACCGTATAATCACCGCAAAACATATATAGTGACCGTAATCAGCTTATTCTGAAGTTCAGTGAACGTATTACGCTTTTCTCTTTGTAGGCCCTCCAAAACTACATCTCTACACGTTCTCGCATGTTACATCTAACAACTATGCAATTACATCACTACTACTACACTCTAACATAATAAATCATATGTGTTTTTAGTTTTACTAGATATCATATTGTTACTTAATTATTCAGTTTGCATATATTAAAATTGCCTTTGAAATGTATGGCCAGTATCATATACCGCGCGGGAAAAATCCCGCCCTTTCCTGTTTAATCGGGTTTGTATCGATGGATCGTGCGAAACAGCAAAACTATAGTACTATACAGTACAAGTGACAGTTCACTGGGCCGTCGTGTCGTGTACTCCTCCGTCGTAAGAGTGGAGTGCTCGCTTTCATAAATCTTATAGTCCCTTTCGCCGACATGTGGGAGATCAAGCTACCGGGTCCACGTGCCATACCGGAATACAGTGCAGAGCAGCCGTGGTGAAGCACCCAGTCCTGGCGCCGGCGTAGTAATGAGCAATGAAGCATCAAATCACAAAGCTGCACCTTTCCCGCGGTTAAGTTGGAGCGACGAAGTAATTATGCTAAAAAAAGAAGTTGGAGGGACAAAGCAACCATCATTTCACTCGTTGCTGAATCCGCTTCTCCCTCATCTTCTTCAAGTTAACCACGTGTTGCTTCTGCCGTTGTTCTGCCTCATGTGGGACGCAGATCGGCTTGGTAAAGCACTGACACGTGGGACCGCATGTTAGCAAACCGCCAGTACAACGTCCTCTAAAAATAAGAAACCTCCCCCGCCATCCGCGCGGCAAAATCACCCCTTTTTACTAATCTTGATTCTATAATTTTTAGATCAATATAATTGAGATTTGTATAGATAGCACACAGGAGCAATACCAAGTGGTACGGTTAAGGGCATCCACAATGTATAGCCAAATTTGAAAATAGCTTTTGGCATCGTGGGAACCATTGTGGACGGTGTTGCCAAAGCCAAAAGGATGGAACTGAAGCTCCCTGATTGATTGATTGATTGAAGGAATAGAAAAATGCAACGTCTCTCCTCTTTCTCCCATGCTTGGACGCTTGTACAGTATAGAGCACAGAGTCTGCTCCCCTGTCCCTTCTATCACAAATCACAAAGCAGTGAGGCGTCAAATCACAAAGCACGGACGAAGCAACCATCATTTCACTCTTCGCTGACTCCGCTTCTCCATCGTCTTCTTCGAGAAACCATCTCACCGCACTAAGCTGGACAGACGACGCTATTGTGTACGAGTAGTACTAGTACATTTACGCGTCCTTTGGTTCAACGGACTTCCTGGATGAAAATAAGGCGGTTGTCTCGGCTTGCAGGCGGCACTTGTGAACGACTTACCGTGGTCTCCCTCAATGGTGTTCTCCGTCGAACGCACTTCGCCAAACCACAACGTTCGAGATATCGTCGACGTCACCGCAATGGGGAAGGAAGTCAAATATAGTTACTACCTCCATTTTTTTGTACACAAGGCCAGCATATCAAAATTACAATTTGCAAAAGGCCACTAACACTAATCGAGGCAAAATTGATGGGGTTTACCTCGTACTAGCAACCAAGGACATTAACATCCCCTGCATGCATGCGGAAGTGAGAAGGTTGGTTTGCATGGCGCTGCACTAATCAAGCGATGAGGAGTGAGATGGTTAGCTCTTTGGGCTTTGGAGAAAAAAATACGCATCAATTGACACCTGAAACGAGGATTTGTATCGATTAATCCCGCGAGGAAAACCCCGCCTTTATTTTTTAACACTAGTACTCCTAGTACGTACTTATCCTTTTTGGGTCTAGGCCTTGCATTGCCATACTTTGCCACACATTGCCAAGCTTGCCTAAAGTTTTCAAAATGAAAAGGAGGTACACTTGCGCACGGCTGTCGCGGTCGCACCGCACCCTCACACGGTCTCTCCTGCTCGCCGCGGTCGCACCGCACCCTCACACAGTCGCTCCTGCACGACGCAAACCCAACCAACGGAACGCATCCTCATTAACACGTGCTGTCGCATGTGAACAAACCAAACTCAGCCATCCTACCACTGACACATAATTTTCGTTCATAGAGTATGTTTATCCAACCGCATGTTGGGGAGTATCCGTATGGCCCGTGCGGTGATCTGTTGGGGAAGAAGAAGAGGTGAGGAAGAAGGGTTAGGAGACGTAGGATATTCATCCAACCGCCTGAAATGGTAGACTGACCCAAGTCAGGCGACTTGCATAACAATATATGTTTTTACACAGCAAAAGATCCATGAAAACAACAACATAAAGAAAAACTATCACTGCTCGCGGAACGAGACAGCCTCCTCATCTTTGTCTGCCGGTGCGAACTAGCCGTAGCTGCCGACGTGTGTCTCCACAACGTGGTTGTCCTCGGCCTCCAGCTACTCGTTCACGCGGAGCGTGCGGGCGCTCTGCACGGACGAGAGCACCACCCGGTTCAAGTCGAGGACGTCCGGTTCCGCCTGCAGGAGGGCCTCGATGGCAGCGGCATCCGCATGCTCCGCGTCGAGTCGAGCCTCCGCCGCCCGGTTCAAGTCCAAGACGTCCAGTTCCGCCTGCAGGAGGCCTCGATGAGAGCGGCATCCGCACGCTCCGCGTCGAGTTTAGCCTCTTCCGCCCGGTTCAAGTCCAGGACGTTCGGTTCCGCCTACAGGAGGGCCTCGATGGCAGCGGCATCCGCGCGCTCCGCCTCAAGTTGAGCCTCCACCGCCCGGTTCGTATCCACGACATCCGATTCCGCCTGCAGGAGAGCCTCGATGCAACGACATGCGCGCGCTCCACCTCGAGTTGAGCCTCTGCCTCCCGATCCTCCTTTAGTATCGCCAGGTTGAACCGCTGGTCCGCCTGCACCATGGGGGACTCGGACGCCGGCACGAAGTCGACGTCCATCGTCTCATACCCATCTGGGGCCTTCTGTGCCGCGACCTCCGCCATGAACATTGGATCGGCTTCCTCCTCCTCGTAGCTTGGCTCCAGAGAACTCGGGGATTGGCCCGCCGCAAAGCGAGCTTGGGAATGGAGGTCTGTGGCACCGACCGCCGCCGCGATTTCTGCACGGCACTCCGGCGTCAACATCTTGTAGTACGTGATCTTGCGGCGCACCATGGCTTTCCGACGAACTAGGGGACGCTTGATGCGGGCTAGGGGTGAAGGAAATATTCCCTAGAGGCAATAATAAAGTATTATATATTTCCTTATATCATGATAAATGTTTATTATTCATGCTAGAATTGTATTAACCGGAAACATAATACGTGTGAATACATAGACAAACAGAGTGTCACTAGTATGCCTCTACTTGACTAGCTCGTTAATCAAAGATGGTTATGTTTCCTAGCCATAGACATGAGTTGTCATTTGATTAAACGGGATCACCTCATTAGGAGAATGACGTGATTGACATGACCCATTACGTTAGCTTAGCACCCGATCGTTTAGTATGTTGCTATTGCTTTCTTCATGACTTATACATGTTCCTATGACTATGAGATTATGCAACTCCCGTTTACCGGAGGAACACTTTGTGTGCTACCAAACGTCACAACGTAACTGGGTGATTATAAAGGTGCTCTACAGGTGTCTCCAAAGGTACTTGTTGGGTTGGCGTATTTCGAGATTAGGATTTGTCACTCCGATTGTCGGAGAGGTATCTCTGGGCCCACTCGGTAATGCACATCACTATAAGCCTTGCAAGCATTGTGACTAATAAGTTAGTTGCGAGATGATGTATTACGGAACGAGTAAAGAGACTTGCCGGTAACGAGATTGAACTAGGTATCGAGATACCGACGATCGAATCTCAGGCAAGTAACATACCGATGACAAAGGGAACAACGTATCTTGTTATGCGGTCTGACCGATAAAGATCTTCGTAGAATATGTGGGAGCCAATATGGGCATCCAGGTCCCGCTATTGGTTATTGACCGGAGGGGTGTCTCGGTCATGTCTACATAGTTCTCGAACCCAAAGGGTCCGCACGCTTGAAGTTACGATGACAGTTATATTATGAGTTTATGTGATTTGATGTACCGAAGGTTGTTCGGAGTCCCGGATGTGATCACGGACATGACGAGGAGTCTCGAAATGGTCGAGACGTAAAGATTGATATATTGGACGACTATATTCGGACACCGGAAGTGTTCCGGAGAAGTTTCGGATTAAACCGGAGTGCCGGAGGGTTACCGGAACCCCCCGGGGAAGTATTGGGCCTTGGTGGGCCTTGAGGGGAGAGAGAGGGCAGCAGCCATGAGGTGGCGCGCCCCCTCCCAAGGGGAATCCTAGTTGGACTAGGAGAGGGGGGCGCAGCCCCCTTTCCCTCTCCCTCTCCCTCTCTTTCCTTCCCCCCTTCTTTCCTAGTAGGACTAGGAAAGGGGAGTCCTACTCCTACTAGGAGGAGGACTCCCCCTCTCTCCTTGGCGCGCCTAGGGCAGCCGGCCTTCCCCTTGCTCCTTTATATACGGGGGCAGGGGGCACCTAAGAACACACTTGATATACAATATTTTAGCCGTGTGCGGTGCCCCCCTCCACCAGATTACACCTCGATTATACCGTCGCGGAGCTTAGGCGAAGCCCTGCGTCGGTGGAACATCATCATCATCACCACGCCATCGTGCTGACGAAACTCTCCCTCAACACTCGGCTGGATCGGAGTTCGAGGGACGTCATTGAGCTGAACGTGTGTAGAACTTCGGAGGTGCCGTGCGTTCGGTACTTGATCGGTCGGATCGTGAAGACTTACGACTACATCAACCGTGTTGTGATAACGCTTCCGCTGTCGGTCTACAAGGGTACGTGGACAACACTCTCCCCTCTAGTTGCTATGCATCACCATGATCTTGCGTGTGACTAGGAATTTTTTTGAAATTACTACGTTCCCCAACAGTGGTATCAGAGCCTGGTTTTATGCGTTGATGCTATGCACGAGTAGAACACAAGTGAGTTGTGGGCGATATAAGTCATACTGCTTACCAGCATGTCATACATTGGTTCAGCGGTATTGTGAGATGAAGCGGCCCGGACCAACATTACGCGTACGCTTACGCGAGACTGGTTTCACCGTTCGGAGCACTCGTTGCTTAAAGGTGACTGGCGGGTGTCTGTCTCTCTCACTTTAGTTTAACCGAGTGTGGCTACGCCCGGTCCTTGCGAAGGTTAAAACAGCACCAACTTGACAAACTATCGTTGTGGTTTTGATGCGTAGGTAAGAACGGTTCTTGCTAAGCCTGTAGCAGCCACGTAAAACTTGCAACAACAAAGTAGAGGACGCCTAACTTGTTTTTGCGGGGCATGTTGTGATGTGATATGGTCAAGACATGATGTGATATAATTTGTAACCGAGTTATCGGCAACTGGCAGGAGCCATATGGTTGTCGCTTTATTGGATGAGATGCTATCACCATGTAATAGTTTTACTTTATCACTAAGCGGTAGCGATAGTCGTAAAAGTAATTATTTGGCGAGACGACAACGATACTACGATGGAGATCAAGGTGTCGCGCTGGTGACGATGGTGATCATGACGGTGCTTCGGAGATGGAGATCACGAGCACGGTGCTTCGGGGATGGAGATCACAAGCACAAGATGATGATGGCTATATCATATCACTTATATTGATTGCATGTGATGTTAATCCTTTATGCATCTTATCTTGCTTTGATTGACGGTAGCATTATAAGATGATCTCTCACTAAAAATTTCAAGATAAAAGTGTTCTCCCTGAGTATGCACCGTTGCAAAAGTTCTTCGTGCTGAGACACCACGTGATGATCGGGTGTGATAAGCTCTACGTTCAAATACAATGGGTGCAAAACAGTTGCACACGCGGAATACTCAGGTTAAACTTGACGAGCCTAGCATATGTACAGATATGGCCTCGGAACACAGAGACCGAAAGGTCGAGCGTGAATCATATAGTAGATATGATCAACATAGTGATGTTCACCATTGAAACTACTCCATCTCACGTGATGATCGGACATGGTTTAGTTGCTTTGGATCACGTAATCACTTAGATGATTAGAGAGATGTCTATCTAAGTGGGAGTTCTTAAGTAATATGATTAATTGAACTTAAATTTATCATGAACTTAGTACCTGATAGTATGTTGCTTGTCTATGTTAATTGTAGATAAATGGCCCGTGCTATTGTTCCGTTGAATTTTAATGCGTTCCTTGAGAAAGCTAAGTTGAAAGATGATGGTAGCAATTACATGGACTGGGTCTGTAACTTGAGGATTATCCTCATTGCTGCACAGAAGAATTACGTCCTGGAAGCAACGCTAGGTGCCAGGCCTCCTACAAGAGCTACGCCAGAAGTTATGAACGTCTGGCAAAGCAAAGCTGCTGACTACTCAATAGTTCAGTGTGCCATGCTTTACGGCTTAGAACCGGGACTTCAACGACGTTTTGAACGTCATGGAGCATATGAGATGTTCCAGAAGTTGAAGTTAATATTTCAAGCAAATGCCCGGATTGAGAGATATGAAGTCTCCAATAAGTTCTATAGCTGCAAGGTGGAAGAGAATAGTTCTGTCAGTGAGCATATACTCAGAATGTCTGGGTATAATAATCACTTGATTCAACTGGGAGTTCAACTTCCGGATGATTGCGTCATTGACAGAATTCTTCAATCACTGCCACCAAGCTACAAGAGCTTCGTGATGAACTATAACATGCAAGGGATGAATAAGACTATTCCCGAGCTCTTCGCAATGCTAAAGGCAGCGGAGGTAGAAATCAAAAAGGAGCATCAAGTGTTGATGGTCAGTAAAACCACTAGTTTCAAGAAAAAGGGCAAAGGGAAGAAGAAAGGGAACTTTAAGAAGAATAGCAAGCAAGTTGTTGTTCAGGAGAAGAAACCCAAGTATGGATCTAAGCCTGAAACTAAGTGCTTCTACTGCAAGCAAACTGGTCACTGGAAGCGGAACTGCCCCAAGTATTTGGCGAAAAAGAAGGATGGCAAGGTTAACAAAGGTATATGTGATATACATGTTATTGATGTGTACCTTACCAATGCTCGTAGTAGCACCTGGGTATTTGATACTGGTTCTGTTGCTAATATTTGCAACTCGAAACAGGGGCTACGGATTGAGCGAAGATTGGCTAAGGACGAGGTGATGATGTGCGTGGGAAATGGTTCCAAAGTCGATGTGATCGCCGTCGGCACGCTACCTCTACATCTACCTTCGGGATTAATATTAGACCTAAATAATTGTTATTTGGTGACAGCATTGAGCATGAACATTATATCTGGATCTTGTTTAATGCGAGATGGTTATTCATTTAAATCAGAGAATAATGGTTGTTCTATTTATATGAATAATATCTTTTATGGTCATGCACCCTTGAAGAGTGGTCTATTTTTAATGAATCTCGATAGTAGTGATACACATATTCATAATGTTGAAGCCAAAAGATGCAGAGTTAATAATGACAGTGCAACTTATTTGTGGCACTGCCGTTTGGGTCATATCGGTGTAAAGCGCATGAAGAAACTCCATACTGATGGAATTTTGGAATCACTTGATTTTGAATCACTTGGTACTTTGCGAACCGTGCCTTATGGGCAAGATGACCAAAACACCGTTCTCCGGTACTATGGAGAGAGCAATAGATTTGTTGGAAATCATACATACAGATGTATGTGGTCCGATGAATATTGAGGCTCGTGGCGGATATCGTTATTTTCTCACCTTCACAGATGATTTGAGCAGATATGGGTATATCTACTTAATGAAACATAAGTCTGAAACATTTGAAAAGTTCAAAGAATTTCAGAGTGAAGTTGAAAATCATCGTAACAAGAAAATTAAATTCCTACAATCTGATCGTGGAGGAGAATATTTGAGTTACGAGTTTGGTCTACATTTGAAACAATGCGGAATAGTTTCGCAACTCACGCCACCCGAAACACCACAGCGTAATGGTGTGTCCGAACGTCGTAATTGTACTTTATTAGATATGGTGCGATCTATGATGTCTCTTACTGATTTACCGCTATCGTTTTGGGGTTATGCTTTAGAGACGGCTGCATTCACTCTAAATAGGACACCATCGAAATCCGTTGAGACGACGCCTTTAGAACTATGGTTTGGCAAGAAACCAAAGTTGTCGTATCTTAAAGTTTGGGGTTGTGATGCTTATGTGAAGAAACTTCAACCTGATAAGCTCGAACCTAAATCGGAGAAATGTGTCTTCATAGGATACCCAAAGGAGACTGTTGGGTACACCTTCTATCACAGATCCGAAGGCAAGATATTCGTTGCTAAGAATGGATCCTTTCTAGAGAAGGAGTTTCTCTCGAAAGATGTGAGTGGGAGGAAAGTAGAACTTGATGAGGTAACTGTACCTGCTCCCTTATTGGAAAGTAGATCATCACAGAAATCAGTTTCTGCGACACCTACACCAAATAGTGAGGAAGTTAATGATAATGATCATGAAACTTCAGATCAAGTTATTACTGAACTTCGTAGGTCAACTAGATCAAGATCCGCACCAGAGTGGTACGGTAATCCTGTTCTGGAGGTCATGTTACTAGACCATGGCGAACCTACGAACTATGAAGAAGCGATGGTGAGCCCAGATTCCGCAAAATGGCTTGAAGCCATGAAATCCGAGATGGGATCCATGTATGAAAACAAAGTATGGACTTTGGTTGACTTGCCCGATGGTCGGCAAGCCATTGAAAACAAATGGATCTTCAAGAAGAAGACTGACGCTGATGGTAATATTATTGTCTATAAAGCTCGACTTGTTGCGAAAGGTTTTCGACAAGTTCAAGGGATTGACTACGATGAGACCTTCTCACCCGTAGCGATGCTTAAGTCTGTCCGAATTATGTTAGCAGTTGCCGCATTTTATGATTATGAAATTTGGCAAATGGATGTCAAAACTGCATTCCTGAATGGATTTCTGGAAGAAGAGTTGTATATGATGCAACCGGAAGGTTTTGTCGATCCAAAGGGAGCTAACAAAGTGTGCAAGCTCCAGCGATCCATTTATGGACTGGTGCAAGCCTCTCGGAGTTGGAATAAACGCTTTGATAGTGTGATCAAAACATTTGGTTTTATACAGACTTTTGGAGAAGCCTGTATTTACAAGAAAGTGAGTGGGAGCTCGATAGCATTTCTGATATTATATGTGGATGACATATTACTGATCGGAAATGATATAGAATTTCTGGATAGCATAAAGGGATACTTGAATAAGAGTTTTTCAATGAAAGACCTCGGTGAAGCTGCATATATATTAGGCATTAAGATCTATAGAGATAGATCAAGACGCTTAATTAGACTTTCACAAAGCACATACCTTGACAAAGTTTTGAAGAAGTTCAAAATGGATCAAGCAAAGAAAGGGTTCTTGCCTGTACTGCAAGGTGTGAGATTGAGTAAGACTAAATGCCCGACAACTGCAGAAGATAGAGAGAAAATGAAAGATGTTCCCTATGCTTCAGCCATAGGCTCTATCATGTATGCAATGCTGTGTACCAGACCTGATGTGTCCCTTGCTATAAGTTTAGCAGGGAGGTACCAAAGTAATCCAGGAGTGGATCACTGGACAGCGGTCAAGAACATCCTGAAATACCTGAAAAGGACTAAGGATATGTTTCTCGTTTATGGAGGTGACAAAGAGCTCATCGTAAGGGGTTACGTTGATGCAAGCTTTGACACTGATCCGGACGATTCGAAATCGCAAACCGGATACGTATTTACATTGAACGGTGGAGCTGTCAGTTGGTGCAGTTCCAAGCAAAGTGTCATGGCGGGATCTACGTGTGAAGCGGAATACATAGCTGCTTCGGAAGCAGCGAATGAAGGAGTCTGGATGAAGGAGTTCATATCCGATCTAGGTGTCATACCTAGTACATCGGGACCAATGAAAATCTCTTGTGATAATACTGGTGCAATTGCCTTCGCAAAGGAATCCAGATATCACAAGAGAACCAAGCACATCTGAAGACGCTTCAATTCCATCCGGGATTTAGTCCAGGTGGGAGACATAGAAGTTTGCAAGATACATACGGATCTGAATGTTGCAGACCCGTTGACTAAGCCTCTTCCACGAGCAAAACATGATCAGCACCAAGACTCCATGGGTGTAAGAATCATTACTATGTAATCTAGATTATTGACTCTAGTGCAAGTGGGAGACTGAAGGAAATATGCCCTAGAGGCAATAATAAAGTATTATATATTTCCTCATATCATGATAAATGTTTATTATTCATGCTAGAATTGTATTAACCGGAAACATAATACATGTGTGAATACATAGACAAACAGAGTGTCACTAGTATGCCTCTACTTGACTAGCTCGTTAATCAAAGATGGTTATGTTTCCTAGCCATAGACATGAGTTGTCATTTGATTAAACGGGATCACCTCATTAGTAGAATGACGTGATTGACATGACCCATTACGTTAGCTTAGCACCCGATCGTTTAGTATGTTGCTATTGCTTTCTTCATGACTTATACATGTTCCTATGACCATGAGATTATGCAACTCCCGTTTACCGGAGGAACACTTTGTGTGCTACCAAACGTCACAACGTAACTGGGTGATTATAAAGGTGCTCTACAGGTGTCTCCAAAGGTACTTGTTGGGTTGGCGTATTTCGAGATTAGGATTTGTCACTCCGATTGTCGGAGAGGTATCTCTGGGCCCACTCGGTAATGCACATCACTATAAGCCTTGCAAGCATTGTGACTAATAAGTTAGTTGCGAGATGATGTATTACGGAACGAGTAAAGAGACTTGCCGGTAACGAGATTGAACTAGGTATCGAGATACCGACGATCGAATCTCGGCCAAGTAACATACCGATGACAAAGGGAACAACGTATGTTGTTATGCGGTCTGACCGATAAAGATCTTCGTAGAATATGTGGGAGCCAATATGGGCATCCAGGTCCCGCTATTGGTTATTGACCGGAGAGGTGTCTCAGTCATGTCTACATAGTTCTCGAACCCAAAGGGTCCGCATGCTTAAAGTTCCGATGACAGTTATATTATGAGTTTATGTGATTTGATGTACCGAAGGTTGTTCGGAGTCCCGGATGTGATCACGGACATGACGAGGAGTCTCGAAATGGTCGAGACGTAAAGATTGATATATTGGACGACTATATTCGGACACCGGAAGTGTTCCGGAGAAGTTTCGGATTAAACCAGAGTGCCGGAGGGTTACCGGAACCCCCCGGGGAAGTATTGGGCCTTGAGGGGAGAGAGAGGGCAGCAGCCATGAGGTGGCGCGCCCCTCCCAAGGGGAATCCTAGTTGGACTAGGAGAGGGGGGCGCAGCCCCCTTTCCCTCTCCCTCTCCCTCTCTTTCCTTCCCCCCCTTCTTTCCTAGTAGGACTAGGAAAGGGGAGTCCTACTCCTTCTAGGAGGAGGACTCCCCCTCTCTCCTTGGCGCGCCTAGGGCAGCCGGCCTCCCCCTTGCTCCTTTATATACGGGGGCAGGGGGGCACCTAAGAACACACTTGATATACGATATTTTAGCCGTGTGCGGTGCCCCCCTCCACCATATTCCACCTCGATAATATCGTAGCGGTGTTGAGGCGAAGCCCTGCGTCGGTAGAACATCATCATCGTCACAACGCTGTCGTGCTGACAGAACTCTCCCTCAAAGCTCGGCTGGATCAGAGTTCGAGGGACGTCATCGAGCTAAACGTGTGCTAAACTCGGAGGTGAAGTACGTTCAGTACTTGGATCGGTCGGATCGTGAAGACGTACGACTACATCAACCGCGTTGTGATAACGCTTCCGCTGTCGGTCTACGAGGGTACGTGGACAACACTCTCCCCTCTCGTTGCTATGCATCACCATGATCTTGCGTGTGCGTAGGAAATTTTTTGAAATTACTACGTTCCCCAACAAGGGGATCGAAAGGTGGGGGAAGGGGCTGGAGATTAGGTGTGGTTTTATGGCAGTGGCCGGCGTAGGCCGAGCAGCGAAGGTTCTGGTGTGAATAGTGGTTCCGGTGACGACCGGTCAATCGGTTGTGACGGTACATCGCTCTTGCCGCGTTCGCGTTGCAGCCCGGCACGCTAGACCTTCCACGTCGCTCACCGAAGGGAACGCGCTTCGTCTTGCGTTTTTGCTCGCTTGTGGGACCGCAGTTGAGATCAAACCGACGCCCCCCTCCCCCGCCCGCGTCATTTATACTACCACTTATGCGGAGTAAATAAAAACAGAGGGAGTATACTACAGATGAGGATCCCCTGACGTGGCCGAACCCATTGAGTAACTGACATGTGGGGCCTAGCAAGCATGGGGTCCGCCAGTAAGTGACCGAAAGGGAGGGTAAGGCAGGGATACCTACGTCAGAGGATCCACTTCCATTACTACTCCCTCCTTCCATTTACTATATACGGCCTAATGCATTTTTCGAGGCTAACTTTGACCAAATGTTAGAGTAATAATATATGACATGCATCTTACAGAAAGCATACGGTCAAATTCTTATGTGAAAGGAGCTTCCAATGATATAATTTTCACATTATACATCACATGTACTATTAATCTTGTCAATAGTCAAATGCGGTTTTGAAAAACGCATTAGAGCATGGTTAATAATATAGCCAGTCGATGGCTATAAGGAACTGCCATGTCATCTATAGCCATCATCTATTATATGCACTCATACAATAGTGTGGGCTATAAGGTTGGCTATTTCCCGCAAAAAAATTATAAGGTTGGCTATTGTATTAGTACTTTTTTCCATCTCCTCTCCATCTCTTTCTTCATATTTATTGTATTTAACTAGGAATGCATATATAGCTAGGCTCTTGCATGAGAGCTCACTCCCCTTACTTTTTCACATCTCTCTCCTCCACATAGGCCCTATATAAATGGAAGGAGGGAGTACTACTATGAGCACTGCATACTCTAGTACAGATGTTGTCAGTACTCCACTAGTACTATTGGACAGGGAGCTTAAAAAAAGTTACTATTGGACTGGCTATACGTGGCGAAATCCTAGTTGGAAGAGCATGCGCGAGAACAAGCACATTCACATGGTTGAAAACAAATTGGAAAACATCTCGAGTACAAATCTAGGAGTACGTACGAATCTAACAATATTGATTGGGCGTTGTTGAATGTTGATACTTTTTTGATCAAAGTAGAGATACTTTGACTACACATAAAACTTATATGTAAACTAGAAAGGATAGGAGGGAGTATATTGTATGTTCAAAAAAGAAACGAACATTGAATACCCTTTATATATGATTTGCGGAAGCTATGATCACAAGTTCAAAATTTTGAATCCGCCTTACGTATCACACATGCCCCCACTCGTTCTCTCTCAATTTCATCTCGGGGTCCGGAGATCGATTGAAAGAGGACTAGGGTGGGTACAATACGTTCGGTTCGCTTATGAACGTACAATATACTCCCTCTGATCCCCACAGACCCCCCCCCCCCGGGGTCATTTCTATCATAGAAACAGACCAAACCTTTATCTCCTTGCACGACACGCAATTGATCTCTGAACATCAATCGATCTCGTCAACATGTGTCGGGGCATGAACCGAATGGGATGTCAAAACTAAGACGCTAAGCGACACGTAGTGGAGGCAAAGTGAAACTTTAAACGAACCATTTGTTTGTATGCATGTCGGACAAATTAAAAAACATTGGAAATACAAAGCATGGTCTAGGCCCACATGCGAATGATACTCGGCGGAATGTTCAAATGAGGCATGCGGGAGGATGGACTCGACCGGAGGGCTACATGATTGATGGAGAAGAAGGTTGGAGAGGAATGAGAAATAAGCAAACGCCACATGATTATACTTGAACGGCTCAAATAAACAATAAGCTGTCTCGCTTGGCCTACATAGTGAAAGGCCTAATGCGCAACGCGGAGCACTGACGCTCAAATATGGCTGAGAAAATAGGGAAACCGACATGTGGGGCACACCTGTCGGGACGACGTAGCGCAGACTAGTCCAATGGAGGAGCTGGCCCACGACCTCCTCGCCACCGGCAACCGTCCATGTGGGTCGTGGGGGCCAACAACGTGGCGCAGCTCCAGCACCGCCTCTGGACACGGCGACCGCGGTGAGCGACACGCTCATCGTCGCTAGACATGGTCGGTTTTAGTGTGCCGAGGGTGGCGTTAGTGCTGTGGCACGACCAACTGTATGTTTGGTTTGTGCCCAAGGTTGCCCCATCAAAGCATTGGGTAGCCAAAATTTTGGTAGAGGTTTTGGTTGCCCATGATTTGGCCAACATTGGCAAGAAAAATGAACTAGAGTTGGCTAGAGTTCATTGGCATGCCAGAAAAATGGCAACCATCCAAACAAAGACCAATCTTTGGGTCATGACCAAAATTTTGGTAAGGTGCACTTTGGGCACAATCCAAACACATCCCAACACCCGGCTCGTCGAGGATGCACGGGGCACCGGGACGCGTCCGCGGAGTGGTGTAGCATGGCCAACTGCATTCTCAGGACCTGAGACCATGCCTGGTCGTCTTGCTTTTTCAATGACATGCGTCGATCACATGTGAGCAAAGGGCATCTCCAACGTTGCCACGACCGGAGCTGACTACCCTGGCACACCAAAAACCCTCGTCCCTCGCGCCGTCGCGCGGTGCATTCCCAGCCCGCGCCAGCTGCCCACATTCATGCCATCCATCCGTATGTCGTCGTTAAGAGGCTCGGTGCCCGAGGAACCAACTCCGGCGACATAATGACGCACCAAGACGCTTGGCCTCACCGGAATGCGCTACTTAAAACGACAACGCCCAACTAACCTCCACAGCATAGCGCATCGTCCTCCTACCTGGCACCACATCCGCCATGACCGCTAGCGCGAACGCTCTGTGGGAGAGCTTGTCTTCGGGGATGACGCTAGAGGTTGCTGCCCTCGCTCAAGTCGCCTCTCGTGACGCAATAGCGGCGTAGCCGGACGCGGACGCGACCGCACAAGCGGTGGCCACGCTGGCGACCGACAACAGGAGCACCGTCAGCCACGCGTTGTACTTGCCGCCGTCCAACGTCCGGCACCGCCAAGGTCGCGGACTCCTCCGAGGATGAGTAGGGCATGGGAGGCGGCAGGGCATGGTGTGCCAACTGGCCGGTCCGTATCCCGTGTTGTACTCTTCCTCACCAGAGACCGCACCTTCACTTCACGGGTCTTGAACCCCGCCCCCTACATAGAGATCACAGATAGAGGACGTCGGTCGCCGCCGTAGAATAGGTTTAGGGTCGGGTTTCTTTTATTTTTCTGTCCTATAAAAGTTTGAAATGTAATGAAAATCTGCCGTGTTTGCATTAATCTCGGCCGGTGTATATGAACTTTCAAAGTAATATAGTATATTGTAGGAGTACTAGCAAGATGCCCGTGTGTTGCACGGAAGATCAAGATCTTGTGGTAGAAAAGGATGAACGAGGGAAGGCCTTATCTGCAAATGTGGAGAGGAGTGCGGGTAAATTGTCATAGTTTCCTTCCTATCCGTTAGATATAGATCGGACGGCCTACATTGCAGGATGACAGGCACACCATCATCACCAACTCTGCTTTTTATTGAACCGAGACAAAGCTAACATGCGAAGTAAAATAAACACATAGGGTCTATACATACACAATTTATCTTAGGCACTCCAATAGTACGTCCACTACACATTCATGCATTTCACATCTTTCTACATCTACGGGAACCTACGAAAGGGTTAACGTAAATTGCCTCTCTCTCTATCCTCCCCTAATATTCATGGTGGTGGGCCCCTCCCTCCCCCCAATCTACAATCAACAGCTCACACGTTTCACATTACGTTAATTACGTAACTGGGATTATGTAGGTGTAGCATTACTCGTCCTAAAAAAACCAACTAAGCCAACCTCCCAGCATATCGCGCGGGAAAGGACCCGGCCGTGCCGTTTTAGTCGGGATTACTGGATTACTAGTAGTAGTATCGATGGATCACGCGAGGCAACAAGTTTTTTTTGAGGGGGCGAAGCACCTAGTTTAAAAAGAAAAAAAGCGTTACACTCACAACACCCCTGTCGCGGTCGCATTGCACCCCACACACGTTCGGTCCTGCACACGACTCACGCAAACGGAGCGCGCTTCAGCTTGCCTCTTCACTGACACGTGGGACTGCACTTGGAGAAACCGACCATGCGCCAAACTCCCCCCGCCCACCTCGCGAAAATCCTCCCTCACCCAAAAATTCCCCAAATCCTAGATTCAACCGCCCTTCGGCCAACTAGCCAATAATATTCCCCAGACACCCCTCCCCCCATCCTCCTCCACTCCATTCGCTCCACCAAAGCCGCCCTCCCCGCCGCGCCTATATGTCGGCATCGCGGTTCGTCGAGGGGGACGCACGGCGATCCTCTCGCTCCCACAGTACGCTCTTGTAGACTGTCGTCCTCTAGCCGCGCCGCCACCGTTGGCGACCTTCTTGTGGAGGCGCACGGCAGTCAGCGTCGCCACCGCTGGCGACGTTCGTGTGGAGACGCATGGCGGTCAGCTTCTCCCAGGGTACGCGCCTTCTAGACCGAGGCCCCGTGCATGTCGGTGTAGCGCTAAATGTTAGCTGATAGACGCTGTTAATCTCACTTTTTGTCGAAGTAGTTTATGAAGGAAACATGCCCTAGAGGCAATAATAAAGTTATTATTTATTTCCTTATATCATGATAAATGTTTATTATTCATGCTAGAATTGTATTAACCGGAAACATAATACTTGTGTGAATACATAGACAAACAGAGTGTCACTAGTATGTCTCTACTTGACTAGCTCGTTGATCAAAGATGGTTATGTTTCCTAGCCATAGACATGAGTTCTCATTTGATTAACGGGATCACATCATTAGGAGAATGATGTGATTGACTTGACCCATTCCGTTAGCTTAGCACTCGATCGTTTAGTAATCTGCTATTGCTTTCTTCATGACTTATATATGTTCCTATGACTATGAGATTATGCAACTCCCGTTTATCGGAGGAACACTTTGTGTGCTAACAAATGTCACAACGTAACTGGGTGATTATAAAGGAGTTCTACAGGTGTCTCCGAAGGTACTTGTTGGGTTGGCGTATTTCGAGAATAGGATTTGTCACTCCGATTGTCGGAGAGGTATCTCTGGGCCCACTTGGTAATGCACATCCCTATAAGCCTTGCAAGCATAGCAACTAATAAGTTAGTTGCGAGATGATGTATTACGGAACGAGTAAAGAAACTTGCCGGTAACGAGATCAAACTAGGTATTGAGATACCAACGATCGAATCTCGGGCAAGTAACATACCGATGACAAAGGGAACAACGTATGTTGTTATGCGGTTTGACCGATAAAGATCTTCGTAGAATATGTGGGAGCCAATATGAGCATCCAGGTTCCGCTATTGGTTATTGACAGGAGACATGTCTCGGTCATGTCTACATAGTCCTCGAACCCGTAGGGTCCGCACGCTTAAAGTTAGATGATGGTTATATTATGAGTTTATATGTTTTGATGTACCGAAGATAGTTCGGAGTCCCAGATGTGATCACGGACATGACGAGGAGTCTCGAAATGGTCGAGACATGAAGATTGATATAATGGACGACTATATTCGGACACCGGAATGGTTCCGGGGGTTATCGGATAAATACCGGAGTACCGGGGGTTTAATGGGCCTACATGGGCCTTAGTGGAGAAGAGGAGGGCGGCCAGGGCAGGCCGCGCGCCCCCTCCCCCTCTAGTCCGAATTGGACAAGGAGGGGGGCGGCACCCCCCTTTCCTTCCTCTCTCCCTCCTCCTTCCCCCTTCTCCTAATCCAACAAGGAAGGGAGGGAGTCCTACTCCCGGTGGGAGTAGGACTCCTCCTGCCGCGCCCCCTCCTGGCCGGCCACCTCTCCCCCTTGCTCCTTTATATACGGGGGCAGGGGGCACCCCATAGACACAACAATTGATCATTGATCTCTTAGCCGTGTGCGGTGCCCCCCTCCAACATATTCCACCTCGATAATATCATAGCGGTGCTTAGGCGAAGCCCTGCGTCGGTAGAACATCATCATCGTCACCACGCCATCGTGCTGACGGAACTCTCCCTCAAAGCTCGGCTCGATCGGAGTTTGAGGGACGTCATCGAGCTGAACGTGTGCTGAACTCGGAAGTGCCGGACGTTCGGTACTTGGATCTGTCGGATCGTGAAGACGTACGACTACATCAACCGCGTTGTGCTAATGCTTCCGCTTTCGGTCTACGAGGGTACGTGTACACACTCTCCCCTCTCGTTGCTATGCATCACCATGATCTTGCGTGTGCGTAGGAATTTTTTTGAAATTACTACGTTCCCCAACAGTGGCATCCGAGCCTGGTTTTATGCCTCGATGTTATATGCACGAGTAGAACACAACTGAGTTGTGGGCGATACAAGTCATACTGCTTACCAGCATGTCATACTTTGGTTCAGCGGTATTGTTGGATGAAGCGGCCCGGACCGACATTACGCGTACGCTTACGCGAGACTGGTTCTACCGATGTGCTTTGCACATAGGTGGCTGGCGGGTGTTAGTTTCTCCAACTTTAGTTGAACCGAGTGTGGCTACGCCCGGTCCTTGAGAAGGTTAAAACAGCACCAACTTGACGAACTATCGTTGTGGTTTTGATGCGTAGGTAAGAACGGTTCTTGCTCAGCCCATAGCAGCCACGTAAAATTTGCAACAACAAAGTAGAGGACGTCTAACTTGTTTTTGCAGGGCATGTTGTGATGTGATATGGTCAAGACGTGATGCTATATTTTATTGTATGAGATGATCATGTTTTGTAACCAAATTATCGGCAACTGGCAGGAGCCATATGGTTGTCGCTTTATTGTATGCAATGAAATCGCCCTGTAATTGCTTTACTTTATCACTAAGCGGTAGCGATAGTCGTAGAAGCAATAGGTGGCGAAACGACAACGATGCTACGATGAAGATCAAGGTGTCGCGCCGGTGACGATGGTGATCATGACGGTGCTTTCGAGATGGAGATCACAAGCACAAGATGATGATGGCCATATCATATCACTTATATTGATTGCATGTGATATTTATCTTTTATGCATCTTATCTTGCTTTGATTGACGGTAGCATTATAAGATGATCTCTCACTAAATTATCAAAGTATAAGTGTTCTCCCTGAGTATGCACCGTTGCGAAAGTTCTTCGTGCTGAGACACCACGTGATGATCGGGTGTGATAGGCTCTACGCTCAAATACAACGGGTGCAAAACAGTTGCACACGCGGAATACTCAGGTTAAACTTGACGAGCCTAGCATATAACATATATGGCCTCGGAACACGGAGACCGAAAGGTCCAGCGTGAATCATATAGTAGATATGATCAACATAATGATGTTCACCATTGAAACTACTCCATCTCACGTGATGATCGGATATGGTTTAGTGTATTTGGATCACGTGATCACTTAGAGGATTAGATGGATGTCTATCTAAGTGGGAGTTCTTAAGTAATATGATTAATTGAACTTAAATTTATCATGAACATAGTACCTGATAGTATTTTGCTTGTCTATGTTGATTGTAGATAGATGGCCCGTGCTGTTGTTCCGTTGAATTTTAATGCGTTCCTTGAGAAAGCTAAGTTGAAAGATGATGGTAGCAATTACACAGACTGGGTCCGTAACTTGAGGATTATCCTCATTGCTGCACAGACGAAATACGTCCTGGAAGCACCGCTAGGTGCCAAACCCGTTGCAGGAGCAACGCCAGATGTTATGAACGTCTGGCAGAGCAAAGCTGATGATTACTCGATAGTTCAGTGTGCCATGCTTTACGGCTTAGAACCAGGACTTCAACGACGTTTTGAACGTCATGGAGCATATGAGAGGTTCCAGGAGTTGAAGTTAATATTTCAAGCAAATGCCTAGATTGAGAGATATGAAGTCTCCAATAAGTTCTACAGCTGCAAGATTGAGGAGAAAAGTTCTGTCAATGAACATATACTCAGAATGTCCGGGTATAACAATCACTTAATTCAGCTGGGAGTTAATCTTCCGGATGATAGTGTCATTGACAGAATTCTTCAATCACTGCCACCAAGCTACAAGAGCTTTGTGATGAACTATAATATGCAAGTGATGAACAAGACGATTCCCGAGCTCTTCGCAATGCTAAAGGCTGCGGAGGTAGAAATCAAAAAGGAGCATCAAGTGTTGATGGTTAACAACACCACCAGTTTCAAGAAAAAGGGCAAAGGAAAGAAGAAGGGGAACTTCAAGAAGAACAGCAAACAAGTTGCTGCTCAAGAGAAGGAACCCAAGTCTGGACCTAAGCCTGAGACTGAGTGCTTCTACTACAAGCAGAATGGTCACTGGAAATGGAACTGCCCCAAGTACTTGGCGGATAAGAAGGATGGCAAGGTGAACAAAGGTAAATGTGATATACATGTTATTGATGTGTACCTTACTAATGCTCGCAGTAGCACATGGGTATTTGATACTGGTTCTGTTGCAAATATTTGCAACTCGAAACAGGGACTACGGATTAAGCGAAGATTGGCTAAGGACGAGGTGACGATGCGCGTGGGAAATGGTTCCAAAGTCGATGTGATCGCGGTCGGCATGCTACCTCTACATCTACCTTCGGGATTAGTTAGACCTAAATAATTGTTATTTGGTGCTAGCGTTGAGCATGAACATTATATCTGGATCTTGCTGATGCGAGACGGTTATTCATTTAAATCAGAGAATAATGGTTGTTCTATTTATATGAGTAATATCTTTTATGGTCATGCACCCTTCAAGAGTGGTCTATTTTTGTTGAATATCGATAGTAGTGATACACATATTCATAATATTGAAACCAAAAGATGCAGAGTTGATAATGATAGTGCAACTTATTTGTGGCACGGCCGTTTAGGTCATATTGGTGTAAAGCGCATGAAGAAACTCCATACTGATGGACTTTTGGAACCACTTGATTATGAATCACTTGGTACTTGCGAACCGTGCCTCATGGGCAAGATGACTAAGACACCGTTCTCCGGAACTATGGAGCGAGCAACAGATTTGTTGGAAATCATACATACAGATGTATGTGGATCAATGAATGTTGAGGCTCGTAGCGGGTATCGTTATTTTCTCACCTTCACAGATGATTTAAGCAGATATGGGTATATCTACTTAATGAAACAAAAATCTGAAACATTTGAAAAGTTCAAAGAATTTCAGAGTGAAGTTGAAAATCATCGTAACAAGAAAATAAAGTTTCTACGATCTGATCGTGGAGGAGAATATTTGAGTTACGAGTTTGGTCTTCATTTGAAACAATGCGGAATAGTTTCGCAACTCACGCCACCCGAAACACCACAGTGTAATGGTGTGTCCGAACGTCGTAATCGTACTTTACTAGATATGGTGCGATCTATGATGTCTCTTACTGATTTACCGCTATCGTTTTGGGGTTATGCTCTAGAGACAGCTGCATTCACATTAAATAGGGCACCATCTAAATCCGTTGAGACGACGCCTTTTGAACTATGGTTTGGAAAGAAACCAAAGTTGTCGTTTCTTAAAGTTTGGGGCTGCGATGCTTATGTGAAAAAACTTCAACCTGATAAGCTCGAATCCAAATTGGAGAAATGTGTCTTCATAGGATACCCAAAAGAGACTGTTGGGTACACCTTCTATCACAGATCCGAAGGCAAGACTTTTGTTGCTAAATTTGGATGCTTTCCAGAAAAAGAGTTTCTCTCGAAAGAAGTGAGTGGGAGGAAAGTAGAACTTGATGAGATAACTGTACCTGCTCCCTTATTGGAAAGTAGTTCATCACAGAAACAGGTTCCTGTGACACCTACACCAATTAGTGGGGAAGTTAATGATGATGATCATGAAACTTCAGATCAAGTTGTTACTGAACCTCGTAGGTCAACCAGAGTAAGATCCGCACCAGAGTGGTACGGTAATCCTGTTCTGGAAGTAATGTTACTAGACCATGACGAACCTACGAACTATGAAGAAGCGATGGTGAGCCCAGATTCCGCAAAATGGCTTGAGGCCATGAAATCTGAGATGGGATCCATGTATGAGAAGAAAGTATGGACTTTGGTTGACTTGCCTGATGATTGGCAAGCCATTGAGAATAAATGGATCTTCAAGAAGAAGACTGATGCTGACGGTAATGTTACTATCTATAAAGCTCGACTTGTTGCAAAAGGTTTTCGACAAGTTGAAGGGATTGACTACGATGAGACCTTCTCACCCGTAGCGATGCTTAAGTCTGTCCGAATCATGTTAGCAATTGCCGCATTTTATGATTATGAAATTTGGCAAATGGATGTCAAAACTGCATTCCTGAATGGATTTCTGGAAGAAGAGTTGTATATGATGCAACCGGAAGGTTTTGTCGATCCAAAGGGAGCTAACAAAGTGTGCAAGCTCTAGCGATCCATTTATGGACTGGTGCAAGCCTCTCGGAGTTGGAATAAACGTTTTGATAGTGTGATCAAAGCATATGGATTTATACAGACTTTTGGAGAAGCCTGTATTTACAAGAAAGTGAGTGGGAGCTCTGTAGCATTTCTGATATTATATGTGGATGACATATTGTTGATTGGAAATGATATAGAATTTCTGGATAGCATAAAAGGATATTTGAATAAGAGTTTTTCAATGGAAGTCCTCGGTGAAGCTACTTATATATTGGGCATCAAGATCTATAGAGATAGATCAAGACGCTTAATTGGACTTTCACAAAGCACATACCTTGACAAAGTTTTGAGGAAGTTCAAAATGGATCAAGCAAAGAAAGGGTTCTTGCCTGTGTTACAAGGTGTGAAGTTGACTCAGACTCAGTGCCCGACCACTGCAGGAGATAGAGAGAAGATGAAAGATGTTCCCTATGCTTCAGCCATAGGCTCTATCATGTATGCAATGCTGTGTACCAGACCTGATGTATGCCTTACTATAAGTTTGGCAGGGAGGTACCAAAGAAATCCAGGAGTGGATCACTGGACAACGGTCAAGAACATCCTGAAATACCTGAAAAGGAATAAGGATTTGTTTCTCATTTATGGAGGTGACAATGAGCTAGTCGTAAATGGTTACGTCGATGCAAGCTTTGGCACTGATCCGGACGATTCTAAATCGCAAACCGGATATGTGTTTACATTGAACAGTGGAGCTGTCAGTTGGTGCAGTTCTAAACAAAGCGTTGTGGCAGGATCTACATGTGAAGCGGAGTACATAGCTGCTTCGGAAGCAGCAAATGAAGGAGTCTGGATGAAGGTGTTCATATCCGATCTAGGTGTCATACCTAGTGCATCGGGTCCAATAAAAATCTTTTGTGACAATACTGGTGCAATTGCCTTGGCAAAGGACTCCAGATTTCACAAGAGAACCAAGCACATCAAGAGATGCTTCAACTCCATCCGGGATCAAGTCCAGGTGGGAGACATAGAAATTCGCAAGATACATACGGATCTGAATGTTGCAGACCCGTTGACTAAGCCTCTTCCACGAGCAAAACATGATCAGCACCAAGGCTCCATGGGTGTTAGAATCATTACTGTGTAATCTAGATTATTGACTCTAGTGCAAGTGGGAGACTGAAGGAAATATGCCCTAGAGGCAATAATAAAGTTATTATTTATTTCCTTATATCATGATAAATGTTTATTATTCATGCTAGAATTGTATTAACCGGAAACATAATACTTGTGTGAATACATTGACAAACAGAGTGTCACTAGTATGCCTCTACTTGACTAGCTCGTTGATCAAAGATGGTTATGTTTCCTAGCCATAGGCATGAGTTGTCATTTGATTAACGGGATCACATCATTAGGAGAATAATGTGATTGACTTGACGCATTCTGTTAGCTTAGCACTCGATCGTTTAGTAATCTGCTATTGCTTTCTTCATGACTTATACATGTTCCTATGACTATGAGGTTATGCAACTCCCATTTACCGGAGGAACACTTTGTGTGCTACCAAACATCACAACGTAACTAGGTGATTATAAAGGAGCTCTACAGGTGTCTCCGAAGGTACTTGTTGGGTTGGCCTATTTCGAGAATAGGATTTGTCACTCCGATTGTGGGAGAGGTATCTCTGGGCCCACTCGGTAATGCACATCACTATAAGCCTTGCAAGCATAGCAACTAATAAGTTAGTTGCGAGAAGATGTATTATGGAATGAGTAAAGAGACTTGCCGGAAACGAGATTGAACTAGGTATTGAGATACCAACAATCGAATCTCGAGCAAGTAACATACCGATGACAAAGGGAACAACGTATGTTGTTGTGCGGTTTGACCGATAAAGATCTCGTAGAATATGTGGGAGCCAATATGAGCATCCAGGTTCCGCTATTGGTTATTGACCGGAGACATGTCTCGGTCATGTCTACATAGTTCTCGAACCCGTAGGGTCCGCACGCTTAAAGTTAGATGACGGTTATATTATGAGTTTATATGTTTTGATGTACCGAAGATAGTTCGGAGTCCCGGATGTGATCATGGACATGATGAGGAGTCTCGAAATGGTCGAGACATGAAGATTGATATATTGGACGACTATATTCGGACACCGGAATGGTTCCGGGGTTATCGGATAAATACCGGAGTACCGGGGGTTACCGGAACCCCCCCGGGGGTTTAATGCGCCTACATGGGCTTTAGTGGAGAAGAGGAGGGGCGGCCAGGGCAGGCCGCGCTCCCCCTCCCCCTCTAGTCCGAATTGGACAAGGAGGGGAGGCGGCGCCCCCCCTTTCCTTCCTCTCTCCCTCCTCCTTCCCCCCTTCTCCTAATCCAACAAGGAAGGGAGGGAGTCCTACTCCCGGTGGGAGTAGGACTCCTCCTGGCGCGCCCCCGCCTGGCCGGCCGCCTCTCCTCCCTTGCTCCTTTATATACGGGGGCAGGGGGCACCCCATACACACAACAATTGATCATTGATCTCTTAGCCGTGTGCGGTGCCCCCCTCCACCATATTCCACCTCGATAATATCGTAGCGGTGTTGAGGCGAAGCCCTGCGTCGGTAGAACATCATCATCGTCACAACGCTGTCGTGCTGACAGAACTCTCCCTCAAAGCTCGGCTGGATCAGAGTTCGAGGGACGTCATCGAGCTAAACGTGTGCTGAACTCGGAGGTGAAGTACGTTCAGTACTTGGATCGGTCGGATCGTGAAGACGTACGACTACATCAACCGCGTTGTGCTAACGCTTCCGCTTTCGGTCTACGAGGGTACGTGGACACACTCTCCCCTCTCGTTGCTATGCATCACGATGATCTTGCATGTGCATAGGATTTTTTTTGAAATTACTATGTTCCCCAACAGTTTACAGTCAATATGCTCTGCTTAAGAAGCTTCCTTGCCCTGTTCTGCACTCAATCTGCTTAGCTGAGATGGCATGCCAAGGCCGATTAGTTGCTAAAATATCCTGCCATATATTTATTGTGACGTAGATTGCCATGGTCTAGTAGCCAATCTGTTAGGTGAAATAGCTCTACACTGTTTTATACTCGATCTTTATTGCGGCGATGGCCTTCGATAGTTCGATGGCTGTGTGGTCGGCCTCATTGACTGCTGAAACAACCTGCCATAATTTTGCACTCAAATCTGTTTGCTGAATTAGCTTTACATATATTTCGTTACTTAGATCTGCTCGTCCAAATATCTTGCCATAGCTTTAGACATCGACCTAGGTATTTTTTTCTGGACTTCATAAAAAAGCATATATGTTTTTCCTGTAATATCGAGTAGAAGAACTAATTTGTATGTCTAACAGATGGACATGACTTGGATAACTTCTGCTCGAAGATTCTCCGCTGCATATGTCGAGGGGGTTGAAAACTTCATGAACTTTATCAGAGCTGAGTACGGTGGTCCGAAATTAGATGTGCTCTGCCTGTGTAGCAGTTGTATGAATTCAGTTACAAGACCCCAGTCAACTGTGCAAAATCATCCACACTTGTATGGGATGTCGGTCACATATACTAGGTGGGTTCATCATGGTGAAGCTGTGAACGTCAATGTTATTGACTACGTGGAAGCAGCAGATCACCATCTTGATCTGCCTGATGCTCAGGTGGAAGAGGAGGAGGAGGAGGTGGTGGCGGAGCCAGTGAGTTTGACCAACATTGAAAAAATGCTACGAAATGCCCGTGCATTCCGTGAACTTTCACCTGCAGAAGAAAAACGGTGGGCCCGCATGTTGGAACTGCAACGTGGCTATCACCCGAGGAAATAAGCTGTCAGTATTCTCAGCTATGTTCACCTTTCTTCAGGTGAAGACATCTGAGCGGATGACCAACAAATCATTTGATGCGATGTTGGCTGCTTTCCGCAAAGCTTTCCCAGATGCGTCTGAGCTGCCACACACCTACAGTAAAATGAAGAATTTCCTTCGTGTAGTTGGAATTGGATATGATATGATCCATGTTCATAAGAATAATTGTGTGCTGTTCCGGAAGGATTATGCCAACTTAAGTGAATGCCCGAAATGCAAATCATCAAGATGGAAAGATGGCGATGCTGTGAAGAGGATTCCTCATAATGTTCTAAGACATTTTCCAATTACACCAAGATTGCAGAGGTTGTTTCATGATGCTGAAACAAGGGAGGATGTACTGTGGAATTCTAGGAACCAGGAGTACAGAGATTAGAACGTAATGAGCCATCCATCACATGGTAGTGAGTGGAAAAGCTTTAGTCAGAAACACGAAAAGTTTGCTGCTGACCCTGGAAACATTAGACTTGGCTGAGCTTCAGATGGATTTAACCCATTTGGACACCAGAGCACCACATATAGCATGTGGCCAGTGCTAGTTATCCCTTACAACATGCCTCCAAATGTCTGCACCAAAGAATCAAACTACATGATGGCCTTGCTTACCCTAGGTCCAAAAAGTCTTGGAGAGGATTTTGATTTGTTCATGGAGCCTCTTGTGGAGGAACTTCAACGGCTATGGAGGGGTGTTCTCACTCGAGACCTATATAGCAGCCCACCAGCTGATTCCTTTCTACGTGCTATTATAATTTGGTGCATCCATGATTATCCGGCTTTGGGCACTATGTCAGGGCGAACGACACATGGTTACAATGCATGTGTTCGCTGTGACAGGAATCCACTGTCATATGCAATACTTAGCAAGATCTGTTACATTGGACACCACCATTTCCTTGCCAAGGACAAGACGCATCCTAGAAAATATCGAAGACATGTGTTCAATGCAAAGCATGAAAACCGTGATGCGCCAAAGAGGCTCACCGCCGATGAGTTGCAAGTGGAATTAGAGAAGGTCAGGCATATTACACCAGGAAACCATCCTGGTAATGGTAGCGGGAAAAGGAAGCGTGGCAGGGCAGAACAGAGATTATTGTTTACCCGCAGGTCCAGTTTGTGGGACTTGGAGTATTGGAAAGATTTGGATATGCGGCATAATCTTGATGTGATGCACATTGAGTAAAATATATGTGACAGCATTATCGGCACACTTCTTAATATTGAAGGCAAGACAAAAGATACCTTAAAATCTAGGATTGATTTGACACACCTGGGTATCAGACAGGATTTGCAGGTGCAAGATGAAGGTAAACCACGGGATATGGCACCAGCTGTGTATGTCTTGGACAAGGTAAAAAGAAAAGAATTATGTGAGGTCCTGTCACGTGTGAGATTCCCACATGGATTTGCTTCCAACCCTGAAAGGAGAGTCAGTGCAAATGGAAACAAGGTACAAGGGTTGAAAACTCATGACTGCCACGTTCTACTTCAAAGGGTTTTACCTGTTATACTTAGAGGATTGGGCCGCCCTGACTTATACAAAGCAGTTGCAGAGTTGGGACAATTCTTCCGGGAATTCTACAGTAGAAATATCAGGATAGATGCTTTGGAGCGTCTTAGAGACAAGATACCAACTATCCCATGCGACCTTGAGAAGATATATCCTCCAGCCTTCTTTGAAGTGATGCTGCATTTGGCTGTTCATCTACCTGAGGAGGCACTACTTAGAGGTCCAGTACAGTATGGCTGGATGTACCCTATTGAAAGGCGACTAGGCACTTTCAAGGGATATGTTAGGAACAGAGCTAGACTCGAGGGTTCCATTGTAGAGGCCTACATTGCTACAGAAGCGTTGACATTCTGCTCAAAATACATTGAAACAACTGATCAGCTTAGCAAAGAGGTGGATGAAGGCAATCCCGGGCTCAATGTTTTCGATTATTCTGTTCGAGTTACAGGGAAGAGTCGACAACAGGACAAACCTAAGGATTTGGACAAAATGGTTTGGTATGTGTTGAATAACTGTCCTAAGATACTACCTTATATCAAGTAAGTGCTAAGTACTGCAGCTTATACATCGTAATCTACTAAACTTGCAGCACATTCTTATATATTTAGATGTTTGACGCGATCACTATGTTGTGCAGCATCTACAAAGAGGAGTTACTTTCGCAAAATCCAAGAAACATTGACAAACTGGTTATGGCAGGATTTGCGAAATGGTTCAAGAACCATGTAAGCTTTTGAAGTGCACTGTCAGTTTTTTTAATATATTGAGTACATGATCAGCTTGTCTATTTTCTAACCATAGGTTAAGAAGATGCGGGAGGATGGGCAGGCAGTTGATGATGCCCTTTACTCACTAGCAATGGGTCCTGATACTCGGGTAAGACATTATGAATCTTGCGTTGTTGGAGATGTGCGCTACAACACCCTTGCACGAGATGAAGGCAGGAAGACACAAAACAGTGCCATCATGAGCACGGATACGTATGACAAAGAGACAACTGAAATATATGCTAACATAACAGACATTGTTCAGTTGCAGTATAACTCCAGTTTCGAGGATCATCGGTGTGCGGTTCTATTTGCTGTCGTTGGTATAACCTGTTTTCCAGGATCGCAAAACCCAGAGCTGATGATTATTTCAAATCCATCAATGTCAAGGCGGCGTACCAGACCAAGGAGCCTTTTATTTTGGCAAATCAAGCAACACAGATATTTTTCTTGGAAGACACATTTGCACGTAGCGATGACTGGAGAGTATTGCAAAGGTTTGATCAGAGGAATTCGTTTAATGAAGTTGCACAACAAGATGATGCTTACACTGCTCCTGATGTACAAGATAACACAGATGTTCCTAATATCTTTGAGAACCATCACGTCAATGACGCCGGCGAAAAGATTGCCTGTCGTGTTGTGGACATACAACAGTTGATCAAGAAGAAGCCAACGTTCGAGGACGTTGAGGACGAAGAAGAAGATGACACCGTGGGGAATTACGATTCAGACTGATACACATGGCGAAGATGTTGACGCTGCTGCTGCAGATGATGATTACATTGCTTTTGTCGTATTTGCCTGTCAGAAGACGTTTTTTGTCTACTATGTGAAATTGTGTTTGCTATGACAACTGAAACCCGACGAACATGTTGTTTAGTATTTTCCTATGAGAACATCACTTGTTATGTATGCTGATTTGTGTTTGGTGATTGTATGACAACTAAAACATGATGACATTGTTGTTTATTTGTACTCATATTGGCTGTGAAACTTGAATTTGATGACATAGTTTGCTGTTGGACTGCAATTTGCTCGACGTCTTCGAGTGAGAACAAAGTTGACCCGACAGGGCCTCTGCTAATTTATTTATTTATTACCAAAAGGGCCTCTGCTATTTATTTATTTATGAGCAAAAGGGGATACCCCCTGATTTCCGTTAATACAAATCATTAGATGTTCACAACACTACGCCCAGCCTGCAACACAGGTTTCATTTATTACTAGTTTCAGCAAAGTGCTCATGTCATAGCCACTGAATACATCACGAGTGCTACATACACTGCAAATAAATAGATAATCATCCTACAGAGCACATCGATTTTGCCCATTATCTTCACAAGCTCTTTCATCTCCTCATTGCTGTCAAGGCCGTTCAACAGCTGTTGCTTGGCCATGATCAGAGGAACTGCATCTTTAACCTTCTGCTCTACATCTTCCTCTTCTACCGTTCCTTCAGTTACTTGTCCAACACCCCAACCTGCTGGTATTGGGATTCCTCGGCTAACCAAATAATCAGCGTAGTTGCACTCCCCCAGAGCAGCAACTTCCCAGAAATACAAATCACACGAATCTACCCTTTTCTGCACGAATCAAATTGGAAGATCATCAACCAAACTATTGAAAAAATCAGCAACTAAAAGCAGCAGAACAACACTTAAACATATTATTACACTACAAAAATAGACACATCCGTGACATTTTGGGCCGAACGAAACTTTTTTCTGTCATACATATGACACTTCTATGACGATAATTGTGACAAAACCCGGTATCATCATAGATGAGGTGGGATCCTACTTCTATGACAAAAAATCATGACAGAAAATGGGCTTTTCGTCCTGGGCGGGCCGGAGACGCAGCTGCATGACATTCTTTGGGCCGTCCATGACGGAAAAAACCGTGGTAGAAGCGAGGGCGAGGAAAATTTCGGGGAGTTCCCGGTTACGGTGGGCGGTTGGGGGCCGAGCGATGCGCGTTTCTCTCGTACACGTACGCACGTGTGTGCGAGGCGTTGGCTCTAACTGAACCCGAGCGAGGCGTTGGGCTCTAACTGAACCCGAGCAATTGCACTGCAGGCTACGCGTTACTGAACCCGAGCGATCGATTGATGGCTGTTAACTGAACCCGATCGTGCGATTCTTTCGCTACTGCTGCTAACTGAAGCCGATCGATGCTGCTTCTCTAGATGAACAGTGAGCGTTGCGGAGGGGGGTGGATGAATAGTGAGCGGTGGCGTTGCCGCTGGATGAACAGGACCCCGTGGTGTGGAGGGCTGGGTCAACAGGACGACCCCGTGGAGGGCTGGATGAACAGTAGACGGTGGAGGGGTGGTTGAACAGTAACCGGTGGAGTAGCGCGCGGTGTAGGCTGGATGAACAGGAGCCCGTGGAGGCTGGAGGAGGTCGACGGTAGCCCGTGAAGGCTGGAGGAGGTCGTCGGTGGAGATGAACAGTATCTCGTGGAGTCCCGTTTTGCGGTACGCCACACCCCTCCCGATAAACAAGACCCCCGTTTCGACCGTAGCGCTCCAACACAAGTCCGTTTCGTCCGTTTTGCGGTACGCCACACCCTCCCGATGAACAGGACCCCCGTTTCGACCGTAGCGCTCCAATACAAGTCTGTTTCGTCCGTTTTGCGGTACACCACACCCCTCCCGATCAACAGGACCCCCGTTTCGACCGTAGGAGGTCCGTTTCCTCCGTTTTGCGGTACGCCAGACCCCTCCCGATGAACAGGATCCCGTTTCGAACGTGGCCGGTCGAACACAAAGCCGTTTCCTCCGTTCTGCGGTACGCCAGGCCTCGTTTCCATCGCATGTTCCGTCCAAGCCCTCCCGATGAACACGACGATGCATTCCGTTCCGACCCAGTCGGTTGGCTCCCACGCGTTCCTTTGCCTCCCGATGAACACGACGCATTCCGTTGCCTCCCCATGAACACGAGGACGACGCTGTTTCTCCGTTCTGACCCAGCCATGTACGCGAGCTCTCGCCGTACGTATGCGCGAGTAGGCGTTCGAGACCCCGCCCGTATGTACACATACGTGGCCGTATTTTCTTTCTTGCACACTGGCCGCTGTACGTACGTGTACATGCTACGTGCGCGCCTCTACTACGACACATGCGCGCCTCTATATCGACCACTATATATGTACGTACACGTTCGCGACCAGAATGACAATGCTACGTACGCTTCGACCAGGTGGGTCCCGACTGTCAGGGGGGCGAATTGTTTTTTTTTTTTTTGCTCGGACACACTTCCTTGCGTGCGAAGATGTAGCTGGTGGGTCCCAGCAGTCAGGGGGGCGAATTGTTTTGTTTTGTTTGCCCGGACACACTTCCTTGCGTGCGAAGGTGTAGCTGGTGGGTCCCAGCAGTCAGGGGGGAAACATTTTTTTGCGAAATACAGTGGCCTGTCCGGTGGGTCCCCGCTGTTAGGTGGAGGAATAATTATTTTGCGCGTAATAAGGAGGCACTTCCTTGCGGCTGCCGTGGACCCAGCTGTCAGCCTCGCCACGTACAGTACTCTTCCGATGGAAGTCGGTCGTTGACCACATTGACCACGCCGCGCCGAGAGCACCACGGCGGTGGACGACGGCGAGGCCTAGGAAGGGGACGACGCGGAGCCGGGGAAGACGCAGCAGTGGATGCCCAAGCGAAGAGGAGTACGAGGGTTCACTGGTTCGGCTGTGGTGTGAGGCTACCGTCGCCGCAGAATAACAGGGGGTGTGGGTGAGTAGAGGGATGGCCTGGCCAACGGTGGGAACAGTTGGGGGCGGTGAGGCCTCCGCGGCAGCATAGCCGGCCACAGGAGGCAGGAGCAGGCGGCACGACCGGCGCTGCTTTGGGCGGCTGGAGCAAGAAGACCAGAGGTTGAAGAAGCACTACGGCCGTTGGATGGACATCGTACGGTCACTAGAGCTAGAGTCGTTCATATTGACTAAGTTGACAAAGCCCTCCGTCCCCGTCAACTTAGTAGGCCCACAAGTCAGCCTCCCACCAAGGTGGGTCCCAGCTAGCAGGGGGAGTATTCATTTTTTTGTGCGTAATAAGGAGGCACTTCCTTGCGTGCGAAGATAGCTGGTGGGTCCGACCTGTCAGCGGGGGGCACGTTTTTTTTGCAAAATACGGTGGCACGTCCGGTGGGTCCCAGAAGTCAGGGGGGAAACGTTTTTTCGCAAAATAAGGTGGCCCGTCCGGTGGGTCCTTGCTGTCAGGTGGAGGAATAATTATTTTGCGCGTATTAAGGAGGCACTTCCTTGCTGCCGCCGTGGACCCAACTGTCAGCCTCTCCACGTACAGTACTCTTCCGATGGAAGTCAGTCGTTGACCACGTTGACCACGCCGCTCCGAGAGCACCAGGGCGGTGGACGACGGCGAGGCCTAGGAAGGGGACGACGCGGAGCCGGGGAAGAGGCAGCAGTGGAAGCTCGCGCGGAGAGGAGTACAAGGGTTCACTGGTTCGGCTACGGTATGAGGCTGTCGTCGCCGCAGAATAACAGGGGGTGTGGATGAGTGGAGGGATGGCCTGGCCAGCGGTGGGAGTAGTATGGGGGCGGTGAGGCCTCCGCGGCACCACAGCCGGCCATAGGAGACCGGAGCAGGCGGCACGACCGGCACTGCTTTGGGCGGATGGAGCAAGAAGACCAGAGGTTGAAGAAGCACTACGGACGTTGGATGGACATCGTACGGTCACTGATGCTAGAACCGTTTATATTGACTAAGTTGACAAAGCCCTTGGTACGCGCCAACTTAGTAGGCCCACAGGTCAGCCTCCGAAACGGTGCGCCCCAGATGTCAAGGGGAGGAATCATTTTTTGGGCGGCCGAAGCTAAGAATATCCGAGATTGAAGAAGAAGCACGACATCCGTTGGATAGACATCCAACGGCCACTGCTGCTAGAACCGTGTGTTGACTATATTAAGTTGACAAAGCTTTGCATACGCGTCAACTTATTTTTTTAGGGGACGCGTCAACTTAGTAGGCCCACAAGTGTGTGGCAGAGAACTTATAGCCCATTTGCGATTCGTAAGAATGTACAACCCATTTTTGAATTCTAATGGAATTTACTACAACCCATTTTCTAGCTAGGACAACGATTAATAATTTCAACCAACCGTTGAAGACAGAATTCAATTAAATTTCCCACATTTTGATGGGATCCGAAATATTTTTATCCAGAAATTTCTAGTCAGATTAAATATAAATTTGTATTACGTAAAAATCCAACGAAACATTGCGCGCGCAACAATGAAAATTTAAGATTTTCAAAATCCATAAATAATATTTTATAAACTAATTTCGTGTTTGGTGCATTTTTTTTATAGTTACTGCCCAGTTTTTATAATTACATCCCATTTATTATTTTTTAAAGCCCATTTTCCTGTTAAGCCTAATGCATCCCTCCTAGGAAAGATTTGTAGCCCAGCGGGGCGGAGAATAACAAGTTGACCTTGCCTGGGTATTCCTCAAAAAACGTATAGCTGGGCTAGCCATTTCATCTTGAAAAAATTAGTATCTAGGCTGGTTATCTGGCCTGGGCTAGACGGGCCACAGCCCGCCCACTTAATACCTTGCTCTCCTCTGAACAACAACGAAGTCATCGCCAAGAAAAACTCTGCAGTGCTCACGCCTCAAAAACACAAATACTGCTCGAGCTGCTAGGTCCAGCTGTCGGCCGCACCTTGTGCAATTCTCTCGTTTATATTGACTACATAGGTTGACAATGGTGTGGGACCGTGATGTCAGGAAACCAGGAGGAAGCAAAAAAAATAGTTGTACATAATAAGGAGGCACTTGCGTACGTACGGCTATGGCCCTAGTGGGTCCCTAGTGTCATCCAGTCAAAATAAAGTCATCTCCTGAATCCTCATGTTCGTTGACGATGTTAACAATGCTCGGCGCCACGGCGAGCGCAACAACTCGAAGGACGACGGAGCCCTACGGATGGTCTGATACAGCGCCCGCTGCTCATTCAGGAAGCCAGGATCACCGGACACCTATGAGCACCTTCGAGAAACTGAGACGGCATGAAGCGATAAGGCCGCGCTTGGGAGCTCTGGTTTATTTCAAACATGTATTAACATACAAGTGTAATTTACTCGTCATCGGAAACAACGCGTAAAATACAGGCGTAATGAAACCGAGGGCCCGAGGTCTGTAAGCAAAACCGGCGGGTTACGCGTGTAATTTGAGAGACCAGTGTATATTTTACGAGCACTGCTATATGGACGACATTACCAGACGATACATGCATGACTTGCGTATCATGCCATCCATGGGCAAGGCTGAAACAACAGCTGACAGCTGGATTAGCAATCGTCCGAGTGTCGTTCAACGTTTTTATTGTGTGTGAAGTACTTCCGATATTTTACTAGTCGAAATCGACCAACCAAGCACTTCACCCAAGACCATCTGCTTTTATTTACAAGCATCAGTTTTACAAGCGGTTTTGGTTGGAAAACGACGATCCAATCACAGCCTAATATCATGAGTTGGTCGGAAGATCATATGGTTCGTCTAACCTACCCGACTTGTCGTATAGGCTATGAATGAAACATAAGACGATGAACTTCTTAAGCACGGAAACAACAAAAGAGGATGATCTTCTTAACAAGCAAATCACTGGCATTAGATCGACATGCAAAACAATACGAAGCATTAGTCTCAGGAGGCACGGTGAACAACTCGTGATGTCGCATGCCACAACATTCCAAGCTCAACTTTGCAATCAAACACAAGGCCTGGCATTACATAGACAATATTCAGAACAAACTCTTAAAATATCTTACATAAGTCAACATTCATGTGACTATGCATCTCAGCAGAGTAAATATTTACTTCTGAACTGAAGACATGAATAGGAAAAAATGATCGACGTTGCTCACAGCAAAGGGAATCCCACTCAAAAATATCAAATGCATGTCTTCTGGCTAACATCAATCAGCAAAAAATGACAAGGTTTTCCAATTCCAATATATTAAACTAATGTCAACTTTGACAAGCTTTTCCCATTCAAAATATGTAATGCCTATGATTGTGGAACGGGCAGGGTTTGTCATCAGTTTGTCATCTGATAGTCCGGTGGCTCAAGGTGACGACGAATGATTAAAGAACCATTCGATGTATTGTGCATGATGAAGTATTATTATGGAGGACATGAACAATCTGAACATTTTGTGCAGTTCCACTAAAATCAAGCTGAGCATCCCTGTGGATTTCGTATTTATATGCTGCCAAAAAACAAAGACACATCAACACACACATGGATATTGGCCCCAGTGTCAACCCACCAATCGGTGGACTAACAAACTGAAAGTATGGTAAACAGATTACCATACCCAGATGCCCCATCATTGTTGCTTGGAGTGACATTGACAGACTTGGAGTCCTGTCCTGGCTTCTTGGTACTTGTTTGGGAACTTGTTTGCCCAGTGTTCCTCTGAACCACAAGTAAAGCAGCCATCTCTGTAGACTAGTCATGTCACCAGCGTCTAATAATACTCTCTCAAGCTTCTCGGTCATTCCTTCTGTAATGTAGCGCAAACAATGACTGCTTCTTTCTTCAAAGTGGAACGACCAACTGGACCCAGTAATGCAGCAGTTTGCCTTGGACACATTGGCTCCTTTTGTGCAGTTCAACTAAAATCGAAGTCGGAATAAAACCGAGCTTTAATTTTGATATCCCTATAAGCAACAATAGGTATAAGGGAAACAATTACTGAGAAATAACGATTGATGACTTGTACTCCCAGAAGAAAATCATCTACTGATCTACCTTATCTTAATGGGAAACAAAGCAGGAGAGTAGCAATTCTCCATCAGTGTGATTCATTTATATTGACTGAGACATTATCTTAACAATGCCTTGTTTCAACATGTATAAAGAACGACAAAGCAGAAAAGTACAATTCCTAAAACAATGCAACTGATTCATTTTAACAGAGACATTATCTTAACAACACCTTGGTTAAACATGTAGAAAGAACTACAAAGCAGGATAGTGCCATTCCTAACAAGTGTTGCAGTTTTGAACTAAGATTCAGTAGTTAATTAATTCTGAGAGTGGCATTGCTTAATTTTATCAGTGGCATTAGATTAACGAAAAGCATAAACAGTTCCATGGGAAAGGGGCGCAACAACACCATGTGCTTCCATCTACTTATAAAGGGGGTGATGCAGAGTTTGTTGTAACAAAGCAACAAGCATCATGTCTGGGTTGGTACCATTTTTGTTCACTACTTAATGGGAAAAGAGAGCAATACAATAGCTTCAATTCAACATTTATTTAAAACAGTACCAATACAAGTAGCACAGCATCTCAAAACACACTGCACGATCATGTGGATGAAGGCAAGTACCAACCTGTCATGACGCACACAAGATCACGTACGAATCTGCCAACACGAATAGGAAATCCAATCTCGTTTTGTGCAGTTGCACTGAAATCAAGCAAAGTGTTTCGCGTAGCGAAGCAAAATGTCGCAATAGCAACAAGTTGAATAGACCCCTGTTTTAACAGAGGCAAAAAAGGAAACAATTACTTGCCGATAAAGGAGGATGAAACAAACGGTGACAGAAAGAAGCATGTAACTTATCTTGGATGGAAAACAAAGTAGGATAGTAGCATTTCTAAAACGGTTGCATTGATTCATATTAATAGAGACATTCTCTTAAAACAACATTCGTTAAAAAATGTAATTTACTTTTAACAGTGGCATTGCTTCAATTTTTCGGCGGCATTCTTAGATTAACAACAGCAAAATAGCTGTATGGGACATGCCAGCACCATGTGCGTCCACACGTATAAATGGGTGATGCAGAGTATGTAGCCAAGCAGCATATATGCGTTGGTCCCATATTTGTTCTCTTTGAACCTTTTTCCTATGTGAGGGCAGCAAATCTAGTCCTGCACAAACTACCTGACCCCCAAGTTTCTTTCCCTTTTCAACAAAGAGACCGGTTCCTTACAGATGTGTGTACTGGGTTACCCCCTTTTTCCCTTTTCGACCAACAAAGCGGCTGGATAGCCAGTCTATACTACTTTCCGTCCCTCCTTTCCTCATTGAACCACGTCCTAGATTCTTGCTCCAGCCCACCGCACCCTTCTTTCCTCTTTGAACCAATACCTAGATTCGACTACAGATTGAAAAAGATCCACATGCAGCTAGAGCAACGACGGTTTCAAAGAAACTTATACCTTAGGGTCGTCGGGATATGGCAAGGCGTGCGGCGGGAGGCCGGATCTGCCCACACTATGTACGGCAGCGAGGAAGAAGGGGTCGATGGCCCTCCCGCACAGGCGCTGGGTGAAAGAGAACAGCGCAGCCGGCAGTGGATTGCCTCCCTCGCCGAAGGCGATAGAGTGAACGCTGCACCTCCTCCCCTTCCCGGTGCGACGGGATACGGATGCCTCCTTCACCAGCTGTGAGGGGGGAGAGAGAGACAAGAGGCCAACGCAGTCTTGTTTAGATCTGGTGAAGAGGGACATTGAATATAGCAAACCCTAGCAAATGAACGCTGAGCCTCCAGCGTGTATATATATATGTAGTGCGGCGAGAGTGTGGAGAGTGCAAACCCTAGCGAACAAGCGCTGAGGCTCCAGCTTATATATATACTACTGTAGTACGGACTGAGCTCCGGTGCCTTCACTGCACCTGGTTTTGGCTGTATGACAGGTGAGCCAGCCACATTTTGGGCCCACCTGTCATAAACCCAAAGGCAGGTGCACTAAGTCAATGAAGCTGCGTCCATATAGTACTCTCGTGTATATGACTAATATATAGTGGAGTGGTTTTCTTATTCTCTCCATAAAAATCGTTTTAAATTGTGTAAGTACAAAACGAAACTCTTTATTTAACGTACAGTGAAGAAAACTACTGCTACTTCCGATGAACTAACGATCCACACGTCCTGGTCGCACTTCCTGTCCTTCACGTGCGTTACACTACCCTCCCTTAAGTGAACATCCACACATGCGCCAAATTATCGGAAACGTGTGAGAGTGTGTACAAATAAAGAATTTTAATTTCAATTATCGAAAAGGTTTGAGAGTATTACAAAGTTTGACTTCAGTCAAATCTATTATGCGGAGTAAATAAAAATGGAGGGCTACTATGTCCATCCGGGTTTTTAGTCCACACCATTTTTTAAATCAAAGTTAATAGCTAGACAAATAAAATTACAGGGGAGCTGGAGACAAAGTTGTGAGAAGGCTTAGAAATCAATACAAAACTTATGCTCTTAGTACCAACGTCGATCCTTCTTCGAGGAAACATTTGGTTCATAGCCAATTATGTGATAAAATTGCACCAACGTGAAAGACGACTGCGTCTCCAACGCAACCAAGGTGACCAACGCAACCAAAGTGAACTGACGAAGGATATCATCTTTGTGCGTAACAAGCAAAGAGCACTGATGGAAGACAGCGTGTTTTTCATTGAAAATCGATCAGCTTCACCAGCCGACGCAACCATGAGGCGCAACCAAGAGCATTGATAGGTCATCGTGGTGATGCATCATCTATTTGGCATCAAGTTTGGGTGAGGCACCTATGAAGTTCGACAAATCCTCACTGTGGTCTGTTTCTTCTTAGTAATCAAGCTCGAGGAAGGAACAACCACGTGGCAGAGGACAGTGAGGCGGAACAACAATCGCCATCCAATTTTGTGCAGTTCCACTAAAATTGAGGAAGACATGCTCGTGTATGGAGATACGCATCGCTGTTTCCAAAAATATAAAAAAAGGATATAGTGTTGTTACTTTGTTTTACAAGATTAGCAACGACATCTCAATTGTCAATAAGAATTAATGAAAAGTACACCAACTAAGAGAAGCATCATAATTATCTTGATGGGAACTAAACCAGGATACCCGAGAAAAAAAAGCATTTCTTCATTTAACCATTGATAGTACTACCACCATATGGACAATGACCGCACAACCACCATGTACTTTTTGTCAATACAACATGTATACCTCCACCGAGGCATAAATCAGGACAACTTTTCGAGTGGCATTTCCTCTATAATAGTACTAGTAGGTGATGTTGGACCAGCCGACGAACCCTAGCTACTATACATGGGGAGCTGGGGAGTAGTCGCATAGAAGAAAACCCGCACGCAGCGACCTGGGGAGCTGGACCAGTACAAGAAGTTATACCTCAGGTGGGCGAGACGTCGTTTAGGCGGGCGGGCGGGATCTGCCCACATGACGGCAGCGAACAAGGGCGCGGAGGATCTTCGTCCGCGCCAGCGCCGACTCCGAGAGGACGGTGCGCATCGGCTTCCTCCATCGCCGACGGCGAAAACGTCAACGCTGCACCTCCTCACCTCCCGCAGCGGACAGGATACGGCCGGATCTGTGACCACCGGTGAGGAGAGAGATAGAGTGGACTGTCATCTTGTTTTGAAATGGAGAGGGTGAGAGAGCGAGACGCGAGAAACTCTATCAAACAAGAGGCTATAATGGAGTAAAAAAATCTCTCCATAGCAGTGGTTTTAAATAGAATACGCGCGTTCCCGGAAAAAAGAAACGAAAACTGGCGGACAATTTTTTAACGTACCAAGAAAGAAAACTCGATCAAAAACACGCCCCCGCTTCCAGGTCGCGAGAGTCGTCGCGCACACACACATAGACATAGACATGCATATCCGTGTTTACGTAAAATTCCATTTCCATCTCCATCTCCATCTCCAATCATATTTGTCCAACTGGCACATTATTTACGTTGTTAATTATATACGCAGCAATATTAACGTACATCATCTCTTGTTTGCGGACGTCCGGACCGCTGCCACGGCCGGTCCTGACCAACCCGAACCCTCTTCATCACCCGTGCGTGCTTCCCGCCCTAAAAGGTCAGTGCCGCATTCATGTCCGACCATAGCGGACGCGACCTCTCACTGGCGCCGGCATTGAAGCGGCGCGCCGGCCGAGAGAGCGTCGCCCACGCTGCTTCCTGGTGCACGCGACTGCTCCACGTTCAAAGGTCGCAATAGCCGGCTACAACATGCATGTAAAAAGTTCTTGGGAGTCCGTGCTACAGCTAGTTGTCCTCCCCCAACTCGTCAATCTCTTCCAGTAGTGCTAGTACTCCATGGCGCGATCCATCGACAAGCAGGCAGGAAAGTTATCGTATACTCGGTTTGCGGTGAGTGGCATGCCGAGCGACCGTGTGGGGTCGAGCCGTGGAGGAGGGTGAGACACGAACACAACAGGCGTGATTTAAATGTTAGTTCTGCTCGATGGCACGATCCAACGAAACGAAACGTTGGTTTCTCTCCGTTTCCATTTTTTCTCCGGAAAAACGGAAACTTTCCACTCCATTTTCATTCCTATTCCAAGGTTGCCCCGTTACAACATTCCATCAAATACAAAGGAAGACTAACACGCATGCTGATGCATCTCAATGATTCACATATCATAGCCAATATTTACTTCACAACTAAAGACAAAAGTTATGAGAGCGTGTATGAAAGAAAAACTACTGATGGGGTCACTACGACTTAAACCCTAAACCCTAAACAGGATTTAATTTCCTGGCCAGGTAGAACCTGTCGAAGGAAAGACGGCCGGCACCCTCGGATCATACGATACTTTTGTGCAGTTCCACTAAAATCGACCTGAGCATCCCTGATGGCAAAGATATTGAAGAAGTGTGATTAGAATAATAGTACTGGCACTAGTTCATGAGACATAAACTCATCACAAGTAGAAGCCGGTAGAAGTAGAGAAAGATCGACATGGAGATGGAGCTACGGCAGTGGAGCAAGCCAGCTCCAAAAGGAAGATGGACTACCTGGGACGTCGGGCTGTAGCTAGAAGGGCGGTTGGGACGCGGCATCGGCCCATACCGCGGTGACCCCCGATTGGGACGCACCGACTGTGGGTTTTCTCCCTCGCCGATGTCGACTGCGTCTACGCAGAACATTGTTCCCTTCCCCCAGCTGCGGGATCAAGCCCGTCGTTCTATGCTTGTGAAGAGAGCAACCTAAGCAAGCAGGCTTGTAGCTTAGGCTCCTGCTAGTGTAAATATAGTGGTTTTCTTTTTCTCTCCATATCAACCATTTTATATTGCGTACGTGTCATTGAAGAGTGAAATGATGGTTGCTTGTTCCGACTAACTTACTGTGTGATTTGACTGCTCCTTAGTGGCCCCTACATGTACCCCCCCTATGTGTATGCAACAGTCACACGTACACATGGATGCAAAAACGCGCGCGACGCCCTAATGCATGCATGTCCGAGCACACGACGGAACACACACGGTCACGCTCAAGTGCTTAACCTACACGTGCATGCACACACATACTCAGTTAGGGTGAGCTAGTGACCGTATAAACACCGGAAAATATATATATTGAGCGCAATGAGCGTATTATGAAGTCCACTGACCGTATTTTTACAAATATACAGTGACAGACAGTGTATTTATATTGTTTGAAATTAATCCATATTAACCGGAGAGGAGGCACTATGGACTAGCATTACTTTGTTGTGTCCCGTCAACTTGACGAACGAGGAGAAGGTTGCAGGACGGGAGAAACTTGCGCGCGGTGGCTCGCAGGACAAGGAGAAACTTTTGACTAATGCAAGCTCTCCCTCGCTCAGGCGGTGGACGTGCAACAGTTAATTCGGTTTAGATTGCCAGAAGCATACACTATACTACTAGTACTTTTATTGTTCGACTTCCCGAATAGGCGAACAGCCAAGCACAAAGTTTACTAGTAGTACTAGTACTACTACTATAGTCTATAGAGGTATGTACTATACTAGTACTACTAGGAACCGGATGGAGGAGCGTCTGCACTCTTATTATAATTTTAAAATGTGATAAAGCAATCTTCAACACATTTGTTTCTCTTCGAGGGTTCTCGCATGTGATAATGGAAGTTGATTGCATGGAACACTCGCCACAATTCTCGCTTAATTTTGGCTCATATCCTGTTACAAATAGGAGCGCTCGGTAATATTTCCTCTTTTCTTGTTATTCAGCATGTAAGAGCATCTCCAATAGCATGTCTATATGGATGTCTATACTCATTTTCCACGACGTGAGCCCAAAACAGGCGTCCAACAGCTTGTCTATATGGTCGTCTAAATATACACATCTTCTAAACCAACCTCGACAATGTCCACGCCTGGACAATGTGAAGGCGTCGTCTAAATTCAGCTGTAGTCATGATTTCTTTCTCTCCCCGGCGACGGCCCACCTATCATGGTCCCTGTATATAGACATTCTGATGCAAAACTGGACGTGTATATGAGGGAATCTTTTTAGACCATTGTATATATGAATATATAGACATCCAAATATACACATGCTATTGGAGATGCTCTAAACAGGTCAGCAAACCTTGCGGCGCATCTTGGTGCGAACCGTGCTTGTTGCACTTTGAATGTGGCCGAGAGCTAGCTAGATGAAACACCTCGCTTCCTACTTCTTTTTTTGCGGGGTACCTCACTTCCTAGTGACCAGTGTCTTGGTGGATCGTCCTAAGAATGCTTATATATGAATAAAGCTCTCTCATTTACCCGCAAAAAATATTAAGCCATATTAATCAGAAAGGAGGGAGTATGGACTAGCACTACTTTTTGGTGTGTCCCGTCAACTCGCAGAACGAGGAGAAGCTTGCAGGACAAGGTGAAGCTCGCTTACGCCTTTTGACTAATGCAACCTACCCTCGGTGGACATGCATCAGTCCATTCGGTGTTAGATTGTCAGAGGCATACACTGTAGTACCCAACATGCAGAGTACCATCATTGTTCGACTTCACGAAGAGGCGAAGAGCCAAGCGCAAGGTGTAGTAGTACAAGTAGTACTACTACTAGAACCGCATGGTGGAGCGTCTGTACTCTTATTTTTTAATCTCTGATAAAGTACACGTTTATTCCGGAGAAGGGCAGAAAACGGCATCCCAACATGTAATGATGATATCGATCAACCAACCATGCTCGAATATATCTTGGCCTCCGTGCGAGCCCGTCTGTGTGTTCTCGCTCCTCGTCTCTCTCAAGGAACGGCGGATTGGCTCTTTGCCGTCAATTGAGATCAGTTTGCTCACACTCCTGTCCCACATGTCAGTGATATGCCAAGAGGAGGTGCGTTGACCGACTGGCCATACGCGTACTTGGTTTTGCACCTTCATACTACTCCTCCCTCCGTCACAGTTTACAGGGCACGCTTCATTATGATGCATTTCTCTCAATGCATTTCCACCACCAGAGAGACTTTAGACGCATTTGGTTTAATGCTCAATTAATTAGGGCGTGGTAACCGCAATCAAGTCCACAATTTTCTCTCGATGTACTACTACGGAGTGGAGCCTTCCACTATGTAGGCCAAGAGGAGGTGCCAAATCTACTTCTGCACAATTTGGCACCGGTGCCCTCCATAGCCCATGCGGTGCTATAAAAAATATTGTGGGAACCGGAGCAAGTGCTGGCACCGATGCCCACCTCCAACATGACAATAAAATACATTAAACTGTGCACCGATGCCCACTTCCAGCGCAAAGGATCGAGGGGGAGGTTGGCTTGCTCGATTACTTTATGTACGTGCGGGTCCCGCTTTTCTACGGGCTGTAAACCAACGGTGTGAGGAGGTGCCAATTTTTTTCCTGAGGGCATCGATGCCCAATCTACTATATTTTAATGCACCAGGCACCGGTCACATAGTGGAGGGCCTAAGTGCATGCATGTGTGTACCCGGGGTGGAAGCACTGCATGCATGTGTGTACGCATTATTCCCTCTAGTAATAGACGCCGTGCTATAACTACCAATGCTATTTTTCAGGCCGATCGCTAGTCGCCTTGGTCCCACATATTTTTTTCTTTTTTCTGAAGCGCGCTCTATAAACAGTGACGGATGGAGTAGTATGAGCGGATTCAAAGAAGAGCGTATTGATGGTTGCTTCTTCCGAGCAACTTACAGTGGGAAAGGTGGGGCTTATGATTTGACTGATCATTACTCACTATTAATGCGGCGCAACGACCGGGCTGAGTCTCCCATGCGGTTGTGCACTACCCCCTCGGTTCTTAAATATACTCCGGAGTATTTGTCTTTCTAGAGATTTCAATGAGTGACTACTCAAATATTTGTCTTCTTAGAGATTCAAATGGACTACTACATACGGATGTATATAGACATATTTTAGAGTGTAGATTCACTCATTTTGCTCCGTATGTAGTCACTTGTTGAAATCTCTAGAAAGACGAATAGAGTGTTTAGGAACAGAGGGAGTACACATACGTACGAAGCAAAATGAGTGAATCTACACTCTAAAGTATGCCCATTTGAAATTTGTAAAAAGACAAATATTTAGGAACGAAGGAGTATAATTTTGTGCATGGCACATGGACCCGAATGCTGAAGAGGCTTCTGGCAATCCTATCAAGCTTCCATCATTTGTTTACACTAGCAAGATGCCCGTGCATTGCATGGAACATCAAGATGCATTTAACACCTATTGTGATTGACCCATGCAAAAGTAATTCATGTGTAAAAACTAATGATATCTCGAGAAAGAGGAGAGGTAAGGTGAGGATGAGTGGGGCGTGGTGGTGATTGGTGGTCGGACTGAGCAGAGGCATGGGGATGGACGATGCCGGCAATGGCCACCATGCCAGATTATTCCAGAGGCTTCTTTTTTTAATTGATCAATGATTAAGTTGTGGGAGATAAGGATGAACGAGGCAAGACCTTATCTGCAAATGTAGAGAGAGGTGCGGGTATCTTTTTGCAAAATTGTCATAGTTTGCTTCCTATCCGTCAGATATAGATCGGACGGTCTATATTGCAAGATGGCAGGCACACCATCATCACCAACTCGGTTTTTTTATAAGAGTAGAGATAATTGACGTACTATACAAATAATTTTCCAACGACATGAAATTGTACAATGGTGTGAGCTTTCAGCTTTTGTTTCGTGTGTCTTGCCATCGATGCTCTTTCGGAAACAATAAAAAACAAACTTGCTTGCTAATGCATGTCAATTATTAGCAGATCAGAGCTAATAATTACATCACAACTGAAGATAGAGTTGTGAGAAGGTGTTAAATTAAAATTGATCCATGCTTTCATTGGCAGCAACGACCCCCAGCTCTGTCTAAATCAACAAGGCATGTTGGGAAAAAAAGTAGCTGTCTGGAGCATGCAACATTCCGATCATTTTGTGCAGTTCCACTAAAATAGAGCTGAGCGTCCCTGTTCCAAAGATATTAAGTGTGATTACGATAATAGAGGATTGCTGATGAAACAATAAACACACAAATAGAAGCCGGTCACCTTTCCAGTCTCTCTTAAGACTGACTAGTTGGAGAAGATTAGGCTCGGAGTTGGATGAGGAGGATAGAGCACAACCAATCTCCCTTTGTGCAGTCGCACTGAAATGTAGAGACGTTGCCCGTGTGACATTTTAGTACAACCGCACAAAACACTCTTAAGAAAAAGTGATTTGTGCCATTCACGAAAATGTCGCAATAGCAACGAGGTGAAATGGATAGCCCTGTTTCTAAAAAAGAGGTAGAAAGGAAACAATTACTGGCCAATAACAGTTGATGACACATGCGACGACAAAAAAGAAGCATATTCCTTGTCCTAAGGGAAGATAACAACACGGTTGTGTTTGTCTTAAACGGTGTGAGGATGAGATTGCAATATGGAAAGTATGCCGGACGAGCTACGTTTTGGGCAAAGAACTATGGAAGATCCACATGCAGCGACGTGGGAAGACGGGCAATGGAGCAAGGCCGGAGGGGATACCTGGAGGTCGTCGGGATGTAACTAGGTGAGCGGCGGCGGGCGGAATCTGCGAGCAGGTGGCGTAGGCCCTGCCGCGCTGGAGCTTGGTCAGAGAGAACGACGTGTACCGCAGATCGAGACGTGCTGCCTCGGCGCCGTCGAACGGAGAAACGATGCACTTCCTCCCTTTCCCCTGGCGGACGGGATGCGGCCGGATCAGTGACCAACGGTGAGAGAGAGAGGCCACTGCACTCCCTTTCCCCCGATGGACGGGATGCGGCCGGATCAGTGACCAACGGTGAGAGAGAGAGAGAGAGGCCACCGCAGCCTTGTGTGAGATACTCTGAAGAGCGACAAACCAAGCAGGCAGGCTCCATTGTATATAGTTGAGCAGACTACCTTTTTCTCCATAAAAATCATTTTATATTCTGTGTACGTGCCATTGAGCGCTATAACTTTATTTAAAAATAACGCGACAAGGCGTCAAGTCGAACTTTGTTTCGTGCACGCGTGGTACACGACCTCCCTAGGTAAACAACCGCTACATGCGTTCAAATTAGCACGTGGGCTGCCATTTCGTAAAGAAATGACCTCCACCGTGTACCCGCGCGGGTGTGGCTGGGCACGAAGCGTGAGTACGTGCACGGTGCACCTATTCTCTTCTTGTATACATACACCACCTACGTGGGGTTGTGTGAGAGAGATACAAACCTAGAGAGATATAGTGTGTGGGTTCTTGAGAGTTTTTTTTTGGGGGGTGGGGGGGAGTCAATCAAAAAATGTAACATATGCAATGTGTGTGAAATAGAGTCCTGGATATAACATATATATAGAGGGGGCGATCCACGAGAAGAGAGTGGAGGTATCATCGGCTTGAGGTGTCCATAGAATCGAAGAGAGGGATGATGTGTGTGTGCGCGCGCACGCGATCGATAAAGAGTGCCATCGAATTTGTGTGTGCCCACGTCAAAGATATAGAGTGGCTGGCCTACTGGAACGTGAGAGGGGACATGTGCAGTTTGTCTCTGTGGCATGGATACCTACCTGCAGCACTCGACTATCGGTGTGTGGTGGGGGAAGAGGGAGGCCCAATTAACTATAGAGGTACAATGGCTGGTATATGTGTGGAGGAGGAGAGAGGCCTACCTCATGTATTAAGGAGATCGATCTGCCTCATGTATTAAGGGAGATCGATCGGCATCCATGCATATGTGCAGGAGAGGAATAAGGTTGGGAGAGAGACAGAGCTAGAGTGTTGGAGGGGGTGGTAGTGGAGTTGCTTCTAACAAATGGTGGGATAGGCTTGCTAGACAAACGGAGGGCACGCCCGCAATATCAATAAGAGAGGAGATGGCTGCTTGTTGTCTGTGCACGTGCGTGTGAGAGACGGGTCAGGAGGCCTGCACGAATGATGAGGGGGGACGATATGGTTTTGGTAAGCAGATGTAACTACATAGGAAGATCAATCGCCCTTTGTTAGAGAAAGGAGAGACATAACTTGTGAGGTACGTCGATCGATGGGGGGATAGTTAAAGTCGATCTAGGTATATGTTGGGAGATCGATCGGTATACATGCATGTGTGTGTTAGAAGCAAATGAGGCACGAGGAGAAGGATAGAGAGAGAGGGATGCATCTAGGAGGTGGTACGAGAGGCATACTATATCGAGGGGGAAGGAGTGTCTGAGTACGAGATCGATGAAAAGAGTGGTGGGAGTGAGGCATGGACAGTGACAAGAGAAGAGGGGAAGCTTGTGTTTGTGCTAGGCACGCCTGGCTAGAGAGGCATATCGATCGATGTGTGCCGTAAAGAAGGAGCCGGGGGCCCTAGACACACCGTGGGTGAACGACCTAAAATGAAAAGATGAATTTGCACGATGGAGCTAGAGAATGTTGTGGGAGGGTGAGAGGGATGCGGGCATGTGCATGCACGAGGGAAAGTTAGCGCTAGCTACAAAGATAAGAGGGTTCTGTGGGTGTAAAAGACGAATAGAGATCATATATACTTCATTATAAAAAGCGAATTCAGATATTTGAAGAATTTATCATAGTGTTTTAAACCGACGCATGTGTGAATATATATAACGGTGATACACATGGTGTGGTTATGAACATGTTATACTACATATAATATATTTTATCTCTACTGTTATAAAAAAACGGAGTTGTTGATGATGGTGTGCCTGCCATCCTGCAATATAGGTCCTCTGATTTATATCTGGCGGATAGGAAGGAAACTATGGCAAGTTTGAAAAAAGATACCCACACCCCTCTCCATATTTGCAAATTAGGCCCCTTGATCATGTTGATGTTCTGTGGAACGCATGGGCATCTTGCTAGTACTACGTATAATACATAGAACATTGATTATAATTTGGGCTAATGTGTGGCTTTTGCAGCTCAGGTCTAAATACTTGTCATAATGTAGGGGGCGGGGCACTATACTTTGTGTGATAAACACGGTGTACGTATGGAACATGGTTTAGATTATGAATATATAGTTAGTACATCAAATGTACTATTATTTGGAATCAACATCAAGTGTATTCAAAAAATAGAATTCGAGTTCATGTAGTACACATAGTTCATATCTATCTCTATAGTAATCATGTGGTGTGTTATTAAGGTAATACACGAATGATGGTTGAAGTTGGCAACAATCATTATTGTAGATTCTTATTGAAATAGAGAAACGAATTCAAATTTAGTTCGAATTGCAGCGGTAGTATAGACATTTGGAATGCACTAAAATGTTGGTATGAGTAGGTTACATGCATTATACAGCAAGCGAAAAAATTTAATCGGACATAACATGGATTCATACTCCCTCCTTCCATCTATATAGGGTGTAATGAGATTTTTAAGACCCCCTTTGACTATTGACAAGATTAATAGTACATGACATGCACAATGTGAAAATTATATCATTGAAAGAACCTTTCACAGACGAATTTAACGGTGTGCTTTGTGTAAGTTGCATGTCATATATTATTGCTCTAATATTTGGTCAAAGTTAGCATCGAAAAACGCATTAGGCCCTATATAGATGGAAGGAGGGAGTAGCTTTGAATAGCATTTGTATAGTAAAACGGCGCAAGACTCTCTCTTTCTGTGGTGTGAATAGTTTTATCATTTTCTTTTTGGTTGAGGGAAGTGCGAATTGATTTGGTACGTACAAGTACAATATTACTACACGTTAGGCTTGTCCCTAAAATTCAACCCGTGTCTTGTTATATCCCAAAAATTCAGATATCGTGCTCCCAGAACTGGCGCCTTCACAACCTGCGCCTTGCTATCCCGAAATTACAGCGCGCGCGAAAACTCCCTCCAGCTGCCAAATCCCGACACGCGAAATCCCCCTTCTAACCCTGAGCCGAAAGGGCCACTAGTTCAAATCGGTGGGGGGTACTTTTGTAACACACCCTACATTTTGGACAAGCGCGTCCCTAAGTCATGCTTCACCCCCGCCTATCGCCCCCTTTTCGCCATTCGAAATCCCAGGCCGCCATAACCTCTCCGCTCCAGCCGCGAAACCCCACCCTCCTCCGTCCGCCACCTTACTGCTGCCCAGCCGGAGCCTCTTCCCCGACGACGTCGTCCACCGCAACAGCTCGACGTCCCTCATCCACCTCCTCGGATGAGGATCCGTCGTCCATCTCATCGTCCCGCCAATTCAGCCGCCCCGTCTTCCACCTCCAAGGAGCTGCTCCGACGATCGCCTCGTCTATCGCGGCTGCTCCATCCCCACAGCACCGCCTTAACCTACTCCACCGGAACCGCAGCATCCTCACCGACTCCTCGGACGGAGCCGAGGCCTACTCGGCGCCACCAAAGAGGTTGTACACTCATTGCATCGCAGCTTCTCCTTAACTCGACCTCCCGGCGACGACGGTGCTCCATCCCGCACCCCCATGGAGCGGCTACCTTGAAGCCGGTGCCGCGGGCAACATCTCCACGGCGGCTCTCCCCCAGTGCGAGGCCCCTTCGGCGGCGGCGTCCATACCAGCCGGATCTGCTGCTGCTGCTCCGGCTCTCGCTCGCTCGCTCGCTTGCGCTGCTGCTGCTGCTCTGGCTCTTGCTCGATCGCTTGCTCGCCCAGCTGCTGCTGCTGCTCTCCCCCTCGCTCGTGCTGCTGCTCTGCTCCGATTTAGCCACACTTCAGTCGACTGAATCGACTTTTGGGTCAGTCGATTTTCAGGGGTTGGGGGGGACTCGCCGGAGTTAAGTAAGAACCACCCGCAGCGGGGATGGGGGCTCGCCGGAGAGGTACCCCACTATCTATCTTAGGGTTCAGGGTGGGGGCAGGGGGCCTTGAGGGCTGGCCGGGGCGGCGGTGGGGAGTTGTTTCGGGGCGGCGAGGCGGCCCTGGGGCCGGCGGTTCGTCCGGTGGTGGCTGGCGGCTCAGGGGGGTGCAGGTTGAAGATGAACTGCAGGCCCTTCCTAAACTACATGTCAAGTGCCTCTCTGCTACCATTGCGTTCAGTTTCGACAGTAGCATTCAGATTCCACAGTAAATTTCAGTTTCGACAGTTAAGTTCAGAGTCAACAGGTTTTACCTCATCTGTTGTAGTCAGGTGGTTTTTGGTGATGTAAATTTTACATCCATTTTACATCATCTATTGGAGATGCTATTAGAATCCCACTTGAGATTGGCGATGTCTGTCTTGCTCTGCTTCAGCCTTGACGTCTTACGGCTCACCGGAGCTGCTCCAACGATAGAACGATCCATCACAACAGAGCAGTGCCCTGGACGCCGTCTACATATTCCTCAGATCTTCCTCCACACCTCCGACCGCCACCTCTGCCTCAACTGCTTCAGCGACCAACCCAATGATGCTGAGGTCGACATGGCTACGGCAAAGAGGTTGTACACTTGTTGCATCACTTATTACTATACATTCACGTCGATCCATTAGGGCTATTTTGGTTCAACGGAAAAACATAGCAATAGGGAATTTTCCAATGGCACTCTACTATTCAATTATTCATGCATTTTGTTGAAAGGAATGAAGCAGAACATCCACCTGGACCTACTTTTCAAAATCCTATGCATGAAAACAAGACCAAGTGCATTAGTGCCAGAATAACATTCTAACTGTACATGCTTTCATATGGTTTCACTTTATTTTGGCCATGTTTCTTTGCATTCCTCTGCTCTTCCAATTCATGTAAACCAAACACCCAAGTTGACAGAAATCATGTGTTTACAAATGCTCTGTTTACCATGTGCATTTTCCTATCCTATTCCGGTGTTTTTCCTATCCCTGCGTTTTAAGAATCATGCAAGCCAAATGAGCCCTTACAGAATTACTTCAGTTACAGGTACGTGTCGAAGGGAACTTTGTGTGGTTTGTCCTGCTCCTGCCGCGACGTCGTCCACCTCACCTGAGCTGCTCCATCGACAGAAGCATCCACCAAACCAGACATCACGACTCCTGACCGTCTTTTGCCGCCTCAGATCTCCTTCCCTGCCGCCGGCACCCACCGCAACGGCATCACCATCATCGACTCAGCAGAACCTGAGGAGTACACGGGTCCACAAGAGAGGTCGCACTCTTTTGTTTCTGCTTATGTTATGCATTGCTTAAACTTACCTGCTACTTTATCGTCATGTTCAGCTCTTGGACTCCCAAGTCAGGTCCAAATTAATGTTCAAACTTGAGTTCTAAATTAGTTGTGGGGCACATATCGAGGCAGCAATGAATAGTATGTCTGTCTAATATCTGGTTCACCTAGGGTATGCCTATGTTGTTCATCTTGGGTGGGAAACAAATAGTAAAGCAATCATCATCTATCTTTTTATTAATTTAAAGCAATCATCAGCCTGCTATCATTATTTTTGGATCCATCCACTGGTTGTTACCATCACTCTAAATTTCTGCATGCTCTCCTTACATAATCTCACCATATTTTTTTTCGTATGCATGTCAGATATTGTACACATTCATGCTGAACATGTAGAGAAAAAGAGAAGAGTTTTGCGCGGCAATACAATGTCATGCAGACATCACTCCATGGTGGGTTCAATGGCAAACCCTCCCCACCCCTCTCCAGATTGTAATCCAGAGGAAGATATCTGTTCTGAGGCGGATTCAGACGCCGCTGACCACTCCTATTTACCCCCCAAGGTGTTTGCTCTACCTTGGCATGATGATGTTAGTCATATCATGCATATGTTGCCTTGCAGTGCCTACTTTTGACATCATATATGTCATCTGCTTAGTTTAGACATGTTCTGTAATGCCACCTGTTTAGTTTCTATATCATATATGGGAATTATGCAGTCTCATGTCTTTTAGCCAGCCGTAATATATGTGAAATGTGCAATGCCATCCTATTTAACCAGGCATCATATATTTGAATGATATCTTGCCCATCCTTTTCTTCATTACATTTCCATTTGTCGACAATGTTTGTACATTAAACTACTCTTCCTGTGAATCAGCCATTTGGGTGGGAGATGGAAAAAGCTGGAGTGAAAACAAGGCCTTCAGAGCAGACAGTGCTACCTGTCGAAGCAGATCTCTTGTTGGGTCCCGATATCTCCTCAAAGATGGATTTAGAGACAGATGACCAGTCCTATTCCCCCACCGAGGTGTATGCTCAAACTTGGCACGGTTATACTGCTCATATCATGCATATGGTGTCTTGCATTGCATAGTTTACACATCATATACATAATATTCAACACCATGTTCTTAGTTCAGACATCATATCGAATGCCCTCTGTTTAGCATATAAATCACATATGTGAATTAAATGATGCGATCCTGATTACTTAGATACCATGTAGGTGAATTATGTCATGCGATACTGTTTAGTTATTCATCATATCTTTGAATTATGTTATGCTATGCTATCCAGTTTAGATAGACATCATATATGTGAAATTATGTCATGCTATCCGTTTTAGTTAAACAATATACATGTCAACTATTTCATGCCTTTTTTCCACACTATCTATTGCATCTGTCTCTCCTACAATGTCTGTACATTCAACTATGTTTCCTGTTTATCAGCCATTTGAATTGGAGCGGGTGATGCCAGTATCCAGCGGACTAAAAACACGGTCTTCAAATAAAACAGAGTTACCTCTTGGTGGAGATAGCACCCCGGTTGTACATGCACAAGAACCAGCCCTACCACACATAACCCAAACTCTCGCAGATTGTACCCCTACTGCGATGGACAGAGAACCAGCTTCACCCAATCTAACCCCAACCCCAGCAGATAGTAACCCAGTTCCTGTTGACACAGCACCATCTCCACCACAGAGCTCCCAAACAAGAGCAGTTAGTAAGGCAGCTCCAGTGCCCAAAGGGCCAGTACTACCACGGCGAACCCCAACTCCACCAGTTAGTATGCCTATTCCTGTGGAGGAAGCACAACCAGCTAGTCGTAGTTTAGCAGCTATCGCATTTGATGTTGTTAAATCGTATGTGTGTATCTTCCCATCTTGGAAATATTATACTGAAGATGAAGGAAAATGCCAGTTGCAGGTGTTTGTCCAGGAGTTATGTGTAAGTAATGTTATTCATGGCAACTACTTTGCTTTGTCCCATACATCCTACCTCCATGATGGTTATAATACAGGAAATTTTCCCATTTATCTCTATAGAGAATGACCGATTTGGAAACTCAGGATGAGGTAACCTGTGCTAATACCTCTGCTATCTTCAAGAATGCTTGGTGGCAGTATCGGAATTACCTGAAGAAAATGTACTTCACCGGCAAAGAAACTCATCAAATTCCCTTATGTTCTCCTGAGACACATTTACTGGACGATGACTGGGAACGCCTTGTTCTGTACTGGTCCCGAACCAAGAATGTGGTAAGGTCTATGAGCTCATTTTCTATTTTTAAGTATTATATTCTTGCGTCTTACTGTACTCTGTTCATGTAGAACAAGTGCCTAAACCTGAAGAACAACTGTTCTAATTTAAGATTCCATTGGTATCATAGTTCAAAAAAGTGCTAGGCGTTAATTGTGCATTTTGCCACCGCCTTGCGCTTTACTGACCAAAGCGCATGCTTATGCGCAGTTATGCACAGATTAAGCGTAGTTATGCGCAATGCGTTTTGCCAATGCCTAGAGCCTAGGCGCGCCTTTTTTAACTATGATTACTTTGCTCTTGTATCACTGTATTTACTCATACAAAGTTATTTTTAAATTGAAGGATCCAATCGAAACTCCAATGGCACAACAGGTATGTTCACGCATGTTTCTTTAACAGGTTTGCTCTTATCAATAGCTCTGTTGATTTCAATTTCAATTGTGTATACAGTTGACTTTCATATCATGCACATTACTAGCATCACAACAGAGCCAATAGTGTTGTTGTACATGTAGACCCGTGGTACCCATCTGAAATCTTGTTGTGCCGTGTAGTTTCCCACGCTTTGTATTCTTTCACTACTGCTTTGTCTTGAACTGATATGATTTGAACCGTGTCTCTATTTTGATTTGGCAAGACAATGCAGTGACCATAGGACATAGTTATATGTTTGTTTGATGCTTTTATTATGTACTAGTACTTGGCAATAGAAGACTTGGTAGTTTAATCCTGTCCACCTTACTAATGAACTGGTTCACCGAAATGAGTTTCATATACTAGTACATGCTAAACTTGTTATGTGTCTGCTTGTTTCTTCTTTTAGAATGCTGACAGAATATTGGGGAAGAGTGCCTTATTAAGCAATGGTAAAGGAAGTAATGCAAATAAGGTTCAGGATAGTGACACATCCTTGTTGGTCTCCAACAAAGCTGATAAAACAGCTAAGGAAGACTATCTTGAAGACAGCGAGACCACCCCAAAGTCCTGTCTTGGTTTAGTGTTCGAGTTACTGGCCACTACCGCTTGCACAAGCTATTCAAACTCACTATCTGAATCAGTTCGGTTTCTTGAGTCTCAACTACAAGCTGAAAGACATCGATCAGCTGTGCTGCGACAAGAAGTGGAAGGACTGCGGAAGTCCCTAGAGCATTCAGATGCGTACTTTCTGGTGCAACAGCAAGCATTGGAGGATTTTAGCGCCAAACAGGACAAAGCTAATAAGCTTGCTAAGATTATTGCCAGCATGGTGGATACCCAGGATAACGTTTCTTGAGCTCTTCTGAAGTTGTTTCAGTTATGCTCTTGTTTTGTTGCCACGTTTATTTGCACTGGTGGCCAATTTTGACGGCCAGTGTATGTAATATGCTGCTTTGTTCCCTATATTTGCGCTGGTGGCGAACTTTGATGCCCAGTGGATGTAATATGTGTAATAGCGGTAATAGGCTAGCGTTAATTGCTTGCTTATTTATTTCCTTATTGTCTTGTTTAGTTGTTTGCTTGTTGTCACTGCAGTTCTTTTTCTGTGTTTTTCTAGTGGCCACAATAGCCTATTTTAGGTAACTGGCCAAAATAATCATGGCAACACACGGACTGTTGTAACCATGGGCCTCCTGCAGGCCGTATGATCCATGGGCCTTCTTCCGGCCGTAGGATCCATTGGCCTTCTATACGGGTCGTAGGATCCATTGGTCTTCTATACGGGCCTTAGGATTCATGGGCCTTCTACGGTCCATAGGGTCCATGCGCCTTCTACGGGCCGTACGATCCATGGGCCTTCTACGGGCCGTACGATCCATGGGCCTCATACGGGCCGTAGGATCCATGGGCCTTCTACGGGGCGTATCATCATTTCGCCAATCATGGGCCGTACTATTCGTGGACCATAACGGGCCGTTAATAGGCCGTATTTGATAACTCTATGAAAACAGCCCAACGGGTTTTTTTACATGAAAACGGCCCAACGTATTAACGGTCCACAAACGGGCCGACTGTAACGACGGGCTGAATTTGGCCCACAAGCAGAAAATGACAGTAATGGACCGTATGTAACCGAATGCTGCAAATGAGCCCAAGAATCAATGGACCCTGAGAAGGCCGAAAGATAACTTGGGATGGAAACGGCCCAATAGAATAACAGTCCGTTAATGGGTATAAAGTGATACACTGTTCATTACGGGCCAGTTTCACCACGGGCCGTTAATGGGACAAGAGTTACATAGGGCCTCATATGGGCCGAAAGAAGTCATGGGCCACACATGGGCCGGAAGTTAAAACGGGCTGGAATCATATTGGACGGCCCAGATGACGCTACTGGGCCTAATTCGGAGAGGTCGTAACGGGCCCTGCGTTAGCGGGCTGTAAATGGGCTATATGCGAACAGGCCGTTAACAGGCTTTCCGTGGGCAGGCCCGCCACCTTTTGACCAAGTCAAACGGGCCGGCCTTTTCACAGGAATGGGCCTCTGTTGGGCCGTGCCACGTGTCGCCGTATCATAGGCGCCTTCGGTCCAATGAGTGGATGACATCTGTCCCAACGGTGAGCCGACACGTGTTTGCTCCAGCCAATGATGATTTTACACGTGGAAAATCCCCATTGGTCGGGGTTGTTAACGGGTTATCGGATCCAAAACCTGACCCGATAGCTTAACGGCGTTCCGTTACGGTGGATGCCATGTGTCGGTCACCCTTGACGAAAGCACTTCTGTGATGCGCAATTTATCGTCATGGAAGTGGACACTTCCGTGATGATAATTTTGGTAATGTCATGGAACACTTCTACGACAACATAGGTATGACTATCTTGATTCTGTCATAAAATCGTCATGGATGTACATGCATGACAAAAAACGTGACCTACTGTGACAAACATGTATCATCACGGAAGTGTATTTTTTTTGTAGTGTTACCCCATGATTCGGGCATTTGTAGAAGACTCAGCCAGGGTTGACGATTGTGGTTGAGACGCGACGGATGACTCTGCGTGATTTGCAGCAGTGGCACCACACCAACGGCAGCGGGTTGCTATGAGCAACCGGCTGCGGTGTGCGTGCCGGCGGGGGTGTGATGAGACCCACAGGCGATGGGACGAGTGGCAACTAGGCGCATATTTGGTTGTTGCCTGCTGAAGAGCAGATGGACGAGCAGCCAGCGGACATGGTTGCTGTGACCAGAGCTTCTGATGCTAGGCAGAGTAAGTAGAGAAGAGGAGAAGCGAACGTTGGATATGTCAGTTTCATTACTTGCAGAGTAGCATAGCACCATATATAGTCATAGTCTAGGTTTGGATTCGAACCAGCTACAGGAGCACGTCTCTCTTTTTTCTAAAACTCAGCAACGTCTCTTTACTAGTACACTAGCTTGTTCTGTACGCCTTCTCAAGTCTTTGATTCCTCCACCTGACATCTGGGACCCACCGGAAGGGCCTCTGTATTTCGCAAAAAAATGTGCCCCCCACTGACAGGTCGGACCCACCAGCTATCTTCGCACGCAAGGAAGTGCCTCCTTATTACCCACAAAAAAATGAATACTCCCCCTGCCAGCTGGAACCCAGCATAGTGGGAGGCTGACTTGTGCGCCTACCAAGTTGACGGGGACGGAGGGCTTTGTCAACTTAGTCAATATGAACAAGTCTAGCTCTAGTTACCGTACGATGTTCATCCAACGGTCGTAGTGCTTCTTCAACCTCTGGTCTTCTTGCTCTAGCCGCCCAAACCAGCGCCGGTCGTGCCGCGTGCTCCTGCCTCCCGTGGCCGGCTGCGATGCCGCGGAGGCCTCACTGCCCCCTACTACTCCCACCGCTGGCTAGGGCATCCCTCTAGTCACCCACACCCCTTGTTATTCTGCGGCGACGGCAGCCTCACACCGCAGCCGAACCAGTGAACCCTCGTACTCCTCTCCGCGTGGGCATCCACTACCGCGTCTTCCCCGGCTCCGCGTCGTCCCCTTCCTAGGCCTCGCCGTCGTCCACCGCCTTGGTGCTCTCGGCGTGGCGTGGTCAATGTGGTCAACGAGCGACTTCCATCGGAAGAGTACTGTACGTGGAGAGGCTGACAGCTGGGTCCACGGCCACAGCCCAGTTTCTTTGTGATTTGCCAAGTAAGTTGCTTTGTCAAGCCTTTTGGGCTGCAAATCTTTCAAGATGAGGAGAGCTTCATTCGGCTGGCCGAGAAAAGGGGCTATCAGTAATGAGAAATGGGCTGTACATTTTTAAAACACATCAAACCAGCAATTAGTTTCAAATTTCTTTTTTTCATTTCACACGCAAGGAAATGCCTCCTTATTACGCACAAAAAAATGAATACCCCCCTGCTAGCTGGGACCCACAATAGTGGGAGGCTGACTTGTGGGCCAACTAAGTTGACGGGGACGGAGTTGGAATTTCTTTTTTCTAACTTGCAATTGTAGAACTAATTTTTTTCTAATTAATTTCTCGTTTACATTTTGAAAATTCTTTCAATGGGCTTTGTCAACTTAGTCAATATGAGCGATTCTAGATCCAGTGACCGTACGATGTCCATCCAACGGTCGTAGTGCTTCTTCAACCTCTGGTCTTCTTGCTCCAGCCGCCCAAACCAGCGCCGGTTGTGCCTCATGCTCCTGCCTCCCGTGGCCGGCTGCGATGCCGCGGAGGCCTCACCGCCCCCTACTACTCCCACTGCTGGCCAGGCCATCCCTCTACTCACCCACACCCCCTGTTATTCTGCGGCGACGGCAGCCTCACACCGCAGCGAACCAGTGAACCCTCATACTCCTCTACGCGTGGGCATCCACTGCCGCGTCTTCCCTGGCTCCGCGTCGTCCCCTTCCTAGGCCTCGCCGTCGTCCACCGCCCAGGTGCTCTCGGCACGGCGTGGTCAACATGGTCAAGGAACGGCTTCCATCGGACGTGGACTGTACGTGGAGAGGCTGACAGCTGGGTCCACGGCCGCAGCAAAGAAGTGCCTCCTTATTACGCGGAAAATAATGATTCCTCCACCTGACAGCAGGGACCTACTGGACGGGCAACCGTATTTCGCAAAAAAAACGTTTCCCCCTGACTGCTGGGACCTACCAGCTACATCTTCACACGCAAGGAAGTGTGTCCGGGCAAAAAAAACGATTCGCCCCCCTGACTGCTAGGACCCACCACCTACATCTTCGCACGCAAGGAAGTGCCTGACAGTCGGGACCCACCTAGTCGAAGCGTATGTAGCGTTGTCATTCTGGTCGCGAACATGTACGTACATACTGGTCGATGTAGAGGCGCGCACGTAGCAAGTACACGTACGTACAACGGCCAATGTGCAAGAAAGAAAGTACGGCCACGTACATACATACGGGCGGGGTCTCGAGCGCCTACTCACGCATACGTACGGCCAGGGCTCGTGTACATGGTTAGGTCGGAACGGAGAAACTGCGTCGTCGTCATGTTCATGGGGAGCCAACCGGCCGGGTCGGAACAAAATACGTCGTCGTGTTCATCGGGAGGGCTTGGACTGACCAGCCGATAGAAACGAGGCCTGGCATACCGCAAAACGGAGGAAACGGCCTTGTGTTCGACCGGCCACATTCGAAACGGGATCCTGTTCATCGGGAGGGATCTGGCGCACCGCAAAATGGAGGAAACAGACCTCCTACGGTCGAAACAGGGGTCCTGTTCATCGGGAGGGGTGTGGCGTACCGCAAAACAGAGGAAACGGACTTGTGTTAGAGCGCTACGGTCGAAACGGGGGTCCTGTTCATCGGGAGGCGTGTGGCGTACTGCAAAACGGGACTCCACGGGATACTGTTCATCTCCACCATCGACCCCCTCCAGCCTCCACGGGCTACTGTTCATCCACCGTCGACCTCCTCCAGCCTCCACCTGCGACTGTTCATCCAAGGGCTCCTGTTCATCCAGCCTCCACCGCGCGCTACTCCACCGACTACTGTTCAACCAGCCCTCTCCACGGGCTCCTATTCAACCACCCCTCCACGGGCTACTGTTCATCCAGCCCTCCACCATCTACTGTTCATCCAGCCCTCCATGGGGTGGTCCTGTTCATCCAGCCCTCCACGGGGTCCTGTTCATCCAGCCCCAACCGGGTCGATCGATCGGGGTCCTGTTCATCCAGAGGCAACACCACGGGGTCCTGTTCATCCACCCCCACCGGGAACTGTTCATCCAAACGCCCCCAGCAACGCTCACTGTTCATCCAGAGGTAGCATCGATCGGCTTCAGTTAGCAGCAGTAGCAAAGGAATCGCTCGATCAGGTTCAGTTAACAGCCATCGATCGATCGCTCGGGTTCAGTAACGCGTAGTCTGCAGTGCAATCGCTCGGGTTTAGTAGGCGAACGCCTTGCTCGGGTTCAGTTAGAGCCCAACGCCTCGCACACACGCGCGTGCGTGTACGAGAGAAACGCACATCGCTCGGCCCCGACCACCCACCGTAACCGGGAACACCCCGATATTTTCCTAGCCCTTGCTTCTACCACGGTTTTTTCCGTCATGGATGGCCCAAAGAATGTCATGCAGCTGCGTCTCCGGCCCGCCCAAGATGGAAAGCCCATTTTCTGTCATGATTTTTTGTCATAGAAGTAGGAGCCCACCACATCTATGATGATACCGGGTTTTGTCACAATTATCATCGTAGAAGTGTCATAAGTATGACAGAAAAAAATTCGTTCGGCCCAAATTGTCACGGATGTGTCTTTTTTTGTAGTGATGTTATTGATGTGTACCTTACTAATGCTCGCAGTAGCACCTGGGTATTTGATACTGGTTCTGTTGCTAATATTTGCAACTCGAAACAGGGACTACGGATTAAGCGAAGATTGGCTAAGGACGAGGTGACGATGCGCGTGGGAAATGGTTCCAAGGTCGATGTGATCGCGGTCGGCACGCTACCTCTACATCTACCTTCGGGATTAATTTTAGACCTGAATAATTGTTATTTGGTGCCAGTGTTGAGCATGAACATTATATCTGGATCTTGTTTGATGCGAGACGGTTATTCATTTAAATCAGATAATAATGGTTGTTCTATTTATATGAGTAATATCTTTTATGGTCATGCACCCTTGAAGAGTGGTCTATTTTTGATGAATCTCGATAGTAGTGATACACATATTCATAATATTGAAGCCAAAAGATGCAGAGTTGATAATGATAGTGCAACGTATTTATGGTACTGCCGTTTAGGTCATATTGGTGTAAAGCGCAGAAGAAACTCCATTCTGATGGACTTTTGGAATCACTTGATTATGAATCACTTGGTACTTGCGAACCATGCCTCATGGGCAAGATGACTAAAACTCCGTTCTCCGGAACAATGGAGCGAGCAACAGATTTGTTGGAAATCATACATACCGATGTATGTGGTCCGGTGAATATTGAGGCTCGCGGCGGGTATCATTATTTTCTCACCTTCATAGATGATTTGAGCAGATATGGGTATATCTACTTGATGAAACATAAGTCTGAAACATTTGAAAAGTTCAAAGAATTTCAGAGTGAAGTGGAAAATCATCATAACAAGAAAATAAAGTTTCTACGATCTGATCGTGGAGGAGAATATTTGAGTTACGAGTTTGGTCTTCATTTGAAACAATGCGGAATAGTTTCGCAACTCACGCCACCCGGAACACGACAGCGTAATGGTGTGTCCGAACGTCGTAATCGTACTTTACTATATATGGTACGATCTATGATGTCTCTTACAGATTTACCGCTATCATTTTGGGGTTATGCGTTAGAGATGGCTACATTCATGTTAAATAGGGCACCATCTAAATCCGTTGAGATGACGCCTTATGAACTATGGTTTGTCACGAAACCAAAGTTGTTGTTTCATAAAGTTTGGGGTTGCGATGCTTATGTGAAAAAGCTTCAACCTGATAAGCTCGAACCCAAATCGGAGAAATGTGTCTTCATAGGATACCCAAAGGGGACTGTTGGGTACACCTTCTATCACAGATCCGAAGGCAACACATTCGTTGCTAAGAATGGATCCTTTCTAGAGAAGGAGTTTCTCTCGAAAGAAGTGAGTGGGAGGAAACTAGAACTTGATGAGGTAACAGTACCTGCTCCCTTATTGGAAAATGGTTCATCACAGAAATCTGTTCCTGTGACTCCTACAACAATTAGTGAGGAAGCTAATGATGATGATCAAGTAACTTCAGATCAAGTTACAACCGAACCTGGTAGGTCAACCAGAGTAAGATCCACACCAGAGTGGTACGACAATCCTGTTCTGGAGGTCGTGTTACTTGACCATGACGAACCTACGAACTATGAGGAAGCGATGATGAGCCCAGATTCTGCAAAATGGCTTGAGGCCATGAAATCTGAGATGGGATCCATGTATGAGAACAAAGTGTGGACTTTGGTTGACCTGCCTGATGATCGGCAAGCCATCAAGAATAAATGGATCTACAAGAAGAAAACTGACGCTGACAGTAATGTTACCGTCTACAAAGCTCGACTTGTTGCGAAAGGTTTTCAACAAGTTCAAGGAGTTGACTACGATGAGACTTTCTCACCCGTAGCGATGCTTAAGTCCGTCCGAATCATGTTAGCAATTGCCGCATTTTATGATTATGAAATTTGGCAAATGGATGTAAAGACTGCATTCCTGAATGGATTTCTGGAAGAAGGGTTGTATATGATGCAACCTGAAGGTTTTATCGATCCAAAGGATGCTAACAAAGTGTGCAAGCTCCAGCTATCCATCTATGGACTGGTGCAAGCATCTTGGAATTGGAATAAACGTTTTGATAGTGTGATCAAAGCATATGGTTTTATACAGACTTTTAGAGAAGCCTGTATTTACAAGAAAGTGAGTGGGAGCTCTGTAGCATTTCTAATATTATATGTGGATGACATATTGTTGATTGGAAATGATATAGAATTTCTGGATAGCATAAAAGGATACTTGAATAAGAGTTTTTCAATGAAAGACCTCGGTGAAGCTGCTTATATATTGCGCATCAAGATCTATAGAGATAGATCAAGACGCTTAATTGGACTTTCACAAAGCACATACCTTGATAAAGTTTTGAAGAAGTTCAAAATGGATCAAGCAAAGAAAGGGTTCTTGCCTATGTTACAAGGTGTGAAGTTGAGTCAGACTCAATGCCCGACCACTGCAGAAGATAGAGAGAAAATGAAAGATGTTCCCTATGCTTCAGCCATAGGCTCTATCATGTATGCAATGCTGTGTACCAGACCTGATGTGTGCCTTGTTATTAGTTTAGCAGGGAGGTACCAAAGTAATCCAGGAGTGGATCACTGGACAGCGGTCAAGAACATCCTGAAATACCTGAAAAGGACTAAGGATATGTTTCTCGTTTATGGAGGTGACAAAGAGCTCGTCGTAAATGGTTACGTCGATGCAAGCTTTGACACTGATCCGGATGACTCTAAGTCACAAACCGGATACGTGTTTATATTGAACGGTGGAGCTGTCAGTTGGTGCAGTTCTAAGCAAAGCGTCATGGCGGGATCTACGTGTGAAGCGGAGTACATAGCTGCTTCGGAAGCAGCAAATGAAGGAGTTTGGATGAAGGAGTTCATATCCGATCTAGGTGTCATACCTAGTGCATCGGGTCCAATGAAGATCTTTTGTGACAATACTAGTGCAATTGCCTTGGCAAAGGAATCCAGATTTCACAAAAGAACCAACACATCAAAACACGCTTCAATTCCATCCGCGACCAAGTCAAGGAGGGAGACATAGAGATTTGCAAGATACATACGGATCTGAATGTTGTAGACCCATTGACTAAGCCTCTCTCACGAGCAAAACATGATTAGCACCAAGACTCCATGGGTGTTAGAATCATTACTATGTAATCTATATTATTGACTCTAGTGCAAGTGGGAGACTGAAGGAAATATGCCCTAGAGGCAATAATAAAGTTGTTATTTATATTTCCTTATATCATGATAAATGTTTATTATTCATGCTAGAATTGTATTAACCGGAAACTTAGTACATGTGTGAATACATAGACAAACAGAGTGTCACTAGTATGCCTCTACTTGGCTAGCTCCTTAAATCAAAGATTTTTAAGTTTCCTAGCCATAGACATGAGTTGTCATTTGATTAACGGGATCACATCATTAGAGAATGATGTGATTGACTTGACCCATTCCGTTAGCTTAGCACTTGATCGTTTTGTATATTGCTATTGCTTTCTTCATGACTTATACATGTTCCTATGACTATTAAATTATGCAACTCCCGAATACCGGAGGAACACTTTGTGTGCTACTGATACGTCTCCAACGTATCTATAATTTTTGATTGTTCCATGCTATTATATTACCCGTTTTGGATGTTTATGGGCTTTACTTTACACATTTATATCATTTTTGGGACTAACCTACTAAACGGAGGCCCAGCCCGTATTGCTGTTTTTTTTTGCCTATTTCAGTGTTTCGAAGATAAGGAATATCAAACGGAGTCCAAACGGAATGAAACCTTCGGGAGCGTGATTTTTGGAACGAACGTGATCCAGAAGACTTGGAGTGCAAGTCAAGGAGCAATCGAGGCGGCCACGAGGGTGGAGGGCGCGCCCCCCTGTCTCGTGGGCCCCTTGGGCGTCCTCCGACCTACTTCTTCCTCCTATATATACCCACGTACCCCGAAAACATCAGAGGCGACCACGAAAACTATTTCCACCACCGTAACCTTCTGTATCCGCGAGATCCCATCTCGGAGCCTTCGTCGGCGCTCCGCCGGAGGGGAATCGACCATGGAGGGCTTCTACATCAACACCATAGCCCTTCCGATGAGTTGTGAGTAGTTACCACAGTCCTTCGGGTCCATAGTTATTAGCTAGACGGCTTCTTCTCTCTCTTTGAATCTCAATACAAAGTTCTCCTCGATCTTCTTGGAGATCTATTCGATGTAACTCTTTTTTGCGATGTGTTTGTCGAGATCTGATGAATTGTGGGTTTATGATCAAGTTTATCTATGAGAAATATTTGAATCTCCTCTGAATTCTTTTATGTGTGATTAAGTTATCTTTGCAAGTCTCTTCGAATTATCAGTTTGGTTTGGCCTACTAGATTGATCTTTCTTGCAATGGGAGAAGTGCTTAGCTTTGGGTTCAATCTTGCGGTGTCCTTTCCCAGTGACAGTAGGGGCAGCAAGGCACGTATTGTATTGTTGCCATCGAGGATAAAAAGATGGGGTTTATATCATATTGCATGAGTTTATCCCTCTACATCATGCCATCTTTCTTAATGCGTTACTCTGTTCTTTATGAACTTAATACGCTAGATGCATGATGGATAGCGGTCGATGTGTGGAGTAATAGTAGTAGATGCAGAATCATTTCGGTCTACTTGTCACGGACGTGATGCCTATATACATGATCATGCCTAGATAATCTCATAATTATTCGCTTTTCTATCAATTGCTCGACAGTAATTTGTTCACCCACCGTAATACTTATGATATCTTGAGAGAAGCCACTAGTGAAACCTATGGCCCCCGGGTCTATCTTTTATCATATAAGTTTGCTATCTACTTTTATTCGCATCTTTACTTTTCCAATCTATATTATAAAATACAAAAAATATATTTATCTTATCATATTATCTCTATCAGATCTCACTTTCACAAGTGGCCGTGAAGGGATTGACAACCCCTTTATTGCGTTGGTTGCGAGTTCTTTGTTTGTTTGTGTAGGTGTGTGGGACTTTGGAGGAGCCTCCTACTGGATTGATACCTTGGTTCTCAAAAACTGAGGGAAATACTTACGCTACTGTGCTGCATCACCCTTTCCTCTTCAAGGAAGACCAACGCAAGCTCAAGACGTAGCAGCTACCAAACGTCACAACGTAACTGGGTGATTATAAAGGTGCTCTACAGGTGTCTCCGATGGTACTTGTTGAGTTGGCATAGATCGAGATTAGGATTTGTCACTCCGATTGTCAGAGAGGTATCTCTGGGCCCTCTCGGTAATGCACATCACTATAAGCCTTGCAAGCAATGCAACTAATGAGTTAGTTGTGGGATGATGCATTACGGAACGAGTAAAGAGACTTGCCGGTAACGATATTGAACTAGGTATTGAGATACCGACGATCGAATCCCGGGCAAGTAACATACCGATGACAAAGGGAACAACCTATGTTGTTATGCGGTTTGACCAATAAAGATCTTCGTAGAATATGTAGGAGCCAATTTGAGCATCCAGGTTCCGCTATTGGTTTTTGACCGGAGACGTGTCTCGGTCATGTCTACATAGTTCTCGAACCCGTAGGGTCCGCACGCTTAACGTTCAGTGACGATCGGTATTATGAGTTTATGTGTTTTGATGTACCGAAGGTAGTTCGGAGTCCTGGATATGATCACGGACATGACGAGGAGTCTCGAAATGGTTGAGACATAAAGATTGATATATTGGATGGCTATATTCGGACACCGGAAGAGTTTCGGGTGATCTCGGAGAAAATCAGAGTGTGGGGAGGTTACGGGACCCCCCCCCCGGGGGGCTAATGGGCCTTGATGGGCCCTAGTGGAGAGAGACAGAGGGGCCGGCCAAGGCAGGCCGCGCGTCCCCTCCCCTTGATTCCAAATAGGACAAGGAAGGGGGGCGCCCCCCTTGCCTTTCCCCTCTCCCACTCCTTCCTTCCCCCTCCTAGTGGGACTAGGAAAGGGGAGTCCTACTCCCACTAGGAGGAGGACTCCTCCTCTTGGCGCGCCCTCCTAGGGCCGGCCAGCCTCCCCCTTGCTCCTTTATATACGGGGGCGGGAGGCACCCAAAGACACACAAGTTGATTGTTCCAAGCCGTGTGCGGTGCCCCCTCCACCATAATCCACCTCGGTCATATCGTAGCGGTGCTTAGGCGAAGCCCTGCGTCGGTAGCAACATCATCACTGTCATCACGCCATCGTGCTGACGGAACTCTCCCGCGAAGCTCTACTGGATCGGAGTTCATGGGACGTCATCGAGCAGAACATGTGCTGAACTCGGAGGTGCCGTGCGTTCGGTACTTGGATCGGTCGGATCGTGAAGACGTACGACTACATCAACCGCGTTGTTATAACGCTTCCGCTTTCGGTCTACGAGGGTACGTGGACAACACTCTCCCCTCTCGTTGTTGTGCATCACCATGATCTTGCGTGTGCGTAGATTTTTTTTGAAATTACTACGTTTCCCAACAAGTCAGTCAAAATAGTAACATTAGCAACAACAACGGGCACATCCTCATAGATACCGATAGGTATGGTAGTTGATTTGTCAGCCATTTGCAAAGATATTTCAGTAGGTGTGAGCTTATTCAAGTCAAGTCTTTTATATAAAGAGAAAGGCATAACACTAACACCAGCTCCTAAATCACACAAAGTAGTTTTCACATAATTCTTTTTAATGGAGCAAGGTATAGTTGGTATTCCCGGATCTCCAAGTTTTTTAGGTACTCCATCCTTAAAAGTATAATTAACAAGCATAGTGGAGATTTCAGCTTCCGGTATTTTTCTCTTATTTGTGATGATATCTTTCACATAAGGAGGCATTTTCAAGATATCAGTCAAGCGAGTACGCAAAAAGATTGGCCTCAGCATTTCAGCAAAGCGTTCAAATTCTTCATCATCTTTCTTTTTAGTTCACTTAGGTGGAAAAGGCATAGGCTTTTTAACCCACATTTCTCTTTCTTTACCGTGTTTTCTAGCCACAAAGTCACTTTTATCATACCTTTTCTTCTTAGGTTGTGGGTTATCAAGATCAACAGGTGGTTCTATCTCAACATCATTGTCTGGTTCTTTATTATTTGGTTGAGCTTCTTCATGAACCTCATCATTATATTTTTCATTATCAGAAGGTGAGTGTTCATTACCAGACTGAGTTTCAGCATCAGAGATAGAAGTTTCTTTATCATTATCAGGAGGTTTTTCTATTTCAGGTTCACTAGAAGCATGCAAAGTCCTATCATTTTTGTTCTTCTTTTTCTTTCTAGAAGGACTAGGTACATCAGTGTTAACTCTTTGTGAATCTTGTTCAAATCTTTTTGGGTGTCCCTCAGGATAAAGTGGTTCCTGAGTCATTTTACCTCCTCTAGTTGCTACTCTAACAGCAATGTCATGTTTATTATTATGCATTTCATCAAGCAACTCTCTTTGAGATTTAGCAACTTGTTCTAACTGAGTTTGAACCATAAAAGCATGATTTCCAACACCTCTAACATCATTTGAGATTCTAAATAACAAGTCACTCAAGCAAGCAATCATATCAGAATTGTATTTCAATTGTTTCATAACATTTGCATTGAAGTAATCTTGTTTTCTAATGTAGTGTTCAAACTTATAAAGGCATTGGCTAGGATGCATATTGTGAGGATTGTCATTATCATTGAACTTCATTAAAGAATTTACCTCTACCACCTTAGGCAGTGGTGGTGTATTAAGCCCATTTATTTCTTCAATAGGGGGTAAATTTTTGACATCCTCAACTTTAATACCTTTTTCCTTCATAGATTTCTTTGCCTCTTGCATATCTTCAGGACTGAGACATAATATACCCCTCTACTCCAGAGTGGGTTTAAGCGGTGGTTCAGGAATAGTCCAATCATAATATTTTTTGAATATATTATCAATAATTCTTTAGCTTGCCCAACAGTTCGTTCCCTCAAAACACAACCAGCACAACTATCTAGGAAATCCCTAGAAGCGTTTGTTAGTCCATTATAGAAGATATCAAGTATTTCATTTTTCTTAAGAGGATGATCAGGCAAAGCATTAAGTAACTGGCAAAGCCTCCCCCAAGCTTGTGGGAGACTCTCTTCTTTAATTTGCACAAAGTTATATATTTCCTGTAAGGCAGCTTGTTTCTTATGAGCAGGAAAATATTTTTCAGAGAAGTAATAAATCATATCCTGGGGACTACGCACACAACCAGGAGCAAGAGTATTGTACCAAGCTTTAGCATCACCCTTTAATGAGAAAGGAAATAATTTGAGAATAAAGTAATAGCGAGTCTTCTCATTATGAGTAAAAAGGGTGGCTATGTCATTCAACTTAGTAAGTTGTGCCACAACAGTTTCAGTTCCATAACCATGGAAAGGATCAGATTCAACCAAAGTATTTAACTCTGGGTCGACAGAGAATTCATAATCCTTATCATCAATAAAGATCAGTGAAGTAGCAAACTTGGGATCATATTTCATTCTAGCATTCAGATATTTTTCTTTATACTTGCATAATAATTTCTCTAGATCATCTCTATCCCTACAAGCAAGAATATCTCTAGTTGTCTCCTCATTCATAACATAACCTTCCGATACCTTAGGAAATTCATATCTAGGAAGGCTAGTTCTAGCAGGTGTTTCAGGAGTTTCAGTTTCAAGCTCATCATCAGATCCAACAACATCATGTTGTATTACTCTAGAAATGTGTTCATCAAGAAAGTCACCAAGTGGCACATCATCTTTATCAAGCAAGGTACTAGCATCATCATAAGCATTATCCATAGCAGAAGTAGCATCATCAATAACTTGCGACATATCGGAATTGATAGCATGTGGTGGTGTTGCAAGTTTACTTATAACAGAAGGTGAATCTAAAGCAGAACCGGATGACAGTTCCTTACCTCCCCTCGTCTTAGAGGGAAAAACTTAGTCTTAGCATCCTTCAGATTCTTTATAGTGATAAATTGATAATAATCCCAAGTGACTCAACAAATATAGCTATGCTCCCCGGCAACAGCGCCAGAAAAAGGTCTTGATAACCCACAAGTATAGGGGATCACAACAGTTTTTTAGGGTAGAGTATTCAACCCAAATTTATAGATTCGACACAAGGGGAGCCAAAGAATATTTGAAGGTATTAGCAGCTGAGTTGTCAATTCAACCACACCTGGAGATTAATTATCTGCAACAAAGTGATCAGTAGCAAAGTAATATGATAGTTTTGATAATAGTGTCAGCAGTAACAGTAATGGTAACAGTGATAGCAGTAGTCTTGTAGCAAGTGCAACAGTAACGATAGCAGTAGTAACATAGCAGAACAATATAAGATAAATTTGTAGGCATTGGATCGGTGACTTGTTGGCTGATATTCATCATGAGACAGTTATAACCTAGGGCGATATGGCACTAGCTCCAGTTCATCAATACAATGAAGGCATGTATTCCGTAAATAGTCATACGTGCTTATGGAAAGAACATGCATGACATATTTTGTCCTACCCTCCCGTGGCAGCGGGGTCCTGATGTTGCTTGAAGCTACATCGGTATTTCCCCAAAGAGGAAGGGATGATGCAGCACAGCGGTGGTAGGTATTTCCCTCAGATATGAAACCAAGGTTATCGAACCAGTAGGAGAACCAAGCAACACAACGTAAACAGCCCCTGCACACAAATAACAACACCTCGCAACCCGACGTGTTAAAGGGGGTGTCAATCCCTTTCGGGGTACGGCGCCAGAAATTGTGTGTTGATGGGAGAAAGTTGTAATAGATTGAATAAATAGATCGCAAATAAAATAAAGTGCAACAAAGTAATTTTTTTTGTATTTTTCGTTTAATAGATCTTAATAAAAAGTGCAAATAAAATAGATCGCAAAGCAAATATATGAGAAAGAATACCCGGGGGCCGTAGATTTTACTAGTGGCTTCTCTCGAGAAAGATAGCAAACGGTGGGTAAACAAATTACTGTTGGGAAATTGATAGAACCTCAAATAATTATGGCGATATCCAGGCAATGATCATTACATAGGCATCACGTCTAAGATTAGTAGACCGACTCCTGCCTGCATCTACTACTATTACTCAACACATCGACCGCTATCTAGCATGCATCTAGTGTATTAAGTTCATGGAAAATGGAGTAATGCAATAAGAACGATGACATGATGTAGACAAGATCTATCTATGTAGAGATAGACCCTATCGTTTTAACCTTAGTAGCAACGATACATACGTGTCGTTTCCCTTTCTGTCACTGGGATCAAGCACCGTAAGATCGAACCCACTACCGGGCACCTCTTCCCATTGCAAGATAAATAGATCAAGTTGGTCAAACAAAACCCAGATATCGGAGAAGAAATACGAGGCTATAAGAGATCATGCATATAAGAGATCAAAGAAACTCAAATAACTTTCATGGATATAAAAAGATATGACTGATCATAAACTCAAAGTTCATCAGATCCCAACAAACACACCGCAAAAAGAGTTACATCATATGGATCTCCAAGAGACCATTGTATTGAGAATTCAACGAGAGAGACGAAGCCATCTAGCTACTAACTACGGACCCGAAGGTCTACCAAGAACTACTCACGCATCATCGGAGAGGCACCAATGGAGGTGGTGAACCCCATCCGAGATGGTGTCTAGACTGGAGCTGGTGGTTCTGGACTCTGCGGCGGCTGGATGAATATTTTGTTGACTCCCCTAGTGTTTCCGGAATATTGGGGTATTTATAGTGCAAAGAGGCGGTCTGGGGGGCACCCGAGGTGGGCACAACCCACCAGGGCGTGCCTGGGCCTCCTGGCGCGCCCTGGTGGGTTGTCCCCTCCTCGGGACTCCCCCAGGTGCAACCAGGGCCCAATAGCTTCCTTCTGCTCCATAAAAAATCTCCGTGAAGTTTCGTGGCATTTGCACTCCGTTTGATATTGATTTCCTGCGATGTAAAAAACATGGAAAAACAACAACTGGCACTTGGCACTATGTCAATAGGTTAGTACCAAAAAATGACATAAAATGACTATAAAATGATTATAAAACATCCAAGATTGATAATAAAACAACATGGAACAATCAAAAATTATAGATACATTGGAGACGTATCAGCATCCCCAAGCTTAACTCCTGCTCGTCCTCGAGTAGGTAAGTGATAAAAATAGAATTTTTGATGTGGAGTGTTGTTTCTCATGTCATATCATATTCTTTTCTTTGTAGCATGGACATTTGGACTTTTATGTGATTCAAAGCAATAGTCTAGTTTTGACATAATAATTTAGATACTCAAGCATATTAACAAGGAACCATGTCTTTCAAAATATCAATGCTAAAATAAGTTATCCCTAGCCCATCATGATCAACCAATGATCCATTCATGAAGCACACTCAAATATTAGCTACACCCAATACTTAAGTACGATCATATTGCCTCTTAGTTGGTGCTTTTTGTAAGAGAAGATGGAGACTCAAATTCAAAATAAAAATTGCATAAAGTAAAACAAAGGCACTTCGCAGAGGGAAGTAGGGATTTATAGAGGTGCCAGAGCTCAAAGCGGAAAAAATTAGAGATAAAAACATTTTGGGAGGTATACCCATCCCACCAACGAAAACGACTTAGAGTTCCGAACACTTTCCGTGCTAGATATGCCATAGGCGGTTCCCAAACAGAAAATAAAGTCTAAAGTCTATTCCTTTTTCCACCATTCTTTCACTTTACATGGCTAGCCGTATCCACGGTTGCCCTCCATACCAACACTTTCCAAGGAATTTATTATTTGACAACATAAAGTAAATTCATTTTTGCAATTCGGGACTGGGCATCCATAAAACCTTTGCCTTACTCTCGTTTTATGACAAATGAATAAACACTCATCGTGAGAATAACACATCCAGCATAGAAAATATTAGCCACCCGTTACCGTTCTGCGAGCGAAACAAACACACAAAAGAGAAGTTTATTTTGAAAATTAGAGATGGCACATGCAAATTTGCTTAGAACAGCAAAAGAATACCGCATATAGGTAGATATAGTGGACTCATGTGGCAAAACTGGTTTAAAGGATTTTGGATGCACAAGTAGAGATCATACTTGGTGCAAAATGAAGGCTAGCTAAAGATTGAGAAGCGACCAACCAAGAAACAGATAATATCATAAGCAAGCATTAAGCATAATTAACACCGAATAATGCACCACAAGTAGGATATAATTTCATTGCATGACTATTGACTTTCGTGCATGCATAGGGAATCACAAACCTTAACACCAACATTCTTACTAAAGCATAATTACTCATCAACATAACTCACATATCACATCATCATATCTCAAAACTATTACTAAGAATCAAGTTTATTTTATCCAATGATCTTCATGAATTTTTTTTTACTTATCCTTCTTGGATATTTATCACTTTGGGACTAATTTTCATGTGTTGCTTTTCATAAGCTCAAACAAATATAAGTGAAGATCAAGAGCATAATTTTTTTATTTCTCTCAAAATGATTTAAGTGAAACAAGAGAGAGTTTCTTCAAAAAATTTACTAACTCTCAAATAAATCTCAGTGAAGCAAGAGAGAATTTCTTCAAAAAATACTAAGCACACCGTGCTCAAAAACATATAAGCGAAGCACTAGAGAAAGTCCTAGCTCATAAAAGATTTAAGTGAAGCACAGAGAGCAATTCTAACAAGTCATGAAATAATTTTGGCTCTCTCAAATAGGTGTGTCCAGCAAGGATTGGTGACTTAAAACACAAAATAAAGCAAGCAAAGACTCATAACATACAAGACGCTCCAAGCAAAACACATAACATGTGACGAATAAAAATATAGCTTTGAGTAAAATACTGATAGTTGTTAGAAGAAAGAGGGGATGCCACTCGGGGGCATCCCCAAGCTTAGTTGGTTGCTCATTCTTGGATAATAGCTTGGGATGCCGGGGCATCCCCAAGCTTAGGCTCTTCTATCCTTCTTTCATCCATCGTAAGATAACCCAAAACTTGAAAACTTCAATCACACAAAACTCAACAAAACCTTCGTGAGATCCGTTAGTATAAGAAAGCAAACCACTACTATAAGTACTGTATCAAACCAATTCATATTTTGTTTTTGTATTATATCTACTGTATTCCAACTTTTATATGGCAAAAACTCATCAAAGAAAACCATAGAGCCATCAAAATAAGCACACAACACAAAGAAAACAGAATCTGTCAAAACAGAACAGTCTGTAGCAATATGACTTTTGCGAATACTTCTGTAACTCCAAAAATTATACCAAATTATTACCATCTTCTGCAAGAAGAATCAGGGCAAAAGCAGTTTTCTGTGATTTATGAAATTATTTTTGTGAGCGCAAAGTTTCTGTCTTTTTCGTCAAGATCAAACAATGATCACCCAAGAAGATCCTAAAGGCTTTACTTGGCACCAACACTAATTAAAACACACAAAAACAATCATAACAGTAGCATAATTGTGTTAACACTCAAGAACATAAAGCAAAAAGCAAAAATATATTTTATTCATTGGGTTGCCTCCCAACAAGCGCTATTGTTTCACGCCCTTAGCTAGGCATAAAATTCATTGATGCTCACAAGAAAGATAATAATTGAAAAACAAAGAGAGCATAATAAAACATATGAAAAACACATTTAAGTTTAACGTAATTCCTATGCATAGGAATTTTATAAGCAAATAAATTATCAAGACAAGAAATATCTAGCATAAGGAAAGGAGAGGAATAAAACATTGACAATCTCAACATAACGAGACTTAATTTAGTAACATGAAAATTTCCACAACAATATTTTCCTCTCTCATAATAGTTACATGTAGGATCATAATAAAATTCAACAATATAACTATCACATAAAATATTCTCTTCATAATCCACATGCATGCGAAGTTGACACTCTTCCAAAATAGTGGGATTATCATCAAATAAAGTCATGACCTCTCCAAGCCCACTTTTATCAAAAATTTCATAAGATTGAACACTCTCCAAATATGTGGGATTATTTTTAGCTAAAGTTGACACTCTTCCAAACCCACTTTCAATATTATCGCAAACATATTCATCATGAGGCTTAAATAAATTTTGGAGATCACAAGAAGAATCCCCCCAATCATGATCATTGCAATAAGTAGTAGACATATCAAAATTAGCATCCCCAAGCTTGGGGTTTTGCATATTATTAGCACAATTAACATTAGTATTATTTATAGTAAAATCATTGCAATCATGCTTTTCATTCAAGGAACTATCATAAATCTCTTTGTAAATTTCTTCATCACAATTTTCAGATTCACGAATCTCAAGCAAAACTTTATAAAGATAATCTAGTGCACTCGAATCACTAGCAATTGGTTCATTATGATTGGATCTTTTAAAAAAGATTAGCAAGTGGATGAGGATCCATATCAATAGATTTTTAGCAAGCAAAGATGCAAGCAAATAGAAGACACATAACAACACAAGCAAACAAGAGATCTGACGAGAAAAAGGTAAAAGGAAAAGAGGGCGAATAAAACGGAAAAAAAATTGTGAAATGGGGGAGAGGAAAATGAGAGGCAAATGGAAAATAATGTAAATTGCGAGGAGATGAGATTTGTGATTAGGAACCAGGTATATGTTGAAGATCCTCCCCGGCAACGGCGCCAGAAATTCCTTTTGATGTCGCATGAAGCTACGTCGGTATTTCCCCAAAGAGGAAGGGATGATGCAGCACAGCGGCGGTAGGTATTTCCCTCAGATATGAAACCAAGGTTATCGAACCAGTAGGAGAACCAGGTATATGTTGAAGATCCTCCCCGGCAACGGCGCCAGAAATTCCTTTTGATGTCGCATGAAGCTACGTCGGTATTTCCCCAAAGAGGAAGACCAGGGTTTCTGGAATATTTCATTGACTCCCCTAGGGTTTCTGGAATATTGATGTATTGATAGAGCAAAGAGGCGGTCCGGGGGGCACTCGAGGTGGGCACAACCCACCAGGGCGCGCCTGGGCCTCCTGGCATGCCCTGGTGGTTGTCCCCTCCTCGGGACTCCCCCGAGGTGCAAACCAGGGCCCAATAGCTTCCTTCTGGTCCATAAAAAATCTTCATGAAGTTTCGTGGCATTTGTACTCCGTTTGATATTGATTTCCTGCGATGTAAAAAAACATGGAAAAAACAGCAACTGGCACTTGGCACTATGTCTATAGGTTAGTACCAAAAAATGATATAAAATGATTATAAAACATCCAAGATTGATAATAAAACAGCATGGAACAATCAAAAATTATAGATACGTTGGAGACATATCAGGTCCTATTGGAAACTAAGGGATATTAAGGCCTCATTTTAATAGAGAAACGGAACAAAGCATTAACATACGGTGAATACATGAACTCCTCAAACTATGGTCATCACCGGGAGTGGTCCTGACTATTGTCACTCCGGGGTTGCTGGATCATAACACGTAGTAGGTGACTATAACTTGCAAGATCGGATCTAGAACATGGATATAGTGGTGATAACATAAACAGTTCAGATCTGAATTCATGGCACCCGGGCCCAAAGTGACAAGCATTAAGCATGGCAAATTCATAGCAACATCAATCTCAGAACATAGTGGATACTAGGGATCAAGCCCTAACAAAACTAACTCGATTACATGATGAATCTCATCCAACTCCTCACCGACCAGCGAGCCTACGAAGGAATTACTCACTTCCGGTGGGGAGCATCATGGAATTGGCAACAGAGAAGGGTTGGTGATGATGAAGAACGAAGATCCCCCTCTCCGGAGCCCCAAACGGACTCCAGATCTGGCCTCCCGATGAAGAACAGGAGGTGACGGTGGCTCTATCTCATGGATCGTGATAATTCTTTCTCCCTGGTTTTTTTCTGGAAATACAGGATTTTATAGCGTCAGTTTCAGGGTCTATGGGGCCACCAGGTGGGGACAACCCACCTGGGCGCGCTAGGAGGGGGGCGCGCCCTGGTGGGTTGTGCTCACCCAGGTGCCCCCTCCGGTGGATCTTGGCTCCAGAAATTCTTATTTATTGTATAAAAAATCCTTGCAAAGTTTCGTTCCATTCCGAGAACTTTTATTTCTGCACAAAAACAACACCATGGTAGTTCTGCTGAAAACAACGTTAGTCCGGGGTTAGTTTCATTCAAATCATGCAAATTAGAGTCCAAAACAAGAGGAAAAGCGTTAGGAAAAGTAGATACGTTGGAGACGTATCAGCCGCGGCGGCGCTTCCTCTCGCGGTGGGAGTCGTCGGGAACGGAGCAGCCCCTGTGATGAGGGGAGGCGCGTCGTGGTCACCCGTCCTCCTCGGCCGCGCTTCCACTTGGCGGACGCGTTCCCGGAGTTTGTCGTGTGGTCGGAGAGGCCCGCAGGCACCTGGCTCCCGCTCATGCGCTTCTTCATGGGTGAGCTGCCGACCGTGGGGCTTGATGGCCTCTGGCTGCAGGCTGACGGCTGTTGCAGCAGAGCCTCGTGGGCTGGGGTCGAAGTCACCGCCGCGGGTAGCGTGTCCTTGACCCGCGGTTGGCAGGCGTTTGGCCGCGCACGAGGCCTGAGCGGGAGGTGCACCCTCCATTTCAGGTACGACGGCCTCGCGACCCTCTACGTGCGGGTGTTCAGGGTGGACGGCCGTCGTGTGAGGTGCTGCCCGGAAGCTGGCAGCAGCGACGATGAGCTTGCCCTTGGCGACGGCCGCAACGATGACAAGGGTGAGCTTGCCCTTTGCGATGGCTGCGCTACCACCAGCGGCGGCTCCTCCTCTAGTGAGAGCACCAGTAGCGGCGACTACAACGAAACACCACGCCGCCGGGCTCGGATCGGGGAAGGCGACGAGTCGTCTCAGCGACGTGCTCCAGTGAAGCGGGAAGAAGACTCGGGTTGAGTCGGGCGCCGCTGGAGCTGGGCCTCGGGAGCTGCTGCAGCCATGGGGCCCGCTTTTTTTTACCTTTCCTTTCTCCTGCATTTGAAAAAAGTAGAAGGCCCCGCTGGGGTGTGTAATGAACTATGGCGCTTGCGCCACTATGCTATGTTTGTTATATTGATATTGTGCCATGATACCCGCGTTTTTACTAGGTGCGGTTGGGGTAACTTAGCTCGGTGTGCTTGTAGTAGTCTCCCATGTCGCGAGGGTGCGCCTTTCCTGAGTTATCTCCTCAGGGCTTCCTTCCAGACGACTTAGGATCCGTCAATGCTCAGGAGACGTTGTATAGCTGCAGAGTTTTTAGAAGGCCTCATGAGGCGTCTCATCCTTCCTCACGCGAGCCCCCGAGCGTGGGTTAGTTGTGGCTGCTACACCGCGTCGCACTGCCCGGAGGCACGGACCTAAGAGGGTGCGCATGCCCACGAGCTCATTCGAGAGTGTCTTGCAAAGATTAAGGACGTCAGAGCTCTGGGCAACGAGGCTTCGGCGAGGTGTGGTTGTGGGCAAGCCCAGGCGTACACACCTACCTAGCCCACGCGTGCGGGACACGCAAGGAGGAGCGACGGGCAACTGCCGCTCTTCCTGGGATAAGATTGGAAAGGCGAACGAGCAAGGGAGAAAATTCCAACTCTGGCGAACGAAAGACGCGGAAATTCCAAATTTCATTCAAGAGGTCGAAAACCAGGTACAAAAAGCAAGAAAAAGAAAAGCCGCGTCTGGCACCTAGACTAGTCTTCTTGTCTTCCCACCTGCGCGGAGCATGGGGCCTCCACTAGGATGTGGGTGGGAGCCCCCGTGAGGCCCAAGGGCGACCTCAGGAGACTCCGGGGCGTGTACATCCCCAACTCATTATTATGTGAGAGTATCACGAGCGGAGACCTTCACAGGCGTGGGGCTTTGCCACATGGGTAGAACTTCCAGAGGTGCTAGATGTTCCAGGCGTTCTGGATGGGTATCCTGTCCTGCGTCTCAAGGCGCGCGGCGCCAGGACTGGAGACACGGGCGATCCTGAACGGGCCCTCTCACATGGGCGAGAGCTTATGCAGCCCCTCCCTGGAGAGCACCTGCCTTAGGATGAGATCACCCACCTCGAGCGTCCTGGAGCGGACGTTGCGGTAGTGGTACCACCGCACCTCCTGCTAGTACCTTGCCGCTCGGAGCGAGGCTTGACGGCGGCGTTCCTCCCCTAGCACAAGGTACATCCCCTGCGTGGCATCCTGGCGTGCCTCGTCAAACACCAAGACCCGCGCGCAGCGATGCCTGACCTCGTGAGGGAGAACTGCTTCTGCTCCGTAGACGAGGAAGAACGGAGTCTCGCCCGTCGGCTTGGTCGTGGTGATGCGGTGATACGTCTCCAACGTATCTATAATTTTTTATTGTTCCATGCTATTATATTATCTGTTTTGGATGTTTTATATGCATTAATATGCTATTTTATATGATTTTTGGGACTAACCTATTAACCTAGCGCCCAGTGCCAGTTTCTGTTTTTTCATTGTTTTAGAGTTTCGCAGAAAAGGATTAACAAACTGAGTCCAAAAGGAATAAAACTTTCGCCATGATTTTTCTTGGACCAGAAGACACCCAGGAGACTTGGAGTGCAAGTCAGAGGAGCCTCGAGGCGGCCAGAAGGGTGGAGGGCGCGCCCCCCGATGTTGTGGGCCCCTCGAGGGTCTCCTGACCTAATTCTCCCGCCTATATATACTCTTATACCCCAAAAACATCTAGGGGAGCCACGAAACCACTTTTCCACCGCCGCAAGCTTCTGTACCCGTGAGATCCCATCTTGGGGCCTTTTCCGGCATCCTGCCGGAGGGGGTCGATCACGGAGGGCTTCTACATCAACACCATTGCCTCTCCGAAGAAGCGTGAGTAGTTTACTTCAGACCTACGGGTCCATAGCTAGTAGCTAGATGGCTTCTTCTCTCACTTTGATTCTCAATACAAAGTTCTCCTCGATGTTCTTGGAGATCTATTCGATGTAATACTTTTTTGTGGTGTGTTTGACGAGATCCGATGAATTGTGAATTTATGATCAAGTTTATCTATGAAAACTATTTGAGTCTCCTTTGAATTCTTATATGCATGATTTGATATCTTTGCAAGTCTCTTCGAACTATCGATTTGGTTTGGCCAACTAGATTGGTTTTTCTTGCAATGGGAGAAGTGATTAGCTTTGGGTTCAATCTTGTCGTGTCCTTTCCCAGTGACAGTAGGGGCAGCAAGGCACGTATTGTATTGTTGCCATCAAAGATAACAAGATGGGGTTTTCATCATATTGCTTGAGTTAATCCCGCTACATCATGTCATCTTGCTTAATGTGTTACTCTATTCTTATGAACTTAATACTATAGATGCAGGCAGGAGTCGGTCAATGTGTGGAGTAATAGTAGTAGATGCAGAATCGTTTCGGTCTACTTGAGACGGACGTGATGCCTATAATTGAAGAAAATATGCCCTAGAGGCAATAATAAAGTTATTATTTATTTCCTTATATCATGATAAATGTTTATTATTCATGCTAGAATTCTATTAACCGGAAACATAATACATGTGTGAATACATAGACAAACAGAGTGTCACTAGTATGCCTCTACTTGACTAGCTCGTTAATCAAAGATGGTTATGTTTCCTAGCCATAGACATAAGTTGTCATTTGATTAACAAGATCACCTCATTAGGAGAATGACGTGATTGACTTGACCCATTCCGTTAGCTTAGCACTCGATCGTTTAGTATGTTGCTATTGCTTTCTTCATGACTTATACATGTTCCTATGACTATGAGATTATGCAACTCCCGTTTACCGGAGGAACACTTTGTGTGCTACCAAACGTCACAACGTAAATGGGTGATTATAAAGGTGCTCTACAGGTGTCTCCAAAGGTACTTGTTGGGTTGGCGTATTTCGAGATTAGGATTTGTCACTCCGATTGTCGGAGAGGTATCTCTGGGCCCACTCGGTAATGCACATCACTATAAGCCTTGCAAGCATTGTGACTAATGAGTTAGTTGCGGGATGATGTGTTACGGAACGAGTAAAGAGACTTGCCGGTAACGAGATTGAACTAGGTATCGAGATACCGACGATCAAATCTCGGGCAAGTAACATACCGGTGACAAAGGGAACAACGTATGTTGTTATGCGGTCTGACCGATAAAGATCTTCGTAGAATATGTGGGAGCCAATATGGGCATCCAGGTCCCGCTATTGGTTATTGACCGGAGACGTGTCTCGGTCATGTCTACATAGTTCTCGAACCCGTAGAGTCCGCACGCTTAACGTTACGATGACAGTTTTATTGAGTTTTGATGTACCGAAGGAGTTCGGAGTCCCGGATGAGATCGGGGATATGACGAGGAGTCTCGAAATGGTCGAGACGTAAAAATCGATATATTGGACGACTATATTCGGACTTCGGAAAGGTTCCGAGTGATTCGGGTATTTTTCGGAGTATCGGAGAGTTACGGGAATTCGTATTGGGCCTTAATGGGCCATGCGGGAAAGGAGAGAAAGGCCTCAAAAGGTGGCCGCACCCCTCCCCATGGTCTGGTCCGAATTGGACTAGGGAAGGGGGGCGCACTCTTCCTTCTTTCTCCTTCCCCCTTCCCTTCTCCTACTCCCACAAGGAAAGGAGGAGTCCTACTCCCGGTGGGAGTAGGACTCCCCCCTATGGCGCGCCTCTCCCCTTGACCGGCTGCCTCCCCCTTGCTCCTTTATATACGGGGGCAGGGGGCACCCCAGAGACAACAATTGATCTATTGATCTCTTAGCCGTGTGCGGTGCCCCCCTCCACCAAATTACACCTCGATAATACCGTTGCGGAGCTTAGGCGAAGCCCTGCGTCGGTGGAACATCATCATCGTCACCACGCCGTCGTGCTGACGAAACTCTCCCTCAACACTCGGCTGGATCGGAGTTCGAGGGACGTCATCGAGCTGAACGTGTGTAGAACTCGGAGGTGCCGTGCGTTCGGTACTTGATCGGTCGGATCGTGAAGACGTACGACTACATCAACCGCGTTGTGATAACGCTTCCGCTATCGGTCTACGAGGGTACGTGGACAACACTCTTCCCTCTCGTTGCTATGCATCACCATGATCTTGCGTGTGCGTAGGAAATTTTTTGAAATTACTACGTTCCCCAACAATATTCATGATCATTGCCTTACATATCGTCATAACTTTTCGCTTTTCTATCAATTGCTCGGCAGTAATTTGTTCACCCACCGTAATAATTTCTATCTTGAGAGAAGCCTCTAGTGAAACCTATTCCCCCCGGGTCTACTTTCCATCATATAAGTTTCCGATCTACAATCTCTAGTTTCCTATTTACTTTGTTTGCAATCTTTACTTTCCGTTCCATAAACCAAAAATACCAAAAATATTACTTTACCGTTTATCCATCTCTACCAGATCTCACTTTGCGAATAACCATGAAGGGATTGACAATCCCTTTGTCACGTTGGTTGCAAGTTGGTGTTTGTTTGTGTAGGTATTCGGTGGCTTGCTGTGTAGTCTCCTACTGGATTGATACCTTGGTCCTCAAAACTGAGGGAAATACTCCATAGCACAGGGACACCGATGTGGACACGATCTAGACTCGGACAACATTCCTTTCCAACGAGACTTTCCTGAAAGCTGGCATGACACGCCAGGTCAGTACATTGAATGTACTTGCAAGCTCACAACAAACATAAACATAATGACAAGCAATGTGATGATATTTAACCAATTGCTTTACTAATGCAACATCATATCATACATGCAGTGATCATGATCTTGTGATATAAGTCCCTCGGACTTGCTTACCAAACGGTGATCACTCTCGGATCACAAACGGACCAACCTCGTGGTCTTTGTTCGGGTTACCTCGTAACCAAACAGTGATCTTACCGAGATCACAAACGGGCCAACAACTTGGTCTCCATCAACACAATGTTTTCCCAAACATCATCTTCTCAACGGTGCCAAGTTCATATCTTAGTGTGCAAAATTAATTAAACGTTGACCCATGGTGTGACCTACTTTCGAGCGTGTCCATAACCGTGGACTCGGCTATCGATAGATTTAATACACTCTGCAGAGGTAGCGCACTGTACCCACACCACGGAACCCATGGCCTCACACTCCCATTCGGGTGGACCAACGGCGTTCCGACGAAACCCCTCCATTGCCATGACACTCCCGGCCACTCCGACTCACTCCCCACTGGGCTAGTCCTGGGTGGCCCCGTGTCTACCAAAGACACCAACGGCCACCATCGTGGCAAAACATAAACGGTCCCAAACGGGGACAAGGTACCATAACAACAACAACGGGCACACAAGGTTATGTCTGCTTACCAGGCCAGGGTACCGCACGCCCATAACCTTCCCTCGTTGGAGGCACCGACCAGAGGCATGACAACGGACCGAATAAAGGCCTTCCCATAAAGGCAAATGTGGTTGCACTGGGAAAACTCGATTCAGTGGCACCATGACCCGATCAACGATATGTTCAAGTTGAGTTATTATCAGGTTCAACTTAAGGTGAAAGTAACCGGTGTCATGATATGCCATGAAAATGCATCACAAACATATGCAGCATATATCAACGGAAATAACTGGGTCAACCATATCCACACTAAGCATAGACATCAACAGCTCATAACACCTCTCTGGTTATGATTTATCATCACTTTAAACAGAATCTTTATGTAGCAAATTTATCATTTATCTCATTTAAGAAAATAACTCAAAAATAATTACTTATATCCATAACCATATTACTTCTTCATAACAAATATTACTTCTAGTTACTTAACCAACTAAATTAGCTTCAAACTTCTGTAAACTAAGCATATCAACTCAAACAAGCAACCAACAGAATATAAATATTATTCTAGTGATTTAAATGCATGGATTAAAACATTAATTGAAGTTGAAGAAAATCACAAATATTGTAATGGCACCATGAAAATGTTGTTGTGGCTTGCCTTAGTGCAGATGAGGTTCACAATCCTCCTGGTGATCCTCAAGACAAGCTTCACTTTCTGAAAACAATTATAAACACAAAAAGAAAACATCAAGAACCCTTCTGAAATTCACCAGAAAATCTAGACAGCAGGGAAAAATCTCATTTTTGGTGAGCTGCTAGATTTCTGCATAAAGAACACAATGCAAAAAGAATCAATTCATTTGGACGTATGGTTAAAAAAATTTGGTTGTTTGAAGTTCTCTGGATAAAATTGAATTTTGAATTTAAATAAACAGAACTGGGGGGTGACGTCAAAGGTGTAAACCTCGCGGGCGCCACCACTCGTACCGCTTCAGGCGCGTACAGAGTGGCTGACTAGCGGGCCCCGCTGGTCAGGTGAGAGGGAGGGGAAGAGGGAAACAGAGGGCGGCGAGGCTCCGCCGGAGCACACGCCGGCGAGGAGGGCTCCTTGGCCAGAACTGGAGGGAGGGATCAAAAGAGGAGACGGAGGCGCACCTGCCCGTACCCGTAGGTTAGCTAGGGGTGGTCGGACGGCGACGGAAACGGCCTCTTCAGCGGCGACAGAAAGCAGAGGTCGCCGAAGTTGGAGACGACGGCGACTAGAGGCAGCACCCGGGGCTCCAACCGGGCGGAACGGCACCACCGAGGCACGGCGGAGGCCCTGGAAGGGTGGCCCGAGCCTGGGAGGGGCTGGAGCTGCGGAGACGACCCGAGGGAATCGCCGGCGAGCTCGAGCTCGGGGACGGCGGCCCGCGGCCTGCCCGGCTGGGCTACGGCTTTCTACGAGTTTGTGGAGTGTGCGAGAGGAGTGGATGATGCTCGAGGAGGCTGGGGAGGGCTCTATTTATAGTCGAGCGATGAGAGGGGCTCGGGCTCCGTCGGAGGACACCTGGACACAGCTCCCGGTGACGAACGGCGTCAGTGAGCAAGGGGGAAGGCGACACAGCTCACGCGGGCACTATGGGCGAGCGGAGACGAGCACAGGAGCGAGGGGGTGGCGACGAACACAGTGCGCAATGCATTGTTGGGTTGGCCGGACCACGCCCGTGCTCGCTGCGACGAGCTCCGGCATCGGCGAGCGCCAGGAGAGAGTTATGAGGGTCGGGACGATGATCGGGGCGAAGTTTGGCAAGGTTTGGCAGGCGGGGAAGCGATCACGCGAGCAACAGAGGCGCGGGCGCGACGCAGAGCGCGTCGGCCGTATGCCAGCATGCCTGGACGAACGCGGTCACCGCGTGAACTCTGACCTCAGGCTGAGCTAAGCCTAAACTTCATGTCTGGCGTGTAGTCCGTGGTAGATTGAGAGGTTACCACACTTTGGTTTGAGCTCAGGTGCAGTAACATGGATTTCAACTTCCTGGTAAGTTTCTGGACAGTAACTTTGAGAGCTTACTGTGGTCAAAATACTGAGAGTTGGGAGCTGGGCTTTGGAGGTTAGCAATCATCTACTAAGCTGATGATGCACAAGAAAATTCAGCCACAATTGAGCAAGTAAAATGGTAGTTGCTGTAGAAACTACCATTTCTGTCCAGAACAGAAAATATTTTCTATAGCAAAAATATTCCAAAAAGTGATGAGATATTTTTGCTCAGGAAGGTGTCCTAAGGTTCAAGGAATATTTGGGAATTTTCTCAGATTTTTGTGGGCAAGAAAAATTGGGGTTGCTTTGGAACACAAGGGGCTAGTTAGGGTTTTAGAGAGAAAATGAATATTTTTCATTAGAGAAAAATATTCATAAAATTACTTTGAGATGGATCAGAGAAGAAATGATGGCTTAGGGAGAGAAATAAGTCACTTGGGTGAAAGTCAAGGGGGTACCCAAGTGTTTAAGTCCATCTGAAGTGATTCAAAAATTTCAAATTCAAATCCAAACCAACTGAAAACCAGGCAAAGAGAAGAGGGCAAAAACCAGGCTGTCACAAAACTTTCATATAGAGTGCATTGAATACTATGAGAAGTTTGATTCCTCATGATTGTTTTGAGATATGAAGATGGTGATATTAGAGTCATGCTAGTAAGTAGTTGTAAATTTGAGAAATACGTGTGTTAAGGTTTGTGAGTCCCGTAGCATGCACGTATGGTGAACCGTTATGTGATGAAGTCGGAGCATGATTTATTTATTGATTGTCTTCCTTATGAGTGGCGGTCGGGGACGAGCGATGGTCTTTTCCTACCAATCTATCCCTCTAGGGGCATGCGCGTAGTACTTTGTTTCGATGACTAATAGATTTTTGCAATAAGTCTGTGAGTTTTTTATGACTAATGTTGAGTCCATGGATTATACGCACTCTCACCTTTCCACCATTGCTAGCCTCTCTAGTGCCGCGCAACTTTCGCCGGTACCATAAACCCACCACATATCCTTTCTCAAAACAGCCACCATATCAACCTATTATGGCATTTCCATAGCCATTCCAAGATATATTTCCATGCAACTTTCCACCGTTCCGTTTATTATGACATGTATCATCATTGTCATATTCCTTTGCATGATCATGTAGTTGCCATCGTATTTGTGGCAAAGCCACCGTTCATCATTTTTTTATACATGTCGCTCTTGATTCATTGCACATCCTGGTACACTGCCGGAGGCATTCACATAGAGTCATATTTTTGTTCTAGTATCGAGTTGTAATTTTTGAGTTATAAGTAAATAGAAGTGTGATGGTCTTCATTATTAGAGCATTGTCCCATGTGAGGAAATAAAAAAAGAGAGAAATACCAAATAAAAAAAGAGAAAGCCCAAAAGAAGAGAAAAGAAAAAAATAAAAAATGGGAGAAAAAGATAGAAGGGACAATGTTACTATCCTTTTTGCCACACTTGTGCTTCAAAGTAGCACCATGATCTTCATGATAGAGAGTCTCCTATAATATCACTTTCATATGCTAGTGGGAATTTTTCATTATAGAACTTGGCTTGTATATTCCAACGATGGGCTTCCTCAAAATGCCCTAGGTCTTCATGAGCAAGCAACTTGAAAGCACACCCACTTAGTTTTCTTTTTTGAGCTTTCATAAACTTATGGCTCTAGTGCATCTGTTGCATGGCAATCCCTACTCACTCACATTGATATCTATTAATGGGCATCTCCATAGCCTGTTGATACGCCTAGTTGATGTGAGACTATCTCCTTCTTTTTGTATTCTCCACAACCACCGTCTATTCCACCTATAGTGCTATGTCCATGGCTCACGCTCATGTATTGAGTGAAAGTTGAAAAGGTTTAAGAACGTAAAAAGTATGAAACAATTGCTTGGCTTGTCATCGGGGTTGTGCATGATTTGAATATTTTGTGTGATGAAGATGGAGCATAGCTAGACTATATGATTTTGTAGGGATAAGCTTTCTTTGGCAATGTTATTTTGAGAAGACATAATTATTTTGTTAGTATGCTTGAAGTATTATTGTTTTTATGTCAATATTAAACTTTTGTTTTGAATCTTACGGATCTGAACATTCATGCCACAATAAAGAGAATTACATGGATAAATATGATAGGTAGCATTCCACATCAAAAATTCTATTTTTATCATTTACCTACTCGAGGACGAGCAGGAATTAAGCTTGGGGATGCTTGATACGTCTCCAACGTATCTATAATTTATTATTGTTCCATGCTATTATATTATCTGCTTTGGATGTTTTATATGCATTAATATGCTATTTTATATGATTTTTGGGACTAACCTATTAACCTAGAGCCCAGTGCATGTTTCTGTAATTCATTGTTTTAGAGTTTCGCAGAAAAGGAATACCAAACAGAGTCCAAACGGATTAAAACTTTCGCCATGATTTTTCTTGGACCAGAAGACACCCAGGAGAATGGGAGTGCAAGTCAGAGGAGCCTCGAGGCGGCCACAAGGGTGGAGGGCGCGCCCGGGGGGTGGGGCGCGCCCCCCGACCTTGTGGACCCCTCAAGGGTCTCCGGACCTAATTCTTGCTCCTATATATACTCTTATACCCCAAAAACATCCAGGGGAGCCACGAAACCACTTTTCCACCGCCGCAACCTTCTGTACCCGTGAGATCCCATCTTGGGGCTTTTTCCGGCATCATGCTGGAGGGGGAATCGATCACGGAGGGCTTCTACATCAACACCATTGCCTCGCCGATGAAGCGTGAGTAGTTTACTTCAGACCTACGGGTCCATAGCTAGTAGCTAGATGGCTTCTTCTCTCTCTTTGATTCTCAATACAAAGTTCTCCTCGATGTTCTTGGAGATCTATTCGATGTAGTACTCTTTTGCGGTGTGTTTGCCGAGATCCGATGAATTGTGGATTTATGATCAAGTTTATCTATGAATATTGTTTGAATCTCCTACGAATTCTTATATGCATGATTTGATATCTTTGCAAGTCTCTTCGAACTATCGATTTGGTTTGGCCAACTAGATTGGTTTTTCTTGCAACGGGAGAAGTGCTTAGCTTTGGGTTCAATCTTGTCGTGTCCTTTCCCAGTGACAGTAGGGGCAGCAAGGCATGTATTGTATTGTTGCCATCGAGGATAACAAGATGGGGTTTTCATCATATTGCTTGAGTTAATCCTGCTACATCATGTCATCTTGCTTAATGTGTTACTCTGTTCTTATGAACTTAATACTCTAGATGTAGGCAGGAGTCGGTCGATGTGTGGAGTAATAGTAGTAGATGCAAAATTGTTTCGGTCTACTTGACATGGACGTGATGCCTATATTCATGATCATTGCCTTAGATATCTTCATAACTTTTTGCTTTTCTATCAATTTCTTGGCAGTAATTTGTTCACCCACCGTAATAATTTCTATCTTGAGAGAAGCCTCTAGTAAAACCTATGGCCCCCAGGTCTATTTTCCATCATATAAGTTTCCGATCACAATCTCTAGTTTCCTATTTACTTTCTTTGCAATCTTTACTTTCCGTTCCATAAACCAAAAATACCAAAAATATTACTTTACCGTTTATCCATCTCTATCAGATCTCACTTTGCGAATAACCGTGAAGGGATTGACAACCCCTTTGTCGCGTTTGGTTGCAAGTTGGTGTTTGTTTGTGCAGGTATTCGGTGGCTTGCTGTGTAGTCTCCTACTGGATTGATACCTTGGTTCTCAAAACTGAGGGAAATACTTACGCTACTTTGCTGCATCACCCTTTCCTCTTCAAGGGAAAAACCAACGCAAGCTCAAGAGGTAGCATGCGGATGGACCACAGCACGGACTGGAGCTCGTCGAGCCAGCCCCTGCCGCAGGCCTCGAGCTTATTCTTGAAGGTTCTGGCGTGGCCTCTCAGGACCTCTGTGTTGGCGCGCTTAGCCTGGCCATTGCTCCTGGGGTGTGCCACCAAGGCGTAGCATATCTGCGTTCCAAGGTTAGCACAATATGTTTTGAAAAGGTTGTTGGTGAACTGCGAGCCATTGTCGGTGATGATGCGGTTAGGAACCCCGAACCGGCTCACGAGGCCCTTGATGAACTTGACGGCCGAACCAGCCGGGATGGCGCAGACGGCCTCCACCTCCGCCCACTTGGTGAACTTGTCGATGGCGACGTAGAGGTAGCGGTAGCCCCTGGGCGCTCGAGGGAACGGGCCCAAGATTTCCAACCCCCATACCACGAATGGCCATGAAAGCGGGATGGTCTGGAGACCCTGAGCGGGTTGGTGGATCTGCTTGGCATGGAATTGGCAGGCTTCACATGATCTTACCAGCTCGGTGGAATCATTGAGCGTCGTGGGCCATTAGAATCCACTGCGGAACGCCTTGCCCATGAGGGTGCGCGATGAAGAGTGATGCCCTCAGTCCCCGCCATGTATGTCGGCCAGCAGCTCGCATCCCTGCTCCTTGGAGATGCATCGCAGACAGACGTCGTTCGGCTGTTTTCGATAGAGCTCACCGTCCCCGATGCAGTACGCGGTGGCCTAGCGGGCTACCCGCTCTGCGTCTTCCTCCTTCTCCGGCAAGGTGCCTTGGAGTAGGTACGCCTTGAATTCCTCGGTCCAGCACCCCTCTTGAGGCTCAAGCACAAGGAGCAGGCGGGCTCCCTAGGTCGGGCCGCAAGCCGGGGCGCCCGAGAGGGGTGCTACAGGGAGCTCCTCCTGAGGCGATGCTGGTCCCGCGGTGGAGGGGGCTACCGGCGGCTTGAAGAGCCCCTCCTCAAAGATGCCAGGCTCCTGAGACAGGCGCCAAGACGCCTTCTTGGCGATGTCGTCCACCTCCTTGTTCGTGCCACGTGGCACGTGCTGCAATTCCAGGCCCAAGCATTGTTTCTCAATTTTGCGTACCTCCTCGAGGTATGCCTCCATGTGCTCGTCCTTCGGCTTGTATGCTTTGTTGGAGAAGTTGACGAGGAGCTGGGTGTAGCCCCTGATGGTGAGGCGCCTCACTCCCAAAGCTACCGCAGTCTTGAGACAGGCGATCAGGCCTTCGTACTCTGCGATGTTGTTGGAGACCTTCTCGCCCTGCTGGAAGCGGAGCTGCACAACATAGTAGAGCTTGTCCTGGGTAGGCGAGATGAGCACGGCTCCAGCTCCCGCGCCCTGACGCGCGAATGCGCCGTCAAAGTACATGACCCAACCATCTGGTGCTTCACTTCCTGGCGAGAGGGAATAGTCCTCACCCACTTCTGGGTTGGGAACGTCAGTCCATTCTGCCACGAAGTCGGCGAGGGCCGCACCCTTTATGACTCTGGTGGTGCTGAACTCCAACTGGAACGCCTGCAGTTCGATGTTCCATTCAGCGACCCTCCCCGCAGCATTGGGGCTCCGGAGCACTCTCTCCAGAGGGGAAGCTGAGACAACCTTGACGGGGTGGCCTTGGAAGTAGTGGCACAACTTTCGGGAGGCGACGAGGAGCGCGAGCAAGAGCTTTTGCGGCATGGGGTAGCGTGCCCACGCATCGCGTAGCACCGTGCTGAGAAGTACACCGGGTGCTCGATGAGGGTGGAAGCGTCAGCGGGGTCTTGTACCTTCTGAGGCTGAGGGTCCTCAGGAGCCTTGTCATCCCTTAGGGCAGTCGTGGCCTCTGGACCATTGTCCTCAGGAGCCTTGCCGTCGGAGGATTGGCCGAGCTCCCAGGAGCGTCATTGACTGGAAGGTCGACCGGGGCCTCAGGAGCGCCATCCTGAGGCCGCAACGCCTCAGCTGGGGATGAGGTGCTTCGCCGTGAGCCCTTGGTCGGGCGCTCCTCCCGCACCGCCACCATCGCTGCGCTGGCGGAGTGAGGCATGGCGGCCAGGTAGAGCACCAAAGGCTCAAGGGGAGGTAGCGCTACCATCACCGATGGGCTGGTGAGGTACCTCTTGAGGTCTTGGAAGGCCGCGTCAGCCTCCGGAGTCCACTCGAATGGTCCTTTCTTTTTCAACAGCTTGAAGAATGGGAGGGCGCGCTCCACCAGCTTGGAGATGAAGCGCCCGAGCGAGGTTACACAGCCCGCCAGCTTCTGCATCTCGTTGAGAGTTTGTGGCGGGCTCATCCTTTCTATGGCCTTGACCTTCTCCAGGTTGGCCTCGATCCCCCTGTGTGACACCAGGAAACCCAGTAGCTTCCGGAGGGGACGCCAAACACACATTTCTCCGGGTTGAGTCGCAGGTCCACTTTGCACAGGCTGGCAAACATCTCCTCCAGGTCTTTAATAAGGGTCCTTGCCTCCCGAGATTTCACCACTATGTCATCGACGTATGCCTCGGCGTTCCTCCCGAGCTGCCGGCCCAGAGCGATGTGCATCAGCCGCTGGAAGAGGTTGCTCCGATGTTACGCAGCCCGAACGGCCTGCAGGTGTAGTAGTATACCCCGCATGGGGTCAAGAAGGCCGTCTTCGCAGCATCCTGCACCGCCAACTTGATTTGGTGATAGCCTGAGAAGGCGTCCAGAAAGCATAGCAAGTCGCACTCGGCGTGTAGTCGACGATCTGATCGATGCATGGAAGCGGAAAGGGGTCTTGAGGACAGGCCTTGTTGAGGTTGGTGAAATCGACGCACATGCGCTCCTTCCCGCCTTTATTGGGGACGATAACCAAGTTCGCCAGCCATTCTGGATACCATATCTCCCGAATGACGCCGGCCTCTTGCAGTTTGCGGGTCTCTTGGACGATGAACGTCTGCTTCTTTGTGGACTGCCGCCTCGCCTTCTGTTTCACCGGGCGCGCGTTAGGGCACACCCTCAGGTGGTGCTCAATTATCCCCCTCGGGATCCCGACCAGATCCTTGGGCTCCCATGCGAACACATTCTTGTTTGTGCGTAAGAAGCTGACCAATGCCTCTTCTTCGTCTGGAGGGAGGCCGGCGCCTATGGTGAAGGTGGAGCCCGATGCCCCGTCTTCATCGACCGACATCTGCTTCGTCCCGGCACGATCCTGAGAGAACAATTGCTTCTTCTTCGCTGGTGCAGCCCCCAGAGCTTCCGGGGCTCCCTCCTTGCTTGGCTGCATGGCTGCCGCGGCCCTGAAAGCATGCCTGAGGGCTGAGAGCGCGTCCTTGGTGTCCCCCACTACGGTGAGGACGCTGCTGCTTCCCGACATCTTCATGAGATTGTAGCCTGGGTGGGTTGCCACCATGAACTTGGCCAAGGCCGGGTACCCGAGAATGGCGTTGTACGGCAGGCCGATGCGGGCGATGTCGAAGTCAATGAGCTCGGTGCGGTAGTTGTCGCAGGTGCCAAAGGTGACAGGGAGGCGAATCTGCCCGAGGGGACAGGTGGAGTCATCGACGATTCCATAGAAAGGCTTGGTGGGGCGGAGCCGGCCATGGGGCACGTGTAGCAGGCCGAATGCCTCCACGGAGAGGACGCTGAGGCCGGCGTCGCCGTTGATGAGGGTCCTGGTGAATGCTACGTATCAGATGGTGGGAGTGCAAAGCATCGGGAGTGCGCCGGCACCAGCCATGGTCGCGGGGTGGTCGCTGGAGTCGAAGGTGAGGCCGGCTTTAGGCGCCACCCAGCCTGGTGGTGCCCCTCGCTGTACGTGGGCGGCACCTACCTGGCGAAAGAACTGCTTGGCGTGGCGGTCCGAGGGAGGCGCCTGCGAGCCGCCGAGGAGGGCCGTGACGGCGTGGGGTGTCGGCGCTGCGAAGCGCGCGACGAAGAGGCCGCGCAGCTCCTCCCAGGAGGCCACCGAAGACTCTGGCAAGCCAAGGAGCCAGGTGCGCAACGCGCCCGCGAGGGCCATGGGAAGCCAGTTTGTCATGACCTTGTCGTCGCCGCCGGCCGACAAAACAGCCTCTGCATACGCCTGGAGAAAACCTGTCGGGTCCGCCGCGCCGTCATATTCGGGCGGCAGCTCCGGCCTGAACTTGGGTGGCCACTGCACCTGTCGCAGGGCAGGGGTGAAAGCTCGGAGGCCCACAGCTCCCCCAAAGGCTCCCGTCGATCCGGCCGATGGTGCGGCGCTCGCCATGAGAGGCAAACAGCGGAGCGCAGCGGACGGAGGGGCGGATCTTTGTAGCGCCCCTACCTGGTGCGCCAAATGTCAGATTCCGGGCTCCGCAGACCCTGGATAGATTCGAACTCTGGGGTGCGTGCGAAGAACTCAACCTTCCCAGTCTGCCTACTCGTCGATCCCACGGCTTAGCTTGATGAACTGGAAGGAAACGGGACAAGGCAGTTTACCCAGGTTCAGGCCACCTTGCGGTGTAAAACCCTACTTCTGCTTTGTGGTGGATTGGCCTCGAGGTGGGCTGAGGATGAACTAGTACCGTCGAAGAACAACCTCAGGAGGTGTGTTCTTGAGCTGGTGAGGGAGAGGATGATCTGAATGTCCCCGCCTACAGTGGTGACTAGGTCCTATTTATAGTGGATTTGGTCCTCTTCCCCCAAAATGGAGGCAGGAAGGGATCCCACAACGGCCAAATTCGAAGGAAGACAACTAGTAGATCTTATCCTGGCAAAAGTTGGTCTTCGCCTGCAAAGCTTCTGGTCGTGACGCCGTGGTGGGCTCGGCGATGACCTCCATCCTGACGTCCTGTTGGTCTTAGTCTTGTTGCATGGAAATGGAAACCTTTGGATGATTCCTCGGGACTCCGCGCCTGCGCTTGCCTCCTTAGTACCAAAGAGGAAACTGTTGCACTGCGCCTGCTGGCGCCCTCCTGGCCTTGATCGTCATGGCTTGCGTCATCCGAACCTCACGAGGTGGAGGCTTGCATTGAGATTTCCGCTCCTCAGGAGCCAGCCTGAGGAGGCCGCTCCTTCAGGAGGTCTTGGCGTCGTCCACCTCGGGAGGGTCTTGAGTTGTTGATGCTGAAGATGGGTTGTACCAGGCCGTCGATGGAGCCACGCCGTGGGCCGCAGGCAAGCAAGTCTGAATACCCCCGTTCCCAGAACACCGACAAAAATGGAGCTCGAGCCCGGCCCGAATGTCGGGCTTTCGGGCTCGGGCCTTCAGGCCGGGCTGTCCATGCACAGGTCTACGTGTCCTTGCCGTGAGAAGCCATGGCTACTTACCTAGCTAATCTAGCCGAGCGCTGCACGTAGCTGTCTGTACCATATCAGAGGCTCAGGGCACAGGAGTAGCTATATACTCCCTTTTGTTTCATATTATAGTGCATATAGATTGTTTGAAATGTCAAACTTTATAACTTTGATCAAGTTTACAGAGAAAAATGTTTATATCTACAAAATATAAAACTACATCTTATGATGAATCTAATGATATATGTTTGACATTTTTTATGTAGATATTTTTCTCCACAAACTTGATCAAAGTTTGTGAGGTTTGATTTTTCAAAAAAAAATATACAGTGTATCATTATAGAATGGTGGGAGTATATGTATGACACTGTAGCCGCTGCCGTGTTGGTCCACACAAGCACGACGCCGGAGGTATATGGATCGAGAGCTACGGGATGTATTCACAAATGTGACGACACTACTTGAGTTTGCCTTTTTGGTGAAGCCCCGTGCTGCACGACGGGCCGGGGCGAGCTGCCGGACTGCGCGCGAGGCCCCTGATTGCTCACACGTCGCATCGACGGTCGTCGGCGCTGCACGCGTGCTGGAGTTTTCTTTTGTCCGCGCGCGGTTGCTGCTCAACGACGATTGGTTTTTTTTATGAAACACTTATAATTTCTTATACTAAAACTTACAATAAAATCTCTTGAAAATATCTTCTTCGCGGTATCAATCTTTGCTTGAAAAATACTCCAAGGACTTCGATAAAAAAAATGCTGCAATTGAACTGGAGCAACGATGTTGTCAATTTTTCACCCGCACAAACATTACCAATAATAGTTTTGAAAGCGCCTTGAGTCGCCAATCCAAAAAAAGGGGAAGCCTTGATCGATGAGCGTATTTGGGCCGGTGATGATCCCGTAGAAGTGCAGGCCGCTGAATCGCGATACCTTCACCACGGCGTCGATGAAAAATTCACCTCCACAAACAATCGAACCAAGAAAAAAGCTTGACACAGCAACATAAACTCATCAAATCCGAATAATCGGATCTGCGAAGATAGAAAACTCTATAATCTCATGGCACCACCAAAAGAGCGAGAGTAAATTTATTAACACAAAACTATGATAATCACTAGACGTTGACGAGGAAATAGAGGTCTTGAAAATCCAAGGCCCCCCACCTCTCAGCGCCAAGATGACAGCAGGAGGCGAGGGGATCTAAATTTCCCAGATGGCGGCGGCGACCGTGGCATGAGAAACCATCGCGTTGTTTGCGATTGGTTCTCTCAACTTATGAGGTGGAAGTGCGCTGGCCACCGAGCTAGGGGCCGTGGCAATATGGAAAGGCTGGAAGAAGAGAAGATCGGGTAGCGAGTCCGAGCGACCGGTCGCCTCCTATGCCTACGAGCTGGTGCTAGCCAGGCCCAGCAACATGATAGACCGTGCCTATCTCCTTCTAGCCTTCAACGCTTTTTCTCTTCCCTTTTTTCACATTTTTGCATTCATGTTTTGCTTTATTTCTTTGCTTTTGCATACATTTCAAAATATTTTAAATTATCTACTAAAATCACTTGATATAGAAATTTGCAAAATGTTAATCATGCATTTGGTAAATGTGAAACATATATAGAAGTAATGTTTCTAATGTATACAATTTTTTTACAATGTGTGCCAAAACAAATAGACATCAAAACATATATACGAAAACATGTTAATCAAGTATTTGAAATAAATGGTAAATAAGTATATGAAAACAATTCCTGGTATATACAAAAAAGTACAGTGTGTATGGAAAAAATAGACATAAAAATATAGGTTTCAAAAAATAGTAATCATGTATTTGAAAAAAATAAACCTGTATACAAAAAATGTTCCTGATTTATAAAAAAATTATATTGTGTATGTTAGAAAGTAGATATAAAAAACTAAGTTTTAAGAAAATGTTAATAATGTATTTGGAAAATATTAAACCTGTATATAAAAATGTTCCTGTTGTACTCAAAAAATGTATATTGTTTATGGAAGAAAGTAGATATAAAAATAAGTTTTTATAAAATATAGATCATGTATTTGAAAAATGTTAAACTTGTATATAGTTCACAAGAAAAACGTGTATATAAAAAATGTTTCTGATGTATACAAAAGATGTAAAATGTGTATACAGAGAAATTTGACATCAAGATACATGCTAAGGAAATAATATATGTAGAATGTGTACCAAAGGATTGTAGCGCTACCATTTTGGAATAAACCACTATTGATCTTGCAAAAAAAATGTGTATGAAATAAATGTTAATCATGTACTTCAAAAATGTTAAATGTGCGTACAAGAATATTCCATATGTAAACATCAAAACCAATTTTTTTTCTAAAATCTTAATCACATATTTAAAACATGTTCAACATGTGCAAAAGAAATGTTTCAGATACATATGAAAAAATATTCATGTATTTTTTAAAGAAAGTAAACATGCATAAAAATGTTCGTGTTATATATGAAAAGAGCAAAAACCAACTAAAACCACCAAATAAACAACGAAAGCGAAGAAATAATGAAAAGAAAGAGGAACAAAAATATAAAAACAAAGATGAGTGTAAAAAAGTGGAATCTGAGAAAACCGAAAAAGGAACAGAGAAAAATTGGATAATACCAATAGAAATAAAAAAGAAACAACGTACGGAAGAAAATAGAAGGAAAATAGTGAAAACTGGAAAGAAACAAAGAAAAATAAATTAAATCGAGAAAGAAGTAAAAAATATAGAAAATAAAGAAAAAAGGTAGAAAATAAAAACCAGTGAAAACAAACAAAGAAAAAAAGAAACCCAAGAAATATTTGAAAAAATCAATAGAAACTTAGAAAAACTAAAAATCAATGAAAACTGAGAAAAACTAAGTAACCCAGTGAAACCAAAGAAAACCGAAAGAAAAAGAACAAAAAGACTCGGCAGAAAAGACAAATTCAGGGTCTGTACAAAAGTTTACTGTTCACGTACTGTTCTGATCCGATTTGTCTTTTTTGCCGAGAGTTGCTCGGATGTCCAAATGAGTTAAAATTTGGAGCGGACCTCACGCATCAAATTATCTACCACTGCTGGCGACACGGGGGGAACCCTAGCCGCCGCCGCAGGAATCCCCCCTCCCGCTCAACCCCGCGTCGCCGCCGCCGGAGGACCGGCCGACAAAGTCGCGCCGGTCCCTGGGATGGTGGCGGCGGGCAGATCATCCCTCCTCGCACGCTGCGCACCCCGTTCCTTTCCTACCCAAGATGGTGTGGCCCTCGGGCGACTGGATCTAGTTAGCGGCTGCGCGGCCTTGGGGCACATCGATGGCGATCAAACTGGCATCCGATCTTGGCAACTGCGGTCTTGGATGTAGCAGTAGCGGCTGTGCACACAAGAGGCTAGGCAGTGGTCGGGGAAATTGGCGGATGGAGCAATCTGCATGGGCAGCCGGTAGCTCGATCTGGCCAAATCACAGTGGTGAGCCAGATCCATCATTGGCTGCTCGAACGAGGAAGATCCGCGGCTGCCATAGGACTTCTTGTTTGGAGTTTTGGCCGCCAGCGTTGACTTGCTCTCCCACCACTAGTCTGCAATCTGTGTTGCGTAGTGGTGGATATGCAGATCTTCTCGTCGCATGTCAGCATGGCGGTGCATCTTTACTGGCACTGCTTTGGCCACGGCTGTCTCTGGACAAGTAGGGTTGCGGCGATGAGCTGGCCTTTTGTGTGTGCGGTGCGGGCCGCCGACGATGCGATCCCCATTTGGTCGTGGTGATATAGATCAGTTTGGCCAGATGGTGGTGGTTGTAGACTGCTCTGCAACGACTTCTTTCGGATCCACGACAGCGAGGTTATCGAAAAGACTTCGAGAGGTTTTATCTCTTGTTCCGGCGGATGACTTTCTGTGGTGTGTTATGAATTATGGACAACGACTTGACGCACAGGGATGTTTTATGGAGTGGCGGCGGTCAAATTATAGCTGCTGGGATTGCGGATATGTGGTGGCGACAACACATGTGTGGCTTTGATGGTGGTGCTGCGAGCACCTGGTCTCGAGCTCCGGGGCGAAAGCCTAGGTCAGACCCGAGTGGTCATACCTGGCAATGGCGATATTTTTTATGTCGTTACCTTGTTGGAGGCATTGTTCGGATATGTTCAGACTGTTTCTTCACGGTGAAAACTTTGATTCCGGCCTTTATGGTTGGATCCGGCGACGGCGGCACTTGAGTGTCGCTTCCTTCCTGAAGGCGTTGCTATTGAAGATCCTCGTCCTCATGTGATGTCAATGGTTGGTGCGGATATGGTCTCAGTTGTAGTTTGTCGATCGCTGATCTGATCACTTTGTTTTTTTTGTTTTTTTTTTCTTTTCTCCACACCTTGACATAGCTTTTGGTCTTATGACTTTGCTAGTTGGTGTGTTTTCGCGTGTGTTGGGTTGGCTGTGTGCATCCTAATTATGCAGAGGCCGGGTGAGTGCTCATATTGTATCCTCTTGATACTCTATTTGAGTTAATAAAATCCACCATTTATCGAAAAAAACTATACTCTTTTTTTGCGAATAGCAGCTATACTCGCTATAAGCAAATATAATCTTCGCGGAGAAGATTGCGTTGCAGGTAGCAGTATTGACTTGGGATACACAAGACCAACTACGTAATTGAATATCTTATTGGACAGGAACGAAAAGTTAGGGTTCCAGAGGCCATCTGCCACAGGTTTTCCTCGCCCCGTTGCCTCTTGTCGTGTTGCAAGATGATAAAGGGGCATCTATCGTCTTAGCCGCTTAGGCATATTCAGAGGTTTTATTAGCATGGTTGGTCTTCATCGGCGACGTCCTGGCTATGTTTTTTCCAGGAATATTGGTACTCTGATTTGTTTTTGTATACAATTGCTTTGTCTTATCAAAAGGTACCATGAAGTCGGATATTTGAGTCTCTGCAGGCTTGGTGTGTCTGACCACACAGATTTTAGATTTATGCACTAGCAAGTTCGTTAATATTTAGCCGATGAGTTTTGTTTTATGTTTTCTAATGCTTTTGTTAGTGTGATCCATTGTGACTTTGTAGTCCTGCTTTGGGGTTTGGGTGAACATCCTATGATTCGACTACATGTGCCTCTAGGGAATCATCCCTAGCCCAATTATGTTCAACGTACACGACTTTTCATTATTTTAGATGGGCAACTCAAAAGGATTTCTGAAATATAGAAAGGCGGTCAACTTTATGGAGGTGTACTAGTGGTGAAGTCGTTGATTCAAACAAATGTTATCTATTTGCTGAAGCCTTGAAAATATTTCGTGTTGCAAATTTTAATACCGTAGATAATATATTTCTAAAAATAATCAATATAGTTCATAGTTATATTGATTACTTTTAATTTGCTAATCTATGATCCGATGCAGTGTATATGTAAGTGTCAAGTTTGAATAAAGTTACGGGCCCTTTAAAAAACTACAACAGGGGATACACAAGAAAAGGTGTAATAGCACACACAAAATGCAGATAAGACTTTGCCATATATCTACACAAAACACAAACTAGTCTAATGGGAGCGGTCGGACAATGAATTCTTAGGTCCTTGGTTCTTGAACCCCACAAATATGGGTTTCTTCTATTTTTCATACTTGAAATCTGGCAGTTCATGATGCCCAAGCAACATATCATGTGAACAAACAGGAAAACATTCAAGGAGGAAAAATATACATGCCCCTAAAAAGGGCAACAACAAAAATAAAATCTAGCAATTGATGCCAAAATAGTAATAACCCAGGATCACACTTGCTTTATTATTCTTTTTATCTAGATTGCCGCAAATTAGATGATATCATTACGGAAGAGGTTTGTTGAAGGACGACATTAGCTGGTTATCACACACAGTGGTATATGCAGATACATGGACGTCATTTGCTTTTCTTTAAAGCTTTCTTAAGGCATTTATTAAACTTTACTTGTTCAGGTTTATTTCGCTTTCATTATGAGTTCTATCTTGCTCGTAAGACCCTAGTAATGTGTTCATTCATTTTGACTCTCCAAAGTTGTTTTATATATATTGTTGTGGATTCTTTGCGTGAATTGTGTTGTGATACTTAGGGCTTCTCCAACGCTGGCCCTCAAAACAGACCCGGTATCCGCCCGCGGACGCGTACGGTCGCGTCCGCGGGCAGTTATATGGGAGCCGGCTATCCAACCATGCCCACATATGTTTTGAACCGGATTTGAACAAATGGGAAGAATTACATGCAATCCGGATGATTTTTATCTAATACAGATGAAAAAACTTTACAATTTCGACATATTTTGAGTAAACTATGGCGGACTAGACTATTCTAACCTAGTCTAAATAATCGCCGGCCGCGGCCGCCCCATTTCCCAAGACATATCTTTCCTACGTCCGGCAACGAGCTCATCGGCCGGCCGAGAGGCCAGGAAAGTGAAGCTTCGGCGGGGAAGGAAGAGTAGTGGCCTCTACGAGGCTCCGGGCTAGCTCAACGGTTGTGAGGCCCGACAAGACGTCGGTGGTGGCCTTTCTGGGACCCAAGCGTCGGCGGCCTCCCATGTTCTACTTTTCCTCGCTTTCGACGGCGGTGGACATGGACGTCCAGGCTCATCGTCGAGGCGGCGCGGCCGACACGATGTTGTCAACATCCTTGGTCTCGTCCTCCTCCCTTTCCTCCTTCGTCGCGTCGATGTCCGCGAACAGGGCGTCTTTCTCCGCCTGTAGGACGCACATCTGCCATCACTCGCGGCGGATATCACGGGCGCTCCCGTAGGACAGCAGCAGGGCCTCCTGCTCATCCAGGAAGCCCGGACCATCCGCCACATTGGCCGTGACGACATTATTGTCTGCCTGGCCGTCGGCAATTTGTTCCTCCGCGAGCCGGTGCTCGTCGAGGAGCCGGATGTTGTGTCGTTGGTTGTCCTGCGCTTGCCAAAACGCCGCCTCCTACTCTTCTGCCATCATGTCGGCGAAGTGCGCCTGCGTTTGAGCAAGGTGATACCGGCGTGGACCGACAAGGGCGTGGCTTCGGCTCATTGTCGGCTGCCTCGTACAATGGCTTGCAGCGCCGCTGCCCTCTAGAGAGCTCGCTGGCACGTCAGCCTGAATCCGACTGGCCTCGGTGAGCCGGTCGCAATGCCGGACAACTCCTGTATTGTCCGGTGAAGAGGTTGTCCCACGGTGCTTTGGAGGTTGAGGTCATGGCGGGTATGACACAGGAGATTGGGAGCGAAGGTGTGAATCTTGCCGGGCCTGGCTATCGTACTAGATAGTGACTCAGATGGACTGTTGAAATGCATGTTTGCACACGCGGCGGTCGATCTTGTGCTTATTCAGTTTTTCCGTTTCATGCGCAACAAGGTGATGACTGACGAAAATGACGATGAACAATTTGCAATTTGCATGGCCACCGTGCATGCACGAGAAGAAAGTTGTCACGCCAGTTCCATACCTCGACGTCATCCCTGACGACTCCGGCCTCCGGCTGAGACCCTGGCTGACAGCTACCGGTTCGTCACAAGAACATCATTCCCAGTGCAGCTGCTTCATGGAGCGATAGGATTGGGACCGTGGACCGGCGGTGCAGATTTGTTGTTTGTGTTTGTTTGTTTCCGGCACCGCGTACGTGGGCGATGACGATTGAGCAACAAATTCATGGGACCATGCATCGTGCGTGCATGCATAGGATAGGAGGAGCCTACCCGTGAGCTCTTGACCAGCCTCGATAAGTCGATCGGCAGTGGCTCTCTCAAGGACCAACTAGGAAGATATTCGATCACGTGCGTTTCTCTCCGGCACTTGCCGCTTACTCTACCTCGTAGCAGCCAGAGTCAAATTCAGTGTAGAAACAAAGACTACTTTCGCTTGAGATCTTCGTTTCATCAATGCTAAACAATACTCCCTCCGTTTCATAATGCGATTGTGATGCATATAGATTAAAAAAAATCAAACTTTGTAAGCTTTGATCGAGTTCATAGAAAAAACTACTCTCTCCGTCTTCTAATGTACATTTTTTGATACCTTAGAAAACGTCTTATATTATAAGACAGAGGGACTATTTATAGAGTAATGTACCCCCTTCGGTCTTTTTTACTTCGCGTGTTAGATTTGTGTCAGGTCAAATTATGCAATGTTCGATTATATAAAAAATATTCAACATCTATAATACCAAATATATATGCTATAAAACTACATTTCATAATGAATCTAAAAATATTGATTTCGCATTGTGAATATTGATACTTTTTTCTATAAATTTGGTTAAAATAGAGATAATTTGATTTCGAACAAATTTATATGCAGACTAAAAAGGTCGTGAGGGAATTTTTTGATAAAAGAGAGCTCCCCTCTCCGATTTCCATTAATAGAAATCACCAAGTCATACAACTAGCAGAAAATTAAAGCAAGGAAACGAAGCTGTCTCCCCCTTGGTTCCCTGTCAGCACTGTATTGAGGTAGGAGGGAAGCCATCCCTTGCCCTGCCCACAGGTCCTCAAAACAGTGCAGAACTTCCCAAGGGGGAAACCTAAGGCCTGGCCTCAAATCCGGTCCCAGCACTAGCATTACAGGTTTTTAAGAGCCTTAGAACAGAAACTAAGAAACGATAACAGAGCAGTCTCATACACAGGTCTTCTCCGAAGGACCAAAACAAAAACAAAAGCAGAAAAACAGTGGGGGGGCTTGAAGCAGTAGAGTTCTTCGCAGCGTCACCGGTCCAGAGAGACTTCTGAAGTTTTCACCCCATGATCCTTCTAGTCTCCAGTCGCCACCCATGTGCTGCTCGAAACACTTCTTTAGCCACTACACCGATCTGCTTTAGTCCAGCCTCCATCATTTTATTTCTTACGGGGTTTTTCTGCAAAAAATTCCAATCATGTAAGTTTTTAAGTAACAAGTTGACAGGCACGCAGGGATCATTTACCCTGTTATTATCAAAAACAACACTGTTTCTCAATTTCCAGATAGTCCAACAAATAGCTGAAATACCTATCCAAACTAAACCCCTTTCCTCCTTTTCAAAAGTTTTAGCCCAATCCCTCAGAGTCGTGAGGGAATACTATAAAATATGAACCATCATCGGCCATTCTATAAATGCAACATTTCACATGCCATCTAGCATCACTCACTGCAATCACACTCTATCACTAGCTAGCTCAGCTGCCCTACAGTGCACGCGGATTAACTAGCCATGGCAGCTCACGACTCGGACCTCGGCGGCGCCGTCCACGTCCTCCTGCTCCCGTACCCGAGCCAGGGCCACATCAACCCCATCCTCCAGTTCGGCAAGCGCCTCGCCTCCCACGCCGGCGTCCGCTGCACGCTCGCCGTCACGCGCTACCTCCTCGGCCAGGGCCGGGACCCGTGCCCGGGCGCCGTGCACCTCGCCGAGATCTCCGACGGCTTCGACCGCGGCGGCTTCGCCGAGGCCGACGGCGACGTCGCGGCGTACCTCGCCCGGCTGGAGTCCGTCGGGTCACGCACTGTCGACGAGCTGCTGCGGTCCGAGGCGGAGAAGGGCCGGCCCGTGCGCGCCGTGGTGTACGACGCGTTCCTGCAGCCGTGGGCGCCCCGCGTGGCCCGGCAGCACGGCGCCGCGTGCGCGTCCCTCTTCACGCAGGCGCCCGCGGTGAACGTGGCGTACGCGCACGCCGGTGCTGGGCGGCTGACCGTTCCGGTCCTCGCGGGCACGGTGCCGCCGGAGCTTCCCGGGCTGCCTGCCGGGCTCGGACCGGACGACGTGCCGTCGTTCTTGGCCAAGCTCGACGAGTGCCCCGCGTACCTAGACCTGCTGGTGAGCCAGTTCGTAGGCCTCGACGCCGCCGACCACGTGCTCGTCAACTCCTTCCACGAGCTGCAGCCACTGGTATGTGTTACTTGAGCTCATCTTTCACTGGCACTCACTCTCACTCACTACCAATTAATTACTGAGACGTCGACAATCTATCTTGAAAGGAATCGGCATACATGGCGTCGATGTGGGGAGCCAAGACGGTAGGCCCGACGGTGCCGTCGGCGTACCTGGACAACCGCCTGCCGGACGACGCCTCCTACGGCTTCCACCTGCACACGCCGACGACGGCCGCGACCAAGGCGTGGCTGGACGCCCGGCCGGCGCGCTCCGTGGCGTACGTCTCCTTCGGCAGCATCGCGGCGCTGGGGCCGGAGCAGATGGCGGAGGTGGCAGAGGGCCTTTTCAACAGCGGCGCGCCCTTCCTGTGGGTTGTCAGGGCCTTGGAGACGTCCAAGATCCCGGACGGCTTCGCCGACAAGGTGGGCGAGAACGGGCTGATCGTGCCGTGGACGGCGCAGCTGGAGGTGCTGGCGCACGGCGCCGTGGGGTGCTTCGTGACGCACTGCGGGTGGAACTCGACGACGGAGGCGCTGAGCGCCGGGGTGCCGATGGTGGCGGTGCCGCACTGGTCGGACCAGCCGACCAACGCCAAGTACATCGAGGACGTGTGGCGCGTCGGCGTGCGTGCGCGGCCGGACGCGGGTGGGGTGGTGAGGCGGGAGGAGGTGGAGCGGTGCGTGAGGGAGGTGATGGGGAGCGAGCAGTACCGGACGAGGGCGGCGGAGTGGAGTGGGAAGACGAAGGCGGCCATGAGCGAAGGCGGGAGCTCCGACCGCAACATCTTGGAGTTTCTCCGTGGACTCCGGTCGAGGAAATCCGAGCGGTCGGGAGCGGCGGAAGATCTGTAGTCTCGTGCTGTTTCTTGTGGAAAATCAGCTGTCCGTCGTTTGATGTCTCGTGTCATTTTTCTCTCACAAGTACGCGTGAGTATTAGCGAGAGCTTCCTGTTGAATTTCTCTCAATAAAACCCAGTCACCTTCTTTTTTTGAGGGTATAAAACCCAGTCACCTTGAGTGTCGAGCGATGCGTGGAGAAACTTTCTGGTGTGGCTGGGCGCAGATGGGCCAACGATGCGAGTGGGCTGGACGCAAATGTGACCACGGTTTAGTCACACTTCCCTGAGAAGCAATTTGGAGTCGATTTTGAGTCCATTCTGAATCAAAATCAACTTGCACCAATTTGGCCAGTCAATTTTTTTAGGGTCACTAGGTCCTTAGCAACCACAAAACAGAAGCTCGCCGGATACTTGTGCTTGGTTTGAAACGGAACAGGAACTGACCCGATACCTGGTAAGACATAAGACAAAAACAAAACAAAAAACAAAGTTTTCTAAAAAGCATGAATTAGTGTCATTAGTTTTAACCTTAAAGAAGAAAGAAAAACTTAAAAATGAAACAAATAATGAAAACAATTGCACACAATTTACACTAAAAATGTATTTTTTACAATATAAAACAATAAGCATATATTAATGGAATTCGAAAATAAAATCTAAGGATAAATAAATAACTAGCATTGGTGTTACCCTTTAACGAGAAAATAAAATAAAATAAAACTAAAACAAATCAAAATAATGAATTAGTATAAGGAAGAATGTATTAGTGTCATTGGTATTAGTATTACCCTTTAAGAAGAGTAGAAATAAAAAAAACTAAAAGAAACTTGCACACAACTTTGCATTGAGAAATTACACTTTTTGTAATACGCAAAGAGTAAGCATAGTAGTGTAATTTGCGCACTCTAGTCTAATTTACATACATATTCTATAGTACTTGTGTGTATACCTACACATAAAAAAAATCTCTAAAGAAGTAAAAAGTTACTTGCATTGGTATACCCTTGAAGATGAAATAAATTAAAAATAAAAATAAAAAATGATGAATAAACTTGCACATAATTTCCACATAAATTGTGCTTTTTTATATGCAAAAATAAACATACAATAGTGATTTTGTTCTGCAAAAACAACTTTTCTAAGACTGAATGGATTTGTGACATTGGCATTACCATTAAATAAGAAATAAAATCAAGTAAAAACTAAAGAAAAACCCAAAAAAAAGTTTTCTATGGAGGAATGAATTGGTGACATTGTTATTATCTTCTTATAAGATATAAAATGAAAAAAAAGAACTTGCACACAATTTTACACCGAAATTGCACCTTTTGTAATATACAAAGAATAAACATATATTAGTGCCAGTTTTGCACTCTAGTATGATTTACACACATACTCCCTCCGTTCGGAATTACTCGTCCCAGAAATGAATGTATCTAGATGTATTTTAGTTGTAGATACATCTATTTTTGTGACAAGTAATTCCGAACGGATGGAGTATTATATATTACATGCGTGTGTGCATTTGCAGTCACCCAAAATCCTAATAATACCTATAAAAAGAAAATTTGATGTAAAAATAAAAGAAAACATATAAAAGGGGCGGTGACTGGCTACGGGCTTGAAGCCCAATAAGACAATCTACTAACCACAGGACCAAGTCAAAAATTCAGCTTAAAAATCCATGAAACAACACAAGGTGAGAAATACATTCTCAAAAAAAAAGGTGAGAAAAGATACCACGAATCTTGACGAAAGAATCAATGGTCAGAAAATAACCAACTAAATCCATTACAATTTGTTTGAACCAACTGAATCCCTTACAAGAAAGAAAAGAACTGAACCTAATGAAGTTTTAGAGCGTGAGCTCGCAAGAAGAAAAGCACTGGTCCAATTGCTCAGAGGAGGAACAGAAGGGCCTTCACTGCAAGCTTTGTTTCTCATCAACTAGTGTAGGATGATGCCATTGGATGATTATTTTTTTATTGACAGAGGACGATGTCAATGGATCATTAAGAGAATTACTAGTACGTATGTTGTTATGACATGTCCGGAGCAGGTATTTTGACGAGAAACAGTTCGATCCCCACGTGTCAAAGTCGTGAGCATTGCGGCGCCTGCTAGGCGTCATCCTGATGATGCAAGTGGGAAATAAGCCGCCTCACCCATCGTTGATTTGCATCAATACGATGTGATTTGGACCGCTGGATTCGCTGAGACTGGACCACGCCATGACTTCAATCGCAACTTGCACGTCTCCCCGCAGCCTCCAGCCAGCAACGCACCGCCGCACACGTAACTCTAGCCAGAGCATCACTTAGCCGGCGAGCACCTGCTGCAACCCTCTGGCTGCAGCGGCCACGTCGCTTGTCACCTCACAACAAAACGGCCGAGGAGCTTGCCATACATTGGTCACGGCTGCAGTGCCGACGAGCTCCGGGGTTGCAGCGAAAATATATATAATAGAATACCTGCCCCCAGCCCCCGCATCACGATTGGTGCCAATAGATTTATCTTTTTTGTTTCTCTTACATAAATATGTTTTGAAGTTTAAACCTTTGCAGCGTGGCAAAGCTTTCTATCTAGAATCTAGGATAAATCTTTCAAAAAAATTTGTCAAACATAAATATACAAAATATGATTTTTTAGATTACAAAATCATTTTTTGTATATTTATGTTCGACAAAAAGATCTGAAAGATTTATCCTAGATTCTAGTTAGAAAGCTTTGCCACACTGCAAAGATTTGAACTTCAAGACATGTTTTATGTGAGAGAAACAAAAAAGAGAAAATTTCATACAGAAAGTTAGTTGTGTTGCACAGATCTTAAAGCAATATTGGACAACCAGGATACTAGGGCTGGGGTGCAGGTGTTCTAAAAATCCACATCCGGGGTTGCAGCAACGCCTCTACTCTGATCACCCCTTCAAGCACCATTGATGCTCCATTATTGCCCGGCGATGCTCCGGCCATCCGCATATGCTCTATTGCAGCACCGGTGATGCTCCGACGGCTTGGCGATGCAGCACCGGCGGTGTTCCCACGGTGATGCCCTGGCAGCCCGACGATGCTCCATCGCAGCGCCGGTGATGTTCCGACGGTCCGACAAATGCTTCATTGCAGCACCAGCGATGTCTCGGCAGCCCGACGACGCTCCGTTGCAGCACCGGTGATGTTTCGGCAGTCCGACAAATGCTTCAATGCAGAACCGGCAATGCTTCAAACCTTTGCAGCGTGGTGTAATGTAATATGATCGGGTTGCTAAAGTGCGCTCCTTGATTGATCTCATTGATTGGTATATATACAGGGTTACAAAACTTGTATCGCAAGTTCATCAAGTCGGTTTTAACCTTATATGGTAACCAACTATACATGATCAATTACAAGACGTGGTCGATCCGGTTGGGGATACGTAGAATCATCTAACACGCCCCCGCAGTCTGAACGTGGAGACATGCCATCGCCGATGTGAAGACTGGACCGAAACTCGAGGAACAATGGTGTCGGCAATCCTTTAGTAAATATGTCCGCAAACTGTGATGACGATGGAACATGTAGTACGCGCAGGGCTCCAATAGAAACTTTCTCGCGAACAAAATGTATATCCAGCTCAATGTGTTTAGTACGGCGATGTTGCACTGGGTTTGCGGACATGTATACTGTAGATATGTTGTCACAGTAGACGACGGTGGCACTGTCAAGCGGGCAATTTAGCTCAAGTAACAAATGACGCAGCCAACAAGTCTCGGCTACGGCTGTAGCAATTGCTCGATATTCAGCTTCAACACTGCTGCGAGAAACTGTCGGCTGTCGGCGAGAAGACCATGAGACTAGATTGTCTCCCAGAAATACACAGAAACCGGACGTAGAGTGGCGAGTATCCGGGCATCCAGCCCAATCAGCATCCGAATAGGCAACAAGAGTGTGTGAAGAGGAGGAATGAAGAATGAGACCAAGATCAAGTGTTCCTTTAAGATAACGAAGAATATGTTTGATTAGAAGAAGATGTGGTTCTCAAGGATCATGCATGTGAAGACATACTTGATGGACGGCATATGAAATTTCTGGTCGGGTAAGAGTGATATACTGGAGTGCCCCAGCAAGACTACGATACTGAGAAGGATCAGAGACCGGTGCACCGGCAGAAGCAGAAAGTTTGGATTTGGTGTCTATAGGTGTTGGAGAAGGATTACAGTCAATCATGCCGGCACGACGGAGAACATCGATGATGTACTGACGTTGAGATAAATGAATAGTGGAGGGAGTGCGGGTGACGGAGATGCCAAGAAAATGATGAAGAGGACCAAGGTCTTTCATGGAGAATTCACGGCTAAGTTGAACAATTATTTGATGAAGAGTGGGTTGAGAAGAAGCAGTAAGAATAATATCATCTACATAAAGGAGAAGATAGGCAGTGGCTGTGCCATGATGTAAGACAAAAAGAGATGCATCGGACTTAGATTCAATAAATCCAATGGAATGAGCATAGGTGGCAAAACGTTGGAACCATGCGCGGGGAGCCTGTTTGAGACCATAGAGAGATTTTTGAAGACGGCAGACATGTGTAGGAAAGCGAGCATCGATAAATCCAGATGGTTGCTGACTATAGACTTCTTCATTGAGATTTCCATGCAAGAAAGCATTTTTTACATCTAGTTGATGAATTGGCCAAGATTTAGAAAGCGCGAAAGAAAGAACAACACGTATGGTGGCAGGTTTGACAACAGGGCTGAAGGTTTCGTCGTAATCGATGCCGGGTTGTTGTGTAAATCCGCGCACTACCCAACGAGCCTTATGACGAGCAAGAGATCCATCGGAGTTATATTTGTGGCGAAATATGCATTTGCCACTAACAATGTTAGCACCCAAAGGGGGAGGAACAAGAGTCCAAGCGCCATTTGTCATGAGAGCATCATATTCGTCTTGCATGGCTTGATGCCATGAAGGATCACGAAGAGCAACAAGATAATTATGTGGAAGAGGGGAGCCAACCGTGACGGAAAGATTAAGACGATCGATGGGACCGGGTAGCTTACCGGTTGTGCGACGAGTGCGATGTATAGGAGGTGGTGGTGGCGGGGTAGGGGTAGGAGAAGGGGTTGGTGAGTTGTTGGGAGTGTGTAATACGGAGGCGGTAGGAGAAATAGGAGAGGATGGTTCGGGTGGGGGCGCTGCCGCGGCAGGAATAGTGGAGGTGTTCTTTGCCACGGCAGATGGGTCGGCTGCTGCAGTAGGGAATGGAGGGGTTTTGGTTGTCGTGGTATGAATTGGGTCAATGATTAGAGGATCGAATATGTCATGGTGAGGTGGGTTGGGAGGGCTAGGTGTTGGAGCATATGGGAAGGTGTTCTCATCAAATGTAACGTGACGGGAGATGATGATTCGTCGGCTTTCAAGATCAACACATCGGTAACCGCGATGCCGAGAAGGATAGCCGAGAAATAAGCAACGAGTGGCACAAGGAGCTAATTTATGTGGTGTGGTGGATGAGGTGTTGGGATAACAAAGGCATCCAAACACACGGAGATCATGATACCAAGGATGATGACCGTGGAGGAGAAAGAAGGGTGTAGTAAGGTTAGATGAATTGGTTGGTCTAATGTTAATAAGATAGGTGGCAGTGTGTAGGGCTTCAGCCCAAAAAGAAGAAGGAAGAGAGGCTTGAAATAGTAAGGTACGAACAACATCATTGGTTGTACGAATAGCTCGCTCGGCCTTGCCGTTTTGTTGAGATGTGTAGGGGCAGGAAAAATGGAATAGAATGCCATGGCTACCGCAGAAAACATCTAATTTAGTATTGTCAAATTCTCTGCCATTATCACATTGGATGGATTGAATAGTGAGATTAAATTGTGTAGAGGCATAAGCATGAAAGGCGACAAATGTGTTATAAACATCGGATTTTTTTCCAAGAGGAAAGCTCCAAAAATATTGAGTGAAATCATCGACAATTATTAAGTAATAGCAATAGCCAGACGAGCTGGGTACAGGGGATGTCCAAAGATCACAATGTAGACGCTCAAACAGACGAATAGTATAGGACTGTGATGGAAAAAACGGTGACCTAACATGTTTTCCTAATTGACAAGCATGACATAAAGTAGAGCCAGCTTTATTGTAGGGGATGTGCTGAAGTTGATGAAGACGCGACATGGTGTGTAAGCCGGGGTGACCTAGGCGACGATGCCAAATATCCGAAGGAGATGTGGTGACATGGGCTTCATGGCTGGCTTGGCAGACTGGATAGAGGGGACCAGAGCTATTGCATCGAAGAATCACGATCCCGGTGAGAAGATCCTTCACAGAGAAACCATAAGGGTCAAATTCGACGGAATAAGAGTTGACAGTGGTGAATTGACGAACAGAGACAAGATTTTTGATAATTTGTGGAACGATGAGAATTTTGCGTAAATAAAGAGGAATAGATGTGCTAGTTAGAGAGTAGGAACCAATATGTGTAATGGGTAGAGTAGCACCGTTACCAACAGTGACAGATTGAGAAGCATATGGTATTAGAGAGTCGAAGTTACCATGATCTGATGCCATGTGGGAGGATGCACCAGAGTCCATATACCACTCATGTGTGCCAGGAATCTGCATGTTGTTGAGAGCCGCTAGAAGCGCAGGGTCGACCACCGAGCTTGATGAAGGTGCTGCAGCATGTTGGAGTTGTTGTTGGCATGGCCGTACGCAGTGTAAGCTTGAGGAGCAGTGTTGGGGCGAGGACCAAGTAGACCTGGAGCAGGAGCCTGCCACAGACGTGACTGCCAGGAAGAGGAGGGCTGCTGCCATGGAGCCTGTGTGTGTTGTTGCTGAAGATATGCTCGCGTCGGAGCACCCGTCCATGGGTTGAACTGCCATGGATTGTCGCGGCCGCGGCCACGTCCACCGCGTCCACCACGTCCACGGCCACTGCCGCGGTTGAAGGTGGAGCCCGTTCCACGCCCTCCAGAGCCGACGCCCCCGGAGATAGGGAGAGGAGCATGTTCACCGCCAGCGCTCGGGGTGATGCTATTCCCGCTAGCCCAAAGGGCAGTGGATGCCGCGTTCTTGGCATCAGTTTTCTTCTGGCTCTCTTCAAGGATCAACGCCGAGCGGGTCTGCAGGAACGAGGGGAAGGGCACCTGGAACGGAAGAAACGAGCGGAGGTGGGCGAAACTGTCGTTGAGGCCACGCAGGAGGGTGAGGACGAGTGTTTCGTCGCTGATCGTCTGGCCAACATCCACTAGAGAATCAGCAAGGGACTTGAGCTTTGTGCAGTAGTCACCGACGGTCATATCGCCTTGCGGGGTGTTCCTGAACTCCGCTTCCAGCTGGATTGCCCGGTGCTTTTTATTGTCGTGGAAGAGATTCTCGATGGCGTCCCAGATCGTGCGCGCGGTGGAGCCGGGGCGCATGACGATGCCGAAGAGGTCGATGGAGATAGAGCCATAGATCCAAGAGAGAACCGTGTAGTCGTCGCGGCCCCAATCCGAAGCCGGCGAAGTGTCGGAGGGAGTAGTGCCGGCATCGCCGATGACATGAGCTGTAAGGCCATAGCGGCCAAGGGCGACGAGGAACAGCTCGTGCCAGTTGGTGTAGTTGGAGGCGGTCAGGTCGAGGGTGATGGGTACATGAAGTTTGATGGAGGTGGCATAAGTGGAAGGGCTGGGCGTGGAGGCTGCTGGGGAGGTTGCGGGAGCTTTGCCCATCTCGGCGGCGCAACGATCAAGTTCTTCCTGGCGAGTCTGCAGGAGAGACTCGCGTTCCTTCAACTCGGCCTCGAGCTTCTTGAGATCGTCGGCTGTCATGGTGCAGGTAGAAGGCTAGGTTGGGATTCGATTGGAGAGGCTTGTGTGTATTAGGATTTCAAAAGGAGGGAGGATACGGCTGGTGTCTGATACCATGTAATGTAATATGATCGGGCTGCTAAAGTGCGTGCCTCGATTGATCTCATTGATTGGTATATATACAGGGTTACAAAACTTGTATCGCAAGTTCATCAAGTCGGTTTTAACCTTATATGGTAACCAACTATACATGATCAATTACAACACGTGGTCGATCCGGTTGGGGATACGTAGAATCATCTAACATGTGGCAAAGCTTTCTATCTAGAATCTAGGATAAATCTTTCAAAAAAATTTGTCAAACATAAATATACAAAATATGATTTTTTTAGATTACAAAATCATTTTTTTTATATTTATGTTTGACAAAAAAATCTGAAAGATTTATCCTAGATTCTAGTTAGAAAGCTTTGCCACACTGCAAAGATTTGAACTTCAAGACATGTTTTATGTGAGAGAAACAAAAAAGAGAAAATTTCATATAGAAAGTTAGTTGTGTTGCACAGATCTTAAAGCAATATTGGACAACCAGGATACTAGGGCCGGGGTGCAGGTGTTCTAAAAATCCACGTCCGGGGTTGCAGCAACGCCTCTACTCTGATCACCCCTTCAAGCACCATTGATGCTCCATTATTGCCCGGCGATGCTCCGGCCATCCGCATATGCTCTATTGCAGCACCGGTGATGCTCCGACGGCTTGGCGATGCAGCACCGGCGGTGTTCCCACGGTGATGCCCTGGCAGCCCGACGATGCTCCATCGCAGCGCCGGTGATGCTCGGTTGCAGCGCCGGTGATGTTCCGACAGTCCGACAAATGCTTCATTGCAGCACCAGCGATGTCTCGGCAGCCCGACGACGCTCCGTTGCAGCACCGGTGATGTTTCGGCAGTCCGACAAATGCTTCATTGCAGAACCGGCAATGTCCTGGCAGCCTGACGATACTCCATCGTAGTGACGGTGATGCTCAGTTGCAGCGTCGGTGATGTTCCGTCAGTCCAACAAATGCTTCATTGCAGCACCGATGATGTCCCGGCAGCCCGATGATGCTCCGTCGCAATGCCGGTGTTGCTCGGTCGCAGCGCCGATGATGCTCCGGTAGTCTGACAAACGCATAATTGCAGCACTGATGATGTTCCGGCAGCCCGACAATGCTCCATCACAGCGCCGACGACGCTCCGTTGCAGCACCGGTGATGTTTCAGAAGTCCGACAAATGCTTCATTGCAGTACCGGCAATGTCCCGGCAGCCTAACGATACTCCATCGCAATGATGGTGATGCTGGGTTGCAGCGCCTGTGATGTTCCGGCAGTCCAACAAATGCTTCATTGCAGCACCGATGATGTCCCGGCAGCCCGACGATGCTCCATCGCAATGCCGGTGTTGCTCGGTCGCAGCGCCGATGATGTTCCGGCAGTCTGACAAACGCATAATTGCAGCACTGATGATGTTCCGGCATCCCGACAATGCTCCATCACAACACCGGTGATGCTCGGTTGCAGCGCCAGTGATGTTCCCGTAGTCCGACAAATGCTTCATTGCAGCACCGGCGATGTCCCGGCAGCTTGACGATGCTCCATCGCAGCGCCGGTGATGCTCCATTGCCGGAGATATTTCGGCAGTCCGATGAGTGTTTCATCGTAGCACCGGCGAAGCTCCATTGCAACTCCATCGCGCATCGTGCAGCTCGACGGCGCTCCATTGGAGCACCTGTGATTCCTTGCAGCAAGGATTATACTATGCAACCTGGCGACCACCGTTGACGCCCCCCGTAGTACACCTTGCACGCGGTAGCGCCACCATCGCAGCCCCGACGGCCTTCGCAGCAGCCCTGCGCTCACCCATGATAGGCTTGCAGCAAAGCCTTAGGTTGTCTTCAGGAGGGGGATCACACAGAGCTAGCAGCAGCTATGGCGTTCATGTGGAAAAGAAAGTATTAGCGGGAGGAAGAAGAATAAGGTTTGCTGAGGAGAGATGTGGTACGTGTCGTGGTTCTAAACCTGAGAGTAGAATGAGGGGTAGGTATGAGGAGGCAAGATCCTATCTATGATGAAGTTGTGCACGCAAGGTTTACGAGTTCAGGCCCTTCTCGGTGGAAGTAACAACCCTACGTCTCGGTGCTCGGGAGCTCGGTCGATTGGATTATGCGTGAAGTTATAGGGGGTGCGAACCCTTGTGCCTGAGGAGGGGGGTGGATTATATAGAGTTCGGCAGACCCCTCCGGCCCTCAGTTACACAGGGTTCAATGTACATAAAGATAGGACATTACCGGTAACGCCCGCATTAAAGTCATATAAATGATCATTAAAACTACGGAGTGAACGCCTGGTCGTTGCCATTCAGAGTGACTTTAGGTCTTCTTATACTCCGAGTGGTTTCTGATATGGTCGAGTGAGCATACTCTTATCGAATGGAATTGGGTTGTCCGAGTGGAACTCTCAGTCGAGTGGGTAGGACCATGTAGTGATTTCAGTCGGTAGAATCTATTGTCTCTTGAATGTTCTTGACCGTAGGGCAGTGTCCTTGGGTAGGGTACTTAGATCAGGTCTATTGCCCTACCCTAGGTACATGTAATCGTCATTAGCCCCCGAATGGTTCTGGGTCCTAGATCTCCGCGCCACCTTTTTCGCCACGTACTGCGCGCGCGACTGTTGCGGGATTTGACAGGATTACCTGGGCCCACGGGTCAGCCACTCGGGAGAAGGCCTTATATAAAGCGCTGCGGCTGGGGTTTTCTGCACAGTGCACCCCATACTCTCCCTTCCTCCTCTGTTTCTCTATCGCATCCACCTCTTTCCTCGGCGCCATCGCTCTGCTCGAGCTCCACCCTCCACAATGGGGAAGGAGAAGATGGTGGCTCTGGAGCGCGCGAAGAAGGCGACGGCGAAGGCGAAGGGGAAGAAGACGAGCCGGGGAGGGTCCTCGTCGAGATCCGGCCTGCCGCCCGGCTGGATCCAGGGCGACTGGATTCGGTCAACAATCCAGCAGGAGGACGTGGAGGATTTAGCCGAGGGGGGACTGATTCCCCACAGATCTCGGCGGCTCTCGGAGGACGAAACCGAGCCACGGCCGCAGGAGGGTGAGTGCGTCCTTCTCGCCACTCATGTCGACCGCGGTTTTTCTTTGCCTCCCCATCCTTTCTTTCGAGGCTTTCTGAACTTCTTTGGAGCCCAACTTCACCACTTTTCCCCCAACACTATCACGTACCTTGCCGCATTCGTGTCCATGTGTGATAATTTTCTGGGGTGTCGACCGCACTGGGGTCTCTTCAAACACATTTTCACCTGTCGTTCTCAGTCGGTCAAAAAGGCCAACCCGAGTGATGAGAGGATGCACGTGATCCAGATGTGCGGGGGTCTTGGGATCCAAATGAGGGGTAAGAGTACCTTCCCAGCTATGATTCTGCCCGAGTCCGTCAGAGGGTGGCAGTCGACCTGGTTCTACTGCAAAGACCAGCCGACTCCAGGCCAGTCGACTGGTCTTCCCCTCTTTTCCATGGCTCGAGTCGAGAAGCCCTCTACCTTCAAAGTGACTTCGGCGGAGAAAGCGGAGGTGAAGGCGTTGGTCGAGCGAGTGGTCCAGCTTGTCCGCGACGGTGTGACTGGCATGGATCTGTTAGAGGTCTTTCTCAGTCGACGCATTCAGCCGCTTCAAGCTCGTGATCATCCGATGTGGCTGTATTCGGGCATTGATGACACCACTTGGATCCACCCGGAGGAAGTTGATGGGGATACAGTGGCGCAGTGGCTACAGGGCATCACCGGAAACAAGGATAACCCCAGAGGGTCTAGGAGGATTCCTCCACTCGAAAACTCTAATGAACCAGACAAGGTCCGACTCCAAATTTCCAAGTGTCTTCTTGATTTATCGTGTAACTGTTCCTGTCAACCGACTGTCATTTGTTCAACTTGTTGTCTTGCAGGTCTTCACTGAGATGTACTCAATGCCCAATGGACAGCAGGAGCAGGAGCCAGAAGGGGAGGCGGGCGGAGGCGAAAGCGGCGAGTGGCACTCTGACGGAGGAGAGGACGATGAAAGTGATGACTTAGGTAACGGTGAAGAAGTCCACTCACCACCTCGCATTGAAAGCCGAACCAAGCACGACCATGACCCAGCAAGTATTCGTGGCAAAGCGACTGCGCGGACTGGTCAGACTTCAAAGCGCCCTCGTACGTCCTCTCCTGTGCCGACTGAGAAGGCCCCGAAGCAATCCAAAGTTACGCCGTCAAAACCTCGGAAGGCCTTGCCCAAGATCAAAGTTGTTGTTCCCATTGCTTCCGGGTAATATTTGGACTCGATTTCTTAGTTTGGCATGAATTGATCTTTGGTCGACTTACTTCAGAAGATCTGACTGACTGAAATTTGAGATTTGCAGTGCTGCTACTTCTGGGACTTCTGCTTACAGAGATAGTGACGAGGAAATGGAAGACGCAGTCACTTCTAACCCGGGTATGTTTCTTGCAATTTTGTCTTTGCATTCTCAGCCATTTTGTTGGTCGACTGAAGTCTGGCAATTGATTCTTTTGCAGCTCCCCCCAATGTCATTGATATTCCAGATGACGACGAGGATGTGCCACTGAGGCCCATGGGAAGAATAAGCACGAAAACATCAACTGGCAAGACGCCTCAGTCGACGCCAGTGACGGAGCCGGTGATCCAGGTGACCGGCGATGCCAACCGGGCTTCTATGACTTTTGCCGTACCATTATCGAGTGCCCAGCCTTCAGCGTCGACTGCACAGATTCCAGCCGATCCACCGTCTTCACTCTTCACTGCGCATCACGTCCCAGCGGACCAAGTGGGTGCTGCCAAGGAAGCAATACGCCAGGCAGGCATCATGATGGAGCAGATGAGAGTAGTTCGGGAGGCCAGTCAAGCTGCTTATGACGCCAACTCATCTCTCCAGAGCAACGTCCAGGTTGGTTGATTTCCGACTGATCCTTTAGCTTGTCGCTTGTTCTGTTAGGATATGCTAGCTGAAAACTTTTATTGTGCATCTTTTTGTCAGTCTGCATTTTGCATCTGTACACCCACTGGGTGTTTAAATTTCTGCTGAATAATGTTGCTTCTTGAGTCGACTAGGTTGTGTCGATTGAGTCTTTGAACCAGTGGGGGCACGCTGAGTGCACCCACTGGGTGTAGTCCCCGAGACCATAGTTGACTGCGGGCAGTCGGCTATGGTCTGAGAATCAGAACTTTCTCACTCGGTCTGAACGGATCACGTCGAGTGGAACCTGAGCCAGTGGGGGCACGCTTAGTGACCCACTGGGTGTAGTCCTCGAGACCGTAGTCGACTGTGGTCTGAGAACAACTTTCTTTCTTCTTCTTTTTTTCCCGACTGGACGGACCAAGTCAATGAAAAAGTCGAACCAGTGGGGGCACGCTGAGTGCACCCACTGGGTGTAGTCCCCGAGACTACTGTTGAATGTTTGATTCGGCAGCAGTCTCAGAACTCTTAGAATTTGTTATTTTATTGCTCGGAAGCAGCCAATCTCCGTGTCTGTCGACTGACTAACTCCTGACGACAGAAATCTTGTGAACTTGGAGCTCGGTTTGCTGACTTGGAACAGAAGCAGATTCGGCTCAATCTTAATCTGGAGCTGGCCAAGACAAACTTGCAGAAGGCAAAGGATGAAGCCGTTGGTATGAAAAACTTGTCGACTAATTCGTTCCTGACCCGAGTGTTATCTCCTTCTTCTGAACCGAGCGTTATTTCCTTCAGAAACAATGAATCAGGCTCTAGCGAAGAAGGATCTGGACCTTGCAGCCGTGCGGAAAGCAGCAGAAGAGAAAACTGCACTCGCCGACCAGAAGCTGGCTTCAGTCGGTAAACTGGAGGAAGAGAACACCAAGCTGAAGGCTGCCCTTGATGAAGCCAACAAGGAGGCGACTCGTCTGAAGAAGGACAAGAGGGCCCTGACCGACAAAGTAGAAGACATCGCCCAGAAGAGAGATGAGCTGGAGAATTATCTGGGAGGGCTTGCCAAGAAGTTATTCGTTATGCTCGAAGGCGCTTTTCTTTGTCCGACTGACTTGTTGCTGTCGACTCGATATATAGCTGTTGACTCATCGTTGTATTGCGTGTGCAGAATTCTGCCAGAACTTCGAGGAAGAGACTGGGCGAATTGAGACAAGCTTGGACCCCATCCTCTCTCCTGTTAAGGACGAAGCTGCCATGAACGTGCTCTGACTGGAATCTCGTGTCGCTGGTGTTGTCGACTACCTTGCTCGGCTGAAGGTCGCGGTGTCACGAATCGACACAGCACTTTGGCCAAGGGCGACACTGCAGAACGACCTCGAGTCTCTGATGACTCGACTCAATGAAGTCCCCGACCGAGTGCAGGAATGGAAGAAGTCTTCTGCTCGGTGTGGTGCTGATGTGGCTCTGTCTCTGGTTTGAGTCCATTGCAAGGAAGCCAAAGAAGAGAAGCTGGCAGCGATCAAGGTTGCTAACACCAAGAGGCTTGACTTCCAGTCCTTCATGGAGACATTCATTGCTGCCGCCACTCGAATTGCAGATGGAATCGACTTGGACGAATTCGTCGAGCCTGCCAGTCCTCCTCCTGCGGAGTGAACAAACTCTTATGATCCAATTAAATTTGCCTCGGTATGCCTAGTGGTTTTTGTAACCATTAAACTCCTTCGGGTCCGATGCCCGAGTACTTTAATCCGTGATCTGGAACATCGTGGGATTTATCTTAAACTTAGCCTTTCTCTGAATACGCTTGTGTTTGCCTTCGAGTGGAACTTGTTTCTTCACTCGGAACAACCTTTGTATTTGTGATGCAGCTCTGAGGAGAAGGTCGCAGTCGACCTGCACCTCGTCATCCTTGCGGATCAGGATGGAGCGTATATTGTATTTATGATGCAGCTCTGAGGAGAAGGTCGCAGTCGACCTGCATCTCATCGTCCTTGCAGATCAGGATGGAGCGTGTAGCCTAGTCCCCGAGCGAGAAGATCGTTCTTTACTCGGAATGTATTTCAAACTTAGGCGAGTACTGGACTGCAGCTAAGCCCCCGAGTGAGAGGCTTACTCTTTGCACGGTGGGATTTTTAGAACTTAGGCGAGTACTGGACTGCAGCTAAGCCCCCGAGTGAGAGGGTTGCTCTTCACTCGGTGGGATTTTTTCAAACTTAGGCGAGTACTGGATTCGCAGCTAAGCCCCCGAGTGAGAGGGTTGCTCTTCACTCGGTGGGATTTTTTCAAACTTAGGCGAGTACTGGACTGCAGCTAAGCCCCCGAGTGAGAGGGTTGCTCTTCACTCGGTGGGATATTTTTCAAACTTAGGCGAGTACTAGACTGCAGCTAAGCCCCCGAGTGAAAGGGTTGCTCTTCACTCGGTGGGATTTTTTCAAACTTAGGTGAGTACTGGACTGCAGCTAAGCCCCCGAGTGAGAGGGTTGCTCTTCACTCGGTGGGATTTTTTCAAAGGTAGGCGAGTACTGGACTGCAGCTAAGCCCACGAGTGAGAGGCTTGCTCTTCACTCGGTGGAATTTTTTCAAACTTAGGCGAGTACTCGACTGCAGCTAAGCCCCCGAGTGAGAGGGTTGCTCTTCACTCGGTGGGATTTTTTCAAACTTAGGCGAGTACTGGACTGCAGCTAAGCCCCCGAGTGAGGGTCTTGCTCTTCACTCGGTGGGATTTTTTCATACTTAGGCGAGTACTGGACTGCAGCTAAGCCCCTGAGTGAGAGGCTTGCTCTTCACTCGGTAGGATTTTTTCAAGCTTAGGCGAGTACTGGACTGCAGCTAAGCCCCCGAGTGAGAGGGTGCTCTTCACTCGGTGGGATTTTTTAAACTTAGGCGAGTACTGGACTGCAGCTAAGCCCCCGAGTGAGAGGCTTGCTCTTCACTCGGTAGGATTTTTTCAATCTTAGGTGAAACGGATTTGCAGCTAAGCCCCCAAGTGGGAGGCTTGCTCTTCACTCGGTGGAATTTTTTCAAACTTAGGCGAAACGGATTCACAGCTAAGCCCCCGAGTGAGAGGGTTGCTCTTCACTCGGTGGAATTTTTTCAAACTTAGGCGAAACGGATTCGCAGCTAAGCCACCCACTGGGGGATTTGAAACACATGTATAATTGACAACAATCATTTAGAAGACTGTAAAACTGTGTCTTTGATAAACAAACTAAAAAGGTATTTCTTATTACATCTGAATAGTCTGAATGCTTAAGTATAAAAATGACGGAGCAACTCTGCGTTCCAAGCGCGTGGTTCATCCTTATTGTGCTCCACATTATAGAGCTGATACGCTCCATTGTGGAGCACCTTGGTGATGATGAAGGGACCTTCCCATGCGGGAGCAAGCTTGTGCGGCTGTTGCTGATCCACTCGGAGAACCAGGTCTCCCTCTTGAAATGCTCGACCTCTCATGTTTCTAGCGTGGAATCGACGAAGGTCTTGCTGATAAGTGGTCGAGCGGATCAAGGCCATCTCTCTTTCTTCTTCCAGAAGATCAACAACATCTTGTCAAGCTTGCTCTGCTTCGGCTTCTGAGAAAAGTTCCACTCGGGGTGCATTGTGAAGCAAGTCACTCGGAAGCACAGCTTCAGCCCCGTAGACTAGGAAGAACGGAGTGCGACCAGTCGACCGATTTGGAGTTGTTCTCAATCCCCAAAGTACTGATGGTAGCTCATCAACCCAAGCGCCTGCCGCATGCTTGAGATCACGCATCAATCGAGGCTTCAGCCCTTTGAGGATCAAACCATTTGCTCTTTCCGCTTGCCCATTCAACTGTGGGTGGGCGACTGAAGCATAATCGACCCGAGTGCCTTGGGAAGCACAGAAAGCCCTGAATTCATCAGAATCAAAGTTTGACCCATTATCTGTAATGATGCTGTGCGGAACTCCATATCTGAATGTTAACTCTCCGATGAAGCTAACAGCAGTACTTGATTCGAGGTTCTTGATAGGTTTAGCTTCAATCAATCCATTTGGTGAACTTGTCGACTGCTACAAGCACATGGGTGAAACCACTCCTGCCAGTCCTCAAAGGTCCAACCATATCTAATCCCCAAACTGCAAATGGCCAGACGAGTGGAATGGTCTTCAAAGCTGAAGCGGGTTTGTGGGACATGTTGGAGTAGAACTGGCATCCCTCACACTTGTTGACTATTTCTTTCGCCATCTCGTTGGCATGTGGCCAATAAAACCTGGCTCGGTATGCTTTGGCCACGATGGTCCGAGAGGACGCATGGTGACCACAGGTCCCCGAGTGGATATCATTGAGGATCATTCGGCCTTCTTCTGGTGTGGTGCATTTCTGACTGACTCCAGTGACACTCTCCCTGTAAAGTTGTCCACCCATCACAGTAAAGGCTTTGGATCGACGGACGATCTGACGAGCCTCTTCTTCATCCTCTGGGAGTTCTTTCCTAAGAATATATGCAATGTATGGCACCGTCCAATCAGGAGTGATGACCAAAACCTCAATGACCAAGTCGACCACGGCTGGGATTTCAACTTCAGTCGGATCAGTGGAGCTCTTAGGCTGTGGGGGTTCTTCGGTGAAAGGATCTTCTTGAACTGAAGGTGTGTGAATATGCTCCAAAAACACATTGCTGGGAATGGGCTCCCTCTTGGAACCTATCTTTGCCAAGTCATCGGCTGCTTGATTTTTCAGTCAGGGTATATGGTGAAGCTCTAACCCCTCAAACTTCTTTTCCAATTTTCTCACTGCATTGCAATAACCAGTCATAGCTAGACTCCTAACATCCCATTCCTTCATCACTTGATTGACTACCAAATCTGAGTCGCCGTAAACCATTAGGCGCCGGACGCCGAGTGAAATGGCCATACGCAACCCGTACAGAAGTGCCTCATATTCAGCTTCATTGTTAGAGGAGTCAAAGTGAATCTGGAGAACATAACTGAGCTTGTCGCCTCGCGGAGATACCAGGACTACCCCAGCACCTGAACCATTCAACATCTTCGACCCGTCGAAGAACATAGTCCAATATTCCTATTGGATTTGAGTCGGCAGTTGTTGTTCAATCCATTCGACGAGAAAATCTGCTATTTCCTGGGATTTGATTGCTTTCTTTGCCTCAAACTTGATATCCAGCGGAAGGAGTTCAATCGCCCATTTAGCCACTCGACCAGTTGCATCCCTGTTATTCAATATTTCTGACAATGGAGCGTCGCTAACGACTGTAATTGAATGAACTGAGAAGTAATGTGCAACCTTCTTTGTGGTCAAGTAAATCCCATAGACAAGCTTCTGATAATGCGGGTATCTTTGCTTGGATGGGGTTAAAACTTCAGAAATGTATTATAATGGGCGCTGAACCTTGTAGGCCTTGCCTTCTTCTTCCCGCTCGACCGTGAGTACTGTACTGACAACATGTCCAATGGCTGCAATATAAAGCAGTAAAGGCTCTTTGCTGATTGGGGCAGCAAGCACCGGCTAGGTGGAAAGCAGGGTTTTCAGCTCTGCAAACGCTGCGTCAGCTTCAGGAGTCCACTCGAACTTGTCAGATTTCTTCATCAGTCGGTAAAGAGGTAATGCCTTTTCACCGAGACGAGAGATGAATCGACTCAATGCAGCCAAACAACCAGTAAGCTTCTGAATGTCGTGTACACGCACGGGGCATTTCATTCGAAGGATTGCACCAACCTTCTCTGGGTTTGCATCGATCCCACGTTCGGAAACGAGGAAACCGAGTAACTTGCCACCTGGAACTCCAAACGTACACTTCGACGGATTGAGCTTGATATCATATCTCCTTAGATTGGCAAAGGTTTCAGCGAGATCAGTCAGCAGGTCGGAACCTTTGCGTGACTTAACCACGATGTCATCCATATATGCCTCCACATTCCGATTGATTTGAGTGAGCAGGCACTTCTGTATCATGCACATGAATGTGGCACCAGCATTTTTGAGTCCAAAGGGCATGGTGACATAACAAAAGCACCCGAATGGGATGATGAAAGCTGTTTTTTATTTCATCGGGTCCATACAGTCGGATCTGATGGTACCCGGAATATGCATCCAGAAAAGACAACCGCTCACATCCCGCAGTCGAGTCGACTATTTGATCGATGCGAGGAAGAGGGAAGTGATCCTTCGGGCAGGCCCGATTGATATGCTTGAACTCGATACACATGCGGAGTGAATCATCTTTCTTAGGCACCATGATGATATTGGCGAGCCACTCGGAGTGATAAATCTCTCGGATGAACTCAGCCGCCAAAAGTCGAGCCACTTCTTCACCAATTGCTTTTCTCTTCTGTACGGCGGACAGTTGAAGATGCTCTTTGACTGGTTTTACCTTTGGGTCAACTCGCAAACGGTGCTCAGCCAATTCCCTGGGCACACCTAGCATGTCAGAAGGTTTCCATGCGAAGATGTTTTAGTTCTCACGGAGGAACTGGATAAGCGCTTCTTCCTATTTGCTGTCGAGCATTGTTGAGATGTGAGTCGGAGCAGCATTGGGGTCAGTCGGGTGAATATGAACTGCCTTTGTTTCACCAGTCGACTTAAATGCAGAATCTAAAGCAGACTTCTTAGCTCTCAACAAATCACTCGGATCTGCGTTCTTCTTGTATTCTTCCATTTAACCTGTTGCCATTTGCTCATCAGCGATTTTTGAGCCCTTCTCGAGGCACTCTTCTGCTTGCTGCCGATTGCCGGTGACTGTGATCACGCCCCTAGGGCTAGGCATCTTCAGCTTGAGGTACACGTAACATGGTCGAGCCATGAAACGAGCATATGCGGTCCTGCCCAGGATAGCATGATAGGCACTATGAAAATCCACAACTTCACATGTCAACTTTTCCTTACGGTAATTGGTCGAATCACCGAAAACCACGTCAAGAGTTATTTGGCCGAGTGAATCGGCTTTCTTCCCAGGAATGACTCCATGGAATCGCATGTTGCTTTCGCTGAGTTTGGACGTCGGAATGCCCATCCGTCGGAGGGTCTCAGTGTACAGAATATTGAGGCCACTGCCTCCATCCATCAAGACTTAAGTTAGTCGGGTGCCCCCAACGACCGGGTCGACCACCAACGCTTGCCTCCCGGGGGTGGCAACATGCGGAGGATGGTCGGATTGGTCGAATGTGATGGGAGTCTTGGACCACTTCAAATATGTTGGTGTTGCCGGAGCAACCATGTTTACTTATCTGTTGATGACCTTCAATCGGCTTTTGCTTTCAACGTCAGCAAAAATCACCAAAGTGGAGTTGACATTGGGGAAACCATCATCGTCTTCTTCCTTATCCTCATCTTTGTCCGACTCCTTTTCCTTCTCACCGGGTTGTTTCTCTCGGAACTGCTGGATCAGGAGCCGACACTGTCGAGTGGTGTGTTTAGGATAAATCAGATTACCCTCTTCATCCTTCTTGGTGTGAATGTGACATGGCAAATCCAACACATCATTTCCTGCTTGATCTTTCACCTTTTTGGGGATCCAAGGCCCTTTGGGCTTCCCCTTAAACTTTCCTTGGGCCACAACTGCTGCAGTTTCACCAGGCCCCGCTGGCTCGGCTTTGCGTTTTTGTTTCCGACCTCCTCCGGTGTCTTGGGCGACTGGTTTCCCTTTCCACTGCGGAGTCGATCCTCTTCTTCTCCATTGGCATACCGAGTGGCTATCTCCATCATTCGGGTCAGAGTCATGTCTCCTGTCCGACCGAATTTCAGATTAAGCTCTCAATACCGAACACCCTCCTTGAAGGCGCAAACCGCTTGATGCTGGGATACATTTTCCACGTTGTGATGCAAAGTGGTCCACCTCTGAATGTAATCTCTCAAGGTCTCATTCGGCTTCTGTACACAATGTTGCAACTCTGCCAACCCCGCTGGTCGTTTGCAAGTACCCTCGAAAGTTCTGACAAACACTCGGGCCAGCTCTTCCCAGCTGAATATACTGCTAGGAGCCAACTGATTCAGCCATGCCCTGGCTGAACCCTCTAACATCAGAGGAAGATGTTTCATAGCTACTTCATCATTTCCACCACCGATCTGTACAACCACTCGGTAATCTTCGAGCCAAGTTCCAGGCTTCGACTCACCGGTAAACTTACTAACTCCAGTCGCTAACCTGAAGTTGGGAGGGATCTCAGTGGCTCTGATGGCTCTGATGAAGCACTCGGGGCCTGAAACATGAACTCTGCTTCCACTCGGGCGGTCTCTGTCTCGCCCTTCTCTGTATGCCCGGTTCCTGTCGACCTGACCTTGCACCAAAATTGACCTAGCATCAAACCAAGGCTCCCTTGGGTCGACTGGCAATCTCCGCTCATCGTTGTACGGGCGCCTGTCATCATGATGACGGGGCACATATGACCCGCCCCTTGGAGGGGGCGTAGGCACTCGACGGTGGTCATCGTGACTGAAACGATTATCAAACTGCTCATGATTCCGACCCAAATATTGCCCTTGACGATGCCCACTTCCCTCACGCCTCTGAGGCGATCTTGGGCTGTGAGCCGACTAGACTGTATCAGCCATCACGGATCTGCTATGGATTCTGTCCCGCAACTGAGACAGCACTGTGTTCTGCTCTCCTGCTGCCCGGAGCAAAGCCCGGATCTGCATCAAACCTCTTCTAGCCTCCGACTGGGAGGGAAGAATGGACTCTGCTATACGGGCTGGAGCTGTAAGATTCTGAATCGGAGTGCGGTATACCTGAGGTTGCGGCGGGAAAAGTTGCCGCGGCCGTCGACTGGACTCAGGGATCCGCTGCCGAGCACACTCGTCGAGTGCATGTTGAAGGTTCTCCAGTCGGTTGCGCTCAGCCAAATTGGCCAGGCGCGCCTCCTCCAAGGCCCGAGCCTTAGATGTCTCTCCAATGATGGGTGTGTGGAGCGCCTCCATGTTGCGGCGGTGAAGCTCCTCCCTCTGCTGAGAAGAGAGAGTTTCGGGGTGGTACTCTTTGTGAACGCGCGATGGATCGCTGCCGCCATCACCGCTACCATTGCGACGGAAACCAGGCGGGCTGCGCGGCGTGTCGACCATCAGGACTTTTGCCGCAGGATCGCTGCTGTCGCACTCGGATAAGGTCTCGACGGAGCCAGTCGACAGATCGAACAAGCCGTAGAGTGATTCGTCGGGCTCGATTTCCGTGACTTGGGGGGTGGCCGACTGGCGTGCCACCGCGTGTTTCACCCACTGCTGGAGCCGTGAGCGACCAGATCGCTTACGGGGCGAACAGCGGGAAGCGAAGAAACTGCGGGAGCCGACCGATACTGAGTCGACGGCTGCCGCAGAAGGACGCCGCGAGCGCACGCGCGAAAGTGCGTCGCCCCGCGGACGGGGAGTGTCTCGACGTCGAGGGGGGCATCCGGGAGCCAGGCACAGTCGTCGGCGACGAAGACGAGCACGCCGAGACGGATCTCGCGGCCCTCCGCCAATCCACCGCCCGAAACCATGATGATGGGAATTGGAAAAACTGCAACTTCACCAGAAAGTTGCTAAGACACCTGCCCCATGGTGGGCGCCAACTGTCGTGGTTCTAAACCTGACAGTAGAATGAGGGGTAGGTACGAGGAGGCAAGATCCTAGCTATGATGAAGTTGTGCGTGCAAGGTTTATGAGTTCAGGCCCTTCTCGGTGGAAGTAACAGCCCTACACTACTAGGGAAAACCTTATACACAGAATATTACCAGCAGCGCTCTTCAAAATACGACGCTACTGCTATTTAGCAGCAGGGCGTGCCATGACCTCGCCGTAGCAGTAGCGCACGTCTATAAAACTCGCTACTGCTAAGTTCAGCGAACAAGTTTAGTCCCACCTCGCTCCGCGAACAGGCTGTTTACCACCTTAAATATGTTACTTCTCAAACTATCACAACCACTTGGTCTTCACTGAACTCTATGTGTAGAATTTGTGGCCGCAATATGAGTCTTCTTCGGTTCCTACCGGAGCTCATATTGACAATTCAGATTGTACATAAAAAGATCATTGATGGCCAACGTATTTTTGCATTGACAAACAATGTATTTTTTCGTGCTTACACTTAGCAGTAGCGCTTTTAATTGTAAAGCGCTACTGCTAGTCCAACTTAGCAGTAGCGCTCATCTCCGCCTAGCGCTACTGCTATTCTCCTTAGCTGTAGCACTTTTTCGTACCCGCGCTACTACTAACCCTACCTTATCCCCACGCGGCCGACCCTCTCTCTCACTCACTCTCCCTCTCAGTCACTCTCGCCCGCGCCGATAACCGTTGTCGTTCGTCGCCGCCGCCGCCATCGTCCGTCCGCCACCGAGGTACTCCCTCCTTCCGTCCCTCCTCCTCCCACCGCGCCCTCCTCCCTCCTCCTCCCACCGCGCCCTCCTCCCTCCGCCTGCGGCCGCCCCCTCCTCCCTCCTCCGCCGGTAGCCCTCCTCCCACCGCCCCTCCCTCCTCCTCCTCCTCCGGTCGGCCCCTCCTCCTCCTCCTCCGGCCGCCCCCTCCCCCTCCTCTCTCCTCCCTCCCTCCCTTGTCTCTGTTCTTGCAAATCGTAGGTAATATAAATGTAGATTTTAGAATGTAGACATCGTTGACTGTAGGTTTTTTAATATAATATTTTTTTGACTATTTTAGGTGTTTTGAATAAAATAGAAGTAAGAAAATTTAGGCTAGAACTAGGGTAGTAGAATTTTTAGCAAGTGTTTAATAGAAATAGTTTATTTAGTAAGTGATTAATATAACTAGTTTATTTATATTAAGTGCTTAATAGAACTAGTTTATTTAGTAAGTGCTTAATAGAACTAGTTTATTTATAGTAAGTGCTTAATAGACTAGTTTATTTAGTAAGTAGTTAATAAAACTAGTTTATTTAGTGTTAGGATTATATATAAGATATTTTCAAATGTTTTTTTTCATATTTTGAACCATTGAAATGCAATGACCATCGATAAGTGGCCTATGTTTTGCCGGAGTGTTGATTAATTTCCGTTCCGGCAAATTTTAGGCGCTCGATATGTCCTTTTTTAGCAAAGGTCATGCCGGATTTTTGGGTTTTGCCGTCAAGTTATAATCTTTGAATTTTGAACACAGGAGATGTCTGATGACGATGGGATCCCGGAGTGCGGGTACTGCTACGATGATCGGGGTGTGTGCGACATGTTTCCTCACCTGCAAAATGATAGGTTTTTCACCGTGAAGCTGGAAGAGACCTTCGATGGTTGTACGGTACGCAACGACAAGCATTTCATCGTAATTAATATCATCACTTGTGCTTCTTTTGTTCAACGTGTAATTTATGGATTTTTTTCAATTCGATTAGTACATCCCGTGCCATGCTAGACCATATGTATTGGAGAAGCTTGGTTTTGGTTTAGATGACTTTGAGAATGTGGAGACGAGGAGGGCTCACTTGAGAACTAAACATGGTTATGAGTTTCTGGTTAAGTTCTACAATGCGTTCGATCGCTCCCATTTCGGTTTCTCTAATTGGGAAGCTCTCTGCAAGGCATATGGATTTGAGGAGGGAATGCGAATAAGATTTGATATTCGCCCCGAATATTATGATGATGATGATAATATCGACATCTGGGTGGATGTGGATATGCCTCCAGTTTTGCCTAGATGTGAGTTTATCAAACTAATTTGTTAAGTTCAGTAATTTATGTTGTTAATTTAAAAATATTTGGTGTTCGTCCGTACTAAACTTATTTATTTATACTTTTCAGCTTATTTCTTATCTTCAAGAAATACTCGGAAGGTAGTAGACAGCACATACTACAGCTATGACTCCAAGCTTAATTGTGAGGAGAAAGGTTATCTTGTCTCATTCATAGAAGATGTTGAGGCCTTCAAAATCAGTCACTATATCAGCCCAAATTATACTAGATACGTGCCACTAGTCCATAAATTGCTTGATGATAACTTGATTGCCAAAAACTTGGTAAGATTTTGTTAATGATGGTAACTTCATTGCATACATTATCCTTAAGTAAACTACATTGCTAACTATATATGTTACTATTTCGTTTTTGAACAGAGGCTCCCGAAGCAGGTTGTGCCTGACATGCTATTTACCGAAGGTGATATGCATATGGTTAGCTTACGACCAACTCCTTCGGAGGCTTACCATACTGCATACTCGATTTCTTCAAATGATGGAAGGCTCAAAATCAAAGAATGGAGCAAAGTGATGGATGCGCACACGCAAATAATTGGAGACACAATGAATGTGCGCAAGCCACAAGTTGGAGATAGGTTTATGTCCATTCTCCATTATGGTGAAGGACCGGTTTATCTGTTTTATGGTATTTTAGCTAGGAGAGGAGTAGGTCCTAAGTATTAAGAACAATTAGTTAGTGTTGATTATATATGACTACAATGTCTTAGACTTGATGGTGATGCTGAGTAGGAGTAGTGATTATGAGTACTATGATGATGATCAGGAGGAGTTGTTATTATAACTAGTGACGAAGTTGTTATATGATGTCCCATCATGGACGAAAATGATGATTATGAAGAGTTATATGACAATGATATATTATTGATGATAAGTTGTTAATGATATTATGATGATGATGATAAGTTATTATGTCATTGGGTGAAAGAACCGCCGATTAGTTTCAAATGGATGGATCCAAAGTGATTGGTTACTTTGGATCCATGCACTTGAAACTAATCCAAGGTTCTTTCACCTAGTGATTTAATAACTCATTATGATGTAAAAACAATCTCTAAATTGCTACTGTATGAAAAATTGTATACAGGTATATGAATACGACCTAAAATTCAAAAGAAATGGAATAGGGAATAATAGTAGTAGCGGTTGTTTTGGAAAGCGCTACTAGTAATTAGCAGTAGCGATTGGCTTGGAAAGTGCTACTACTAAGTAGATATAGCAGTAGCGAGTGCCAGTAGGCGCTACTGCTAAGCATTAGCTATAGCGCCTTATCAGTAGCGCGCTTACCCGCGCTACTGATAGGCCAAAAACCAGCGCTACTGCTAGGCTTTTCCCTAGTAGTGCTACGTCTCGGTGCTCGGGAGCTCGGTCGATTGGATTATGCGTGAAGTTACAGGGGGTGCGAACCCTTGTGCCTGAGGAGGGGGTGGCTTATATAGAGTTCGCCAGACCCCTCCAGCCCTCAGTTACACATGGTTCAATGTACATAAAGATAGGACGTTACCGGTAACGCCAGCATTAAAGTCATATAAATGATCATTAAAACTACGGAGTGAACGCCTGGTCGTTGCCATTCAGAGTGACTTTAGGTCTTCTTATACTCAGAGTGGTTTCTGATATGGTCGAGTGAGCATACTCTTGTCGAATGAAATTGGGTTGTCCGAGTGGAACTCTCAGTCGAGTGGGTATGATTTCAGTCAGTAGAATCCTTGGGTAGGGTACTTAGATCAGGTCTATTGCTCTATCCTAGATATATGTCATCGTCAGTACGTGGTGCTGAGCAGTTCACCAAGCCATGCACAACGTGGGTGAACGCGTGGCACGAAGACGAGGCGGCTGATTTCTTTCCAGGAATCAGCCGGATGGATTTAAGTGTTTCCCGAGCATTGCTGACAGAGACAAGAAAGAAATAGTATACTAAGTAGTAGTAGACCTCTAAACCCTTGTCAGCTCCCGCTTCTAGAAAGTCAATGATGCTTGAGTTGACTGGACTTGCTCGCACCGCAGTGAGCAAAACGTCCTTCTTGTGGTCAAGGACAAGGACAAAGCCGAGATGGATATGAATAGGTAGGCAGCTCTGAAGGAGAAAGGTTTTCGTCCGCCGTATAAATTAAGGAAGACCATGAATGAAGGAGATTAGGGATGCTGATTTCAAACCTTCTGGGCACCCTTCGAATCTTCTTAGTAGCCCAACCAAACGAGCAAAATTTTAAAAGGGCGACGTGAATTTTTGAAAAGCTGCATTCCTAAATGAGATGTGCCCGGACAGGGAAACTAGTCAGCTGTTTCGCTTGACACGCAAAGGGAGAGGGAAGGGGGAGCGAGAAAACGGCGAGCGAGCCACCCACTCGGCCACTTGAGCAGTTGCACTCGTCTCCAGTTCACTAGAGCAGGAGCAAAGCCGATCGATCGAGCTCAACTGACCGGCGGCTGGATCTCTATCAGCGGCGTCCACGGCGTGGTACTACTGCCGCCACTTTGTAGTACCAGTGGAGTCTGGTCGATGTGAACACGCGTGCGGTGTGCATGCATTCGGTTCCATCAGGACGAGTGGACTTGACTTGGAGGCTTACCATCATGCCCAGCCGTGATCGTGCAATTTTTCTACGTCCGGGCCGGGGCCGCATCTGATGATCGGTGCGTTGGTGGGTTGGCTTTCAGCAAAAGGAGCGGCTCCATCCATTTGTTCTGTCCTTTTTGATCTGCAAAAAAGAAGCAGCTTTGGAGTTCGGCCAAGATGCTAGCTTCTTTTTTTTTTTTGAAAACCCCTCCCATATATTGATTAATTAAAAACGTTCGTACAATCGTCTGTTACACTTCAGCCACGCAAGCCGGAACACTATTAAGAAGCACACCATCAGATCTATTAACAAAACTGAACTTAGCAATCTCATGCGCCACCCTATTGACCCTTCTGTTAATCTTGGATATCTTGAAGCTTGTCATCAACCTAGAAATGCTCAATGCTTCCATCTTAAGATCAACTAGGGGAGACATGTCCAAATAATCGTTTTCAAGAAAGGAGGCCACGAAAGAACAATCAGTTTCTAAGATGATGGGCTTGTGGAGAGTAATATCGATGATGGACATGGAGGAGCATCGGCAAAGCACCAGATCCGTGTGGACGAACTCAAAGCAACTCCAACGCGCCCGTCCACCTGCCTTACCTTAAACATGTGTGCCGAGGAACAGCGAGTCGGTGCCAGCCCTCCGTCCATCTGCCACCCGAAATGAATTACGTCGCCCGTTCGCTCTACCATCCCCTACTATATAAACCGCAGATCCGGCCATAGCCGCATCCATCATCCTTCGCTCCCTTCCTCTTCTCCGCACCGCACCCGCCATGGCCTCCTCGAGCTCCAAAGCCGCCCGGGACAGCCTCTCATTCGAGCAAAAAAAAGGAGATCGCCGCCATTGTAGCCAGTTAGCAGGCATACGAAGGTCGGTGTTGTGGACGTCCCAATGGAGGATGCGGTTGACGATGAGCCAGCGCCACCCTCCTCGCCTATGCATGCCGGCATCACCATGCGTGAGGCCCATGCCCACTACATGGACATGGTGCTGGATGAGTAGAAGGCCAGGTTCCAGCATGCGCAGGACGACCATGCCTAAAACCTCTCTCACCTTGACTAGCACCGACGTGCGGAGGAGCAACTCGCCGCCGACACAGCCATAATGCCGGACATGGACGTGACCGAGCAGGAGGCGTTGGTCGACTCCTACCGCTCGTGAAATCTGCCACGACCGCTGGCGATACATTCAGTATCAGGCGGATTTACATGCCGCCTACAAGGAGATGGACGAGGCAGCATATGAGGTGTTCTGGAAGAGCGACGAGGAGGAAATCGCCAGGTCCACCACGACCAAGTCCCGCCGGCATGACCAGGAAGCCGACTTGTCCGCGAGTGCCATCGGCAATGAGTAAGAGTAGAGTATGGGAGGTTAGCGGTGCTCGGGTCCTTGGAAGGCCACCTCTCCTCCCCCGTTGAAGCCAAGTTTGGTGGGCTCAACATCATCGGCCAATTAGCCGCTTGGCGGCAACGTGGAGGCGGATAGCTTCACTTCCCGGGGCTCATGGCTGTGGATGGTTGCGGAGGAGGTGGGACTTCATTTTCCGAGGCTCATGGCCGGCGGTCATTTTAGTCCAGGTTTAAAGTCCGATCTAGTTGAAATATGTCTAGATATGATGAATTTGCTCCGGTTTAGATGAAAAGCATCCGGTTTTATGTAAAAATCATTCGACTATGAATGAATATTGTTTGGTACGTTCAAATATACATAAAATTTGATCAATTTTATTAAAATTCATTTGAAATGTAACCGGACATATGCGGATCGCATTGGATGGCCGGCTCCCGCATCCGTCTCCGTTTTATAGGTCAGCGTTGGAGATGACCCAAGTACAGACCTCTAAACTCCCTTGTCAGCTCCCCGCTTCTAGAAGTAAAGGATGCTTGAGTTGACTGGACTTGCTCGCGCTGCAGTCAGCAAAACGCCGCTCTTGTGGTCAAGTAGAAAGCCCAGATTGCAATGGATAGATATACAGCGGCCCTGCAGGAGAAAAGTTTCCGTACGCTGCATAGAAAGTTACGATGATTGAACGGGATCAGGGATGCTAATCTCAAACCTTCTGGGTATCCTCAGGTCTTCTTAGTAACCCAACCAAATGAACCAAATTTTAGAAAGTGATGATGTGAACTTTGGAAATCTGCATTATTCTAAATGAGATCGGCCGCTACCCCCGCTGTGCCCCGTGTGCATGGATGTACAGTAGAGGTGGAACCGTACGCAGCTGAAATATCTGGTGGAAACTCCGACTGATTGATTGATCGGTGACCGGACAGGGAAACTGGCGGTACAGTCTACCGTTTCGCTTGTGACACGCAAAAGGAAACGGAAGTGGGAGCGAGAAAACGGCGAGCCACCCACTCCATCAGTGCACTCCACTACGCTAGGAGCTCTTAAGCCGATCGAGCTGAACTGACCGGCGGCTAGATCGCTCTCAGTTGCAGCTAGTGGTGTCTGGTCGATGTGAACACGCGTCCGGTGTGCATGCGCTCGATTAGTACGTACGTGATGATGTAGCAGGATCATGGTGCCTGGCCGTAATCGTGCAATTCCACGTCCGGGGCCTGTGTCTCATGATTGGGGGTTTGGCTTTAAGCAAAAGGAGCGGCTCCATTTATGCCTGTCTTTCTGCATAAAGAATCAGCTTTGGATTTGGACATGGAGCATCAGCAAAGCACCAGATCTGGGTGGACCAACTCATGTCCTCCTCTCCTTTTGGCCATCCAACGTGGTACGAACTCCATCCGCGGTGTGCCTGCTGCCTGCAATCAGTGCACAACGCGCTGTTGCTCTCAGTGATCAGCGACTCATGCTGGGAACTCGATCGGCCACTCTTAAGTTCTCATGATAGCTGGACAGGGAGAAAATTACATCTACAGTAACTGAACTTAACTCTAGGGTTCACTTTGGTCACTGTATTCACGAAATCGCAAGTTACGGTCACCGGGCTCACTGAACCGGGTCACTATACGGTAACCCATACCGTTTCGGCTCGTATCGGCCCGATTTGACCAGAAACCCGCTTTGACTCGCCAGCTGGACATGACACGTCGACAAAACTTAAAGAAGCAAGCACCGACCGAGCTATATTGCATTTCTCCCCCTGTTCGGTCGAGACGCTTCACCTTTTCATCGACGCCTCCGCGGCAGAGGAGAAGAGAAAGGAAAGGGGAAGCGATCGGGGTGCTGATCGGCTAGGGTTTCGCCGCCGCCGGCGGAGGCATCCACCGACGGAGCGACAGCGGCCAGAGGGTTCGTCGACGACTTGAACCATGGCGCCTCGTCGCCGAGCAGAAGGAGACCCACCACCTGTGTATGGTAAGCCCCTGTTTTCCCCCTGAACCTCTGTAAACCCCCCCTTTTCTCTCTAAATCTAATCGATTTGAGGTCGATTAGGTGGTTGCACGCTCTTATTTGTCTTCAGATTTTGATGTTACTGCTAGGGTTTCCGTTCTGCTATGGATTTTAGGCAGTTAATCTAGGGTTTTATGTAAATCTGCAGATGAAATTGACTACTTATCAAACTTCAGTCTTTGCATCAATTTTGGTGGTTATTTCCTTGGAGTTGGTAAAAATCGTGCATATGTCAATGGAGAAAACATGTGGTATGATTATGTGGAGGGGGATACACTTACTGTCGAGAAGTTAGAAGATCTGGTAGAAGAATTGGGCTATGAAGTGAAGGGGAGATTGCAAATGTATTACTGCATGCCTGGTAAACCAATGACTGAAGGTGGTCTCGTGAAGATAACTTGCAATGACAACTGTCTTAACATGAGGGCACATGTAATATTTGGGCACAAGTTTTTGCAAATGTATCTAGATCATGATGAGAGTTTCAGGCAGTTTGACTGGGATGATGTGATAGAGTTTCCTGTAGCAGACCTGCCTACTGTTGTTAGTCCTATCAAACCAATTCAGATCATTAAGGAGGAAGCACTAGAGAAGCATAAGAAGAAGATTCAGCAGGATTTATTGGACAGGAAAATTAAGGAGGAAGTAGTGGAAAAAATGCAGTGTACGTTTGTCACTCATGTAACCATTGAAGATGATGCAGACCTAGCAGAAGAAGAAGCTGCAGAACAAGCTGCAGAAGAAGCACTTGCAGAGCAAGAACCAGAAGGAACAAATTCTGCAAAAGAAGCAGTTGCAGAGCAAGCAGTAGAAGAAGCAGTTGCAGAGCAAGCAGCAGAAGAAGCAGTTGCAGAGCAAGCAGCAGAAGAAGCAGTTGCAAATGAGGAGGAAGATGTGGAGCAGGGTGAAGAGGATGGCTCTATTGCATATGACAGTCAAGGGTCAGTTTCTGATGCTTAAGTAAATGGGAGTGAACAAGAATCAGACTATGCTGATGAGATTGTAGATAGTGATTATAATGTCAGTGATTTAGATGATGATCTTAAAGAGGAGACAGTGGAGGAGCCTACTGATGTTCATATTAGAGCAAAGCCAGACCCTGTACAAGGATCAGATGAAGAAGACCTTGAGCTCCCAGATTCTGATGATGAAGCAGGTGCAAAGTACAAATTTAAAAGCTTTAGGAAGGAAGATTTGCATGATCCACAATTCAAAATTGGACAAGTTTTCCAGTCACCAGAATTGTTTAGAAAAGCAGTGAGAGAATATGCTTGCAAAAATAGATTTGACATCAAATTGCCAGTAAATGACAGGAAAAGACTTTCAGCAAAATGTCAGTCCCACTGCCCCTGGAACATTTGATGTAGTTATGATAGCAGAACAAACTGCATGGTCATCAAGAGTTACAATGATGAACACAAATGTTGTAAGAAGTGGAAAGTAAAGGCATTTACTGCTAGATATCTTGCAGAAAAGTACTTGGAGTACTTCAGGGCAGATCAAGGAATAAATTTGAGAAATTTTGAGAGGTTAGTGCAAAAGGACTGGAATATGGCAGCTTCTTGTAGTAAACTAAGCAGAGCAAGGAGATATGCATTGAAGATAATCCATGGAGATGAGGAGGCACAGTACAACATGCTTTGGGATTATGCAAATGAAGTTAGAAGATCCAACCCTGGCAGGACATTTTTCATTCAATTGGACAATGAATCAAGGTTCAACAGATGCTACTTCAGTTTTGATGCATGTAAAAGAGGATTCCTTGCATGGTGTAGGCCCATAATTTGTTTTGATGGATGTCATTTGAAAACTAAGTATGGAGGTGTGCTTCTGTCTGCAGTTGGCATGGATCCTAATGATTGTATCTATCCTATGGCACACTGCATTGTAGATGTTGAAGATACTAACACTTGGAGCTGGTTTATGAGAACACTGAAACAAGATCTTGGGATTCAGAACACCTCAGCATGGACTGTCATGTCTGATAAGCAAAAGGTAAAGATATGTACATAATTACTTTTCTTCATACTGTCATGTCTGATATTCACTTACTTACTGACTGACTTACAAAACTTGCAGGGCCTAACAAATGCTGTAGAGCAGCATTTTCATGACTCAGAACACAGATTCTATGTCAGGCACCTTTGGCAGAATTTCAGAGAGAAATACAAAGGAGATGTTCTGAAAAACCAGCTCTGGAAGATAGCTAGGTGCACCACAACTGATCAGTATGAAGAATATATGGAAGAGATGAGACTTCTTGATAGTGAGGCTCATGCTTGGCTTGCAGAGAAGAGGCCTAACACTTGGGTTAGGGCATTCCAGACTGATTTGCCCAAATGTGATATTTTACTAAACAACAATTGTGAGGTTTTCAATAAGTAAGTGGTACATTTATGTGTTCATGTACTTGCTATGTGTTCTTCAATTGTTCATGTACTTGCTATGTGTTCTCTCTTCATAATGAATTAAGTATGTGTTATCTCTTCAAATACTTGTAGATACATTTTGGAGGCTAGAGACTTGCCAATCATCAGCATGATTGATAGAATCAAGTCACAACTTTCAAGCAGACATTATAACAAGCAGCAAGAGGCTAAGAAATTTAATGGTCGAATCTGCCCAAAGATCAAGAAAAGGCTTCTGAAGCACATAGAATGGTCTAATAGTTGTTACCCTACTAATGCTGGAGAGGGAATCTTCCAAGTTTCTTCACATGGTAGGCAGTACATTGTGGAGTTGCAGTTCAAGGCACGCACATGCAGAAGGTGGCAATTAACTGGCATTCCCTGCCCCCACTCCATAGCTTGCTATAGAGATGAACTAATTGATCCTGAGGAAATGGTGCACAAGTGTTATGATCTTTGCAATTTCTCCAAAGCATATGCTCACATTATTATGCCTTGCAAAGACAGGAAGGAGTGGCAGAAAATGGGTGGTTGTGTAATTAAGCCTCCTTTGTATGAGAAGAAACTAGGGAGAAAGGCCAAGAATAGGAGAATGCAACCAGAGGAGGTAATAGCAAAGAAAGGAGGGAAAAAGATTACAAGACATGGCACAATTATTCATTGCAGCCATTGCAACAATCCTGGACATAATAAGAAAGGGTGCTCTGCCTTCAAGCAAGGCCTACCTGCAGCAAAACCTATGCAGAAGCAAATGAGGAAGAGGCCAAGAGCCACATTTGAAGAAGAAGAACAAGAACCTACTCTGTCACAGGTAACATTTGCAAATATTTCAGTGCTCAATACATCCATTTTAGCTTGTGGCAAATATTTCAGTGCTCAATACATCCATTTTAGCTTCTGGCTAATATTTCAGTGCTCGATACATCCATTTTACCTTGTTGCAAATGTGTAGGCTACAACACAAGAACAAGCACCTGGACCATCAATGACACAGGCAAATGAGGAGCCTGTTGTCACACAGGAATATGACATGCCTCCAATTGGAGCTCTTCATCCACATTCAATGATGGAAATCATGAGAAATAAGGTATATCCATTGAACCTTGTTAAAAATATGATCTTGATGTGAAATACATCTCATGTTTCACTACTGTTACAGGCTCCTAAACCAAGGAAAAGAAAGGTGCCAGGACCATTCCCTGAAAGCTCTTTCCTCAAAGAAGCTAGAGCTGCAATGCCATCTGTAGGCAGCAGCACTGCAACAAGATTAGGAAATCTTGCAGCTAGAGTTGAAGTGATGAGGGAGGCCAAGCAGCAAGCCAATGAAATATTGCATGAAAAAAGGTGTGCTGAAATCCTAGCACAAAGGGAAGCTGGTGCTTTGCAAAAAGCAGGTGAATCCCTTGCCAAGAAACAAGCTGAAAAGGCCAAAAAAGCTCAAGAAAAAGAAGCTTTGAAAGCAGAGGCAAGAAAAAAGAGAGAGCAAGAACTTGAGGCCAAGAAGCTTGCAACAGTAGCTAAAAAACAAGAACTACTGGAGGCAAAGAAGAGGGCTGCAGAAGAGAAGAAAGCAGCAGCAGAAGCAAAGAAAATTGTTGCACTACAGAAGAAAGTAGCTGCAGCAACAAATAAGCACAAGAAAGTTAACATGTTTGATGATTCAGGTCCTGAATGACCATTTAATGCAATGGATGAAGTATTTTGCAATTTCTAGGTGTTAAGACATGCTAAAATGTGAACCTTTCAGTATTGTATGCTTTTGAAATACTTATGTGTGTTATCAAGGAGCTATGAATGACCAGTTTCTGTTATGCTAAAGAAATGGTGTTATCAAATTCATGTTCTTCATTTGTTCAACAGTAAAATGCATGTTCAGTTCTGTACTGTTCTGTGTTATCAACTGCAAATTTTCAAATTTCAGTCTTATTCCTTCTTGTCAGTGTTCAACATGTTATTAAATGCATGTTCAGTAAGGGAAGAAACATTTTCCACTTATCTAATTTCCAACAACAAAGTTGTCTCCACAAATATTACTGGCACAAAGGATTCTATTACCACTGACATCAAACAACACAAAGTCTCCTTCTTACTTAGCAATTGCCAACATTGACAACAATCACATCCTAACTAGAACTAACACTAACACAAAGAGAATTGCAAATAGCAGTACAACTGCTATCTTCATTACAGCAACCAAGTCTGTAACATCTCCTGGAAGTGATTTTAGCAGCAGCAACATCTTCATCATATCTTGAGGATCCACTTCTGTCGTGTTCTTCTTTTTCTTCATCTCTACTACTTTACTATCCACAGATTCACCTCTCAGATGTCCGTTTACCTTCAAATAATCAATGTAACTAGCTTCCCAGTGCCAAAAGTTGCAAGGTTTCTTCCCTACCTATTTGACAAAATCAAGAACAAATCTCAAAATCAAATCAAGAATAACAACATCCAGTCAATGTTCTTGTACTAACCTTATGATTCATACACTTGTACAAGATCCACCCAGGATGCTTTTCAGTGCTGGACTCAAACCGCCTAATCTGGCGAATCTTGCAATCAGGGCATTGGATCAAAGGAAGCCAACCCGCACCGGCCCCCAATGAGTTACCCGCGCCGGACATGGGAGCAGAGGATGCAACTGTTGGATCCAAGCGACAGGGAAGGGGATGAGAGATTGCGCTAGGGATTTAGCAGTCGAATGAGGGGAACGAGAGGTGAATCGACAAGGGAGGGGAGAGGATGAAGAACCCTCGACGTGTCCGTTGTCGCTCCGTCGGTGGATGCCTCCGCCGGCGGCGACGAAACCCTAGCCGATCAGCACCGCGATCACTTCCCCTTTCCTTTCTCTTGTCCTCTGGCGAGTCAAAGCGGGTTTCTGGTCAAATCGGGCCGATACGAGCCGAAACGGTATGGGTTACCGTATAGTGACCCGGTTCAGCGAGCCCGGTGACCGTAACTTGCGATTTCGTGAATACAGTGACCAAAGTGAACCCTAGAGTCAAGTTCAGTTACTATAGATGTAATTTTCTCCTGGACAGGTAACCTCACACCCGTCGCTTCTTATTACGTACAGTACAGTTCACACCATAGCCGCGCTCACCGGGTCAACTATCATGACCAAAGCAAGATTGACTAAACTAATAAACTAATAAACACTAGTAATGCCTAACTCGTCCATAGCAAATTCTGACGTGGATTCGGAAGTTCACATGTTTGGTCCCATGTTAAAATCTAAATTTATACCATCCTGCAAGTCAATTTGCACACCTCTTCTGCGAGTATTAAGAAAAAGTGTGGTTAGCTCTCTCTAGATAACAATTAACTTAGTCCCATTTAACTTTTACACCGCTTGATTTTACGCATAGATTCGTAAATAAAAAACTTCCTTGTCTTCTTTTATGTTTGATTCATGAAATGGTGTAAAAGTTAGATGTGTCTTTGTTAAAATTAGCAAATCCGTTAGGAAACTCTAAACGTTGGGTAGCTCGGGGGGGGGGGATGTTCTATGTACCCCACGCTTAGTCACCAACGAGCCAAATCGCAGGTTTAACGATTCTAGTTTCTTTTAGCATCAGTACATACACAAGCGCTCATATACACGCGCATACACTCACCCCTAGTTTTTTTACGTCATTACCTTGTTGAAGGCATTGCTCGGATATGCCCGGCCTGATTTTTCAGGGTGAAAACCTAGATTCTAGCCTTGTTGGTTGGATCCGGTGAAGACGGCGCTTGAGTGTCGCCCCCTTCTTAAAGGCGTTGCTGTTGAAGAACGTCATCATACATGTGGTGTCATGAGATGGTTGGTGCAGATACAGTCATTGTTGTAGTTTGCCGATCACGGATCTGATCACTTTGGGGGTTTTATTCTCGCCTACGCATAGCTTTGGTCTTATATGACCTTGCTATGTACTGATGTGTTTTTTTTGTGCGTTGGTGTTGGCTGTATGCATCCTAACTATGCAGAGGCCGGGTGTATGCTTATTGTGTTTGTATCCTCTTGATGCTTCATTTTAAGCAAATAAAATTTACCCTTTGTCGAAAAAAACACTAAAACTTAATGTGTACTGAGAATAATAATTAGAGAAAATATACAACAAGATGGTTATACCTTCGACGTGTGGATCGTCTGCTTCTTGCTCCACTCTTCAACTCAACGCAACCTCACAAAGTTCTTGCACCACTGGCCACCACCACCGCCTCCTCCTCGGCTCCCGGAGGATGCACTCTGGTTACTTCCCACCAAAATTCATCACCACTAGCGCCCCCCTCCCAAGCCACACCTCCTCTCCAACCACACCTCCTCCACACCATGGGTCCTCGTCAACAATGCTCACTTCACGCCAAAAAAACTATCCCATGGACAAATCAGAGCCTAGGTCGCCGGGGATGGCTATGCTCTACTGTTTCTGCGGGTTGGATGCGAGATTGGCCGGAAAACGGAGGAGACCGGGTGAAAATCGCAAGAGAGATGAGAGAGGAAACAATCGTGTGTAGGAAGAAGACGGGTCGACCTTATCTCGACCAGTTCGGTCACGCGTTGGCCGGAGAGTGATCTTCGGTCGCTGGCAGGCCGAAGTTAAGCTAGCATTGGACCCCTTTTGGGCTTTAATCAAGGTGAGTAAATCCGCACCCGAGGAGGGATTCCAATTTGTCTGAAACGTGCCCCTAACCACGCTCCACGCAAACTTAGCTAGGTGACAGCGGAAAAACACATGATTTGCGTCCTCCCCTAGACCACAGACCGCACATGACCCGTCAGTCGGTCCGTTTCGGATGTAGGGAGGCGGTTTCTAAACATTTGCCACAAGAAGGTTTTTATCTTGAGTGGCAGCCCAACCTTCCATAGCCCCCTGGCTATATCCAGCGCATTCCCTTCGGTCAATTTGCTATATAGGGATTTTACAGAGAACTTCCTGGAGGCAGACAAGCTCCAGTCCACGGAATGGCCCCCTGGCCAAGCGTCATTCCTCCTATCTTTTGTACTAGGTCATCCCAGGCCGCCCCTTCGGTCGGAGAGAGAGTACATACAAAATGTACGGTGGGAGGGGAGTATCTCAAAGCCTCGCTGCAGTGGGGTTAACACGGCAGATGCCCTAGCAAAAGAGAGCCAGACACTACTAGGGAAAACCTTATACACAGAACTTTAGCAGTAGCGCTGGTTAAAATGAGGTGCTAGTGCTACATAGCAGTAGCGCATTCACGTGAACAACGCTACAAATACGGGTGTAGCAATAGCTTCTTCTGGGAAAAGCGCTACTACTAAAATTCCCACTATTAAGCCGATAGGCTACGAATAGTAGTAGCGATCTGCTGAAAACCGCGCTACCGCTAAGATAATTGTAGCAGCGCGTTTTCCGTTAAAAGCGCTAATGCTAATGAAAATAAAATAAAATGAAAAACCTATAGAAAAGTAAATGAAAATGAAAGAAATAGAAAAAGGATAAAGGAAAAAAATAAAATGTAAATAAAAATAAAAGAAAATAAAAATAAAGGAGAAAGGCATAGCAGTAGCGTCTGTTCATGATAGTCGCTATAGATAATATAGCAGCAGCGCGTTTTCTAGACCCCCGCTATAGAAAGGGAAAAGGAAATAAAAAAAGAAAAGGAAAATAGCAATAGCGCGTTTTCTAAAACGCTCTACTATAGCGTGTTTTCCTATCCAGCGCTACCGCTACGTTTGACTTAACCCCCTCGCGGTTTTCCTCCCCCTGGCCACCACTTCTCCCCCAAATCCCTCGCCCCACTTCGCCGTCGCCCCACTTCGCCGCCGTCTCCTGCCGACGTCGATGCCCCCGGAGCCACCAGAGCCGCGCGCCGTCGACGCCACTGGAGCCGCCCCCAACGCAACCGGAGCCGCGCGGCCTCATCAACGCCACTGGAGCCGCCCTCGCCGCCACCGGAGCCACCCTCGACGCCCCTGCCTCCCTCGCCACCACTGCCTCTGTCGCCATCACCGGAGCCATCCTCTGTAAGCCACCACCCCTCCTCTCTCTCTCTCTCTCTCTCTCTCTCTCTCATGCATAGCACACAAACATTGGACAGAGAACTAGCTAGCTAGGTTAACTAGTTTAATTAGGTTAATTATCTAGGTTAGTGCAAAAATTTAGTTAGGGCTTTGACAGAGAACTAGTTAGGTTAACTAGTTTAATTAGGTTAATTATCTAGGTTAGTGAAAAAAATTAGTTAGGGCTTTGACAAAGAACTAGCTAGGTTAACTAGTTTAATTAGGTTAATTATCTAGGTAAACTAGGTTAACTAGCTAGGTTAATTAGGTTCGTTAGGTTCGTTAGGTTAACAAGTTAGGTTAACTAGGTTGGCTAGGTTAGAGCAAAAATTTAGTTTAGAGTATTAGGTTAGAAGGGTTAGAGAAAATGGAGTTCCTTTGTAATTTAATTGGGTTCTGTCCTAGGCAGAGAAGGGTTAGAGAAAATAATGTGTGTGTGTGAGAGAGGAATAGCTAGAACAAAATTTGGGTTCTGTCCTAGGTAGAGAAGTGTTTAGTGAGGTCATTTTGCAAAGGTTTTTGATTTTTGAAAAGACCACTATTTTTCAAGGAAAAGAATTTAGGCAAGTTTTATTTTAAAGATGACCCCTTCCTAGACTTTTAGCTTTAAACAAAAAACAAAAGCATTTAGCTAAAAATAAAAAACAGTAGCTATGGCATTTAGCTATAAACAAAAAACAGAATTGATGTTATATGATATATGTCATTGATGTTCATTTGCATATTCCATTATTGTTGATTATATCTTTTCATTGAAGTGGTCATGTTATATCTTTTCATTGAAGTCGTTCGATTGTGTCCAAGTGGCCTTTTGTTGTTTCCAGGGAATGAAGCCGAGTGCCCTATGTTTTGCAGGAATGTTGATTCATTTCCGTTCCGGCAAATTTCAGGTGCTCGATTTGTCCACTTTTTAGCAAAGGTCATGCCGAAATTTCCCGTGAATTTCGGCATGACTTGTGCTACAAACTAGGACATATCGAGTGTCCGGGATTTGCCGCACCGGGTAGGAATCAACGTTCCTGCAAAACATAGGCCTTTTATGTCATTATTCATTTTATTAGGTCTAGAATTCATTGACTAGATTTAGTCATAGGAAAAATGGCTAGCAACGATGAAGGACAGGGTTCTGGTGATTGCGACGACGTCTACCTGGCGGCAGACGAATTTTTGAGCCTTGTTGACGATCAACGGTTGTTGTTGCTGGGCCCACCGGTCACATCCAAGACCGACATGGAGACCGGCACCAAGACTGGCGTTGAGACCCAGACCGGCACCAAGACTGGCGAAGCCGGTATAGAACCGAAACCTAAGAGGAGACGTCGACACCCAAACCAGCTCATCACTACTAGAGTGGTGGTCACGGAGGTGGACGACGGCAATTTTGAGCCAAAAGAGACTGCGGAAGCGCGAGCGTGCTACGCCAATCAAATAGGATGCATCGTACGGACAACCGCCACCATCAATGATGAGAAACTAGGGAAGATAGAAAATATGAGGCCCTCCCTCCTAATGAAGCTGCACCAGGTATTCTTGTTCCCGGACCATGATGAAAAGAAATATACCGATCCAGATAAAGACCCGACAATGAAGAAGATAAACAAACACGCCATGAGCAAGTTTAGCGACGCGTTGGCCGCCTGGAAAGTAAGAGTGAAAGCAAGGATCATCGACAAAAAGGAACCCTGCTCCGAGATTGTAAAGGATAATCCGACAATTACGGAAGAGCAGTTTGAAATATTCAAGGCGGCTTGCAATGTCGAAGATGCCAAAGAAAAGTCGAAGTACATGAAGGGGCTTCAAGAGAGGAACATGGGGTGCCACCACCTCGGAAGCCGTGGTTACGCGGGAAAGAGGCCCATATGGGCCAAGGAGGACGTGGAAAGCGAAAGTCTGGGCATCCCAGACCCCTTGGCGGAGCTCACCGTTCCGCAGGAGTGTGACGTCCTCAGGGCCCGGTACCGTTAGGACCCAGTGAAGAAGGTTTTCGAGACGGACGCGATCACGACAGAGTTCAGGAGACTGCTGGTAATTTTAGCTTCTGATCAATTCGACTGCATGTTTAGTCATATTTATAAACGATCCTTATTCCTTTTGCAGAGAGAGCAGCACAGGATTGCGGCCAAAAGCGACTCGCCCTCTAAGGCATTGGCGAGGCCCAAGTGGGACACACCATTCAACCGGGCCTTGAACATATTGAAACGACTCCCAGTGGACACTCGGCCGTCGTATGGACGCGTGCACGGCGTCGGAGATGGCGCCACGTGGAAGAAGTACTACCGTGAGACCACGGAGGAGAGAAAGGAAAGACGGAGGTTAAATGAAGAAAACATCGACAAGAAGGTTGCGATTGCGGTTGATAAGAAATCAGCTGAGACAGTCGCAACAACGGTGGCTGCCGCTGATGAGGACATAGACCTGGGGTAGGGTAATAGGCCTGACCTATACCTCCTACCTAAGGTCCTTGTCCTAGAAGCAAAGAAGTTCAAGAGCAAATAGAGAGGGCTCAACAAAGGTGTCGAGTGCAATCCACTCGACCTACCATTCACTCGGAGATCCCTCCTTATTTAGTTCACTCGACCACTCAACCACCCGACGTGCAGAAGACCTAAAGCCACTCCGCGCAGCAACGGTCGGGCGTTTACTCATAGACTTAATGATCATTTATAGCACTTTATTATTGACGTTACCTGTAACGCTCTCACTTTATGTACATTGAATCCTGTGTAACGGAGGGGAGCTGGGGTCCTGGCGCACTCTATATAAGCCACCCCCTCCTCTGAGACAAGGGTTCGCACCCCCCTGTAACACACACACGCATATAATCCAGTCGACCGCCTCCGGGCTCAGAGACGTAGGGCTGTTACTTCCTTCGAGAAGGGCCTGAACTCGTAAAACTCTTGCGTACAGCTTCTCCATAGCTAGGACCTTGCCTCTACATCCCTACCCCCATTCTACTGTCAGACTTAGAACCACGACAGTTGGCGCCCACCGTGGGGCAGGCGTCTTAGCGACTTGTTGGAGAAGTTGCGATTTTTCCGATCCCCATCAGCATGGTTTCAGGCGGAGGATTGGCCGAGGGCCGTGAGATCCGTTTCGGCGCGCCCGTGTTCGTCGCCGACGATTCCGCTTGGCTCCAAGAAGCTCCACCCGACGTCGAGGCGCTCCCCATCCGTCGACTCAGTATCAGTCGGCTCCGGTGGCGTCTTCACTCCCTGCTGCCCGCCAGCACAAGCGTTCCGGTCGGTCGAGGCTCGAGCGGTGGGTGAGGCATACGGTGGCTCACCAATCGGCCACCCCCCAAGTCGCGGCAATCGAGCCCGACGAAACTCTCTACGGCCTGTTCGACTGGCTCCGTTGAGACTGCGTCCGAGTGCGACAGCAGTGACCCGCGGCGGAAGTCCTGATGGTCAACGGACCGCACAGTCCTCCTGGCTTCCCCCGCGAGGATGGTGGCGACGGCGGAGGCGATCCGTCGCGTGCCCACGAGGAGTACCGCCCCGAGCCCCTCTCTTCACAGCAGAGGGAAGAGCTTCGCCGCCGCAACATGGATGCACTTCACACTCCTATCGTTGGAGAGACCCCCGAGGCCCGGGCCTTGGAGGAGGTGCGCCTAGCCAACTTGGCTGAGCGCACTCGACTGGAGAATCTCCAGCACGCACTCGACGAGCGTGCTCGGCAGCGGATTCCTGAGTCCAGTCGACGACAACTTTTTCCGCCTCCAACTCAGGTATACCGAACTCCGATTCAGAATCCCACAGCTGCAGCCCGAATAGCAGAGTTGATTCAGCCCTCCCAGTCAGAAGCTGGCAGAGGTTTGATGCAGATCAGGGCTTTACTCCAGGCAGCAGGGGAACAAAATACAGCAGTATCTCAGTCGCGGAATAGGATCCATAGTAGATCCGTGGTAGCAGACACAGTCCAGTCGGCTCACAGTCCAAGATCGCCCCCGAGGCGTGAGGGACGTGGGGACCGACGAGATCAGTACAGAAACCGTGAGCAGTATGATCACCGACTCGACCACGATGATCGTCGTCGAGTGCCCACGCCTCCCCCAAGGAGTGGGTCAAACGCGCCTCGGCAACACGATGACATGTGCCTTCACAGTGGTGGGCGAAGGAATCCAGTCGACCCCCGGGAGCCAGGCTTTGACGCGAGATACATTCTCGTTCAAGGTTTGGTTGACAGGAACAGAGCACATAGAGATGGCCACGATAGAGATTACCCGACCGGCAACAGGGTGCATGTTTCAGGTCCCGAGTGTTTCAGCAGAGCCATCAGAGCAGCGGTGATTCCTCCCAACTTCAGGTTGGCGACTGGAGTCAGCAAATTCACTGGTGAGTCCAAGCCTGACACTTGGCTTGAGGACTACCGAGTGGCTGTGCAGATCGGTGGTGGCAAAGACGAAGTGGCCATGAAGCACCTGCCTCTGATGTTAGAGGGTTCGGCTAGAGCGTGGTTGAATCAGTTAGCGCCTGTCAGTATTTACAGCTGGGAAGAGCTTGCCCAAGTGTTTGTCAGAACATTTGAGGGTACATGCAAACGGCCAGCGGGGCTAACTGAGCTACAGTCTTGTGTGCAGAAGTCGAATGAAACTTTGAGAGATTATATCCAGAGGTGGACCACGTTGCACCACACAGTGGAAAATGTGTCTGATCACCAAGCAGTTTGTGCCTTTAAGGAAGGTGTTAAGTATCGAGAATTGAATCTGAAGTTCGGTCGGACCGGAGATATGTCTCTGAGTCGAATGATGGAAATTGCCACCAAGTATGCTAACGGAGAAGAGGAGGATTGGCTCCGGAGTGGCAAGCACAAAGCAGTCGCCCACGAAACTGGGGGAGGGAACTCCAGTCGGAAGCAGAAGCGCAGAGCCGAGCCAGCTGCTCCTGGAGAAACCTTAGCCGTGACTCAAGGAAAGTTCAAGGGGAAGCCCAAAGGGCCATGGAACCCCAGGAAAGTAAAAGATCAAGATGGAAATGATGTGTTGAATTTACCATGCCACATTCACATCAAAAAGGATGAGGAGGGTAATCTCATTTCCCCGAAACATACCACTCGACAATGTCAGCTCCTAATCCAGCAGTTCCGAGAGAAACAGCCCAAAGAAAAGGAGAAAGAATCGGACAAAGTTGAGGATAAGGAAGAGGACGATGATGGTTACCCCCACGTCAATTCCACTCTGATGATTTTCGATGATGTTGAGAGCAAGAGTCGACTGAAAGTCATCAACAGAGAAGTGAACATGGTCGCTCCGGCGACGCCCAGTTATCTGAAGTGGTCCCAGACTGCCATTACATTCGACTAGTCTGATCACCCGACACACATAGCCACCCCTGGGAGGCAAGCGTTGGTGGCCGACCCAGTCGTCGAAGGCACTCGGTTGACTAAGGTTCTGATGGATGGTGGCAGTGGCCTGAATATACTGTATGCGGAGACCTTGAAAGGGATGGGCATTCCGATGTCCAGACTCAGTGAAAGCAATATGAGTTTCCATGGGGTTATTCCTGGCAAGAAGGCTGAGTCACTCGGCCAGATCGCCCTCGATGTGGTTTTTGGTGATTCCAAGAATTACCGCAAAGAAAAGTTGTCGATTTCCAGAGTGCTTATCATGCTATTCTGGGCAGGCCGGCTTATGCACGTTTCATGGCTCGACCATGTTACGTTTACCTTAAATTGAAGATGCCTGGTCCTAAAGGAGTGATCACTATCACTGGCAATCGGAAGAAGGCAGAAGAGTGCTTCCAGAAAGGCTCAAAGATCGCCGATGCACAAATGGCAGTCGTGGAATTACAGGAGTATCAAAAAATGCAGATCCGAGTGATTTGTTGCGAGCTAAGAAGCCTGCCACGGATTCAGCATTTCAGTCGTCTGGTGAAACGAAGCCGACTCATATTCATCCGACCGATCCCAATGCTGCTCTGACTCATATCACGAGAACACTCGACTCCAAATAGGAAGAAGCGCTCATCCAGTTCCTCCGTGAGAACTGGGACATCTTTGCATGGAAACCTTCTGACATGCCGGGTGTTCCTAGGGGGCTGGCTGAGCACTGTTTGCGAGTCGACCCAAAAGTGAAACCGGTCAAAGAACATCTTCGACGGTCCGCCGTGCAGAAGAGAAAAGCAATCGGTGAAGAAGTGGCTCGGCTCCTAGCAGCTGAGTTTATCCGAGAGATTTATCACTCCGAGTGGCTAGCCAATGTTGTCATGGTCCCCAAGAAGGATGACTCACTTCGCATGTGCATTGACTTCAAACATATCAATCGGGCCTGCCCGAAAGATCACTTTCCTCTCCCCCGCATCGATCAAATAGTCGACTCGACTGCAGGGTGTGAGCACTTGTCCTTTTTGGACGCTTATTCCGGGTATCATCAGAGCCGACTGTATGGACCTGATGAGATAAAAACAGCTTTCATCACTCCATTTGGGTGCTTCTGTTATGTCACCATGCCATTCGGCCTGAAGAATGAGGATGATTCAGAAGTGTTTACTCACTCAAATCAGTCGGAATGTGGAAGCATACATGGATGACATTGTGGTCAAGTCACGTAAAGGTTCCGACCTGTTGGCTGACCTTGCTGAAACTTTTGCCAACCTCAGAAGGTATGATATCAAGCTTAATCCATCAAAGTGCACATTCGGAGTTCCGGGCGGAAAATTACTCGGTTTCCTCGTTTCCGAACGAGGGATCGACGCTAACCCAGAGAAAGTTGGTGCCATTCTCCGAATGAAATGCCCTGTGCGTGTGCACGATGTCCAGAAGCTTACAGGTTGTTTGGCCGCCTTGAGTCGATTCATTTCTCGCCTCGGTGAAAAGGCATTGCCTCTTTACCGACTAATGAAGAAGTCTGATAAGTTCGAGTGGACTCCTGAAGCTGATGCAGCATTTGCAGAGCTCAAAGCCCTGCTTTCCACCCAGCCGGTGCTTGCTGCCCCAATCAGCAAAGAGCCTTTACTGCTTTACATTGCAGCCACTGGACAAGTTGTGAGTACGGTACTCACGGTCGAGCGAGAAGTGGAAGGAAAAGCCTATAAAGTTCAGCACCCAGTATATTATGTTTCTGAAGTTTTGACTCTGTCAAAGCAAAGATACCCACATTATCAGAAGCTTGTTTATGAGATTTATATGACCACGAAGAAGGTTGCACATTATTTCTCTGACCACTCCATTACAGTCATCAGCGAGGCTCCATTATCAGAGATTCTGAACAACAGAGATGCAACTGGTCGAGTGGCAAAGTGGGCGATTGAACTCCTTCCCTTGGATATTAAGTTTGAGGCAAAGAAATCTATCAAGTCCCAAGCAATAGCAGATTTCCTCACCGAGTGGATCGAACAGCAACTGCCAACTCAAATCCACTTGGAGCACTGGACCATGTTCATTGATGGTTCCAAGATGCTGAATGGTTCCGGTGCTTGGGTGGTACTGGTATCCCCCCGAGGAGACAAGCTCAGATATGTTCTCCAGATTCACTTTGATTCCTCCAATAACAAAGCAGAATATGAAGCACTCTTATATGGGTTACGTATGGCCATCTCGCTCGGCGTCCGTCACCTCATGGTCTACGGCGACTCAGATTTGGTAGTCAATCAAGTGATGAAGGAGTGGGACGTCACAAGCCGAGCTATGACTGGTTACTGCAATGCGGTGAGGAAGTTGGAAAAGAAATTTGAGGGGTTAGAGCTCCATCATATACCCCGACTGAAAAATCAAGCAGCCGATGATTTGGAAAAGATAGGTTCCAAGAGGGAAGCCATTCCCAGCAACGTGTTTTTAGAACACATTCATACACCTTCAATTCAAGAAGATCCTTTCACTGAACAACCCCCGCAGCCTAAGAGTGCCACAGATCCGACTGAAGTCGAAGTCCCAGCCGTGGTAGACCTGATCATGGAGGTTTTAGTCATCACTCCTGACTGGACAGTGCCATACATTGCGTATATCATGAGGAAGGAACTCCCAGAGGATGAAGAAGAGGCTCGACAGATCGTCCGTCGATCCAAAGCCTTCACTGTGATAAGAGGACAACTGTTCAGGGAAAGCGTAACTGGAGTCAGCCAGAAATGCATAACACCAGAAGAAGGTCGAATGATCCTCAACAACATCCACTCAGGGACCTGTGGACACCATGCGTCCTCTCGGACCATTGTGGCCAAAGCATACCGAGCTGGATTTTATTGGCCACGAGCAAATGAAATGGCGAAAGATATAGTCGACAAATGCGAAGGCTGTCAGTTTTACTCCAATATGTCCCACAAGCCTGCGTCGGCCCTGAAGACTATTCCACTCGTTTGGCCCTTTGCTGTTTGGGGATTGGATATGGTTGGACCCCTGAGGACTGGTAGGAGTGGCTTCACTCATGTGCTTGTAGCACTCGACAAGTTTACCAAATGGATTGAAGCCAAGCCAATCAAGAATCTTGAGGCCAGTACTGCCATCAGTTTCATCAGAGAATTGACATTCAGATATGGAGTTCCGCACAACATCATCACTGACAACGGGTCAAACTTCGATTCTGATGAGTTCAGAGCCTTCTGTGCTTCCCAAGGCACACGAGTCGACTATGCTTCGGTCGCCCACCCTCAGTCGAATGGACAAGCAGAAAGAGCAAATGGCTTGATTCTCAAAGGACTGAAACCCCGACTGATGCGTGATCTCAAGCAAGCAGCAGGCGCCTGGGTCGATGAACTTCCATCAGTTCTTTGGGGATTGAGGACAACTCCCAATCGGTCGACTGGCCGAACTCCATTCTTCTAGGTTTATGGAGCAGAAGCTGTTCTACCGAGTGACTTGCTTCACAATGCACCCCGAGTCGAGCTCTTCTCTGAAGATGAAGCAGAACAGGCCCGGCAGGACGCAGTCGATCTCCTAGAGGAGGAAAGAGAGATGACCTTAATCCGGTCGACCATTTATCAGCAAGACTTGCATCGATTCCACGCCAGAAACGTGAGAGGCCGAGCCTTTCAAGAGGGAGACTTGGTTCTTCGAGTGGATCAGCAGAAACCACACAAGCTCGCTCCTGCTTGGCAAGGTCCCTTCATTGTCCCAGAGTTCTCCACAATGGAGCATACCATCTTTACAATGTCGAGCATCAGAAAGACGAGCCACGGGCTTGGAACGCGGAGCTGTTCCACCCCTATTATACATAAGTACTCATTCGGATGAGATGTAATAAGAAATACCTTTGTAGTCTGTTTATCAAAGACAAGAGCTTTACAGTCTTCCTAAATGGTTGTTGTTACTTTTGTTTGCGTCTGAAATCCCCCAGTGGGTGACTTTGCCGCGAATCCGTTCGCCGAAAGTTTGAAAAATCCTACCAAGTGATGAGCAAGCCTCTCACTCGGGGGCTTAGCCGCGAATTTGTTTCGCCTAAGTTTGCAAAATCCTACCGAGTGGTGAACAAGTCTCTCACTCGGGGGCTTAGCTGCAGTCCAGCACTCGCCTAAGTGTGAAAAAATCCTACCGAGTGGTGAGCAAGCCTCTCACTCGAAGGCTTAGCTGCAGTCCAGTACTCGCCTAAGTTTGAAAAATCCTACCGACTGATGAGCAACCCTCCCACTCGGGGGCTTAGCTGCAGCCCAGTACTCGCCTAAGTTTGAAAAAATCCTACCGAGTGGTGAGCAAGCCTCTCACTCGGGGGCTTAGCATGCAGTCCAGTACTCTCCTAAGTGTGAAAAATCCTACCGAGTGGTGAGCAACCCTCCCACTCGGGGGCTTAGCTGCAGTCCAGTACTCGCCTAAGTTTGAAAAATCCTACCGAGTGATGAGCAACCCTCCCACTCGGGGGCTTAGCTGCAGTCCAGTACTCGCCTAAGTTTGAAAAATCCTACCGAGTGATGAGCAACCCTCCCACTCGGGGGCTTAGCTGCAGTCCAGTACTCGCCTAAGGACGCCGAAGTGCATGTCGTCTACAACCTTCTCCTCGGAGCTACGCACAAATACAACGTACGCTCCATCCCTATCCGCAAGGACGACGAGGTGCAGGTCGTCTACAACCTTCTCCTCGGAGCTACGCCACAAATACAACGTACACTCCATCCCCATCCGCAAGGACGACGAGGTGCAGGTCGACTGCAACCTTCTCCTCGGAGCTACGCCAAAATACAACGTACGCTCCATCCCTATCCGCAAGGACGATGAGGTGCAGGTTGACTGTAACCTTCTCCTTCGGAGCTACACCACAAGTACAACATACGCTCCATCCTCATCCGCGAGGACGATGAGGTGCAGGTCGACTGGAATCTCCTCCTCAGAGCTGCATCTCAAGTTCAAAGATTATTCTGAGTGAAGAACAAATCCCAGTCGAAGACAAACGCAAGCATATTTCATGGTAAACAAAGTTCAGATAAATCCTAAGGTTCCGTATCGCATATCAAAAGTACTCGAGCATCAAGCTCGAAGAAGTTTAAAGATTACACAATCACTCGGCATTCCGAGGCAAATAAAGGTTGAGCATAATGTTTTTTGGTCACTCGTCGGGAGAAGGACTGGCTGGGTCGCAGAAACTGTCAAGGTCTATGCTGTCTGCGATGCGAGTGGCAGCGTCAAGGAAAGTGTCCATAAAGGACTGGAAAGTGTGCCTTTTTGTGTTAGCAACCTTGAGCTCCGCCAGCTTGTCTTCTTTGACATCCTTGCAGTGCACTCGGACCAGAGACAAGGCGACATCAGCACTGCAACGAGCAGACGACTTTTTCCATTCTTGCACTCGGTCAGGTATTTGGTTCAGTCGAGCCATCAGAGACTCGAGGTCTTGAGACAGTTCTGCCTGAGGCCAGAGTTCAGCATCAACCCGAGTCATCGCCGCCTTCAGGCGGGCAAGATAAGCAACCGCGCTGTCCATGCGAGATTCCAATCGCAGCACATTCATTGTGACGTCATCCTTGACTGGACAATTTATGGGATCGAGACCCGTCTCGACCCGCCCAGTTTCTGCTTCAAAGTCTTGGCAAAGCTCTACACAGTTGAATAAATAGCGAGTCGACGATACGATCAGGCTTGACAGTCGACCGCAATAAGTCAGTCAATCATCGATACCTTCAAGTAGGACCAGCTTTGCAGCAAGCTGGCCCAGATAAGACTCCAACTCGCCCTTCTTGGCCTTGAGGCTCCCAAGCTCGCCAGTCAACTTGTCCTTATCTTTCTTCAGTCGCTCGACCTCCCGATTGGCGTCAGAAACAGCAGTCTTCAGTTTGGAGTTCTCTTCTTCTAACTTGCCGATTGAAGCAAGCTTCTTGTCAGCAAGCGCCGTCTTCTCTCGCGCTTCCTTCTGTGTAGCAGCAAGATCCAGATCCTTCTTCTCCAAAGCCTGCTTCATTTTCTCTAAAGAAATAACATTCTTCAGACGGGCTTGGAGTTGACGGTTTTCACTACATACATCTGCTCGAGTGGAGTCACTCGGTTCAAAAAATGGAAAGGAAAAGTGCCAGCAGTGAGATAGACAGTTGACGATTGGTTACCTCCCAAGGCAGCTACTTCATCACGAGCAGTCTTGAGATTCTTCTTGGCCAATTCCAGATCAAGGTTGAGGCTGATTTGCTGCTTGTTCATTGCTGAAAGCTGAGCCCCAAGATCACAAGATTTCTGCAGTATAAGCCATATCAGTTGACTGATATAAAAAGTCATCACAGTGATAGCTACTCTAAGACTACCACCGAATCAAGACAGTCTCGGGGACTACACCCAGTGGGTGCATTTAGCGTGCCCCCACTGGTTTGAATAAACACTCGACATGGCCTGCCTAGTGCGAGAGTAAAAAAAGCAGTTCTCAGACCATAGTCGACTGCCCGCAGTCAACCACGGTCTCGGGGACTACACCCAGTGGGTGCACTTAGCGTGCCCCCACTAGTTCTGGTTTCATTCGACCTGGTCCGTCCAGACCAAGTGACAAAATTTAGATTCTCAGACCACAGTCGATAGTCCGCAGTCAACTATGGTCTCGGGGACTACACCCAGTGGGTGCACTAAGAGTGCCCCCACTAGTTCAAAGATTCAAATCAAGACGACTCAAATTGCCTCGTACAACTTCAAAACAGTCACACCCAGTGGGTGATCGGATGAGAAGTATGATCAACCAGGAATCAACTAACCTGGACATTGGCCTGCAGAGCTGCTCCGGCGTTCAGGGCCACCTGACTGGCCTCATGCACCACTTTCATTTGCCCCATCACAAGGTTCAACTGAAGAAGAGCTTCTTTGGCGGCAGCCGGTGGGTCGTCCGAAATTTTATACACAGTGAAAAGCGATGATGGCAGAGCAGTCGGTATTGGTGCAGTAGAAGTCTGAGCAGCTGATCCTGATGGGCAATCAGTCGTCAGCGGGATAGCGAAAGTGACGTTGGTATGTGCCAGATCTGTCGATCGCTCGACTGCCGTCTCAGGCATCTCAGTCGACTGAGGAACCTGGACCTCAGGCGCTTTCCCGCCCAGTTCCTTGTCCCTCCTCCTCCTTCCCCTCAGCGGTACTTCTTCATCGTCGTCCGGGAGCACAACAACGTCTCGTGGTGCTGCAACAAACGGAGAAAGTCAAAGAGATAGCTGACAAACAATCCAGTCGTCCAAATAAATTCGAGTTGGGCAGACTTACTGGTTTTGGAGGTAGCTGCATCGGCGGTTTCCTCGTCGACTGGGGTCTTGTCAATATCCATATCAGTCGCAGCCGAAGCCGGGCTGTAAAGGTTCATCATCCACTCGGTCAGTACAAGAGAATCGCTCAGAACAAGAAAATATGGGGAGAACATTTACCCAGAAGCAACAGGAACGTCCATCTTGATTCTAGGCAAGGTCTTCCGAGCCTTCGAAGGATTGATCTTGGGCTGCTTGGTGACCTTCTCAGCCAATTCTGGAGTCGAAGACCGAGCGCGCTTTTGAGATGGAGCGCTCGAGGCCACAGCCTTGCCGCGCCTGCCCGCGGGATCATGGTGCTGCTTGGATCGACGTTCGGAACGAGGTGGTGAGTCGGCTACCTCCTCGTCGTCCGACTCATCGCTATCATCTTCATCATCGTCAGCTGGTGACTCCCACTCGCCGCTCTCCTCCGCGCTGTCCTCGCCTTCACGGTCCTGCTCCAGAGCTTGCTCGCCATTGGGCATTGAGTACATCTCTGTATAAATCTACAAAACAAGGAGCCGAGTGGAAATCAGTCGGATCAACAAACAGTCAGAAAACACATCCAAATTCAATCAAGTGTGGTGGCCAGACCTTGTCTGGCTGGTTGCTTTCGCTGAAAGGTTTGACTCTCCTGGCGCCCCTGGGGTTGTCCTTGTTCCCGGTGATGCCCCTCAGCCACTGTTTTTGCCTCCACCTCCTCCGGATGAACCCGAGCGGTATCACCGGCCCTGGAGTACATCCACATGGAGTGGTCACGAGCTTGGAGTGGTTGAATGCGCCGACTGAGAAACACCTCCAGCAGATCTATACCGGTGACACCTTGGTTGATCAGTTGAACTACTCTCTCGACCAACATGCCCGTCTCCGACTTCTCCACGGCGGTCACTTTCAACGAAGATGGAGTTTGAACATGATCAAAAGAGAAAGGGGGAAGTCTAGTCGACTGGCCTGGGGTCGCAATATCCTGGCAATAGAACCAGGTCGACTGCCAGCCCCTGGCCGACTCAGGAAGAGTCATCGAAGGGAAGGAACTCCTCTTCCTCTTCTGAATACCCAGACCCCCACACATCTGGATAACATGGGTTTTCTCGTCGTTCGAGTTCTCTTTCTTCACTGTTTGGGAGCGGATGGTGAAAATGTGCTTGAAAAGACCCCAGTGCGGTCGACACCCCAGAAAATTCTCGCACATGGACACGAATGCGGCAAGGTATGTGATGGTGTTGGGAGTGAAATGATGGAGTTGAGCCCCGAAGAAATTCAAGAAACCTCGAAAGAAGGGGTGTGGAGGAAGCGAGAAACCGTGGTCGACATGAGTGGCAAGCAGAACACACTCACCCGGTTGCGGCTGTGGCTCCGTTTCCCCCTCCGGCAGCCACACGGACCCATGGACGATCAGCCCTAACTCGTCCATATCATCCAAGTCTTCCTGCTGAAGCGAGGATCGGATCCAATCTCCCTGGATCCAACCCCGCGACAGCCCCGAGCGCGATGAAGATCCCCGATTCGTCTTCTTGCCTTTCACCGCCCCCGTCACCTTCTTCGCACGTTCCAGCGCCGCCGTTCTCTCCTTCCCCATGGCGGCGGAGCGGAGGCGTCGATAGTGGAGAAGCCGGATGGGGTGTAGGAGCGAGAGGAAGAAGAAGGAGAATGGGCACGCACAGTGCGCACGCCTCGGCCTTGCCGCTTTTAAAGGCCCACTTCTGAGTGGCTGACGCGTGGGTCCGGGCGATCCTGTCAAATCCCGCAACAGTCGCACATGGGGTACGTGGCGAAAAAGGTGGCGCAGAAATTGAGACATCCTGTTTATCCATTCGGCTTACCACGGCACGCTCCGCCTGGCGCGCTTTCACCGAAATTTTGAATCCCGCGAAATCCGGGATCCTCTGCAACCTATCACGCCAAAGATTTCGCGTCAAAGACAACACTCGGTGGGTGACGTTATAAAAACCAATCAGCAATTCCTGAATCGATCAAGGCGACTGAAACGAAGCCGATGTTCCAACACTAGCCTCCGTTCAGAGATAAATTCTTGAGAAAGACAAGAGTCAAAGCAAGATCAACTTCAACCTTCTTTTCACTCGGACCTCAATCCATTCGGGGGCTAATGATGAGGACATAGACCTGGGGTAGGGTAACAGGCCTGACCTATACGTCCTACCTAAGGTCCTTGTCCTAGAAGCAAAGAAGTTCAAGAGCAAATAAAGAGGGCTCAACAAAGGTGTCGAGTGCAATCCACTCGACCTACCATTCACTCGGAGATCCCTCCTTACTTAGGTCACTCGACCACTCAACCACTCGACGTGCAGAAGACCTAAAGCCACTCCGCGCAGCAACGGTCGGGCGTTTACTCATAGACTTAATGATCATTTATAGCACTTTATTATTGACGTTACCTGTAACGCATTGAATCCTGTGTAACGGAGGGGAGCTGGGGTCCTGGCGCACTCTATATAAGCCACCCCCTCCTCTGAGACAAGGGTTCGCACCCCCTGTAACACACACACGCATATAATCCAGTCGACCGCCTCCGGGCTCCGAGACGTAGGGCTGTTACTTCCTCCGAGAAGGGCCTGAACTCGTAAAACTCTTGCGTACAGCTTCTCCATAGCTAGGACCTTGCCTCTACATCCCTACCCCCCATTCTACTGTCAGACTTAGAACCACGACAGCCGCGAAACAGGTGATTGCAGATTTGTATGGGGTCTTGGTTCCGGCCGTCGTCAGTTGGAGCAGGCAAAATCCAAACAAAGATGCACCGGACTTTCCCCTTGCCGACTTCTTCGGGAGCAGCTCGACTAGCGTTGCACCAGCACCTGCTCCCGCACCAGCTCCTGCACCGGCTCCCGCACCTGCTCATAGCAGCCCGTCCTCCATCTCGGACTTGCTCGGCGGTGCTTCGTGTTTGGCCGAGCTCGACGCCCTCACGGTACCTGTCACACCGGCCCTCTTCAATAAATGTATAGTCTCCCGTTTCCGTTGCCTTTCACGTCGCAGACATGTCTTTGCAGGCCGACGTAACCCTGTGCACCATATTGTACACCATCAGCGGCCAGAAGGTGAACGTGGGGAAGGCGACGATAATGAAGCCTAAGGAACAATTGTTCCACAACCGGCCGATCCCCCTGACTTCTTCAAGGTTTCCGTGGCCAGTGTCAAACTAGGCCACGAGAATTTGGCTCATCCGGTACTACTAGGGGGAGATGACGACGAGACCCTGCGGCGGCTTGGCGATTGCAAGAGGTGGGTCCTGTTGTGGCCAAAGAGTCTGCTTCGTCTGGAGGCGGCCGGGAGCACGCCCACGACCACGCAGCCTCAGCAAGGTATGAACATCAACACCCCACCTACCCAATTAGCGTCGCCTGTCGTGTCGGGTGATAGTGGACGGGGTGAGGAAGAGGCTCCATTAGTCGCTGATGACGTCGCCACCATCGAAGAAGCAATGCATGATATCGATGCCATAGATGAGGATGAGGATGACGATGACACTCTACAATATCTCAATACTGGCGCCTATGACAACAGAGGATTGATGGCTCAGCAGTATGAGTACTCGGGGTTTGAGCGTCATGAGTCGGTGCCTGAATTGCCGCCTCCGGAGGCTGAACGTATTATAGACAACCTTCCAGTACCAAAGAAGCATAGGAAGAGAGCGAGGAAAGGCAACAATAAAGCTGTTGCTATGATCCAGCCGCCTCCGCAACCTCGGGTTCAAGACCGTATACCTGTCCCCGGTGCGGCGAAATACCATATCCCCGGTGAACCAATCCTACCTAAGGCATCGGTAGATGCGGTACACGGCGATCTAAGGATACTTCATGACGATGTGCTGCAGAGAGAGAAAAGCCTAATCGCCTCAGAAAATCCAGGATACCCACTCTACGTGGTTAACGTGCCGCGGCAAAGGTCGTACGTCGACACATTCCGCGTGGAGAAGTTCTTCCTTCGATTCGATTACATCTTCAACATGTTTCACTTGAAGAAGCTGGATTTTACGTTTGTCCGCCTTTTTGCCTTGTACATGAACTACATCATCGGGATTGAGCAGATACCTTATATCTCTGTTGTTGACCCGTACTTCATGCACGAGGGCTTCTTGGCAGTCTGCGCAGAGCACCATGAATACGCGAGGGACTACATCGTCGATTTCATGGTCGCCAATAAGGACAAGGAGACGATTCTCATGCCTTATCATCCCATGTAAGTCATCCATGCGGATATCCTTCCTTCGATTTCAATCATTCATTTGCACGGTGGAGGCTAATTAATTTGAGGTGTACTTATTTTGCGCAGCCACGGGCGCGCCGTCCTCATCATCCTTTACCCCTGAAACTCCCACACTCTTTACTTGGACTCGTCAAAGAACATGAACAAAAAGGATTACACCCACATCAAGTCTGTTCTCGACAGTGCTATCATTTTCTACGGCGTACGGGGTGGAGAGATCAAGACCAAGAAGGCAAGGAACGGCAGGCCCGCCTTCGGCCATAAGACCGACTTCTGCTGTACCCAGCAACCAAGTGATACTCTTAGTGATGGATTATGTGTCCTACACCACATGTTGGAGTACATACGGGATCAACAGAACCTTCGCACCTACATCCGTCGATGCCCATATTCTGCAATGGGCAAAGAACATAGGAGATATCCTGGCTCATCGACTTCGAGCTGAGTTCTATCACATCCAGCGTGAACTTGCCCAAATCATCATGAAGGAGGTCCTCGAAAAAACAAGGATGTCTTACGAGGAAGGGCAAATGCCGCGGGAAGACGTCCGAACACGCGTAGCCGCTCAGCGTCTTGACCTGAAGCCTTTCACTAAGCTCGGGGACTATCTCCCTGACTTGGATGGATGGCACGACATGTTGGAGTGATTTTCGATATATGACAATGTGTCCGTTTAGTCCATACTTTCTGAATGACGAAACTTTGAGTTATGCACGACAAAACTTTGTTTGTGATGTAATTAAACCGTCCTCCTCAACTAGCGAAGATCACTCTAGTTAGGGCATTTTGGGTACGATGAACTTTGTTATTTATGCTTATGATATGTTGCTTCTATTTTTGCGAAGCCTGTCTCTTTCTGTTGCTCAACTATATATGTTGCATATCATCGACTCATGTGATGATGCAGGTGCATAGATCATCGATGACAAAGAAGTGCTACGCCAGGAGTATATGACGAGTGGCCGGAGTGTCAGGCCCAGGTGTACCGGTTTCCGGTTTCGGAGCGGCAGCCAGTAGTTAGTTTAGGTTCACGCTAGTGCGAGAGAGGGATACGAACCGACGCCTCAAGAAGTACTACATTATGTATGATGAGACATGTCATGTAACTTGTATAGCTATATCGTGATTATGATCTGACGACGTGATTAGTGTTGGATGATATGAAGAGACTATTATGTGTATGGTATGATGAGCATATTGCATGTTTATGATATGATTAGAATACTGTATAAAAACCTATACAAAAACATCGCAAATATGCAGCAAAAAAAGATATGAGAAAATATAGTAGTAGCGCTCTTTAGCGCTGGACAGGAAAACACTACTGCTAAAGCACTTAGCAGTAGCGCTGGTATGGAAAGCGCTGCTGCTAAGTAGGTATAGCAGTAGCGCGTGTCAACACGCGCTACTGCTAAGCGTTAGCTGTAGCGCCTTTCAGTAGCGCAGGTACCCACACTACTGATACATCAAATACCCGCGCTACTGCTAGGCTTTTCCCTGGTAGTGAGGTCTCATAAGTAACCCACTTTGTAAAAAATCGCGCATAGCCCCCAAGGGCCGACTTATCTTGTTAAGATGAGTCGGGTGTTCCAAAACTCTTTGTAAGGAACCACGCATAGCCCCCAAGGGTCGGCTTACTCATAATATAGATTGAAAATGACCTACACTCGCCCACCATAATGTTAGTGTCGGTGGCCACTTGGTAGATGGAGGGGTGACTCTGCCATAATGGAACTGGCCCCAACCAACAGTCAAGCCAGAACCGAGTGGACTGATCGTTGTTGATCCTAAACTTGGCCCCAACCGAGAAATACGGCATAACCGCTTGGATCACATTCCAAAATGCGGATCAGGATGATTTCGCCGTGAAGAGATTCCCATCCGGGCACGGAGTATGTCTGCCGAGAGTCCCGCCTCATTTTGGGCAAGACGCCACCACCACTTTGTGAGCAAGGCCACATTCATGAGCTTGGATTTTGTGATGCCCAAGCCACCAAATTTTTTTGGCCTACATTCCGCAGCCCATTTGACCAGGTGGTACTTACGCTTGATGCCGGTTCCTTCCCAAAGGTACCTTGAACGATGAGTATCTAGCTTAGAGTGAACTCCATCAGCGAGGAGGAACATCCCCATAGTAAACAGTGGGAGGGAGGATATACTCGAGTTAGTTAGGATAAGCCTAGCCGCCGCCGACATAAATCTACCTCTCCACGGGCTTACTCTGTTGGCTACCTTACCATAAAGGGGCTCCCACTCCTGGATAGAAAGTTTCCAGTGGGATATTGGTAGGCCAGGATACTTAATTGGAAAGCTCCCAAGCTTACAATTAAGTAGGTTAGCTACCCGCTCGCTATCTTGGTCAGCCATCCCCATGGTAATGACCTCGCTTTTCAGGAAATTGATTTTCAGGCCTGATAAGATTACAAATGATAGCAGCAGGAGCTTGATAGAGGCGATGTTGTGATCATCTGGCTCGAACAGCAGCATCGTGTCATCAGCGTATTGGAGGTGGGTCACCCCCCAGGGATGAGGTGGGGCACCAACCCCTTGATGTGGCCCGCCGCCCTGGCTTTGGCTATCATAGCCAACAGGGCATCCACAACGAAGTTGAAGACCAGCGGTGAGATGGGGTCTCCCTGGCGGAGCCCCTTCTTGTTGTGGACAAATTTACCCATCTCTCCGTCAATTATAACCGCGGTGTGACCTCCGTTGTTCAGGTGCATGATACGATGCATAAATCCTGCCTCAAAACCCTTTTTGAGGAGGACCTCCCGCACGAACTCCCAGTTCACACGGTCATAGGCTTTTTTGAAGTCTAATTTTAGAATAACGCCCTTCTTTTTGGTGCGCTTCAGCTCGTGTACTATCTCTAAGAGTGCAATCGGGCCTTCAAGGATATTCCTACCCTTGAGGAAGGCAGTTTGGCTACTAAGAATCACTTGTTGTGCGATTGGCGCCAACCGAGTGGCGTAGGCCTTAGCACAGGTCTTGAAAGGGACGTTAATGAGGGTGATTGGCCGAAAGAACTTGATGGTGTTCGCACCTTTGACCTTAGGGATCAGGCATATGGCACCATAGTTAAGGCAGGACAAATCCACTATGCCTAGAGCAAAGCCATTCACAATCGCGTAGAACGGGTGTCTGAAGATTGGCCAAAACTTTTTGAAGAACTCCACGGGCCATCCGTCCGAGCCTGGCGCCGTGTCAATCTTCATGTCAGCTAGGACCCTATCTATCTCTTGCGACAGGAATGACAAAGCTAGATCATCGTTCTCCTGCAGAGATACTTTCTCTGTTGGATCCAACAAATCTTTCTGGAGGTTGAGCCGTTTCTCCTCGGTTGTTCCCAATAGGACGACAAAGAACTCGTACATGTGGCTCATGATCTCATTTTGAGTCACTAGGAGGCCGTTTTCCGCTTGGAGACGCAAAATGGAGCTTTTGCGCTTCCGGCCATTCGCGTAGGCATTGAAGTAGCCGGTGTTGGCATCTCCGTTAGTGATCCACTTGACACTGCCACTACAGTAAATTTTAAAAGGCGATGTGAACTTTGGAAATCTACATTATTCTAAATGAGATCGACCGCTACCCCCGCTATGCCCCGTGTGCATGGATGTACAGTAGAGGTGGAACCGTACGCAGCTGAAATATCTGGTGGAAACTCCGACTGATTGATTGATCGGTGACCGGACAGGGAAACTGGTAGTAGTACAGTCTACCGTTTCGCTTGACACGCAAAAGGAAATGGAAGTGGGAGCGAGAAAACAGCGAGACACCCACTCCATCAGTGCACTCCACTAAGAGCATCTCCAACAGCCGCGCCAAAAGGCGCGTGTCGTGGTTCTAAGTCTGACAGTAGAATGGGGGTAGGTATGAAGAGGCAAGATCTTAGCTATGGAGAAGTTGTACGCACGAGTTTTACGAGTTCAGGCCCTTCTCGGAGGAAGTAACAGCCCTACGTCTCGGTGCCCGGAGGCGGTCGACTCGATTATATGCGTATGTGTTACAGGGGGTGCGAACCGTTGTCACTGAGGAGGAGGGTGGCTTATATAGAGTTCGCCAGACCCCTCCGGCCCTCAATTACACAGGGTTTAAGGTACATTAAGACAGGGCGTTACTGGTAATGCTAGTAATAAAGTGACATAATGACCATTAAAGCTATGACGTAATGACCGACTGTTGCAGTATGGGGTGGCTTTAGACCTTCTGGCGGTCGAGTGACAGTCTCCATGGTCGAGTGACTTCAAGTCTTCCGAGTGGAACGCTTCATGGTCGAGTGGATGATGATTCATCTTCGAATGCTTCTGGTTTTTAGGGTGATGGCCTTGGGGAGGGTATCTTGGACAGGCCTATGACCCTACCCTAGGTACATAGCTTCATCATTAGCCCCCGAATGGATCAGGGTTTGAGTGGAGAAGGAGTTGAAAATACTCCCGACTCAGTATTCGCGCTCAGGAAGCGCCTTGTTAGGTTCAGAGAACAACATGATGACTTCAACTTCTTTTTCACTCGCCTTGGTCCATTCTTGATTTTGTCGAGTGAACTTTTGCTGAAAAGCCTTGAGTGTTGATGTGGAGAAAATCTTTTGCCTGTCAGGTTGCTCTGCTACTTGCGGATCTTCCGGGATTCGAATTTGGGGAAGCGCGCGGGAAGGGAAAGGCCGCAGTAATCGGGACGGATTAGGCAAGGTCACCTCAATCTCCGCGCCCCCCCTTTTTCGCCACGTATTGCGCGCATGGCTGTTGCGCGATTTGACAGGATAGTCTGGACCCACAAGTCAGCCACTCGGAACAGAGTCCATATAAAGCACCAGATGGGGTTTTTTGCACAGTGCGTTCCCATTCCTTCCCTTCCTCCTCTTCCTCGCCGTATCTGCTTCCTTCTTGGCGCCGCTACTCCGCCCAAGCTCCGCTCGCCGCAATGGGGAAGGAGAGGACGGTGGCTTTTGAGGCGCAAAAAAGGCGACGGCGAAGGCGAAGGGGAAGAAATCCAGCTGGGGCGGATCTTCGTCGAGGTCTGGCCTGCCGCGCGGCTGGATCCAAGGTGATTGGATTCGGTCGACGATTCTCCAGGACGACATCGATGATCTGGCCAAGGAGGGGTTGATTCCTCACGGATCTGCACGGCTTCCGGGGAATGAGACCGAGCCTCGTCCGCAGGAGGGTGAGTGCGTCCTCCTTGCCACTCACGTTGACCGCGGGTTTTCTTTGCCTCCTCATCCTTTTTTCCGAGCTTTCTTGAACTTCTTTGGAGCACAACTTCACCATTTTTCCCCCAACACCATCGTGTATCTCGCTGCTTTCGTGTCTATGTGCGAGAACTTCTTGGGTTGTCGACCGCACTGGGGTCTCTTCAAGCACATTTTCACGTGTCGCTCTCAGTCGGTCAAAAAAGCTAATCCGAGTGACGAGAAGACGAAAGTGATCCAGATGTGTGGGGGTCTTGGGATTCAAATGAGGGGTAAAAGTTCTTTCCCAGCCATAATCCTTCCCGAGTCAGTCCGAGGGTGGCAGTCGACCTGGTTCTACTGCAAAGACCAGCCGACTCCGGGTCAGTCGACTGGGCTTCCACCCTTTACCATGGCCCGAGTAGAAAAACCTTCTGCCTTGAAAGTGACCCCGGGGGAGAAAGCGGAGGTGCAGGTGCTGGTTGAGCGAGTGGTCCAGCTCATCCGTGACGGCGTGACTGGCATGGATCTGTTGGAAGTCTTCCTCAGATGACGCATTCAGCCGCTTCAAGCTTGTGACCATCCGATGTGGATGTATTCGGGCATTGACGATTCCACTCGGATCCACCCAGCAGAGGTTGACGAGGATACGGTGGAGAAGTGGCTGAAGGGCATCACCGGCAACAAGGACAACCCCAGGGGGTCCAGGAGAATCCCTCCGCTTGACAATTCGTACGATACAGACAAGGTCCAATTCTGAATCGCCGAGTGTTATCTTGATTTACCATGAAATTGCTTTTTGTTGATTGACTGATATTTGTTTCACTTGTTGTTCTCCAGACCTTCACTGAGATGTACTCGATGCCCAATGGAGAACAGGAACAGGACCCTGAAGGGGAGGCGAGTGCGGACGAGAGCGGTGAATGGCATTCTGACGGAGGAGGGGACGAGGAGAACGACGACTCAAGTGATGGTGAGGAAGTCGACTCGCCTCCTCGCAACGAAAGGCGATCCAAGCACTCCCATGATTCGGTGAGTATTCGTGGCAAAGCGACTGGGTCGACTGGGCAAACTTCCAAGCGTCCCCGGACGTCTTCTCCGGCGCCGACTGAGAAGGCCCCGAAGCAAACCAAAGTTGAGGCACCAAAGTCTCGGAAGACTCTGCCCCGAATCAAAATCGACATCCCTGTTGCTTCTGCATGGGTGTTCTGTCTTTGCTGGAGATTTTGTGCTATTCATGTTTCCTTGATTTGATCAAATGAATCTTGAACCCAACAGTGCTGCTACCTCTGGAACTTCTGCTTACAAGAATGAGGATGAGGAGATGGAAGATGCGGTTACTTCAACCCCAGGTTTGATCTTTGTAATTTTGTCTCTGTTTTGTTGACTGAACTGCAGTCGACTGATTTCCGACGACTACCCTTTTGCAGCTCCTCCCAATGTTATTACCCTTCCAGATGACAACGAGGACGTGCCGCTGAGGCCTTCAGGAAGAAGGAACAGGAAGACGTCGACTGGAAAGACGCCTCAGTCGATGTCGGTGGTGGAACCAGTGGTCCAGGAGGGTGGTGATGTCAATCGGACTTCCGTCACCTTCTCCATGCCATTGTCGAGTGCTCAGCCCTCAGCGTCGACTGCACAGGCCTCAGTCGATCCTGCTTCGCTCTTCGCTGTGCATCACGTCCCAGAGGACCAAGTGGGCGCCGCCAAGGAGGCCATACGTCAAGCGGGCATTATGATGGAGCAACTGAAGGTGGTTCGAGATGCCAGCCAAGCTGCCTACAATGCCAGCTCAGCTCTCCAAAGCAACGTCCAGGTCGGTTGATTATCGACTGCTCTCTTAGCTTGTCGCTTGTTCTGTTAGGATATGGTACCTGAAAACTTCTTTTGAAACGTCTTTTCGTCAGTCTGCTTTTGTGTTTGTACACCCACTGGATATTTGAATTTGCTGCGAATAGTCTTGCTTCTTGGGTCGACTAATCTTGTGTCAACTGAGTCTCTGAACCAGTGGGGGCACGCTGAGTGCACCCACTGGGTGTAGTCCCCGAGACCATAGTTGACTGCTGGCAGTCGTTTATGGTCTGAGAGTTGAAATTTTCTCACTCATCCTGGATGGACCACGTCGAGTGGAAACTGAACCTGTGGGGGCACGCTTAGTGCACCCACTGGGTGTAGTCCCCGAGACCGTAGTCGACTACTGGTAGTCGGTTATGGTCTGAGAAATACTTTCCCTCTTTTTTTACTCGTCTTGGACGGACCACGTCGAGTGGAAACTGAACCAGTGGAGGCACGCTGAGTGCACCCACTGGGTGTAGTCCCCGAGACTACTGTTGGATGTTTGATTCAGCAGTAGTCTTAGAGTTTGTTGAATTTCGATCCTTTCACCCACTGACTGACTGCCCTTTGATCGCAGAAATCTTGTGATCTTGGAGCTCGTTTCGCTGACCTAGAGCAGAAGCAGATTCAGTTGAATCTCGATCTGGAGCTAGCCAAGAAGGACTTGCAAAAGGCCCAGGATGAAGCTGCTGGTAAGACGAATTCGTTCGACTATTTTGTTTCTGATCCAGGTGGCATTTATTTTTTCCTCCGAGCTTATCGTTGTTTCTTTCAGAGAAAATGAACAGGCTCTGGCAAAGAAGGATCTAGACCTTGCAGCTGCGCAGAAAATAGCTGACGAGAAAACTGCACTCACCGACCAGAAGCTGGCTTCAGTCGGCAAACTGGAGGAAGAGAATACCAAGCTGAAGACTGCTTTGAATGAAGCCAACAGGGAGGTGACTCGTCTGAAGAAGGACAAGATATCCTTGAACGACAAGTTTGAAGAAACCGCCCGCAAGAGGAATGACTTGGAAAAATATCTAGGAGATCTTGCCAAGAAGCTCTTCGTCATGCTTGAAGGTATTTTCTTTCTTCCGATTGACTTGTTGTTGTCGACTCGATGTACAATCATTGACTTGTCTTTGAATTGTGCATGCAGAACTTTGTCAGAACTTTGAAGAAGAGACTGGGCATGTTGAGACAAGCTTGGATCCCATCAACTCTCCAGTGAAGGATGAAGCTGCCATGAACGTGCTCCAACTGGAATCCCGCGTCGCTGGTGTCGTCGACTATCTTGCTCGCTTGAAGGTTGCGGTGTCAAGGATCGACACAGTACTCTGGCCAAGGGCGACTCTTCCGAATGACCTCGAGTCTTTGATGACTCGACTTAATGAAATCCCGAGCCGTGTGCAAGATTGGAAGAAGTCTTCTGCACGGTGCGGCGCCGATGTGGCTCTGTCTCTGGTACGCATCCACTGAAAGGAGGCGCGAGAAGACAAGCTAGCAGCAATAAAGGTCGCCAACACCAAAAGGCATGACTTCTAGTCGTTCATGGAGACCTTCATCGCTGCTGCCACTCGGATTGCTTGAAATGTAGCTTTGAGGAGGAGGCAATCGACTGGTACTTGTGGTGCAGCTCCGAAGGAGAAGGTTACAGTCGACCTGCACACCGTCGTCCTTGCGGATAGGGATGAAGCGCACGTTGTACTTGTGGCGCAGCTCCGAAGGAAAAGGTTGCAGTCGACCTGCACCTCGTCGTCCTTGTGAATAGGGACGGAGCGCACGTTGTACTTGTGGCGTAGCTCCAAAGGAGAAGGTTGCAGTCGACCTGCACCTCGACGTCCTTGCGGATAGGGATGGAGTGCACGTTGTACTTGTGGTGTAGCTCCTGAGGAGAAGGTCTTGTCGACCTACACCTCGTCGTCCTTGTGGATAGGGATGGAGCGCAAACTTAGGCGAGTACTGGACTGCAGCTAAGCCCCCGAGTGGGAGGGTTGCTCACCACTCGGTAGGATTTTTCAAACTTAGGCGAGTACTGGACTACAGCTAAGCCCCCGAGTGGGAGGGTTGCTCATCACTCGGTAGGATTCTTCAAACTTAGGCGAGTACTGGACTGCAGCTAAGCCTCCGAGTGAGAGGGTTGCTCACCACTCGGTAGGGTTTTACAAACTTAGGCGAGTACTGAATTGCAGCTAAGCCCCTGAGTGAGAGGGTTGCTCACCACTCGGTAGGGTTTTACATACTTAGGCGAGTACTGGACTGCAGCTAAGCCCCCGAGTGGGAGGGTTGCTCATCACTCGGTAGGATTTTTCAAACTTAGGCGAGTACTGGACTGCAGCTAAGCCCCCGAGTGGGAGGGTTGCTCACCACTCGGTAGGGTTTTACAAACTTAGGCGAGTACTGGACTGCAGCTAAGCCCCCGAGTGGGAGGGTTGCTCATCACTCGGTAGGATTTTTCAAACTTAGGCGAGTACTGGACTGCAGCTAAGCCCCCGAGTGAGAGGCTTGCTCATCACTCGGTAGGATTTTACAAACTTAGGCGAGTACTGGACTGCAGCTAATCCCCCGAGTGAAAGGCTTGCTCATCACTCGGTAGGATTTCACAAACTTAGGCGAGTACTGGACTGCAGCTAAGCCCCCGAGTGAGAGGGTTGCTCACCACTCGGTAGGGTTTTACAAACTTAGGCGAGTACTGGACTACAGCTAAGCCCCCGAGTGGGAGGGTTGCTCATCACTCGGTAGGATTCTTCAAACTTAGGCGTGTACTGGGCTGCAGCTAAGCCTCCGAGTGAGAGGGTTGCTCATCACTCGGTAGGATTTTTCAAACTTAGGCGAGTATTGGACTGCAGCTAAGCCCCCGAGTGGGAGGGTTACTCATCACTCGGTAGGATTTTTCAAACTTAGGCGAGTACTGGACCGCAGCTAAGCCCCCGAGTGAGAGCTTTGCTCATCACTCAGTAGGATTTTACAAACTTAGGCGAGTACTGGACTGCAGCTAAGCCCGCGAGTGAGAGGCTTGCTCATCACTCGGTAGGATTTTACAAACTTAGGTGAGTACTGGACTGCAGCTAAGCCCCCGAGTGAGAGGCTTGCTCATCACTCGGTAGGATTTTACAAACTTAGGCAAGTACTGGACTGCAGCTAAGCCCCCGAGTGAGAGGCTTGCTCATCACTCGGTAGGATTTTACAAACTTAGGCGAGTACTGGACTTCAGCTAAGCCCCCGAGTGAGAGGCTTGCTCATCACTCGGTAGGATTTTACAAACTTAGGCGAGTACTGGACTACAGCTAATCCCCCGAGTGAAAGGCTTGCTCATCACTCGGTAGGATTTTACAAACTTAGGCGAGTACTGGACTGCAGCTAAGCCCCCGAGTGAGAGGGTTGCTCACCACTCGGTAGGGTTTTACAAACTTAGGCGAGTACTGGACTGCAGCTAAGCCCCCGAGTGGGAGGGTTACTCATCACTCGGTACGATTTTTCAAACTTAGGCGAGTACTGGACTGCAGCTAAGCCCCCGAGTGAGAGGGTTGCTCACCACTCGGTAGGGTTTTACAAACTTACGCGAGTACTGGACTGCAGCTAAGCCCCCGAGTGGGAGGGTTGCTCATCACTCGGTAGGATTTTACAAACTTAGGCGAGTACTGGACTGCAGCTAAGCCTCCGAGTGGGAGGGTTGCTCACCACTCGGTAGGATTTTTCAAACTTAGGCGAGTACTGGACTGCAGCTAAGCCCCCGAGTGGGAGGGTTGCTCATCACTCGGTAGGATTCTTCAAACTTAGGCGAATACTGGGCTGCAGCTAAGCCTCCGAGTGAGAGGGTTGCTCATCACTCGGTAGGATTTTTCAAACTTAGGCGAGTATTGGACTGCAGCTAAGCCCCCGAGTGGGAGGGTTACTCATCACTCGGTAGGATTTTTCAAACTTAGGCGAGTACTGGACCGCAGCTAAGCCCCCGAGTGAGAGGCTTGCTCATCACTCGGTAGGATTTTACAAACTTAGGCGAGTACTGGACTGCAGCTAAGCCCGCGAGTGAGAGGCTTGCTCATCACTCGGTAGGATTTTACAAACTTAGGCGAGTACTGGACTGCAGCTAAGCCCCCGAGTGAGAGGCTTGCTCATCACTCGGTAGGATTTTACAAACTTAGGCAAGTACTGGACTGCAGCTAAGGCCCCGAGTGAGAGGCTTGCTCATCACTCGGTAGGATTTTACAAACTTAGGCGAGTACTGGACTTCAGCTAAGCCCCTGAGTGAGAGGCTTGCTCGTCACTCGGTAGGATTTTACAAACTTAGGCGAAACGGATTCGCAGCTAAGCCCCCCGAGTGAGAGGCTTGCTCGTCACTCGGTAGGATTTTACAAACTTAGGCGAAACGGATTCGCTGCTAAGCCCCCCGAGTGAGAGGCTTGCTCATCACTCGGTAGGATTTTTCAAACTTAGGCGAAATGGATTCGCGGCTAAGTCACCCACTGGGGGATTTGAGACGCAAACATAAGCAACAATAATCGTTTAAGAAGACTGTAAAGCTCTTGTCTTTGATAAACAAACTACAAAGGTATTTCTTATTACATCTCATCAGAATGAGTACTTAAGTATAAAAGGGGCGGAGCAGCTCCACATTCCAAGCCCGTGGCTCGTCTTTCTGATGCTCGACATTGTAAAGATGGTATGCCCCATTGTGGATAACTCTGGTGACGATGAAGGGACCTTCCCAAGCAGGGGCAAGCTTGTGTGGTTTCTGCTGATCCACTCGAAGAACCAAGTCTCCCTCTTGAAAGGCTCGACCTCTCACATTTCTGGCGTGGAATCGGCGCAACTCTTGTTGATAAATAGTCGACCGGATTAAGGCCATCTCTCTTTCCTCTTCTAGGAGATCAACTGCGTCTTGCCGGGCCTGTTCTGCTTCATCTTCAGAGAAAAGCTCGACTCGGGGGCATTGTGAAGCAAGTCACTCGGTAGAACAGCTTCAGCTCCATAGACCAAGAAGAATGGAGTTCGGCCAGTCGACCGATTGGAAGTTGTCCACAATCCCCAAAGAACCGATGGAAGTTCATCGACCCAGGCGCCTGCTGCGTGCTTGAGATCACACATCAATCGGGGTTTCAGTCCCTTGAGAATCAAACCATTTGCTCTTTCCGCTTGTCCATTCGACTGGGGGTGGGCGACTGAAGCATAGTCGACTCGTGTACCTTGGGAAGCACAGAAGGCTCTGCACTCATTAGTATCGAAGTTCGACCCGTTGTTAGTGATGATGTTGTGTGGAACTCCATATCTGAATGTCAATTCTCTGACGAAGCTGACGGCAGTACTGGCTTCAAGATTCTTGATAGGCTTGGCTTCAATCCATTTGGTGAACTTGTCGACTGCTACAAGCACATGAGTGAAGCCGCTCCTACCAGTCCTCAGGGGTCCAACCATATCCAATCCCCAAACAACAAAAGGCCAGACGAGTGGAATGGTCTTCAGGGCTGACGCAAGCTTGTGGGACATATTGGAGTAAAACTGGCAGCCTTCCCATTTGTCGACTATATCTTTCGCCATTTCATTTGCTCGTGGCCAATAAAATCCAGCTCGGTATGCTTTGGCCACAATGGTCCGAGAGGACGCATGGTGGCCACAGGTCCCCGAGTGGATGTCGTTGAGGATCACTCGACCTTCTTCTGGTGTTATGCATTTCTGGCTGACTCTGGTTACGCATTCCCTGAACAGCTGTCCTCTTATCACAGTAAAGGCTTTGGATCGACGGACGATCTGTCGAGCCTCTTCTTCATCCTCTGGGAGTTCCTTCCTAAGGATATACGCAATGTATGGCACTGTCCAGTCGGGAGTGATGACCAAAACCTCCATGATTATGTCGACCACGGCTGGGACTTCGACTTCAGTCGGATGTGTGGCACTCTTAGGCTGCGGGGGCTCTTCAATGAAAGGATCTTCTTGAACTGAAGGTGTATGAATGTGTTCCAAAAACACGTTGTTGGGAATGGCTTCCCTCTTGGAACCTATCTTTGCCAAATCATCGGCTGCTTGATTTTTCAGTCGGGGTATATGATGGAGTTCTAACCCCTCAAACTTCTTCTCCAACTTCCTCACCGCATTACAGTAACAAGTCATAGCTGGGCTTCCGACGTCCCACTCCTTCATCACTTGATTGACTACCAAATCTGAGTCACCATAGACCATGAGGCGACGGACGCCGAGTGAAATGGCCATACGTAACCCATATAAGAGTGCTTCATATTCCGCTTCGTTATTGGAGGAATCAAAGTGAATCTGGAGAACATATCTGAGCTTGTCTCCTTGGGGGGATACCAGTACCACCCCAGGACCGGAACCATTCAGCATCTTGGAGCCATCAAAGAACATGGTCCAGTGCTCCGAGTGAACTTGAGTTGGCAGTTGCTGTTCGATCCACTCGGCGAGGAGATCTGCTATTGCTTGGGACTTGATAGCCTTCTTTGCCTCAAACTTGATATCCAAGGGAAGGAGTTCAATCACCCACTTTGCCACTCGACCAGTTGCATCTCTGTTGTTCAGAATCTCTGATAATGGAGCGTCGCTGACGACTGTAATAGTGTTCAGAGAAATAGTGTGCAACCTTCTTCGTGGTCATATAAATCCCATAAACAAGCTTCTGATAATGTGGATATCTTTGCTTTGACGGAGTCGGAACTTCAGAAACATAGTATACTGGGCGCTGAACCTTATAGGCTTTTCCTTCTTCTTCCCGCTCGACCGTAAGTACTGTACTGACAACTTGTCCAGTGGCTGCAATGTAAAGCAGTAAAGGCTCTTTGCTGATTGGGGCAGCAAGCACCGGCTGGGTGGAAAGCAGGGCTTTGAGCTCTACAAACGCTGCATCAGCTTCAGGAGTCCACTCGAACTTATCAAACTTTTTCATCAGTCGGTAAAGAGGCAATGCCTTTTCACTGAGGCGAGAAATGAATCGACTTAAGGCGACCAAACAACCAATAAGCTTCTGGACATCGTGCACACGCACAGGGCGTTTCATCCGGAGTATGGCACCCACTTTCTCTGGGTTAGCGTCGATCCCTCGTTCGGAAACGAGAAAACCGAGTAATTTTCCGCCCGGAACTCCGAATGTGCACTGTGATGGATTAAGCTTGATATCATACCTTCTCAGGTTGGCAAAAGTTTCAGCAAGGTCATCTAGCAGGTCGGAACCTTTACGTGACTTGACCACAATGTCATCCATGTATGCTTCCACATTCCGACTTATTTGAGTGAGTAAACACTTCTGAATCATCCTCATGAATGTGGCTCCAGCGTTCTTCAAGCCGAATGGCATGGTGACATAACAGAAGCACCCAAATGGGGTGATGAAAGCTGTTTTTATCTCATCGGGTCCATAAAGTCGGATCTGATGATACCCGGAATAAACGTCCAAAAAGGACAAGCGCTCACACCCCGCAGTCGAGTCGACTATTTGGTCGATGCGAGGGAGAGGAAAGTGATCTTTCAGGCAGGCCCGATTGATATGCTTGAAGTCAATGCACATGCGAAGTGAGTCGTCCTTCTTGGGGACCATGACAACATTGGCTAGCCACTCTGAGTGGTAAATCTCTCGGATAAACTCAACTGCTAGGAGCCGAGCCACTTCTTCACCGATTGCTTTTCTCTTCTGTACGGCGGACTGTCGAAGATGTTTTTTGACTGGTTTCACTTTTGGGTCGACTCGCAAACGGTGCTCAGCCAGCCTCCTGGGAACACCCGGCATGTCAGAAGGTTTCCATGCAAAGATGTCCCAGTTCTCACGGAGGAACTGGATGAGCGCTTCTTCCTATTTGGAGTCGAGTGTTGTCGAAATGTGAGTCGGAGCACCATTGGGATCGGTCGGGTGAATATGAATCGGCTTCGTTTCACCAGACGACTGAAATGCTGAATCCGTGGCAGGCTTCTTAGCTCGCAACAAATCACTCGAATCTGCATTTTTTTGATACTCCTGCAATTCCACTACTGCCATTTGCGCATCGGCGGTCTTTGAGCCCTTCTGGAAGCACTCTTCTGCCTTCTTCCGATTGCCAGTGATAGTGATCACTCCTTTAGGATCAGGCATCTTCAATTTGAGGTACACGTAACATGGTCGAGCCATAAAACGTGCATAAGCCGGCCTGCCCAGAATGGCATGATAAGCACTCTGGAAATCCACGACTTCAAACGTCAACTTTTCTTTGCGGTAATTCTTGGAATCACCGAAAACCACATCGAGGGCGATCTGGCCGAGTGACTCAGCCTTCTTGCCAGGAATAACTCCATGGAAACTCATATTGCTTTCACTGAGTCTGGACATCGGAATGCCCATTCCTTTCAAGGTCTACGCATACAGTATATTCAGGCCACTGCCACCATCCATCAGAACCTTAGTCAACCGAGTGCCTTTGACGACTGGGTCGACCAGCAACGCTTGCCTCCCAGGGGTGGCTATGTGTGTTGGGTGATTAGACTGGTCGAATGTAATGGCAGTCTGAGACCACTTCAAATAACTGGGCGTCGTCGGAGCGACCATGTTCACTTCTCTATGACTTTCAGTCGACTTTTTCTCTCAACATCAGCAAAAATCATCAGAGTGGAATTGACGTGGGGGTAACCATCATCGTCCTCTTCTTTATCCTCAACTTTGTCCGATTCTTTCTCCTTCTCTTTGGGTTGTTTCTCTCGGAACTGCTGGATTAGGAGCCGACACTGTCGAGTGGTATGTTTCGGGTAAATGAGATTACCCTCCTCGTCTTTTTTGGTGTGAATGTGGCATGGTAAATCCAACACATCATTTCCATCTTGATCTTTTACTTTCTTGGGGTTCCATGGCCCTTTGGGCTTCCCCTTGAACTTTCCTTGAGTCGCGGCTAAGGCTTCTCTGGGAGCAGCTGGCTCGGCTTTGCGCTTCGGCTTCCGACTGGAGTTCCCTCCCCCGGTTTCGTGGGCGACTGTTTTGTGCTTGCCACTCCGGAGCCGATCCTCCTCTTCAGCATTAGCATACTTGGTGGCAATTTCCATCATTCGACTCAGAGACATATCCCCGGTCCGACCGAACTTTAGATTCAATTCTCGATACTTGACACCTTCCTTGAAGGCACAAACTGCTTGGTGATCAGACACATTCTCCACCGTGTGGTGTAACGTGATCCATCTCTGGATATAATCCCTCAAAGTTTCATTCGGCTTCTGCACACAAGATTGTAGCTCTGTTAGCCCTCTGGCCATTTGCATGTACCTTCAAATGTTGTGACAAACACTCGGGCAAGCTCTTCCCAGCTATAAATACTGCCAGGTGCTAACTGATCCAACCACGCTCTAGCCGAGCCCTCCAACATCAGAGGAAGGTGCTTCATGGCCACTTCATCATTGCCACCACCAATTTCCACAGCTACTCGGTAGTCCTCAAGCCAAGTGTCAGGCTTGGACTCACCAGTGAATTTGCTGACTCCAGTCACCAACCTGAAGTTGGGAGAAATCACTGCTGCTCTAATGGCTCTGCTGAAACACTCGGGACCTGAAACATGCACTCTGTTGCCAGTCGGGTAATCTCTATCGTGGCCATCTCTGTGTGCCCTGTTCCTGTCAACTAGACCTTGAACGAGAATGGATCTCGCGTCAAAGCCCGGCTCCCGGGGGTCGACTGGAATCCTTCGCCCTCCACTGTGAGGGCGTCTGTCATCATGTTGCCGAGGCGCGTATGACCCACTCCTTGGGGGAGGTGTGGGCGCTCGACGACGATCATACTGCTCACGGTTTCTGTACTGATCCTGTCGATCTCCACGTCCCTCACGTCTTGGAGGCGATCTTGGGCTGTGAGCCGACTGAACTATGTCTGCCATTACAGATCTACTATGAATCCTATTCCGAGACTGTGACACTGCTGTGTTCTGCTCCCCCGCCGCCCGGAGCAAAGCCCGGATCAGCGTCAAACCCCTACCAGCTTCCGACTGGGAAGGCTGAATCGACTCTGCTATTCGGGCCGCAGCTGTGAGATTCTGGATCGGAGTTCGATATACCTGGGTGGGAGGCGGAAAAAGTTTTCATCGACTAGACTTAGGAACCCGCTGCCGAGCACGCTCGTCGAGTGCGTGCTGGAGGTTCTCCAGTCGAGTGCGCTCAGCCAAGTTGGCCAAGCGCGCCTCTTCCAAGGCCCGGGCCTCGGGGGTTTCTCCAACGATAGGAGTGTGAAGTGCATCCATGTTACGGCGGCGAAGCTCTTCCCTCTGCTACGAAGAGAGGGGCTCGGGGCGGTACTCCTCGTGGACGCGCGACGGATCGCCTCCGCCATCACCACCGTCGTCGTGGGGAAAGTCAGGGGGACTGCGCGGTCCGTTGACCATCAGGACTTCCGCCGCGGGGTCACTGCTGTCGCACTCGGATGCAGTCTCGACGGAGCCAGTCGAACAGGCCGTAGAGAGTTTCGTCGAGCTCGATTGCCGCGACTTGGGAGGTGGCCGACTGGCGAGCCACCGCGTGCCTCACCCACCGCTGGAGCCTCGACCGACCGGAATGCTTGCGCCGGCGGGCAGCAGGGAGTGAAGACGCCACAGGAGCCGACCGGTCGACGTTGCCGCGGACGCACGCGCGAAAGTGCGTTGCCCCGCGGACGGGGAGCGCCTCAACGTCGAGTGGAGCCTCTTGGAGCCAAGCAGAGTCGTCGACGACGAACACGAGCACACCGAGACGGATCTCGCGACCCTCGGCCAATCCTCCGCCTGAAACCATGCTGATGGGGATCGGAAAAATCGCAACTTCTCCAATAAGTCGCTAAGACACCTGCCCCACGGTGGGCGCCAACTGTCGTGGTTCTAAGTCTGACAGTAGAATGGGGGGTGGGTATGAAGAGGCAAGATCTTAGCTATGGAGAAGTTGTACGCACGAGTTTTACGAGTTCAGGCCCTTCTCGGAGGAAGTAACAGCCCTACGTCTCGGTGCCCGGAGGCAGTCAACTGGATTATATGTGTATGTGTTACAGGGGGTGCGAACCCTTGTTACTGAGGAGGAGGGTGGCTTATATAGAGTTCGCCAGACCCCTCCGGCCCTTAATTACACAGGGTTTAAGGTACATTAAGACAGGGCGTTACTGGTAACGCTAGTAATAAAGTGACATAATGATCATTAAAGCTATGACGTAATGACCGACCGTTGCAGTATGGGGTGGCTTTAGACCTTCTGGCGGTCGAGTGACAGTCTCCATGGTCGAGTGACTTCAAGTCTTCCGAGTGGAACGCTTCATGGTCGAGTGGACGATGATTCATCTTTGAATGCTTCTGGTTTTTAGGGTGATGGCCTTGGGGAGGGTATCTTGGACAGGCCTATGACCCTACCCTAGGTACATAGCTTCATCAGCGCGTGCGCGGTAAACCGAGCTTTTAGCGTGCGCGGGACGTTTCAGCGCGCTCCAGCGGTGGCGGGAAAGTCGCGCGCGCGGGAACCGTTTGCGCGCCCGCGGAAAAAGGCGGCAGCTCGCGCGGTATTTTTGGCGCACCGCTTCTAGCGCGCCTTTAAATTGCGGCGCTCAGCACGCGCCTATTCCACGCAGTTCTCTTCCTCTTCCGCTGCCACGCGCGCCTCCACCGCTTCCTCGTTTGCTTCCGCTGCCACGCGCACCTCCACCGCTTCCTCGTTTGCTTTTGCTGCCACGCGCGCCACCGCTCCAGCGCCCCGCCACCGACGCGCCACCATGCCGCCGCGCCGCCGAGGAGCGTCGGGCTACCGCGGCGTCCGCCAGCGCCCCAACGGCGGGTTCTACTCCGAGATACGGTCCGGCGAACTACGGCTCGGCCTCGGCACCTTCGAGACGGCGCACGAGGCCGCCCGCGCGTACGACGCGGCGGTGTGGCGCCTAGGCAGGCCGCGCCCGCAGATGAACTTCCACGACGTCCACACGCTCCAGCAGGCGTTGGACGTCGCCCCGCCGCCTCGTCTTCGCACGGCACAAGACCGTGCGGAGCACGCTGAGCGGCAGCGCCGCCTCCTCGTCGCCCATGAGGACGAGCGGGTCATGGCGGAGTGGCGCCAACGCCACCCGGAGGACGTCACCTACGAGCAAGCCTACGGGGCAAGGCGCCGCGAGGAGGAGACGCAAAGGCGCCGCGATGAGCGGTTGGACAGGCGTCGGCGGAAGGCCCTGGCGTTATCGCAGTGCGAAATCGTTGAGAATGGTGGGCAGACGATCTTTACGTCTGATGATGATTGTTGGGACGACATGTGGCTCGATACCTCGGACCAGACCAGCGAGGATGGCGATGATGATGATGACGACGACGACTGGGAGTAGGCTGTAGTTGCGTATGTGGTTGCACTATCTAGTAGTTTTTTTTTATGTCATTGCACTATCTAGTAGTTTTTATCTATCTATGCTATGGAACTATGTAAAATCTCTATGTATCGTTTTTTCTATCTATGAATTTTATTTACCGTTTTATTAAAAAATGTACGCAATGTTTAGCGCGCGCTGCATTTTAGCGCGGCCGCTGGAGCTACACGCGCGCGCTCAATTTTAACGCGGCTACTGGAACCAGCGCTGCCGGCCGCGCCAAACCAGACGAACGGCGCGCGGCAAATGCGTTTTTTGCGCGCGGCGCGTTGCGCGGCTGTTGGAGATGCTCTAAAGCAGGAGCAAAGCCGATCCAGCTGAACTGACCGGCGGCTAGATCGCTCGCAGTTGCAGGTGCCAGCTAGCTAGCTAGCGTCCACAGCGTGAAAACTAGTGAAACATATCTGTGAGTGAAAACGAGTAAAATATAGTATTTCAATAGAGTTTTTGAAATGAGTACAATATATCTTTTGTAATGAGTGAAAACTTTGGAAGAAATTAGTTTTGTAATGAGTGAAATATAGCATTTCAATAGAGTTTTTGAGTGATACATATTTGAAATGAGTGAAATATGTTCATTGAAGTGGTTGAAATCAATTTTTATATGACTGAAATATCAGTTTCGCAAGCGCGCCGTGAAATTAGTTTTCAAAAAATATCTTTTGTAATGAGTGAAAAAAGTTTTTGGGAACGAGTGAAATATAGTGTTTCAATTGAGTGAGTGTAATATTTTTTTGTGAAATAAGCGAAATGTGTTTTCGAGTGAAATAAGCTTATTAAAACTGAAAAATTATATTTGTGATGACGGGTAAACAAATATTCAAAAGAAACCAAGTTCAAAAGAAATATTTCAAACAAGCCTATTTCATAAGAAATGAGTGAAATATGTTTATTGAAATGAGTGAAATCATTTTTTTATATGTGCGAAATATCAGTTTAGCAAGCGCGCAGTAAAATAGTTGTATCTTTTGTAATGAGTGAAAAAGGTTTTTTTGGAACGAGTGAAATATAGTATTTCATTTGAGTGAGTGCAATGTGTTTTCTGAAATGAATGAAAATTATCTTTTGTAAATGAGTGTAATGTGTTTTCTGAGATGAGTGAAACATATCTTTGTAAATGAGTTTAATGTGTTTTGTAAAATGAATGTAATGTATCTTTTGTAAATGAGTGTAATGTGTTTTCTGTATCTAGTGAAATGTGAAACTGACTGAAAGGTTTTCTAAAACTGGTGAAATGTGAAACTGACTGAAATGCGTTTTTTGAAATGAGTGAAACGGTTAAATTCAAACTAGCCAAAGTGTATCCAAGATTGGTCTTATTTTAAAGGTCTCATTGCTCTGAATTCAAAAATATAAAAAGTTTTAAAACTGGATATTTAGTTCAAAAGTTATTAATCTTTTAAATTGCCATATGGAAAAGTAAGTGCATGTATTTAGTGTCTGCATATCTTTTTTTTGGGTCTTTTACGTCTATATCCCTAGCTCGAACCCACTACTCACATTTGCCCTTAATTTTAAAGTGTGCTCAAATTTACCCCTCTGCCGTTAGGTGCACATATAAAAATGCCCTTCCGTGTCGTTTCTGTCCGGTCAAAGGGGTTTGACCGACGTTTGCTGGACAATTTGCTCCTGACTCCATGTGTCACTTACATGTGGGACCAACTGCTCTAAAAAATAAATGGAAAACTCTTTCTCTCACTCACCCCTCTCTACCACTTACAAGTGGACCCAACCGACATAATAAAAATAGAAAAAATTTCTCCCTCACAGCCCCCTCTCTCTCCTTGACATGTGGGCCATGGGACCCACTGCCAGGGTCAACACCGGCCCTTGCGTGCCCATGCGTGAGAGGCTGAGCTCGCTGGTGGCTCGCCGTAGGGGGCGGATGGCCGTGGGAGGAGAGCGCGAGGCACACCGTGTGGCCGCGTGAGGCACGGTAGGCATGCTGGGCGCGGGATCTGGTCGATGGTACTACCACCACCACTTTGTACTACTGGTGGGATCTGGTCGATGTGAACACGCGTCCGGTGTGCATGCATGCGCTCGATTCGATCGGGACGAGACGACTGAGCTTGACTTGGTTTATGCATGATACGGGATGATGCAGCGGCCGGGATCAGTCGTGCAATTCCACGTCGGCTTTCAGCAAAAGGAGCGGCTCAATTTATCAATTTCTTTCTGCCAAAGAAGCAGCTTTGCAGTTTGGCCTAGATGCTTCTAGTACTGATCCGCGTAGACGAACTAATGTCCTCCTTTTCTTTCGAGTTCTGGCCATCCAACGTAACGAACTCGATCCGCCTTGGGGTGCCGGTGGCCTCAGCACTCCAACCCACTTGCCCGCTTCCTGCAATAGGCAAATTTGATGTTTTGATTTTTTACGAAGATACAATGCTTGTACCCGCCTACCGCCAGGCAACTCGGCGGTAGGACTAGCGCCAACCTGTTTGACAGTAGGGTTGTACTCTGTTGACGTGGATAAATTACCAACCGTTAAGGGCCTTGGCGGTAGGCTGGTATATCATACAACCATCGACGCTAATGATAGAAAAAGCGTCAGATCTCGAAAAAAATTCAAATCAAGGTCAGATCTGACATAACTTTTGCAGAAGGGTCAAAACACCAAATTTGTTCTTCTGCAATCAGTGCAGACGCGATGTTGCTTTTAGTGATCAGCGACTGACTGATGCTGAGAGCCCAATCGGTGTCCACTCTTCTCTTCTCAGGATAGCTGGACACGCACCCTCAAACCCGTCGATGGATTCTTATTAGTGCACACTATAGCCACGCTCACTGTGCACCGTTACACTAAAACCTGAGATTGACTAAACTAAACACTACTCGTAGGTACGTAACTCGTCCATAGCAAATCTTTTACGTGGATTCGGACGTTCACATGTTGGTCACATGATTAAAATTTTAATTTATTTCCCGCAAGTCAATTTGCACTTCTCTTATGCGAGTAGTATTAAAGAAAAGGTGTGGCTAGCTCTCATCTAGATGAAAATTAACTAAATCTCATCTAACTTCTACATCGCGTAGTATTAAAGACCGGGACTTTTCAGGCCAGGGCTTGATTGCGTAGAGCAACTGTCGCTGTTGAGTAATGTCGTGCCTCCTCTGTTTCATAGTATAACGTGTATTAGTTTTATTGAATCACAATTATCAATAAATTGATAAACCGCTATACAAAAATGAATTCCATGAAATGGTTCCATAGCATATAACCACATATTAACAAATTAATTCATTATATTAATAAATCAAGTACACATTATATTGTATTGCTACACGAATGAAATGCACATCATGTTATGAAATGGGGAAGCATGTGTTTGTTGTCACTTTCTTGCTTGTAATCACGGTTAGTTCATAGATACTTATACTTTCTTACTCCTGATTGACTGCTTGTATGCAACATCACACCTATATACCGACCGATAGATAATAAAATTCTTCCTTTAGAACATCCATGAATTTTGCCTTTGTTAAGTTGTGCTTCTTGAAATCGACACCTTATTTGCCTTTACTTTATGAACAAAAGCATGGTCAAGGCTGCAATCTAAGAGTGCAACCTAGATCCATGACTACAGAAAATCAACACAATCCCTCGTTATCCCGCTGATTCTTTTTTGGCCCCTTCCACATCGTCCTTCAAGGACATTTGGCAAACAACAACACCGACATGGCTATCCGAAACACTTTGAAAATTTTGAGATGCTCATCATTCTTCGAAAAATATGGGATGCTCGCTATTGCCGAAGTCTTCAGGCAAAAAAACCTCAAGTGTAAGGGATTAAAAACACGAGAACTCAAAACACACACCGTAGTTGTGGATGACTTTCTTTCCACACGTTAGCGCAACAATGTGGTTATTTGTGTAAAGTCATATTTCTTCAAAAAAATGGCCTTGGCTTTAGTTATGCCGCGCCAAATGAGGGGCGACACATGTGATTCTCGCGAGGCAACTTTTAGATCTAACTTTCTATTTAACATGATTAAATTAACAAGGGTCTACAGATTTTAGAAGGAATCCATCGATGTGAAAAACCAAAACGTGTGGGGCTCTTGCTGCACGCGCGTTTCTTTTGGAGAAATCGCTCGCACTTGTGATGTTGATAGCCAATTAGCCATGGCGGCCATCAAGCCCAATCCACGCAGACAGAGGAACCGCAAGCATGTGCCACTGACCCACTGGTCTCAAACATTGATGCTCACATACATTGTGCCACCACTACCAAACGAATATGGAAGATAGACTAGTTAATTAAAATCTTGGGTTGTAGAATCTCTGGATTGGAGCACACATGCCATGATTATGGTGCCTGGAACACTGGCTTGATTGAAGCTCCGAAAAACACTACTCAATGCTCGTTGAATAAGAAAAATCATTTCGATCGATTACATTTGATTTTAAAAAAATATTTAATTCTGTTACAGGTGAAATGCTTAGGTCTTTTTGTTCAATTTACAATACTCATTTTTCAAGCAATTAAGAAATGACAACATCTTGTTTTTCCCGCAAAAACTAAGTTATTTTTATTCATGGACAAATATTAGCATTCCACAAATTGAACCATCACTTATGTGGCGAAGAATAAACATAAATGGTGCCCTAGAAAGTGGAAGAGACAGTAGCTCTTGCATCCTCATAACAAAGAGAAAATACAAAATCTGAAGGAAGAACAGGTCAAAGCTATATGTTTTTGGTCATCTAGTCCAGAGTAAATCATATATTTTCTTTTAAAAAAATAAATGGAGAAGACGCCACAGTGACACAAATATTCCCTCGCGTGAGAAAAAGATCAAGCGCGCGCGAGAGCAGAGCAGAGAAGACCGAAGACCACCAAACCAAACCAAACGTGTGCGGGCTCACTTTGTTTAACAGTCGTCCTCTCCCACCCCCTATTCCGCTGACAACCGCAGCAACCCCCACCCCCACCGTGGTGGCGCAGCAGCACTGGGCACCGTGGCTGGTGGCCGGGGATTGAGACCAACGCGAGAAAAGTCTGGTGCCGTCCAGCTTCCAGGATTCTCCACCAGTGAGTCCTTTGCTCCTCCCCTCTTGCTTCCCCAGTAGTTGGCTCTGGCCGGCGCGTGGAGGGGGATGGGATTTTTCCAGCTCTCCGGTCGCTTGCTCCGTTGATTCTTCAGCTGCGGGGAGGTCACCTGGCGGCTCCGCCGGCCGGGCGCTGGTTGCTTCGTTTCTTGGTGTGAGGAACTCCTTTTAATCATTCTTCTTTTTTCTTGTTGGTTCGGTTTCTTGATGCTTCGTTAGGATCATGCGGTGTTGCTGATTTTCTTGACCCTCCCTGCAGTTTTAGGTGACCTGTGACTCAAATCTTGGCCTGGTCTTTGCTATCTGAAGACCTGATATTCCTCATCAATTTCAAGTGTACCTGGACTCCTGGAGAGGGGTCTACCAGATTTTGCAAGAACAAGATCTTGCAGTTTTGTATACTTTGCCACTGGATTTGGGGATGGAGAGGCAGTCTAGCTCCCGGTTCGGCGCGCTGGAGAAGCTCAAGAGCTTCCGGGGCATAGAGAAGCAGAGGAGCTTCAAGTTCCTGTCCATGGAGAAGCAGCAGAGCTTCAAGGAGAGGCGGAGCCGGGACAGCCCCGGGAAGAGGGGCGACAGCGCGCTCCACCTCGCGGCCAGGGCCGGCAATGTCTCCCACGTCCAGAGGATCTTCGCCGACTGCGATCCGGAGCTGGTGGGGGAGCTGGCCGCCCACCAGAACCTGGACGGCGAGACGGCGCTCTACGTGGCCGCCGAGAAGGGGCACGTCGACGTCGTGTGCGAGATACTCAAGGCCTGTGACGTGCAGTCAGCGGGGCTCAAGGCGACCAACAGCTTCGATGCCTTCCATATCGCGGCGAAACAGGGCCATCTGGGTTAGTTCTCTTCTCTGATTCTTTCAGTTCATCGCTGATGGTGGTGTATTGTTTAGTTTGGTCACGATGAACTCTGTCTTTCAAGTCAATGATTTGATGATTATGGTTGTTTGAACCTTGAATTGCAATTCTTTAGTGTGTGGATGTGGTGAATTGATCAGTGGAACCATTGACGTTAGCTTGTTTATAGTTGCACATTTCTTTGTCTTATAAAAAATGACCTGTATTCCTTTGACTTTGGCAAAATTCCTAGTAATTCGTTGTGATTGCAATGAATGTTTTTCTCTCATTCATTTCCTTCTGAACATGTGGTGCTAGAGCATTTACTTGTGCATTAAAGTTTTGGTCCACATTCCAATCAAGAATGGTGTACCTTTTGGTCCACATTCCAGCTCATCTTTCCTGCTTTGCTTGGTTTGACAGGCAAAACTGACCATGGATTCACAGTTTTATGTATGGTGTGTTGCTGTTGCAATATGTGTTCATGTATCCAAACCAGTGCATCCAATATGATTAATTAGCAAGATAATGAAATGTTGCTTCATCGTCCATTTTATGTTGTTGTGCCAGCAATCTGTGTTGAAACAAACCAACTCATGCAACTTTTAAGACTGTAGTAGGCAGTGGAGGAGAACAAACCACAGTCCTACTGCTGATCCTGACTATTATGATAGTTGTATCTTCATGGATGTTTGGCTTAATGTTATTTTCAAGTCATTTAGACTCATATAGATGTTCCCCACTTTGCTTCGCAGATGTTCTGCAGGAGCTATTGCAGGCATTTCCTGCGTTAGCTATGACGACGAGTTCTGTGAATGCCACAGCTTTAGACACCGCCGCAACCCAGGGCCACATTGGTATCGTCAATCTTCTACTGGATACAGACGCAAGCCTTGCCAGGATTGCAAGAAGTAATGGGAAGACAGTTTTGCATTCAGCAGCAAGAATGGGTCATGTGGAGGTGGTAGCGTCGTTGTTGAATAAAGATCCGGATATTGGTTTCAGAACAGACAGGAAGGGACAGACAGCACTGCACATGGCTTCGAAAGGCCAGAATGCTGAAATTCTGCTTGAGCTGCTGAAGCCCGATGTCTCAGTAATCCATTTGGAGGATAACAAGGGGAACAGGGCACTCCATGTTGCAACGCGGAAGGGCAATACCATTGTAAGTTCTCATATCTCAGAAACATCCTCTGTTTTCTTCATTATGTCTTTCTTCACGTGTTAATAATTCGTCGTTTGCAAAATTATTTCATGTCCATCCTATTTTCATTTGCAAGAGATTCCTTGCTGAAACCAGCAATGCTGCGTGTTCTGGAACATAATTCTGAAAGGTTTCTTTTCATAAACTTAGAAAACCATGAAGTTCCAAGTAGGTTTAACCAGAATTTTCTTGGAGTTAGGTATATGTACTTAGCCATTTAGGAATTTTGTTTCATAACTTGCATCATTGATATTTGTGTAATTCCTTACAGATGGTTCAGACTTTAATATCCATTGAAGAGATTGATATCAATGCAGTCAATAAAGCTGGAGAGACTGCTTTTGCCATTGCAGAGAAACAAGGCAATGAAGAGCTTGTTAACATCCTGCGAGAGGTTGGAGGGATAACTGCAAAAGAGCAAGCAAATCCTCCGAAATCAGCCAAGCAGCTTAAGCAAACAGTGAGCGATATCAAGCATGACGTCCAATCACAGATCAAGCAAACGCGTCAGACCAAGATGCATGTCCACAAGATCAAGAAGAGGATTCAGAAGCTCCACATTGGCGGGCTAAACAATGCCATCAACTCCAATACCGTTGTCGCGGTACTTATTGCTACCGTTGCCTTTGCATCCATATTCACCATTCCTGGTAATTTTCTGGAGAGTATGGACAAAGCTACTGAGCCCGATATGACCTTAGGGCAAGCACTGGTAGCAAGCAGGCCAGCCTTTATAATCTTCTTGGTCTTTGATTCCCTGGCTCTCTTTATCTCTCTTGCGGTCGTCGTCGTCCAGACTTCCCTGATCGTTGTTGAGCAGAAGGCAAAGCAGAAGATGGTGTTTGTGATGAACAAGTTGATGTGGCTCGCGTGCCTCTGCATATCAGCAGCCTTCATAGCGCTGACCTACGTCGTCGTGGGCCGCAATGACGAGTGGCTGGCTTGGTGCACGATGGCGATCGGCACAGTGATTATGCTAACCACCATTGGTTGCATGTGCTATTGCATCATCAGCCACAGGATGGAAGCACAGAGCATGAGGAGGATCAGGAGGTCCTCCATGAGCCAGTCATGGTCCATATCAGTCGACTCGGACACGGAGCTAGACATGACCAGCAGAAACAAGACGATGTATGCGCTCTAGGACGATGGGCGATGACCGACACCTCGTGCGGCAGAGTCATGTATATATCGGAGCCCGTTTGCCCGAGCCCGCAACACGGCATTCAGCCGATTCGACTCGAGATGTATCTAGGCCTAGGAACATGGCAGCTGTATGTATCATGGATGTATCTAGGGCCCCGAAGCCTCCTTTGCACAAACAAAGGGAGGCATGTGGATGCAGCTCCTGGGTAGACTGGTTCCAGGCAGAGCCACTTTTTATAGGCACTATATATAGGAGTAGTAGCACTACTTGTGAAGCAAAATGTTTTGCTCCTATGCTTACTACCACTGTGGACGATGATGATGATGACAATCCATACAATTATGTATACCAACCAGTATAGTAGAATAAAATTGCCATTTTGTCAAACCTATGTGGTAATGTATGCTCATCTTGATCTTTGCATCATGGGTCAAAAGGAGAAAGTGATGCATCATATGGTTATGGTCATTGGGAATGGGACTGCTGAACCAGAATATGTTGAACCAAAAACCAACGATGACACATCATCACTTCTCTGGACTTTGACCGTTGACATGAGAAAGCAAGAACAATTTTTGCAACTGTTAACCCATCAGGTTGTGCTCAAGCAACACAGCGATTGAGCAGCTTTCATTTCACATCAAATTCTGCCTTTTATTGTCTGAACGGAAGGATGTCAAAACTTTCAGGTACTACCTCCGTCTATGTGAGTAAGTCATTCGCGTAGTTTTAGATCATCGATTTGAGGCATTAAATATGTGTTATATGTCATGAAAAGTATATCACTAGATTTCTACACGGATGTAGTTTTTAAATATATATTTTTTGTCACATATAATACATATTTAGATAGTTAAATCGTCGACCTAGAACTACGTGAATGACTTACCTTGACGGAGGTAGTAGCACTCCTTCCAAATCCCCAGAATTCTAAACCAAAATTTCATCTTGAAGCCAGGGTCTCCATCCACCCCTGAGATCCGCCGTGATCGCGTAGAGCGACCGGACCATACGGGCGGATCGTCAGCCGGTGGGAGCCGGCCTGATGGTGCCAAATCAGATGCCAAGAAGGGCACGGATGTGGAATTCTTGTGGAATTTCGCCCCGGTCGACACACCTACTGTCTCCATCTGCTCCAAGTTCCAGTAGTGCCTGACAAAACTGATCACTCGGAAAGGGAGGGCCTGGACTCCTGGTGAAGATGTGGGCGAATTTCCATCGTCCATGGGCTTGGCCGAAGGAAAAATCTAGGTTTGTTACAAAAGATACACTCCCTCCGATCGTAAATAATTAGATGGGGTTGTATGGAGCTGTTTGACATTTCATAAATCTCACTCGGTGCGAACCAACCTGTGACTGGATGGTTAGGTGGACAGTGGTATCTCTAGCCCACTAGGTTTTTGGTGCTCGTATTTATCTTGGATTTATTTCAGGATTTCTGGCGATGCGTGTTCAGTGGAAGAAGACGTTCCCGTCGACTACGAGGCGTCTACAGTGACTTCGTAAAATCTCAAGATGATATGCCGGCTCAGTCTCTTGGAGGTGCTTATAGGGGTAGGGTGTGTGTGTCTGCGTTAATAGGGGTGAGCGTATGCACGTATATATGAGCACTTGTGTCTGTACCGTGTTAAAACAAATCTCACTCGGTCGTAGTACGCCTTTCGATGATTGGCGGGGCACTTCGTATGTAGTAAATAAAGACTAGAAAAGAGAGATAATTAATAGAAAAGAGAAAACCACCTTGAAAATAGTTTACTTCATGTGTTTGACTTGTTGGCAGCTGAGTATGCGACTCCACAAGATGCCTTGAATGAAGTTTTCATGGTAGATGAGTACGAGACTCCACAAATATGCTTGAATTTTACTCCCTTCTTTTCGGTTTATTGAGCTATCTCATTTTTTGGGGTTTTCCATATTATAATTCTCAATTTCGCTTCTTTTCACTACACGTTCACATTTCAAGGTGCATTAAATTGATGCATGCAAGGATTAAAAGAAATCACCCAATGCATGTAATCATTCCTACTCATTTAGTGGTCATCCATGCATACACTGTAACTAATGTAGATTAAAGTTTGAGTAATTTTGTAAACTATGAGATACACTCCTCCATTGCAAATATGCCCCATGCTTTAACTCTCTCTACAAAAAGTGAAATGTAATCTTTGGAACAGCCGTCTACCACTCGAGGAATTTTTGGTTCGTGTTTCACACTTATTTTAATCTTCTGTTATTTTTTATTTGTCGTTTTGGGCATCGTAGTTATGCAGATGCGAGGTGAACCCAGGATGCTTGTATTATCTTGACATGACGTTAGAAGTCAATAATGACACACTTTATAAAATAATAACTTTAGCATTACTTTTGTATAGGAAAGAGATTGTATACGATTGATACATTTCCAATGTATCTATAATTTTTGATTGCTCCATATTTTTATAATATCAATTTTGGATGTTTTAAATGCAATTATATCTTATTTTTTGGGACTAACCTATTAACCTAGTGCCCAGTGTCAGTTGTTGTTTTCTTACTTGTTTTTGGTTTTTCAAAAAATCAGTACTAAACGGAGTCCAAACGCTACGGATTTTTTTGATGATTTTTCTGGACTAGAAGGGACCCTAGAAGCTTCGGAAGAAGACCAAAAGAGTCACGAGGGAGCGACAAGCCCGGGCTTGTGGGCCCCTCGTGGCACCTCTTGACCTAATTCCAATGATATAAATTCCCAAATATTCCCAATACATCAGGGAGCCACCCGAAATACTTTTTTCATCGCCGCAAGCCTCTGTTCCTTCGAGATCCCATCTGGAGGCCTTCTCTGATACTCTGTCGGAGAGGGAATCGATCACGGAGGGCATCTACATCAACCTTGCTACTCTTCCGATGATGCGTGAGTAGTTTACCACAGACCTACGAGTCCATAGCTAGTAGCTAGATGGCTTATTCTCTCTCTTTGATCTTTAATACAATATTCTCCTTAATGTTTTTGGAGATTTATTCAATGTAATCCTTTTTTGCGGTGTGTTTGTTGGGATCCAATGAATTGTGAGTTTATGATCAAATTATTCATGAGAAATATTTGAGTCTTTTTTGGATTATTATTTTATGCATGATTGTTATAGATTTGCATTTTTCTCCTGTCTATTCATTTAGTTTGGCTAACTAGATTGATTTATCTTGTAATGGGAGGGGTGCTTTCTGATGGGTTCGATCTTGCGGTGTTCAATACCAGTGACAGAAAGGGACATGACACGTATTTGTATCGTTGGCATTAAGGATAAAAAGATGGGGTTTATTCATACTAATTGGGTTTACTTTGTCTACATCATGTCATCTTGCTTAAGACGTTACTTTGTTTTTAACTTAATACCCTAAATGCATGCTGGATAGCAGTCGATGGGTGGAGTAATAGTACTAGATGCAGGCAGGAGTCAGTCTACTTGCCTCAGACGTGATGCCTATATACATGATCATTGTCTTGAATATCGTCATTGTTGGGGAACGTAGTAATTTCAAAAAAATTCCTACGCACACGCAAGATCATGGTGATGCATAACAACGAGAGGGGAGAGTGTTGTCTACGGACCCTCGTAGACCGTAAGCGGAAGCATTATGACAACGCGGTTGATGTAGTCATACGTCTTCACGATCGACCGATCCTAGTACCGAAAGTACGGCACCTCCGCGATCTGCACACGTTTGGCTCGGTGACGTCCCACAAACTCACGATCCAGTAGAGTGTCGAGGGAGAGCTTCGTCAGCACGACGGCGTGATGAAGGTGATGATGAAGTTACCGGTGCAGGGCTTCGCCTAAGCACTACGACGATATGACCGAGGTGGATTATGGTGGAGGGGGGCACCGCACACGGCTAAGGGATCAATGATCAACTTGTGTGTCTATGGGGTGCCCCCTCCCCCGTATATAAAGGAGTGGAGGAGGGAGAGAGGGCCGACCTCCTAGGCGCGCCCAAGGGGAGTCCTACTCCCACCGGGAGTAGGATCCCCCCTTCCCTAGTTAGATTAGGAGAGGAAGGAAGGGGGAGGAAGGAGGAAGGAAAGGGGGGCCGCCCCCCCACCCAATTCGGATTGGGCTTGGGGGGGGGGGCGCCCCTCCTAGGCTCCCTTATCCTCTCTCCCACTATGGCCCAATAAGGCCCATATACCTCCCGGGGGGTTTCGGTAACCTCCCGGTACTCCGGTAAATGCCTGAACTCACCCGGAACCATTCCGATGTCCAAACATAGGCTTCCAATATATCGATCTTTACGTCTCGACCATTTCGAGACTCCTCGTCATGTCCGTGATCATATCCGGGACTCTGAACTACCTTCGGTACATCAAAACACATAAACTCATAATACCGATCATCACCGAACGTTAAGCGTGCGGACCCTATGGGTTCGAGGACTATGTAGACATGACCGAGACTCATCTCCGGTCAATAACCAATAGCGGAACCTGGATGCTCATATTGGTTCCTACACATTCTACGAAGATCTTTATCGGTCAAACCGCATAACAACATACGTTGTTCCCTTTGTCATCGGTATGTTACTTGCCCGAGATTCGATCGTCGGTATCTCAATACCTAGTTCAATCTCGTTACCGGCAAGTCTCTTTACTCGTTCCGTAATGCATCATCCCGCAACTAACTCATTAGTCAGATTGCTTGCAAGGCTTATAGTGACGTGCATTACCGAGAGGGCCCAGAGATACCTCTCCGACAATCGGAGTGACAAATCCTAATCTCAATCTATCCATCACTACATTTTGATGTGACGTTATAAGTTAATATTTTAAAAATTAATTATGTATAGGAGAGATTGTATACAGTATGTTGTATTACAAAGACACTTCTATTTTATGATTTTATACATAAATAATTCTTTACCAAGGCACTATAAAATCAATATATTTTACTTCAGGCCCCACCACTATTATGTTGTATTATTTGCACCGTTTTAGAATTCATTTCTTTAATATGATGTGTAAAGTCAAGTTCAAAATGTTGATGCATATGTGTCTAGGCAACAATAGCAACAACTCGTGACATTATTTTGTTTTTTTTCGGGGGGGGGGGGGGGGGGGGGGGCTATGAGGGTACAATAAGCTAAGAAATTAGCCGGTATAGAGCCAAGAGAAAGAATAAGAGATTTGATGAAGAAGAAAGATGGCGAATCCACCGAGGAAGGAGGATACGCGTATTTTCGTTTTATCCACTGCGAAAAACAACAAAACTATCTTTAATGAGCCACGCATGATCTATGTAATAAGATCTAGTTATTCGTTTTGGTCCGTGATATTTCTTTGGTTAAGGGAAAATTAGAGAAAAAGAAGCTAAATGTACATGTCAATTTTTTTGGAGTTGGAGGAATTAAAACAAATATAGGACGTGTTTGGTTCACTGGCCGGTAACGCAAACGACAACAGTAACAGGTCGCAGTGAGATCGAAGGGGTAACAACCCATTTCTTGTTTTGTTTGGCACATGTCAGTAATGTTATCAGTAACCTTTACAATGTTTGGTGTGGCACTGTAATCAGAATACATCAGATAACTTTCGTATGCACACCCGATTTCAAATTCACACAATTTCACAAGGTTTTCACATGCATTTCACGGATGGTTCACTAGCACAACTTCAAACACATCAAACAAGTACATAATTCAAAAATATTTGCATTCATCCAAGATAGTCCTGGCCATGGGCAGCCCGGCCCGAACGGCCCGGCCCAACGCCGCTCCCGGGCCGGGCTCGGCCCTAGATTTTGAGCCCGAAGGCCGGGCCGGGCCGGGCCCATCATTTTCGCGTTTTCCTGAAGGACGGGCCGGGCTGGCCCGAAGCCCGACGGGCTTTCACGTGTTCGGGCCGGGCTCGGGCCCAGAAAACAGGCCCGACGGCCGGGCCAGGCCGGGCTCGGGCCTGGGTTTTTTGCGTCGGGCTTGGCTAGGCCCGGCCCGGCCCGAGGTATGGCCAGGTATAATCCAAGACATCATTTAACCAGATTTTGAGACCATTTATAAATATCAACTCATTAATACAAACTCATAATTCAATGAGAATTCGAGATAAAATACATAATTAGTCCCCAAACTTTATTTTGTAAGACAAGTCCAAAGGCCAATTTCAGAATCTTGCAAAGTAGCTTTTCCAGTGACCATTCCTCTTATCTGCCACAGAACCGATCTTTTCTAATCAACCTAGCTTCTTTTATCATCTCACAATAAGCAAGAGTTAAATGAGAAATACATAAACAAATAAGAGACAACCACTAATCCAAAAATTAACAACAGAACAGGCATTGTGATTACAAAATTGTAAGCGATCCATAATTGTCATCATTTATGATGTTATTCACTAGCAAATCACTTGGTCTAGGAAGATAATTAAGAACTCTAATGATAATTTACTTGACATATCTAAGCAAATGCATATTATCCCTGTTCAGTGTAACTTAACATCTCATAGGTGGTTATTGAACTCTGTTATTCACCTGCATAACCAGCTTGTCAAGTACAGATTGGATGGAACATATACTATGAAATGTCAAGCATAAGCAATAAGTCAACTAGATATTGCAAATGCATATACTAGCAGCAAGTCAGGTAGAGGATGAAAATGCATATACTAACAACTAGTCAGGTAGAGATTGCAAATGCATATACTAGCTGCTAGTCAAGTAGAGATTGCAGCTGCATATAACAGCTAGCCAAGTAGAGTAGTACAGGTTATCAAAGTTGATAATGTAGACTACAGAGTTTAGCAAAAGGGATTGTAGAGTTTAGCAAAAGGATACCAGCGAGCATTTTTAAGACGAACTCCCTCAGATTTTCTGGAAGCACAAGCATCATGTTCATGTGATCTGGAGCTTTAGCAAATACGGATGCAACCTCAACGATCTCACACCCGATGAAGCTAAGCCTAGTCAATACACAACTTGCCTTCCCTTTTGATTTCTATTGAGGATCCTCTTGTGCTACTTCTCACGCCATTGATGTTGTGAATGATGTTGCCATTGTACCCACGTGTTGCGTCGCATTGTTCAGCTGGCTATTGACATCTTGAAGCATCATTGCAAAAGGATCACTTGGTAGTGTCACCCTCTTTGGCCTTGGTTCCTTCTTCTGCCTCTTGAAACTAGTTGCGTCCACAGAGCAAGTGTCAAAACGGACCGTCTAGTGGTACCTGTTGAGATTAGGTCCTCTTGATCATGTTCCTTCCTCGACAGCAATTTCATTTTGCAAGTTTACCACTGTCTCACCAAAACCTTCAACATTTTCCCTCGTTGCTACGATCTTGCCATACATAGCATCCAGTCGCTCAAAGTACAGAAATGGGACACCATACAATCCCTTTGCCTCATCATGAATCTACATGTTTTTTTATAGAAGAAGGAACTTAGTCTCAGATAGAAATGCAACAGATCGGAGGTACATATACCAAAAGGAATCAAACAATAATATAAAAAATAACAAGGTAGGAAGGTACAACATCAAGCAATTCAACATTACAAACTACAATAGCAATGTGCACAACAACACTACAATAACAATTCAACATTGAAGGAGTTAAGTTTTAATGGATAAAGTGATCTAGCTTACAATGTGCTTCATATTCACTACAGGAAACAAGAAATTTGCCGTCTGTGGATCACAGACGGCAAAGACCTAAATCCAGACGGCAAAGACTTTGCCGTCAGGAAGCAGACGGCAAAGTTAGACGGCAAAGATAAGTCGGCAAAGAATACTTTGCCGTCAGCTTTTTACCTGACAGACGACAAAGAATTTGCCATCAGCCGAAACTTCTTCGATGTCTGCCTTATAAATCATAGACGGCAAAGCAAAGTAGTTTCGCCGTCAGCTAGACTACATCTTTGCCGTCAGCTATTCGCATCTTTGCCTTCAGCCTCCTATATCACAGACGGCAAAGAATGGGTTCAAATTAAAAAAACACACAGCGGCCATCAGCCTTCACATAATGTATTAAAATAACCTGAATCAACAGTCCTAGTGCAGAGGACAACAATGAACACCACAACACAGTGCACATCAACACTTTGTTCCAAGAATCTAGCAAACAAATTTCACAGTACAAAATTGCCCTATTTACACATAATACATTATCACTTGCTGATCCGAGGCAAAACTGCTCTTTTTCATAAGATGAATGAATTACACATGAAAAGATTACAGAAGAACAGGGTGATATAGCAGCCCAAGATCCAGCAAGCGAAGCCATCTTGAGTTCGATCTTGACGCCCGCACCAACCTGCAACCATATCCTGTGCCCGTGCTCACCGGAGCAGCAGTAAACAGCAGCCGCGCCCTCTCCCTTCCCCTTCCATTCTCCAAGGACAGAGCAGCGCCACCATGGACGCCTTCTTCTCCATGGACATAGCAGAACCGCCATGGACGCCCGATGAGTTGCCCCCGCTCCTCAAGGCGGGAGTTGGTGCAGGGTCGAGCGATGGGGCCGGGGACGACGGAGGCATGTGCGGCCGGGGCCATGGCCGACGGAGCTTGGCTGGGGCGACGGGGCCGGCGGAGCCTGGTTGGGGCGACGGGGCCGGCGGCGCCCATGGCGAAGGGGGAAGGGCGATGGGGACGACAGGCGACGTCGTGGCGGATGCCTGCGGAGCTTCGAGGGCGACGGGGCTAAGGCCGGGGGCGACGGAGGAAGTGGCCGGCGCCGGCGGGCGAGGTGGTGGCCGGCGGGCGAGGTGGTGGCCGGACGCTGGCGGAGCTTCGGGCGCGCCAGGGCCGGGGGCGACAGGGAGGGGGCCGGGGACGACAGGGACGGGGCCGGGGGCCGGGGACGATAGGGACGGGGCCGGGGCGGGGGCGAAGGGAGAAGTGGCCTGGGCTGGCGAGAGAGGTGGTGGCCGATGGGAGAGGTGGTGACCGGCGACGGCGTGTGGATAAGGGAGAGAAACCATAGAGAGAGGTCGTGGTGGGGGAGAGAGATCGTGGTGGAGGAGAGGATAAGGGAGAGAGAGTGCTGCACGTGGGGTGTTGGGCGCGTGAGGCGTGGGCGCGGGGCGTGTTGGGGCACGAGGGGATGTGTGGCTGAGATCCTGCCATGTCATCGATCCAAGTGATCGATCCGCGTGCTGTGCTTCTTTCTTTGCCGTCTTCGTTTTCTATTCCAGACGGCAAAGATCTTTGCCGTCTGCGTTTTATATTACAGACGGCGAAGTATGTTCTTTGCCGTCTGTAATATAAAACGCATACGGCAAAGATCTTTGCCGTCTACTTTTTCTATTACATACGACAAAGTATGTTCTTTGCCGTCTGTGTTTTGTTGCGCAGACGGCAAAGTTTATTTTACCGACAGTTTTTCTTTGCCGTCTACTGATGACGGCAAATCCTTTCTTTGCCGTCTGCCTGACGAAAAGCTGACGGCAAAGACGTCCCCTGACGGCAAATTAGCTGTTTCCCGTAGTGATTGTGCCTTCTCGCATTGAATCATCTTTCGGTTTGTATCCAATGTGAAACCACTTTTGGATATCATTACTTCAAGAGCACCATATTTTTTCCTAAAGTGCCCCACTCTTGACTCAATGTGCGGAATTGAAGAGATACCACAACCCAAGCACTTCTCGGCAAGATGCTTCTACAATATCGCCAGGTATCCATTTTTGAAGTACTATCTACCTTCCACCTTGGATCTAAAGACAACTCATACAAGGCTTTTCATCATCCTCATTCGAAGTCCACATCCATATCTGCAAAAGGAATAACTAATACAAATGAGAAGGAACACACACACACACACACACACATAATATGAAATGGAACAAATACAAATGAGATGCAATTGAAGGTTATTGAAACAAAAAGAAAGTTGGAAGAAAAAAATGAAAAAAGTAGAAATGCCTTATACCTCAATTACCCCTAGCAGCCCTATGTCTGTTACATGCCCTGCGCAAGAACATTTCGAAAGTTTGTCCACTCATTCGAAGTTGAGAAAGAAGTGATGAATTCTGGTTGGCCTAATTCTCCCTCCATGGTTTCCAATGTTTCTTGCATTATTGGCTTGTCATTATTGAGTGGGTCGAGCGGCATATTTTGCAAGATAAGATTGTGCTAGAGTGTATATGCTATGATGATTCAACATTGGGTCTTCAACTCTTCATAGAAAAAAAGACGGGGACCCCAAAATTGCCCACTGATTCTTGAGCCTTCTAAAGGACCTTTCTACAATATTTCTGGCTCTAGCATGGCACATGTTGTAATACTCCTCTGCACTACGAGGTGAGTTATGTGCTGTCTAACCACCCAAGTGGTACCTTTGGCCATGATATGGAGCTAAAATCTCTCTCGCATTTGTGTAACCAGCATCGATAAGGTAAGATTGATCTTCGGGGACACAAAACCCATTTGGCATTGAGATGGCACCTCTAAGAACATGACCATCATGTGCAGAACCCTCCCAACCAGATAATATGTAGATGAACGACATGTCATGTGCACACACACCTGACACATTTGTATCTATACCACCCAATCTTGATTGATATCTTACTTTCATATTAGCCGGAACGGTTACTCCTATGTACATTACATTTCCAAATCAAACACCTCCATAATTTATACTGAACTTCTATACTTATGTATAACTTACATGTTTGCTATATTTTTAACTTATAATTTCCTTAATTGGCATAGTCAAGCACACTAACATTAGTACTACCTTAATGATATTTGGTATACAATTATTATGTATATTATTCTAAAATACATTCGTGTTCTACTATTTGTATTTTCTAGAAAAACCTTCTCAATTATTTCTTGGAAAATGTATAAATAAACTATGTAGTGTGAATTGTATGTGTAGTATTTTACCATTCTTAAATATACCCATGCTAGAGATCTCTAAAGCATACGATGAAACAAATATCTCCATAACAGTTTCTAGTGTATCATGAGATACTCATTTTATAGAGCCTCTAGCTTGTAAGATGAACTGCTGGAATTAAATATTCATCAGTATTTCTTGGTCAAATGTGTTTTGCAAGTTATGGTGATTTCAGTAATGGATGGGTTATGCCTAATGCAATGTAGAAGTAACATTCGCAACCCCTGCATGCCCGAACCGCGTGGTCTGGATGTGTTTTGCCATCCAACACGGTCCCGCATCCGTCTGTGAACCGGTCCGGACATCCGGACCGCTGCCACGCACACGTCCTACACCCCTGGCCCACCCAAAACTCTCTCCCATCCTTTCTCTCCAATGGATTTCCCGCGCCACATTCATGCTGGCCTAGAGCCGCAGTAGCCGACATTAATGTCGTGCGATGTGACCGGACGGAAGGGCGGCGCTGACCGACGCGACCAGATAGGAGACACCGCAAGCAGGAGCCGGTATCCCCCTAAGAAAGCAGGAGACACCGCAAGCAGGAGCCGGAGCCTTAGGCGTCGGAGCTGCCGCAGTTGCACGTCAACCACGGAGATTGTCTGCATCTTCGACGATAAGTAGTTTTAGATATGTACGTATGTAGGTTGTTTATCTGCATTGCTAGTATGGATTTGAGGTATGAAGTTTGACGTTCATGGATGTGACGGATGTTTTCTTTTTTTTGTGCAGCTATGGCAGCTCCACCCCTCCTTTTGATTAGTCTATCCAGGCGAGTTGTTTCAGCGAACTTGAAATTTCATAGAAATGAACCCATAGAAATGCATTTCTTTTACTGAATGTACCAACGATTTCACTGCTTGAGCGACTTGTATTACAAGACAGTTCTGCTACTCAGCGTGTAGACTGTCCATTCAGCTACATGGTGAAAATCTCTATTGCAAAATATGAACAACCTTTCAATCAAAAGTACTTTGCATAAATTTAGGCAACGGAAAGTTCTTTTCTGAACCGAATGTTGCCATCTCCTTCCTGAAAATTCAGGCCAGGATGCTGAATGCCGGCCGGGGTAGCTACCCAACCAGCTTCTTTCCATGGCTTCCAACCTTTTGTTGCCTCTGCTGCTCCTTCTCCCCGCCTGCTCTCCTCCTCCCCTTCACCGCAGCCCCGTCAGCGGCATCGACACCATTACCAGTAGCTGGCTCATGGTTACCTCTGCTCCTTCCTCTTGCCGCTGCCGGCACTGAAGAGGGGTCTTTGCCGATGCCTGTTGCTGCAGCCGGTTGACGTGGCACTCTTCTTGCAGCGCCCCCATTGTTGGCATCGACCTTCAGGTCCTTTGCACCGACCGACACTCTTCTTGTGGCGCCCCCATTGCCAGCATCGACCTTCAGATCCTTTGCACCAACCGACACTCTTCTTGTGCCACCACCATTGCCAGCATCGACCTTCAGATCCTTTGCACCAACCGAAGGGTCCTTGGTACGAGCTCTTGGGGCAGCCGCCGTGACGTTCTTCATCGCAGGTTTGTCCGCGATGTTCTTGGCTGCCTTTGTGCTGCCTGGGGCTACGGTCTTCTTGTCTGACGAGGTTTTCTTAGCTGCCTTGGTGTCTGTTGTAGGAGCTGCCACTGCATTCTGCAGCCTGTTTCCCAGAGGTGTGTAGCTTGATCTCTTGTCTATTTTGTAAGATGGGGACTCTTGGTTGCAGAAGGCAGGGGATCCTCTGGTGCTGAGGTTTTTCTCTGACGAAGAGCTGGGTCTCGTCGTTGGAGTGGCAGACTTCGAGGAGCTGGACGTTGTAGGAGATTCGGACTTCGCTGATGTGCTGCTGGGTGCCTCGAACTTTCCTGAGAACTGTTGAAATTTCACAATGTCAAACAGTAAGATCAACAGAAAAAAATGAATAAATTGCATACAAAAAGCTTCTCTTGTTTCGATTGCCGATAACTTTCACGGTTGCCTGTGTAGTATGAGAAGAGGGTTTTTTCTTTAAATGGTCTACAATCCTGATGCCGTATTTCGACTTGGTAAATGGTAATTACTTCGATATGTATAGCAATTTTTATTCTACAACGGACGGGAGAGCAGCATGTCTTCTATGCGAAGGTATGTACAGTGAAAAGTGTTGTTATTACTGTGACGACTCAATAGCCATCATACCCTTGAAGTTTTAACTGGTTGAAGGATAGGCAGCTCCCTCTGGAAAACCATTTGGGCGGAATCAGCTTCCATCTCAAGGGAAGCGAACAGCGGGGTGGCCGGAGGAGTCTTGAGCCTGAAATCAAATGAACCGCCCCGTTTCAAAATACGCAGTAGAGAGAATAGGTCAACATGTTTTTACTGCAAGCAAATTCCATCTTTACCAATCGTAATCGTTCTTTTCGCCATCTGTGAGTAGGTAATCTCGCTTCCCCGAGGCGAGTTTGAACATGCGGCGGTCACCTATATTCAGACAAAAAAAAACGTTCTAGTCAGATTATCTATCTTCCAAGGAAACTTCACTAGATCTTCCAACAGTTTACTGATACCAGTGACTCATCATCTTAGCCCCGGACGGCGATACCGGGGGGGGATAATTGCATCTCGGCGACAAAATGAACACTCAAAGAAGTATAGAGGAGACAACACCTGACCTTGGATGGCTTCAAACTCCACGGAGTACATTGGGTCAAGGAGGTTCACCTCCTTCTCCTGATCATGCCTGTACAGTTCCCCAAAGAGAACCAGGCTCTCGTCTTCGTCCTTCCGCACCAGAGCCGACGCGGGTGTGCCCCTCGCCATGCCGGAGAACCTCTTCATGTGATCCATTCTTCAGGTGCTCGACGCAGGGAGCAGAGTAAACAGCCAAACTGAAGGTGCCGGGACACAGGGAGAGCAGGTAACATACATGCATATATTGCATACAGTGACGGAAGCTTACCTGAATAATAAAAGGCCAAAACTGTGCCGGCAATCCTGAAAGTTTCCCTGGAGCTCCACGCGATCTGCACAAATGCAACAAATATGTTGGTGAAAGGGACATCAAGATGCAGCCGAATGGAAAGTATTATTACATTACATTGGGCAGTACCGTTTCTTTCTCCTTGGGCTCCACATGGCACAAATTTGTCAGTTTTGGCCCCTTCATAAAGGCCAACTGTAATTGCTTTCAGTGTGCCCCCATATAAAAACCATGCCCATAGTCGGCCGAGGCGGGGATAAATCCGCAGCGAGACGACGAAAAAACAGGCTTTCACATGATATAATTCAGATACAAAGAACAGAGTAGATACAGAGAGAAGCAGGCTGCTGGTCTATGCAGAGCAGAAACAAGCATATCATGTCACTCACATTGCAGTACAGTGTCTACAGGGCCACTCACATTCACATGTAAATCATACAACACAGAGCAAAAAGAGAGGAGGTTAGCATGGTTATACACTTGTACGGCAACCAGTTTTAACTCCACAGTTGAGCGTTGTCGCTCCCGGATTATTAGTGTTAGTACACATCTCTGCCTGCAAAGTTTCGAAGTACTCTACGATTCTAGGCGACAAGCAGCCGCTTCTAGACGGTTTGTTAATTCAACACCCAATAGTGGTGATCTCCACCGAATGGTGTGGATGTTGTCGCCGTTATTGAATATGGTTTTTCTCGAGGCCATTGACTAAGTTTGCACCTTCCCTTTCTTCGACTCGTATGACTGCCTGATTGCATCCCAGAATGCAGGCATCGCCTCGGAGTCAGGAACTTCTTTGAACGACGGAAGATAGTTTAGGTCCACTATGACGTGGTCTCCGCTACCCTCCTGAACCTGCGTATTCAAAGGCTATTTTTGACAATTCCGAAGTAGAATGCACAACAGTAAAAAGATAATGGTGACTTGAAGTGTTTCAGACTTCCAGTGGGAAGAAGTTACTCTGTTTGTAGCTGTACTGACTACTAATAGCACAAACCATACGAGAAGAAATACTTACAACAACATCAAATCCAAAAATTGTTAGTCCAAGTGATTCCTTTAACAATTTTGCAGCCTCTTCCACCACACCGATGTTCAGAGATTTGTTATCCTGTGCCCTGTTCAGCAGCAGCTGCTCCTTGGTAGCCACTGGAAGAGTCTTCAAACTGTGAAGCAAATTCAAATAATTTGGTATGGAAGTACATTTTAGCAGATGAATGAAAAAGACATCCAACACCATGCCAAAAATATATACTTCCAAACTTTACCTATTAAACGTAAGAGGTTCATCCCCCGATGACGATTTTAGCAAATTTGCATTGGGCATTGAAGTTTTTACAGCATGAAAAACCTTGTCTCCAATTACATAAAATTTGTATATCTTGGAACCATGATCAATGTATTCCTACATCACATAAATAAAACCTACACATCAGAATCTCCCGGTTTTTTCTGAAGATGGATCATCACACACTGTAGTTCACAGGTACAGATCTGCAGAGTGCATCAAGACTCAACATGGAATGCCTCAAGAGTGTCAAAATTGAAGGAAAACACGCAAGATGTGATTAATCGTCAAAACATATAATACATTAAGAGTATATCAAATATGCCCATTTCCTTCCAAGACACCTGCTATCAGAGAGGAAAAGGCAGAAAATTGTACCTGTAGAATAGCTGGAAGGGGCACACTAAGGTTGCTAAACTCTTCAATTTGGAAAACTAATGCCTGCAGACAACAATTTTTCATTTAGACGCATAATTCAAAAGAAAGCAAATAAAACTCCAAACTGAAAAGGGATCAAGCAGCACAATAAGTCAGCATAACCATCTTCGTAGGAATGGTGACAAAAGGATATGATTGGAAATTAATGCAATACCCGAACATTCAGTTGATGTAGAACTAAATACAAAGACAATAAGCTACCATATTGTGCGCATCAGCAACTCCACATGCTACTTGTGGCTTCACAATGAGTGGAAATGATAAATTAGCTTCTGCTAGTTGCTTCTGTAATTCACTGCCACTGAAGTTTATGACCTGCATTGGAAAATAGCAAGAAAACTCAATAGTCAAGACAAAGCTGATTGTAGATAGTAAAACAATGCAACATGCACTGCACATAAATGCTCTTCAGAAGTGCATGAAGACAGGAGTGTTTAATGATGGTAGATGTCAGTAACATAGAGTACAAAAGCCATGAAGTCATACTTCTGCATAAGTGTAATTCAAATAAAAAGACCTTCAAAGAATGTGGTGCTCGGAGTTTGGGCCTTCCTTCAGAGCCAAGTTCTTGCAATCTAACTAGAATTTCTTGAATTTGCAGACGATCCAGCAACGGGGAGATATTTTTGAATGGATCAATGATGCAGAAATCAGGATATTCTTCCATAAACCTGCTTAACAAAGAGGGTGATAGTGAAAACAGAATGAGTATAATACTTCAACATATCAACCTAAGAAGTTTCTGTTACAAATTATATAAAGCAAGTTATCAGATGGTTGCTATTTGTTGCTAGAAGATACGAAAGTGTAAATCCACTAAATTAATCCATTGTACCTTATAACTTCAGACATTCCTGCAGAAAATGAAATTCCCCTGGGAAAACTGATGGAGCAATTTGGATCAATGCTAATGATCTCATCCGTCATTTTGTGGAGGATTATGTCAACTTCTTGAAGTTGAGAGGCTAAATGAAGTTCAAATGAGAGTGGGACAAAGATAAGTCCATTTTGACTTGGATAAAGGGGAAATGCTCCTCTCTGCAAGCAACATAGGAATAATGATGTTCCAGCAGAGATCAAATATTGAAATATGTACTTAGTAACACACTATAGAAAACTTGCCTTGGCAAAGTCTTCCTCACGGGATGGTTTCATTGCATAGCCAACCATCAAAATAGATGAGCTAGCTATTTCCTGGATGAAAAAAATACATAATTTCGAATTTAGTGCACTACATCAGAAGAAATATGACCAAGTAGACATGAATGACAATTTAACCTTTTTAATTAAAGTAGCCAAAGTGATAAGCAGCTCTTGAAGCTTGCCAATATTTACAACTCCCGAATCTTTCGTTCCACATTCATTATCTGGATCATGAGAAAGAATATCAATAGCCCTCAACGGTAATATTAGCACCTCCTTCCAATACGTAAAACAGCAAGAGTTACACGGAAGATATATCATGGATGAACTCCTAGTTCAAAATGGCTCACTGGAAAAAGCGTGAGAAGGACAATTAACATCAATAACCTGATTTATTGCTTACCTACAGCAATAACCTTCCAGTTATGGCTCTGAAGTTCAGAAAATAGATCTTCATCAACTGTCGAAGTAGCATAAAAACAAGAACTTGTTCTGCTCCACTCTAACATCAACTCATTTAGTAAGTGATTCCCAGTTGGAGCAGGTAGTGATATATACCCAAAGGAGTTCAAGTCTGCTGCCATTTCAAGAAAGCCTGACTGATAAAAGCAACAGAGAAGCCCCGTGTAAGCGTATACTACCTTACGAATGATGTAAAGCATTCACAAAACAATGCCTTCAGAAGAATGGGAATGTAATGCCGCAAGCCAGCGATAGCGGTTTTTTCATTTCATAGGGGAGGGTACAGATATTAGCGCAGTAAACTGAGGGCTATAAAAGGTCTGGCCACAACGGGATTTAGCAAAAGAAAACTTTGACAAATATCAAGAGTGATCAGTGTAACCGGAGCATCTGGAAATAAATCTAGCTGGATATATTGGTTCCTCTGAAGTGCTCCTGCGACCCAGCACAAGCAGTGAATCTTGCAAACACCTCTATTTTAAGTATACTCTGTATAGCCCCCATCACAAATCGTAAACAGTACAAGTGTAACTGAGATGAATCAAACACAGTAACTTGAAAAGAAAGAAAAGGTTCAGAAGGGGGTAGACAGATGTACCACAGTAGTTGGCATTTCCTCCGGATGGCAAATTGCCTGAAACAAAAGGAGCAAGAAGACGCAATCAGTTGACTACAAGGTACTAGTATTTCCTAACAATTCAACGCGGTGAAGAGCCGGGCTCATACCACGCCCAGATTGGAGTGGCGCAGCCGCCGCAGCAGCGCCTCCGCCCCGGGACGCAGCGTGGGCACCGGCGCCCCTGCACCGACGGGATCGAGGAGGAGGGACGCATCCAGCACCAGCCGCACAGGTCGCTCCGTGGCCATGGCTGCGGGGTTCGGGTCTCTCTGTTCAGCTTTGGGTGTTGGGGCCGGACTTGGAGGAAGGAGAAGCTCCTGAGCGGTGGGGCCACGTGTGAGGAGGGCCAATGTGGGTCCTGCGGGCGCGTGGCAGACAGGTGGCGGGACGGTGGCGAAATGCGGAAAGCACCTTCTCGTTTTATTTATTAATAAGGCTGATATAATGGCTACTGGCTAGTGTTGCAGGGAATCCGGTGCACTGTGTCGAGGAAAAAGGACATATGCGGTACGTCCTCATTTAAAAAAAACAGTGGCGGGTCATTTCAACATATTTTTTTTAACATCAGTACAGACACAAGCGCTCGTATACACGTGCATAGAACTCACCTTTATGAACGCACACACGCACACCCTACCCCTATGAGCATCTTCGAAAGACTGAGTCGGCATATCATCTTGAGATTTACGACGGGAACGTCTCCTCCCACTGAATGCGCATCGCCGAAAGTTCTAAAATAAATTCAGGAATAAATGCGAGCACCAGGATTTGAACCCTGATGGGCTGAAGATACCACAGTCCCTCTAACCATCCAACCACATGTTGGTTTGCGGGTCCTTTCAACATATCTGACAAACACCTCAAGTGACACAAATGAATATACTAAAGACCCAAACAAGAAATAAAATGCATACCATTGTCCCTAAAGTCTTTCCAGCTTCATCTTTCTTCATCGACCTTTTTTTTGCGAGAATAACTTTCAATCTATTCATCAACTGTTAAGGTGGTACAAAGAACACCACTACTAGCACTGAGCGAGCCAAAGGCGCGTCGCCGTCTTCGCCCCTCCCTCATCGGAGCCGGGCAAACCTTGTTGTAGTAAACAGTCAGAAAGTCGTCGTGTTAAGGCCTCATAGGACCAGTGCGCCAGAACAACAACCGTCGTCGATGAAGAGAGCGTAGATCGAAAATATCCAACCTGTATACACACGAACACACACGAACGAAGACAAGATCCACGTGGATCCACCGAAGACAAATGCCGACCGAATATCGCGAGATCCGCTGGGGAAAAACCTCCGCACGCCCTCCGATGATGCTAGAAACACCACCGGGAGGGGGACAAGACAGGGAAAACCTTATTTCATCTTTACAGAGCCGCCGCCGCCTCACCTCTCTGAGCAAGACACAAACCTTAACAAAACTCAAAAGAGCATGAAAAAACAAATCCCTCCCACCGGCGAGGGCCGGGATCCACCATGCCTCCATGGACCTAAGACCACAGGAGACGAGGTAGACTGGCGGCGGCACCAACGGGAGGCACGATAAACCCTAGCCAAAGGGCCCTCTCTCTTTCCGTGAAAGAAAAAAAGTCTTTGATGGCAGACTCTTCAGCTTCATCTGCAATATCAGGAGCATTCAAACGATCATCCTCGATCAAGTACTCCACATATGCACATCCTTTCTAAAATTAAACTCTCAAATGAAGGTAGGGAGGTGAGGCCAGCATATAGAGCATAAGGGCATCTTTAATACGGACCCATAAACTGCCTGCATCCGTCTGGACCAAGCAGTTCCCACGTGATTCACCATCCAATAACTACTCTGATTACATCAAAAAATGCAGGCATCGAGCTAGGAACTTCTTTGAACGACGGAAAATAGTTTAGGTCCACTATGCCATGGTCTCTGCTACCCTCTTGAACCTGCATATCGAACGTTCGGTTTTACATTTCTGAAGTAGAACACACGCCATGAAAAGATAATTGCGACCAAGTGTTCTAGACTTCGAGTGGGACGAAATGTTCGTTAGGAAGATTATTACTCCCTCAATTCCTTTATATAAGGTGGATTTTTTTTGATAAAATTTCATGATGCAAGGTGCATTTCTTCTAATTCCTTGCAGTTTCAGTTTTAGCCCTCTAGAAAAAGAAAAGTATTTCTCCCTTGATTGCATGTATCTCTCCATGTAGAGAAAAAACGAAAAGTATCTCTCCTGATTGCGTGTATCTCTTTTTTTTCCTGGCCTAAATAATTTACTTGCCTCTAATCAACGAATTATCTAAGGATAATTTGGTCCTAAATTGTCTAGGATTATGTGCCTTGGTCACCGTGCTGAAAATACACGGAGGGAGGTAGGGGAATAGATTAAGACATATTTTGCCCGCCATAGAGAAAAAGAAGAATACTGGACTTATTTATGGGAGGCAATCTGAAGTCTGAACATAGATACGTATGCTGTATGCACTGTTCCATGAGTAGCAGGATCTGATCTTCCCTTTATTTCCTCTTTGAGTTATCAACCAATCGGTATTACTAACGGTAACGGGGGAGAGACACAAATCTATACGTTTGGTTACTCCGATCGTCGCACGTATAAAGTGTTCAAGTCTTCAAGGTCATACATATAAGCGCACACACCCGGGACATCAGATCATCAGATTCCCCAAAGAAGCCAAACCTAGCTAGCGCGCGCGAGACAAGATGGCACGCAGGTTCACCGGCTCCGACGCCCTGACGGCGCTCACCCACCGCCTCGCCCACCAGTTGTCGGTCACCAGGGAGACCCCCAGCAACGTCGCCTTCTCGCCGCTCTCTATCTACTCGGCTCTATCCCTGGTGGCCGCGGCGGCACCCTGGACGAGCTCCTCGCCGTCCTCGGTGCGAGCTCACGCGACGAACTCGCCGCGAACGGCCGCTTCGTGGCGGAGCACGCGCTCGCCGACCGGTCGCCGTCGGGCGGGCCACGTGTCGCGTTCGCGTCCGGCGTGTGGCACGACGCGGGGCGGGCGCTGGAGCCGGCCTACCGGGAGGCTGTCCTCGCATCCTACTTGGCCGAGATACGCGCCGTCGACTTCCGCAACAAGGTCAGTGTCTATGTCTCATCACGTCATATATACGTATAGTGTATGCATGGATCCATCCATGGAGATCGATTGGTTGCTGTCGATCGGTGCAGGCGGACGAGTCGAGGGAAGAGATCAACAAGTGGGTCGCGGCGGCCACGGCAAGCTCATCGACTCGATCCTCCCCGCGGAGTCGGTGGACGAGGACACGGCCGTGGTGCTCGCCAGCGCCATCTACTTCAAGGGCAAGTGGGAGACGCCCTTCAGGAAGAAGCGCACCAAGGTGGAGCGGTTCTTCCTCCTGGACGGGACCGCCGTCGACGTGCCCATGATGCGCACCGGGCGGAGCCAGTACGTCGACGAGCACGACGGCTTCAAGGTGCTCCGGCTGCCGTACAGGTCCCAGGACCCCGGCGCCTCCAAGAAGCGGCGACGCGGCACCTCGTCCGGCGACGATCCTGCCCCACCACTACCGCGCTACTCCATGTGCGTCTTCCTGCCGGACGCGCGCGACGGCCTGTGGGACCTCGTCGGCAAGATCGCGTCCAGCCCGAGCTTCCTGCGCGACCACCTGCCGGAATACGAGGTCGATGTCGACGAGTTCCGCCTGCCCAAGTTCAAGGTCTCCTTCTACGGGAAGCTGTCCGGTGTACTTCAGGACATGGGACTCGTGGCCGCGTTCAAGGCCGACAAGGCTGACCTGACTGGCATGGCGCCCGACGTCGAGGATGCCTCTGGGGAGCTAATAAATCGGCTGGTGCTCAAGGACGTCTTCCACAGAGCGGTGGTCGAGGTGAACGAGGAAGGCACGGAGGCGGCCGCAGTAACCGTCTGTGAGGAGGAAGATGAATCGGCCTGTCAGCCGGTCGATTTCATCGCCGACCATCCGTTTGCCTTCTTTGTGATCGAGGAGGTGTCCGGTGCCGTCGTCTTCGCCGGCCATGTGCTTGATCCTACAAAACCCCAAGACACATTACACGACGTGGATTAGAAACTCGACTATATTTTGTATCTCCAATAGCCACCCGCCAACTAATGACTCGAGCTTGTGATTTTTTTTTTTAATTTTGCGGAGACTGGGAGTTTAAACTGGATTGACTATTCAAAGAGAGAAATGAGTAGGCGAATATGGACTATTACTATTCATTGCTTCGAACCCGATTTTTATTCGACGAATAGGAATCACTCGAGGCCAAATCGAACGGCTAGAATCGCATCAAGCTCGAGATCGAACGGTCCAAAGTCACTGAGATCTGAGAGGATATCATATGAGCATGGTGACTTAGAGTGTCTGTTGCGCACCCAGTCGTGTCAAAGGTGGTCACAATTTCTTTTAATACAATATACCATCAAAGTCGCTCACATACATGAGCATATATACACCCATCAGTTATAATCACACACACGCATACCCTATCCCCAATTGAGCACCTACGAGAGAATGACCAGCACATTGACAAAGTCATAAAACGCGCCTCGTAGTCGAGGGAAATGTCTCCTTCCACTTAATGGACATCGCCGGAAAGTTTGAAATAAATCCAAAGAATGCGAGCACCAATGTCTAAGTCTAGGATTTGAAACCTAATGGAATGGGGATACCACTATCCTCCTACCAACCTATTGCAAGTTGGACACAAATTGGAGAACATAAAGGGTAAAGGATGTCAATGGGAGGGGGGTGATTGGGTGAGTAGGCGACTACCAACCTATAGTTGGGTGCTCGCATGTTTCTGAAATTATTTCATGCTTTTGGCAATGTGTGTTCGGTGGGAGGAGATATTCCCGCCGGCTATGAAGGTGTCTGTGACGACTTCGTCAATCTCAAGAGGATATGCCGACTTAATTTCTTAGAGGTGTTCATAGGTGTATGATGTGTGTGCGTTTATAAAGATGAATGTATGTACATATATATAAGCGTATGTGTATGTACTATGTTAGAAAAACAACTATAAATCTTAACCTTCTTTGTTGATTTTAAGAGTATGGAAGGAGTGTCAATTTCACGTTCGAGTGAAAACGGATTGACTTTCACATCTAAATTTCCAGCCTAAAAACATGGCAGCTATATGTACCAAACCACCGACACAAAATGTCGACCCAATTAACCTAAAATCTGTTATGTGAAGAGTTCCTCTTGTTTTCTTCCTTGATCCTAGATGGCTAGGATAAACTCTTCCCTCTAGACTTTACCTATGAGTTTGTGGATTTGCCTCCCCTCTGCTTGCCGCTCCGGAGCGTGGTGACTGAAAGTGTCTGTTGCGCACTCAGTCATGCCAAAGATTGACACAATTTCTTTTAATACAATATAATCGAAGTCACTCATATACACGAGCATATATACACCTATAAACACACACACGTATACCTTACCCTTACTGAGCGCCTCCGCTCAATGACCGTCACATAATCTTAAGATTGACAAAGTCATCAAACATGCCCTGTAGTCGAGGGAAACATCTCCTTTCACTTAACGAACATCGCGAGAAAGTCTGAAATAATAAATCTAGAAAAATATGAGCACCAATATTAAGTCTAGGACATGAACCCTGATGGACTGGGGAATACCACTGTCCTCTTGCCAGCATGTCCCAAGTTGGACACAATTGAATAACATAAAGGGTAAAGGATGTCGATGGGAGAGGGTGATTGCGTGAGTAGGCGACTACCAACATATGGTTGGGTGCTCGCATTTTTCTGAATTTATTTCATACCTTTCGTCAATATTTGCTCGGTACCCAAAACCAAAGCTTGGTTGGAGGGAGTGGAAAACTGCCGAATGCGCGAAAGTTAAAACAAAAAACTGCAGATCTCAGAAAAGAAAAATAAGTACTGCCGAATGCGCGAAAGTAAAACCTAAAAACTGCCAGATCTCAGAAAAGAAAAAAAATACTGCCGAATGCGCGAAAGTTAAAACAAAAAATACCAGATCTCAGAAAAGAAAAAAAATACTGCCGAATGCGCGGTACGCATTAATTTCTTCGGTGCTGCTAAATCTCAGTCGACTGAGAGTCGACGCGTCCACCGTTTGATTGGTATTAGCTTTAAGATTCGCGCTGTTAGTGGGTTTGTCTCGTTCTGGCCTGTTAATGCAGCCGGTTCTTTTTTCTTCAGGTTTTCTGGTTGTCTGGGCTCTTTTTCTCGTGGGCCAGAGGGTTTTCTCGCGGGCCAGAGAGTTTGCGTGGTGGGTGGAGGAGGTGTGGGGGGGCTTTTCAGTGTCTTTCCTGTGATTTGTTCTTTTTCTTCATTTTAATTTTGCTTTTTTTGTGGTACAGCGGTTGTGAGCTTGGCCTTGTTTTCTTTGCCTGGGTTGTTATGTTTTAGGGAGAAAATGGTATTCGTCCATTTCTTTTCATGTGGGATCCTTCAAAAAAAAATCTTTTCATGTGCTGTTATGTTTGTCTTTTTTGTTTTTCATTTTTCTTCTCTAAATAATCTTTGTAAATACATGAATAATTGTGGAATTATATGAAGATTTTTTGTATAAATATTTTTCTTCTTGTAAAATTACATGTTTTATAAAGAATATAAAACTTTGATATTACACGTATATTTATGTAATTTCGCTTGCGTAACAATAGTTGCACACTCATTTGCTACGCGTAGCTGGATGTTTATCATCCATGTGAAACTCCTTCAAAAATTATTCAATATAATTAGTTTATCAATAATTGTTTATATTTTTAGGTTCTACTTTATTTGTATTTCTAGTTTCTATCTTTTTGTTGTATTGGGTTTTTCCGTTGTTGTTACGGCTACACTAAATTTCAGTCGACTGAGATTTAGCAAAGTCTCAATCGATGGCACTAAGATTCATGTGTACCTATTACGTTGGCTCGAACGAGCTCTTTTCTTTGTCGCTGCACAGGCCGGTGGAGATGAGGGAGCCTTTATTTTATTTTTCTTCTTGGCCTTGTTCCCTGTGACGCCCGGGTAGTTAAGCTACAGTAACCCTCTGCTAATGATGCCACATCACTTCGATTACTGTTGCTAGTTTCGCGTTAGTTCGAAACCGATTCAAATTCAAATTCCAAAAACAAGTCAAATTTTATTTCTTCAAACTGATAAGGAAAAATGTTCGATGGGTTAAAAATATTCCCTAACTGTTTGTCGTGTAGGAGCCAACCTCTTTTGAATATTTAAAGGTGGCCCTAACCTATTTTAAACTAAATCACCAGTAATTATTTGAACCATTTCAACTTAAGCAAATAGTTAAACTATTCAAAATAATTTGGAACTTTCTGTGCTGCTTCAAAACCTTGCCTAGTATTTAGGTGCTAAGTCGCACATTTAACTATACTCATTTATTAGATCAACAAAAATACAAAACCGTAAAGAAAAACAAAACAAAAAATAGAAAATAAACAGAGGCTAAAAGGGGCCCCTGCTGGGCCGTGGCCCAGCTGGCCACCAGGCCAGGCCCAACCGGCCACCCACTCCCCCCATAACCTCCCCGCTAGCCCAAACCCTAACCTAACCGCACCCCATCCCCCCCGCCCCCACGATCCCCACTTTCCCTCGTTCCCTCCCTGCGCCGTCACCCACGACACACAGAGGAGGGGCGCCCCCTGTTCGATCCCCTCCACCGGGCGACCCCGACACCATCGCCGCGGCGCCTCACCGCCCTACGTCGCCACCTCACCGGTGCCGCCCCCCTTCGCCGTGACGACACCGCCCGGTGCCTCCCGCTACCCGCCGCCCGTCTTCGTCCTCCGCCTCGACCACGCCTCCTCGCCGGACTTCCTCCCCTGCGTCGCGTCGTCACCGTCGTCCTCCCCACGCCCCATTGCCACGTTCCCTGCAACCCGCCGTGAGCTCCCTTCCTTCTCCTCTATCGCCGCGCCCCCTTCACGCGCCTGTGCGCGCACACCCGCAGCCGCCCCGGCCTCTTCTCCCTCCTCGCGCGCGCCCGTCCGTCGCCTCTCCGGCGATGCTGCCGCCCGCACGTGGCCGCGCCCTGCCTATGTCCCCGCATCGCCACCGCGCGCGCCGCGCCAGTGCCTCGGGTTCACCGCGGTGCTGCGCTCGTCTCGCCCCGCATCGTCGCCCCGTCCACTGCGCCCCCTGCTCGTCGCCGTGCTGCTCCCGGTGCCGCCCCACCGCTAGCGCCGCCGGCCGCGCACGCCCCGCGGTCTCTCCCGCCGCGCCCCTGTGGCCTCACCATGCCGCACTCGCTGGGGCGAGCTCCCGTTCGGTGGCCGCTCTGCACCCGTGCCCGTTTGGGCTGCGCCCATTGCCCGACCCGCTAAGGCCATGAGCCAATGACATGTGGGGCCTAGCCCCCAGAACGTATTATATATATATATAAAGAATTAAAATAATAATAATAATAATAATAAATAATTAAAATATTAATTAATTAATTAAAGAATTAATTGTTTAATTAACCAAATTAACTAATTAACCTAATTAATTGTTGTTAATTATCTAAGCATTCAATGACAGCTGGGACCCACACGTCAGTTTGACCCAGTCAACGCCCTGTTGACTGCTGACGTCATGCTGATGTCATGATGATGTCAGCAAATACTATTCTGGATAATGTTGAATTAAATTAATTAAATAAATTCTAAAATGATTTAAAACTTTAGAAAATCATATAAAATAAACCGTAGCTCAGATGAAAATACTTTCTACATGAAAGTTGCTCAGAACGACGAGACGAATTCGGATACGCAGCCCGTTCGTCCGCCACACATTCCTAGCATTGCAAACACGCAACTTTCCCCCTCCGGTTCATCTGTCCGAAAACGCGGAACACCGGGAATACCTTCCCAGATGTTTCCCCCCTTCGCCAGTAGCACCTACTACTACGTTAGGTCACCTCTAGCACCGCGTAATGCCATGTTACACTTTGTGATGCTTTGATTGCTCTATTGTTTATTGTGTTTCCCCTCCGTTACTTCTTTCCGGTAGACACCGAGACCGACGGCGCTGCTACCCAGTACGACTACGGTGTTGACGACCCCTCCTTCTCAGCTGAGCTTCCAGGCAAGCCCCCGCCTTGATCACCAGGTATCGCCTATTCTTCTCTATACTGCTTGCATTAGAGTAGTGTAGCATGTTACTGATTTCGGTTAATCCTATTTTGTTGCATAGCCTGTCATTGTTGCTACAGTTGTTACCCTTACCTGCTATCCTACTGCTTAGTATAGGATGCTAGTGTTCCATCAGTGGCCCTACACTCTTGTCCGTCTGCCATGCTATACTACTAGGCCGTGATCACTTCGGGAGGTGATCACGGGTATATACTATATACTTTATATACATGACACATGTGGTGACTAAAGTCGGGTCGGCTCGTTGAGTACCCGCAAGTGATTCTGATGAGGGGGCTGAAAGGATAGGTGGCTCCATCCCGGTAGAGGTGGGCCTGGGTTCCTGACGGTCCCCGACTGTTACTTTGTGGCGGAGCGACAGGGCAGGTTGAGACCACCTAGGAGAGAGGTGGGCCTGGCCCTGGTCGGCGTTCGCGGATACTTAACACGCTTAACGAGATCTTGGTATTTGATTTGAGTCTGGCCATTTGGTCTATACGCACTAACCAACTACGCGGGAACATTATGGGCACTCGACGTCGTGGTATCAGCCGAAGCCTTCGTGACGTCAGCGACTGAGTGGCGCGCGCCGGATTGGACTGGAACGCCTGCTAGGCTAGGTCTGCTTCCGGCCGCATTCGCAACGTGCAGGTGTGCAATGGGCGATGGGCCCAGACCCCTGCGCCATAGGATTTAGACCCGCGTGCTGACCTCTCTGTTGTGCCTAGGTGGGGCTGCGACGTGTTGATCTTCCGAGGCCGGGCATGACCCAGAAAAGTGTGTCCGGCCAAATGGGATCGAGCGTGTTGGGTTATGTGGTGCACCCCCGCGGGGAAGTTTATCTATTCAAATAGCCGTGTCCCTCGGTAAAAGGACGACCCGGAGTTGTACCTTGACCTTATGACAACTAGAATTGGATACTTAATAAAACACACCCTTCCAAGTGCCAGATATAACCCGGTGATCGCTCTCTAACAGGGGGACGAGGAGGGGATCGCCGCGTAGGATTATGCTATGCGATGCTACTTGGTGAACTTACCATCTACTCTCTTCTACATGCTGCAAGATGGAGGTGGCCAGAAGCGTAGTCTTCGACAGGATTAGCTATCCCCCTCTTATTCTGGCATTCTGCAGTTCAGTCCACTGATATGGCCCTTTACACATATACCCATGCATATGTAGTGTAGCTCCTTGCTTGCGAGTACTTTGGATGAGTACTCACGGTTGCTTTTCTCCCTCTTTTCCCCTTTCTATACCTGGTTGTCGCAACCAGATGCTGGAGTCCAGGAGCTAGAGGTCCCGAGGATGATTCTACATGGAGTTCGGCTTCGAGGAGTAGTTAGGAGGTCCCAGGCAGGAGGCCTTGCCTTTTCGATCGTTGCTACTTTTGTGCTAGCCTTCTTAAGGAAAACTTGTTTAACTTATGTCTGTACTCAGATATTGTTGCTTCCGCTGACTCGTCTATGATCGAGCACTTGTATTCGAGCCCTCGAGGCCCCTGGCTTGTATTATGATGCTTGTATGACTTATTTATGTTGTAGAGTTGTGTTGTGATATCTTCCCGTGAGTCCCTGATCTTGATCGTACACATTTGCGTGCATGATTAGTGTACGGTCAAATCGGGGGCGTCACATTCCCTTTGCTGTGCAGCCCAAGTTTCCCGAGAGTGTTCTTTTAGTTATTTTTGTCAGCCTACAAAAAAGTACTTTATTTTGTTTCTTTTTCTCGCCCTACACAAGTGAGTTTTACCTGTAGGAGAGGAAGTCTCGGTGGCTTCACTTTTTCCCAAAAGAAATTTTCATTTTCATTTTTCCTTTTTCTTCTTTTTATTGTTTTACTTTTCATTTACTTTTTATAAGTCTTTAACTTTTCTTTTATTTATTTTATTTTTTTCTTGCTCGTCCCGTTTTATATTTTTCGTTTTGTTTTTCTTCTTGTTTATTTAATTTAATATTTCATTTTTCATTTTGCCCTTGCTTAATAATGTTTGTGTTTTATTCTATTTGATTTTAGCATATTTTCCAACTTTCTAGCAGCCCTATTTTAGCAACGAAATTGCTTAACAATTTTTTTGTTAATCATTTTCAGTTGCACATCCATTAGATGTTTTGTAAGTAAATGTTGGCTACAATAGTTGAACTTTTTTAGCGGGATTGCTAAAATTCAGTCGATTGAGTTTAACCGAAGTCCTAGTACACATATATGGTCGTTAGATCACTGTTTCCGTAAGATTCACGCAACACGGCTTGTCTAGTGTTACCCCGACCTGTTTAGCGCTCGCTTCTTTTTTTTTTTACCTTTTCTCGTGTTCGGTATTGATGCGCGATGTGCTGGTTGTGAGAGGCGTTTTTCATTGTTTTTGTTGGACTTTTCAATTGCCATGTACACACCATATCTACCACGGAGTACTCGTCTCAGGGGAGGGGTATTCGTCCCTCGGGGTTCTTCAGTTGCATTTTTTTCATCTTTTTTCCCCTCTTTTATGCCAGATCTCTATTTGTGGATTTATCTATGTATGCATTTTTTTTATGCTTGTATAATGTAGGAAATGCTTTTTCTTCGATGAGTGGGGATCTTTTAACCATGTAGACATAAATGTTAGTGGGTATGTTGGTTGTTAGCGGGGTTTTAAACCATGACTTTTGTTTTGTATAGGACCGACATTTTCATATATATTTTTCTTGTTTATGCGTAAAAGAATATTAGCTTATATTTTTTCTTGCATCCGGCTGCAAGTGCTTGTCTTCTAACCCGACCGCAACTGGACTTTTTTGTTCTGTCGGAGGGGGCGCCGGAAGAGGGGGCGGGCCAGTTGCAAGCTCGACAACAGCTCCGTAACTGCATGTCCCCCAACATGGTTGCAACTCGACTTTTGTTTTGTTGGAGGGGGCGGGCCAGTTGCAAGCCTGACAATAGCCCCGCAACTGCATGCCCCCAATATGGTTGCAACTCGACTTTTGTTTTGTCGAAGGGGGCGTCGGGAGAGGGGGCGGGCCAGTTGCAAGCCCAACAACAACCCCGCAACTGCAAGTGCCGCACCCAACCGCAATCGCATGTCCGCCAACATGGTTGCAACTCTACTTTTGTTTTGTTGGAGGGGCCACCGGGAGATGGGGCGGACCAGTTGCAAGCCCGACAATAGCCCCGCAACTCCATGTCCCCCAATATGGTTGCAACTCGATTTTTGTTTTGTCGGAGGAGCGTCGGGAGAGGGGGCGGGCCAGTTGCAAGCCCAACAACAACCCCGCAACTGCAAGTGCCGCACCCAACCGCAATTGCATGTCCGCTAACATGGTTGCAACTCTACTTTTGTTTTGTTGGAGGGGCCACCGGGAGATGCGGCGGACCAGTTGCAAGCCCGACAATAGCCCCGCAACTCCATGTCCCCCAACATGGTTGCAACTCGATTTTTGTTTTGTCGGAGGGGGCGCCAGGAGAGGGGGCCAGCCAGTTGCAAGCCCGACAACAGCCCCGCAACTGCAAGCAATGCACCCGCCCGCAACTGCATGTCCCACAACATGGTTGCAACTCGACTTTTGTTTTGTCGGAGGGGGCGCCGAGAGAGGGGGCGGGCCAGTTGCAAACCCGACAGCAGCCCCGCAAGTGCAAGTGCCGCATTCGACCGCAACTACATGTCTTTTAACCCGACCGCAACTGGACTTTTTTGTTCTGTCGGAGGGGACGCCGAGAGAGGGGGCGGGCCAGTTGCAAGCTCGACAACAGCCCCGCAACTGCAAACGCTGCACCCCGACCGCAACTGCATGTCCCCCAACATAGTTGCAACTGGACCTTTGTTTTGTCAGAGGGGGCGGCGGGAGAGGGAGCGGGCCAGTTGCATGTCCGACACTAGGAATGCAACTGCAAGTGTCGCACCCAACCACAACTGCATGTCTTCTAGCCCGACCGCAACTGGAATTTTTTGTTCTGCCGGAGGAGGCACCGGTAGAGGGGGTGGGCTAGTTGCACGTCCGAGAACATCCCCGCAACTGCAAGCGCCGCACCCGACCGCAACTGCATGTCCCCCAACATGGTTGCAACTGGACCTTTGTTTTGTCGGAGGGGGCGGTGGGAGAGGGGGCGGGCCAGTTGCATGTCTGACACTAGGAATGTAACCGCAAGTGCTGCACCGACCGCACCTGCATATCCTATAACCCGACCGCAACTGGAGTTTTTTTTGTTCTGTCGGAGGGGTCGCCTGTAGAGGGGGCGTGCTAGTTGCAAGTCCAACAACAGCCCCACAACTGCAAGTGCCGCACCCGACCGCAACTGCATGTCCCCCAACATGGTTGCAACTGGACCTTTGTTTTGTCGGAGGGGGCGGTGGGAGAGGGGGCAGACCAGTTGCATGTCTGACACTAGGAATGTAACTGCAAGTGCCGCACCGACCGCACCTGCATATCCTATAAACCGACCGCAACTGGAGTTTTTTTTGTTCTGTCTGAGGGGTCGCCTGTAGAGGGGGCGTGCTAGTTGCAAGCCCAACAACAGCCCCACAACTGCAAGTGCCGCACCCGACCGCAACTGCATGTCCCCCAACATGGTTGCAACTGGACCTTTGTTTTGTCGAAGGGGGTGCCGGGAGAGGGGGCGGGGGCGGGCCAGTTGCATGTCCGACACTAGGCATGCGACTGCAAGTGTCGCACCCGACCGCAACTGCAGTTTTTCAACATGACCACAACTTAGTGTTGTTCAGCCAGTTTTTTATGAAAAATTTATTGCACGCCATATCTTAACTGTAACCGCAAAGGATACAAGTACTAGCAACTAGCCGCTCCCTACACCTTCATTATTTTTCAAATGCACATTGAACATTTTAAAAATGCATTTTTATATTTTAAAGTAAATGATGAATATTTTTAAATCTATCTGAACATTTTTTAATTACACAATAATTTTATCAATGCACAATGGATATTTTTGAAATGTACAAACACTTTTTCCTGAAGTATAACGATGAATGCAAAAAAGTGCTTCCTTTTTTTGGTGAACATGTAACTAAAAATGAAATATAAATAAAACAATTAAACAAAAACAGGAAAAATTAAATCAGCAAACACAGGAACTAGAACAAAAAACTAGACAACATGCAAAAAAAGTAAACAAAAATTAGACACAGGAAAATCATACAAAGAACTAGCCTCACACTAGAGACTAGACACAGGAAAGCTAGACAACAAGCCGCGCCCAGAAAATCACATGGCATTAAAAGAATGCTGGTCCAAAAAAACGAACAATAATAAAAGACAAAAACAAGGGCCGGCCCAGCAAAGACCGGACGAGGGAATAAGATGGGCTGGGCTATAAATTGGATGATGTCACCCGACTGAGACTTTGCCAAGTATCAGTCGACTGATGCTTAGACAGACCCTAATTTCTTCCTTGGTACACACACGCTAAACTATAGAGTACAGCCCCTCAAAAAAAGAAGACTATAGAGTACAGACAGCAGCGGTGCGTTGATCTCACGGGCCGCCGATACACGACGCCAACATGCGCATGCTGCCGAACCTCCGGGACCTGGACAGCCCGCGCCCGCCGTCCCGGCCGCCGGACGACGGAGACAGCTCGCCGGAGTGGTCCTCCGGTGGCGGCCGGTCGTCGTCGTGGCCGAGGCCGAGCTCGTCCGCCCCGGGACGTCGGACGGGGAACCTGCAGCTCTGAGAGTACTGGTAGTTCCCGCCGCCGGCCAAGCTCTCATGCTCCCGCCCGAGCCCGCCCGCTGCGCCGGCGGGGACGGCGAGGCGCTCGTAGCGGTCCGGCGGCCTCGGCCTCCGCCTCCTGATGGCCGAGCAGAAGAAGGGGAAGATGCCCTCCATCGCCGGCCCGGAGCAACAGATCCACCGAGCAGCAGCAGCGGAGCTTCTTGTCAAGTTGAGGAGGTGCTTGACTGCTTGGCTGGTTTCATGGCGAGATTTGAGGAACTGGGAGATGGAACGAACTGGCATCCTCATCAGGTTTCTTATAGCAGAAGAGGACAGTAGGGATTTGACTTGCGCGTTTGTTAATCTGATCAGCATGATTGATGGCAGGCGCTCTGTCGATGGTTGCAACGACCGTGCTGCGTATGCATGTGACCGACCACGAGACGGGAACAGGAGTTTCACATGGAGGCGTGGAGTGGCATACCACGATCGATCATCTCAATCTCCTAGACATCTCCGACCCCGACATTCAAACCTCTGGCGAGGACCGCAGAAGCCATTCAACACGATCTGTTTCGGTCCGCGGCATAGTCCAGACGCAATTTATTTCATAAACCGAAGACCGATCCTAAGTCCGTTTCTGACCATCATGACCTATTAAAAACCCCTCACCCGTCCCTCTTGCGCTTTTCTTTTGATGCACGTGCTGCTTACCACGCCTTATTCATGCCGGCCCAAAGCCCACGGAGACGGGCATTCATGTCGGATGTGACTGGAGGGAGGGACGACCACCGCTTCAATGCGGACGCAGGTTCCCCAGGAACCAACTCGGGCCACTACACCGCATTAAAGCGGCTGACCGGCCCTTCGCATGGCCTGACGGCGGCTATATAAGCCGCGATCCGGCGCCGTCCACGTCGCATCCTCCTCCTCCTCCTCACCTCTTCCCGTCCATCTCCCTCCACATCTTCGATGATGGGCAAGTCCCGGGTGTTTGCGTCGACAGGCGGTTTCGGGATTTGGTGGATCGTGGCGACGCCGCCCTCGAACTCCGGGGCCGTCATCCTCATCAGCGTGTGGCTCCTCGACAAAGGCGGAGATCGTCATCTCCTCCGGGGACGAGGAGGACCAGCAGTCGGCGCAACAGTAGTCCGCGCCGACAGTGCCGGGCCAAGTCTACGCCGAGATGGCCAGGTACGACGAACAATGGTCCCTCATCGAGATCAACGCCGCCAATGACGCCTCCTCCAACGACCGCCGCCCTCTCCCCCAGTCCACGTCCTCAGTGGGGCTGCCACACTGCGAGGAGGAAGCGAAGATGATCATCCACGTGCGTCCGGCTACCTGCTGGGAAGCCCTGCCGCAGCGCCGCCATCTTCCGCCGCCCGAAGCCCGACTCCGACGCCAGATCGGGTGCCAATGATGAAGGAGGAGCCGCCAGCCAGCCCGACATGGCCTACGAGGTCACCGTCAAGTATAGTTTTAGAGTTTTATTTTAAGGTTTTTAGTTCACCGGACGAGAATATTGCCCGGTTTTATGTACAATTTATCCTAGTTTTAATGAAATCTACCGTTTTATATCAAAATTCGTTCGATCTGGTCGAATTTCATCCGGTTGGTTCGAGCTGTTGTTAAAATGTATGCAACTACGGTTGAATGGTGGTCTTACGTATCCATCTCCACGGACTGGTTCTCTGTCTGTGATCAGTCGGTGGATGGATGCGAGAGAAATTTTGCAGGTTGCGATTGGATATGCCCTTATGGCGATTCCACGGCTGCTTAACCGAAATCAGTTGCGGATTCACAGGTGAATCGTGCACGTACGCGCCTACGTCATTGCATGCGAAAATTCTTTTCTTCTCATCCACCGCCAGCCGGTGATCACTCCCACACTTTTTTGTGTGTGATTTTTTTAGGGATATTTTTTTTTCTGATGAATGATGGCTGAAATGGAGGCCCGTTGCCGCTTCGTGCATCTCGGTGGACCGGGCCGAGCGGAGAAAACGTACTAATCTCGTTGAGCGGGCCGGAGATAAGCTACCTCCCAAAAATCCCACCGGAGAGAGAACGCCGACCGGCCCTCCGCCGCCTTCCCCGTGCAGGCAGGCGAGTCCTCCCCCTCCTCCGTCCCCGGTTTCTCACCGTTGAGCTATCTCGGAGGGGAGGGCTAGCTCTGGGTGCGTGGATGGCGGGGGAGGAGGCAGGTGGAGGCCAGGCGCGCGTCCCCGGAAGCGTTGCACGTACTGGCTTCCCCGCGCCGGCGACGCTCGAGCAAGGAAGCGGGAGTGGGCGCCGGCGGCCACTCGGGTAAGACGGAAACTGTTACCACTGACATTTTTTCCAGTCCCATACTTCAGTATAGAAGTACTAATAATAAACAAAAATAAATAGGTGAAATAATACTTCAGTATAGACGGGAGTAATAGATAAGATTTAACCACTTGAAAGCCTACTCCATGAATTCAACCTTTTGTTTGCTTCTCGATTGGTTCTGCTCGGTTGTCACCACCAGGGCAGTTGATTGAACAGATAATGAAATGGAGATTTTTGTATACATCGGCTGGATATGTTTTATTTGACAGCTGATTTTGATTTACTACGGAATTTACATGTAATTGGCTTGTCTATCTGTAAATATATAAATCATACTACATAAACTAAGCCCAGAGCAGTGGGTGTTCAATATGAGATTTTCCAATGAAACCATGCTGCATCAGCACATCAATCATTTATTCCTTTGACCAACTCAACAAAAAAATTGTCTAAAAAGAATGTACTTGTAACACCCCACATGTAACTTTTCATATTTGTAACTCCGACTTTTGCCATTTTCGGCTATGCGTTATGATATTTTCTCCGTGGTCGGGTTTTGTCTTTCGTTTTGCATTTTGTCATGTCATGCTTTTTCATATCATGTCATCATGTGCATTGCATTTGCATACGCGTTCGTCTCATGCATCCGAGCATTTTTCCCGTTGTCCGTTTTGCAATCCGGCGCTCCTATCTCCTCCGGTGCACCCCTCTTGTTTTCTTTCGTTAGCGGGTGTCAAACTTTCTCGGAATGGACCGAGGCTTGTCAAGTGGCCTTATTATACCACCCGGAGACCACCGGTCAAGTTTCGTTTCATTTGGAAGTCGTTTGGTACTCCAACGGTTAACCGGGCATCCGCAAAGTCCATTTGAGTGTGCAGCAAAAAACCCCCTAAAAACCAGGCCAAAACCCACCAAACTCTCTTCCATGCTCTAGGTCGTTCGATCACGATCGTGTGGGCGAAAACCACACCTCATTTGGAGCCTCCTAGCTCCCTCTAGCTATAAAGGAGCATCCCCTCCCGAAAACAAAACGCAGACAAACCCTAACCCGCTTCCCCGCCGCCACCGGACGTGTCCGGCGTCCGCCGGACATCTCCGCCGCCGCGTCCAGCGAATCGGGCGCCGCCACGTGGCACCCGGCCACCTCCCTTCGCCGCCGGCCCGTTCGGCCCACGGGAGGCCCGCCCGAGCCCGCACCGCGCCGCCGCCGCCCCGTCCGCCGGCCGCCCGCCTCGCCGCCTGCTCGCCGCCGTCGCCTCGCCGGCGTGGCCGCCCGCCGCCGCCGTCGCGGTTCCAACCGCCGCCGCCGCGCGCCACCACCCGCGCCGGCGCCACCTCCCCCTCCGGCCTCCTCCTCCGGCGCCGGTCCCGCCGTCCTCCGCCTCCCCAACGCCGGCTGACTCCTTCCCCTTCTTCTGCCGACGCCGGCGAGCCCGACCTCGGCTGCCCCGGCCAGATCCGATCGAAGTTACTGTATGCGTTGACTTTCTCCCGTGCCCGATTTTTCTCCAAGTCCTTAATTTCCTACAGCAAGTACCTATGTTCATCAGTGCATAACTCCTTGCATGTAGCTTCGTTTCATGCGTGTAATATGTCAAATTGTTCGTCTCGTGATTCTCTACATTTTGTTCAATTGCACCATGTTCATTAGAGGTAACCTTGATGCCCAAATCTCTGTTGCAAGAGGGCTAGTTGCTGTTATCCTCTGGTTCTTATCAGAACTTGGAGATTTATCTTTTTTGTATCATTTAATCTGTGCATCTTATGGGCATGAGCTCTACATGTGTTTTGTTGTATGCCATGCCATCTTTCCAAGGGTATATGCCATGTATTTTTGTGATCTTTGTGGTGACTAGCACAAGCATGCAAAGTAGGCTCCGTAATGTTCCCGATTTCAGGGACTTAGTGATTTCTCTAAGTCCTTGTCTGCTGTTATTTTGTTGCCATGTAAACTTGATGCTACAGAGAGATACATGCATATTTTGGTGATGTTCAGTAAGGATGTTTTGTAAATATAGTTGTAATTGATCCATTACTGCCCTTGTTTGAAATTATGGAGTACCATAGCATGACTCAATATTGCTCTACTTTTGCTATAAAATATTTCTGGCAGATTCTCAACATGATATGCAATTTTGCCAAGCTCATTGTAGTTAATTCATACATGCTATGCTTTTGTTCTTGCCATGGTTAGCTTCATAAACATGCCATATTGCTGTAGGTATGCTAGTTTTGTCATGCATTGCCTTGTGGTGAGTGCATCAAGCTCACCAACATGTCCTCATATTATCGTTTCTGCCATGCTCTGTTTTCTGCTAAGTCTGAAACCTGTTAACGAAACTTGCTATGTTTACATGCTTGCCATCATATCTTCTGGTTCTTTTTGGCTTATGGTCAGTAAGGGACTTTTGTCATATGCATTTAGTAGAACACTGCCATGCCTTGTTTTGTTAAGTTCCTGTAGCATGTTGATTTCGTGCTCTGAACATTGCTACCTGATGCTGTTGTCTGCCATGTCCAGTTTTTCACTAAGTCTGTGATCCTGTTATCTTTTGCACTTTTTCCATGCTTGTTTGAGCTTGATATGTTGTGATCTAGCCGTAGCTCAGTGTTCATCTTTTGTCAAGCATCTCCTGTAGATTACTGCCATATGCTTTGTTGCTATGTTGGGGTGCTGTAGCATTGTTACTTATTGCATTTTAAGTGCTATCATGCTGTTTATCGCAGATTAGTGTCATTCTTGTTTTGCTTGCCATTTGCAAACCGTGCATCCGTTTCCGGTGATCTTTATATCGATTTCGACCGAAATAATCTCATCTTTCCAGTGGCATGCTTGGCTTTCCAAGTTACAGCCTTGTTCATCATTTTCCTTCCGGAGCACGCATATGCATCGCATATCATATCTCGCATATCATACATGTTTTGCATCATGTTGCTTGTGCATTTCTCGTGATTGATTGTGGTTCCGTTTGTTTGTGTTCTTGTCTTGGGTAGAGCCGGGAGACGAGTTCGTGAACGAGGAACCTGTCGAGTACGCTTACGAGGATCAAGCTTTCGACAACTCTGAGAACCTTGCAGGCAAGATGACCACCCCTCGAAATCACTTCTATCTTTGCTTTGCTAGTTGTTCGCTCTATTGCCATGCTGCGCTGCTATATCATGCCTCCTATTTTGCCATGTCAGCCTCTAACCATCCTTTCCTAGCAAACCGTTGTTTGGCTAAGTTACCGCTTTTGCTCAGCCCCTCTTATAGCGTTGCTAGTTGCAGGTGAAGTTGAAGTTTGTTCCATGTCGGAACATGGACATGTTGGGATATCACAATATCTCTTATTTAATTAATGCATCTATATATACTTGGTAAAGGGTGGAAGGCTCGGCCTTATGCCTGGTGTTTTGTTCCACTCTTGCCGCCCTAGTTTCTGTTATACCGGTATTATGTTCCTTGAGTTTGCGTTCCTTACACGGTCGGGTGATTTATGGGACCCCCTTGACAGTTTGCCTTGAATAAAACTCCTCCAGCAAGGCCCAACCTTGGTTTTATCATTTGCCACCTAAGCCTTTTCCCCCGGGTTTTCGCGAGCCCGAGGGTCATCTTATTTTAACCCCCCCGGGCCAGTGCTCCTTCGAGTGTTGATCCGAACTGAGTAGACTGCGGGGCCCCCTCCTGGAAACTCGAGGTCTGGTTTTACTCGTAGGATGTCTCATCCGGTGTGCCCTGAGAACGAGATATGTGCAGCTCCTATCGGGATTTGTCGGCGCATCGGGCGGCTTTGCTGGTCTTGTTTTACCATTGTCGAAATGTCTTGTAAACCGGGATTCCGAGACTGATCGGGTTTTTCCGGGAGAAGGTTTATCCTTCGTTGACCGTGAGAGCTTATGATGGGCTAAGTTGGGACACCCCTGCAGGGTATTTATCTTTCGAAAGCCGTGCCCGTGGTTATGAGGCAGATGGGAATTTGTTAATGTCCGGTTATAGAGAACTTGTCACTTGACCCAGTTAAAATACATCAACTGCGTGTGTAGCCGTGATGGTCTCTTCTCGGCGGAGTCCGGGAAGTGAACACGGTCTGAGTTATGTATGACGTAAGTAGGAGTTCAGGATCACTTCTTGGTCATTGCTAGTTGACGACCGTTCCGTTGCTTATCTTCTCGCTCTCTTTTGCGTATGTTAGCCACCATATATGCTTATTGCCGCTGCAGCTCCACCTTATTACACCTTCCTTTCCTATAAGCTTAAATAGTCTTGATCTCGCGGGTGTGAGATTGCTGAGTCCCCGTGACTCACAGATTCTACCAAAACAGTTGCAGGTGCCGACGATGCCAGTGCAGATGATGGGGTCGATCTCAAGTGGGAGTTCGATGAGGAACGTGGTCGTTACTATGTGTCTTTTCCTGATGATCAGTAGTGGAGCCCAGTTGGGACGATCGGGGATCTAGCATTTGGGGTTATCTTATTTTCATCTGGATTTTGGCCGTAGTCGGTCTATATGTATGTATTTTGGATGATGCATGGATTATATTTATGTATTGTGTGAAGTGGCGATTATAAGCCAACTCTTTATCCCATTCTTGTTCATTACATGGGATTGTGTGAAGATGACCCTTCTTGCGACTAAACCACTATGCGATTATGCCTCTAAGTCGTGCCTCGACACGTGGGAGATATAGCCGCATCGTGGGCGTTACAGTACTCCCTCCGCTCCATATTAATTGTCGCATCTTTAGTACATTGTAATTGGATCGGAGGCTGCAGTTGTACTAAAGCTGCGACAATTAATATGGATCAGAGAGAGTACTAAACTACTACTCCCTCCGTCACAAAATAAGTGTCTCAAGTTTAATACAACTTTTTTTAAACTTGAGACCAAAGTTGTATTAAACTTGACACACTTATTTTGGGACGGAGGGAGTATTTCCCTAGACTGCCTGTCTGAACAGGCACTAAGACTGGCATGTAGGCTGTAGCAGTGCTTTTCGCCACCATGGTTAGCACTAGTTACCACACCATGGACTAATATCTGTTTGCCAGTGTTGACATGAATATGTGACAGTGTGTGATCTCTAACTAGCTTCAGCTTGGCAATCTCTAGAGCAGTGTCTAGTTTTAGTTTTGTACTGGTATAGTATCGAGTGTCCATATTGAACTTAGCTACTTGAGCTCTGCATATTGAGAAGAACAAGGATCAAACTATAACAGACCTTGCAACTCTGTAGTTCCATTTTTTTGTCCCCATTTCTCTCATGATTGGAGATTTCACGGCCTATTTCTCATTCTAGAGGGATTCTATTTCTCAAATTTAACCCTTGAATCATTCATCCAGCAACTTCAACATCTTCGCACCAGAGACTGCTTAGCGTACGGAGCAAGCTTGCAGTGTGTTGCTGGGACCGGCCTATAAAACGAGAGAATGACCAGCGTCATTCTGAGTGCGAGAAATCTTCACATTCATTTCGCCAGATATTAGCTGCCTAATTGCATCATCTGGATACGAGAGAGCGATTCTGGCCTGGACATTTGATAAGGCTGATATATATCCCATTGTCCACCACCAAGGGAGAGGGTTTGATGGATTACTTTCTCAGTCCAGATCAAGTGGAGACCCCCACCCCCCAAAAAAGGGCCGCAAAATTAATGATAGAAGTGGCGGAAAACCTAGCAGGAGAACTGTATATCAGCTATGCATCTTTGTGCCACTAAAAGAAGTCCTAAACATGCACTAAATGATTTGAAAGCTTTCTTCCTGCATTCATAAATCCCCTAGTCTAGTAGGCCTAACTTGTGGTCAACTAGCGAGACTACTCGTTCGGGAGGTGTCGCGAATCGACTTGTCGACTTGAAAACCTTGTTCCATATCCAAAAAATAAAAGTTCCAGACATTGTTAAAGATTGTATGAAAAGTTCTGTTAGAGATTCTTGTATGAAAAGTTTGTAAATCCCCTTGTCTGGTAGTGGTTGATTAGTTAAAGTTTGCGAGTCCCCTTGTCTAATAGTGTTGATTAGTTGAATATAGCCGGCTGGAAGACATCTCAGCTTGACTTGTCACTTTAAAACCTTGTTTGTGATATCATCAAAGATTTTCGTGTGAAACTTATAGTTATTTTAGATGATGCTTTTTTTTTTGGTTGGGCACAATATCAAGATGATGCAACTACAGAAGAGGTCACCTCTGAGCCTTATTTTTCAAGCGGGCACTTGTTTTTTCCCAGTTTGTTCAGCCTGTCCTCTCAGGATTCCTTAAACAAGTCTGAATGAAAAATTCGAGTTGATTTTTTACCAGCAGCGAAGGAGAAGGTGAAGCTGCCTAGAAGTTCAGCTGACTGGTTCGTGATAGTATGCAACTCACTTCAGGCAACTTCCTAGAAGGTTCGATTGTCATTTTCTAAATAGAAAAATAGAATTATTGCAAGGAAGGCAACCTCCTGGTAGGATTGATTGACACTTGGAGCACAATGCAGTTTTCGCCAATCCACATTCTCTGCATTTTCTTGGGATACTGGTAGTCAGGCGCACCAATAGAATAAGTCCAAGCGAGGGCGACATGCATGGACCAGTTCTGGCACAACTGTTGGACATCGTCACAAGGATAGTCAAGTTTAGGCATCGTTCACATGATAGATCAATACTCCAAGTTCATGAATTCCACTTCTATATATATTGCTGCTTTGCAATGACCAGCCTCTGCCCATACCACTTGACATCTTCTCCCGTATCCTGAAGCCTCACACACAGTGCATAGGACTATTCGGATTGCTTGATTGTGGGAAAGAAGATCCCACTACCAATGGAGAGGGTGATGGTGAGCGCTGTGACAGGAGTGATTTCACCACTCCTGCGCAAGCTCACGGCCTTGCTGGAGAAGAAGTACAAGCTGTCCAAAGATGTGAAGAAGGAGATCACCTCTTTGAAAGATGAGATGAGCTCTATGAGTGCTCTGCTCGTGACGCTGTCTAGGACCGAGGAGCTCGATGAGCAACAGAAGGACTGGCGTGACAAGGTCCGTGAGCTGTCTTATGGTATGGAAGACTGCATCGACATATTCATGAATGATCTTGATAGTGCTGATGCCAAGGCTGGGCTTTTGGGTGGACTAAAGAAGCTCAAGGCTCACTACAAGATTGCTAACAGGATCGAAGAACTGAAGGCAAAGGTCTTGGAAGCAAGCGATCGTCACAATAGATATAAGCTTGATGAGCATATTGGTTCTTCTCGGGGCCCTGAAGCTATTGACCCTCGTGTACAGGCACTCTACACCGAGGCCAGTAGCCTTGTAGGCATAGATCGCCCAAAGGACAAGCTTATCGAGTTGCTGATGATGGAGGAGAATGCACCACGACTTCATGTGGTATCAGTTGTTGGATTTGGAGGCATGGGCAAGACAACTCTTGCCAAACAAGTTCATGATAAAATCAAAAGCCAATTTGATTGTACAGCCTTTGTATCGGTGTCTCAAAATCCCAATCTTGTCAAGGTATTGTCAGATATACTCTCTGGAGTTTGGGGGCAGGTGCCTTCTTTCCTGAATGAAGAGCGCCAACTGATCGACAAACTTAGGGAAGTTCTCCAAAACAAAAGGTATGCTCCTATGACTAGATCAGCTATAACAAATGATTACTATGTATGAATAGCCACATCGTAATTGGGTAATCTCCATAGAATTGACTAGTGAAGTACCATCACTTCTTTATCTGTGCTGGTTCGCAATTACATTTGCATGGCCCCATAATTGCTAAATTATTTGAGCATTTTCTGTTGACACTTCAGACATGCCGTTACTTCTCTGACTTATCGAACTACTTGGGCTTGGTCATTTTTGCCTTTCTGTAAAACAAAGTCCACTTAAATCCATGGCATGCTTAGATCCTGAAACCAATAGTTTGTGTCTTTGTGAATGTTGTAGATCAAGGATATGTATATCCATATAACGTATCCAACTAGACTAAATGTGGGAAGTTACCACCAGAGAGCACCACCATATAGTATGCAATGAGATAGGATTTGTTAGTACACAAAGCAAATTTTAGTTTGGTCTGAGACTTTGAGCACAGAAGGCACTACTTAGGAGTGGAGGCCTAAACTTCACTGTCATTTATGTTTCCAAATTGGAGAAATATAAATTTAAGTCTCAAACTTGTATACAAAGTAACTTCTGATCAGAATTACTCAAGTGGAATTTACAAGTAATCAAAATTCAAACTAAGCTGCAATTAGAAATATTTATTAGAAATTTTGTGAGTCTTTTATCTGTGTATTTCTCAATTGAGACCCAAAGTGTCAGACCCTTCCCTGGACCTGCTCTAGAGGGAACTACCTGCATCGGGCCGCATTTTTTTATTTGTATATTTCTCAATCATGCATGCTGGAAAAATTCTAGTGGTCTTTTTTTTTCTTAACCATGCAGGAGAACTGCACGTATAAAATTCCAGTGGTCTATCCGGGCTCTGCACAGGGTTCTTACATATATGTGAAGTTAATGATGATACTTTCACTCACATTTGTTTTTTAACAATCTGTAATTACACAAATTTAACTAGCATATGTAAGAGCGATAATACCGTGGTATCCTGCTGTGGTTCTATACTATTAGTGTGACAAATCGTATTTCATATTGTTTGACAGGTACCTCATCGTCATTGATGATATATGGACAATGGAAGCCTGGAACATTATCAAATGTTCTTTGATGGAGAATAATAATGGCAGTAGAGTTATAACAACTACACGTATTGAAGATGTAGCTCAGGCATGTTCTTGTTCACATGGCCATGTTTACAAGATCAAACCTCTTAATGATCTTGACTCAAGGAGATTATTCCATAGAAGGATTTTCCCCTCTGAAGATGCTTGTCCTGAGAAACTAATGAATGTTTCTGATGAAATTCTAAAGAAATGTCAAGGGGTTCCACTAGCCATACTGAGTGTAGCCAGCCTTTTGGCTAATCATAAGGAGGTAAATTCAAAGGAATTCTGGGAAAGGATACAAAATTATTTAAGCTTACAATTGGAAGGAAACCCTGCTTTAGAATGGATGCGACATGTCCTTAATCTTGGATACAACTATTTATCTCTGGATCTTAAGACCTGCATGCTATATCTCGGTATATTTCCTGAAGATTCTGAAATAAGAAAGGATGATTTGGTTAAGAGGTGGATCGCCGAGGGTTTTGTGGGTCTAGAGGAGATTGCAGAAAATTATTTTAGCGAGCTCATCAATAAAAACATGATCCAAATAGCCGAGTTTGATGACTGTGGGAATGTGTTGTCTTGTCGAGTGCATGATCTAATGCTTGACTTTATCATACTGAAGTCCACAGAAGAAAACTTTTTCACCGTAACTAAGGAATCTCCTGTAATTACCATGAAAGGCTCCATGGAAGTTCGCCGACTGTCCCTCCAACTCAGAAATACAGAATGCAATCATGTGCTAGGGAACATTGCTCTGGCCCAAGTTAGGTCATTTAACTTTTGGGGACCTGGTCAATGTATGCCTTCTCTCTCGAGGTTTCAACTTGTGCGAGTTCTGCATCTTGATGTGTATGATTCCAAGGAAGAGCAGTATGATCTGCCTTCGATACGCAGTTTGTTCCTACTGACATATTTGAGGATCAGAGGTTTGAAGTGTGATGAACTGCTAAAACAATTGCAAACACTGAAACATTTGAAGTCATTGGAGATAGTCGGTGGAGGAAATCGTGGAGAGCTAGATGTTCGCTACTTACCCTCAATGTTGTGGCATCTCATTGTTCCTAAAAATTTGACTTTGTTCGGTGAGATTGGCAGGATGGAAGCCCTCCGTACTCTGTATCAACCCTTCATTATACATGTGGAGATCTTGAAGGGACTCGGTAATCTGAAGAACTTAAGGGAGTTGAAGCTATATCTCTTTGTATTCAGTGATTTTGAAGATGCCCTACTCCCTTCGCTCTGTAGGCTCGACAGCCTTCGATCCCTAACCACCGATGGGTACACCTTAGGATATGATTGTTTGACTTATTGGAACCCACCTCCGCGCCATCTTCATAGACTGCATGTACTGAACTGCCCCTTCTCCGTGGTCCCCGATTGGATTTTGCAACTCGAAAATCTCAAAAGCTTGGAGATGCAACTTGTATCACTGCCAAGGGTTTGTGTCGAGGTTCTTGCCAGTCTGACCTCGCTGGTGCACCTTATACTGCGTGTCAAGGGCAGTGTAAGGGATCATGCTACCGAAGATGTCGTCGTTGTTGTCCGTGGTGCATTGTTCCCAAACCTCAAGAATCTTGTCTTCGCATATGAAGTGCCTTGCCTCACGTTCGAGGCAGGGGCTATGCCAAGGCTTCAGAACCTCACTATAGAGTGTTGTGCACAAGCAGTGCGTCAAGCCGATGCTGTACTCGATGGCATCGAGCACCTGGGGAGCCTCAGGGCGTGCAAGGTGCATATTTACAAGTGTGCCAACCTCTTCAGGGAGAGTTTTGATAGGTTTGCTACTGTGGCACAAGGAGGGGAACACGTATTTCAGGAGGAGGCTCCACACATGCAGGTGCAGAGTCTTCGGGCTGCTATCAGCGAGGCGATCAACAAGCACCCAGGAAATCCCAGTGTCAGCATTGTAACTTTTTGATAGTGCAATCAAGCGAAGGAGATGGGAGGAAGCGCCCAAGTCAAAATGGTAGGCAGAAAATCTCCATACTTTTGCGCCGCTTCGTTTTTCTTTCTGTTGTGTGAAACCAAAACATGGAGTATTACTTAAGCAAATGTAGCACCTGAAATATTACATACTTGGGCTTTGACAGAACTCCACCAGGAAGCATGTCACATATTTCCAGTACATGGTTTTGTTGAGTACGTAATCCTCTCCACTCACTAATTCATGTTGGCATAACTGTGGAATACTATGCAGGTGTTGTTCTTGTGTATCAACCGGTTGCGATGTGAGCAGATGGAAGCTGGGACCAAGTGTTTGGAGTGTTGGGCTGCAGTACAAGGAGCAAAAGGAAGCTGATTTGGTGTTACGAGGGAGTTTATGTCCCAATCTGAATGATGATTGTGTAATAATCTTTCTCGTGCTAAGTTGATATGGTGTGGTCTATCATGTGTTGAGCTTGTAATTCTTTATAGCTATGACACTAATAAACATTGGGTTGTGTGCCTTGTACTGCAGCCCAAGAGGATTTTTTCATTCTTATCAATACATGGTTCACCTTTTCTATCAACTTGATGGCACCAGTGCTTTGTCTAACACCCAGAACTCCGGCTGGAGGCTTTAGTTAGTATGGGATAAGTTGTTGAGGAAGCAGAACATCTGTTATATCCCTCTCTCATGCCCAAACTGCCGTCAATAAAAGGAACAACATTGGTAATTCTTCTCCGCTCAAATGGTGGGGGGTGGCACGGGCCGCGGCGCGATGCCAGGAGGCCCTCCATTGTGCATCTCCAGCGGCTCCGGCCCGTCAGGGCTCGCAATATCCATCCACTGCGCACACTGATCGATCGATGGAGGGAGGCCGCTCGTGGGAGGGAAAGGGGGTGGAGTGTGCCGGGATCCTGTGAGGGGAGCGAGCAGGTTTCATTGCACAGTTTTGTCCCGAGGTTTTCTCCATCGGGTTGTGGATGATAGAAAAAATTGGTGGGGTGAGGAGGTGGGACGAGGGCCAACATAATCTAAGTACTAAACGACGTAGCAGCTCCTTTAATAGTAGAGTTGAAAGAAATTATGTTTGTAATCGGATGCCCATAAAAAACATTCATATTTCTTTTGCATAACAATACTACAATAGACAGCGGTGCATGAACAAACGAAGTACTGATATTTCAACAATAACTAAACGTAAATAAATTATTTTAATTTGTCCTTCAAGGGATGCTGAATGGTGTGTATGATTGAACAATCTATCTCACAGAACCTTTAGGTTTCTACGTGTTAGACAAACTAGGGTTTGGAACAATGCTCGATACCCTAAGCGGGTACGGCTGTCATGTATATATAGGAGAGAACGTACATGTACATGTATTGTGTTACAACACGTATATCTACAATATACCTAGTCTAACACCCTCGCTCAATCTTAACTATGTCCTGAAACACTCAGGAGGTTAAGATTGTGTCGGCATCCTTCAAAAGAAGGTAAGGGCAAAGGTTTAGTGAAAATGTCAGCAAGCTGATCCTTAGAAGAAACAAACTTGATCTGAAGTAGCTTCTGTGCAACACGTTCTCTCACAAAATGATAGTCAACTTCGATGTGTTTCGTTCGGGCATGAAATACCGGATTGGATGAAAGATATGTAGCATCGATGTTATCACACCAAAGAACAGGCGACTGGGCTTGAGAGACCTTCAACTCTTGAAGCAATGACGGCACCCATATGATCTCAGCTGTGGCATTAGCAACTGCTTTGTACTCAGCTTCAGTGCTACTCCGAGACACGGTAGCTTGCTTGCGAGCTTGCCAGGCGATCAAGTTAGGACCAAGAAACACAGCATGTCCCCCCGTGGATCGCCTATCATCGGGACTACCAGCCCAATCAGCATCAGAGAAGGCTGAGATCAAACCAGAAGCCGCAGGCTGCAGATGTAGACCATATGAAACAGTGTGTCGAACATAGCGCATAATGCGCTTAACCGCTGTCCAATGAGGACCACGCGGTGCATGAAGGTACTGACACACACGGTTAACTGCAAATGATATATCCGGTCGAGTGACGAGCAAGTATTGCAGTCCACCAACGATGCTGCGGTACTCAGTGGCATCCTCAGAGGAGAGCAAGTCCCCATCAAAAGCTGACAATTTGTCTGTGGAGGACATAGGAGTCGTAGCAGTTTTACACTGCATCATACCCGCACGTCGTAACAGATCCCGAGAGTACTTCTGCTGAGTGAGAGTCAAGCCACTGTCAGAATGAAGAACCTCCAGGCCCAAAAAATAGTGCAGTCTCCCAAGATCCTTAACAGCAAAAATAGCCCCTAGAGAAGCCACAAGCCGATCTGCAGCAGTGACGGACGAACTGACAAGTATGATGTCATCAACATAGACCAGAATGTACATAGTCACCTCAGGTCGCTGAAGAATGAACAGAGACGTGTCTGCTGTAGACGGTATAAACCCATGTGCACGAAGAGCAGCGCCAAGACGTGCATGCCACGCACGAGGAGCCTGCTTCAAACCATAGAGAGCCTTGTCGAGGCGACACAGATGATCTGGCTGAGTAGGGTCAACAAAACCTGGTGGCTGGCGCATATATACCTCTTCTTCCAGAACTCCATGAAGAAAGGCATTCTGGACATGGAGCTGACGAAGCGACCATCCTCGAGTAACAGCCAGCGAAAGAAGAACACGAATAGTCGTGGGTTTGATAACAGGACTAAACGTATCTTCATAATCAAGGCCATACCTTTGTTTAAACCCCTTGGCAACCAATCTTGCCTTGTACCTCTCAATGGATCTGTCGGCATGTTTCTTCACCTTGAACACCCATTTAGAGTCAATAATATTGACACCAGAGGGAGGTGGAACCAGGCGCCAGGTATTATTCTTTCGAAGAGCATGGATCTCCTGTTCCATAGCAACGCGCCAGTGTGGAATGCCAAGCGCTGCCTGAAAATGGCGCGGTTCCGCCGTAGGATCAGCCTCAGCACGAGCAACACAGGCCGCAAGCCATGCGACGGTACCATCCGTGCGCTGGAGAGGCTTGAAGATGCCACTCTTGCTGCGCGTATGAGGGCAAAGTGTGACAGGCGGCGGAGGTGTCGGAGAAGCCGCCGCAGCAGAAGAGCCAATGTCGAGGAGTGGCGCGGAAGACACACCAGCGGGCGAGTCCATGGACTCTGCCGAGGGGGAGTCCACGGGCGCTGCTGGGCCTGGGGTGGCCGGCGAAGACAGGCCGGGCGAGGGCGGCAGCACTGCAGTAGCAGCCGGACTAGGCGAGGCTGCAGCCTCACCCGATGCATGTGCATGGTGCATGCACGTAGCCTCACCCGATGCACGTGCATGGGACACGCATGTACGAGCAGCCGGCTCACCCGATGCATGTGCGTGGGGCATGCACGTACGGGCAGCCGGGCTAGGTGAGGCGGCCGCTCCACCCGATCCAGGTGCATGGGGCACGCACGTGCTGTCGACGTCGAGCTCCCCGTCGGGCGACCCAACCGGCGTAACGGCTGCAGTTGGTGCAGCGGCAACCACGTCATCGTGAAGAAGCTCAAGTCGAGCGCCCCGTCCAGTTCCTGCACCGTGGTTAGGCAACAACAGAGGAGAATATGCAGCATCTACAAATTGATCAGGCAAAACTGGAAAGGAGTGCAGCTCGGTAGCGGTAGTATCAGTGGATGGTGAGAGCATGGAAAAGGGGAAAACAGCCTCATCGAACACAACATCACGGGAAATGTAAACACGATTTGTCGGAATGTGAAGACACTTGTAACCTTTGTGAAGAGGACTGTACCCGAGAAACACACACTTCTTAGAGCGAAACTCGAGTTTGTGCTTATTGTACGGACGGAGATGCGGCCAATACGCACAACCGAACACTCTGAGGAAGGAGTAATCTGGAGTTTCATGAAACAACACTTCTAGAGAAGACTTCATGTGAAGAAGTCGTGTGGGAATCCTGTTTATCAAGAAACAAGCAGTAACAAAAGCATCGCTCCAGAACCGAAACGGGACAGAGGCATGTGCTAGAAGTGTTAGACCAGTTTCAACTATGTGACGGTGCTTGCGCTCAGCTGCACCGTTCTGCTGATGTGTATGAGGACAAGACACATGGTGTGAGATGCCAAGCTTCTGAAAGAAGGTGTTAAGATTACGATATTCACCCCCCCAATCAGACTGAACATGAATAACTTTGTGTTTAAGCAACCGCTCAACATGTGCTTGAAATTGCATAAAGACATGAAATACATCAGATTCGCGCTTAATAAGATAAATCCAAGTAAAGTGACTGAAAGCATCGATGAAACTGACATAATAGTTGTGACCACTGACAGAAGTTTGGGCATAGCCCCATACATCCGAAAACACAAGTTCGAGAGGAGCCTTGACAACACGACTTGATACAGAAAAAGGCAACTGATGACTCTTGCCACATCACACACTAGAAACTCCTTATTACTTGACTCAACAGGAAGATGATGACGATGAAGGACATGGCGCACAACGGGAGTGGCTGGATGACCAAGACGAGAATGCCACTGTGAAGACGACACCCGAACCCCACCGAAGACTTGAGATACTCGTGGAGACACTCGTGGCACATCAAGCGCATATAAGCCGTCGCGAGCTCGACCACTAAGTAGAACGTCCCTCGTGTCCCGGTCCTTATCAAAAAAATAGAAAGGGTGAAACTCAACAAACACATTGTTGTCAAGAGTTAATTTAGTGTTGGAAATATGCCCTAGAGGCAATAATAAATTGGTTATTATTATATTTCCTTGTTCGTGACAATCGTTTATTATCCATGCTAGAATTGTATTGATAGGAAACTCAGATACATGTGTGGATACATAGACAACACCATGTCCCTAGTAAGCCTCTAGTTGACTAGCTCGTTGATCAATAGATGGTTACGGTTTCCTGACCATGGACATTGGATGTCATTGATAACGGGATCACATCATTAGGAGAATGATGTGATGGACAAGACCCAATCCTAAGCCTAGCACAAGATCGTGTAGTTCGTTTGCTCAGAGCTTTTCTAATGTCAAGTATCATTTCCTTAGACCATGAGATTGTGCAACTCCCGGATACCGTAGGAATGCTTTGGGTGTACCAAACGTCACAACGTAACTGGGTGGCTATAAAGGTGCACTACGGGTATCTCCGAAAGTGTCTGTTGGGTTGGCACGAATCGAGACTGGGATTTGTCACTCCGTGTAAACGGAGAGGTATCTCTGGGCCCACTCGGTAGGACATCATCATAATGTGCACAATGTGACCAAGGAGTTGATCACGGGATGATGTGTTGCGGAACGAGTAAAGAGACTTGCCGGTAACGAGATTGAACAAGGTATCGGGATACCGACGATCGAATCTCGGGCAAGTAACATACCGATAGACAAAGGGAATTGTATACGGGATTGATTGAATCCCCGACATCGTGGTTCATCCGATGAGATCATCGTGGAACATGTGGGAGCCAACATGGGTATCCAGATCCCGCTGTTGGTTATTGACCGGAGAACGTCTCGGTCATGTCTGCATGGTTCCCGAACCCGTAGGGTCTACACACTTAAGGTTCGATGACACTAGGGTTATAGGGAATAGATATACGTGGTTACCGAATGTTGTTCGGAGTCCCGGACGTCATGAGGAGTTCCGGAATGGTCCGGAGGTAAAGATTTATATATGGGAAGTCCTGTTTTGGTCACCGGAAAAGTTTCGGGTGCTATTGGTAACGTACCGGGACCACCGGGAGGGTCCCGGGGGTCCACCAGGTGGGGCCCCCGGCCCCAGAGGGCTGCGTGGGCCAAGTGTGGGAAGGGACCAGCCCCTAGGTGGGCTGGTGCGCCTCCCACAAGGGGCCCAGGGCGCAGGAAGGGGGGGGGAAGGGGGAAACCCCAGGCTCAGATGGGCCTAAGGCCCATCTAGTGGGGCGCCCCCCTCTCTCCCCCCCTTGGCCGCCCCCCAAGTCCCATCTAGGGCTGGCCGCACCCCTTGGGGGGGGAACCCTAGATGGGGGCGCAGCCCCTCCCCCTCCCCTATATATACTTGAGGTTTTGGGGCTGCCATACACACGAGAACATCTCTCTTTTGGCGTAGCCCTACCCCTCTCCTTCCTCCTCTCCCGCGGTGCTTGGCGAAGCCCTGCAGGATTGCCACGCTCCTCCATCACCACCACGCCGTCGTGCTGCTGCTGGACGGAGTCTTCCCCAACCACTCCCTCTCTCCTTGCTGGATCAAGGCGTGGGAGACGTCACCGGGCTGCATGTGTGTTGAACGCGGAGGCGCCGTGGTTCGGCGCTTAGATCGGAATCAACCGCGATCTGAATCGCTACGAGTACGACTCCTTCATCCGCGTTCTTGCAACGCTTCCGCATCACGATCTACAATGGTATGTAGATGCACTCCCCTTCCCCTCGTTGCTAGATTACTCTATAGATTGATCTTGGTGATGCGTAGAAAATTTTGAATTTCTGCTACGTTCCCCAATAGTGGCATCATGAGCTAGGTCTATGCGTAGTTTCTATGCACGAGTAGAACACAAAGTAGTTGTGGGCGTCGATTTTGTCAATTTACTTGCCGTTACTAGTCTTATCTTGATTCGGCGGCATCGTGGGATGAAGCGACCCGGACCGACCTTACACGTACACTTACGTGAGACAGGTTCCACCGACTGACATGCACTAGTTGCATAAGGTGGCTAGCGGGTGTCTGTCTCTCCCACTTTAGTCGGATCGGATTCGATGAAAAGGGTCCTTATGAAGGGTAAATAGAAATTGGCATATCACGTTGTGGCTTTTGCGTAGGTAAGAAACGTTCTTGCTAGAATCCCATAGCAGCCACGTAAAACATGCAACAACAATTAGAGGACGTCTAACTTGTTTTTGCAGGGTATGCTATGTGATGTGATATGGCCAAAAGGATGTGATGAATGATATATGTGATGTATGAGATTGATCATGTTCTTGTAATAGGAATCACGACTTGCATGTCGATGAGTATGACAACCGGCAGGAGCCATAGGAGTTGTCTTAATTTATTGTATGACCTGCGTGTCAATGAAAACGCCATGTAATTACTTTACTTTATTGCTAACCATTAGCCATAGTAGTAGAAGTAATAGTTGGCGAGACAACTTCATGAAGACACAATGATGGAGATCATGGTGTCATGCCGGTGACGAAGGTGATCATGCCGCGCCTCGAAGATGGAGATCAAAAGGCGCAAGATGATATTGGCCATATCACGTCACTTTATGATTTGCATGTGATGTTTGTCATGTTTACATCTTATTTGCTTAGAACGACGGTAGCATAAATAAGATGATCCCTCACTAAAATTTCAAGAGACGTGTTCCCCCTAACTGTGCACCGTTGCGAAGGTTCGTTGTTTCGAAGCACCACGTGATGATCGGGTGTGATAGATTCTAACGTTCGAATACAACGGGTGTTGACGAGCCTAGCATGTACAGACATGGCCTCGGAACACATGCGAAACACTTAGGTTGACTTGACGAGCCTAGCATGTACAGACATGGCCTCGGAACACAAGAGATCGAAAGGTCGAACATGAGTCGTATAGTAGATGCGATCAACATGGAGATGTTCAACGATGATGACTAGTCCGTCTCACGTGATGATCGGACACGGCCTAGTTTGACTCGGATCATGTATCACTTAGATGACCAGAGGGATGTCTATCTGAGTGGGAGTTCATTAATCAGATGAACTCAATTATCATGAACATAGTCAAAAGGTCTTTGCAAATTATGTCATAGCTTACGCTTTAGTTCTACTGGTTAAGACATGTTCCTAGAGAAAATTTAGTTGAAAGTTGATAGTAGCAATTATGCGGACTGGGTCCGTGAACTGAGGATTGTCCTCATTGCTACACAGAAGGCTTATGTCCTTAATGCACCGCTCGGTGTGCTGAACCTCAGCGTCGTCTGTAGATGTTGCGAAACATCTGGCATACATGTTTTGATGACTACGTGATAGTTCAGTGCGTAATGCTAACGGTTTAGAATTGTGGCACCAAAGACGTTTTGAAACGTCGCAGAACATATGAGATGTTCCGAAGACTGAAATTGGGATTTCAGACTAGTGCCTACGTCAAGAGGTCGTTGAGCATGTGCTCAGATTGTCTGAGTGCCACAATCACTTGAATCGAGTGGGAGTTAATCTTCCAGATGAGATAGTGATGGTTCTCCATAGTCACTGCCACCAAGCTATTAGAGCTTCGTGATGAACTATAACATATCAGGGATAGATATGATGATCCTTGAGCAACTCGCGATGTTTGACACCGCGAAAGTAGAAATCAAGAAGGAGCATCAATTGCTGATGGTTAGTAAAACCACTAGTTTCTAGAAGGGCAAAAGGGATACTTCATGAAACAGCAAATCATTTGCTGCTCTAGTGAAGAATCCCAAGGTTGAACCCAAACCCGAGACTAAGTGCTTCTGTAATGAGGGGAACGGTCACTGAAGCAGAACTACCCTAGATACTTGGTAGATGAGAAGGCAGGCAAGGTCGACAGAAGTATATTGGATATACGTTATATGAATGTGTACTTTACTAGTACTCCTAGCAGCACCAGGGTATTAGATACCGGTTCAGTTGCTAAGTGTTAGTAACTCGAAATAAAAGCTGCGGAATAAACGAAGACTAGCTAAAGGTGAGATGACGATATGTGTTGGAAGTGTTTCCAAGGTTGATGTGATCAAGCATCGCATGCTCCCTCTACCATCGAGATTGGTGTTAAACCTAAATAATCGTTATTTGGTGTTTGCGTTGAGCATAAACATGATTGGATTATGTTTATCGCAATACGGTTATTCATTTAAGGAGAATAATGGTTACTCTGTTTATTTGAATAATACCTTCAATGGTCTTGCACCTAAAATGAATCTCGATCGCAGTGATACACATGTTCGTGCCAAAAGATATAAAATAGTAATGATAGTATCACATACTTGTGGCACTGCCATTTGAGTCATATTGGTATAGAACGCATGAAGAAGCTCCATGCAGATGGATCGTTTGGACTCACTTGATTTTGAATCACTTGAGACATGCAAATCATACCACATGGGCAAGATGACTGAAAGGCTTCATTTTCAGTAAGATGGAACAAGAGAGCAACTTGTTGGAAGTAATACATTTTGATGTATGCAGTCCAATGAGTGCTGAGGCATGCAGTGGATATCGTTATGTTCTTACTTCACAGACGATTTGAGTAGATGCTGAGTGTATTTACTTGATGAAACACAAGTCTGAATTATTGAAAGGTTCAAGTAATTTCAGAGTGAAGTTGAATATCGTCATGACAAGAGGATAAAATGTCTGTGATATGGTCATAGAGATGAGTATCTGAGTTACGAGTTTGGCACACAATTAAGACATTGTGGAAAGTGTTTCACAATTAATATCGCCTGGAACACCACAGTGTGATGGTGTGTTCGAACATCATAACTGCACCCTATTGGATATGGTGCATACCATGATGTCTCTTATCAAATTACCACTATCGTTTATGGGTTAGGCATTAGAGACAACCGCATTCACTTTAAAAGGGGCACCACGCAATTCCGTTGAGACGACACCGTTTAGGGAAACCTAAGTTGTCGTTTCTTAAAAGTTTGGGGCTGCGATGCTTATGTGAAAAAGTTTCAGGCTGATAAGCTCGAACCCAAAGCGGATAAATGCATCTTCATAGAATACCCAAAACAGTTGGGTATACCTCCTATTTCAGATCTAGAAGCAAAAGTAATTGCTTCTAGAAACGAGTCCTTTCTCGAGGAAAAGTTTCTCTCGAAAGAATTGAGTGGGAGGATGGTGGAGACTTGATAAGGTTATTGAACCGTCACTTCAACTAGTGTGTAGCAGGGCACAGGAAGTTGTTCTTGTGGCACCTACACCAATTGAAGTGGAAGCTTATGATAGTGATCATGAAACTTCGGATCAAGTCACTACCAAACCTCGTAGGATGACGAGGATGCGTGCTACTTCAGAGTGGTACGTGATCCTGTCTTAGATATCATGTTGTTAGACAATACTAAACCTACGAGCTATGGAGAAGAGATGGTGGGCCCATATTCCGACAAATGGTTAGAAGCCATGAAATCCGAGATAGGATCCATGTATCAGAACAAAGCATGGACTTTGGTGAACTTGCCCGATGATCGGCAAGCCATTGAGATAAATGGATCTTTAAGAAGAAGACATACATGGACGGTAATGTTACCGTCTATGAAGCTCGACTTGTGGCAAAGAGAATTTTCACAAGTTCAAGGAGTTGACCACGATGAGATTTTCTCATCCGTAGCGATGCTTAAGTCCGTCGGAATCATGTTAGCATTAGCTGCATTTATGAAACCTGGCAGATGGATGTCAAAACAAGTTTCCTTACTAGTTTTCGTAAGGAAAGGTTGTATGTGATACAATCAGAAGGTTTTGTCAATCCTGAAAGATGCTAACAAGTATGCAAAGCTCCAGCAATCCTTCAAAGGACTGGAGTAAGCATCTCGGAGTTGGAATGTACGCTTTGATGAGATGATCAAAGATTTGGGGCTTATACAAAGTTTATGAGAAACTTGTATTTCCAAAGAAGTGAGTGGGAGCACTATAGAATTTCTGATGAGTATATGTTGTTGACATATTGTTGATCAGAGATGATGTAGAATTTCTGGAAAGCATACAGGGTTATTTGAAAAGTGTTTTTCAATGGAAAACCTGGATTAAGCTACTTGAACATTGAGCATCAAGATCTATAAGGATAGATCAAAAACGCTTAATAGTACTTTCAAATGAATACATACCGTGACAAGTTTTTGAAGGAGTTCAAAATAGATTAGCAAAGAAGGAGTTCTTGGCTGTGTTACAAGGTGTGAGTATTGAGTAAGACTCAAGACCTGACCACAGCAGAAGAGAGAGAAAGGATGAAGGTCGTCCCCTATGCTTTAGACGTAGGCTCTACAGTATGCTATGCTGTGTACCGCACATGAAGTGTGCCTTGCCATGAGTTAGTCAAGGGGTACAATAGTGATCCGGGAATGGATCACATGACAACGGTCGAACTTATCCTCAGTATCTAGTGGACTAAGGAATTTTTTCGATTATGGAGGTGAAAAGGAGTTCGTCGTAAAGGGTTACATCGGTGCGAACTTTGACACTAATCCGGATGACTCTGAGTAGTAAACCAGATTCGTATAGTAGAGCAGTTATTTGAAATGGCTCCAAGTAGCGCGTGGTAGCATCCACAAGATGACATAGATATTCGTAAAGCACACACGGATCTGAAAGGTTCAGACCCGTTGACTAATAACCTCTCTCACAAGCATAACATGATCAAACCAGAACTCATTGAGTGTTAATCACATAGTGATGTGAACTAGATTGTTGACTCTAGTAAACTCTTTAAATGTTGGTCACATGGTGATGTGACCTGTGAGCGTTAATCACATGGTGATGTGAACTAGATTATTGACTCTAGTGCAAGTGGGAGACTGTTGGAAATATGCCCTAGAGGCAATAATAAATTGGTTATTATTATATTTCCTTGTTCGTGATAATCGTTTATTATCCATGCTAGAATTGTATTGATAGGAAACTCAGATACATGTGTGGATACATAGACAACACCATGTCCCTAGTAAGCCTCTAGTTGACTAGCTCGTTGATCAATAGATGGTTACGGTTTCCTGACCATGGACATTGGATGTCATTGATAACGGGATCACATCATTAGGAGAATGATGTGATGGACAAGACCCAATCCTAAGCCTAGCACAAGATCGTGTAGTTCGTTTGCTCAGAGCTTTTCTAATGTCAAGTATCATTTCCTTAGACCATGAGATTGTGCAACTCCCGGATACCGTAGGAATGCTTTGGGTGTACCAAACGTCACAACGTAACTGGGTGGCTATAAAGGTGCACTACGGGTATCTCCGAAAGTGTCTATTGGGTTGGCACGAATCGAGACTGGGATTTGTCACTCCGTGTAAACGGAGAGGTATATCTGGGCCCACTCGGTAGGACATCATCATAATGTGCACAATGTGACCAAGGAGTTGATCACGGGATGATGTGTTGCGGAACGAGTAAAGAGACTTGCCGGTAACGAGATTGAACAAGGTATCGGGATACCGACGATCGAATCTCGGGCAAGTAACATACCGATAGACAAAGGGAATTGTATACGGGATTGATTGAATCCCCGACATCGTGGTTCATCCGATGAGATCATCGTGGAACATGTGGGAGCCAACATGGGTATCCAGATCCCGCTGTTGGTTATTGACCGGAGAACGTCTCGGTCATGTCTGCATGGTTCCCGAACCCGTAGGGTCTACACACTTAAGGTTCGATGACGCTAGGGTTATAGGGAATAGATATACGTGGTTACCGAATGTTGTTCGGAGTCCCGGACGTCACGAGGAGTTCCGGAATGGTCCGGAGGTAAAGCTTTATATATGGGAAGTCCTGTTTTGGTCACCGGAAAAGTTTCGGGTGCTATCGGTAACGTACCGGGACCACCGGGAGGGTCCCGGGGGTCCACCAGGTGGGGCCACCGGCCCGAGAGGGCTGCGTGGGCCAAGTGTGGGAAGGGACCAGCCCCTAGGTGGGCTGGTGCGCCTCCCACAAGGGGCCCAGGGCGCAGGAAGGGGGGGAGGGGGAAACCCTAGGCTCAGATGGGCCTAAGGCCCATCTAGTGGGGCGCCCCCCTCTCTCCCCCCTTGGCCGCCCCCCAAGTCCCATATAGGGCTGGCCGCACCCCTTGGGGGGGGGGGAACCCTAGATGGGGGCGCAGCCCCTCCCCCTCCCCTATATATACTTGAGGTTTTGGGGCTGCCATACACACGAGAACATCTCTCTTTTGGCGCAGCCCTACCCCTCTCCTTCCTCCTCTCCCGCGGTGCTTGGCGAAGCCCTGCAGGATTGCCACGCTCCTCCATCACCACCACGCCGTCGTGCTGCTGCTGGACGGAGTCTTCCCCAACCACTCCCTCTCTCCTTGCTGGATCAAGGCGTGGGAGACGTCACCGGGCTGCACGTGTGTTGAACGCGGAGGCGCCGTGGTTCGGCGCTTAGATCGGAATCAACCGCGATCTGAATCGCTACGAGTACGACTCCTTCATCCGCGTTCTTGCAACGCTTCCGCATCGCGATCTACAATGGTATGTAGATGCACTCCCCTTCCCCTCGTTGCTAGATTACTCCATAGATTGATCTTGGTGATGCGTAGAAAATTTTGAATTTCTGCTACGTTCCCCAACATTTAGGGACCGAGAGTAAACTACGTGTGACTGAAGGAACACGAAGGACATCAAGAAGACGCCAGTTTTTAGTGGTACGCGAAAGAAGAGATGCCTGACCAACATGTGAGATGGGCATACCTGATCCATTGGCAGTGCGGACCTGATCATGACCGGTGTAGGGCTGGCGAGTGGTCAGCTTGTCAAGCTGGCTCGTCAAATGGTCCGTGGCGCCTGTGTCCATGTACCAGGCAGGGTCCACAGAATATGAAGGAGTGAACCCAGGCTCTTGCGTAGCGAGAGCGGCCTGCTTCTCGTTACCCTTCCCATTGTTCCCAATGCCAAGGAAATCACGTTTGAAGCGACGATGGCATCGAGACGCCAAGTGCCCCTCAATGCCGCAGAGCTGACACTCAACACCACCACCACATGCCTCGCAGTGGAGGCGTTTGCGGCCAGCCAGTGGAGGAGCTGGAACGGGCGGACGGGGCTGGTTGCCCGTGGACGGCGACGGTTTCTGCTTGGCACCACGGGCACCCCCGCGGTGAGCAGCGTTTGCAGAAGGGCCCTCCGTGTAGACTCCGACAGAGCGGCGAGCAGCGAGCCTCTGTTCCACGTTGAGGAGGCGCGCATAGAGGTCACAAGGCGGCATCGGCGTGTCACGTCCATTGATGTTTTCAACAAGAGAGTCATAGTCCTCATCAAGCCCATTGAGAATGAACGAAGTAAACTCCTCATCACGGAGAGGCTTCCCAATAGATGACAGTGTATCAGCCAAACTTTTGACCTTGTTGAAGAAGGCCGTGACGGAGAGATCATTTTTCTTGATCTCACCCAGCTGGTTACGAATGGCAGAAGAACGTGCCAGCGACTGCGAGGAGAAGCTGGAGTCGAGCGTGGCCCATGCATCCCTCGACGTCGCAGCAAAGACCACCATGCCGGCAACGGAGGGAGTGAGCGAGGACTGAATGGCACCCAGAATAGCTTGATCCTGAGCGATCCACCGACGATGAGCAGGATTGGACACCATGACGGAGGTACCGGCAGCCGAGGGCACCGGAATCATGGCCGGGGGACACGGCAGCGTACCGTCGACATACCCCTCAAGGTAATGACTACGCATCAGCGGCAACACCTGAGCACGCCACATGAGGTAGTTATCAGCAGAGAGCTTCACCGTCACCAGATGAGCGAAGTGGAACGGTCCTGGTTCAGCCACCGGTGCGGAGAGCTGCGAGTCGTACGTCGGAGGAGCACTGTACGAAGTCAGTGCATCGGCCGACGGAGGCGCACGGTAGTGTTGGTGATGACCGTAGGGCGCCGTCGGAGGTACGCCGTAGGGCTGCAGCGATGCGACGTGCGGCACAAGGACAGTATAGGGAGCGCCATATGGCGCCTCGTAGGGCACCGCGGAGGACGAAGCATACGGCGCCTGCGGGACGTACGGCGACGGCGACGGCGTGACGTACGGCGCTGGATATGCGCCGCCGTAGGGCACCTGAGAACCTGAAGCCGGCGGCGCAGCATGCGACTGGATCCCACCGTAGGGCAACTGCGCCGGGACGCCATACTGCAACGGCGCGACGTACGCAGCATCGCGGGGCAGCTGGGACGCCAGCGATGGGTCCCGATTTGGCTGGGACGCATCACGGGCAGAGCCGTATGGCACCTGGACATGCCCCGCAGGATCGTAGGAGTTCGGTGCATCATCACGGGAAAACGACGCATCATGGGCGACGGAAGGATGGATCGCGGGCGATGGGGGCGCTGGCGGGCGCGATTCCGCCGCAGCCGGACGGGCCCAGGCGAGCGGCGTAGACGCCATGAACGGCGAGTCCTTTGCCAGGTTTGACAGAGGCGGCGCGGCGACGGAGGTCGACGCAGCGGCGGCAGAGGAGGCGGAAGCACGGCACGGATCGAACGCGTCGTCTGATACGGCGGAGGTCGACGCAGCGGCGGCAGAGGAGGCGGAAGCACGGCACGGATCGAACGCATCGTCTGATACCATGTTAGACAAACTAGGGTTTGGAACAATGCTCGATACCCTGAGCGGGTACGGCTGTCATGTATATATAGAAGAGAACGTACATGTACATGTATTGTGTTACAACACGTATATCTACGATATACCTAGTCTAACACTACGCAGAGGGAAAGAACCATTCCAACCTTGAAGATTTGGTTGGAGTGTGACCTCTGAGTGAAACTAGACTACTTTTTCCGGTCTTCATGTCATACACAGTAACTGGGAATGCCATCGACAAGCTTTCGGCAGTCGGAGCACCTGCACGGGCCGGCCCGCCGCATTGCCCGTACCCATGTCCAGTCGCTGCCTAGAACAAACACACGGTTGCCTCCTTGAAAACTCCGGTGATACTGCTCCGACGAGCCTCCCACTGCAAGCGCTCTAGAGCCTGTCGTGCCAACAAATAAGACCTGGTCGCTCATGTCCTTCACCACCGACCATTCGCCCTTGTCCAAGTCTGCTTCGAATACACTCAGGCTCATCGTGTGGTGATCAGTCATGTCCGGGATCCTCCAGCGCACCATCAGCAGCTTTTGGTTGTCGGACGATGTCACCAGGTAATATTTTGCGTGGGCTGCCCTATGTTCTCTCTTGATGACATGCTCAACTCGACTCTGAGATAGCGCCGCCGCCTCTCCGACGAGAAACTCATGGAGGAAAAGATCCCCGTTCCAGCCGATAGCAAAAATCTTTCCGTGGTAGATGGTTACATCCATGTAGAAAAAGTCCAGACCATGGTAGTGACCAGCGGACGTGCCGGCCGCATGTGACCATGAAAGCGGCCGCGGCGTGCCCGGCAGGAAACATGCAAAGTTGGGAGCTGGTGCGACGTTGAACGGACCGCCTAGGAACATGGCGACGACGAGTTGAGGCGATTGGACGACGATCTTCAACACAGAGCACGGGTTCCGAGGTATGGTATTGCAGATGGTGGTGACGTCGTGAGGACGGTTGGCGCGTCGCTTGTAGCGGCATGGGACCTCGATGGCCGGCGTGGCTCCGGCTCCGGAGAACGGGTCCCGGAGGAAGCATCTATGGGATGGCCTGTGCTGGTACAGAAGCAAGCTGCCGTAGGAAGCGTGGACGAGGCCGTTGCTGGGCGTGGCAAATAGGCGCACCTTGCCGTCGACGAGGCTCTGGTAGGCGCCGCCACCAAGGTTGATGCACGGCACGGCCGGAGGCAACAGCAAGCGCTGGTGTTCAGCGCCGAGGCCAACCACGACAGACGGCGGCGAAGCTGAGGCGGTCGTCGTGGGACGCGAGATGCGCGAGGACGAGGCCGAGGATCTCCAGCGGCAAATCCGGCCAGCATGGCGGAGAACTGGAAGAGGTACCGCCGGAGGTGAACTTTCCGAGGCAAAGACCCATGATGAGATCGCAAGAAATAGAGAGAGAAGACTTTGTGCGGCACACTTATGCATTCACTTTTGGGAGATTTTATACTACGAGTTACCATAGCTCGCGAAGAGTAAAATGCACCGGCGGTCATTGAATTTATGGTATACGCTCACTTTGGTCACTGTATTTAGAAATATGGTTAATACGGTCACTATATACGTGTTGAGGTGATTATACGGTCACTGTCAAATCGTATACCTCTGTATTTCATCTATTTGACCGGTCAAACAATCTCGTCAGCTCTTTTTTTCTCTGTGCATTTGTGGGTCCTACCTGTCAGTGGGTGAGAGAAATAAGCAGAGCGAAAATAAAATGACGCGTGAACGGAGATTCGAACACCAGAGCTCTCGCGTATGTGCGAGCCTGCGAGACGCCTAACCAGCTGCACTACTCTAGCGCTGTGCTTTATCTAGTGGAAAATTTTACCTGTTGCGTTGAAACTGTCACGTGAGCTAAAAGCTTCCAGTAATTGAAATATATACGTGTTGAGTTAAAAGCTTCCACTATATACGTGTTGAGGTTTTTTTTTATAATACGTGTTGAGTTAAATGCTCCCAATAGTTCACTACTCACATGACAACTTCCAGCTTCTGTTGAAGTAGTTGAGTAGTGAACGAAGTACCGCGGTTAAGCGCGTGATGCATGCGTGGATCAGTCGTGCAGTGATGCAACTAGCTAGCTGCTACTTGACGAGATTCCATTTCGACAAACAGGTGAGGCATTGGGAAGCAGCTATGCGCATGGCATGTGACGAACGAGATGGATCAATGGGGGGTGCGGACGCGCTCCGTCTCAGATTCAGAGATACTGCTACTTAATAAGAAGAGCTAGCTGTTAATCAGTTCATAAGTACTCCGTACTTCACTTGTTTAGGCTCCTGCGTGAGGCGTGAGTCGATCCATCCAAACTGTAAATAGTCGTCCATGCTAGATACTATCTCCGTTTCAGTTTACAAGTCATACACGTATACCTAGGTTGTCAATTTTATTACCCTAATATAAATTATATAACACAAAAAATATAACCGTTTGAAAATAGAACATCTGAAGTTTATGTTGGTATATTTTTTGTAATATATGACTTGTATTAGGTTGGTCAAATTGACGACCTAAAAATACGCGCACTTTCTGTAAAATGAGAGAAAGGTAGTAGCTGCCATCGGTGGATCGGCATCTAAGTCCGCCGGTCTGGCCGGTCGTCTATTGATCGATTCGAGCGTACATGTACACGTTCAAAGGGAACTTAAAGCGAGCAGCAACAAAGCGACGCTGCTGCAGCGGGTTAGCCTACTGGCACTCGAGCATGTGGTCTCGGGTTCGAATCCATGCTTGTGCATCATTTTATTTTTAGCTCTACTTCTTTCTCCGTCCAATGACAGGTAGGACCCACGGAGAAAATGAGCTGATGAGGCAGCATGTGAATAGTTTGACCAGTCAAATAGATGAAATACGGAGTTATACGATCTGCGGTGACCGTATAATCACCTCAACACGTATATAGTGATCGTATTGACCGTAATGAGCTTATACGACAAGTCCAATGACCACGAGTGCATTTTACTCGCTCGTGAATATCCTAACTAACAGCAGAGATTGTGCGGTAGGTGGGTTAGCCGGTCCATGAGAATAGGGCTAGTAGGTGCGCTGACTAAACAGTTGCCGTGGCGCGTAAAACAGCTGCTATGCATGGCCGCGACAGCGGTATATAAAGCTAATTTTTTAGGATCAATGAAGCATGTTTCAATTTTTTTTGAAAAGAGAATCTAATATCAAGTGCTAGATACCGATTACACTGAAGAAAAACGGTTTCCCCCGCTTTGTATTCTAAATCAACCATCCGATACAGTCAATGATAGGTGCTGGAGCAGAAGCAGCACAAGCACGCCTAAAAGAAAGAAAGAGAAAAAAAGAAAAGAAACAAATGCCGATAACAGCGGATCGACAAAAACGACGAAGCCTCGCGACCGCTGCGTCCACCGGAGATCGCCCACCAAGCTCCGAGACTCCGAAGCGCCGATACCAATCAACACCTCCGAGAAGGGACGCGACGATGGCGACGCTGCTGCTAAGGGTTTCCCCCGGTACACGGCGAGGAGAGAGGAAGGGTAGCCCCGACGCCCTCCAGGAAGGTCCGGTGGTACCCTCAGGCGCCACCGCGTCGGTGTCGGCCAAGCCAACATGGATTTCTCCCGATCCCATCCTCCACCTCAGGCACTCTGGAGCTCGCCACCAAACCGACCACCACCCAGCGCCAACACGGACAAGAAGCTTCCAACGTTGTCTCACCACGGCACCGCGAAGATGGTCTGCACAATGAAGAAGAGGAGACGGGACTAGGGTAGCAGCACCGTCAGCATACGGGAGGGCCCCACCTCCACCGTCCATGACGATAGCCGACCAGACACCAAAGCAGGAGCCTACCTGGCCCGTGGACCCACAGGCCCGGCCGGGCCCTCAGAGGCCCGGACAGCTCCCGCCTCTGCGCAGCAGTTGGCACGCCGTCGACATCGCAGCCCCAGTCCAAGCCGCTCCCCAGCCTTCCCATACAGAGAGCGTCACGGTCGCGCCGGAGCCGACCCGCAAGGACCCAGATGGGGCCCTACGGGCCCAGATCTGGGCCGGGGACGCGCCACCGGCCATCTAGCACCATCGGAGCGCCCCGCCGCCAAGAGGCAGCACCACCGCGGCGAGCGCCGTCGGCCTCCGCCACCAGGATGTCGGGCCGCCACCAGGATGTCGGGCCGCCACCAGCCGAGCACCACCACCGCCTCCCCCCACCACGGGAAGGAGGAGAGCGCGCGGGTAAGGGACGACCCGCCGCCGCCGACACCACCCGGCCGGACCCGGGGACGACCGCCGGCGGCGGCGGGGGGAAAGGGCGGAGGAGGATGGTCGAGAGGGAGGGGGCGCGCGCCGCCCTGGCCGCCTCCCGGGGAGACGGCGAAGGCGGCGGGACGGGGAGGAGGGGATGGGGGGCGAGGAGGGGAGGGGGAAGGGAGGCCTGCGCCGGGCAGCTGGCGGCGGCGGGAAGGAGCCGAGCGGCGGGCGGCGGCGGCGGGAACCCTAGCAGGGGAGCAGGAGCGGGGGCCAAACCCGGTTAATTCCAGATACCGATTACACTTAGCCTCTGCATGAACAATATGCATAAAAATATTCAGATTGCACAACGCCAAAAAAAGAGGAAAAAAAGAAAATATTATCGTGCCACGGTGATCAATCACCCGCAGTAGTATCACTCTAACCACCAACAAAGACATCACCTAGACTATAAAGAAGGTTCTTCAAAAGCAACGCCTCCGAAAAGGAAACAATGCACGAGCGTTGTCGTTGGCCGATCAAAAATCATATGTTTTCACCTTTGAGAAAGACCGCGTTCTCAAAAACAATGCCTTCAACAAGGCCACTGTCAGACACAATCAATAAAGGTCAGACCTTGGGTTTTCACCCTGAAAATCACGACTCGGTACTCCAAGGAGCACCACCAACAAAGAAGTCCTCTAATGTTGCGGAGGCTACTACTACAAGTCACGTACCATCAGGCTCACAGGAACTTGTGCCCGATCTGGACGGGAACATATCCCGCAAGCCAAGTCTGAACAACTGCGCGTGAAGCAAAGTCTTCATCGCCTCCAAGACCCGCCATTGCCGTTGTAGGTCCTCCAACCACACCATGGCATTCTCTGCATGTGTTGATATCATGAAAATCTTGCTGACATGTCCCAAGGTGTCAACAAAAGCAGAGCTTTGCGATACTTCAGAGGTGGACTTTCCGAGACAAATACCCATGATGAGATCGTAAAAAATCGAGAGACGAGAGTTTGTGCGGCACACTTGATGCATTCACTTTCGGAGGATTTATACAAGTTACAACAGCTCGTGATCAGCTTAATAAATCCTAGCAAACAACAGAGAAGGTACGGGAGGTGGGTTAGCCGATCCAGGAGAATAGGACTCGTGAGAGAAGATAACGATGGAGAGCCGGATGGATCAGCCCAAAAACAGCCTGATCCGGATTTTTGGGAGGGGCGACTTCACGGCTGCGGTGGTCGTACCTCCTCCTACCCGCCCACCTCCTCACCCTTGTCGCCGGTGGAGGCCGGCGGTGCCGGCGTGGCTATCATCGGCACTCGTGCGGGTCTGCATGACCTGGAGGGCTGCAATCCGGCGGAAGTTTGCCGCATCCTGCATCGTCCCGCAGACTGGAAACGACCACCATCGACGCTCAGGCTGCAGGTGGGACTTGAGTGGGCAGCCCGCCAAATCTTACACGGATTAAGGGAATCTCCAACGTAACACACAATTTTCCTCCCACATACGTCCGCGGATAGGGGATCAGTCCGCAGACATGGATGCAGGAGGACGACATCCAACCGTCGCCGCATCTATTTGACAATAGTTCGAACCAACCAGATGTAATTCACGCAAACCGGGCAAATTTTGATATAAACACGGATGGTTTTCATATAAACATGACGGATTTCATTACATTTACATCAACTAAGAGGTGCTAGTCTGGCTCTGTAGGTATAATTAATACCTAATCTAAATGGTCGCCGGCTTCATGGTCGTGACGGCGGGGCGCGGCCTTGGCATTGTCCTCCTCCTCGTCGGTCTTGCCGAACACCGCCTCGTCGAACTCCTTGTAGGCGGCCCGCACTTCCGCCTCTCGCTGGCGGCACTGCAGCGGGCGAGGCGGATCTCGCATGAGGAGCGGTGGACTCGAGCAGCGCCTCTTGCTCCGCTAGGTCCCCGTCCGATGCGATCGCCCTGCTGGTGCTCCTGGAGGAGGTGGTGGTTGTTGCCTGTGCCTCCTGAAACTGCTCCTCCCGCACCATGTCCATGTAATGGGCACGGGCCTCGCCGATGTTCATGATGCAGTGCACCAGCGAGGGTGGCGCGGAGGAGTAGGAGGATGGCGCCGGCTCGTCGTCGTCCGCGTCCTCCATTGGGACGTCGACGTCCTCCGGCTGCCTGCCGGCCAGCCAGCCGACAGCAATGTGGCCATCTTCTTCTTCTGCTCCGGCGTCAGCCCGTCCCAGAGAGCTTTGGCGGGTGAGGAATCCATGGTGGGGCGTGGTGCGGAGAGGGATCAAAGACAAATGACTGCGATTATGTTAAGAAAAAGAATTTAACATCTTATTTGCTCCATTTGGCTTAACAGAACTGAAGATATGAAATTTTTAAAGTTTAAAATAATGTCTTCAATTACAGTATTTAATCAATAAGTGCAAAAATAGTTATGCAACTTCCTGTCGAAATGATACTAGTTGATAGAAATCTTCAACATGAATCCACAGAAATTTGAATCAACTCATTTGGTTTAATTTTCAAATTGTTATGCATCTTGCAAGAATTAATTTCAATATGTAAAATTGAATCTGTCAAATAATTTCTTCAAAGTGAAAAATTAAAACTCCTCATGTTGACTAACAGAAACATAATATAATTTGGCAAAAAATAACAAGAAAACATAAACTATAATAGTTAAAACAAAGGAAAAAGGTATAGAACTAAAAGAGCTAAACAAAATCTGTTTTTGATTAAAACACCTGTTTAAAATGTCTTAAAAATTTCCAAATTGAACATACTGATAAAACACACTAATATTAAACACTAGGAAAAAGAATCACTCAAAAATCTACTTTTAAACTAAAGTTATTCACAAACTAGTGATTCACACAAATTTCAAAGAATTCAAATTTGAAATTTACTGGCACTAACAGAAAGTTTATAATTTTTGTGACCTAAAGCAAAAAGATTCATTCAAAAACTTTAAATATTTTAAGAGTTTTCTACACAAAAAGAATCACTTTAAAATCTATTATCAAACTCTAGATATGAAGAAACCTTTAGTCCCGACTAAAGGTCCTTTAGTCCCGGTTGCAACAACAAGCCGGGACTAAAGGTTCCTTGTCCCACACGGAATTTGGGCCGGCGAAAAGGTGGACCTTTAGTCCCGGTTGGTGGCTGGAATCGGGACTAATGGTCGTTTAGTCCCAGTTGCAACCGCCAACCGGGACTAAAGATTTCAGCTCCCGCACAGAGGAGGTGGGCATTTTATCCCGGCTCGTGGCTGGAACTGGGTGTGCCCGACTGTCACGAACTGGCCCGACGTGTGGCGCGCCGACGCGGACAAGCCTGCCATGTACCGTCAGGACCTTCAAGGTGTGCCGAGTGTCGGACTCCAAGTGCCTCGAGCCCGTTAGTGCGCACGAAGACGAAGTGATCACCGTGGCCGCCGTCGGGTTCGACAGCGTCGTGTTCACCGGATCGGCCGACGGCACCGTCAAGGTGTGGCGGCGGGAGATGGCCGGGAAGGGCGGCACGACAAAGCATATCCTCGAGAAGGTACTCAGGAAGGGCGAGAGCGCGGTCACCGCCATCGCCATGTTGCCCAAGGACCGCGTCGTCTATGTGGGCTTGTCGGACAGGCTAGTCACCTAATTGTTCTGGGTCGCCGGCGAGTCGAGATATGGTGGTGTCCTCAAGGGCCACAAGATGTTGGTGATGTGCCTGGCGATGCGCGGCAACGTCGTCGTAGGCGGCTCAGCCGACCGGCCCCTCTGCGTTTGGCGTTGTGATGGGGCAGAGCACGTCTGTCTAAGCGTGCTAGCCGGACACACCGAACCCATGAAGTGCATTGCCAAGGACGAGAAGGTTTGGACGGTGATCGGCGGTTCGTGGTGTACAGCGGAAGCCTCGACGGGTCGGTCAAGGTCTGGCGTCTGTCGGACGCGGAAGCAGAGCGAGTCGTGCCAGCGTTGGTGACGGGGAATGCACCAGCACCACTGCAGCCGTCGCAGGTGTGGAGGGGCTGGCCGGCTCCGGCGCCGTACGCGGAAGCGTGGGCGCTATACTAGACGCCGGAGCTGAAGCCCGTGCGCGTGGCAGCTGAGTGAGGTCGAAGCAATCGTACGTGCGCGCATAGAAACAATGTGCTGGGATCGGCAAAGTGGGTTTAGTGGGGTCCCCATGGGTTAAATGGGATACCCCTCAGGGGGATTCATTATCTCCTCTAAATTTTGATCTGGCAGCTAATGCCTTGGCTATTTATGCTTAATAGTGCTAAAAAAGTTGGTCTTATAAAATGGGTTCTCACTGAAAATATTGTAAATGGTGTTAATATGCTTCAGTATGTAGATGACACAATTTTTTGTTACAGGATGATTATGACAGTGCTCCCAATTAAAAATACATTTGATGTCTCTTTGAGCAAATGTCTGGTTAAAAAAAACTTTCACAAAAATGAACTCTTTCTTTTTGGATATGCTGTTGATAAGGCAGATGCCTATACTAGGATTTTTACTTGCCTTGTTGGTACTTTACCCATGAAATACTTGGGACTCCCTTTAGATGAAAAAAGGATTAGAAACAAACATTGGAAACCTCCTGAGGAGAGGATGGAAGGTAAATGTGAAAACTGGCGGGGGAGATTACTAGCTAGTCCTGGGAGATTCACCCTGATACAATCTTCGTTAACTGGGATTCCATACTTTATGATATCTTTTTAAGGGTTACCAGTGGGTGTTTGTAAACATATGGAGTTTTTTAGATATAGACTACTATGGCAAGATAATGTTGATAAGAAAAAAAATACCATCTTGTTAAGTGGTCTGAGGTTTGCGGACCTAAAGACATGAGTGGATTAGGGATTCAAAATTTAACTTTGATGAACAAAGCTCTGTTGTATAAGTGGTGGTGGAAACTGCTACCTCTTGAGTTTGCGTTGGTTTTTCCCTTGAAGAGGAAAGGGTGATGCAGCAAAGTAGAGTAAGTATTTCCCTCTGCTTTTGAGAACCAAGGTTCAATCCGGTAGGAGACAACGCAACAAGCCACCGAATACCTGCACAAACAAACACCAACTTGCACCCAACGCGATAAAGGGGTTGTCAATCCCTTCACGGTTATTTGCAACGTGAGATCTGATATAGATGGATAAACGGTAGAGTAATATTTTTGGTATTTTTGGTTTATGTAACGGAAAGTAAAAGATTGCAAAGGAAGTAAATAGGAAACCAAAATTGTAGATCTGAAACTTATATGATGGAAAATAGACCCCGGGGCCATACGTTTCACTAGAGGCTTCTCTCAAGATAGAAAATAATATGGTGGGTGAACAAATTACTGCCGAGCAAGTGATAGAAAAGCGCAAAGTTATGACGATATCTAAGGTAATGATCATGAATATAGGCATCACGTCCGTGTCAAGTAGACCAAAATGGTTCTGCATCTACTATTATTACTCCACACATCGACCACTATCCAACATGCATCTAGAGTATTAAGTTCATAAGAACAGAGTAACACATTAGGCAAGATGACATGATGTAGAGGAATTAACTCAAACAATATGATGAAAATCCCATCTTTTTATCCTCGATGGCAACAATACAATACGTGCACCCCAGGGCGCAGCCAGGCAAAGCCTTGCCGTCGCCGGCGGCGGTGGGGACTAGGTGCCCTCCCGCTCGTGAGGAGCTGGCGCGGGCCGGCGCCCCCGGGCCGGGGCGTGGCGTGCGGCCGGACGTCACGACGGGGGCTGGCGGCGCTCCGGCGATCCCATTCCCCATGGCAGGCGGCTTCAAGATCTGGGGCACCACGGTCGCCATGGACGGCGTCGGCGTGACCAGATCGTCGGCGGCGCGGCCGGATCTGGGCTCAGGCGTGAGCTTGGTCTCCGGGTCACGGTCGGTGCGATGGAGAGTGTGACACGTCGGCAGCTGGACAGATCTGCGGGATTCCATCTGTATCTGGTCCTTGACAACCCGGGCAACTCCAGGGGAAACCCTAGATCTCCATGGGATCGAGCGATGGCGGTGCTCTTGCGCCGTAGTCCCTCTTCAGGTCATCGTTTTGGAGTTTGCTACGGTCGAAGGAACCAGCGAGGCCGGCGGCGTACGCCTGGTGGCGCAACTGCCGATGAAAATCGTGCTGACTACGGTCATGGAGGACGATGGCGGCGTCTTTGATGTCGTTTCCTTGTCGAGGCATCGTTGTTGCAGTTGGCGTCATCAGGCTCGGGATGCTCTGGGGGAAACCCTAGATTTGGGTCTCCCAGATCAGACGATGATGGCGTTCTTAGTAGCGCTTTCCCTCATGGGGGCATCATTTTGGAGCATGTGATGGTTCGAGGAGATAAGAGGAGGAGCGGTGCTTCATAATACACATTGATGGTGTCGGATCTCGATGGCATGGCGCTTTGAAGATTAGGCGTCTGATGTGCGATGATGGACTCGCGCAGGAGGTCGACGTTGTCTGGCGTCGTGGTGGCGTCGGCGGCAGCTAGACCGGGCAATGTTCATGCAACAGTACAGCTCTGAAGATGGATTGGTGGCAGGTGGCTGCGGCGGCCTCATACCCGGCAGGCATCCTGGTTGAGGAGCACGCCGGACTGGTGGGTGCCCATACCCGGCAGGCGTCCTGGTTGGGACCTCAGGTCTTAGATGTTAGGCTTGTCTGCGAGGTCTATTAGGATCGAGCACTGCAAGATTGAACCCAAAGCTAAGCACTTTTCCCATTGCAAGAAAAACCAATCTAGTTGGCCAAACCAAATCGATAGTTCGAAGAGACTTACAAAGATATCAAATCATGCATATAAGAATTCAGAGAAGATTCAAATAATATTCGTAGATAAGCTGATCATAAATCCACAATTCATCGGATCTCGGCAAACACACGCAAAAGAGTACTACATCGAATAGATCTCCAAGAACATCGAGGAGAACTTTGTATTGAGAATCAAAGAGAGATAAGAAGCCATCTAGCTACTAGCTATGGACCCATAGGTCTATGGTAAACGACTCACGCTTCATCGGAGAGGCAATGGTGTTGATGTAGAAGCCCTCCGTGATCGAAGCCCCCTCCGGCAGGACACCGGAAAAGGTCCCTAGATGGGATCTCACGGGTACAGAAGGTTGCGGCAGTGGAAAAATGGTTTCGTGGCTCCCCCGGAAGGTTTCGGGGTATTTGAGAATATATAGGAGGAAGATCTAGGTCAGGGGGTCACCGAGGGGCCCACAAGGTTGGGGGGCGCGCCCTCCACCCTTGTGGCCGCCTCGTGGCTCTTCTGACTTGCACTCCAAGTCTCCTGGGTGTCTTATGGTCCAAGAAATCATCAAGAAAGTTTTATTCCGTTTGGACTCCGTTTGGTATTCCTTTTCTGCGAAACTCTAAAACAAGGAAAAACAAAAACTGGCACTGGGCTCTAGGTTAATAGGTTAGTCCCAAAAATCATATAAAATAGCATATTAATGCATATAAAACATCCAAAACAGATAATATAATAGCATGGAACAATCAAAAATTATAGATACGTTGGAGACGTATCAAGCACCCCCAAGCTTAATTCCTGCTCGTCCTCGAGTAGGTAAATGATAGAAACAGAATTTTTGATGTGGAATGCTACCTAACATATTTATCCATGTAATTCTCTTTATTGTGGCACGAATGTTCAGGTCCGTATGATTCAAAACAAAATTTTAATATTGACATAAAAACAATAATACTTCAAGCATACTAACAAAATAATTATGTCTTCTCAAAATAACATGGCCAAAGAAAGCTTATCCCTACAAAATCATATAGTCTGGCTATGCTCCATCTCCATCACACAAAATATTCAAATCATGCACAACCCCGATAACAACCCAAGCAATTGTTTCATACTTTTGATGTTCTCAAACTTTTTCAACTTTCACGCAATACATGAGTGTGAGCCATGGACATAGCACTATAGGTGGAATAGATGGTGGTTGTGGAGAAGATAAAACGAAGGAGATAGTCTCACATCAACTAGGCCTATCAACGGGCTATGGAGATGCCCATCAATAGATATCAATGTGAGTGACTAGGGATTGCCATGCAATAGATGCACTAGAGCTATAAGTTTATGAAAGCTCAAAAAGAAAACTAAGTGGGTGTGCATCCAACTTTCTTGCTCATGAAGACCTAGGGCATTTTGAGGAAGCCCATCATTGGAATATACAAGCCAAGTTATATAATGAAAAATTCCCACTAGTATATGAAAATGACAATATAGGAGACTCTTTATCATGAAGATCATGGTGCTACTTTGAAGCACAAGTGTGGCAAAAAGGATAGTAACATTGTCCCTTCTCTCTTTTTCTCTCTCTTTTTTTCTTTTTTGGGCCTCCTTTTTTATTTGGCCTTTCTCTATTTTTTTCCTCACATGGGACAATGCTCTAATAATGAAGATCATCACACTTCTATTTACTTACAACTCAAAAACAACTCGATACTAGAACAAAAATATGACTCTATGTGAATGCCTCCGGCGGTGTACCGGGATGTGCAATGAATCAAGAGCGACATATAAAAAAAATGATGAATGGTGACTTTGCCACAAATACGATGTCAACTACATGATCATGCAAAGCAATATGACAATGATGATGTGTGTCATAATAAATGGAATGGTGAAAAGTTGCATGGCAATATATCTCGGAATGGCTATGGAACTGCCATAATAGGTAGGTATGGTGGCTGTTTTGAGGAAGGTATATGGTGGGTTTATGGTACCGGCGAAAGTTGCGCGGTACAAGAGAGGCTAGCAATGGCGGAAAGGTGAGAGTGCGTATAATCCATGGACTCAACATTAGTCATAAAGAACTCACATACTTACAAAAATCTATTAGTCATCAAAACAAAGTACTACGCGCATGCTCCTAGGGGGATAGATTGGTAGGAAAAGACCATCGCTCGTCCCCGACAGCCACTAATAAGGAAGACAATCAAAAAATATCTCATGCTCCAACTTCGTTACATAACGGTTCACCATACGTGCATGCTACGGGACTCACAAACCTTAACACAAGTATTTCTCAAATTCACAACTACTCACTAGCATGACTCTAATATCACCACCTTCATATCTCAAACCATCATAAGGAATCAAACTTCTCATAGTATTCAATGCACTTTATATGAAAGTTTTTATTATATCCCTCTTGGATGCCCATCATATTAGGACTAATTTTATAACCAAAGCAAATTACCATGTTGTTTTTAAAGACTCTCAAAATAATATAAGTGAAGTACGAGAGTTCATCAATTTCTATAAAATAAAACCACCGTCGTGATCTAAAAAGATATAAGTGAAGCACTAGAGCAAAATTGCCTAGCTCAAAAGATACAAGTGAAACACATAGAGTATTCTAATAAATCACGATTCATGCGTGTCTCTCCCAAAAGGTGTGTACAGCAAGGATGATTGTGGCAAACTAAAAAGCAAAGACTCAAATCATACAAGACGCTCCAAGCAAAACACATATCATGTGGTGAATAAAAATATAGCTTCAAGTTACCGATAGACGAAGACGAAAGAGGGGATGCCTTCCTGGGGCATCCCCAAGCTTAGGCTCTTGGTTGTCCTTGAATATTACCTTGGGGTGTGATACGTCTCCAACGTATCTATAATTTATGAAGTATTCACGCTGCTATTTTATCATTCTTGGATGTTTTACAATCATTTTATAGCAACTTTATATCATTTTTTGGGACTAACCTATTGACCCAGTGCCCGGTGCCAGTTGCTGTTTTTTGCTTGTTTTTTGCTTGTTTTTTACATTGCAAGAAATCAATATCAAACGGAGTCCAAACACCGCGAAACTTTTTGTGGATTTTTTATGGACTAGAAGACCACCAATGGGCCAGAGCAGCACCTGGGGGGGGGGGGTGCCCCGAGGGGGCACAACCCACCAGGGCGCGCCTGGGGGCCCAGGCGCGCCTAGGTGGGTTGTGCCCACCTCGGTGGCCTCCCGCACCCCCTCTTTACCCTATAAATTCACAAATATTCCGGAAACCCTTGGGGTTAACCTAGATCAGAAGTTCCGCCGCCGCAACGCTCTGTAGCCTCCGAAAACCAATCTAGACACTTTTCGGCACCCTGCCGGAGGGGGGAATCATCTCCTGTGGCCATCTTCATCATCCCGGCGGCCACCATGATGAGGAGGGAGTAGTCCACCCTCGGGGCTGAGGGTTTGTACCAGTAGCTATGTGTTTAATCTCTCTCTCATGTTCTTGAGATGTCACGATCTTGATGTATCGCGTGCTTTGTTAATATAGTCGGATCATATGGTCTTTTCCCCTCTCTATCTTGTTGTGATGAATTGAGTTTTTCCCTTTGAGATTTCATTGTTATCGGATTGAATACTTTTATGGATTTGAGAACACTTGATATATGTCTTGCAATTGAATACTCGTGGTGACAATGGGGTATCGTATTGATTCACTTGATATATGTTTTGGCACTCAACTCGCGGATTCCCAAGGTGACATTGGGGTAATCTATGCATAGGGGTTGATGCACGTTCTTGTCTTTGTTTCTCCGGTAGAAATCTTGGGGCACTCTTTGAAGTTCTTTGTGTGGGATTATGAATATGAATTTGCTTTGGTGTTATTTTAGTACGAACTCTAGGATAGATCGAACGGAAAGAATAGCTTTTGTTATTTTAGTGCGAACTCTTGAATAGATCGAACGGAAAGAATAGCTTTGAGGTGGTTTTGTACCCTACAAACAATTTATTCCTATGTTCTCCGCTAGATATGAACTTTGGAGTGATTCTTCATTGCACTTTGAGGGGTGTTTATATGATCCAATTATATTAGCATTGTTGAGAGATTGCACTAGCGAAAGTACGGACCCTAGGCCTCATTTTCAAGCATTGCAATACCGTTTTTGTTCCCGTTTACTATTTGCTACCTTGCTATTTTTATTTATTCAGATTATAAAAATATATTTCTACCATCAATATTACACTTTTACCACCATCTCTTCGCCGAATTAGTGCACCTATACAATTTGCCATTGTATTGGGTGTGTTAGGGACACAATAGATTTCTTGTATTTGGTTGCATGGTTGTTCGAGAGAGACCATATTCATCCTACACCTCCCACGGATTGATAAACCATAGGTCATCCACTTGAGGGAAAATTGCTACTGTCCTAGAAAACTCTGCGCTTGGAGGCCCAACACGAGTCTACAAGAATAAAGTTGCGTAGTAGACATCAAACTCTTTTCTGGCGTCGTTGCCGGGGAGGTGAGTGCTTGAAGGTATATCTTTAGATCTTGCAATTGAATCTTTTAGTTTCTTGTTTTATCACTAGTTTGGTTTATAAAAGAAAACTACATAAAAAATGGAATTGAGGTTGCATCATATCATTGATCATCTTTATAATATCTTTCTTGAAAATGATGGTTCGGAAAATTCTGCTCAATTGTTAGAAGAAGAAGTCAATAAAATGTTTGGCACAAAATATTTGAATGATGAGCTTGATTGCAATGTTGTTAGTATGAATTCTTTGAATATCCATGATGCGAATGATATGCAAAGACATAAGCTTGGGGATGCTATGTTTGATGAAGATGATATTTTTAGTCCCCCAAGATTCGATGTGCAAATTTGTTATAATGATTGCATGCCTCCTATTTATGATGATTATAATGATGAAAGTGGATTTGGAGAGGCCATAACTTTCTTTAGTGATGAATCCACCATTTTGGATGAGGCTTCAATTGACTATGATAACAAAGTTGCTATCTATGATGATTATGATGATGACATGTATGCTATAAAGAATAATGATAACCATGAAATTTGTCATCATGATTTTAATTTTCACTCTCATGATAGTTATTTGTTGAGTTTGCTCCCACAACTAGTGATGAGAAAAATTTGCTTATGTGGAGAGTAATAAGTTTTCTATGCTTTTGTGTCATGAAAAGAATGCTTTACGTTATGGTTATATTGTTGAATTTCTTCATGATGCTACTGAAAATTATTATGAGGGAGGAACTTATGCTTGTAGGAATTACAATAATATCAAGTTTACTCTCTATGTGTTGAAAGTTTTGAAGTTATGCTTGTTTCGCCTTCCTATGCTAGTTGATTCTTGTTCCCATAAGTTGTTTGCTCACAAAATCCCTATGCATAGGAAGTGGGTTAGACTTAAATGTGCTAGTCATATGCTTCATGATGTTCTCTTTGTGTTTTAATTCTTATCTTTTATGCGAGCATCATTAAAATCATCATGCCTAGCTAAAAGGCATTAAAGAAAAGCGCTTGTTGGGAGACAACCCAACACTTTTACCTACTGTTTTTGTGTGTTCACATGATTATGCTACTGTATTTATCATGTTTTATTGCTTTTGTTTCAATAAAATAGTAAAGCCTTTGGGATCATGTTGGGTGATAGTTGATTTGATCTTGCTGAAGTACAGAAACTTTTGCGCTCACGAAAATAATTCTCTTTTTTAACAGAAGAGTGATTTTGAGTTGATTATTTTTGCAGAAGTTTAATATACAAATTTCTCACGTCGTACTAATTTTTTCATAATTTTTGGAGTAGAAGAAGTATGGTTAGAGTACAGATTACTACAGATTGTTCTGTTTTTGACAGATTCTGTTTTCAATGCATAGTTTGCTTGTTTCCTAGTTTCTATGGCTTATATTGCTCAATATAAATTGTGGAAATGATATGCTACAGTAGTAATTGTGTGAGAACAATTATGAATCTTGTCTTTGACAGTACCAAAAGTGAAATGGTTTTCTCTTTATCATACTAACCTATCTCACGAAGTTCCGTTATGTTTTGTGTGATTGAAGTTTTCAAGTTTTGGGTGAGATATCGATATGAGGAGAATAAGGAGTGACAAGACCCTAAGCTTGGGGATGCACAAGGCACCCCAAGTTAATATTCAAGGAAGATCCAAGCAACTAAGCTTGGGTATGCCCCGGAAGGCATCCCCTCTTTCGTCTTCAACATTATCGGTAACCTCACTTGGAGCTATGTTTTCATTCGTCACATGATATGATTTTTGCTTGGAGCGTCATTTTCTTTTGCTAGGATTTGCTTGCTGTTACTTATAATAATGTTTTGCATCTTTCTTTTCAATAAAAATGTCAAGGATAGCCTTTACCATGCTTATTTTGCAAGTATACATGTTGCTGTTTCAAAACAGAAAGTTTATCGCTGTTGCAAAAATTTCCTAGAAAAGTCAGAATGTGATAAAATGTTGAAACTATTTGCATAGTAAGATCTGATAAATTTTCTACATTGTGGTAAAATTTTCATAATTTTTGGAGTTTAAGAAGTATTGATACTCTTGCATTCTTTACAGACTGTACTGTTTTGGCAGATTGCTGTTATGTTTGCATATGTTTGCTTGTTTAATGATTCTATTTGAGGATAGGAGTATTAAATATGCAGAGGCATTTAGTATGCAATGTTGAATAATAATATTAGTGACTTGGTACAGTAGAGAATGATAAGGTTTTTGCATTGGTTTATACTAACTTATCTCACGAGTTCTTGTTGAGTTTTGTGTGGATGAAGTTTTTAAGATTTAGGGAAACCGTGATATAATAGGAATTAAGGAGACACAAAAGCTCAAGCTTGGGGATGCCCAAGGCACCCCAAGTAATATTTCAAGAAGTCTCAAGCATCTAAGCTTGGGGACGCCCCGGTAGGCATCCCACCTTTCTTCTTCAACAATTATCGGTTAGTATCGGTTGATCCTAAGTTGTTGCTTCTTCCCATGATGTGTGCTATCCTTGGAATGTAATTTTTTTTGTTTTTCTTGCTGTTTTAATAAAGTACTTAGATCTGAAAGTTTGTAAATAAAATAGAGTCCTCAAATAGTTGCCAGGGAGGCTAGGTAAGCGGCACTCACATCCCGTCAACGAAGCTCTTTTCTATGGAATTGCTCTAGTGCTTCACTTATATCTTTTTTAGCACACCGTGCTTTAGTATTTTTGAAGAAATTCTCTCTTGCTTCACTTAAATTATTTTGAGAGAAAGAAATATTATGGTCATGATCTTCACTTATATTTGTTTGAGCTTATCAAAAGCAATACATTAAAATTAGTTCCAAAGTGATAGATATCCAAGAAGGATATAATAAAAACTTTCATGAAGATCATTGGACAAAATAAACTTGATTCCTTGTAATAGTTTTGAGATATGATGACGTGATATGCGAGTCATGTTGATGAGTAATTATGCTTTAGTAAGAATATTGGTGTTAAGGTTTGTGATTCCCTATGCAAGAACGAAAGTCAATAGTTGTGCAATGAAATTACATCCTACTTGTGGTGCATTTTTCGGTGTTAATTATGCTCAATGCTCGCTTATGAGATTATTCGTTTCTTGGTTGGTCGCTTCTCATGCTAGCCTTCATTTTGCACTAAGTATGATCACTACTTGTGCATCCAAAATCATTTAAACCAGTTTTTCCACATGAGTCCACTATACCTACCTATATGCGGTATTCTTTTGCCGTTCTAAGAACATTTGTATGTGCCATCTCTAATTTCAAAATAAATTTCTTTTTTGTGTGCTCGTACCGCTCGCGAGGCGGTGAGGGGTGGCCAATATTTTCCATGCTAGATGTGTTATTCTCACGATGAGTGTTTATTTACTTGTCATTGCACGAGAATAAGGCAAAGGTATTCGGGATGTCCAGTCCCGAAATGAAAAATTAATTTACTTTATGTTGTCAAATAATAAATTCCTTGGAAAGTGTTGGTATGGAGGGCACCCGTGGATACGGTTAGCCATGGAAAGTGAAAGTATGCTGGAAAAAGGAATAAACTTTATTTTCTGTTTGGGAACCGCCTATGATATATCTAGCATGGAAAGTGTTGGGAGCTCTAAGTCGTTTTCGTTGGTGGGAAAAGTATGCCTCTCAAAATGTTTTTTATCTCTCAATTTTCGCTTTGAGCTCTGGCACCTCTACAAATCCCTACTTCCCTCCGCGAAGGGCCTTTCTTTTACTTTATGCAATTTTATTTTAAATTTGAGTCTCCATCTTCTCTTATAAAGCACCAACTAGGGGGCACTATGATCGTACTTGAGCATTGGGTGTAGCTAATATGCGAGTGTGTTTCATGATTGGATCAATGATTGAGCATGATGGGCTAGGGATAACTTATTTTAGCGTTGATATTTTGAAAGACATGGTTGCTTGTTGATATGCTTGAGTATTTAAGTCTCATGTCAAAACTAGACTATTGCTTTGAACCATATAAAAGTCCAAATGTCCATGCTATAAACAAAATAATATGACATGACATGTTAGGCAGCATTCCACATCAAAAATTCTGTTTTTATCATTTACGTACTCGAGGACGAGCAGGAATTAAGCTTCGGGATGCTGATATGGCTCCAACGTATCTATAATTTATGAAGTATTCATGCTGCTATTTTATCATTCTTGGATGTTTTACAATCATTTTATAGCAACTTTATGTCATCTCTTGGGACTAACCTATTGACCTAGCGCCCAGTGCCAGTTGCTGTTTTTTGCTTGTTTTTTACATCGCAAGAAATCAATATCAAACGAAGTCCAAACACGGCGAAACTTTTTGTGGATTTTTTCATGGACCAGAAGACCACCAATGGGCCAGAGCAGCACCTGGGGGTGCCCCGAGGGGGGCACAACCCACCAGGGCACGCCTGGGGGCCTAGGCGCGCCCAGGTGGGTTGTGCCCGCCTTGGTGGCCTCCCGCACCCTCTCTTTACCCTATAAATTCACAAATATTCTAGAAACCCTCGGGGTTAACCTAGATCAGAAGTTCCGCCACCGCAAGGCTCTGTGGCCACCGAAAACCAATCTAGACCCTTTCCGGCACCCTGCCTAAGGGGGGAATCATCTCCGGTGGCCATCTTCACTCTTCATCATCCCGGCGGCCACCACGATGAGGAGGGAGTAGTCCACCCTCGGGGCTGAGGGTTTGTACCAGTAGCTATGTGTTTAATCTCTCTCGTGTTCTTGAGATGTCCCGATCTTGATGTATCGCAGGCTTTGTTAATATAGTCGGATCATATGGTGTTTTCCCCTCTCTACCTTGTTGTGATGAATTGAGTTTTTCCCTTTGAGATTTCGTTGTTATCGGATTGAATACTTTTATGGATTTGAGAACACTTGATATATGTCTTGCAATTGAATACTCATGGTGACTATGGGGTATCGTATTGATTCACTTGATATATGTTTTGGCACTCAACTCGCGGATTCCCGAGGTGACATTGGGGTAATCTATGCATAGGGGTTGATGCACGTTCTTGTCTTTGTTTCTCCGGTAGAAATCTTGGGGCACTCTTTTAACTTATTTGTGTTGGATTGAGTATTATGAATATGATTTTGCTTTGGTGTTATTTTAGTACGAACTCTAGGATAGATCGAGTGGAAAGAATAGCTTTTATTATTTTAGTACGAACTCTTGAATAGATCGAATGGAAAGAATAGCTTTGAGGTGGTTTCGTACCCTACAAACAATTTATTCTTATGTTCTCCGCCAGATAGGAACTTTAGAGTGATTCTTCATTGCACTTTGAGGGGTGGTTATATGATCCAATTCTATTAGCATTGTTGAGAGATTTTACTAGCGAAAGTACGAACCCTAGGCCTCATTTTCAAGCATTGCAATACCGTTTTTGTGCCCGTTTACTATTTGCTACCTTGCTATTTTTATTTATTCAGATTATAAAAATATATCTCTACCATCAATATTACACTTTTATCACCATCTCTTCGCCGAACTAGTGCACCTATACAATTTGCCATTGTATTGGGTGTGTTGGGGACACAAGGGATTTCTTGTATTTGGTTGCAGGGTTGTTCGAGTGAGACCATCTTCATCCTACACCTCCCACGGATTGATAAACCTTAGGTCATCCACTTGCATAACATATTCTCAACACGATCCACATGCATGCGAAGTTGACACTCTTCCAAAATAGTGGGATTAACATTAACTAAAGTCATGACCTCTCCAAACCCACTTTTATCAAAAATTTCATAAGATTGAACGTTCTCCAAATATGTGGGATCTAAAGTTGACACTCTTCCAACCCACTTTCAATATTATTGCAAACACTATTGTCAATCTCATATTCATCATGGGGCTTAAATAAATTTTCAAGATCATAAGAAGAATCACCCCAATCATGATCATTGCAACAAGTAGTGGACATAGCAAAACTAGCATCCCCAAGCTTAGGGTTTTGCATTTTATTAGCACAATTGACATCAATAGAATTTATAGTACAATCATTGCAATCATGATTTTTATTCAAGGAGCTATCCTGAATCACTTCATAAATTTCTTCATCACAATTTTCAGATTCACGAATTTCAAGCAAAACTTCATAAAGATAATCTAGTGCACTCAACTCACTAGCAACTGGTTCATCATAATTGGATCTCTTAAAAAGATTAGCAAGTGGATGAAGATCCATAAACCTTAGGTTCTCTGATTTGCTAAATACACAATTATTCCAACCAAACAAGCAAACGAGCCAAGTAAGACATAAAGGCAAACGAAAAGACGAACGGAAAGAAGGGCGAAGAAAAGGCAAATCTTTTTGAAAATCGTTTTAAAAGTGGGGGAGACAAAACGAGAGGCGAATGGCAAATAATGTAATGCGAGGGATGAGAGTTTATGATGGGTATTTGGTATGTCTCGGCTTGGCGTAGATCTCCCCGGCAACGGCGCCAGAAATTCTTCCTGCTACCTCTTGAGCTTGCGTTGGTTTTTCCCGTGAAGAGGAAAGGGTGATGCAGCAAAGTAGAGTAAGTATTTCCCTCTGCTTTTGAGAACCAAGGTATCAATCCAGTAGGAGACAACGCAACAAGCCACCGAATACCTACACAAACAAGCACCAACTTGCACCCAACGCGATAAAGGGGTTGTCAATCCCTTCACGGTTATTTGCAATGTGAGATCTGATATAGATGGATAAACGGTAAAGTAATATTTTTGGTTTATGTAACGGAAAGTAAAAGATTGCAAAGGAAGTAAATAGGAAACCAAAATTGTAGATCTGAAACTTATATGATGGAAAATAGACCCGGGGCCATAAGTTTCACTAGAGGCTTCTCTCAAGATAGAAAATAATATGGTGGGTGAACAAATTACTGTCGAGAAATTAATAGAAAAGCGCAAAGTTATGACGATATCTAAGGCAATGATCATGAATATAGGCATCACGTCCGTGTCAAGTAGTCCGAAACGATTCTGCATCTACTACTATTACTCCACACATCGACCGCTATCCAGCATGCATCTAGAGTATTAAATTCATAAGAACAGAGTAACACATTAGGCAAGATGACATGATGTAGAGGAATTAATTCAAACAATATGATGAAAACCCCATCTTTTTATCCTCGATGGCAACAATACAATACGTGTCGATTCCCCTTCTGTCACTAGGATCAAGCACCGCAAGATTGAACCCAAAGCTAAGCACTTCTCCCATTGCAAAAAAAACCAATCTAGTTGGCCAAACCAAATTGATAGTTCGAAGAGACTTACAAAGATATCAAATCATGCATATAAGAATTCAGAGAAGATTCAAATAATATTCATAGATAAGATGATCATAGATCCACAATTCATCGAATCTCGGCAAACACACCGCAAAAGAGTATTACATCAAATAGATCTCCAAGAACATCGAGGAGAACTTTGTATTGAGAATCAAAGAGAGAGAAGAAGCCATCTAGCTACTAGCTATGGACCCATAGGTCTGTGGTAAACTACTCACGCTTCATCGGAGAGGCAATGATGTTGATGTAGAAGCCCTCCGTGATCGAAGCCCCCTCCGGCAGGACGCCGGAAAAGGTCCCTAGATGGGATCTCACGGGTACAGAAGGTTGCGGCGGTGGAAAAGTGGTTTTGTGGCTCCCCCGGAAGGTTTCGGGGTATTTGAGAATATATATAGGAGGAAGATCTAGGTCAGGGGGTCACCGAGGGGCCCACAAGGTCGGGGGGGGGGGCGTGCCCTAACCCCCTGGGCACGCCCTCCACCCTTGTGGCCGCCTCGTGGCTCTGCTGACTTGCACTCCAAGTCTCCTGGGTGTCTTCTGGTCCAAGAAAAATCATCGCGAAAGTTTTATTCCGTTTGGACTCCGTTTGGTATTCCTTTTCTGCGAAACTCTAAAACAAGGAAAAAACAGAAACTGACAGTGGGCTCTAGGTTAATAGGTTAGTACCAAAAATCATATTGCATATTAATGCATATAAAACATCCAAAACAGATAATATAATAGCATGGAACAATCAAAAATTATAGATACATTGGAGACGTATCAGAAACTTCTTGATTCATAAGGATTATGGCAGGAGATTATTAGTAATAAATAAAAAAAAGGACAAATGTTTGAATGCAATCACATCTAGACAGGGGATTCTCACTTCTGGTGTGATATTCTTAAACATAAAGATCATTTCCTCTGTGTGTGTGTGTGTGTGTGTTTGTTTGTGTGTGTGTGTGTGTGTGTGTGTGTGTAGGTTTATTGTAGGGACAATGTAGTTTCCCTAGATTATACAACATATGCTTTGATAAAAACAAGTCTGTTAGAAATATCCTTGACAAGGGAATAAATAATGTGAGATTCAGAAGGACTCTGATTGGAGATTCTCTTGAATTATGGAATCACATTAAAGAGGCTTGTGCCTCTCATGTTCTGAACAACAGAAACGATGAGGTTGTATGGACCCTGATAAAGAATGGCATTTATTCTGTCAAGTCTTTTTTATAGACATTTGATTGAAAACGGGGTTAAATACCCACATCTCTTTACGTGGAAAGTTAAAATGTAGCCTACTCTGAAGGTTTTCATGCGGTTAACTCCCAGAAATAGTATTCTCACTAAAGATAACTTGCTCCGTAGAGGTTGGAGAGGTGATAAGAACTACCCCTTTTGTGGAAGGGATGAAATTGTTAATCATCTCTTCTTCACTTGCTCGGTTGCATGCTTACTCTAGAATGTATTAATGTGCTTTTAACTTGACTGATGTGCCTAATAACATAGATTCTATGGTTGGGTCTTGGGTGGAATTTTTTAATAAAATGGAGAGAAACTTGGTGATGGTGGGGATCTTTGCAATTTGCTGGACCCTGTGGAAATTACGTAATGGTATAATTAACAATAATAATAATAATAATAATAATGTGGATAATCCTTGTACCCTTGTCAATTTATTCTTGAAATGGCTTCATGATTGGAATATTTTGCAGAAAACCCCAAAAGAAGTAAACTGCTCGCAGCAGGTGCGAGGCAAGTTGGGAGAGTTGCTGAGGAGGTTTTCATGGCAGCCCGTGGATGATGGCCCGGAGGGAGAAGAATTACAAAACGCTGATGTTGTTGGTGTTCTGCTTCCTGGAATCGCCAAAACGAGCTTAGTGTTGCTTCAAGGCTCTTCTCTTCTACTCTTTTCACTTGCTGGTCCTGTAATAAAAATGGACGTATCGCTCCTACTTTAAAATGCTTGTAATAATGTTGATACTTGATTTGTAGGTTCAGGATGATTTTGAGCCCAGGCTGTAGATCTGGTCCTTGCGGGGGGGGGGGGGGGGGGTGTTGTAGGGGAGGGATGGCTCCCCTTCTAACCTTTCTTCGTTGGGATTAGATGTGTCGTTGGTAGGTGTGGTACGTCCCAAACGTATCTACTTTTCCAAACACTTTTGCTCTTGTTTTGGACTCTAATTTGCATGGTTTGAATGAAACAAACCCGGATTGACGTTGTTTTCAGCAGAACTACCATGGTATTATTTTTGTGGAGAAATAGAAGTTCTCAGATTGGGCTAAAACTTGACGGAGAATATTTCCAGAATATATAAAAAATATTGGTGAAGATACCTACTGGAGGGGTGCCACCAGGGAGCAACGAGCTTAGGCGACGCCCCCTAGGGTGCGCCCTGTGAGCTCGTGGGTCCCACATGCCTCCGTTAGCCCTAACTCCAACTGCATAAGTGAAGTCTCGCGAAGAAAAAAATTAGAGAGAAATAATAATCGTGTTTTACGAGGCGGAGCCGCCGCCACCTCATGTTCTTCATCAGGAGAGATGATCTGGAATCCGTTCGAGGCTCCGGAGAGGGGATTCACCGCCGTCGTCATCATCAACCCTTCTCCATCAACAATTCCATGATGCTCACCACTGGGAGTGAGTAATTCGTTCGTAGGCTTGCTGGATGGTGATGGAGTTGGATGAGATTTGTCATGTAATCGAGTCAATTTGTTAGGGCTTGATCCCTAGTATCCACTATGTTCTGAGATTGATGTTGCTATGACGTTGCTATCACTACTGCAGGATACTGCTAACGCGACACTACGATCAGAGACCCTTCGACGAAACTGTGTGTGATGCCATAATCGCAAACGGTGGTGTAAAATCTGTCAAAAAAGGTGCAAAACGTTTGCGATGGAGGATGCATCAAACACGGTTCAGATTTTAGTTGCCTGTGCGATGCAGGGCATACGGTTCAGCTCAATTAACTGTTTGCGATGAGGAATAAAAGAAACGGGCAGCCAGATGAAGGTGTGTGCGATGTACAGCATACGGTTCACTCGGATGAACTGTTTGTGATCTGGCAACACAAAAGAAACGATCAGCCAGATCAAAGGTGTGTGCGATATACGGCATGCGGTTCATTCGAATGAACTGTTTGCGTTGAGACATGAGAACAGAAATGGTTCAAATGAACAAGATGTTTGTGATACGAGGCAAATAGGTCTGTAATCGGAAACGTGTTTGAAGACCGATAACAACATAGACGATTACTGCTAACAAGCCGTGTGTGTTGTGAGCAAACGATTGCTGGTATACAATTGTGAGTGATTGATGAAAACATCACCGACGGGTTCCATTGTTTAGTCCGTGTGCGATGTGATTTTCTTTGTCCGCACAACATCAACGCTCTGTCTACAGAGCATCAACATATATACTTAAAAAGACAGCATTGCATAACCAAACTAAGCATACAATTACACAAGTGACTACACACATAACATTTCCACACACCAAAGTAAGCAATTACATGCATACTGAAGTAGGAGAAATGAGGATCTAATCATCTACTTATTGTTGCGACGACGCTTGCCATTGCTCTGCTTCCGGCTGGATCCCTAGCCGTTTTGGGGAAGGAGGCACTTCCTCATGTCAACGATCCGCCTGTACATGTCGTAGCTCGTGTACGCCTCCTTGGCCGCGTACACGACATGAGCTTTGTCGAGTTTCTCCATCCAGGCGGAGTGCCAGGCACGCTTGTCCTTGTTGCACGAATCCTTCATGTCTCTGTAGTAGGGGTCGATGATGGCCTCGGCGAGGTGAACCAGTGAGTCCTTCTCATGCTCCTTGCTGCCCCAGATCTTGTATTGGCCCTGGATGTCGACAAGATTCTGGCAAGCGATGACCGAATTCTCGAGCGCCTTTACATCGTTGGTGATGTCCACCATAGCGAACTGTAGTGGAGGCTGTTGACAAACCTGGCGAAACGCTCGCAAGGCCTTGTGGCCAGTCAGTAGTGGTAGACGAGGACATGGTGGTGCACGCACATCTAGGCGACGACGACCTTGGGATGAGACCCGGCACGAGCGCGGGTGTACTCGAGGTCAAACCCGACCACCTTGTACTTCTCCTCGGGAAGCAACAACTCCATGATGTGGATGGAGTGCTCCACCCAGACCGGGTCGTTGGTGTACACCAACGAGACGTCCATGAACCTTCTGTGGGTGTCCACCACGACACGCATGGTGAACTGCTGCTCATCGTCGGCAGCCGCTCAGAGCGCCATTGGAGCCGCGTAGGATACCCTCTAAGAATTTATCGTGGTGGGTGTGCTTCTTGCAATGGTGGGGCGCGATCGAAAGGTTGAAGAGACACAAGGGTTAAATGGCCGCTGTAATAAATGGGGGCCGGTCGGCTGGTAATCGTCACGTCTTGTCCCGACGTTCATAGCGGAGGATTCCAGTGCACGCTTGACAACACCGCACCACACGCGAGGGCTCAAAGAGGCGCCAAATGTATCGTCGGTGAGCCTGTTCCCGCGCTACCACGCTGTTTACCGCGCAAGCTTCCCGCCCGACTAGTTTGGCCATGCGTCGGCTAGAAGAGGGACGAATCGTGGGCGTTTATTGGCAGAAAGCTTTGTAAAAACAAAGTGTGTGGAATGACTTCGGTCATAAGTTTACCCGTGGGTGATGAGGTCAAAGTTACACAGAAGGGTGATGATGGACACTCGAGTGCGATAATTAATTCTGCGCTCTACAGTGCACACGGTGGAAGAAACCAACCGTGTGCAATAATGTCGAAGATCGCAGTCGAGTTAGCTATACAGATCGTGTGCTGTGAGATCGACAAGGTAAACAGATTCGAGAATGGTTAATAAAATCTAAGACCATTGCATATTAAGGTCAAAATAGTGCTAGCAATATATGAGTCTCATACGATGCCATTTCAACGATTGTACCACAAAAGCTCGAAATGTTACAAGGTTCAAATTCCAGAGTTATATGGCTCAAATTCAAAGATTACAAGGTTCAAACAGATATTAGAAATGGAATTCAGCTCATCAGCTGCAAATGCTCGCGCTGATCTGTTGAACATGGATATCGGAGAGGTTCAAACTAATATCACCACTTCTAAGTCTGGTTTCGAAACCTCACAATTTTTGCAAAGGTGGTGAGCCACTGAGAAGTCATGTATGGGGTTGACACGATGACTTCCAATTACTCTGTCATCTGAAGTTCCAAAATGAAATTCAGCATTTTTGGAGCCTACTCCATTCTGCTGCAGGCGCCGGCGCTGATCAACAAACCATTCATTTTTGCGAAATAAATGTAGGGCAAACCTCCTTTCCTTCAGCACCCTTGCTCTGAGAACAAAGAACCTGGCGAATATAATCTCTGGTAAGGTCCCTCGGTAGGAGTTCAAAGTAATTTCTGAGAGATGCAGATCTAGGCATTCGACGTGATTGTTATATTTTATCACATTATCCACCACTGGGCCTAATCTTATCTGCAAAAGAAGAAAACGTGTTAGTGCCTACATGCAGTTTTGAACATTACTACAGGACTATTTGGTTTGCAGGATTTGTTAAATGCACTAACATGCCATCTTCGATCTGACATGATTAACATGGGCATTTGATTACATTCTAGAAAAATGTAGCCTTCTTCACAAGAGGTTGGAGTGGATGAAAAGTTCCCTAAGAAAACTAGTACAGATGAATCCAAAGGAGAAATGCTTATTGATTGTAACCATATGGATCAAGCAACCAATATGGGGGGAGGGTGACATGTATGTACTGAAATCCTCCAAAAGAACCTTCAGAAATCGTAGTACATTGTCATTGTAAACTTGGAAAAAGTTGTCACAAATTGAACTCCCTTATGGTTAACATTTAACAGGAAAGGAACATCACCTCAATATATAGCTTCTCCAGGCATGAAAAGCATCTCAGGAAACTGACAACTTGCTCCAGGTTGGGGCCAATAGATTCAAGTGCCAAGACCTTCACTGTGCGCAGTTTCGAGGTCAAGCTTGTCGGAATCATTTTCTGAATGACAGACGAACAAACATCTTCATAATTAGAAATAATGTCAATTTGTAGAAGGAGTGGTAGAAGGCGGCTGTTGTACCTGAACGGGTGTGGATCCAATAAGAAGTTCGGAGTATTTGTGAGACGAGTAGCCCGCCACTATCAATTTCGACGTAGAAATGACATTGATTCTTGTTGGACCTTCTTGATCAACTACAAGTAATCTCTCAAGTGCAGGTCTGTCCTCAATGACCATACCGTGGTACACATCTTGTGATGTATTCTTGCCGCACCAGCAACACACATAAATAGTCCGGAGAGTCATGGAGGTGATGTGGAAGGTACTCAACCCATTGATCGCCTGAAGACGAAGGTACTCGAGTGCAGTACAACCACGGAGCAGGCGCTCCATGTCACCGTTTGAGAGGCAGACGGCGACGAGCTCAAGGTGCTTCAGTCGAGGTAGAATAAGAGCAGGCGCATCATTAAGGGGGGATGGCAGTTCCTGAACTTGGCGACGCGCAGCGTGGGCGCGAGGCGGAGTGTGGACGTTGGCAGCGACCGCATATGCCCATAATCAAAAGTGAGCTCCTCGAGCTGATCTAGGGCGGTGGATCCGAACCAGTCGTCAAGCTTGGCTCGGTCCTTGCCCTTGGAATGGAACTTGCCCATTCTAAGGCCTTTGGTTGGGCTAAGGTGACTGCCGAGGATCTTGGAGAACGCATCCAAGCTTTTGTGATAGCCATGGCAGAGCTCGTGGGTGTCGATGAGGTCGAGAGGGCTGGAGTTCCATAGGGGGCGCCACCACCGGGAAAGGACGGTTGTCCGCGCCCCATATTTGATTGGGAGGAGGGAGATGATGACTCTCAACATATCATCGGGGAGGCTGCTGATGAAGTCTAGGCCTGCTGGAGTCGCTTGCGGTTCTAGCTCGCCCAGCCTCCGCTTGTTGGAAGACTCGTTCTCCACCTCCGGAGTCTCCTTGTCAGCGGCGCTTTCTGATAGAAATGGGAGGACAGGGAATATTTAGTTAAAACAGGGCAATAGAAAAGTGTATTGGTAACTAGAAATTATTAGGTAGGAATATAGTAAGAAAAGGGAATAACGATTGGTTGCTTAAATACTACACAATTCATTTGACATTGCTGGGTAAGTCAACATGCAGATAGTTAAAAAGAAAACTTACTTCGAACAAAGTCTGGACGGATGATTTTGTCAGGGAAGTTAGCATATATCTCATGACCAGGCCCTTTTATGTGCAGTGCAATTTTAGTGCCAGCTTTCAGTACATAAAACTTAGAAATTTCTTTCCAAAAGCCAGTGCCAAAATAAGAGTCACCACGTTCATCAAGTCTTACAGTAGCAACGATTGTAACTCCATGGTTTGTGTGCAGTATGACATCCGTGGAGCCTTGATCTATGTAAAGGGAAAAATTGTGCAATACATAATCTGTTGCATAGCAAGGGATGTGCTGCAGAAAATGGTAGGATTGTTAAAGAAAATATGGTAACATGCAAATATGGGCCCAAATTGAACCTCGGTTGGGGGGAGGGGGCATGCATTCAAAGCTTAGGATTCCCTTCGTGCCGACACGAGGGGGGTGGGGGCAAGCAATACCGTGCGCTTTGCGAGAGACGTGCCACATCGAAGTTGCATTTGGTATTTGAAAATCAAACCACCCTTTTGATACATAAATTTGGTCCACATGCAAGTGTGTTCGTGTTCTGACCCTCTCCCGCGTCATTTTTCGCCAAATTTATGAACATTAGACAAGTCGGATGACGCAACAGACACTGTTCACTCAAACTAACCATGTGCCACGCCGGTGCCCCTGTCACGCACACATCCGCATAGTACATTGGGCTCCACGAGGCTCCCCCTCTCAAAAATATCTGCCCGCCTCGAGGGTTTTTCTGTTTCATAACACACGGTTGTTATCTCCGGACCGTGTGCGATGTTTCTTGTTCCCAATCCCGCCTGCATCCCTAGAAAATATCTACCCATCTCAAGGGTTTTTCTGTTTCATAACACACGGTTGTTATCTACGGACCGTGTGCGATGTTTCTTGTTCCCAATCCCGCCTGCATCCCTAGAAAATATCTGCCCGCCTCGAGGGTTTTTCTGTTTCATAACACACGTTTGTTATCTCCGGACCGTGTGCGATGCACTATCATCAAAATTTTCAATAGCCCGGCATTTCACTCCTGCGTTTGACTCCCGCGTAGTAAAATTTTCAGTACCCGCGTCATTTCCTCAAACACCCCGCGCCCCCCTCCACACACACACACACAACACACACACACACACCAAAACCTCGTCGGGCGTGCGCGCGCACACACACACCCTCCCTCGCTCGAAACCCTAGCAAGGTCCCCGTCGCCGCAAGGCCTCCATTGTCAACATCTGCGGGTTTGCCCGTGCAGCTTACCCACCGATCTCCATACCCAGGTCACCCTGAGTTTCTTAGATGACGCCTGCCAAACACCCCCTTTCCCACAGATCCCCATCCCCATCCCCCACTCCAGAGCGTTGCAGCCTAAGCCCGACTACGCTTCCCGTGGAGCTCGAGGAGCGACTGCCCAAAAGAGGTGTATAGCGGTCTCTTCGCCCGACGTCGCCGAGGAAGCTGACGACCATTACTGGCGGCAGGCACTCAAGCAGCGGGCTAGAGTATGCGGGCATGTCTCGGCTGTCAGCTACGACATCGAGGTCATCGACAACGACGGCCTGAGGCGGGCTATGTCACAGGTTAAGTGGCCCACCCCCAACCCCTCGAGTTCAACCGCCGTCGATCTCATCCATGGCCCCGCCACTGATCTCCTCTGGCTCGCTGTCAACAATTTGCCATTCTACATTGCCATCGAGCCCCTTTTGTCATTTCTAAAGGACACGTTCTGCGACGCTGGCTTGGGATCCACAGCTTCCAAGTCAGACCTCATTGACGGCAACCACGAGGAGGGCACCCTCTCCGGCTCTCCCAAGGGGAAAGATCCCATCTGCTCTTCTAAGGGGAAAGTGCCCGTCTGCGACATTAGGGAGGGCATCCTACAGCCATGCTCTTCCAAGGGGAAGGAGGCCATCTATGACAACATGGAGCACATCCAGGGTCCATGCTCTTCCCACGGGAACGAGCCCATCTGTGACAAGTGAGGAAACCCATGATTTGTTTTGCCATGCCTCTTCACAGGGGGAAATCCATGATTTGTTTTGTCGAGTCCCTTTTGTAGTGTAGTTAGAATATGTCCAGTTTTAATTGCTATATCTGGTTGTTTGCAGTATGCCTTGTTTATTTCAGTTGTTCACAATGTGATGCTCTATATGTGCAATTATTTACTGTGCAGTAGATTTCATCAATCCAGTTTTAAACATACCGATAGGAATGCATATATTTTCTTGGTGTTAAGCCTGTTATAGCTAGCATATGCCTCTTTTAAAGTTTTTTGATTGTTCGGTTGTTTGTAGTTAGCATATGTCCAGTTTCAAATGCTATCTTTGGTTGTTCGTAGTATGCCTTGTTTATTCCAGTTATTCACAACGTGATGTTCTATATGTGCAAGTATGAACTGTGCAGTTCAATTTCATCAGTATCAGTTTCAACAATACCACTATGAATGACTACATTTGGTTGCTGCATCTTGTAGTTAACACACCTTTCCATTTTTATTTAACAATAACCAGTGTACTTAGACCGGCACAATACCAGTTTGAATGACTATGTTTGTTTGTTGTTAAATCTTAGGCCTGTTGTAGTTAGCACACCTTTCCACTTGTTTTGATTTACTAGCGTGCTTAAACCTGCACACTGAAGCTATCTTTTGGAGATTATTTTGTCTGCCATGGATAATTTTGGTTGATGTTTAGCCTGTTGTGCTTAACATGCTTCTCGATGTACCTACAGAGGACAATTTTGGGAACGACTGTTGTTTTCCATCGAGGTTAGTTTCATCCCATGGCTTATATCTGCTCACTGTTCAGGATATCGGTAGCTGGTACCATATAGGCCGGCGGCTGATAAGGGACTAATCGGTGAATCAGACTTTTAATTGAATATATCTGCAACCCATTTATCGTTAGGTTAACTAGGGCCATATGCAATATATCTGATGCTACATAGCAACATGCATTGTACTTAATGTCTAAATATGCAATCCTAGGCTACATAGCAATAAGGAAGAGTGTTACATTAATGTTCTAATGATGTCTAGATATACGTAGAAGAGCAGCAGCAACAACAACAACACAACCCTGTTTGGATACTCAACTTAGCTAGAGGTTAGAGTTAGTTTCTAGCTCATGACTACCCCTGAACTAACTCCATCCAAAGAGTTCTTTGGATGGCAGGGTTAGATTGACAATAAATGCACTAGGAGAACTAGCTCCAATTAGCACCTCTTGGGTTGGATAGTTTTTTTGGGTGGGTTATAGATGCAACTAGCTCAAACTAGCCCTCATGTTTAGATATACTTTAGGGCTATTTGAGCCCGAACTAGCTCAAACTAACTGTAACCCATGGATACAGCAGCAGTTAATCAGCCGATAATTTGTAAGAATGCACTAAACTCCTTCCGACCCATAATATAAGATGTTAATTCATCTAATATGTGAGTATATTGGATGTTATAAGATACTCCCTCCCTTCCTAAATATTTGTCTTTTTAGAGATTTCAAATGGAGTACCACATACGGATGTATATAGACATATTATAAAAGAGTCTTGTACTACATCATTGTGCAATTGCTGTTTAGCTTCTAATATTAACTTGGTGCTTTTAGGTACATATGTCATTGGTAAAGATCCATGCTTCGACCTTTTCTGCGTATGGGGCAATGAGATATCGATGAACCAGCATCAAGTGAGGAAGCTGATCAAGATTGTTAGTAAAATGGGTCCAAAGATGGCAATTAAACTATTTGTTTACACTTTATCCAAGACAACAGCGAACTGCAGGATGGTAAGTAAGAACTTTGCAGCCTTCTTTTTACTACCCATAATGAGTTGTGTTAGATGACAATGTCTGAATCTTTTTCCTTTGCAGTGGTTGCCAAAGCAGTTCACTCAAGATTACCTCTCAAACTACATGATTGGTGGGCATGCAAAGGTTAAAGTATTTCTACCAGAACACGATGATTATCTAGATGTTTTCATGAAGACCGCGAAGGATGGGCGGCCGGCCATCACAAGGGGTTGGACTAGAGTCGTGCGTGCCTTCTGCATGGAGGAGGGCACAATATGGGCATTCCGCTTCACCTTGTTCAGCAACCAGAATATATTTCGCCTCTTTCTTTACCGTCTTTAATAGTACAAGTACACAACTGTGCTTCATCATTCTTTATTTGGTTCTTATGTAATTCTTGAACATATGTACCTATGAATCGAATAATGCATTGGTTGTTTGAACCTGATGGATATGAATAAAGTTGTAGCATACATTCAAATTCAAATCCGATACAATTTGAAAAAGCAGCAATTAAATTACGGTGAAATTACGCTCTCCAGGTTATTATGGCACACATGGTTGGAAAACACAAACGCTTGCGATATGCACCATAATCCGAGACGGTTCACAGAGAGGAAACATGTGCAAGCATGTACACAGTTGCCGTTTGCAAAGCGTGTGCGATGTCAGACAATATCACAAACGGTGCGGGCAAACTAAACGTTTTTGTTAGTTGCCTTATCGTACACGATTCGCAACCATGAACTGTTTCTGATGAAGTATGCATCGTAAACGTTGCACCACAGAATAGCATGTGTGATAGTTGTCGTGTACGATGATGTTACGACGATCCGACGTTTCGTAATCCTGTCCGACACTCGTACGACGATTAGCTAATCTTCTTAACAGTGAACCGTTTGTGATGGGCCGCTCATCATACACGTTCTATAATAGTGAACCGTTTGTGATGGGCCGCGCATCGTAAACGTAGCACCACAGAATACTGACTGCGATGGCAATGCGAGCAGAAACAAGTAGGAGTACTATAGGGGCCCTATCCCTGACGGTTTCTGGGTCATGTGGGAAGGACCCCCCTATCGCCCACACTCACTTGGCGACGGTTCCAAATGCCGTCGTGGAAAGGGGTTAAAAACCGTTTGTATAGCACCGACGCGCACTAGTGTATGCTTAATGCTTGTCACTAGGGCCCGAGTGCCATGATTTCAGATCTGAACTCTCTATATTTTCATGAATATATTTGAGTTCTTGATTTTATCTCCTAGTTATATGCACTTCAATATATTTGAGTTCTTGATCTTATCTGCTAGTTATATGCACTTGTTATTGTTCTGATCCGTAGACCCCAAAGTGACAATAGGTCAGGTACTCTCTAGGGATGACTGTAATTCGAGGAGTTCCTTGATGTCTACTACACAACTTTATTCTTGTGAACACGTGTTGGGCCTCCAAGCGCAGAGTTTTGTAGGACAGTAGCAATTTTCCCTCAAGTGGATGACCTAAGGTTTATCAATCCGTGGGAGGCGTAGGATGAAGATGGTCTCTCTCAAACAACCCTGCAACCAAATACAAGAAATCTCTTGTGTCCCCAACACACCCAATACAATGGCAAATTGTATAGGTGCACTAGTTTGGCAAAGAGATGGTGATAAAAGTGCAATATGGATGGTAGAAATATATGTTTTTAATCTGAATAAATAAAAACAGCAAGGTAGCAATCGATAAAAGTGAGCACAAACGGTATTGCAATGCTTGAAAATGAGGCCAAGGGTCCTTAATTTCGCTTGTGCAATCTCCCAACAATGCTAATATAATTGGATCATATAACCATCCCTCAACGTGCGATGAAGAATCACTCCAAAGTTCCTATCTACCGGAGAACATAAGAAGAAATCATTTGTAGGGTGCGAAACCACCTCGTAGATTTTACTAGTGGCTTCTCTCAAGAAAGATAGCAAACGGTGGGTAAACAAATTACTGTTGTGCAACTGATAGAACTTCAAATAATTATGATGATATCCAGGAAATGATCATTGCATAGGCATCACGTCCAAGATTAGTAGACCGACTCCTGTCTGCATCTACTACTATTACTCCACACATCGACCGCTATCCAGCATGCATCTAGTGTATTAAGTTCATGGAAAAACGGAGTAATGCAATAAGAACGATGACATGATGTAGACAAGATCTGTTTATCTATGGCGGTAGATATAGATCCCGTCTTTTTATCCTTAGTAGCAACGATACATACGTGTCGGTTCCCATTCTGTCACTGGGATCAAGCACCGTAAGATCGAACCCACTACCGGGCACCTCTTCCCATTGCAAGATAAATAGATCAAGTTGGCCAAACAAAACCAAATATCGGAGAAGAAATACGAGGCTATAAGAGTTCATGCATATAAGAGATCAAAGAAACTCAAATAACTTTCATGGATATAAAAAGATATAACTGATCATAAACTTGAAGTTCATCAGATCCCAACAAACACACCGCAAAAGAGTTACATCATATGGATCTCCAAGAGACCATTGTATTGAGAATTCAGCGAGAGAGAGAAAGCCATCTAGCTACTAACTACGGACCCGAAGGTCTACAAAGAACTACTCACGCATCATCGGAGAGGCACCAATGGAAGTGGTGAACCCCTCCCTGATGGTGTCTATATTGGATATGGTGGTTCTGGACTCTGCGGCGGCTGGATGAATATTTCATTGATGCCTTTAGGGTTTCTGGAATATTGGGGTATTTATAGAGCAAAGAGGCGGTCTGGGGGCACCCGAGGTGGGCACAACCCACCAGGGCGCGCTAGGGCCTCCTGGCACGCCCTGGTGGGTTGTCCCCTCCTCGGGACTCCCCCCTAGTGCAACCAGGGCCCAACTTCTTCCTTCTGGCCCATAAAAAATCATCATGGAGTTTCGTGGCATTTGGACTTCGTCTGATATTGATTTCCTGCGATGTAAAAAACATGAAAAAAACAGCAACTGGCACTTGGCACTATGTCAATAGGTTAGTACCAAAAAATGATATAAAATGACTATAAATTGATTATAAAACATCCAAGATTGATAATAAAACAGCATGGAACAATCAAAATTATAGATACGTTGGAGACGTATCATGGGCACAACCCACCTGGGTGCGCCTGTGCCCCCAGGCGCGCCCTGGTGGGTTGTGCCCCCCTCGGGGCACCCCCAAGTGCTTCTCTAGCCCACTGGATGTCTTCTGGTCCATAAAAAATCCACAAAAAGTTTCGCAGTGTTTGGACTCCGTTTGATATTGATTTTCTGCGATGTAAAAAACAAGCAAAAAAACAGCAACTGGCACTGGGCACTGGGTCAATAGGTTAGTCCCAAAAAATGATATAAAGTTGCTATAAAATGGTTGTAAAAAACATCTAAGAATGATAATAAAATTGCATGAACTCATAAATTATAGATACATTGGAGACGTATCAGCATCCCCAAGCTTAATTCCTACTCGTCCTCGAGTACGTAAATGATAAAAATAATAATTTATGAAGTGTGAATGCTAGCAAGGTGCATAAGTTTGATCAATGCTAATTTCAATCACTTTTCCTAGCATCATAACAACAATTCTTTCCTATAAAACTTCTCATGTTAAAGTAGCAACCAATTCATATGTTAAGGTTCAAACAATGAATTCTCTTGAAACTCAACAACCTATGTTCTCAGTCACCAAGCAATTGTAATTCAACTTATTCAACAGAGTTTAAGTAAGAACTCCACATACTCAACCATCATATAGTCTTCTATGATTGCTAACACTCACCGCATACACATGAGCAAAACATTTCAACCGGACACATAGAAAGATAGGGGCTTATAATTTCTCCTCCCAACGTATTCACCTCAAGGGTGATGTCAACAATAGTAACTCATGCTAACCATATCCAACTGGACATATGTGCCTAGATCTTTCCTCACCACATGATGCTTGCCAAAAGAGAAAGATAAAAAGGAACAGACAGAAAAACTTTGACTCTTGCATGAAAGTAAATACATAAAAGTAAAAGGTAGGCCGTTCGCAGAAGCAAGCAGAGGTTGCCATGCGCTTTTTGTTTGTATGCTCAATCCCTTAGTGCAAAAGAACGTCACGTTATATTGCCCCTTATGATAGCAACCTTTATTATGCAGTCTGTCGCTTTTATTCTTTGCCATCACAAGTTCGTAGAACGCTCAATTTTCTCTTACACTAAATGATCTAACACTTTTAGAAGCAATTTTTATTGCCTTATTGCACCGATGACAACTTACTTGAAGGATCTTGCTCAATCCTTAGGTAGGTATGGTGGACTCTTGAAAATAAGATTTGAGTTTAAGGGGTTTTTGGACACACAGGTAGTATCTCTACTTGGTGCCGAATTTTTGGCTAGCAAAGATGGGGGGCAAGCACCACATGTTGAACGATCTATGACAATATAAATTCTATGTTAATATGAACAAACATAAACCATCACGTTGTCTTCCTTGTCCAACATCAACAATTTTGGCATATAATATTTTGATGGGGGCCTCACAATCACAAAAGATTTCCAAGATAGTGTATTTGCATGCGAAAGTTCTCTTCCTTATAGTAATAATTCAGGAATTGCTTGTATGACCAATATTGTGATTGTTAAGCTTCAAAAGATTTCACTATCTAAACCCCATGTGAAGCTACTACTAAGCATGATATGAACATATAATTTCAACTTCATGATGTTCAATTCATTCAACAATTTACTCATAGGATATAAGTGAATCACAAGAGTAAATGACAAGCTACTCCAAAAAGATATAAGTGAAGATCATGCGAGTAGTTAAGTAGGTAGGTAGCTATTTGAGGACTCTCTCTTAATAAAAAAAACTTTCAGATTTAAGCATTTTATTAAAACAGCAAGAAAAAAATAAAATGACATTCCAAGCATAGCACAACTCATGTGAAGAAGCAAAAACTTAGGCTCAACCGATACTAACCGATAATTGTTGAAGAAGAAAGGTGGGATGCCTACCGGGGCATCCCCAAGCTTAGATGCTTGATAATTCTTGGAATATTAGCTTGGGATGCCTTGGGCATCCCCAAGCTTGAGCTTTTGTGTCTCCTTAATTCCTCTTATATCAGGGTTTCCCTAAATCTTAAAAACTTCATCCACACAAAACTCAACAAGAACTCGTGAGATAAGTTAGTATAAACCAATGCAAAAACCTTATCATTATCTACTGTAGCAAATCACAAAAAATATTATTCAACATTGTATACAAATTCCTCTGCATATTTAATACTCCTATCCACAAATAGAATCATTAAACAAGCAAACATATGCAAACAATGCAAACATAACAGCAATATGCCAAAACAGTACAGTCTGTAAAGAATGCAAGAGTATCAATACTTCTTTAACTCCAAAAATTATGAAAGTTTACCATACTGTAGAAAATTTAATAGAGCTTATTGTGCAAAAAGTTTCAACATTTTATCACATTCTGACTTTTCTCGAGAATTTTTGCAACATCGACAAACTTTCTGTTTTGAAACAGCAACTCATAAACTTGCAAGATAAGCATGGTAAAGGCTATCCTTGCAACTTTTATTGAAATAAAAGATGCAAAACATTATCCTAAATAACAGAAAGCAAATCCTAAAAAAAGAAAATGGCGCTCCAAGCAAAACACATATCATGTGACGAATGAAAACATAGCTCCAAGTGAGGTTACCGATAATGTTGAAGACGAAAGAGGGGATGCCTTCCGGGGCATCCCCAAGCTTAGTTGCTTGGATCTTACTTGAATATTACCTTGGGGTGCCTTGTGCATACCCAAGCTTAGGGTCTTGTCACTCCATATTCTCTTCATATCGACATCTCACCCAAAACTTGAAAACTTCAATCAACAAAACTTAACGGAACTTCGTGAGATAGGTTAGTATGATAAAGAGCAAACCATTTCACTTTGGTACTGTCAAGGACAAGATTCATAATTGTTTCCACACAATGCCCACTGTAGCATATCATTTCCACAATTTATATTGAGAAATATAAGCCATAGAAACTAGAAAACAAGCAAACCATGCATTGAAAACAGAATCTGTCAAAAACAGAACAGTCTGTAGTAATCTGTACACCAACCATACTTCTACTACTCCAAAAATTCTGAAAAATTAGGACAACGTAGGGAATTTGTATATCTATCACCTGTAAAAAATTCAGATCAAAATCATGTGCCAATGAATTTTAGAAATTCCTGGACTGGGCACAAAAGTTTCTATTTTTGCACATATTCAAGTCAACTATCATCCACACTATCTCAAAGGCTTTACTTGGCACTTTATTGAAACAAAAGCAATAAAACATGATTACTACAGTAGCATAATCATGTGAACACACAAAAATAGTCCGTAAAAGTGTTGGGTTGTCTCCCAACAAGCGCTTTTTTAATGCCTTTTAGCTAGGCATGATGATTTCAATGATGCTCGCATAAAAGATAAGGATTGAAACATAAGAAGAGCAACATGAATCACAAGTTCCTCTTTCATAATAATTTTCAGTAACATCATGAATAGATTCATTAATATAACCATCACATGAAGCATTGTTTTCATGATCCAAAAGCATAGAAAATTTATCACTCTCCATATAAGCAATTTTATTCTCATTCACAATAGTGGGAGTATCATATGAAACTCGAATACTAAAAATTGTTTCCACATTAAGAGAGTAATGTTCAGTAAAGGGATATTCAAAATTATGACAATAATTATCACTGCTTTTTATAACATAAGTATCATCACAATAATTGTCATAAGTAGCAACTTTGTTCTCATCATAGATAGGAGGCATGCAATCATCATAGCAAATTTGATCATTCATAGTAGGGGGACTAAAAAGATCATCTTCATTAAGCATATCATCCCCAAGCTTGGGACAAACATTAATTGTAGCAAATAAATTTTCAAACATGTCATTCTCATGAAACATAGCATCCCCAAGCTTGTGGCTTGACATATCATAAAAATAATCACTCTCATCATTAAAAGTATGAATAGCACCAACAGTATAACAATTGCTATCATCATAATTTCCCAAGTTGGTGCCAAAAATATTTCCAAGATTATAAGAAGTATCATTATCTTCCCAATCATAATCATCACAACAAGCAATAGGCATAACAAAATCATCATCAATAGTGCTCTCGGACATTGTGCCATAAGACATAGAAGCAATATCATCATCAAGTGCATCATCTTCCACAATTATTTTTGATTCATTTTCATGAGGCACAACAATAATAGGAGCAACATTATTTGGCAGAGATACCTTTTTACCTCTATTCTTTCTTCTTTTCTTCTTCTTCACCACATCATGTGTGGGTTTAATTAATTTTTTAAGCTTCTTATTGATGAGATTGGTTGAATAGCGAGCTCCTCCTCGTCACCTATTTCATCATGAGAGACAATAGGAGGGAAAGTGGAAATCTTTACCCTTTAATTAGTATTCCCTTTATATTCTATTGGTTTTCCCATCTTTCTATAGTTGGCAATATAAGCATTCTCGTTGCAATTTATCATGCAAAACATATAGATATTCTCTAGATTAGCTTCAATGTCGTCCGTGAGAATGAATACTTCAAACCAACTATTTTTATGTGTCAATTCTTCACTCCCCAAAAATAAACAAAGTTCGTTATAAAGTTCAAGGGTGATCAAGTTATTGCAATATTTGGACACGATTCGATCATGAAAAAGCATGCATTGGAAATTAAGGTGACCAACTTTATTACAAAGTTCACAAGTAATAGGACAAAGAGAGTATAATTTTGTAGAAAATTCATCCATCTCTTTGAGCAAAGAATTGCTTCTATCATGTTTATGCTTCTTACAAAATCTATCTTCCCTATAAGGCACGTCTTCACAAACTTTATGCACTCCACAAAAATTGACATGCTTATAAGAAACATTTTTGTCATGACTTGTGCAATCATCATTAGCATTTTGGATATTCAAATAATTCATACTAACAATATTGCAATCATGACCCTCATCCAACATTTTTATGCCACAAATTTTGTTGAATTCTTTCTCTAGCAATTGAGCACAATTATCGGAATCCTTATTCTCAAGATAGACATTATAAAGATAAAGAACAACCCAAGGTAATCCAACCTCCATTTTTTTAGTTTTCTATTATAAAACCAAACTAGTGATAAACAAGAAACTAAAAGATTCAATTGCAAGATCTAAAGATATACCTTCATGCACTCACCTCCCTGGCAACGGCGCCAGAAAAGAGCTTGATGTCTACTACGCAACTTAATTCTTGTAGACACGTGTTGGGCCTCCAAGCGCAGAGTTTTGTAGGACAGTAGCAACTTTCCCTCAAGTGGATGACCTAAGGTTTATCAATCCGTGGGAGGCGTAGGATGAAGATGGTCTCTCTCAAACAACCCTGCAACCAAATACAAGAAATCTCCTGTGTCCCCAACACACCCAATACAATGGAAAATTGTATAGGTGCACTAGTTCGGCGAAGAGATGGTGATAAAAGTGTAATATGGAGGGTGAAATATATTTTTATAATTTGAATAAATAAAACAGCAAGGTAGCAATCGGTAAAAGTGAGCACAAACGGTATTGCAATACTTGAAAATGAGGCCTAGGGTCCGTACTCTCGCTAGTGCAATCTCCCAACAATGATAATATAATTGGATCATATAACCATCCCTCAACGTGCAATGACGAATCACTCCAAAGTTCCTATCTAGTGGGGAACATAAGAAAAAAATCGTTTGTAGGGTACAAAACCACCTCGAAGCTATTCTTTCCGATCGATCTATCCAAGAGTTCGTACTAAAATAACACCAAATAATTTCAGATTCATAATACTCAATCCAACACAAAGAACCTCAAAGAGTGCCCCAAGATTTCTATCAGAGAAACAAAGACAAGAACGTGCATCAACCCCTATGCATAGATTACCCCAATGTCGCCTCCGGAATCCGCGAGTTGAGTGCCAAAACATATATCAAGTGAGGGCGTGTTTGGTTGTCTGGGTGGTTCTAGCCTGCATCGCATGGGGGATCCTGGGTGAGTGTGGCCCGGTTGAGCTGATGCAAAGATGAGTTAAGATGTGTGTTTGGTGGACCGCATGATATTGATGCACGAGAGATGCTATATACAATAGATGATGTTTGGTAGCCTGCATTTGAGCTTAATCCAGTTAACTTTTCGCTTCCAATTTCAAGCATTTCAACTAGATCTGGATCATTCGATGGACAAAGAGAACATGTAAAACAATTTTGAATTGAAATCTGAACAAAACTCAACTTTCAATTTTATTTATCAAAAAATTCTCAAACCAATGAAAACATATTCATCAATCTGGACCTGAACTTTTCTCTTCAAATTCCAATCATTTCAATTGGATCTGGATCATTCCACGGAACAAGTCTGAATGGAAATACGTAGCAATCTCATGTTTCAATTTTATTTATTGAAAAGTTCTCAAAGCAGTGGGGAAAGAGGGGAAGAAATGCCACCGTTGGGCTCGCAGCACGCAGGTGCTCCCCTCGCCCCTTCTTCCTCTCGGTTGATGGTGGGCGGCACGGCCCCCTCCGTGGGTGTGGAGGAGCACCGTCGAGGGAGCTCGGACTGGTGTGGAAGAGACAGCTGTGGAACCTGATTATGTTGAGGCAGGGTGGCGAGCTCCCGGCGTGGGCGTGGAGGGGCACTGGTTAGGGAGCCCGGACCGGCGATGGACGAGAGAGCCCGGACCAGCAGTGGACGAGGGAGCTCAGATGGCGGTGGAGGCGGCAGGTTTGGTGGTTGATCCAGTCTGACGGGCGAGAGAGAGAAAGAGGAAAAGTGTTGGGAATCGTAGCATAATTTAAAATTTTCCTACGCTCACCAAGATGCATCTATGGAGTATACTAGCAACGATGGGAAGGGAGTGCATCTACATACCCTTGTAGATCGCGAGCGGAAGCGTTCCAATGAACGTGGATGACGGAGTCGTACTCGCCGTGATCCAAATCACCAATGACCGAGTGCCGAACGGACGGCACCTCCGCGTTCAACACACGTACGGTGCAGCGACGTCTCCTCCTTCTTGATCCAGCAAGGGGGAAGGAGAGGTTGATGGAGATCCAGGAGCACGACGGCGTGGTGGTGGATGTAGCGGGTCTCGGCAGGGCTTCGCCGAGCTTCTGCAAGACGGAGAGGTGTAGCAGGGGAGGAGGGAGGCGCCCAAGGCTGTTGGTTGCTGCCCTCCCTCCCCCCCTTTATATAGGCCCCCTTGGGGGGCGCCGGCCCTGGAGATGGGATCTGAAGGGGCGGCGGCGGCGGCCAAAGGGGGGAAGGGGTGCCTTGCCCCCAAGGGCAAGTGGGAAGCCCCCCCACCCTAGGGTTCCCAACCCTAGGCGCATGGGGGGAGGCCCATGGGGGGGCTCCCAGCCCACTAGGGGCTGGTTTCCTTCCCACTTCAGCCCACGGGGCCCTCCGGGATAGGTGGCCCCACCCGGTGGACCCCCGGGACCCTTCTGGTGGTCCCGGTACAATACTGGTAAGCCCCGAAACTTTCCCGGTGGCCGAAACTTGACTTCCTATATATAATTCTTCACCTCCGGACCATTCCGGAACCTCTCGTGACGTCCGGGATCTCATCCGGGACTCCGAACAACTTTCGGGTTTCCAGATACACATATCTCTACAACCCTAGCGTCACCGAACCTTAAGTGTGTAGACCCTACGGGTTCGGGAGACATGTAGACATGACCGAGACGCCTCTCCGGTCAATAACCAACAGCGGGATCTGGATACCCATGTTGGCTCCCACATGTTCCACGATGATCTCATCGGATGAACCACGGTGTCGAGGATTCAATCAATCCCGTATGCAATTCCCTTTGTCAATCGGTATGTTACTTGCCCGAGATTCGATCGTCGGTATCCCAATACCTTGTTCAATCTCGTTACCGGCAAGTCTCTTTACTCGTACTGCAATGCATGATCCCGTGACCAACGCCTTAGTCACATAGAGCTCATTATGATGATGCATTACCGAGTGGGCCCAGAGATACCTCTCCGTCACACCGAGTGACAAATCCCAGTCTCGATCCATGCCAACCCAACAGACACTTTCGGAGATACCCGTAGTGCACCTTTATAGTCACCCAGTTACGTTGTGACGTTTGGCACACCCAAAGCACTCCTACGGTATCCGGGAGTTGCACGATCTCATGGTCTAAGGAAAAGATACTTGACATTGGAAAAGCTCTAGCAAACGAAACTACACGATCTTTTATGCTATGCTTAGGATTGGGTCTTGTCCATCACATCATTCTCCTAATGATGTGATCCCTTTATCAATGACATCCAATGTCCATAGTCAGGAAACCATGACTATCTGTTGATCAACGAGCTAGTCAACTAGAGGCTTACTAGGGACACGTTGTGGTCTATGTATTCACACATGTATTACGATTTCCGGACAATACAAGTATAGCATGAACAATAGACAATTATCATGAACAAAGAAATATAATAATAACCATTTATTATTGCCTCTAGGGCATATTTCCAACAGTCTCCCACTTGCACTAGAGTCAATAATCTAGTTACATTGTGATGAATCGAACACCCATTGCGTCCTGGTGTTGATCATGTTTTGCCCTAGGGAGAGGTTTAGTCAACGGATCTGCTACATTCAGGTCCGTATGTACTTTACAAATATCAATGTCTCCATTTTGAACACTTTCACGAATGGAGTTGAAGCGACGCTTGATATGCCTGGTCTTCCTGTGAAACCTGGGCTCCTTCGCAAGGGAAATAGCTCCAGTGTTGTCACAGAAGAGAGTCATCGGGCCCGACGCATTGGGAATCACCCCTAGGTCGGTAATGAACTCCTTCATCCAGACTGCTTCCTGTGCTGCCTCCGAGGCTGCCATGTACTCCGCTTCACATGTAGATCCCGCCACGACGCTTTGCTTGCAACTGCACCAGCTTACTGCTCCTCCATTCAAAATATACACGTATCCGGTTTGTGACTTCGAGTCATCCAGATCTGTGTCGAAGCTAGCGTCGACGTAACCCTTTACGATGAGTTCTTCGTCACCTCCATAAACGAGAAACATATCCTTAGTCCTTTTCAGGTACTTCAGGATATTCTTGACCGCTGTCCAGTGTTCCATGCCGGGATTACTTTGGTACCTTCCTACCAAACTTACGGCAAGGTTTACATCAGGTCTGGTACACAGCATGGCATACATAATAGACCCTATGGCCGAGGCATAGGGGATGACACTCATCTTTTCTATATCTTCTGCCGTGGTCGGGCATTGAGCCGTGCTCAATTGCACACCTTGCAATACATGCAAGAACCCCTTCTTGGACTGATCCATATTGAACTTCTTCAATATCTTGTCAAGGTATGTACTCTGTGAAAGACCAATGAGGCGTCTTGATCTATCTCTATAGATCTTGATGCCTAATATATAAGCAGCTTCTCCAAGGTCCTTCATTGAAAAACACTTATTCAAATAGGCCTTTATACTTTCCAAGAATTCTATATCATTTCCCATCAATAGTATGTCATCCACATATAATAAGAGAAATGCTACAGAGCTCCCACTCACTTTCTTGTAAACACAGGCTTCTCCATAAGTCTGTGTAAACCCAAACGCTTTGATCATCTCATCAAAGCGAATGTTCCAACTCCGAGATGCTTGCACCAGCCCATAGATTGAGCGCTGGAGCTTGCATACTTTGTTAGCACTCTTAGGATCGACAAAACCTTCCGGCTGCATCATATACAACTCTTCCTTAAGGAAGCCGTTAAGGAATGCCGTTTTGACGTCCATCTGCCATATCTCATAATCATAGCATGCGGCAATTGCTAACATGATTCGGACGGACTTCAGCTTCGCTACGGGTGAGAAAGTCTCATCGTAGTCAATCCCTTGAACTTGTCGATAACCCTTAGCGAGAAGTCGAGCCTTATAGATGGTCACATTACCATCCGCGTCTGTCTTCTTCTTAAAGATCCATTTGTTTTCTATGGCTCGCCTCTCATCGGGCAAGTCAGTCAAAGTCCATACTTTGTTTTCATACATGGATTCTATCTCGGATTTCATGGCTTCTAGCCATTTGTCGGAATCCGGGCCCGCCATCGCTTCTTCATAGTTCGAAGGTTCACCGTTGTCTAACAACATGATTTCCAGGACAGGGTTGCCGTACCACTCTGGTGCGGAACGTGTCCTTGTGGACCTACGAAGTTCAGTAACTTGATCTGAAGCTTCATGATCATCATCATTAACTTCCTCCCCAGTCGGTGTAGGCACCACATGAACATTTTCCCGCGCTGCGCTACTTTCCGGTTCGGAAGGGGTGACTATCACCTCATCAAGTTCCACTTTCCTCCCACTCAATTTTTTCTAGAGAAACTCCTTCTCCAGAAAGGACCCGTTCTTGGCAACGAAGATCTTGCCTTCGGATCTGAGGTAGAAGGTATACCCAATAGTTTCCTTAGGGTATCCTATGAAGACGCATTTTTCCGACTTGGGTTCGAGCTTTTCAGGTTGAAATTTCTTGACATAAGCATCGCATCCCCAAACTTTTAGAAACGACAGCTTAGGTTTCTTCCCAAACCATAATTCATACGGTGTCGTCTCAACGGATTTCGACGGAGCCCTATTTAAAGTGAATGCGGCAGTCTCTAAAGCATAACCCCAAAATGAGAGCGGTAAATCGGTAAGAGACATCATAGATCGCACCATATCCAATAGAGTGCGATTACGACGTTCGGACACACCATTTCTCTGAGGTGTTCCAGGCGGCGTGAGTTGTGAAACTATTCCACATTTCCTTAAGTGTGTACCAAATTCATGACTTAAATATTCTCCACCACGATCTGATCGTAAGAATTTTATTTTCCTGTCACGTTGATTCTCAACTTCACTCTGAAATTCCGTGAACTTTTCAAAGGTTTCAGACTTGTGTTTCATTAGGTAGACATACCCATATCTACTTAAATCATCAGTGAGAGTGAGAACATAACGATATCCTCCGCGAGCCTCAACACTCATTGGACCACACACATCGGTATGTATGATTTCCAATAAGTTGGTTGCTCGCTCCATTGTTCCGGAGAACGGAGTCTTGGTCATCTTACCCATGAGGCATGGTTCGCACGTGTCAAATGATTCGTAATCAAGAGACTCCAAAAGTCCATCTGCATGGAGCTTCTTCATGCGCTTGACACCAATGTGACCAAGGCGGCAGTGCCACAAGTATGCGGGACTATCGTTATCAACTTTACATCTTTTGGTATTCACACTATGAACATGTGTAACATCACGTTCGAGATTCATCAAAAATAAACCATTGACCAGCGGGGCATGACCATAAAACATATCTCTCAAATAAATAGAACAACCATTATTCTCGGATTTAAATGAGTAGCCATCTCGAATTAAACGAAATCCAGATACAATGTTCATGCTCAAAGTTGGCACTAAATAACAATTATTGAGGTTTAAAACTAATCCCGTGGGTAGATGCAGAGGTAGCGTGCCGACGGCGATCACATCGACCTTGGAACCATTCCCGACGCGCATCGTCACCTCGTCCTTCGCCAGTCTCCGTTTATTCCGTAGTTCCTGTTTTGAGTTACAAATATGAGCAACCGCACCGGTATCAAATACCCAGGAGCTACTACGAGTACTGGTAAGGTACACATCAATTACATGTATATCACATATACCTTTGGTGTTGCCGGCCTTCTTCTTGTTCGCTAAGTATTTGGGGCAGTTCCGCTTCCAGTGACCACTTCCCTTGCAATAAAAGCACTCAGTCTCGGGCTTGGGTCCATTCTTTGACTTCTTCCCAGTAACTGGTTTACCGGGCGCGGCAACTCCCTTGCCGTCCTTCTTGAAGTTCTTCTTACCCTTGCCCTTCTTGAACTTAGTGGTTTTATTCACCATCAACACTTGATGTTCTTTTCTGATCTCCCCTTCCGCTGATTTCAGCATTGAATATACCTCAGGAATGGTCTTTTCCATCCCCTGCATATTGTAGTTCACCACAAAGCTCTTGTAGCTTGGTGGAAGCGACTGGAGGATTCTGTCAATGACCGCGTCATCCGGGAGATTAACTCCCAGCTGGGATAAGCGGTTGTGTAACCCAGACATTCTGAGTATGTGCTCACTGACAGAACTATTCTCCTCCATTTTACAGCTGAAGAACTTGTCGGAGACATCATATCTCTCGACCCGGGCATGAGCTTGGAAAACCAATTTCAGCTCCTCGAACATCTTATATGCTCCATGTTTCTCAAAACGCTTTTGGAGACCCGGTTCTAAGCTGTAAAGCATGCCGCACTAAACGAGGGAGTAATCATCAGCACGCTGCTGCCAAGCGTTCATAATGTCTTGGTTTTGTGGGATTGGTGCATCACCTAGCGGTGCTTCTAAGACATAATCTTTCTTGGCTACTATGAGGATGATCCTCAGGTTCCGGACCCAGTCCGTATAGTTGCTGCCATCATCTTTCAGCTTGGTTTTCTCTAGGAACGCGTTGAAATTGAGGACAACGTTGGCCATATGATCTACAAGAGATAGTGTAAAGATTTTAGACTAAGTTCATGATAATTAAGTTCATCTAATCAAATTATTTAATGAACTCCCACTCAGATAGACATCCCTCTAGTCATCTAAGTGAAACATGATCCGAGTTTAACTAGGCCGTGTCCGATCATCACGTGAGACGGACTAGTCAAGATCGGTGAACATCTCCATGTTGATCGTATCTTCTATACGACTCATGCTCGACCTTTCGGTCCTCCGTGTTCCGAGGCCATGTCTGTACATGCTAGGCTCGTCAAGTCAACCTAAGTGTATTGCGTGTGTTCCGAGGCCATGTCTGTACATGCTAGGCTCGTCAACACCCGTTGTATTCGAACGTTAGAATCTATCACACCCGATCATCACGTGGTGCTTCGAAACAACGAACCTTCGCAACGGTGCACAGTTAGGGTGAACACTTTCTTGAAATTATCATAAGGGATCATCTTACTTACTACCGTCGTTCTAAGCAAATAAGATGCAAAAACATGATAAACAACACATGCAATCAAATAGTGACATGATATGGCCAATATCATCATGCTCCTTTGATCTCCATCTTCGGGGCACCATGATCATCTTCGTCACCGGCATGACACCATGATCTCCATCATCATGATCTCCATCATTGTGTCTTCATGAAGTCGTCACGCCAACGATTACTTCTACTTCTATGGCTAACGCGTTTAGCAACAAAGTAAAGTAATTTACATGGCGTTATTCAATGACACGCAGGTCATGCAAAATAATAAAGACAACTCCTATGGCTCCTGCCGGTTGTCATACTCATCGACATGCAAGTCGTGATTCCTATTACAAGAATATGATCAATCTCATACATCACATATATCATTCATCACATCTTCTGGCCATATCACATCACATAGCACTTGCTGCAAAAACAAGTTAGACGTCCTCTAATTGTTGTTGCAAGTTTTTACGTGGTTTGTAGGTTTCTAGCAAGAACGTTTTCTTACCTACATATGACCACAACGTGATTTGCCAATTTCTATTTACCCTTCATAAGGACCCTTTTCATCGAATCCGTTCCGACTAAAGTAGGAGAGACAGACACCCGCTAGCCACCTTATGCATCTAGTGCATGTCAGTCGGTGGAACCTGTCTCACGTAAGCGTACGTGTAAGGTCGGTCCGGGCCGCTTCATCCTACAATGCCGCCGAAACAAGAAACGACTAGTAGCGGCAAGAAGAATTGGCAAACTCAACGCCCACAACTGCTTTGTGTTCTACTCGTGCATAGTAACTACGCATAGGCCTGGCTCATGATGCCACTGTTGGGAATCGTAGCATAATTTAAAATTTTCCTACGCTCACCAAGATGCATCTATGGAGTATACTAGCAACGAGGGGAAGGGAGTGCATCTACATACCCTTGTAGATCGCGAGCGGAAGCGTTCCAATGAACGTGGATGACGGAGTCGTACTCGCCGTGATCCAAATCACCGATGACCGAGTGCCGAACGGACGGCACCTCCGCGTTCAACACACGTACGGTGCAGAGACGTCTCCTCCTTCTTGATCCAGCAAGGGGGAAGGAGAGGTTGATGGAGATCCAGCAGCACAACGGCGTGGTGGTGGATGTAGCGGGTCTCGGCAGGGCTTCGCCGAGCTTCTGCGAGACGGAGAGGTGTAGCAGGGGAGGAGGGAGGCGCCCAAGGCTGTAGGTTGCTGCCCTCCCTCCCCCCCTTTATATAGGCCCCCTGGGGGGGGCGCCGGCCCTGGAGATGGGATCTCAAGGGGGGGGGGGGGCGGCGGGCAAAGGGGGGAAGGGGTGCCTTGCCCCCCAAGGCAAGTGGGAAGCCCCCCCACCCTAGGGTTCCCAACCCTAGGCGCATGGGGGGAGGCCCATGGGGGGGCGCCCAGCCCACTAGGGGCTGGTTCCCTTCCCACTTCAGCCCACGGGGCCCTCCGGGATAGGTGGCCCCACCCGGTGGACCCCCGGGACCCTTCCGGTGGTCCCGGTACAATACCGGTAACCCCCAAAACTTTCCCGGTGGCCGAAACTTGACTTCCTATATATAATTCTTCACCTCCGGACCATTCCGGAACCTCTCGTGACGTCCGGGATCTCATCCGGGACTCCGAACAACTTTCGGGTTTCCGCATACACATATCTCTACAACCCTAGCGTCACCGAACCTTAAGTGTGTAGACCCTACGGGTTCGGGAGACATGTAGACATGACCGAGACGCCTCTCCGGTCAATAACCAACAGCGGGATCTGGATACCCATGTTGGCTCCCACATGTTCCACGATGATCTCATCGGATGAACCACGGTGTCGAGGATTCAATCAATCCCGTATGCAATTCCCTTTGTCAATCGGTATGTTACTTGCCCGAGATTCGATCGTCGGTATCCCAATACCTTGTTCAATCTCGTTACCGGCAAGTCTCTTTACTCGTACTGCAATGCATGATCCGTGACCAACGCCTTAGTCACATAGAGCTCATTATGATGGTGCATTACCGAGTGGGCCCAGAGATACCTCTCCGTCACACGGAGTGACAAATCCGAGTCTCGATCCGTGCCAACCCAACAGACACTTTCGGAGATACCCGTAGTGCACCTTTATAGTCACCCAGTTACGTTGTGACGTTTGGCACACCCAAAGCACTCCTACGGTATCTGGGAGTTGCACGATCTCATGGTCTAAGGAAAAGATACTTGACATTGGAAAAGCTCTAGCAAACGAAACTACACGATCTTTTATGCTATGCTTAGGATTGGGTCTTGTCCATCACATCATTCTCCTAATGATGTGATCCCGTTATCAATGACATCCAATGTCCATAGTCAGGAAACCATGACTATCTGTTGATCAACGAGCTAGTCAACTAGAGGCTTACTAGGGACACGTTGTGGTCTATGTATTCACACATGTATTACGATTTCCGGACAATACAATTATAGCATGAACAATAGACAATTATCATGAACAAAGAAATATAATAATAACCATTTATTATTGCCTCTAGGGCATATTTCCAACAAAAAGAAGGCACGGGAGTTGCGGATGCATGCGCGGGCCTGGTTCCCAGCTACGCCCGATTCCTGCGTTCCCCTCAGCCTGGCTGAGAGTCCAACTTTTGCATCGGCCGAGTCAGGCTGAGTAGGCCACACAGGACACCAAACAACGTGGATTTTGCATGGCGGGTGCTAGCTAGGTGCGACACAGGAAACCAAACACGCCCTGAATCAATAAGATACCCCATTGTCACCACGAGTATTCATATGCAAGACATATATCAAGTGCTCTCAAATCCATAAAAGTATTCAATCCGATAAAACGAAATCTCAAAGTGAAAACTCAATTCATCACAACAAGAAAGAGAGGGGAAAACACCATATGATTGATGTTTGCTGTAGCATATAATAACCTCGATGATGCAGCACAACAATGGTAGGTATTTCCCTCAGTGATGAAACCAAGGTTATTGAACCAGTAGGAGAACCACGCAACACTACGTAGACAACACCTGCACACAAATAACAAATACTCGCAACCCGACATATTAAATGGGTTGTCAATCCCTTTCGGGTAACGGCGCCAGAAATAGGCAAACAGACGTGAGAGAGTTGTAAATATTGATAGATCGAATGCCAAATAAAATAAAGTGCAGCAAGCTATTTTTGTATATTTGGTTTAATAGATCTGAAAATAAAAGCAAATAAAAATAGATCGCAAAGGCAAGTATAATAAAGAAGAGACCCGAGGGCCGTAGGTTTCACTAGTGGCTTCTCTCGAGAAAAATAGCAAACGGTGGATGAACAAACTACTGTTGGGCAATTGATAGAACTTCAAATAATCATGATGATATCCAGGCAATGATTATTATATAGGCATCACGTCCAAGATTAGTAGACCGACTCCTGCCTGCATCTACTACTATTACTCCACACATTGACGGCTATCCAGCATGCATCTAGTGTATTAAGTTCATGGAAAAATGGAGTAATGCAATAAGAACGATGACATGATGTAGACAAGATCTATTTATGTAGAAATTTGACCCCATCTTGTTATCCTTAATAGCAACGATACATACGTGTCGGTTCCCATTCTGTCACTAGGATCAAGCACCGTAAGATCGAACCCGTCACAAAGCACCTCTTCCCATTGCAAGATAAATAGATCAAGTTGGCCAAACAAAACCCAAATATCAGAGAAGAAATACGAGGCTATAAGTAATCATGCATATAAGAGATCAAAGAAGACTCAAATAACTTTCATGGATAAAAAGATAGATCTGATCATAAACTCAAAGTTCATCGGATCCCAACAAACACACCGCAAAAAGAGTTACATCATATGGATCTCCAAGAGACCATTGTATTGAGAATCAAACGAGAGAGAGGAAGCCATCTAGCTACTAACTACAGACTCATAGGTCAACAAAGAACTACTCACGCATCATCGGAGAGGCACCAATGGACATGATGCACCCCTCCGAGATGGTGTTTAGATTGGATCTCGTGGTTCTGGAACTTGCGGCTGCTCGAATTGATTTTCGTCGACTCCCCTAGGGTTGGGGTATTTATAGAGTAAAGAGGCGGTCCGGGGGGCACCCGAGGTGGGCACAACCTACCAGGGCGTGCCTGGGCCTCCAGGCGTGCCCTGGTGGGTTGTGCTCCCCTCGGAGTACCCCCCAAGTGCTTCTCCGGCCCACTGGATGTCTTCTGGTCCAAAAAAATCCACAAAAAGTTTCGCTGCATTTGGACTCCGTTTGATATTGATTTCCTGCGATGTAAAAAACATGCAGAAAACAACAACTGGCAGTTGGCACTATGGCAATAGGTTAGTACCAAAAAATGATATAAAATGACTATAAAATGATTGTAAAACATCCAAGAATGATAATATAACAGCATGGAACAATATAAAATTATAGATATGTTGGAGACGTATCAGCATCCCCAAGCTTAATTCCTGCTCGTCCTCGAGTAGGTAAATGATAAAAACAGAATTTTTGACGTGGAATGCTGCCTAACATGTCATCTCATATTCTTTTCTTTATAGCAGGGACATTTGGACTTTTATATGGTTCAAAGCAATAGTCTAGTTTTGACATGAGACTTAAATACTCGAGCATATCAACAAGCAACCATGTCTTTCAAAATATCAACGCTAAAATAAGTTATCCCTAGCCCATCATGCTCAATCATTGATCCAATCATGAAACACACTCGCATATTAGCTACACCCAATGCTCAAGTACGATCATAGTGCCCCCTAGTTGGTGCTTTATAAGAGAAGACGGAGACTCAAATTAAAAATAAAAATTGCATAAAGTAAAAGAAAGGCCCTTCACGGAGGGAAGTAGGGATTTGTAGAGGTGCCAGAGCTCAAAGCGAAAAACTTAGAGATAAAAACATTTTGAGGGGCATACTTTTCCCACCAACGAAAACGACTTAGAGCTCCCAACACTTTCCATGCTAGATATATCATGGGCAGTTCCCAAACAGAAAATAAAGTTTATTCCTTTTTCAACCATACTTTCACTTTCCATGGCTAGCTGTATCCACGGTTGCCCTCCATACCAACACTTCCCAAGGAATTTATTATTTGACAACATAAAGTAAATTTATTTTACATTTCGGGGCTGGGCGTCCCCAATACCTTTGCCTTACTCTCATGCAATGACAAGTGAATAAACACTCATCGTGAGAATAACACATCTAGCATGGAAAATATCGGCCACCCCTCACCGCCTCGCGAGCGGTATGAGCACACAAAAGAGAAAATTTATTTTGAAAATTAGAGATGGCACATACAAATTTGCTTAGAACGGCAAAAGAATACCGCATATAGGTAGATATAGTGGACTCATGTGGGAAAACTGGTTTAAAGGATTTTGGATGCACAAGTAGTGATCATACTTAGTGCAAAATGAAGGCTAGCAAAAGATTGAGAAGCGACCAACCAAGAAATGAATAATCTCATAAGCGAGCATTAATCATAATTAACACCGAATAATGCACCACAAGTAGGATGTAATTTCATTGCATGACTATTGACTTTCGTGCTTGCATAGGGAATCACAAACCTTAACACCAATATTTACTAAAGCACAATTACTCATCAACTTTACTCACATATCACATCATCATATCTCAAAACTATTACAAGGAATCAAGTTTATTTTGTGCAATGATCTTCATGAAAGTTTTTATTATATCCTTTTTGGATATCTATCACTTTGGGACTAATTTCCATGTGTTGCTTTTGATAAGCTCAAACAAATATAAGTGAAGATCATGAGCATAATATTTCTTTCTCTCAAAATAATTTAAGTGAAGCAAGTGAGAATTTCTAAAAAAAATTACTAACCCTCAAATAAATCTAAGTGGAGCATGAGAGCATTTCTTCAAAAATACTAAAGCACACCGTGCTTAAAAAGATGTAAGTGAAGCACTAGAGCAATTCCATAGCTCATAAAGATTTAAGTGAAGCACAGAAAGCAATTCTAACAAGTCATGGCATAATTTTGGCTCTCTCAAATAGGTGTGTCCAGCAAAGATTCAAGACTTAAAACAAAAAGCGAAACAAGCAAAGACCCAAATCATACAAGACGCTCAAGCAAAACTCATAGTATGTGACGAATAAAAATATAGCTTTGAGTAAAATACCGATGGTCGTTAGAAGAAAGAGGGGATGCCACTCGGGGCATCTCCAAGCTTAGTTGCTTGCTAATCTTTGGATAATAGCTTGGGATGCCATGGGCATCCCCAAGCTTAGGCTCTTCTTACTCCTCATTCCTTCATCCATCGTAACATCACCCAAAACTTGCAAACTTCAATCACACAGAACTCAACAAAACCTTCGTGAGATCCGTTAATATAGGAAAATAAATCACTACTATAAGTAATGTTGCAACCTATTCATATTTTGTTTTTGCATTATATCTACTGTATTCCAACTTTTCTATGGCAAAAACTCATCAAAGAAAACCATAGATCCATCAAAACAAGCACACAACGCAAAGAAAACAGAATCTGTCAAAAACGGAACAGTCTGTAGCAATCTGGATATTTCGAATACTTTTGAAACTCCAAAAATTCTGAAAAATTAGGACGACCTGAGCAATTTGTATATTAATCTTCTGCAAAAAGAATCAGTGCAAAAGCACTTTTGTGTGATTTATGAAAATTATTTTCGTGAGTGCATAAGTTTCCAGCAAGATCAAACAACTATCACCCAAGAATGTCCTAAAGGCTTTGCTTGGCACACACACTAATTAAAACACAAAAACACAATCATAACAGTAGTATAATTGTGCAAACACTCAAGAATGGAAAGTAAAAAGGAAAGACAAATTTTATTCATTGGGTTGCCTCCAACAAGCGCTATTGTTTTATGCCCCTTGCTAGGCATAAGATTTCAATGATGCTCACATGAAAGATAAGAATTGAAACACAAGGAGAGCATCATGAAACATATGAAAAACACATTTAAGTCTAACATACTTCCTACTCATAGGAATTTTATAAGCAAACAAATTATCAAGACAAGAAACATCTAACAATGCAAAGAAGAGGAATAAAACATTGACGATCTCAACATAACGAGAGGTAATTTAATAACATGAAAATTTTTATAACCATATTTTCCTCTCTCATAATAATTATATGTAGGATCATATTCAAATTCAACAGTATAGCTATCACATAACATTTTCTCTTCATGATCCACATGCATGCAAAGTTGACACTCTTCCATAATAGTGGGATTATCATCAAATAAAGTCATGACCTCTCCAAGCCCACTTTTATCAAAAATTTCATAAGATTGATCATTCTCCAAAGTAGTGGGATCATTATGTAATGACCCGAGACCGACGCTCCAGACGCCTTTCATGTTTTCTGAGTTTCGTTGTGTGATTTGTTTTAATTGTTGCCTTCATCATTGCATCTTTTGCATTGCATCATGTCATCATGCAACTCCCTTTTAAAAACTCAATTAAATAAATCACATAAATCTTTGATCTATTTAAATCAAGGGGATTCACATGGTGATTTCTCTTTATAACATATACTCCCAATATTTTAGGGAGCTATAATAAATATTCCATTATTTGGGACTCACCATAACACACTTGCAAAATAATTCCGTACCTTTTCCGCCCTAAATTCTTCCATCACTTTCCTGAGCTCCACCAAAATTCTCAACATTTTTGGACCTACCGAATACCCACTTCATTCTCACACTCATTTGAATTGAATTCAAATGAGTTTGAATTCAAACTACACACACACGCTCACTTCTATTTTCTTGGATCAAGCTCATTTTTGTGAGTCCAGGAAAATTGGCCTCATGCACGAATTCTTTCTCCAATCATCTTCTTTTCTCTCTTTTCTTTCATTCTTGTTTTCTTCTCTGTAAATGGAAATGAGGGAGGAGAGAGCATAACAGCCACAACCAGCCCAATTTGGCCCAAGGCCCAGCCGCCCTCACTAGCCTTTCTCCCCCTCGATCCCGCAGCGCCGCCAGCCACTTGTCCCGATCGGAACCGGCTCCTCTACCATGCCTTTGAGCACTGCACGGCTGCCGTGCCTTCTTCGGACGCTCGTGGGCGCATTGGCACGAGCGTCCGAAGAAGGCACGGCAGCCGTGTCGTGCTCAAAGGCACGGTAGAGGAGCCGGTTCCGTCCCGATCCCCTCTGCCTGCTCCTCCCCTCGCCGATCCGCCCGAGCGCTCTGTCCCTGCCGTCGCTCGCCTCCGTGCCAGGCCTCGCCGGAGCTGCTCGCCGGACCCCGCCGCTCCGCCGCAGGAGCCAGCAGCTGCAGCCACCGAGGCGCTGCCTCCTCTGCTCGAGCACCCGAGGCCCCGCGAGCCTCCCGCTCGCCCGCATCTGCCTCTCCGCCCTGCTCTCCTCGCCCGCCTCCTCGTCTACCCGGCGCCGCCGCCTCGCCAGCTCCGCCGCTGGATCTCGCCTCCGTCAGAGCCGGCAGCAGCAACAGCTGCACCCTCCCCGAGGCCTCCTTCCTCTGCTCGCAAGCCTTGCTGGCCACTTCGTCCTCCGCCGCCTGGCGACCCCCTGCACCCACCTCCAGCAGCTCTCCCTGCGACCTCCTCTCCATCTCCGCCTCGTGCCGTCCCTACCGACTCCGACCAGGGAGCTCCGCCGCTCGCCTGACCATGGCATCCACCTCCTGTCCGTGCTGCATCACCTCGCATGCAGGCACTTCTCTGCCACGAGTGCTCCCGACCGAGACCTTTGTGCTGCTACGTTTTGGACACGCCAAGTCCCTTGAAGACCACGGATGCCTAGTACGACTACACGACCGGAACGCAAGTTCCACGACGACCATGTACCACTGCCATCACAAGAACCCAAGTACCACGACGTCGATGACCCTCAAGTTCGACTACGGTGATGCGTCAAGTACCTCCACCACGTCCCCAGAATCGCGAAGAACGCCAAGTACCTCGACCCGTGTACAACTACGGTCGCCCCCGGAAACATCGGATGCGTCAAGTTCCTTTTACTATCATTATCGTGTACGACTACTTCCCACGATAACCCGTGAACAACTACATCCCATCAAACCCGAACCGTCCCGAACGCACGCTTCGAAGGTATAACCCTGAGATGACGCCCGTGGACCGAATGCATGTATGTTTTATGAGATGCTCGTGTTGCACCGTGTCCGAGTTGTCATTGCACGTTCCTCCTCGTTTGCCATGCCGTCGACCCGTGGGAACTCGGTAACCGGGATCACCCCACCATCTCTAGCATGTTCCGTACATCCACACTTTCTTTTGCACCGACATCTCGACGAGTTGTCAGATCATCGGAATGTTGTCGTGACACCATTTCCGTTGTCGTCGCCGTGGCACCCTTTCTTTCCACCACGGTAACAAATGTGCTTCATAACATGCTCATGTCAACATTTTTATAAAATTGCATAAAACTCGTATATGTCATCCGCATCATGATAACAACATTTAAATTGTTTAAAATTGTTATTTGCATTAAGTTGCTAAATGACATGGGGAATTACCGGAATTGTTGTTTATTGTTCCGGCCTCATTTAAACTTGCCTAGATAGGTAGTTTTATTGTGTTTCACCTCTTGCCATGTTAACCAACATTTAATCTTGTCATATACATAAACAAGAGCGAACTAAATAATTGAATGTGGTGTTTTGTCAATATGCAACTCGTTGCATATTGGGCTCCACTTAATTTGTAGTATTGTTTGTTGCACTTTGCCATGCCATGAATCACTAAACCGGACATGCATCATACTTGTTTGTGCATCATGCCATGATTATGCTTGTTGGTTTACCATGTTTGTTTCTTTCCGGATGTTGTCTTCTTGATAGTTTCGGTTATGTTGCGGTTGTGAGGATTCGTTCAACTACGCCCGTTCGTCTTCTTCATGGACTCGATCTTCTTCCTAGCGGGATTTCCGGCAAGACGACCGTCACCTTGGACACCACTACTATCTTTGCTTTGCTAGTTGTCTCGATACTATTGGTATGTCGCGCTACCTACCACTTGTTTATCAAGCCTCCCAATATGCCATGTTAGCCTCTAACCTTTCCACCATCCCAGAAAACCGTTGTTTGGCTATGTTACCGCTTTGCTCAGCCCCTCTTATAGCGTTGCTAGTTGCAGGTGCAGTTGCAGGTTGTTCCATGTTGGGACATGGATATCTTGGGTATCACAATATCTCTTATTTAATTAATGCATCTATATACTTGGTAAAGGGTGGAAGGCTTAGCCTTTTGCTTGGTGTTTTGTTCCACTCTTGCTGCCTTAGTTTCCGTCATACCGGTGTTATGTTCCTTCATTTTGCGTCCCTGACACGGTGAGGGTTTATGGCCCCCTCTTGACAGTTCGCTTTGAATAAAACTCTTCCAGCAAGGCCCAACATTGGTTTTAACATTTGCTCAACATAATAACTAAACCTGATAATTAATTAAATGGCATAGGGGGTCGCGTCCCCGAGGATTCTTTTCAACATAATACAGGGGGGCAGTGCTGATGGTGTTGGTCCCAAACTAGATCACCGTACGGGGCCGCCCCTAGGCGACTTGGGGTATCTGGATCATGTACGCTTAGCTTATCCGTCGTGGCCTGAGAAGAGATATGCACGGCCACTATCAGGGTGTCGGCACGTCTGGAGGTCTTGCTGGACTTGTTTTACCATTGTCGAAATGTCTTGTGCACCGGGATCCCGAGTCTGATTGGATGTCCCGTGATGGAGGATTGTCTCCGCGGATCATGAGCTTGTCATGGGCTAAGTTGGGACACCCCTGCAGGGTTTAAACTTTCGAGAGTTGTGCCCGCGGTTATGTGGCAGATGGGAAGTTTTAATGTCCAGTTGTAGTGGACTTGAACTAAACACAATTAAAATACACCAACCGCGTACGTAATCATGATCGTCTCTTTTCAAGTGAGTTTGAGAAGAGAACACGGTGGGGTTATGTTTGAACGTAAGTAGTTCAGGATCTCTTCTTGATCATTCACTCATACGCGTCGGTCCTAAGCAAACGGTTTTTAACCCCTTTCCGCGACGGCATTTGGAACCATCGCCAAGTGAGTATGGGCGATAGGGGGGTCCTTCCCACACGACCCAGAAATCGTCGGGGATAGGCCCTCCTAGGACCCAGGCTGGGGGCGTGTGCGATCGGGCGAGGCATCGAAACCCAATCATTTCTGTAGGTATGTACATCCCACACGGTAATCCGAGAAAACATTTCCGTAGGTATGTACATCCCACACGCTGAATCCCAGAAAAACATTTCCGTTCGTATGTATATCACACACAGTCAATCCAAGGAATACGTTTCCATTCTTATGTACATCCCACACAGTCAATCCAGGGAAAACGTTTCCGTTCGGACGTACATCCCACATAGTTTTATGTGTAGGCTCGTGTGTGAAAGGTGTAACTATCACACACGGTCTGCCTTGGTTAACTGTTTGCTTTTATCAACTATATCACACACGATTTGATGAAGAAAACTGTGTAGCATTGGGCTATCCGTCGCAAGCGCTTTTACTGCTAGAACCGTTTGCAAAGGTCCATGACACATTTAGCAGGTTTATTAGTTTACAATTAATAATTCTAGTATTACGCAAATTCACATTTCATATCAAACATTTATTTGTCAATTTCATATCAGGCACATAAATATATTATAACATCACAGTACGGTAGCTACATGAAAACAGCACAGTACAACATATAGCTAGTTCAACTTCATAAGAACAATATATTCATTTTTCCCTAATCAAGATCATCCAGGCTCGTCTTATCCACCTCTACTTTCAGTTCAGTAAGAACTCGTTTTGCACGGGCCAACTAGGAAAGTGCCTCCTCCTTCGCCAACACCATCTTAGCAAAGTCTGATTTAAAAAATCTGAGCTCATTCTCCACCTTCAACTTTTTATCCCGCATCTTGAAATATGCTTCAGCGTTGACAAGACTTTCTCTAAGCCTACGTGTGTTCTCTTCCTCATACATGCTCCAGAGCTTCGCTAGGAACATCTTCAAAGACTGTGGCCACTCTTGATCAACCCACTCCAAGTAAGAACACTTCCGTTCATCCTATAATATTTAAAACTAGATCAGTAACAATTGTAGGGGAAATGGGTTTATAGCAACATATAAAATCACCAATGCTTATTTTGAAAAACTCAAGAAACATGTTAATTATGACATATCTTCTCAAAAAGATCAATGTGCAAATGAAATAATTGGTACTGAGACAACAACCAAATTCTGGAACATCCAAAGCTATAATTAACTACAACGACGCTACAAGTTCTTACCCATGTACAATAAATAGCAGATTGAACATTTTATGAGGAAGGTAAATATAACTGCAACAGCATAGCGACAGTGTTTGGATGACAGAAAATTGATAGTAACAGGTGTGTACATGCACAAATTTAGTAATATAGAACTAATAGCACTAAGGCTGTCCACTATGTATGCCAAAACTGGGGTAAATACAATTGTTGCTACATCTCGGACCGGTGCCCTGCACTGGCTAGCCGATGCAGCGAAAAAAAAATTAGGGACCCAGACTCCGGAGCACGTAGTTGCTCCGATGCCCAGTTCCTTCATGCCATAAAGATTTAGTATTTTACTGCTTGGCTGCTCGGATGTGTGGACCAAAGTTGGCTGCACAAACTGCTGAAGCGGTGCCAAATAATTTTCTAATGGCACCGCTGATCACATGGCAACAATTTAAGATACTAGGTACAAACTGTGACACTGTCTTAGGATGCGTTTGGTTGAAGGTGTGGTATGAATGGGTTGGGACCGTGACAGTGTCTGAATCACATCTAACAAATGATTTGTAACAACGAAAGAGGGTCTAACCTTCTCTGCACATGCCAGAAACTTCCTCCCACTGTCCACAGAATCAAAAGCAACTAGCTTCACGCATGGAGATTGATGGTGACAACGAGCAGATAGATCTTCAGCCACCCCGCTCCATTCGTTGCCACTGATGGTCCTAGGGAGCTACAAGAGGAAGAAATGACTCAAATCGACCGCTTGGTAAAAATCCTTCATTCCAAGTCATAGCCCGATAGAGAGAAGAGAGGCATACCCGGGTGGTGAAGGAGATGTTGCCGGAGGAGGAACCGCTGGAGAGGTCTTTGAAGAAGACCATGGCGACCCCCGCGGTAGGATGCGAGATGGCGAGAGCGAGGAAGCCGCTATAGCTTAGCAAGGAAGGAAGGAAGGAGGAAACAGGGGAAATATGACTTGTGGTCGGGGAGAAAAGGGGGTGGGGAAGGGGGAAGGGGGCGGGGTAGATATTTTGGCGGTAGGCCAAAATTTTGGAAATGTGGAGGGAAACTTTGCGCGCGGTGCCACCGGACCATTCACTTTGAACGATTGTGTGCATCGCAAACGATTCTTCTGCTTTAGCGCATGGGATGAGTTTGATAATTCAAATTTTGGTGGTAATTTCCCCGGGTACGTCATTGCATAATTTAACATCGCTTGCTAATTTGGGCACACAAAAGAGCGTACACCAGACATACCACACTTACTGAACCGAGCAATTTTAGTAATTAAACAGAGCCAGTTGACCTAAACATTGCTCTAACAAAAGACCAGCATTAAAACAAGGCCTAAGTACGCATAATTTTAACAAATCCGCCGCCGCGCCGGCCTATGCATCGCCGGTGTGAGATGAGACGTCGATGACTTGTCCTGGCGACATGCCGCCGTTGGTGGACTCCGCGTCCCCCCTGCTGAAGTCGACCACGTCCTCGTCCTCGTCCTCGGCGCCGCCCTCAAGGTTGTAATACTCGTAGTAGTGGCTGCGCCAGAGCTCGCGTTGGTACTCCACCGTCGATTCCTTGTCGGTGTACAAAAGTAGGGGCTTTCCTTTTGACCCCTTTACTTGCGCACGGGCAGTCAGACCCACGCGCCGTGGCCACACCTAGCAGGGCAGAAGAGGGAAGCCGGAGAGAAGCCGAGGCGCAAGACAACCAAGGCAACGCCAAGACCAGAAACACAGGAGAGCAAAGGGGCGAGGTGGACTCCCCCGGCAAGGTGCTTGCCGGGGCGGCCTCCGCGGCCCCGGCAAGAGCCTTGCCGGGACAACTTGCCCGATGCCAGCAGAGCAGGCCACCCTTGAGCCCGCGGGTTCCAACACCAGACCAACTACATTGGAACCAGGGCTTGGGAGGCACCTCCGTGGTGGCATGCAGATCTTCGTCAAGATCATGGATACATGAGATCAGATGAGGACCAGAAGACGGCGCCCGTCGGCGGGATCCTAGCCGAGGAGATCCACAAGACCCCCGACAAGCGCCTTGCCGGGGACAACTACAATGCCGCGACAAGACCCTTGCCGGGCCCTCGGCAAGACCCTTGCCGAGGGCATCAGCGGGGCCACTACCAGGCCCGCGCCAACCAAGACTCCACCGCCGTCCCCAAGCAGCTGCTAGCTCAGCCAGCTGCGCAGGCACCTGCGTGGCGACGGACGGCCTCTACGCCAACTCAGCAAGCACCTGCGTGGTGGCATGCAGATCTTCGTGAAGGCCCTGCCACCGCACCACCTCAGCTGCCTGCCTGCCTACATGGCACCGCACGCATCGCTGGACTGGGCGCGTGTTGAAGCGAAGCGGAGCAGCGACGGACGGGACGGGCCTCATTCCCGTCCCCAATAAAGCTAATGGACACCTAAGTAGCGCATTTAATGTGCTTTGTCCTGTAACGTCGGGCGATAAGCTCGCGCACTGTAGACCTTTCCACCTCCTATGTGCCACTGTGGCAACCCCTTTTGCCTATAAAAGGAGGCCCGAGGCGACCAGGAGAGGGATTCGGCTCTTTTGGGAAAGTTACACCCCATAGCTAGCTCAAGGACACAAGAACACTCAATACATCCACCAAAGCAGGACTAGGGTATTACGCATCCTCGCGGCCCGAACCTGGGTAAACGATCCGCGTGCTTCCTGTTAGACCTACTCTTCTCACGACCCTGCGCCCGTCAACCGTAGAAGGGATTCCCGTGATCCCATAGGTGTCGTTTCCCCGACATCTTTGGCGCGTCAGGTAGGGGGCGCAATTGTGAGAATCTGGTGTAGCAGTTAGCCTAGCGATCCTTCGTCGCCATGGCTCCCAAGAAGAAGATGATCACGGCGATCGGCTCGTCGGGAGCCGAACGGCCCGTGCCAGTGCGGACGAGCAGCAGGCCGGTCGCGGACAGAACCCAAGCCGCGGCCCGCGAACACCAGCATCGCCCTGGCAGTCAGAGCCTGGCGAGCGGCGTCGTTCGTGCGCCAGACGACGGGCCACGCATCACCAAATCCAGAGATGGGTCTGGGCCCCCCGCAGGCGGCGCGGGGCCCTCCAGGGGCGTCGTTGTGCCTCCTACATGCGGCGCAGCGACCTCCAAGACGCCCACCCCGGTGCCCACAGCGCACTCTTCCCATGGTGTGCGCGACGAGCAGCATAACCACGCCGGTGACCCTGGACACCGCTGTGGGAAGAGCCCCGTGCATCATCCGCGGGACGAAGGAGTCCAGCATGCCCGCCGAAGTGCTGGCGAAAATGGCACGCAGCCGCTGGGCCGTGATAGAGCTCCTTCTAACGTGGTTAGAAGTCGAAGCGCGCCACGGTCCACGCAGCTGTCGCCACCAGCCACGCCAGCAGAAGCTTTGGCGCGCGCGCGGCTGCTCCTCGACTTCCCTCCTGCTGCAGAGAAGCTCGATGAGTGGAGATCCACCATTCGGAGCCTCGTCGCCGTCGCCAATAAAGATGACCCACGACCGGCGAGGCCCTCGGGCCGGCGCTCCGTCGAGCCACCGCATGTCAGCGGTGGGAGGACCGGGGGAGCTGCAGCCACAGTACACTCTCCTCCCCCGCGCCAGCCGCCGCCGGTGTCGACCCGTCGTAACGACGCATGTGATAACATTTCCATAGCGTCGTCCGATCCACGGACCCACCGCGACCAGCGGCAAGTTCTTCGAGAACGAGCCCACGAAGATGCTCGAACCACTATCGAGCGCCGGCGCGATACACGCCACCAGTCGGACAAGCGGGCGGGACCTGCTATGGACCGCCCAGCACCAGGGGGCTCTGGCGGCCTACCTTACGAGGTGGGTTGCCCAACCTTTACCCGTGAGCTGCGGCAGTTCCAGTGGCCGTCCCACCGCATGTTCAAGCCCGACATCGGCGAGAAGTACAATGGCAAGACCCATCCGTCAGAGTTCCTCGGCATCTACACCATCGCGATGCAAGTTGCTGGAGCTCGCGACGACAAGGTGCTTGCCAATTACTTCCCGTTGGCACTGAAGCCCAACGTCATGTCTTGGTTGATGCACTTGCCGCTGGATTCCATTTCTTCTTGGTCGGATCTGTGCCATGAGTTTGTGGGTGCCTTCACCGGAGGCCACCAAGCTCATGGCCAGGCCAGTGATTTGCATATCATTCCCCAGAAGGAAGGGGAAACCCTGCGCAAGTACATCCAGAGGTTCAGCCGGGAGCAGTACAACATCCCCGATGTTCATCCCGCTGCCGTGATTAGCGCGTTCCATCAGAACGTGCGCAACCGCAAGATGCGCGGAGAGCTGGCGATGAACAAGGTTAAGGATGTGGCCGAACTTTATGTTCTGGACGATAGGTGCGCCTGGGCTCAAGAGGGGAGGAAGTACCCCAGCGAGGACGTCGGCGCGGAAACCGACTCTACTGATGAAGACACCACCACCCCGACGAAGAAGGGCCGACGTCGCAACAAGAAACGCAAGGGCAAGACCGTGCTTGCCGTTGAGGGATCCGACAGCACCGGCGCCGCCAAGAAGGCTAAGGCAGACGACCCCGGCAAGGAAATTGCCGGGTGCGCCGCCTGCCGGGCCTTGGCGGCTGCCGACAAGTCAGGGGGCTCCGACAAGCAGTATTGCAAGATCCACCGCACCAAGGGCCACGACCTCCAGAACTGCCGGCAAGTCGAGCTGCTTGCTGAGAAGCAAGAAGCTGAGTACGAGAGGCGGGACAAGGAGAAGGGCCAGGATGGTGCCGAAGGATCCAGCAAGAAGCGTGGAGGCCAAGGAGGTTGCCGCGGCAAGGATAACCAGCAAGAGAGGCCCGCTCGGGGCCGCGACAAGAAGCAGGAAGAAGATGATCATGATGAAGACGACGAGTCCGGCGAGCATGAGTTCCAGAAAGCTACAGAGGCCATGTGCGTCGATGGTGGGGCCTCGCTGCACACCTCTCACCGCCAGCTCAAGCAGTGGGCGCGTGAGATCACAGCAGCGGAGCCATCATTCGACGCTCAGAAGCCACTGAAGTGGTCCAGCACGCCTATCGTCTTTGACGCCGAGGACCACCCTGATCGCACAACTGCGGTCGGGTGCTTGCCGTTGTTGGTTTCACCAATGATACACAACCTCAAGGTGAACACGATGTTAGTCGATGGCGGGGCCGGTCTGAACTTGATCTCGCCTGTTGTGATCAAGAGGCTGCAAATTCTTGATGGAGACCTCGAGGAAACGGGCACGTTTCAAGGGGTCAATCCGGGAAGGAGTCACGTTTGGAGGCGAGTTGAACTACAGGACGGAGAGGATCGTCTTCGACGTAGCCGAGATCCCCTTGGCCTACAACGGGATCCTCGGCCGCCCGGCACTAGCCAAGTTCATGGCGGCGTCACATTACGCCTACAACATGCTGAAGATGCCTGGGCCGATGACCATCATCACCGTTCCTTGTGACAAGAAGGATGCGTTGATCTGCGCCGACCTACTCTACCGGGAAGCGGTTGCAGCAACTACCGCCAAGGCACTTGCTCCTGCCGCTGAAGCCTCGGGGGGAAGAAGAAGACTGGCAGGACCTCTCGCACCCACTCCGGCAAGCGCACCTCTTCGGAGTGTTGTGCTACCGTCGGGGACGTGCCGGAGAGCTCCGCCGGCAAGAGCAAGAAATCCAGAGCTGCACCGCCAGAGACCAAGAAGGTGTCCGACAGGGAGGATGGCACAGGAGGGGCTTTCACCATAAGCTGCACCCTTGACAGCAAATAGGAAAGCGCGCTCGTCACTTTCCTTCGGGCGAATGTCGATGTGTTTGCATGGCAAGCATCTGACATCCCCGGCGTTCCCAGGGAAGTGATTGAGCACCATCTTGATGTCTGCCCCCACGCGCGACCCGTCAAGCAGAAGGTCAGGAAGCAAGCTTTGGAACGGCAGGAGTTCATCACAGAGGAGATCAGGAAGTTGGAAGCAGTAGGCTTGGTGAGGGGAGTGCTCCATCCGACGTGGTTGGCCAATCCGGTGGTAGTGCGCAAGGCAAACGGGAGGTGGAGGTTGTGTATTGACTACACATATATCAATAAGGCTTGTCCTAAGGACCCCTTCCCGTTGCCGCGCATCGACCAGATTGTTGACTCCACGGCCGGGTGTGATCTGTTATCATTCCTCGACGCCTACTCGGGCTACCACCAGATCTTCATGTCAAGAGAAGACGAAGAGAAGACAGCATTCATCACCCCATGTGGTACGTACTGCTTTTTCCGGATGCCTTTCGGGTTGAAGAGTGCTGGCTCGACGTTTGCAAGGGCGGTCCAAATTGGTTTTGAGCCCCAGCGACATAGAAATATGGAAGCTTATATGGATGACATAGTGGTCAAAACCAAGGACAGGGCAACCCTTGTACAAGACTTAGAAGAGACGTTTGCCAACCTGCGCAAGATCAACCTCAAGCTGAACCCTGAGAAGTGTCTCTTCGGCGTTCCGTCCGGCAAACTTCTCGGGTTCTTTGTGTCGCAGCGTGGGATTGAGGCAAACCAAGAAAAAATCAAGGCTATCGAGCAGATTGAGGCGCCCAAGCGGATCAAGGATGTGCGTCGACTCACTGGCTGCGTTGCCGCCATGAGCCGATTCATCTCCTAGTCTGCCGAGCGCGCCCTTCCCTTTTTCAAAATTTTGAAAAAGGCGGGTCCGATGGAGTGGACCCCGGAGGCCGAAGCGGCACTGCAGGATCTGAAGAAATACCTCTCTTCTACACCAGTACTGGTGGCGCCTAAACCGCAAGAGTCGTTGCTGCTATATCTGGCAGCAACGAATCAACTGGTCAGCGCCGCGCTGGTGGCGCAGAGGGAGGTCGACGAAGAGGCAGTGGCAACGGCAGGACCGGTAGATGGCGAGTCAGAGACTCCCCCGGCAGGGCCTGGTGCCGGCAAGGCAAGGCCCCCGGCGGAGTCTGACGCCGTCAGGACAAGGCCCGCGCAGCCCAAAGAAGTGGTGCAGAAGAAGAAGATGACGCAGCACCCGGTTTACTTTGTCAGCTCCCTCTTGCAGGGGGCTAGGTCAAGGTACTCCGGTGTGTAGCAATTTCTCTTCGGCCTCCTTATGGCCTCGTGATACGTCTCTAACGTATCTATAATTTTTTGATTGTTCCATGCTATTATATTACTTGTTTTGGATGTTTATGGGCTTTACTTTGCACTTTTATATCATTTTTGGGACTAACCTATTAACCGGAGGCCCAGCCCGTATTGCTGTTTTTTTGCCTATTTCAGTATTTCGAAGAAAAGGAATATCAAACGGAATGAAACCTTCGGGAGCGATCTTTTTGGAACAAACATGATCCAGAGGACTTGGAGTGGAAGTCAAGAAACAATAGAGGCGGCCACGAGGGTGGAGGGCGCCCCCCTACTGGGCGCGCCCCCTATCTCGTGGGCCCCTCGGGCGTCCACCGACCTACTTCTTCCTCCTATATATACCCATGTACCCCGAAAACATCAGAAGCACCCACGAAAAACTATTTCCACCGCCGCAACCTTCTGTATCCGCGAGATCCCATCTTGGAGCCTTCGCCGGCGCTCCGCCGGAGCGGGAATCGATCACGGAGGGCTTCTACATCAACACCATAGCCCTTCCGATGAGTTGTGAGTAGTTTACCACAGACCTTCGGGTCCATAGTTATTAGCTAGATGGCTTCTTCTCTCTCTTTGAATCTCAATACAAAGTTCTCCTCGATCTTCTTGGAGATCTATTCGATGTAACTCTTTTTGCGGTGTGTTTGTCGAGATCTGATGAATTGTGAGTTTATGATCAAGTTTATCTATGAGAAATATTTGAATCTCCTCTGAATTCTTTTATGTGTGATTAAGTTATCTTTGCAAGTCTCTTCGAATTATCAGTTTGGTTTGGCCTACTAGATTGATCTTTCTTGCAATGGGAGAAGCGCTTAGCTTTGGGTTCAATCTTGCGGTGTCCTTTCCCAGTGACAGCAGGGGCAGCAAGGCACGTATTGTATTGTTGCCATCGAGGATAAAAAGATGGGGTTTATATCATATTGCATGAGTTTATCCCTCTACATCATGTCATCTTTCTTAATGTGTTACTCTGTTCTTTATGAACTTAATACTCTAGATGCATGCTGGATAGCGGTCGATGTGTGGAGTAATAGTAGTAGATGCAGGCAGGAGTCGGTCTACTTGTCACGGACGTGATGCCTATATACATGATCATGCCTAGATAATCTCATAATTATGTGCTTTTCTATCAATTGCTCGACAGTAATTTGTTCACCCACCGTAATACTTATGCTATCTTGAGAGAAGCCACTAGTGAAACCTATGCCCCCTGGGTCTATCTTTTATCATATAAGTTTGCCATCTACTTTTATTTGCATCTTTACTTTTCCAATCTATATTATAAAATACCAAAAATATATTTATCTTATCATATTATCTCTATCAGATCTCACTTCCGCAAGTGGCCGTGAAGGGATTGACAACCCCTTTATTGCGTTGGTTGTGAGTTCTTGTTTGTTTGTGTAGGTGCATGGGACTTTTGAGGAGCCTCCTACTGGATTGATACCTTGGTTCTCAAAAACTGAGGGAAATACTTACGCTACTATTGCTGCATCACCCTTTCCTCTTCAAGGAAAACCAACGCAAGCTCAAGACGTAGCACCTCGAGGAAGCTACGTCATTACTTCCAGGCCCACGAGATCACTGTCGTCACCCGCCTCCCGTTGCAACGGTTACTGCACAACCCAGACGCAACCGGAAGGATTGTGGAGTGGGCCTTGGAGTTATCAAGCTTTGGGTTAAGGTTTGAAAGTACTTCAACAATCCAGAGCAGAGCCCTGGTGGGGTTCATTGCTGAATGGACCTCGACGCCTGATGAAGAGATCCAGGAGACCACTCTCCCCGGCAATGAAATAGATCGCGACTGGATTATGTACTTTGACGGAGCTTTCTCGCTCAAGGCGCCGGTGCTGGTGTGCTGCTCGTCGCGCCCACCGGAGAGCACCTCAAGTATGTAATCCAGATGCACTTTCCCAGGGAGATGTCCACCAACAACACTGCTGAGTACGAGGGGTTGCTTGCCGGTCTCAGGATCGCGGCAGACCTCGGAGTCAAAAAGCTCATCGTCAGGGATGATTCGCAGCTTGTCATCAGACAAGTCAACAAAGATTATCAAAGCCCGTTGATGGAGGCCTACGTAGATGAGGTGAGAAAGCTAGAGGAGCGCTTTGACGGTATACAAGCAGAACACGTTCCCCGAGCGGAGAACGACATCGCCGATTACCTGTCAAAGCGCGCTGCATTCAAGCTACTTGTGGAACCAGGTACCTTTTTGCTTCGGTTAACTCAACCATCCGTCGAACCATCAACGGATCAGAACAAACGGAGGAAGTTAGGCCCCGACAAGTACTTTCCTGCTGAGCCCCCAGGGGCCGCCGGCATGGGTGTTGCCGTGGACTCTGAGCCTGCCGAGGAGCGACTGACTCCGGCAGGCTGTCGAGCCCTGGCCGTAGAGACAGCCGCTCACATGGCAGAAGAAATGCCTTTGGTCCTTGCCGTCGAGCCCCAGGCTCCGGCATGTGCGTAGCATACCGTCCGATTCCCCCAAACAGGGGAGCTTCCTGAGGAGCAGGAAGAAGCGGAGAAAGTAGCCCGTCGGTCTGCTGTGTATCAGTTCGTCGATGACGTCCTGTACAGGAGGAGACCGAACGGCGTGAAATTGAAGTGCATTCCCCGGGAGGAAGGACTAGAGCTGTTGGCGGAGATACACGGAGGCATATGTGGCTCCCACATAGGGTCGAGGGCCCTTGTCGGCAAGGCATTCCAGCAGGGTTTCTTCTGGCCACTGCCCTCCAGGATGCAACGGCACTAGTAACCAAGTGCGAAGCGTGTCAGTTCCATTCGAAGAAGCTTCATCAACCAGCTCAAGCCCTTCAGAAAATTCCTCTCTGCTGGCCATTCTCGGTCTGGGGGCTCGACAAACTGGGCCCTTTCCCCCATGCTGTCGGGGGCTTTGAGTACTTGTACGTTGTGACCGACAAGTTCACAAAGTGGCCGGAGGTGGAAGCAATGAGGAAAGTGACAGCACAGTCAGCCGTCAAGTTCTTAAAGGGGCTAGTGTGCTGTTTTGGTGTGCCAAGCAGAGTCATCACCGACAACGGCATGCAGTTCACAAGCCACACCTTCATGCAATACATCCAAGACCTCGGCAGCAAGGTCTGTTTCCCTTCTGTGGCACACCCACGGAGCAACGGCCAGGCAGAGAGGGCAAATGCTGAAGTGTTGCGTGGCCTGAGGACAAAGACTTTTGACAGGCTGCACAAGAGCGGAAGGCGCTGGATTGATGAGTTGCCGGTGGTTCTTTGGTCGATCAGGACGACGCCAAATCGAGCCACTGGCCAGACATCCTTTGCCCTGGTATACGGGGCAGAAGCAGTTCTCCCCACAGAACTCATATACGGGTCACCTCGAGTGCTCGCTTACGACGAGCTTGAGCAACAGCAATTGCGGCAAGATGACGCAATGCTCCTTGAGGAAGATCGTCTTCGGGGGCCTGTGAGAGCGGCACGCTACCAGCAAGCTTTGCGCCGCTACCATAGCCGCAAGGTTCATGCCCGGAGCTTTGAGGAAGGCGACCTTGTCCTTCGGCGCATTTAGTCGGCCAAGAATTCCAACAAGTTGACGCCAAAGTGGGAAGGCCCTTATCGGGTAATACGAGTCACCAGGCCCGGCGCAGTCCACCTGGAGACCGAAGATGCTGTCCCAGTGAGCAAATCCTTGAACATCGAGCATCTTCGCAAATTTTACCCATAAGGCGCGGCTTGCTCTGCTGGACATGTTCACCAGCTCGAGGATGCGACGGCCATGTTCCTCTACTGCGCCCAGGTGGACACTTGGGCCAAGGAGGCGGTCGAGCCTACGGACCAGCGCGTTGGCATCCAGCGGGCTGCGGACAAGGCGAACGGCGGCACCCATGCGAACGGCTTGGCGGTCGTCCGCTGCAAGTACGGCGTGGCCGGCCTCTGGTGCAAGTACGGCACTGAGGGCCTCTGCCCACTCCTGGCGAGGAATGGGGGTACTGAGGGGACGCGTACCCAGCTGCGACGCCGTGTCGACAGCAGGCAAGCACCGACGGATCCGCTCTTGCTGTGCGGCGCGCCGCGCCTCTCGCTCTGCAGCGCTCCAACGGTCTCGCCGTGCGGCAAGCCGCAGCCTATCGGTGCGGACGCACCTAGCTTGCTCTGCGGTGCGCCATCGATCATGTTGTGCACCGAGCTACAGCCTGTCGGCGCTGACATGCCTATCTTGATCCGCGGCGCTCAAGCGACATGCGCCAAAGGTCTGCTCAACCCTGGCGATGACGCGCATCACGGCGTCGTCCATCGCGTTGCGGGGGAGCGCCACGGCCTCGACGGGCCGTGGCGCCTGCTCGTTTTCCTCGTCGACGAGGTTGATGGCAGAGGCGGCGCTTTGGTGGGTTGGCATGCTTGGAAAAGGTGGATGTGCTACAGGCTGCGCTTGTTGCCTCCGTGCGTCGCGCTCCGCCTATGCGCAATATAGCAGGGTGGCGGGAAACAGGTGAGGAAATGGCGGGAAAGGTGGCGTGTTCATAAAACGCCATCAATTAATGGAAACTTAGTATAGAAGGAACCTTGAGCTAGCACAAGAAGTAGATGATGATTAGATGAACACGGACCACACTAGGGAACCCGTCGGTGATGAATTCATCAATCCCAAACGGTTGAATACTAGCAAGCGTTTGCCCACAACACACACGGCCTATTCCATCACAAACAGGTCGGATGGATCAACTGTATGCCACGGATCGCATATTGTCAAAAAGTAATGCGGTAGACCTTCTTTAACATGTCCTAAAAATAAAAATAAAAATAAAACAAGGACCTCGAGGTTAAATTAGCTCAGGGAATGGGTCATTTCGGTCATTTGACCGAAATGATCCATCCTATCAGTTAATTTAACATCAACACAACTTCCCATCCAGTCACCCATCTGATGGCTGCTCCAGCCTGAGCACACTTAACTTGATAGTTTTCTTACATGAGCTACTGGTGGAACAACTAGTCCTCGGAATGCCTCTTCGCATCCTTATGTCGTATCCGGATGACCGCCCGTCCCACAATGGCCAATAGATGTTGTAGACAGAGCATATCACATACGTCATATTAGAAGCAATCGTCTGTGTTATTATCGGTCTTCGCACACATTTCTGATTACAGACATGTTTGCCGCGTATCACACACATCTTGTTATATTGAATCGTTTCTGTGCTCTTGCCTAATCACAAACAGTTCATCCGAGTGAACCTTATGCTGTACATCGCACACACCTTAATCGGGTTGACCGTTTCTTTTGTGTCGCCTAATCACAAACAGCTCATCCGAGTGAACCGTATGTTGTACATCGCACACACCTTCATCTGGTTGCCCGTTTCTTTTGTTCCTCCTCATCACAAATAGTTAATTGAGCTGAACCGTATGCCCTGCATCGCACACGCAAATAAAATATGAACCGTGTTTGATGCATCCTCCATCGCAAACGTTTTGCACCTTTTTTGACGGTTATTTTACGCCACCGTTTGCGATTATGGCATCGCACACAATTTCGTCGAAGGGTCTCTAATCGTAGTGTCGCGTTAGCAGCAACCTGCGGTAGTGATTACTAGTTTGCGACCATTTGCGTAGTTTCTCATCTTACTCTTGTACTCATAAGTTAGCCACCATACAATGCTTAGCCGCTTGCTGCAACCTCACCACTTATCAATTCCATACCCATTAAGCTTTGCTAGTCTTGATACCCATGGTAATGGGATTGCTGAGTCCTTGTGGCTCACAGATTACTACAACAACAATTGCAGGTGGAGGTTATGCGAAGCTTTGACGTGAGAGCGATGCTTGCTTGCTTTTGGAGTTCTTCTTCTTCGATCAAGGGATTAGGTTCCGGGTCGGGGAGCCTGGGATTAGCAGGGTGGATGTCGTTCTTCTTTTTCGTTTGATTTCATCCGTAGTCGGATCCTGCTCTTCTGTATGATGATTGCTATGTATTGATGTATTGATGTATTCACGTTGTGGCTTGTGGCGAGTGTAAGCCTTTATCTTGCATTCTCATATATTCAGTACATGGATGTTGTAATGATATCCACCTTGCCATGCACTCGAAATGCGGTTGTGCCCCAATCATGAGTTCATCACGTGATTGGGATAGAATCGCATCTTGGGCGCTACACATTATTACCTAGAGTTGACACTCTTCCAAACCCATTTTCAATATTTTGCAAACACTATTATCAATATCATATTCATCATGAGGCTTAAATAAATTTTCAAGATCCTAAGAAGAATCACCCCAATAATGATCATTGCAATAAGTAGTGGATATAGCAAAATTAGCATCCCCAAGCTTGGGGTTTTGCATATTATTAGCACAATTGACACTAATAGAATTTATAATAACACCATTGCAATCATGCTTTTCATTCAAGGAGCTATCGTGAATCACTTCATAACTTTCCTCTTTTAGCACTTCATCACAATTTTCAGATTCACGAAATTCAAGCAAAACTTCATAGAGTTAATCAAGTGCACTCAAATCACTTGCAACTGGTTCAGCATAATTAGATCTCTTAAAAAGATTAGCTAGTGGATGAGGATCCATATCAATAGAATTTTAGCAAGCGAAGATGCGAGCAAATAGAAGGCACATGGTCACACAAGCAAACAAAAGATCAAACAAGAAAAAGGCAAATGAAAAGGAAGGCAATTTTTTGTGAAGTGGGGGAGATGAAAATGAGAGGCAAATGGCAAATAATGTAAATTGCAAGGAGATGAGATTTGTGATTAGGAACCTGATAGATGTTGATGATGTCTCCTCAGCAACGGCCCCAGAAAGTTCCTTTTGATGTCTGCTAGAACTACCTCGGTATTTCCCCAAAGAGGAAGGGATAATGCAGCACAGCGACGGTAGGTATTTCCCTCAGTGATGAAACCAAGGTTATCAAACCAGTAGGAGAAGCAAGCAACACAACGTAAACATCACCTGCACACAAATAACAACCACTCGCAACCCGACGTGTTAAAAGGGGTTGTCAATCCCTTTCGGGTAACGGCGCCAGAAATTGGCACGAGGATGTGAGAAAGTTGTAATAGATTGATAGATCAAACGCCAAATAAAATAGATTGCAGCAAGGTATTTTTGTATTTTTGTTTAATAGATCTGAAAATAAATGCAACGGAAAAGTAGATCGCAAAGGCAAATAATATGAGAAAGAGACCCGGGGGCCGTAGGTTTCACTAGTGGCTTCTCTCGAGAAAAATAGCAAACGGTGGGTGAACAAATTACTGTTGGGTAATTGATAGAACTTCAAATAATCATGACGATATCTAGGCAATGATCATTATATAGGCATCACGTCCAAGATTAGTAGACCGACTCCTGCCTGCATCTACTACTATTACTCCACACATCGACCGCTATCCAGCATGTATCTCGTGTATTAAGTTCATGGAGAAACGGAGTAATGCGATAAGAACGATGACATGATGTAGACAAGATCTATCTATCTAGAGATAGGCCCCATCGTTTTATCCTTAGTAGCAACGATACATACGTGTCGGTTCCCCTTCTGTCACTGGGATCAAGCACCGTAAGATCGAACCCACTACAAAGCACCTCTTCCCATTGCAAGATAAATAGATCAAGTTGGCCAAAAAAACCAAAATATCGGAGAAGAAATACGAGGCTACGGACCCGAAGGTATACAAAGAACTACCCACGCATCATCGGAGAGGTACCAATGGAAGTGGTGAACCCTCCCTGATGGTGTCTAGATTGGATCTGGTGGTTCTGGACTCTGCAGCGGCTAGAATTGATTTTCGTCGACTCCTCTAGGGTTTCTGGAATATTGGGTATTTATAGAGTAAAGAGGTGGTCCGGGGGCACCCGAGGTGGGCACAACCCACCAGGGCGCGCCTAGGCCTCCTGGCGCGCCCTGGTGGGTTGTGCTCCCCTCGGAGCACCCACCAGGTGCAGCCCTGACCCATTAGGTGTCTTGTGGTCCAAAAAAATTCTCCGTGAAGTTTCGTTGCATTTGGACTCCGTTTGGTATTGATTTCCTGCGATATAAAAAACATGCAGAAAACAACAACTGGCACTTGGCACTATGTCAATAGGGTTAGTACCTATAAAATAACTATAAAATGATTATAAAACATCCAAGATTGATAATACAACAGCATGGAACAATCAAAAATTATAGATACGTTGGAGACGTATCAGTGGTTCCTGGTAATAGAAATCGGAGAGGCGAGCTCACTTTTATCAAAAAAAGGGGATAGTTCGTTTAAAATTTGTGATGTCCCACGGGTGTCGACCAAACAGTTTAAGTGGGATGGGCTAAGTTAGTCCCACTATTATCCACTCCCACTTGCAGCCTGAATCGACGCTCATGGGGTGCTGCGCGACCCGGAGGGCCACGCCACGACGGAGGTTTGCCGCATCCTGCATGGGTTGGCAGCGTTCGACGGCTCTGGCACGGCCACCATTGGTGCATACATGGGTCTGCGTGATCAGGAGATCCGCTCTGTCTTCCTCATCGTCTCGAATCAACAAGCACCTGTACAGGAAGCAATGGCAGCTTGCGCATGGTGCTTGTGCCCTTCAACAATCATCGCGTCAAGGTCTTCTTCGAAAATGCCAGTACACTCTCGTCGTGGGACGGTGCGTCTTGTCAAGGTTGTAGCTGCATCTTGTGGCTACAGTGATCGACATCGATCCCACCCAAGTCATGATGGGAGACTCTGATGCCAGCACGTTGGACGCATTCGAGGCGTCAGATCTGAAGCTAGAAGTGGCGCACGGCTATGCTGCTAACAACAATGCAGTGGCTGGGAAGGATGGGCCAGCCTCTGGAGAGGTGTCCATGGAGCAGTGTACTAGCAACGGGGCGCCCGGGGACAGGGCAGATCTAAGCGATGCAACTCCTATGACGTGTGTCGATACGTCAGAGTTGATGAGGTCGTGGCTGGGCGTGGAAAATAGGCGCACCTTGTCATCAATGAGGCTCTGGCAGGCGCCACTACTGAGGTTGATGCACGACCGGTGTTCGTCACTGAGTCGCCAGTCACGGTATATGGCTGTCGACATGGGATGCAAGCAGGGTCGGCCTTGGGCATGTGTAACATGCGCAGTTGCACAGGGCCTCAAATGTCCTACGGCACCCGTTTAGGCCAACTCCAATGTGACGACACATTTCGTCCGATCGCGACGCGCCGACGCGTTCCCAAAATATGTCCACTTGATGTCCGTCTGAAAGCATTTGCTATCCAAAATTGGCTCAGATTTGTGTCCATGTGGACACGAGACAGACACGCTGCGCGTCCACTCGGTGTCTGCCTTAGGTCCGTGTGTCGGCCGCCCAACCACCAATGTTGGTCCAATTAAATGTCACACACGCACCCGGGCCCACATGTCGGCCACGGGAAGTCTGACGTGCCCGTCCTGTCCACATCTAGCTTCTTGCTCCCCGACCAGCCGACACGAACCTTAGCCGCCGCTGGCGCTATGGGTTTCTTCAACAAGCGTGGCAAATTTCACGTTGGGGCGTGATACGTCTCCAACGTATCTATAATTTATGAAGTATTCATGCCATGTTAACAATAATTTTATATGGTTTTGGTGCACTTTTATATTATTTTCATGGACTAACTTATTAATCTAGTGCCTAGTGTGAGTTCATGTTTTTTGCATGTTTTTCGTTTCACAGAAAATCCATACCAAACAAAATCCAAACGCGGTAAAAATTTACAGAGATTTTTTATGGAATATATGTGATTTTTGGGAGGAAGAATCAACACAAGACGGTGCTCGAGGGCCCCACAAGGCAACAGGGCGTGACCTACCCCCTAGCCATGCCGGGATGCCTTGTGGGCACCTCGTAAGTCGGTTGGAGCCCTTCTTTATCCGCAAGAAAGATAATTTCCCGATTAAAATTCCCTCAAAATTTCAGCCCAATCGGAGGATCTCCGGGAATATAAGAAACAATTTTTGGCCAGAAAAAAGTAGCGTGAAATAGAAGAAAACAGAGAGATCCAATCTAGGGGAGAGATCCAATCTAGGGGAGAGATCCCTCCCCCCCCCCCCCCCACCCCCCGGAGGGCCAAGGAAAAAGAAGGAGGGGTCCCTTCCCCTCTCCTCCGGTTGCGCCGAGACACCATCGGGGACATCTCCTCCATCACCATCACTACCAACTTCTCCTCCGTTCTCATGGTGATGTGTGAGTAGTTCACCCCCGAGGCTGAGGGTATGTACTAGTAGCTATGTGTTTGATATCTCTCTCTCTCTGTCTCTCTCGTGTTCTTGATTTGGCACAATCTTGATGTATCATGAGCTTTGTTAATATTGGATCATATGGTGTTCTTCCCTCTCTATCTTTGTTGTGATGAATTGAGTCTTGCTCTTTGAGCTTTCGTTATGTTGGATTAAATATTAGATTTAAGATCACTTGATGTATGTCTTGCATATGGATACCCATGGTGACAATGGGGTATTCTATTGATTCACTTGATGTATGTTTTGGTAATCAACTTGCGGATTTTCGTGGTGACATTGGGGTAATCTAGGCATAGAGGTTGATACATGTTTTCGTCCTACTTTCTCAGATAGAAAATTTGGAGTGATTCTTTGTCGCGCGTTGAGGGATTGTTATATGATTCAGTTATGTTAGCACTGTTGAGATATTGTACTAATGAAAGTATGAACCCTAGGCCGTGTTTTCAAGCATTGCAATACCGTTCGTGCTCACTTTTGTTACTTGCTACCTTACTGTTTTTATTATTTCAGTTAACAAAAACCTATATCTACTATCCATACTACACTTGTATCACCATCTCTTCGCCGAACTAGTGCACCTATATAATTTACCATTGTATTGGATGTGTCGGGGACACAAAAGATTTATTGTATTTGACTGCAGGGTTGTTTGAGAGAGACCATCTTCATCCTATGCCTCCCACGGATTGATAAACCTTAGGTCATCCACTTGAGAGAAATTTGCTATTGTCCTACAAAACTCTGCACTTGGAGGGCCAACAACGTATATAAGAATAAAGTTGTGTAATAGACATCAGGGCGGCAGGGGCGGAGGCGACTGCGACACGAGCGCGATCGACTATACATCCCCATGCACGGGGCACACTACCATTGTGAGCACCGCACCCCTCTGTCGTGGTCGGACATCAACCTCCCACACGGCTGGCACCTCGACCTCAGCAAGATTCCGGTGCCGGCAGTACCGCAGTCCGAGCGTGCGCGTGCGGCCGAGATCCGCAACCGTCGTGCTGCCTTCTCGCCGGCGTGTCGCGACCTAGCCTACACGGCGGACTCCCCGAACTGGGACGTCTGGTTCGCTACAGAGCACGATGTGCGCCGCAAGGGGATCATCCAGATGGATGCCCGCGCTCCACCACCGTTGGTGGTGGTGAAGCAGGAGCACGTAGAGGAGGAGGCCGCCTCAAGGAGACTGACACGAAGGGCGCTCGGGGAGTCTGAGCACGAGGAGATGGCCAGGTGGCCTGGCCTTGACCAGGCACTGGCGGACTCAGCGGCCGGCATCGAGGCCAACACACGGCCACCACCCGCGCCCGCGCTCGGGTCTAAGGTCTACCAGCGGACGAGAGTGCTGCCCATCTACGTGTTGTGCCCGCCAGTTTGGTAGGGTGCGACCGAGGAGGAGGAGGACGAGCGACAACACCTCTATGTGTGGGGGCGGTTGCTGGTGGCCGAGCGGGAGGCGACAGAGCACGACATGGAGGTGGAGCGCGGCCTGGAGGCTGAACGGCTCCAATAAATAAGAATTGAAATAATAGAAAAAATATCCTTCGCCCCTTATCTCTTCATCATCGTCGGTTCCGTCACTTGTCATATTCGTTTAGAATCTTGTTGACCCTACTCGCTTATCCTATTTTCCTTATTTCTTTTTCGACATAATTAATTTGAACTTTCTTGAAAGAACGGGGTTCTCTCTAGGGCCATTCCGATATTACTCAGGGATTTCTTCCATGTTATGATGCTACAATGGGAGACTTTGAAGATGATGAAGAAATAAAGGAGTCTTCACTTCGGAGGATATAGTTGACCAGCTCAAGGATAAGTAAGGTACTGACTTTTCTGTGGGTGGGTATCCACAAGAGAAAGGTAGAGCAGGAGTCTTATATGATTTTGCTATTTATCGATGTGTTTTTATGTGTATTGGTATTGGTTGTGTACATCCTAACTATACAAAGATTGGATGTGTACTCATTGTATTTATATTCATGATTTATTTTAAGTCAATAAAATCCACCCTTGTCGAAAAATGTCGTATGCTCTCTAGCATAGGGCTGCATCTCTAAGCACATTCATCATTTTGCTCGCGTATAATATTAGGTCCATATTTATATTTACAAAAAAGAAAATTTAACTCAAAAATGGTCAGCACGTTCTCAAGCCTTTTATTTAACACGGTATAGACTCAAGCATTCATATATACATGTATACACTCACCCTTATTAACGCACAACCCTACTCATATGACCACCTCCGATTGACTGAGCCGACATATCATCTTGAGATTTTACGGAGTCACTGTAGGCGTCTCATAGTCGACGGAAACATTTTATCCCATTGAACGCGCATCGCTGAAAATCATGAAATAAATTCAAGATAAATACGAGCACCAGCACTTAAACCTTGATGGACTGGGGATATCACTGTTAGTAAACAACGTTTGTTTACGTACTCCTCCGATTCTTATGCTGGCGTCCTAGTCACTCTTCAACCATTTTCTTTTGTGGACCATCACAAGATAAAAAAAGTGTAGACACCTTTTTAAAAATAAAAAATATAGACACATTGATCAAACAATTGTTCCAAATTTGAAATATGCGTCGAATATATTCAGATGCCCGACACGTCAAAGCACTCAAAGCTCACCGCGGTTTCGCAACGGTCTGGCGCTGCACGGAAACTGCTCGACAGAAAGCAACAAGGCATGTTAGGCGCCACTGACCGATGCGAACACGCGCTTGCTGCTGAACCTCAGGGACCTGGAGACCTCGCGCTCCCTCCGGCCGGCCGGCAAGAGCAGCTTGCGCGAGAGGTCCTCCGGCGCCTGGCTGGCGACGCCGTATTCTTCGTCATGCGAGAAACCGAGCTCGAACTTGTAGGCATCCGAAGGTCGCGCGGCGAACCGGCAGCTCTGAGACTGGTGACCGCCGCCGTCCAAGCGAGCGTGCTCTCGCTCCCGCCAGCGCATCTCACCGATGTGGAAGGGGTCTTTTCGGCTGGCCGGCAGAAGCAACTGCCGCGAGAGACCCTCAGGTCGCGCCGGGGGGTGGCGGGAGGCGCCGCCTTCTTCGCGCGAAACACTGAGCTCGTCAGCCGGCAAAGGACGCACGGCGAACCGGCAGCTCTGAGACTGATAACCGCCGCCGTCGAAGCGCGCGTTATCCCGTCCTCTCGTCTCGCCTGTGGCGAGGGGGTCGTCTCGGCTGGCCGGTGGAAGCAGATGGCGCGGCACAGCCTCCGGCTGCGCGAGTCGAGCGGAGCCTCCGTCGCATTGTACACCGACCTCGTCGGCTGTCCAATGACGCGCTGCGAACCGGCAGCTCTGGAGCTGGTAGCCGCTGCCGTCGAAGCGCGCGTCCTCCCGCCCGCCCGTGGCCACCAGGCGCTCGTAGAGATCCGCCGAGGAAAGCTTCCGCGAGAGACTCTCCGGTGGCGTGCGGCGAGCAGCGCAGTCGTCGTGGTACGTGAAACCGAGCTCGTCGGGCGGCGAAGGTGGACGCACGGCGAAATGGCAGCTCTGAGACAGGTACGCGCCGCCGCCGTCGAAGCGCGCGTGCTCCCGCCCCCGCGCGCCGGCGGCGCTCGCGGCGATCTCCGCGTAGCGGTCCGCCCTCGCCGTCGACGACCTTCGCTTCTTCTTGATCGCCGCGTACACGAACGGGATGAGGCCTACCACGGGCATCTCTCTCCCCCTCTCCCTGATCTGCAGCTAGCACCGGAGCTAGCGAGCAAGAGTGTGGTGCCTACTGCTTTCTTGCTTCTCTCAGGCTGTCAGGCAGCACGTTGAGGTTTCTTGACGAGACGAAACGGATCGACATCGCCATGTCTCTTATACTAGTCTACCACAGGAGGAGATTAGACCGTGTGATCTCGAGCGAGTTAACTATGCAAAGACGACAGCTGCAGCCGAATTTTCAACTGGTTAAGGAGGTTCCTCCTCGATCAACATGCACTAATCTATGGCGGATTCGGTATATATTCGCGGCAGCTAGGACCATGTGAAGACGGCTGCCGTTTACACTTTACAGGCGACGCATCAACGTCTCAGCAAGTCAGCATGCATGCATTCAAATAGCAAAATCAGGTATTTTCGTCGGATCGAGGAACTCATCGATCGATCGATTGGTAGTTGTTGGGGCCAAGAGCTAGCCGCCATCCGGAATAAACAAGCCCAGGTGCTCAACCATACACTAACAGGTAGCCAAACCATACACTTATTATACTGTTGTATATACACGGAGAGAGAAACACAGACATACATCAATGGCACACATACAACCATGCATGTTCGTTTGTCTCTCTATTTCACCGTTCTTTACTTTCCTCTTTACTTACTCAGCGGTGACGAACTGGAATGTGTTTTGCCGGGGAGAAGAAGCCAAGGAGAAGAGGCCCCGTGCCGTTGGATCTCGTTGTTCCCTTCCAGGAACCCTGTTGGATTGTTGCCATCGTCTCTTCTAAGATGCTCCTTTTTCTGTCATTATTGAGTTCAAATTTGTCTTCTTTTTTGGAGGTCTGGACTCAATTAGCACGATTGGCTCAAGATACTTGTTACTAGCGGTAAGAAGCAATCTTTTTGAATTAACCACGGTCATACCATTCTACAAGTAGACTCGTTTTTTAAGAGGTATAACTAAGCTTTATTGATCATAGACCACTTGAAGTGGCATACAAAAAGGATCATGGGAATGGATCAGCCAAAGGTGTCGCCCATTATCAAGAGTGTTTGAAAACTTAGCTAACCTATCTGCATCGGTATTTGATGCACGACCTTCAAAAGTAAACTTGCAATTAACTAAACTAGCTTGCTGCTTAATTTCGCTAATAATACAACCGTAATTGCTACTACTTCCTCTCTTAATGCCGTTCATCACCTGCTTTAAGTCTGAAGCGATTATGAAGTTTTGGATCATCAAGTCCTCCACTAGAGCCAAAGCTTCTCTGTGTACCATTGCTTCGAGTGTAGCTACATCAATGATCCCCGGAATAACCAGAGAGGAGCTGCCCATATACAGTCCATCCTCATCGCGGCACACTGCAGATGCAACTCCTCTCATCTCAGATTTTGCCACACTTGCATCGACATGGATTTCGGCAAAACCCGGAGGTGGCGCCATTGGCCTTGCTGTGAAGACTCGTGAAGCCAAACATTATCCCCGACAACGTGGCCTGGATTAGCTACTTCGATACAAAGTATGTTCAATATGGGCTGGCTTAGCTACTTCAATAGCCCTCGAAGCGGAACTACATGCAATTAGGGAGGGTCTAGCGCTAGCTTTGGAGCGATCAGACCTTCCCATGGTAATCCAATCTGACTCTTCGACGACACTATCTTCATTGTCCTCGGATTTTCTTGATCGGTCGGTTTATGGTCATTTAGTCACGGAGATTAAGCACCTCTTAGGTGGTAGAGAGTTTTTTCTATGAAAATTTCTAGAGATCAAAACAGAGTAGCAGATCGTCTGGCGAACCATGGGAAAGTAGAGTGTAGCACGGCTTGTTGGCTACAGAATTGCCCATCTTGTATCCCTGAGCTTTTGCCAGCTGACTGTAACTCTGCATCTATGGAATAAAACACTTTTACCCCCGAAAAAAAACATGGGCTGGCTTAGCTACTTCAATACAAAGTGTTTTTGTAGTTTCCTCATAGTACAGCTTCTATGTTGATTTTTGGTAAAACTCTAACGTTTAGGCTTTGGAGAATGGCCGATCGTATTTAGTGTGTAGGTTGGGGGACAGCGCGAGAGCCATACTCTCTTATGCTCGTCTCTCCTGAAGGTTTTTAATTCACTGCCGTTTCTGCCCCGGCCTGTTTCGGTGTGTTTCTTCGTTCCCTGGCTCGTGTGATGTTCCTTGTTTGGTCCGGTTTTCTTCCGCTTTTATTTCTTATTACTTTCTATTTTTCTTTTGGTTTTCTTTGTTTCATCACGGTTTTCTTCGGTTGTACTATTTTATTCGCTTTTTCCCATGGTATCCTCCGTTTCTTTCTTGGTTTTTATTTTTTTTCTTTCGTCTTTTCTACGATTCCTTAGTTTATTTTTTGGTTTTCACCATTTTTTCCTTTTTTGATTTTCTTCATTTTTCTTTGTTTCTTTCTTGTTTCCATTCTTTTTTATTTTTTATTTTTAGGTTTTATTTATTTCTTTTTTGGGTTTCTTTGCTTTTCTTTGTTTCTTTGTTGGTTTTCATCGGTTAGTTTTTATTCAACACATGTCTACTTCTTTAGTACACAGTGTACATTTTTAGTGTACATGTGAAACATTTTCTTGATACACCTTAAACATTTTTTAAATAGACGATGCACATTTTCCCTTAAATACATGTTTTGAATAATTTTTGTAATAAATGGTTAACACTTTTTCAAATACATGGTGAACATTTTTAATCCCAATAAAAATATTCGCACACAATGTACATTTTCTTATACATCAGAAAAAATAATTATATCCATGTTTAATATTTTCTAAACATATGGTTTTGATATCTACTTTAATTTAATGTATGTTTTACATTATCCATATATGAGGCCTACCTTTCTGATATAGATTGTACATTTTTCGTGTACATTAGAGACATCTTTTATACTAGTTAAAAAATATTAAATACAACATTAATTGTTACGGATATAGGTTTTGATGTCCACTTTTTTCATATAGATTGTACATTTTTGTAAAAAAAGTATTTGCTTATACGCGTTTCAATTTTTTTTACAGATATATATTTTCATAGAGATTATACATTTTTGGTATACATAATAAGAAAAATCTTGTACATGTTTAAATCTTTGCTAGTACATGATTAAAAATTATTTATTTAATCTAAAATGGTAAATATATTCATTTCAAATATAACTAAATATAAAAAGAAAAAGAAAAGCAACGTCAGTGTGGCAGGGCTGGCCTATGTTTTTTTTCTTTGGCCTATGTTGTACCTGAGGGGTAGCGATGTGGCACAAAGCCCTCGACGCGAGCGCTACTTCAACCAGGTTAACCCATTTTCTGTTTTCCACCCACCGGTTTTGGGAAGATTCTAGAACCTTCCCTGAACCAGATTTTTCTTTGTTTTTCTTCCTTTTTCACTCTTATTCATTTTTATTTGTTTATCATTTCAAAATTTATGAATTTTTTCAAGCTCCAGGCCTTTCTCAAATTCGCAAACAATTTTCAAGTTCATGAAATATTTTTCAAATATGCGAACATTTTTTTCAAATTAATGAACAATTTATTAAACATGTAAAAAATCAACTTCATGATTTTTTTAATAGTCGGAACATATTTTCCGAATAAATTTTGACATTCATACCATTCGTTGAATTTATGGAAAAATTCAACCGACAAAAAATTCTTGAATTTACGGAAAAATTGAACCAACAAAAACTTCTTGAATTTTGGGAAAAATTTGGAAATGCATGATTTTTTTACTTTGTGATCACGTTTTGAATCGATGCACATTTTAAAATTTTGGGAACACCTTTTGGAAATTCTAATTTTTTTTGGATCAGCCTACATTTCTTAAAATTCATGAACATCTTTGCAGTTGACAATTTGTCTTCCAAACTAGTGAACAATTTTTAAATTTCATGAATAATCTTTTGTAATCCATGATTTTTTTATTTGCGTACATTTTTTAAACATTGAAATATTTTTAAAATCTGGAAAATAAATAAATTTGTGAAGCTTTTAAAATTTTGGAACATTTTTTCAAAATCCTAAACATTTTATTAAATTTTTGATTTAGAGAAGAAAAACTATAAAGACAAAAACAAAAAAGGAAAAGAAAAAACGAAAAAGGGTCCCACCTCTCACGTGGGCCCGGGCAAACAGGTGCGGGGGGGGGGGGGGCTGGGGGTGTGCGTTTCATAAGTTTCCACCCCACAGGGGGTCCCTTGGCATATTTCTTATTGGCCGCTCATTGCGTCGAACTATCGACACAATGCACAGGTGAACTACAGGAACAAATTTCGACAGATCAATTGAAGTAGAAGTTTTGATCTAGGATTGAAGACTACTATTGGAACACAACTACCGCCATATCCAACCACACTCAAGTCTCTTGACAACTGGTGGAGTGTAATCTGAGAGCAATGCAATCGATGGTCAATTGTATTGATCAAGTGAATAATTTTCGAGCGTGTGGGGTGCCAATCACGGAGTATGGCCCAGTCATCCAAGAGCTATACAAGCAACCCAACTAAGAGGGCGGCGACAAGGCCTTCATATTGCACCATTACTGCAAGGAACTAGTTGGCAATCAAAAGTGGATAAAACCACACCTAAGATATCAAGGATTAGCATATCCATTGAAGCCGATGACGAGGAGGATGAAAATACTAGCAAAAGACCGGATGGTACAAATATTACAAAAAGCCTATGATGGGAAGGTTTGTGCGATGATTGAGACTAAGAAAGATTTGGCGCAGGAACGCAAAGAAGATAAGGCGGCGAGATAGAATGAAGTCAAGTTCATGAGGACTAGAAGTGAAGGACAAATTTAGCGGCTCAAGCAAATATGATGGAAGCATAGCAGCGTATGCTTGCATTTGAGGAGGATCTGCTTGCAAAAGTGAAGAAGGCGGAGAACATGCTATCATTTTCATGGACCCGAGCAGGATGAATGCCATGGCAAGGAAGTATTGGGAGCTCACTCGTGTGGAGATCTTGTCCCAAAAGAAGGTTGGCCAACATGGTGGTGGTGGTGATGGTGGTGGCGGTGGGGGAGATGGTGGTGGTTATGGGGAATATAGTGGTGTCCTTCGTGGTGATGGTGGTTTCTTTGGTGGTGGTGATGAGTGAGGGAGTCCTGGATTAAGGGGTCCTCGGATGGTCGGGCTATGTGACGTGGGCCGGACTAATGGCCCGTGAAAGTACAAGATAGAAGGCCTTTCCTCGTGTCCGGATGGGGCTCTCCTTGGCATGGATAGCAAGCTTGGCGGCTAGTCGTATAGTTTCCTTTCTCTGTAAACCAACTTTGTACAACCCTGGCCCTCTCCGGTGTCTATATAAACAGGAGGGTTTAGTCCGTAGAGGCGATCACAATCATACAGGCTAGGCATCTAGGGTTTAGCCATTACGATCTCGAGGTAGATCAACTCTTGTAACCCCTATACTCATCAAAGTCCATCAAGCAGGAAGTAGGGTATTACCTCCATTAAGAGGGCCCGAACCTGGGTAAACATCGTGTCCCCCGCCTCCTGTTACCTTCGATCCACAGACGCACAGTTCGGGACCCCCTACCCGAGATCGGCCGGTTTTGACACCGACATTGGTGCTTTCATTGAGAGTTCCTATGTGTTGTCGATAGAAGGATTGATGGCTCGCCTTGTCGTCAATGACAAAATCACCTCTAGAAGTGCCCTAGTTCCTGGGCAGATCCTCCAGATCGGCAGTTTCAGCATGAGCGCCCGCTCGGCCGTTAAGCCCAAGGCGGTCCCCCAGATTGCCAAAAATCATCTCCGCATCAACCCCGAAAGCGTTTGATAAGATGGATCCGGCAGGTATCTCGTCCTTAAATGAACTGCTAGATCGCATTGCCGCCCTGGGGGTCGCAACAGATTATGATCTGATTGGGCTTAAACCCGATCAGAGGGAAATCGGGTCACCACCTGTCACCCACCTGGTGACTGTCGTGGAAGAGCAAGTTGAGGATACCGCTCCTCCTACGCTAAAAACAAACTATGTTGGGATCTCCGAGCCCTGCAAGCCAGACACCCATCTTCGAGAAGAGACCATCTGTCCTCCGAACATAGAATCAGGCGTTGAGCCTAAAAACCCCCAGGACACTCTGGATCCTAGGCCAGTGACCTCAGAAATTTTTCAAAGTCCAGACTCCACAATGGGTCAGGGTTCGGATCTAAGCCCACCCGCCCACCACAATCAATACTCTCCAAGAAATTCCGGTCCCCCGGACATACGCGACTTAATGTATGTACGGCAGCAACCTCAGGAAACAGTCCATCACTTTTGGGCTAGATTCCTACTTGTTAAAAACAAGATTAAAGATTGTTGCGACGACGATGCGGTATCAGTCTTTTGCCGCAACTGTACGGACGATGGAATCCTTAATGCCCTCAATCGATGCCGCATACTGCACTTTGTAGATTTGGCACACATAGTACAGAAGTATTGCGCAATGGAAAGCGCTTGGAAAGCCCAGACAGCTCGGTGGGAACCATCGGCCTTTAAGCCACCCACCGGTTGGGCAAAAAGGATGCACCCTCACGGGGCACCTAATCATCGCTTCACGGAAAAGAAAATTAAGCCCTTAACGGGACATAGAACTGTCCTTGATGAATGGCTCGACAAGCCTTGTCAGATACACACGATGCCGAATTCTGAACCAACACATAGCCTTCGGGCATGTTGGATACTCCGGCAGGTGGCTAAAAGCGGTGAGGACATCCTCACCAACACTGCCCTAGAGAAGTACTCCTCGGAGGATAATGATCTCAATGTATTTACGGTCTTCGAGACCTTTTCTTCAAATAATCGGCATAAAAGGGCGCTCCGCGACCTCGCCGAAGTTAACCAAGTAGCAGCAATAAACCCTTGGAACGACATGGTGATAACTTTCAATGCCACTGACGAACCACGGGCCCAATTAGTCCGAGCACCAGCCGCTTTAGTTCTAAACCCAATTGTGGATGGCTTTCGGCTCACTAAAGTGATCATGGACGGGGGAAGCGGATTGAACCTCATCTATGAGGATACGCTCGACAAAATGCAAATGGACAAGAGCCGCATCGAGCAGAGCAGTACAACCTTTCGAGGTATTATCCCCAGTCGAGAAGTGCGATGTTCAGGAAAAATCAAACTTGATGTGGTATTCGGCACGCCCGAGAACTACAGGTCCGAAGAGTTAACCTTCTAGGTGGCACCTTTAAACAGCGGATATCATGCCCTGTTGGGGCGAGATGCATTCACACGATTTCAAGCCATACCTCATTACGGGTAGATGAAGTTCAAAATGCCCGGGCCCAACGGAGTTATCACTATCGCTAGTGATCCGGACATAGCACTCCGCGCCGAAAACAAAACCGCATCCCTGGCCCTCGAGGCACTATCCGAGGCCCTTGCGGCCGAGGAGCTCGCCACTCTGCGTTCCAGAGTGGACAGAGACGACGTAATCCTCGATAAAAGGCCTAAATCCACTTCTTTAAAACCAGCAGATGAAATAGTCAAATTCCAAGTTCACCCAACGGATCCTAATAAAACAGCAGCCATTGGAGCACAGCTGGATCCGACGGTCGACGCCGCTCTAAGAGCATTCCTGCGCGAGAATTGGGACATCTTTGCCTGGCACCCTTCGGATATGCCAAGAATCCCACGCAAACTCACCGAACACAGCCTCAACATAATAAAGGGGTTCAAGCTAGTTAAGCAAATGCTACGGCGATTTTCCGAACCCAAGCGACAAGCTATGGGAGAGGAGCTAGCCAAACTATTGGAAGCCGGGTTTATTCGAGAGATAAAACACCCGGATTGGCTGGCAAACCTGACCATGGTGCCAAAGAAGGACAAATCCTGGCGCCTCTGTGTCGATTTTAAAGACCTCAATAAAGCTTGCCCTAAGGACCCCTTCCCACTGCCCCGCATTGACCAAATCATTGATGCAACTGCAGGACACGATTCACTGTTTTTCCTCGACGCATACTCCGGATACCACCAGATTAAGATGAAGGAATCCGATCAGGCCGCAACGGCATTCATTACCCCGTACGGGCCCTTCTGCTTCAACACTATGCCTTTCAGACTCAAAAACGTCGGCGCCACATACCAACGCATGATTCAAACATGCCTGGAAAAACAAATTGGCAAGACGGTGGAGGCATATGTAGATGATGTAGTCATCAAAACTAAACATGTCAAATCATTGGTGGACGACTTACTTCTTACATTCGACAACCTCTGAACATATGACATACGGCTCAACCCGGAAAAATGCATTTTTGGCGTTCCAGCCGGAAAGCTGCTCGAATTCATTGTTTCCAATAGAGGAATCGAAGAAAACCCGGACAAAATCCGAGCCTTGTCACAGTTGGCAATACCAACAGACCTAAAGTAGGTCCAAAAACTAGCGGGGTGTGTGGCAGCCTTGAGCCGCTTTATCTCCAGATTGGGAGAGAAGGCGCTGCCGCTATATCGCTTGCTTCAGTGTACCGACTACTTTGAGTGGACAAACGCGGGAACAGCTGGGTTGGAAGAAATAAAAACTCTGCTAGCAAACAACCCAATCCTTGACGCACCTACCATCGGCGAACCTATGCTACTGTATATATCTGCAACTCACTAGGTTGTGAGTGCAGTACTCGTCGTTGAACGAGAGGAAGAGGGACATAAATTCCCACTCCAAAAGCCCGTATACTACGTATCGGAGGTTCTCACACCATGCAAGTCCTAATACCCGCACTATCAAAAGATATCATACGCGGTTTTTGTGGCATCTCGGAAGCTGCGACACTACTTTTAGGAGTGCTCGATCATGGTGGCCTCCGAGGTACCACTCAATGACATCATAAACAATCGAGACGCCACCGACCGCATTGCAAAATGGGCCATCGAGCTCCTACCATTTGAAATAACGTACAAACCACGCCGAGCTATCAAATCTCATGTGCTGGCCGACTTTGTCGCCGAATGGACAGAGGCCAAACTCCCTAAAGAGTACGGCACATACTCCAACTGGGTGATGTACTTCGACGGTTCTAAAATGTTAGCCGGACTGGGGGCTGGCGTCATCCTAACATCCCCTACAGGGGACACAATCAGTTACGTATTACAAATCATGTATACGAACTCCAATAACACAACCGAATACGAGGCACTACTGCACGGCCTCCGGATGGCTGTTTCTATGGGCATACAATGCCTCGAGGTGCGCGGGGATTCGAACCTCGCTATATCCCGAATAAATGGAAAATTTGATGCAAAGGATCCAAAGATGGCGGCTTACCGCAACGCCGTACTCAAAATATCAGCTCGGTTTGAGGGGCTCATGTGACCCGATAATCAAGTAGCGGACATCCTTGCTCGAATGGGTGCCAAACGCGACCCTGTCCCACCTAACAACTTCGTGGAAAGGCTCTTCAAGCCATCCGTGTTATGGCAGGACGAGAGCGGAAACATCAGTCCGGCGCCGATCACACCCCCGGATGCCGAACTCGACTCGGATATCATCGGGGGCTCGGGCACAGAACCAACACCTTTCACCCACGTAATCATGGCGGTAATCGCTCCATGGACCGAACCTTTCTGGCCTACCTTAATAAGCGGGAGCTCCCTGAGGGCCAGAACGAGGCTCGTTGTATTGTTCGACGATCGAAATCCTACAAGGTTCATGAAGGAGAACTCTACAAGAAAAGTACTACCGGAGTCCTTCAAAGATGTATCTCCGAAGAGGAGGGGCGGCAGCTCTTGGCCGAAATCCATGCCGGTCTTGGCGGCCATCACGCTGCAGCTCGGGCCCTTGTAAGTAAGGCCTTCCGTACTGGTTTTTCTGGCCCACGACCCGAGCAGATGCACAGGACCTCGTCCAACGCTGTGTTGGATGCCAGCTTTTCGCCAATCAAAGCCATATGCCGCCTACCGCCCTACGAACAATCCCCATTACTTGGCCTTTCGCAGTTTGGGGGCTGGACATGGCCGGACCCCTTAAAGGGGAAGCCATAAGAAAAAATACCTGTTGGTTATGGTAGATAAGTTCACTAAGTGGATAGAGGCCAAACCAGTTAAAACGGCTGAAGCTGGACCAGTGATAGATTTCATATCCGGTGTCGTACACCGTTATGGTGTCCCACACAGCATCATCACTGACAACGGCTTTAACTTTATAGCCGACAAGGTAAAAACTTGGTGTACTAATCTGGGCATCAAGCTAGATTACACCTCCGTATATCACCCTCAAACAAACGGTCAAGTCGGACGGGCCAATGGCCTGATAATGAGCGGCATTAAACCCAGACTAGTGCGATCCCTAAAGGAGTTGGACAAACACTGGGTCGAGGAGCTTGACTCCGTACTCTGGGGGCTGCGGGCCACACCCAATCGCACGACCGGATACACACCGTTCTTCATGGTGTACGGCGCAGAGGCTGTCTTGCCCTGTGATATTATTCATGACTCACCTCGAGTGCGCATGTATGAGGAGAGAGAGGCCGAGCTCGATCGGCAGGACGACTTAGACGGCCTGGAGGAGGAGTGCGACATCGCAAAAGCCCGTTCCGCATTCTATCAACAACAAGCTCGAAGATACCAGAGCAGAGAAGTGCGGACTCAGACTTATAATGCCGGTGAACTCGTTCTACGCCTACCAAAGAAGAAAAAGGACAAGATCAGGCCCAAATGGGAGGGTCCCTTCATTATAGATGAAGTTCTCACTGAAGGAGCCTATCGCCTTCGCAATGTATCGGACAATTGCTTGGAGCCGAACCCATGGAACGCTGCCAGACTCCGAAGATTCTACGCCTAAGTCCGGACACATTGTTCGTTACCTTTTTCTCCTTTTTCTTTTTTCCCTTTTTATTTTCGTTTCTTTTATGACTAGCATGTGTTCGGGTAAGCCGCACACTTGAGGGGTCCACATCCTTAAATGTACACACCCCACCATAATTGGGGGCTTCCTTCAATAGAAGCCTATTATTATTTCAAGCATAAAGCTCACCATATATATGTGTATTGTTTACTCATATACATCCTGTCTTCGCCATTATATGCACCTCTATGACTTAAGTTTTTGCCAAGCTGGGTTGCCTGGCTCCTGTGCTTATGCCCTACGTTCCCGCTTGTTCGGCTAGGGCATAACGGGAGCACCTCTGCGATTGTTACAACCGGGTCATCCGGACATGTACCTCAGACGGGTGAAGCCGAAAGCTAGCATTCTTAAGGGAATAATTGGTCGGCGGACAAACGACGAACTGCCATCGTAGCAATGTAAACTACCAAAAATACAAAGACTCTTGTGATTCTTTGCATCACAGCCTACTCATGCATAAACGCATGCCGACCCAGGGAGAGGAACCCTTAACGGAACTATTCTTCCTGGAAGATGTTTCTTACATTAAAAAGTAATATAACATAACTCCCCGAATACAGCTTGTCTGTTCAAGCATTATGACCGGATCGCCTGGTTTCCGGACGTACTTGGTGTTTTCCACCGGTATAGTATTCGGAAACACTCCACCCTTGGGTTTCGGAGGCTGAAGCGGAAAGTCTGCCATGACACTCTTTTACAATTCGGCCGGAGATAAGTTTGATGATAAAGTGTATTGTCGCATAAAATCGCACGCCTACTCTTTATCTATGCTATCTATCAGGCTGTCTAGTTTACAGTCCTGCTGTGAAATTTTGGCGGCTATCTTTACTTGATCATAGACTAAGCTAATCGTAATTTCTTGTCCGTCCGGTCCCTGAGGTCTGACCCGGGCCATATGATTCGGATCAAGTCCGGTATATCGCGTTTTCACGATGGCCCAGGCCTCTCGTGCACCCTCTCGACATGCTGATGCCTTCCACAACTCAAAACAAAGACGAGCTCCTTTGAATAGCTCCGCGAGCTCCCCCATTAGTCTTGGAGGAGAATCAGATGGCCATAAAGCCTTAGCCATATTCCTCAGCTCGCTCGTGCACTTTGGATAACTCTTGCAGTAAGTCGCCTTGAAATCCGTCTCCTTCAGGCCGCCCAGTTAACAAACCTACAGGAACAAATCTCGTAAAAATTCTCCATCAAGGGATCTTATGAAAGTAAGGTTCAGGGACATACTAAATATGCCGCCTTTCAGCTTTCGGTTCTCCTTCAAAGCATCCGACAGTTGGGCTCTTATGTCCTTTAGCTCCTCGGCTTGCTTGATGTTGGTACCCTGTAGTTTGTTCTTCTCATTAATGGTCTGTGTTAATACACATGGACCAGCATGCAGCTTCTTGCCCATCGGCATGTTGCTTGTCCGCCTGAGCGGCCTTTAGCCTCTCCTCCAACTGATCTGCCGATCTTGCTGCCGTAAATAAAACAATGAATATTCAAAAATCCTTGTCAGCATAGGATCATATTTTCCGGACACTGTTGTGCTTACCATCCGAAGCCTTCTGGGATTTCTTCAAATCTTCCAGTTCGGCGGTGGCAACAGCTAGCTTGGTCCGACATTCTTCAAGCTCCTGAGACAGCATGTTATTTTTCGCTGTGAGTACCTGATAACATTAAATGACCCTTAAATCAGTTGGGTCAACTGCTTCAAGTCTCGGGGGCTACTGGCATATGATTATTGAATCCACACTAAGTTTTTACCCGCATATCTTTTGAAAGTTGGTGAGTGGCTCCGGCAAGTCCATCCCGAGCAGCTCGGATGTATGTATCCGCTGAGCTGAGGGCATTGAACGCCCCTTCGGTGAAACTTGGGTCGCGCATGGCATCTTTCCTCCGCCGATGATTCATCGTGCTCTCCACTTCGGAATTGGTGACGGATACATTATCCAAATCCTCTTGGAGATGACAATCTGGCATTTTACCCGTATCAACCCTAGTCCTTATGGCAGGGTCTGGAGCCAGATTGGTCGATGCATGGCCGGCGAGGTCCCCGGATATAGTCTGGCGCATGCTCTTCCTGCGAGATGGCCCAACGAAAAATGTCACGATTCGATCTGTCCACCGGGTGCGTGTTAAAAACTATACCACTTCGGTGACGGTGAGGGCTCGACAGTATCACCATCGGCCTTTCTTTTCAAAGAATCGCCCCGCGCAGGTGTCGCCTTCTTAGAACACACCTTTGATACAGCTCGGCGAGACGAGCGTCGCCCCATCGGAGCATGAGACAATGCGGTGGGTGAGCCGCAATGGGAAAACTCTTTTGGAGGAGACGTCTCCTGGGTACTTACATGGGAGGAAGGGAGTGAAGGAAATATGCCCTAGAGGCAATAATAAAGTTATTATTTATTTCCTTATATCATGATAAATGTTTATTATACATGCTAGAATTGTATTAACCGGAAACCTGTGTGAATACATAGACAAAAATAGAATGTCCCTAGTATGCCTCTACTTGACTAGCTCGTTAATCAAAGATGGTTAAGTTTCCTAGCCATAGACATGTGTTGTCATTTGATGAACGGGATCACATCATTAGAGAATGATGTGATGGACAAGACCCATTCGTTAGCTTAGCATTATGATCATTTCAGTTTCATTGGTACTGCTTTCTTCATGACTTATACATGTTCCTCAGACTATGAGATTATGCAACTCCCGAATAGCGGAGGAACGCCTTGTGTGATATCAAACGTCACAACGTAATTGGGTGATTATAAAGATGCTCTACAGGTGTCTCCAAAGGTGTTTGTTGGGTTGGCATAGATCGAGATTAGGATTTGTCACTCTGTGTGCACTACAAAAAAAGACACATCGGTGACATTTTGGGCCGAACGAATTTTTTTCTGTCATACTTATGACACTTCTATGACGATAATTGTGACAAAACCCGGTATCATCATAGATGTGGTGGGCTCCTACTTCTATGGCAAAAAAATGACAGAAAATGGGCTTTTTGTCCTGGGCGGGCCGGAGACGCAGCTGCATGACATTCTTTGGGCCATCCATGACAGAAAAAACCGTGGTAGAAGCGAGGGCGAGGAAAATTTCAGCGAGTTCCCGGTTACGGTGGGAGGTCGGGGGCCGAGCGATGCGCGTTTCTCTCGTACACGTACGCACGTGTGTGCGAGGCGTTGGATCTAACTGAACCCGAGTGAGGCGTTGGGCTCTAACTGAACCCGAGCGATTGCACTGCAGGCTACGTGTTACTAAACCTGAGCGATCGATCGATGGCTGTTAACTGAACCCGATCGAGCGATTCCTTCGCTACTGCTGCTAACTGAAGCCGATGGATCCTGCCTCTGGATGAACAGTGAGCGTTGTGGGGGGGTTGGATGAACAGTGAGCGGTGGGGGTGGATGAACAAGACCCCGTGGCGTTGCCTCTGGATGAACAGGACCCCGATCGATCGAGCCAGTTGGGGCTGGATGAACAGGACCCCGTGGAGGGCTGGATGAACAGGACGACCCCGTGGAGGGCTGGATGAACAGTAGACGGTGGAGGGGTGGATGAACAGTAGCCCGTGGAGGGGTGGTTGAACAGGAGCCCGTGGAGAGGGGTGGTTGAACAGTAGCCGGTGGAGTAGCGCACGGTGGAGGCTGGATGAACAGGAGCCTGTGGATGAACAGTCGCAGGTGGAGGCTGGAGGAGGTCGACGGTGGATGAACAGTAGCCCGTGGAGGCTGGAGGAGGTCGACGGTGGAGATGAACAGTATCCCGTTGAGTCCCGTTTTGTGGTACGCCACACCCCACCCGATGAACAGGACCCCTGTTTCGACCGTAGCGCTCCAACACAAGTCCATTTCGTCCGTTTTGCGGTACGCCACACCTCTCCCGATCAACAGGACCCCCGTTTCGACCGTAGGGGGTCCGTTTCCTCCGTTTTGCGGTACGCCAGACCCCTCCCGATGAACATGATCTCGTTTCGAACGTGGCCGGTCGAACACAAGGCCGTTTCCTCCGTTCTACGGTACGCCAGGCCTCGTTTCCATCGCCTGTTCCGTCCAAGCCCTCCTGATGAACACGACGACGCATTCCGTTCTGACCCAGCCGGTTGGCTCCCCATGAACACGACACCGACGTTGTTTCTCCGTTCCGACCCAGCCATGTACACGAGCCCTGGCCATACGTATGCACGAGTATGTACGTACACGTTCGTGACCAGAATGACAATGCTACGTATGCTTCGACCAGGTGGGTCCCGACTGTCAGGCACTTCCTTGCGTGCGAAGATGTAGCTGGTGGGTCCCAGCAGTCAGGGGGGAGAATCATTTTTTTTTGCCCGGACGCACTTCCTTGCGTGTGAAGATGTAGCTGGTGGGTCCCAGCAGTCAGGGGGAAATGTTTTTTTCACGAAATACGGTGGCCCGTCTGGTGGGTCCCTGCTATCAGGTGGAGGAATAATTATTTTGCGCGTAATAAGGAGGCACTTCCTTGCTGCGGCCGTGGACCCAGCTGTCAGCCTCTCCACGTACAGTCCACGTCCAATGGAAGCCGTTCCTTGACCACGTTGACCATGCCGCGCCGAGAGCACCAGGGCGGTGGACGACGACGAGGCCTAGGAAGGGGACGACGCAGAGCCGGCGAAGATGAGGCAGTGGATGCCCACGCGTAGAGGAGTATGAGGGTGCACTTGTTCGGCTGCGGTGTGAGGCTGCCGTCGCCGCAGAATAACAGGTGGTGTGGGTGAGTAGAGGGATGGCCTGGCCAGCTGTGGGAGTAGTAGGGGCGGTGAGGCCTCCGCGGCATCACAGCCGGCCACGGGAGGCAGGAGCATGCGGCACGACCGGCGCTGCTTTGGGAGGCTAGAGCAAGAAGACCAGAGGTTGAAGAAGCACTACGGCCGTTGGATGGACATCGTACGGTCACTGGAGCTAGAATCGTTCATATTGACTAAGTTGACAAAGCCCTTCGTCCCCGTCAACTTAGTAGGCCCACAAGTCAGCCTCCCACCAAGGTGGGTCCCGGCTAGCAGGGGGAGTATTCATTTTTTGTGCGTAATAAGGAGGCACTTCCGGTGGGTCCGAGCTGACAGCGGGTGGAACATTTTTTCGCAAAATACGGTGGTCCGTCCGGTGGGTCCCAGCAGTCAGGGGGAACGACTTTTTTCGCGAAATACGGTGGCCGTCCGGTGGGTCCCTGCTGTCAGGTGGAGGATTCATTATTTTGCGCGTAATAAGGAGGCACTTCCTTGCGGCTGCCGTGGACCTAGCTGTCAGCCTCTCCACGTATAGTACTCTTCCAATGGAAGTCGGTCGTTGACCACATTGACCATGCCGCACCGAGAGCACCACGGCGGTGGACGACGGCGAGGCCTAGGAAGGGGACGACGCGGAGTCGGGAAGACGCGGCAGTGGATGCCCACGCGGAGAGGAGTACGAGGGTTCACTGGTTCGGCTGCGGTGTGAGACTGTCGTCGCCACAGAAAAACAGGGGGAGTGGGTGAGTGGAGGGATGGCCTGGCCAGCGGTGGGAGTAGTATGGGGGCGGTGAGGCCTCCGCGGCAGCACAGCCAGCCACGGGAGGCAGGAGCATGCGGCACGACCGGCGCTGCTTTGGGCGGCTGGAGCAAGAAGACCAGAGGTTGAAGAAGCACTACGGTCGTTGGATGGACATCGCACGGTCACTGGAGCTAGAATCGTTCATATATTGACTAAGCTGACAAAGCCCTCCGTCCCTGTCAACTTAGTAGGCCCACAAGTCAGCCTCCCACTATGGTGGGTCCCAGCTGGCAGGGGGTATTCATTTTTTTTGTGCGCAATAAGAAGGCACTTCCTCGCGTGCGAAGATATAGTTGGTGGGTCCGACCTGTCAGCGGAGGGAACTTTTTTTCGCGAAATACAGAGGCCCTTCGGGTGGGTCCCAGATGTCAGGTGGAGGAATCATTATTTTGCGCGTAATAAGGAGGCATTTCCTTGTGTGCGGCCGTGGACCCAGCTGTCAGCCTCTCCACGTACAGTCCACTTCCGATGGATGTCGTTCGTTGACCAAGTTGACCACGCCGCGCGGAGAGCACCAGGGCGGTTGACGACGGCGAGGCCTACGAAGGGAACGACACGGAGCCGGGGAAGACACGGCAGTGGCTGCCCACGCGGTGGAGAGTACGAGGGTTGACTGGTTCGGCTGCCGTCGCCGGAAAATAACATGAGGTGTGGGTGAGTAGAGGGATAGACAGGCCAGGGATGCGAGTATGATGGGGCCGTGAGGCCTGCCCGGCAGCACAGCCGGCCACGAGAGGCGGGAGCAGGCGGTTCCGACGGCGCTGGTTTGGGCGGCTGGGGCAGGAAGATCAGAGACTGTAGAAGCACGATTGCCGTTAGATTGACATCTAATGGTCTCACGTTGGTAGAGTCGATTGTTGAATAAGTTTCTTTTTTGAGAAACCTTGTGTACGCATGAACTTAGTAGGCCCACAAGTCAGCCTTCAAATCTGTGGCAGACAACATAAAGCCCATTTGCTATTTTTTATAATTTGCAGCCCATTTGCTAATTCTTAAGTAATTTATTACAGCCCATTTTCTGCCCAGGACCACGGTCAAAAAGTTTAACCTTATTTTGCATATTTCGGTGGAGTCTGAACTGTTGTAATCCCGAAATGATAAACATTTTTTAAGGACTTATTGATTTGCCAAAAAAATCGTTTTGTTTTTGTAAGCAAATAAGACATGGGACAATTGAGTTGGTTTAAGGGAAAACCAGTGGTAAAAAAATCAGCGCTGGGTGGGAAAAACAACAAACTAAGGATGTAAATATGAAAAGGGAATTTTATGTGTTTTCAATATAATGATATGTGTATATGAACTAGTAAAACTATAGGTAGAGATTAGAAAATGGATGTAGGACATGCGTTTCAAGAGGAAAATAGAACTGGGTTGTGTGTTTGATTCAGTAAAAAAACTGCCTGTGGATGTCGTAAGACAAAATATAACTAACGCTGGCGAGCCAGAGGCCAGTAGATACCTGCTGGATCTTTGTGCCCCGTTGTCGTCATGGACTGGGCCTGTTAAAGACAAAACCAAGCCTGGGTAGTCTACAGCGCAGTTGAAACTTGCTCGACCTGAAAAAACAATATACGTGCTCAATAAACGAGAGAATTCTGCAAGTACAGACTGATAACTGGGATGCAGCAGGGATATTGTTTTTTCATCGTGATAATAAGTACATGCACTTGTTTCGAAAAAATTGGAGAACTGGGAATTCGAACGGCAGGTGCTTATGCTACCCATCAAATAAAAATCAGGTGCCTGAAAATTCGTTTCGAAACAAATGATTCAGCTTTATATCCACGTCGACCGTCGGCATGATGGTTGGAAGCAAATGCAAGTTCATACCAAAAGATCGTTAACAACAATACCAACTTAAGAACGACAAGGTAGTATAACTACCAATACCAAACTAACTTATAATCTTTGTACTCCTGGCCCTAGTGTTCGTCTGGTACAAAATCTTGCAGAGGACCAGCTCCCGCTCCTTCTCTTGCTCCAAGTCCCCGAGGTGTACTGGTGCATCACCCAGTTGGTCCTCTGCTGGTCGAAGTTCTTGTTGGTGTGCAGCACCAGAACCTTTTTGCTGCCCGTCTGCCGGCCGTTGACCATCACCGGCAAGGTATTACCAGTCTTGTGCCACATCGCATGCATGTCGCACTCCGACTGTATCTTGCAACGCGTCCACGTGCCCCTTTTGAACGCCCTGGAATTGCGCTAGAAGAAATGCTTCCTTAGGCCACTCAGTGTGATACCTGTAGTATTGTCGAATACAGGTTTTAGTGTACGTAGTTGGCATTTTCATAACATCTTTGGCATGTTGCAGTCACTTGTTTCACTTTTTATTAACTGTCAAATTGTAATTGCTTCACCAGGTCTGCGACTAAAAAGAAAAATAGAGCTATAAACAAAGGAATATGTTTGTGCAAGTAGACGGCCGATCGGTGTCTTACCTGGAAGTTTCTCAGGTTGGGTGTAGCATATGCCGTGCTCGCTGTTGATGGTTGGTATGAACAAATCGATGAGAGGGTGAGATCTCGCGCTATCAGCACTCACTTTGGCCTCAAGGTACTCGATCAGCTCCTGATCCGTGGGATCGAACTTGACGCCAGCCGGCAGCACCGGCCAATCCTTCTTCGACTTGCATCGGTAATTCCAGTTATATGGTACTCAATGTATGATCAATCGACTGTTTTAAGTGAATGATGAAAGATTTCGACAGATAAGTGGTACTCCAAATCTGAAGTCCAGAATACCCGAACATGCCTCCGGGATTCTTGTGTCACCTCACGCGCGGCGTGTTGTCACGTCAATTCAATGTGTGGACATGATGAATATTTTTTTTTTAAACTGGACATGATGAATAATTTGACCGACGTATACTAGGACTGCTACTGTACTACTTACTAGTCGTATTTAGTGTCACAATTTATAAATAGGTTTAACTAACAAGTACGCACTTGAAGCCTAATTGATATATATATATATATATATATATATATGCGTGTGTGTGTGTGTGAGAGAGAGAGAGAGAGAGAGTTTTTACGTGTACATCCTACGCATGTGAGTTAGGATGCACTTGATCCCAGGAAGGTATCTATCCTTCAAACCAGAGGAGTGCTTCAAACTAACAATAGTGTGTACATAATATCCAACAAAAGAGGGTCGTGCTACATCAGCAGAATACATGGTTCAGTCTAGATATCAGCACAAATCAAGTTGTGCATATTTGCTATTGACATGAACCACATCGCCGCATGTCGGGTTTGCAAAAGCCATCCATCGCATCGAAGCTTGATGCCTTTCACACACTGAAGATTATCTGGCAAAAAGCTGTGTCGACGAATCTCTGGATATGGTGACTCATGAAATCCATGGTATGATGTGTAAACATAGTCCCCCCTGGCGAATGGAGGTTGAATAGCACGGTAATCATCACCGGTGATATGATCGATGATTGGTTGGATGATCGGATAATTGAGCCCGAGGAACAAGGAGTGGTTGCCGAGGCTGTAAACCCGCCTCCAGTTGAATACGCCTGGCCCAACGGAGCTGGGATCTTTCTCGAACACGAAGCAGACATAGCCATCAATGTCACGAACGCCCCACGCATTGTACTGCATGTGGTTTGATGTAATGGTTTGGTCAATTTGGTACGTGCGAATGAGCATCAAATGACCGCCGTCAGCTGAACGAGCGATAAACCACCACCCATCAGCTGGTATGATTCCAGGTCCTGGAATCATGAAGGCCAGCGCATTTGCGTCTGCTGCAACAATTCAAATTGGAGACCAAAAGGACAAAAATAAACAATCATGTTCAGAGTATGTGTGGAATTAAGATTATTATAACAGTGACACATATCATAGACAGAGAATTGCAATGCTGTGGTCATAATCATACCCCAAGTTAAAAAAATAAGCCAATGGCTTTCATATTCTAGCAATATGTCATGGTTCAAACATCATGTAACAATGAGAGGAAAACAACTATGACAGAGCCTACTCATATTCTACCATAGCACTTACTACTACTGTTCTCATATCAACTCTAAGCAATAACATGCGTTGTTATAAAAATCTTGGAAACGAGAGTAACATATAGCAATCATGATGTTATGCTCATAATATGTATTCTAATAATCATTAGATGCCAATTGTTCTCATATCAACTCTAACAATAACATGTGTGGTCATAAAAATCTAGGAAATGAGAGGAACATATACTCCCTCCGTCCCAAAATAACTGTCTTAAGCTTAGTACAACTTTGTACTAGAGCTAGTGCAAATTTGAGACACTTATTTTGGGATGGAGGGAGTAGCAATGATGTGGTTATAGACATACTATCTATTATAAATTTGTAACGATGAACAGGCAGTCGTATTCATAAGGTAAAGATAAGATGAGATAGAACAATTACACGACGATAGATTCCACCAGTATAGGTAGCCAATCTGTGCGTCGACCGCGTAAGCGATGCCATCGTGCACTATAGCATCAGACAGAAATGTTGCCTCAACAGGATTGATGATGCGCCATAACCATGTATGGCGACCGGATTCCAGATAGACTAATCCCATGTCGAACATGGCAATGAGCTTGTAATCCATGTAGTCTTCTGATGGTGTGGGCACTTCGCAGATTACAACTTTCAGTAAACAGAGGTTGAGCCAAAAGCTTGACGCGTCTCGTGCGTAGTAGGCAGGAGTGTCCGGCGGGCCACGAGGCTCGATGGCGGCGGTATCCAACGATGGAAGGGTGATCTCTCGTGGGTGTAGATATCCACGAGACGCCACGGACTACCGGATTGGTGGATGAGGACGATCCAGTTGGCCTTCATGCCCGCCCAGTAGTAGCCGCGCATGAAGGACAGGTGGACGGGTAGTGGTAGCATGTCTAGGGGCACCACAGCAACCTCCGTAGGATCGTCAAGTCGGTGTCTGGGCCACCTGCGAGGATCGGGCATCAGCAAGCAGGGTGTCTTGAAAAGAGCCGGCCAGTTGCAGACGAGTAGATGGTACAAACACACCGAGCATGCGGCCAGACGGACAGTGCTGAGTAGGTCCATACGATTATAGATCTGCTCCAAGAGAACGTCGGGGAGGGAATTCCAATCGCGGCTCTGCGTGTCAGTCAGTTCTGCCATTGGGGTTTTCGGTGCCTACGAGCCAGCGGGGAAGTGGATTCGGGCGGGCGAGCGAAGAAGCTTCTCCTCGTGTGGCCGAGCAGTGAGCGGGGGGATATGGTACGCGCGAGCTACCAAGAAAGATGGCGCGGGCCGGCGAGCAGTGAGCGGGGGTAAATGGTGTGCGGCCGACGATGGGGAAGAGAGGAGGAAGAAGAAGAGAGGAGGAAGAAGAGTGGAAGACGGGGAAGAAAGTGCATTAAATCTCAATTCTACTAGTACTACTACCAGGATATACCGTCCTTCGGAGTGTAAATAGTTACACTGATGACATGTGGGTCTACCACAAGAGGGCCCATATGTCAGTTAATGGAGGACAGAGGTGCGTAGGCGTATTTGCGGAAGCGTGCTCTACTGGCAAACATGATGGCAGTACTGGGTAAGGCAGATTTAGTAACACCAACACGCTGGTTCAGCTTATTAATTACGTGTCCCATCTGCTGCAGCGTGTATTGTCACTTCACTGCGAAGACTAGTTGAATAGTTCTCTCTGACCGAGATGGGGAATAATGGATCGCGAAGACTTCCTTTCTACAGTATCCCTATGCCTCTACGCTCACTTCACTCATTTTGCTCCGTACCTAGTCACTTGTTGAAATCTGTAGAAAGACAAATACTCCGTATTTGGGAACAGAGGGAGGCTTTTACTCCGTATTTGGGAACAGAGGGAGTATCACCATATGGAGGGAACAGAGGAAGCTTGAAATATGAACATGTCAATGGGAGGGAGTAAGCCCCATGCATGCATGCATGCAACATGCAACACTCACACGTACACATGGACGCACGCAACACTCACGCACATATGCGGCACATAGCACACGATGCAACACACACGCTCACACTCAAGTGCTCAACCTACTCCCTACGTCCGTGAAAGACTGTACATTTAGATATTTACACATTGACCAGGGCATAATTAACGCCCAAAAGTAGCAGACTTATGTGTGCATGCGACCATTGAGAGAAGAAGATTAAATGAAGGCTGTAGCATGCTGTAATTAAGGATAGACATGTAGCCTATACCTACAGCACAAGTTGGTGCATTAGTCAATCAATATCGATTAGATTAAAGGCTAAATGCATTGGAAGTGTAGATGTACATCATGTACTACACTCTTTGTTTTATAGCCGATGTACACTCTTGGTTAGAAGACTGAGGGAGTACACGTGCATGCACTCACATACACAGCCAGGGTGGTTCGCGTGCAAGGGTTGGACTCCTGTCGCGCCTGCGTAAAGTTTTGTTTAAATGATTTCTTTGCTCTGCCAACTGACAGGTGGGACCCAGAAACCAGGTGACAATTTAACCAGTCAACAAAGTGCCACGTCGACTATGTGGCCGGTCAGTAGGGTGCAATACGGTGCTCTACGATGAGCTAGTGATCGTATAATCACCGCAAAACTATATATAGTGACCGTAAAGAGCGTATTGTTACATACGTTGACCGCCAGTGTATTTCTCTCATTTCAAATTAAGCCATATTAATCGGAAAGGACGCAGTATGGACTAGTACTGCTTTGATGTGTCCCGTCAACTCGCCGAACGAGGAGAAGCTTGCTTACTACGCCTCTTCCTCGCCCACGCGCGCGGTGGTTCGCAGGACGAGGAGAGGGTTTTGACTACAGCGCCCTCTCCCTCTCCCTCTCCCTCGCCCTCACCCTCGCGGTGGACGTGCAGCAGTTCAATCGGTGTCAGATTGCCAGAAGCATATTATACTGTAGTATCATCATTGTTGGACCTTCCGAAGAGGCGAAGATCCAAGTGCAAGGTTCACACGAGTACGAACTCTTGAACCTCCCGAAGAGGCAAAGAGCCAAGAGCAAGGTTTTATAGGAGTTGTCGTCCTAGTAGGAGTGTACTACAACTATAGCGAACGATGCTACTGTATGATGCCGCCATGTCACCTATATCCAAAGTTGTGCCACCTTTTTTTCTCAAAGAGCGTGTTGGAGCCCGTGCAACAACCACACAAGTTGCACGTACACATAACACATTTACTAGTAATAAATTCTAAAGGACAAATGCCAGTATGCCACACAAGTTCATCTCCAATTCATGTGATAAATTTGTGCACGACCAGTCTACATATATTCACAGCGCTACCGTTCACAATTACCGTACTCCACTTACACGTTATAGATGGGCTACATGTCCTCCTCCAGGTTCCAGTCCCAGGTGTTCTTCATGGATGGCACGATCCATAGCGGTGGGCAACGGGAATCATTGTCGCAGCTTTCTAGTCCGGTTCCGCACGATGGAGACTCATCCAAGCTGAACGGCATAAATCAGGGATAGCGTGTCCCAGCATGTCGTTCATCCGGCGGTGCGCACTAAAGACACAACCATGCTTCATGACCGGCAGGCCTTCCGTGTCGTGCACGAAAGGTGGCATCCGCTTCACAATGGGGTAGCTGTCCCCGATGAAAAGCGAGTACTCTCCAAGAGTGTTCCTCGGCACCCACGTAGCATCACGGGGGTCGAACTCGGCGCCGTTCATCTGGTACACGCGGCATCTCAGATCTGGACACATGGTGACGTACATAGTCAAGGTCCATGCATAATAATGTTGTGCTCAAATATGGCAGTCAGTAATATTGTGCAGCAAATAGTACTACTCTGGTATAGAGGAAGTAAAATAACCGGCTTATTATATATAGCCACTCTTGGCTACATGGATGAGATAGTAAGACATGGAAAAACAAAAATGGTGGCAGCTAGTGGGTTCAAGTCTTCAAGGGCCTAGCTAGCTATATGCGTCCTCCAAGGTAAAAAGTACTCCTACTAGTACTACTAAGTATACTACTAGTACAACAATGAAAGAGAAGGCGAGAGGGTTAAAAAATAGAATACCTGGGTAGATGGTGACGGTCCGATCGTGGTAGATTGTGTGACCATGTTGCACATCAGTGGTACCATGGGTAACGACTGCTAAGATAGTTGATCCCAATATGCCAAAGTCAGCTACAAGGTTCTAGGTTAGACCGAATCGCGGATGCAAATGCATATCCAGGATCGGCGATCTTATTTTGATCGGGGGATGACTGGTCCCTGCAAAATAATGGAGTGCCGTTAGGGATGCAAATGATGGTTTGTGCATTCCGTTTGTAATCTCCCATACCGTAGGATGGCAACCAGATGAAACAAGTCCCCTGGCTTGTCACCGCGAAGATGCGGCCTAGATGGCGCACGGCGTCTTCGAACGTGTAGGGGTACAAATCTGCCACCGCCAACATGCGCCAGCCTCTGCCATTACTGCCTCTTGCATTGATGGCAATCCTTATGTCGAACATCGCGATGAGATAGTAATCGTCGTAGCCGCGTCGCTTTGTCGGCGGGTCCGCAATTGCTATCTTCTTCAATCTCATGTAGGCATCATCATACGTATTCAAGCCCAGCCAGTCCGGAAGGCCGATCCCAATGGTGGAGAAGGGGTCTACTGGAACGGCCGCACTGCTGTGGATGTTGTGCAAAATGATGGTGGTATCCGGCCGGAGGTATGCAAGCCAATCTTCGTTGGCCCCGACCCAGACCTATATATAAGACGGTGGGCAGCGGAGAAATTACGGGATGGAAATGGAATAACTAAGTACTACATGATCAAACTCCATTACTGACCAGCTCATCGGACAAAATCCGACTACCTCTCAACGTCGGCAACTCTAGCGGAGTCAACGTGCAACCATGGCCAGGGAGCAGTAGACTGTTCGAAGGATTGTCCCATAGAAGAACCTTCTCCTCGAGGACACATGGAAGACCAACAAGCATGGCCTTTTCCCAAGCCTGTTTAAGCACCGTCTTGAAAAAGTTGGTGCAGGAAGCACCGAGTCTTGCGGCGGTGAGGACGTCGGAGCGGCGTGCGATTTCTCTGAGAGGATCGTCGTCCAAGGTCTCCCAGCCCCGACGAGGAGGAGAACCGCCTGGCGAATCCATGGGAGTAGCGACGAACTGCCTTCTCTTCGGGGGGAGGGGAACTGGCGAGGAGGAGATAAGAGCGTAGTAACCGCAGGGCCTCGTCCTTCCAACTGTAGATCATTCCTTAGCGAAGGGGTGAGGCTACTATTTACTACTAGTACTAGCATTATGGAACGTTATGGGATTGCATTATACTGTAAATAATAGCACTAGTAAGAAATTTTTGGCACTTGGTAGTAGTTTTTGGCGTGGATTAAGAAATTTTGGGTCTATTTTTGCTATTTTTTGTACACGCCAACTAGTGTCAAAAAACGTCTTACATTATGTGACGGAGGAGTACGTACTCGTACTGTAGCAGTACTAGTACTACTTTTTCTCAACTAGTAGTGTGATGTACTGTACTTCTAGTCTAGTCTAGTACAGTGCACCAGTTTTGAACTCTTGAATCTCAGGGCCAAGGAGCTACAGTTGGAAGTGGAGGGTACTACTATTCTCTAGAACCATCGTTGTACTATCAATGCAGGGAAAGTACACCTGCGTAGTGGCCTAGTAAGTACTCTCGGTGCTCTATTCAGCCACTCCTCTCACGTAGCTGGCCTACTCAGCCGCTCCTCTCACGCACACACTAGCAGCCTGTTTATCAGCGACGGTTACTGCGGGGGCAGAACATTTGAGTTATTTGATACAGCGAGACTAGGCTTTTCGCTTCCATTTGTGGAGGTGTAATGGATCTCGTGGAACTTTGTTAGTAGTTCCTTCTTTATGAATGAGATGAAGCAAAGCTTTTGCCTCCGTTTCAAAAAAAAGAAAATGTCAAGAGGAATTTCTTTTATAGTAGAGCCGATAACGGAGTGAAGTCCATGCGTTCAACGCCACAAGCTACAGAGTAGTAGTAGAGCACTTTACGTACAGAGCCATATTGCACAGTTCCCAATGCCCCGCCAGGCTTTTCTGGCTCCTCGGGCTTAATTGGGAGGCGCTAGTTTAAATTTAAATATGCTACTAGCTGATGAGGAAGCTGCAAGCGAGGTGCGGCTAGGGCGAGCACGCGAGCCACGGGATGCTGGGAAGGAAAACCCGTTCACGTGGCTAGGCTATCCAGTGCACCCAGATTGTGGTGCCGCACGTCCGTTTGACTTCAAAACTCAAACTACCAGTGTAAAATATTGGCTCGCAGCGCCGTGCGTTCGGCCGGGATCGAACCCACAAAACGAGGTATACACTCCCGCGACCACTAGTAGTACTCGTTGGAGTACAACGCAACCTAGAATCGCCTTTTGTCGCTAGTAGTACGTACATTGTTCCTTACAAGAAACCCCTAATAATGCAAGAAACCACTAAAATGCCAAGAAACTACTACCACTTGCATACGTGGCAGACTTAAGATAAGACTACCTTATCAACCATTGTACATGCTCTTACCAACCAGCCCTACCAAGAAACGACTACTCTACAAAGTGTCGTTATAGGCACGTTTCAACCCATGGCCCTATTTGGATACATTTGTTGTCAATCTAACCCTGCCATCCAAATACCACTTTGGTTAGAGTTAGTTCAGGGTTAGAATCTAACTCTAACCTCTGACAGGGCCCATGTCGCCCATTAATTCAACGCCTTCTATTCGACCGGGCGTTATGACTTGTGGGACCTACATGTCAGTCTGCACAAAAATCCCCGAGTGACCTCCTACCCCCGGCCCGTCCACCTAGTCATCCTCGGCCATGGGACGCAGCTACCGCCGCCGGCAGAAGGCGAGGTCAAAACCGCCGGCGGTGCGGAGCCCATGTTGCGGCAGCCCGGATGCCAGCTCCGTCCAGCTGCTTGTCTGCAAGGTTTGCTAGCTAGATTGGCACGGCAGCGCGGCGGCTTGCTCACGCGCTCCGCGCTAAGGCCAGCCATCTGGCTCGAGCGAAGGCCAGCGCGGTGGCTTGCTCGCTCGTGAGTCACGCTCGGGCCAGCCTGCCAACCCGTGCGGAGGCCAGTGCGACGTCCGGCCCGTCCGGCGGAGCGGCGGCCAACTCGCTCATCACCGGCGCCACCGACGAACACGCATCAGTACTGTTTGAAGTAATGTTCAGGAAAAATAATGATTTGAGGGGGAATAACAGGATAGAAGGTCAGATGTGGGTCCCTCGTGTCAACGGTCAAACAAAATGTGTTGGTTTAAGCTGCCTCATCAGCATGGATGTGTGGGCCAACCCTGTCATAAATGGGTTTAAACGAACCTAATTGGTAGGAGTACTAGGTAGTAGTTTTTGGCGTGGATTAAGAAATTTTGGTATGTTTTTGCTATTTTTTGTACAATAGATTCTTCCTAGGGCTAGTTGAAAGTGGTAGTTTTTTGTTAAATACTCTACATATTGTAAGTAGGAGTGAAAGTTAAGCTTTGGAAGCTTTGCAAGGCTAGTTACATAGTGCATATGTGTACATGATCGAAAGTAAATATCAACCATGAGTGACTAATATCTTGATGGAAAACTCAAAACTGAATACTAGGAAAAAAAATGCATGGAAATACTAGCAATGTTCATGTGCGTTGCAACGAATCATAATTAGAATAATACTTATTCACAAACTTGATACAAAACACTCTAATTTTGATATACATATGTCACTAGAGATATAGTATGTTTCAATTAGAATATATTCCTTGGGTTGTTTTGGTGAGGTCAGGGAAGGATGTGGTTGGTTTTAAGATACTAATTATGGGTTTTTCTGCAAATTGGTAGACAAGTGGGATGTTGGTGAGAAAAGGCAACAAACTTACCTCACAGTCGTTAGATGTAGATCTAATGGTCAGAAACGACGGATGGCAGACACACCATCATCACCAACTTAGTCTTCTGTAGGAGTACTAGCAAGATCCGTGCATTGCACGGAACATCAAGATGCATTTTTTATAAAACACTTGTTGTGATTGACCCTTGCGGGAGTAATCCCATGTGTAAAAATTAATGATATCTCGAGAAATATGAGATAAGGTGAAGAGGAGTGGGGTGTAGTGGTGATTGGTGGTCGGATTGAGCGGAGGTGTAACACCCCGCATGTAACTTGCCATATTTGTAACTCCGACTCTTGCCATTTCCGGCTATGTGATATGTTTTTCCCTCCGTTGTCGGGTTTTGTCTTTCGTTTTGTATTTTGTCTTGTCATGCATTTTCATATCATGTCATCATGTGCATTGCATTCGCATACGTGTTCGTCTCATGCATCCGAGCATTTTCCCCGTTGTCCGTTTTCCAATCCGGCGCTCCTATCTCCTCCGGTGCACCCCTCTTGTTTTCTTTCGTGTGCGTGTGTCAAACTTCCTCGGAATGGACCGAGGCTTGTCAAGTGGCCTTAATATACCACCCGGAGACTACCGGTCAAGTTTCGTTCCATTCGGAGGTCGTTTGGTACTCCAACGGTTAACCGGGCATCCGCAAAGTCCATTTGAGTGTCCAGCAAAAACCCCCTCCAAAACCAGCCTAAAACCCACCAAACTCTCTTCCATGCTCTAGGTCGTTCGATCATGATCGTGTGGGCGAAAACCGCACCTCATTTGGAGTCTCCTAGCTCCCTCTACCTATAAAACTCCATCTCCCCCGAAAAACGGAATCGCAGACGAAACCCTAGAAACTCCCTCCACGCCACGCCGGACGCGTCCGCTCCGGCCGGACAACGTCCGCCGCGCCGCCCGACCAGTCCGGAGCCGCCACGTGTCGCCGCCGGATCCTCCACCGTGCCGGCCCGCACCGCCGCCCCGCGCCTGCCGCCTCCTCCGGCCGCCGCCCGTCGCCACCGCCGGCACGGAGCTCCGCCGCCGCCATCCGCCCTCGCAGCTCCGTCGGCGCCGCCGCCTGCCTCGCCCGTCGCCGGAGTCGCCGCGCGCCGCCGCCCTCGGGTCGCCTCCTCCTCGCCGCGGCTCCCCGCCGGCCAGCGCCGCCCCGCCGCGGTCGGCCCCGCCGGCCCCTGCCTCGCCGCCGCCATCGTCGAGCTCGAGCTCTCCCCAGATCCGATCGAGTTCTCGGTACCGTTGACTTTTCTCGCGACTCCCTAATTCCTCTAAGTCCTCAGAAATCTTCAGCATCTTGCTCTGTTCGTGATGCGATAACTCCGTGCATGTAGCTCCGATTCGCGCGTGTAATATGTCAAATTGTTCGCCCGTGATGCTCTTCATTTTGTTTAATTGCACCATGTTCATTAGAGGTCATCTTGATGCCCAAATCTCTGTTGGAAGAGGGCTAGTTGCTGTTATTCTCTGGTTCTTATCAGAACTTGGAGATTTGTCTTTTTTGTATCATTTAATCTGTGCATCTTTTGAGCATGAGATCTACATGTGTTTTGAAGTATGCCATGCCATCTTTCCAGTGGTGTAGTCCATGTATTTTTGTGATTTATGTGGTGACTAGCACAAGCATGCAAAGTAGGCCCCATAATATTTCTGATTTCAGGGACAGTGATTTCTCCGAGTCCTTGTCTGCTGTAATTTTGTTGCCATGTAAACTTGATGCTACAGAGAGATCCATGCATATTTTAGAGATGTTCAGTAAGGATGTTTTGTAGCTATAGTTGTAGTTGATCCATTCCTGCAATTGTTTGCAATTATGGAGTGCCATAGCATGACTCAATCTTGCTCTACTTTTGCTATAAAATATTTCTGGCAGATTCTTGACATGATTTGCAATCTTGCCAAGCTTATTGTAGTTGATCCATACATGCTATGCAATTGTTCTTGCCATGGATAGCTTCATAAACATGCCATCTTGCTGTAGGTATGCTTGGTTTGTCATGCATTGCTCTGTAGTGAGTGCATCAAGCTCACAAAGAGGCCTACTTATTAATATTTCTGCCATGCTCTGTTTTTCTGCTAAGTCTGAAACCTGTTAACGAAACTTGCTATGTTTACATGCTTGCCATCATTTCTTCTGCTCCTTTTTGGCTTATGGTCATTAAGGGACTTTTGTCATGTGCTTTTATTAGAACACTTCCATGCCTTGTTTTGCTATGTTACGTTCTTATAGCATGTTGATTTCGTGCTCTGAACATTGCTACCTGATGCTGATTTCTGTCATGTCCAGTTTTTCACCAAGTCTGTGAACCTGTAATCTTTTGCACTTTTGCCATGCTTGTTTGAGTTTGATATGTTGTGAACTAGCAGTAGCTCAGTGTTCATCTTTTGTCAAGCATATCCTGTAGATTACTGCCATGTGCTTTGTTGCTATGTTGGGGTGCTGTAGCATTGTTGTTTGTTGCATTTTAAGTGCTATCATGCTGTTAATCGCAGATTCGTGTCATTCTTGTTTTGCTTGCCATTTGCAAACCGTGCATCCGATTCCGGTGATCTTTATATCGATTTCGACCGAAATCACCTCATCTTTCCAGTGGCATGCTTGGTTTGCCAAGTTACTGCCATGTTAATCATTTTCCTTCCGGAGCACGCATATGCATCGCATATCATATCTCGCATATCATACATGTTTTGCATCATGTTGCTTGCGCATTTCTCGCTGTTGATTGTGGTTCCGTTTGTTTGTGTTCTTGTCTTGGGTAGAGCCGGGAGACGAGTTCGTGAACGAGGAACCTGTCGAGTACGCTTACGAGGATCAAGCTTTCGACAACTCTGAGAATCTTGCAGGCAAGATGACCACCCCTCGAAATCACTTCTATCTTTGCTATACTAGTTGTTCGCTCTATTGCCATGCTCCGCTACCTATCACTTGCTATATCATGTCTCCCATTTTAGCCATGTCAGCCTCTAACCATCCTTTCCTAGCAAACCGTTGTTTGGCTAAGTTACCGCTTTTGCTCAGCCCCTCTTATAGCGTTGCTAGTTGCAGGTGAAGTTGAAGTTTGTTCGGAACATGGATATGTTGGGATATCACAATATCTCTTATTTAATTAATGCATCTATATATTTGGTAAAGGGTGGAAGGCTCGGCCTTATGCCTGGTGTTTTGTTCCACTCTTGCCGCCCTATTACTGTTATACCGGGATTATGTTCCTTGAGTTTGCGTTCCTTACACGGTCGGGTGATTTATGGGACCCCCTTGACAGTTCGCCTTGAATAAAACTCCTCTAGCAAGGCCCAACCTTGGTTTTACCATTTGCTACCTAAGCCTTTTCCCCCGGGTTTTCGCGAGCCCGAGGGTCATCTTTATTTTAAACCCCCGGACTAGTGCTCCTTTGAGTGCTGGCCCAAACCGAGCGATGTCCGGCGCCCCCTGGGCAACCAGGGTCTATGCCAACCCGACGTCTGGCTCATCTGTTGTGCCCTGAGAACGAGATATGTGCAGCTCCTATCGGGATTTGTCGGCACATTCGGGGGCTTTGCTGGTCTTGTTTTACCATTGTCGAGATGTCTTGTAAACCGGGATTCCGAGACTGACCGGGTCTTTCCGGGAGAAGGTTTATCCTTCGTTGACCGTGAGAGCTTATGATGGGCTAAGTTGGGACATCCCTGCAGGGTAATATCTTTCGAAAGCCGTGCCCGCGGTTATGAGGCAGATGGGAATTTGTTAATGTCCGGTTGTAGATAACTTGTCACTTGACCCAAGTAAAATACATCAACCGCGTGTGTAGCCGTGATGGTCTCTTCTCGGCGGAGTCCGGGAAGTGAACACGGTCTGAGTTATGTATGACGTAAGTAGGTGTTCAGGATCACTTCTTGATCATTGCTAGATGACGTCCGTTCCGTTGCTTCTCTTCTCGCCCTCTTCTGCGCAAGTTAGCCACCATATATGCTTTTGCCGCTGCAGCTCCACCTCTTTGCACCATCCTTTCCTACAAGCTTAAATAGTCTTGATCTCGCGGGTGTGAGATTGCTGAGTCCCCGTGACTCACAGATTCTACCAAAACAGTTGCAGGTGCCGACGATGCCAGTGCAGATGATGGCGTCGATCTCAAGTGGGAGTTCGACGAGGAACGTGGTCGTTACTATGTGTCTTTTCCTGATGATCAGTAGTGGAGCCCAGTTGGGACGATCGGGGATCTAGCATTTGGGGTTGTCTTATTTTTATCTGGATTTTGACCGTAGTCGGTCTATATGCTTGTATTTTGGATGATGTATGAATGATATTTATGTATTGTGTGAAGTGGCGATTGTAAGCCAACTCTTTATCCCATTCTTGTTCATTACATGGGATTGTGTGAAGATGACCCTTCTTGCGACAAAACCACTATGCGGTTATGCCTCTAAGTCGTGCCTCGACACATGGGAGATATAGCCGCATCGTGGGCGTTACAGGAGGCATGGGGATTGACGACGCCGGCAGCGGCCACCAGGCCAGTTTGTTCCAGAGGCTTCCTTTCTTAATTGCTCAACAATGAGGTTTGTTGGAGATAAGGATGAACGAGGGAAGGCCTTGTCTGCAAATGTGGAGAGGGGTGCGGGTATCTTTTAGTTTAATTTCCATCCGTCAGATATAGATCGGACGGTCTATATTGCAAGATGGCACACGTACCATCATCACCAACTCGGTTTTTTGTAAGAGAAGAAATATAAGTATGGAGATACAAACGTATTATCGATACTTGCTTCCGTAAACTGGCATCTACATTATATTCAACGCCTCGGCATGTGGGGCCTTAGCACAATGACTTCTCGACTGTGTAAAACAAAGATTTTACCATCGCCGATAAGGAGGGGGTGACGGCGGCGCGATTTTTGGCTTGCTCTAGTCCTAGTAGTCATACTATGTGGTCTAAGCACGTGTAGATTTATTATTTTTCACGTCTCGTGTTCGCCGTACTGCCACGACTGTTGATGAATAGACAGTAAGTTATTCATGGGGAAACCCTTGTTGAGCGTGTTTGCAAGAGAGAGAGACAGTGTGCGTGTGTGATATGTTAGAGACTGAGGCAATGATAACAGATTCTTTGTGTCTATGTGTGTGGAGGATAGAGAGAGACATGTACATGGGGCTTTGTGTTGTGTAACGTGGAGACACATATACATAATTAGAGAGTGAGTGTGTGAGATACACATGCGGACATGGGGAGAGATGAGGATCCAGATAAGTGGGTGTTTGTGCGTGTCTGTGTGTGTTTGTGCACGCGTTTGTGTGTGAGAGGGAGTGTGTGTATGTGGAGTAGAGAGACCACTAATGATGTAAACCTAGTTTAAGGGAAGGGGGAATGGTGTGACATGTGTAGTAGCGTGATAGCATGGGTGCGGGCGGGGGAGCAGACTATTTGGAAGAGACATCGAGTGTGTGTGTGGGAGAGGGGTGTGAGAGCGCACGAGAGAGAGAGAGAGAGAGAGCTAGCGACGGAGAGAGAGAGAGAGAGAGAGAGAGAGAGAGAGGGGAAGAGAGGGGCGAGAGGGGTCGTTTGTGTCCATAAATGGCGTATAGATAGGGAGACAATGTTGATGTTGTTCGAAATTGTCCTATGTATGGAGACGCAAGGGAAGCGAGTCATCGTGTGTGTGATAGGGACTTCATGAGAGATCTAGAATAGATGGTGTAGAGAACAATGTGCGAAATCGAGAACGATGATACATTAGGGAGCTATGGAAAGAGTCACGACATATATGTATACAGGGAAGGAGCCGGGGCGGGTCCACATGTGGGAGAGATAGAAAGATGAGAGTGGTGCACAAGGAGACAAAGTGTACTTGTTTGCAGTGGGGGTGGTGTGTGAGGTGAGTGCGCGAGAACCACATAACTAGGGAGATAGACGTTTGGGGGCGACATTTTGTGTGTATGGGAAATATACACTCTACATAGTGTGTGTGCTTGGGAAAGAGAGATAGCGGGAGACCTAGAGAGTGAGGGAAGAGATGTGTGCATGCCCGAGAGACAAAGTGATATAGACCTATATTGGGGTCCGGACTTTAGAAGAGAGATGGGTGTTAATGTGCTCGTGTGTTGGTGTTTGGGGGAGAGAACGACTTCTCTATGTGTGTGGGGGGGCGAGGGGGGGTTGGCTTCAGATAAAGAGTGAGGTGTCTATATTTGAGGGACTTTAGCGTAATTGAGATATTGTGCACTCATGGTTGATCAATTTGTTTCACAGTTTGGACTATGAGATAACGATACTTTTGAACATGCGTGATATACCTTGATGTACCAGAATTACAAACCTAAGATTGGAATTTTGGAATTCGACTCCATCATTAGCTTTTGTAATTCATTTAAACGGAGGTACATTTTTTAAGCCGGGATTTTGTGATTTCAAATTCATATATCAAACCTAGAGATATACACATACGGGCATGTTCAAACTTTATAATCATCCACTTTATTCATACACATACACATTTTTGCTTTTGTCATCATATTTAGGATAAACACATTTGGAATTTCATTTGAATTGGACCGTATGATGGTATTTGCTTGTAGTAGCTCAATGATCCATAGTTGAATTGAATGGACAATCTAAGTTTCGAGTTGGAGACATTGATTTTCAAAACTTGCACTTTTTTGCGTGCAAAACAAACAAATTGTCGGCCATGATATCATAGTCGGCCGTACAAGAGCAGAACACTTATAATTTTAGGCGCCAAAAGCTTTCAAACTTCCCGCTCACATCGAAATATCACGCGCCCGAAAGTTTAGCCCTGCGATATTCCTGTTTTACCCCTGCCACATGAACGGAAAAGGGCTGCTTTGGTAACTCCATTGTTTTCCCCTCTTTGCCCCCAACATTCTTCCCCAGAGCCCCTCCCCTTCCCCTCCCCGACCCCCCCAACCATGGCAAGCCACCGAATCTAGTCCTCCGCCGCAGCGGTGGACCTCACACCCCGCCGGATCTACCTTCCGCACCTTGGAACCCCCAACTGCCAACTCACCACTTCACCGGAGCCCTTTCAGCGACTGGCTTGTCCACTGCTCCAGATCTCCTTGACCGCCATCATGGTCCACCGCACCGGATCTGCTTAACCGGCGCCCTCGTCCACCACAGTGTAGGCCCTTCACTGACTCCCTCACCCGCCCCTTCGCTGGCCCTTCATACAAGCCCTCGTCCACCGCAACAGATCCGCCTCACCGAAAGCACTGTACAACGCACCCGCCGAAGCCTTCGTCCACTGCACCGGACCCGCTCCACGGACGCCATATTCAACTCCACCGGCCCTGCTTTACCGACGCCGCAGACTCATCAGGTTATTTCGATTTGTACTCCTTCGGTTTTTCTCTTTATCGTGCAACTGTTCACTTACCACAGATGAGCTTTCTTGTATGTCGACAGGCGCCGCAACCGTAGCACCGGAGCCGCTTCAGCGACGGCGACAGTCGGCCCAAACTCAACCGCAACACGAGCACCATCGACGATCCTTAGCTATCAAGTATGACAACGATACCCATACGCCGCTGAGAATCAGGTACTATTATCCAACGGTCGGCGCCTACGTTCACTTTCCTAGCATAAGCACCACACCTTTCAATTTCTTCACGGCATCATTCAGTTTTTCATGAGACGCGTTATTCTGCTTGCACCTGTAGGGCCATACTTCTGGCAGTGAACATGTTACATGTGCTAAGAGGGTGCTTGGATCCAAGGGACTTATTTTAGTCTGACTAAAAATAGTCTCTTTAAGAGGCTAAAGTTCCAAGCACCCCTGACTAAAGAGGGGCTAAAACTAGTCTTGAGACTAAAAGTTTTTAGTCAGGGGTACCCCTACTAAAATGTGGATTAGTCCTCTCTCTCCTCATTTAACTCATCTCCTTTAACACATGCGAGTTCTGGATTGGAGGGTTTGGAGGATAATAAATGTTCATTAACTTGATTTTAGTCTCTTTAGTATTTGGATCCAAGCATGGGTGAGGCTAGCAAGTTTTAGTCCCACTACTTTTAGTCATGATACTAAGAGGGTGCTTGGATCCAAGGGCTTATTTTAGTCTGACTAAAAATAGTCTCTTTAAGAGGCTAAAGTTCCAAGCACCCCTGACTAAAGAGGGGCTAAAACTAGTCTTGAGACTAAAAAAATTTAGTCAGGGGTACCCCTACTAAAATGTGGATTAGTCCTCTCTCTCCTCATTTAACTCATCTCCTTTAACACATGCGAGTTCTGGATTGGAGGGTTTGGAGGATAATAAATGTTCATTAACTTGATTTTAGTCTCTTTAGTATTTGGATCCAAGCATGGGTGAGGCTGGCAAGTTTTAGTCCCACTACTTTTAGTCATGAGACTAAAACCTATCCAAGCACCCTCTAAATTACATACGAGTGCACATATAGTTAATGTGCTTTAGTTTTGTCCTAAGTACTCCCTCCGTTCCAAAATAGATGACCGAACTTTGTACTAACTTTGTACTGAAGTTAGTACAAAGTTGAGTCATCTATTTTGGAACGGAGGGAGTATTACTGTACTTCCTAGATATCACTGCCTACAATTTTACTTCTTGAATGCTATATTTATGATAATCGTGTTGTTCTGATGCCACCTGTTGGTTCCATCAGACTGCTTAATGTTCTCTATGCTTAATTACAATCAGCAAACTAGCATGTGGTTCCGCTGCTTTTTGTTCGTTTACCCTACATTTTCTGATGCTAGCTATTACATCACTGCTCTGAGCCTCTGTTCATTACTTGTTTGTGTGTTCTTGATCTTCCCAAGTTGCATGACTAATTTGATGCTTCTATTAATTATGGAGCTGCCAACCCCATCAAGCAAAATATTTGTTCTTTTGGGGCTGGCACCTCGAACAAGCATAAAAATAGAGGGAAGCAGATATATTGTCGTGTATGCACACACCCTTATTTCATTAGTTTAGATGAACCATTGATGATCAATATGGACCAGTGCATGCGATTAAAATTAATTTTACCTAAATAGAGGGTGCAGCATAAACTACAACAACTAGATTTGCAACCACGGGATGCTGACGATATCTTCAAAGAACATTGCAACAGCAGCGAGGCTTCACAGCAACATATGGTAAGCTAGTGTGTTTTAGTACATGTGAAATGTAATGCGAGTGGGCTGCTTTATTGGCTTGTGCCCTCAACCTGTAATCCTACCGAATTACAAATAGTTCAGTTGTCTGCTTTGCTGTATTGCTTGATTCGAATGCTTGTTTGTTGTTACGCTATACCTGAGTTGGCCAATATGTCAGCAGTGCCTGCTGTACTATCGTAAAGAAATGCATGCCTATTTCATTTGAGTCCTTAACTTTTCCTCTCAACTTCATCACAAGACTGTCTTCGTAGTTTATATGAGGCCACACTGTTAAGTGCTTTCTCAGATTATTTCAACTGCTTAGATGCCTTGGCAACTTAAATATAGCGGTGGTACACTCCCTTTCAACTAGGGATGTCAACTAGGTCCCGTTTAATCCCGATTAAAGTCCACTAGTGGTATGATAGTTCAAAAGAGTTTTTGTTTTTTGAGGAAAATGAACTAGGGAGCTAGCAAAAACTAACTAGATGGGGCTGGCGGATGTCATTTATTTGCCACTTACATCCCTAGTTCCATCTTACCATTTTAATTTGTTTTCGGCTGATGCTGCTTTGAACCATTTAAATATAGCTTGCCATGCTCGGCAATAATTCGTCTATTGTTTACCATGTAAGCTTACTGCCTGGATCATACGATAACTATCTCTTACTTATGTCCAGCGGAAACCTTTCAGGATGCCGTTCACACTAGGACACAATGTACAACCCCAGAATCTATTTGTGGAAGCAGTGCGCCATCCATGTTACCAGATGGTAGCAGTTCAGAGGCAACACTGCCGGAGAGCAGTCTGAGCACAGATATTATAGTGCTTGAGGCTCTACTAGAGGCAGAAAGAGATGGTGTGGCTGCCATGAATGAGGTAATCTTTATCTTGAGGCTGGAAATTACGGAATTAGCGGCACGCATTATGCAAGCAACCCAAGAATTGGAGGAAGTAAGAATGTTGCATTTGAAGACGGAGGAGGTCCTGCTATTTCTGCTATCTGAAGCCCAGGGTAATCCCGATTCTTCTTTAGATACCAGTTGAAATTGTCATTAGATTACTGTACTTGCATGTTGTGTCATGTCTCTGAATGGATTATGTTGCAAGACCCCCTATGTTGTCCATGTGTTGTAATGATCCAAATTTTTTAGGCGAGGTAATCCTCAGTACTTGTATGATTGACATAAGGTGAACTGTTTTTCGTGTGAGCATATTGTATTGGATGAAATAACGGTTTGACTCAGAGTGTATCCAACCTACTGAATTCAAAGATCACGGCATTTCTAAATCATAATCATATATAAAGGTGGAATAAATCTTTGTTGTGGTTTTGAAGAAATAAATAACAAAATGTAGAATTATCTGTGGATATTCGTATCGAATACAAATTGGATTTGAATTTAGTTTGCCAGGGCCCAGGGCAAACGTGAATGCTAATTCTCCCAAGTTTTGAACGAAGCGGCTAAACACCCGCTATAATTTGTGGGCTGCCTGAAGCAAGTGTTTGCGAGATGGAAATTACTGTCTACCCCTGACACTTGACATCCTTATCGACCAGATTTACACTGCTGTCGATAGGGGTAGACTAGTAACTTCAATCAGACGTGACATGACGGCCTCTGAGCCCATCCAGAGACGGTGGGCGCCAAACATGGGCGGCAAAACACATTTGATTCAAGCTCGTCCGAAAGACATGTGTCTCTTCCTCCATTTCCCCATTCATACACGGTGGGTGGCAAAACAAACTCTCCTCGTCCGAAATTGATGTAGGCTAATATTTTAAATAGGGGCAGATGTGTAACTTCCCTCAGACGTGACACAACAGCCCTACCTGTCAGCCCCGTTCATACACCGTGGGCACCAACCGTGGGCGGCAAAACACCCTCTCCTCGCCCGAAATAGTTACCGGCAAATATTTGGGAGATGCGAGATTACCGTCCTATCCCCAACCGACGCGATGTCCGAAATTTTAAACGGCGGATAAGTTCGTAACTTTCCCACATTTCAAACAAGCGCGTCCCAAAGTTTGAGATCCCCCCCTCCCCTCCATTTCCCCATTCATACACCGTCGGCGGCACGACAACCTCCGCACTGCGGCCAGCCTCCTCCGTCCGCCACCCCATCCTCCACCTTGCCAGAGCCGCTACCCCTACCCCGTCGTCCACTTCAAGAGATGGACGTCTTGTTGGGAATCGTAGCATAATTTAAAATTTTCCTACGCTCACCAAGATGCATCTATGGAGTCTACTAGCAACGACGGGAAAGGAGTGGATCTACATACCCTTGTAGATCGCGAGCGGAAGCGTTCCAATGAACGTGGATGACGGAGTCGTACTCGCCGTGATCCAAATCACCGATGACCGAGTGCCGAACGTACGGCACCTCCGCGTTCAACACACGTACGGTGCAGCGACGTCTCCTCCTTCTTGATCCAGCAAGGGGGGAGGAGAGGTTGATGGATATCCAACAACACGACGGCGTGGTGATGGATGTAGCGGGTCTCCGGCAGGGCTTCGCCGAGCTTCTGCAAGAGAGAGAGAGGTGTTGCAGGGGAGGAGGGAGGCGCCCAAGGCTTAGATGTTGCTGCCCTCCCTTCCCCCCACTATATATAGGGCCAAGGGAGAGGGGGGGCGCAGCCTTGCCCCTTCCTCCAAGGAAGGGTGCGGCCAGGGGGGAGTCCTTCCCCCCCAAGGCACCTCGGAGGTGCCTTCCCCCTTTAGGACTCTCCCTTTTTTTCCTTATCTCTTGCGCATGGGCCTCTTGGGGCTGGTGCCCTTGGCCCATATAGGCCAAGGCGCACCCCTTACAGCCCATGTGGCCCCCCGGGGCTGGTGGACCCCCTTGGTGGACCCCCGGACCCCTTTCGGCACTCCCGGTACAATACCGATAAAGCGCGAAACTTTTCCGGCGACCAAAATAAGACTTCCCATATATAAATCTTTACCTCCGGACCATTCCGGAACCTCTCGTGACGTCCGGGATCTCATCCGGGACTCCAAACAACTTTCGGGTTTCCGCATACATATATCTCTACAACCCTAGCGTCACCGGACCTTAAGTGTGTAGACCCTACGGGTTCGGGAGACATGCAGACATGACCGAGACGCCTCTCCGGTCAATAACCAAAAGCGGGATCTGGATACCCATGTTGGCTCCCACATGTTCCACGATGATATCATTGGATGAACCACGGTGTCGAGGATTCAATCAATCCGTATGCAATTCCCTTTGTCAATCGGTATGTTACTTGCCCGAGATTCGATCGTCGGTATCCCAATACCTTGTTCAATCTCGTTACCGGCAAGTCTCTTTACTCGTACCGCAATGCATGATCCCGTGACTAACGCCTTAGTCACATTGAGCTCATTATGATGATGCATTACCGAGTGGGCCCAGAGATACCTCTCCGTCACACGGAGTGACAAATCCCAGTCTCGATCCGTGCCAACCCAACAGACACTTTCGGAGATACCCGTAATGCACCTTTATAGTCACCCAGTTACGTTGTGACGTTTGGCACACCCAAAGCACTCCTATGGTATCCGGGAGTTGCACGATCTCATGGTCTAAGGAAAAGGTACTTGACATTGGAAAAGCTCTAGCAAACGAAACTACACGATCTTTTATGCTATGCTTAAGTTGGGTCTTGTCCATCACATCATTCTCCTAATGATGTGATCCCGTTATCAATGACATCCAATGTCCATAGTCAGGAAACCATGACTATCTGTTGATCAACGAGCTAGTCAACTAGAGGCTTACTAGGGACAGGTTGTGGTCTATGTATTCACACATGTATTACGATTTCCGGACAATACAATTATAGCATGAATAATAGACAATTACCATGAACAAAGAAATATAATAATAACCATTTATTATTGCCTCTAGGGCATATTTCCAACAGTCTCCCACTTGCACTAGAGTCAATAATCTAGTTCACATCACCATGTGATTAACACTCACTGGTCACATCACCATGTGACCAACATCTAAAGAGTTTACTAGAGTCAACGATCTAGTTCACATCACTATGTGATTATCACTCAATGTGTTCTGGTTTGGTCATGTTATGCTTGTGAGAGAGGTTATTAGTCAACGGGTCTGAACCTTTCAGAACCGTGCGCTTTACGAATATCTATGTCATCTTGTGGATGCTACCACGCGCTATTTGGAGCCATTTCAAATAATTGCTCTACTATACGAATCCGGTTTACTACTCAGAGTCATCCGGATTAGTGTCAAAGTTCGCATCGACGTAACCCTTTACGACGAACTCCTTTCCACCTCCATAATCGAGAAAATTCCTTAATCCACTAGGTGCTAAGGATAAGTTCGACCGCTGTCATGAGATCCTTTCCCGGATCACCATTGTACCCTCTTGACCAACTCATGGCAAGGCACACTACATGTGCGGTACACAGCATAGCATACTATAGAGCCTATGTCTAAAGCATAGGGGACGACCTTCGTCCTTTCTCTATCTTCTGCTGTGGTCAGGTCTTGAGTCTCACTCAATACTCACACCTTGTAACATAGCCAAGAACTCCTTCTTTGCTGATCTATTTTGAACTCTTTCAAAATCATGTCAAGGTGTGCTGTCTTTTGAAAGTATCATCAGGCGTCTTGATCTATCTCTATGGATCTTGATGCCCAATATGTAAGTAGCTTTATCCAGGTCTTCCTTTGAAAAACTCCTTTCAAACAACCCTTTATGCTTTCTAGAAATTTTACATCATTTCGGATCATCAATATGTCACTCACATATACTTATCAGAAATGTTGTAGCGCTCCCACTCACTTTATTGTAAATACAAGTTTCTAACAAACTTTGTATAAACCCAAAAACTTTGATCACCCCATCAAAGCGTATATTCTGTCTCCGAGATGCTTGCTCTGATCCATGGAAGGATCGCTGGAGCTAGCATACCTTTTAGCATCCTTAGGATCGACAAAACCTTTCTGATTGTATCACATACAACCTTTCCTTACGAAAACTGGTAAGGAAACTTGTTTTGACATCCATCTGCCAGATTTCATAAATGTAGCTAATGCTAACATGATTCCGACGGACCTAAGAATCGCTACGGATGAGAAAAACTCATCGTAGTCAACTCCTTGAACTTGTGAAAATACTCTTTGCCACAAGTCGAGCTTCATAGACGGTAACATTACCGTCCATGTCCGTCTTCTTCTTAAAGATCCATTTATCTCAATGGCTTGCCGATCATCGGGCAAGTTCACCAAAGTCCATGCTTTGTTCTGATACATGAATTCTATCTCAGATTTCATGGCCTCGAGCCATTCATCGGAATATGGGCCTACCATCGCTTCTCCATAGCTCGTAGGTTCATTGTTGTCTAGCAACATGACTTCCAAGACAGGATCACGCATTACTCTGAAGTAGTGCGCATCCTTGTCGTCCTACGAGGTTTGGTAGTGACTTGATCCGAAGTTTCATGATCACTATCATAAGCTTCCACTTCAATTGGTGTAGGTGCCACAGGAACAACTTCCTGTGCCCTGCTACACACTAGTTGAAGCGACGGTTCAATAACCTTATCAAGTCTCCACCATCCTCCCACTCAATTCTTTCGAGAGAAACTTTTCCTTGAGAAAGGACTCGTTTCTAGAAGCAATTACTTTTGCTTCCAGATAGGAGGTATACCCAATTGTTTTTGGGTATTCTATGAAGATGCATTTATCCGCTTTGAGTTCGAGCTTATCAGCCTGAAACTTTTTCACATAAGCATCGCAGCCCCAAACGACAACTTAGGTTTCTATAAACGGTGTCATCTCAACGGAATTACGTGGTGCCCCTTTTAAAGTGAATGCGGTTGTCTCTAATGCCTAACCCATAAATGATAGTGGTAATTTGATAAGAAACATCATGGCATGCACCATATCCAATAGGGTGCAGTTATGATGTTCGGACACACCATCACACTATGGTGTTCCAGGCGGTATTAATTGTGAAACACTTTCCACAATGTCTCAATTGTGTGCCAAACTCGTATCTCAGATACTCATCTCTATGATCATATCACAGACATTTTATCCTTTTGTCACGACGATCTTCAACTTCACTCTGAAATTGCTTGAACTTTTCAATAATTCAGACTTGTGTTTCATCAAGTAAATACACTCAGCATCTACTCAGATCATCTGTGAAGTAAGAACACAACGATATCCAATGCATGTCTCAGCACTCATTGGACTGCATACATCAAAATGTATTACTTCCAATAAGTTGCTCTCTTGTTCCATCTTACTGAAAACGAGGCCTTTCAGTCATCTTGCCCATGTGGTATGATTTGCATGTCTCAAGTGATTCAAAATCGAGTGAGTCCAAACGATCCATTTGCATGGAGTTTCTTCATGCATATATACCAATAGACATGGTTCGCATGTCTCAATCTTTTCAAAAATGAGTGAGTCCAAAGATCCATCTACATGGAGCTTCTTCATGCGTTCTATACCAATATGACTCAAGTTGCAGTGCCACAAGTATGTGGTACTATCATTACTATCTTATATCTTTTGGCACGAACATGTGTATCATGGCGATCGAGATTCATTTCAGGTGCAAGACCATTGAAGGTATTATTCAAATAAACAGAGTAACCATTATTCTCCTTAAATGAATAACCGTATTGCGATAAACATAATCCAATCATGTTTATGCTCAACACCAAATAACAATTATTTAGGTTTAACACCAATCTCGATGGTAGAGGGAGCATGCGATGCTTGATCACATCAACCTTGGAAACACTTCCAACACATATCGTCATCTCACCTTTAGCTAGTCTCCGTTTATTCCGCAGCATTTATTTCGAGTTACTAACACTTAGCAACCGAACCAGTATCTAATACCCTGGTGCTGCTGGGAGTACTAGTAAAGTACACATTCATATAACGTATATCCAATATACTTCTGTCGACCTTGCCTGCCTTCTCATCTACCAAGTATCTAGGGTAGTACTGCTTCAGTGACCGTTCCTCTCATTACAGAAGCACTTAGTCTCGGGTTTGGGTTCAACCTTGGGATTCTTCACTAGAGCAGCAAACGACTTGTTGTTTCATGAAGTATCCCTTTTTCCCTTGCCCTTCTTAAACTAGTGGTTGTACTAACCATCAACAATTGATGTTCCTTCTTGATTTCTACTCTCGCGGTGTCAAACATCGCGAATAGCTCAAGGATCATCATAACTATCCTTGATATGTTATAGTTCATCACGAAGCTCTACTAGCTTGGTGGCAGTGACTATGGAGAACTATCACTATCTCATCTGGGAGATTAACTCCCACTCGATTCAAGCGATTGTGGCACTCGGACAATCTGAGCACACGCTCAACGATTGAGCTTTTCTCCCTTAGTTTGCAGGCTTAAGAAACTTGTCAGAGGTCTCATACCTCTTGACGTGGGCACTAGTCTGAAATCCCAATTTCAGTCTTCGGAACATCTCACATGTTCTGCGACGTTTCAAGAACGTCTTTGGTGCCACAATTCTAAACCACACCGAACTATCACGTAGTCATCAAAACGTGTATGTCAGATGTTTCGTAACATCTACAGACGACGCTGAGGTTCAGCACACCGAGCGGTGCATTAAGGACATAAGCCTTCTGTGCAGCAATGAGGACAATCCTCAGTTTACGGACCCAGTCCGCATAATTGCTACTACCAACTTTCAACTAAATTTTCTCTAGGAACATATCTTAACCAGTAGAACTAAAGCGCAAGCTATGACATAATTTGCAAATACCTATTTGACTATGTTCATGATAATCAAGTTCATCTGATTATGAACTCCCACTCAGATAGACATCCCTCTAGTCATCTAAGTGAAACATGATCCGAGTTTAACTAGGCTGTGTCCGATCATCACGTGAGACGGACTAGTCAAGATCGGTGAACATCTCCATGTTGATCGTATCTTCTATACGACTCATGCTCGACCTTTCAGTCCTCCGTGTTCCGAGGCCATGTCTGTACATGCTAGGCTCGTCAAGTCAACCTAAGTGTATTGCATGTGTTCCGAGGCCATGTCTGTACATGCTAGGCTCGTCAACACCCGTTGTATTCGAACGTAAGAATCTATCACACCCGATCATCACGTGGAGCTTCGAAACGACGAACCTTCGCAACGGTGCACAGTTAGGGTGAACACTTTCTTGAAATTATTATAAGGGATCATCCTACTTGCTACCGTCGTTCTAAGCAAATAAGATGCTAAAACATGATAAACATCACATGCAATCAAATAGTGACATGATATGGCCAATATCATCATGCTCCTTTAATCTCCATCTTCGGGGCACCATGATCATCTTTGTCACCGGCATGACACCATGATCTCCATCATCATGATCTCCATCATTGTGTCTTCATGAAGTTTTCACGCCAACGATTACTTCTACTTCTATGGCCAACTCGTTTAGCAACAAAGTAAAGTAATTTACATGGCGTTATTCAATGACTCGCAGGTCATGCAAAATAATAAAGACAACTCCTATGGCTCCTGCCGGTTGTCATACTCATCGACATGCAAGTCGTGATTCCTATTACAAGTATATGATCAATCTCATACATCACATATATCATTCATCACATCTTCTGGCCATATCACATCACATAGCACTTGCTGCAAAAACAAGTTAGACGTCCTCTAATTGTTGTTGCAAGTTTTTACGTGGTTTGTAGGTTTCTAGCAAGAACGTTTCTTACCTACGTATGACCACAACGTGATTTGCCAATTTCTATTTACCCTTCATAAGGACCCTTTTCATCGAATCCGTTCCGACTAAAGTAGGAGAGACAGACACCCGCTAGCCACCTTATGCATCTAGTGCATGTCAGTCGGTGGAACCTGTCTCACGTAAGAGTACGTGTAAGGTCGGTTCGGGCCGCTTCATCCTACAATGCCGCCGAAACAAGAAAAGACTAGTAGCGGCAAGAAGAATTGGCAAACTCAACGCCCACAACTACTTTGTGTTCTACTCGTGCATAGTAACTACGCATAGACCTGGCTCATGATGCCACTGTTGGGAATCGTAGCATAATTTAAAATTTTCCTACGCTCACCAAGATGCATCTATGGAGTCTACTAGCAACGAGGGGAAAGGAGTGGATCTACATACCCTTGTAGATCGCGAGCGGAAGCGTTCCAATGAACGTGGATGACGGAGTCGTACTCGCCGTGATCCAAATCACCGATGACCGAGTGCCGAACGTATGGCACCTCCGCGTTCAACACACGTACGGTGCAGCGACGTCTCCTCCTTCTTGATCCAGCAAGGGGGGAGGAGAGGTTGATGGATATCCAACAACACGACGGCGTGGTGATGGATGTAGCGGGTCTCCGGCAGGGCTTCGCCGAGCTTCTGCAAGAGAGAGAGAGAGAGGTGTTGCAGGGGAGGAGGGAGGCGCCCAAGGCTTAGATGTTGCTGCCCTCCCTTCCCCCCACTATATATAGGGCCAAGGGAGAGGGGGGGCGCAGCCTTGCCCCTTCCTCCAAGGAAGGGTGCGGCCAGGGGGGAGTCCTTCCCCCCCAAGGCACCTCGGAGGTGCCTTCCCCCTTTAGGACTCTCCCTTTTTTTTCTTATCTCTTGCGCATGGGCCTCTTGGGGCTGGTGCCCTTGGCCCATATAGGCCAAGGCGCACCCCTTACAGCCCATGTGGCCCCCCGGGGCTGGTGGACCCCCGGACCCCTTTCGGCACTCCCGGTACAATACCGATAAAGCGCGAAACTTTTCCGGTGACCAAAATAAGACTTCCCATATATAAATCTTTACCTCCGGACCATTTCGGAACCTCTCGTGACGTCCGGGATCTCATCCGGGACTCCAAACAACTTTCGGGTTTCCGCATACATATATCTCTACAACCCTAGCGTCACCGGACCTTAAGTGTGTAGACCCTACGGGTTCGGGAGACATGCAGACATGACCGAGACGCCTCTCCGGTCAATAACCAACAGCGGGATCTGGATACCCATGTTGGCTCCCACATGTTCCACGTTGATATCATCGGATGAACCACGGTGTCGAGGATTCAATCAATCCGTATGCAATTCCCTTTGTCAATCGGTATGTTACTTGCCCGAGATTCGATCGTCGGTATCCCAATACCTTGTTCAATCTCGTTACCGGCAAGTCTCTTTACTCGTACCGCAATGCATGATCCCGTGACTAACGCCTTAGTCACATTGAGCTCATTATGATGATGCATTACCGAGTGGGCCCAGAGATACCTCTCCGTCACACGGAGTGACAAATCCCAGTCTCGATCCGTGCCAACCCAACAGACACTTTCGGAGATACCCGTAATGCACCTTTATAGTCACCCAGTTACGTTGTGACGTTTGGCACACCCAAAGCACTCCTACGGTATCCGGGAGTTGCACGATCTCATGTTCTAAGGAAAAGGTACTTGACATTGGAAAAGCTCTAGCAAACGAAACTACACGATCTTTTATGCTATGCTTAAGTTGGGTCTTGTCCATCACATCATTCTCCTAATGATGTGATCCCGTTATCAATGACATCCAATGTCCACAGTCAGGAAACCATGACTATCTGTTGATCAACGAGCTAGTCAACTAGAGGCTTACTAGGGACAGGTTGTGGTCTATGTATTCACACATGTATTACGATTTCCGGACAATACAATTATAGCATGAATAATAGACAATTACCATGAACAAAGAAATATAATAATAACCATTTATTATTGCCTCTAGGGCATATTTCCAACACGTCTCTCATCCACGGCGCTGGACCAGGATCCTTTCATCGCCTCCTCTCGCTTCATCGGCGCCGTCGTCCACCTTTCGTTGCCGCTCCTACGACCGCCTCGTCCACGGCAACAGGATTTATCCCCCGACCCGGTCGTCTGTCGTCTAAAGTCTTCTTCCCCGCCGCCGACAGCCATCGCACCCACAGCACCCTCAACATACCAGCATAGGCCTACACGGCGTCGCAAGAGAGGTGGTACTCTTCCATATGTGCTTAAGTTATTGATCTCACCCGGAAAATAGATCGTAATTTGTTTACTGTACTTTTCTTGTCCCTACCAAATCGTAGTGGCTAGTTGAAAGCAAACATTGGTTGCGAAGTAGCTTTGTCCGGTTTGCACCTTCAGATCCGCCATGGCACGGGCACTATACTCGTAAAGCTTATGGTTTCCCCCCTTTATATTCATTACCATCATCGTAGTTGCTTCGTGTCGTGCTAGCACTGCTCCTCAAGACCTCAACCCAAAGCTTACGTGTTGAAATACGAATCTGATATGATGCTCATATCACTAAAACAAAGAACGTTTAATTGGTCACCTAATGTTCCTATATTCGTTTCAAAAAGCATGTGCGCCACCCACTGGTCCAGCTAGTTCCACTTTCCTGTTTTTTCTCTTGATGCTTAGGGTTTTCCCCTTTTTTCTACTCTACTATGATCTGCGTAGGTGCTTTCTGTCGTACTAGCATTACTCCACCCTTCAAGCTAAACAACACAACACTCAGAATTCGAAAGCTTAGTTGTTCAAATATGATTGTGATATGATACTGATATTAGTTAACCGACACATTTAATTGGTTAGCTAAAGGTCCCACTTGAGTTTCCAAATGCATGTCGCGACATATAGAGAGATAGCATAATTGCATTTCTTTGTCACTTGTTGACCGTACTTTCTTGTCCATACCAAATCTTAGTTGTTATTTCAAAGCAAACATCGGTTGCTAACTACCCTTTGCGCGGTTTGCAGCTTCAGATCTGCCATCCCACTGCCACGGTCAACACTGTACTCATCATGCTTATGGTTTCCCCATTTTATGATGACCACAATCAGCCTATGTGGTTCGTGTCGTAATAGCACTGCTCCACCCATCGAGCTAAACAAGCTTAGTTGTACAAATTCATATCTGATATTATTGCTGATATAAGTAAAACTGAGAGATGTTTAATTGGTTAGCTAAATGTTCCTACTTTAGTTTCGAAATGCATGTGAGCCACATATGGAGAGACCAGAAAGAATAGTATTTCTCTGTGCGCTCTGGTTCATCATGGGTGGCCAACCGACATTGTATTGAAAGACTTGTAATATATTCAATCTGCTTGCTCTTCTGCTCTTCTTTAAGATGATCCTCTTCTCTTGCGGTCGACTGGTCAGGTCGAGTTGTTCTCCCTTAGTATATTTTGAACCTGTCAGGTCAGGTCGACTTGTTCTTCTTTACTATATGTTGAAGCTGTCATCTACGAAGTGCCATCACTTCTAGAGCTCTCATATTTTGAGTAGTAGGCCACATTATATTAATGCACACACCAAATTACAGCATGCATGGCATCTCTTAAAAGAATTGCAGAGATAGCACAAAGGGGTTTACAGGGAGGCAGTATTGGATTAGAATCACTTCCGCATTACAAAGAAAATCTCACTTGTTTTTATGTTTTCATGCATGTCAAATATTGAACATTATCAAAATGAATATGAGAATGGGCGCACGAGAGGAATATGGTGGAACAATCCACTGGCTAACAAACTTGGCATGGTGGAGGATGGCCTATCTTATTCACCCATCAAGGTGCTTGCTCTAACTTTGCAAAGTTGTATTGGTCGCACATATTTTGCATCTGACCTCTTGCATTACTTCTACTTTGTTACACCATCTGCTTAGTTTAAGCATCATATATGAGTATATGCCATACCTATCCATTTTCGGTACCTATTCCATGTGTCGTCACACTATGTTTTTTCAGTCAAATGTTGTTCTTTCGTAATAGATGTCCAAAAGGAAGAGGGTGAGTGTAGATCCTCAAGGAGTACAAACTAGGTATTTGGAAAAGGTAGTGATACCTGTTAAATCAGATAGATCAGCAGCCACAGAAAACACAGGCCCAACTGTACCACACTTTACCCCTACTCCAGTGGCCAAACCCCTATTAGAACTGCTGAGAGCCCAGCGTCAGGTACTGTCTATGATATCAATTCAAAATTTGAACTCCTAAATTTCTGCATGTGCCTTACCTTCACTCTTGTATGAAAACTAATTTTCAGATGAATCTCCTTTCTCAAAGGATCATACGATCTCACAACAATACTGGGCTCTGCATTGCTCTTGTCAGTACCTCTCTCCCTTTTGCCTTGTAACGCTGTACTTAATCAATTGCTATTTGATTATGTATCATCAGTCTGCACCTGAGCTTCATTATCCTCTGTTTCTTCCAACATTATTTGATCTATATTTACTCTTTGCAAAATGTAGAATAATGGTAACGCTTATAAAGAATTTTCTTTGGGGAATTTATTGAATTATCCTTCCATCAACATGGAGAAGGGCTTTGTCCAGCCCGTGTTAACATGTAATGTAAGTTCATCCTTATCAAGCCTTCAAACTTTGTTCTAGTATAGATTTGGATAGGCATCATTTCCACCACTGTTGTTTGCTTTGCTGTTTACATCTGATTGGATGTTTGCAACAACTACCAGTTTCAAATTGTAGTTGTAAAAACATGTTCCTTATGCAGAACATATCCATTTATTTGCTTATATAATTGTGAAACCTGTTACGTGTCTCCTTGTTTCTCTTTCAGAGTCGTATCTCTTACGCCAGGCAGAACTTTAGGGAAGATAGTGAGCCAAACCATCTTGAGGACAGCGAGATGACCCCAAGGTCCTATCTTGATGAAGACAGTGAGTTGAAGCTACTCACCAGCAGGTGTGAGACAACCTATGTGCAGTCGCTGCCTCAATCAGTTCGACTTCTTCAGTCTCAACTTAAAGCGGAAAGGCTTGCTTCAGCTCAGCTCCGACTTGAAGTCAAAGATGCAATGAAGATGTCAGAGGACTGCCGTGCGCACCATCATGCCATACATCTACTGTTGATGCATATATCATTGACACAACTGAGGTCTACTCAGCTTCTTCGGCTATTTGGGGGGCCCGACCTGGCCAGGCCTGGTGCCTTCTGAAGTGCTCTCAGTTTTGTATATTCTTTTGTCGGCGCGTTTATTTGCACTAGTGGCGAACTTTGATGCCTAGTGGATGTAATATGTGTGATAGCCGTGATAGCCTAGCGTAAGTTGCTTGCTTATTTATTTTCTTCTTGTCTTGTTTATTTGTTTGCTTGTAGTCATTGCAGTTCTTTTTCCGCGGTTTGCTAGTGGCTGCAATAACCTATTTTTTAAAACTAGGCCACAATAACCATGGGCTAATATTTACTGTAGTCACACTGGGCCTCCTACGGGCCGTAGAAACAGTGGGCCTTCTATGGGCCGTAGAAACAATGGGCCTTCTACGGGCCGTAGAAACAATGGGCCTTCTACGGGTCGTATCATCAATGGGTCTTATACGGGCCGTATGATCGATTGGCCAAACATGGGCCAATAACAGACCACATTATGGCCATAAACGGGCTAGAGTTGGAATCGCCCGTTCATGGGCCGACCATAATAGGCCATCGTTAATAGGTCGTATTTGATGACGCTATGAAAACTGCCCAACGTATTATCGGACCACAAACGGGCCGACTGTAACCACGGGCTGAATTTGGCCCACAAGCACACTACAAGAAATATGTCAACTAGTGACCTTCTGTCAGTGACCCTGGAAGAATTGGTCATAGATCTATGACCATTTCAGACCAATTGGTCAAAAACTGTTCGGGGGGCTCCAAACCCTAAACTATAACGACCATTTTGGTCAGAAAGGTCGTAATTTCCTTACACGAAATGGTCATAAAGCAGATAGCACTGGTCCGCTGCCTTATTTCTAGCTGATCATGACCAATATAGATGGTCATAACCTTGTAAATTGTGGTGGGTTGCTATGACTAGGCGCCACCTCATCAGTTTTGCCTATGTGTCATGTCCATGTGGCAGTTTTTGCCCTAGGTTGTGAAGCAACCTATATTTCTGTCATTCCCAAAATTCCCAAAAAAATCTCATAAATTCTTTGGGTCATATCTTCGTCAAATATGTAAAAAACCTTCCTTGCCTAGTTCAAAAATATTCATTTTCCTATTCTGTTCAGAAAAACTTTTTGTGAAGGAAGTACCACTTTGGCATGTCCAAATGGTATCCATTTTCTATAGTGCTTTCCTATGCCCAAATAACCATCCTCCACCAAATGCCAGCTCAATCCATTCATTATTTTGAGCCCAGCTTCAACATTCGTATTTATGTCCAGTGTGGTACTTTGCAAAGCAAGTACCACCTAGGCTCCTCCTTTTGAGCTAAAAATTTGTGAAGATGGTCTTCTTAGTAACTGATCATCCTCAGCAAAAACGACGGCCATTAGCCATGTGCATTTCCCGTACCACTAATCAAACACTTGGCTGCTTATTCATGTTTGAGCATCGATCGGTCTCCTCGTGAGAATCTTATGTTGTGATTTTCTTCCTAGCACCTACCTGGGGAGTGCCCAACCCACTAGACATGCCTAGGCCGCCCAGAACACATGGCAACGCCACGGTCACGCGGTGACCACGCGGCGGGCATGCGAGTTTACACGCTCTAGAGTGGGGGCCCTCGGCCACTATCCAAACCTCGACGTATCGCCACCAAACCATGTATTTATGATTAAATAGGTACTTATGTAACTAGAAATGATTTTTGGAAAAAATAAATAGCAAACTATGAGGCAGCTGCAGTTCAAATTTGACCCGCTTCCTACTGAATCAGCGGGAATTTGTCTTTTTCACCAGAGGTGGATCAAAACTTTTGACACCCAACCATTTTTCCAATTGTGTGTTAAATATGGCCTAGTATTTTAGAAAATTGATTTGGTCCAATTTTGCAACAAATATATGGTAGGTCCTTCACAAAAAAAAACTCATTTCAAACACTCGGAAAATGGAAAATGATTTTTCCGTGCAAAGAAAATGAAAACTCCCTTAGGCAACATTGTTTGGAATTCCAAGATGCACCCTTGTGCACAATATGAGATCATTTGAACAAACTATGCCATGAATGTGGCCATAAGATTGATCATTTGGCTTGAAAGTCGTGAATCTTCACGCATGATAGCTCATTTCTAAGAACACTTTTTTAAAATAATTGCCGTATTACAAGTTTATTATTTTTCCTGGAAACTTGGTCACATATAATGACACAATGCGAAGGTTTTCCAATTTTTTGATTTTTTTAATTTTTTATGCCCGTTTCAAAATGCGGTCAAAACGGCGGGCTTGACCGTTCCTAGCTAGTGGTTGAATCTTGAAATTTTTTTGGTGTTTCTCTGATAAAATAGATACTTATGTACCTAGAAATGATTTTTGGAAAAAATAAAGAGCAAACTACGAGGTAGCTACAGTTAAAATTTGACCCGCTTCCAACTAAATCGGCGGAAATTTGTCTTTTCACGAGAGGTGGATCAAAACTTTTTACACCCAACCATTTGGTCAATTGTGCATTAAATATGTCCTAGTATTTTATAAAATTGACTTGGTACAACTTTGCAACAAATATATGGTAGGTCCTTCACAAAAAAAATCATTTCAGGCACTCGGAAAATGGAAAATGATTTTTCCGTGCAAGGAAAATGAAAAATCCCTTAGGCAACATTTGGAATTCCAAGATGCACCCTTGTGCACAATATGAGATCATTTGAACAAAATATGCCATGAATGTGGCCATAAGATTGATCATTTGGCTTGAAAGTCATGAATCTTCACGCATGATAGCTCATTTCTGAGAACACTTTTTTAAAATAATTGCCGTATTACAAGTTTATTATTTTTCACTTGGTCACATATAATGACACAATGCGAAGGTTTTCCAATTTTTTGATTTTCTTTTAAAAATTTTATGCCCGTTTCAAAATGCGGTCAAACCGGCGGGCTTGACCGTTCCTAGCTAGTGGTTGAATTTTTTAAAAAAATTGGTGTTTCTCTGATAAAATAGATACTTATGTACCTAGAAATGATTTTTGAAAAAAATAAAGAGCAAACTACGAGGTAGCTACAGTTCAAATTTGACCCGCTTCCAACTAAATCGGTGGAAATTTGTCTTTTTCATGAGAGGTGGATCAAAACTTTTTACACCCAACCATTTGGTCAATTGTGCATTAAATATGTCCTAGTATTTTAGAAAATTGACTTGGTACAATTTTGCAACAAATATATGGTAGGTCCTTCACAAAAAAACTCATTTTGGGCACTCAAAAAATGGAAAATGAATTTTTCGTCCAAAGAAAATGAAAACTTCCGTAAGCAACATTGTTTTTCATTCCAATATGCACCCTTGTGCACAATATGAGATCATTTGAACAAACTATGCCATGAATGTGGCCATAAGATTGATCATTTGCCTTGAAATCCATGAATCTTCACACGTGATAGCTCATTTCTGAGAACACTTTTTAAAAATAATTACCGTATTACAAGTTTATTATTTTTCTGGCAACTTGGTCACATGTAATGACACAATGCGGAGGTTTTCCAATTTTTAGATTTTTTTTAATTTTTCATGCCCGTTTCAAAATGTGGTCAAAACCACGGGCATGACCGTTCCTAGCTACTAGTTGAATCTTGGAATTTTTTTTGTGTTTCTCTGATTAAATAGATACTTATGTACCTAGAAATAATTTTTGGAAAAAATAAAGAGTAAACTATGAGGCAGCTGCAGTTCAAATTTGACCCGCTTCCTACTAAATCGGTGGAAACTTATCTTTTTCATGATAGGTGGATAAAATCTTTTGACACCCAACCATTTGGTCAATTGTACATTAAATATGGCCTAATATTTTAGAAAATTAATTTGGTTCAATTTTGCAACAAATATACAATAGGTCCTTCACAAAAAAACTAATTTTGGGCACTCGAAAAATGGAAAATTGATTTTTCGTCCAAAGAAAATGAAAACTCCCCATATCAACATTGTTTGTCATCACAAGATACACACATGTGCACAATATTCATTCATTTTAACAAACTATACATGGTTAATATGTTGAATGTTTGCCCTAAATAAGAGGATAAAAACTATAAGAGAAACATAAGCTGAATTCTGATTGGTGGAATCCGTTGTGGCATGGATCGATGACGTGGCAAACATCCGTCCATCCGTCCATCCATACATCCATCCATCCGTCCATCCAACCCGCTGCAGCCGCTCTCTCTCACACGCGCGTGAACCCTAGCCGATCCAGATCCCTCCCCGCCCCCACTCCTCTCCCCCGATCCAGATCCCTCCGCCGCCGCCCCGTCCTCCCCTTCCTTCTGCCGCCCACCTCTCCCCTCGCCTCCGCCACCCACCTCTCCCCTCGCCGCCGGTCTGCAGCTGTCTGCACCCTCCCCTCCCCACCACTCATCACAAGACAAGAGAGAAGAAAGGAAGGGAGCTCTATCGCCGGCGGCCATGGCGCGCCTCTTCCCCGTCCCAGATCAGATCCAGCACGCCCCCAACCGCATCCACAACCCACGTCGCCGCGGCTCCCAATCCCTCCCATGCAGCCGCCACCGATGCCTCCTAGACCTCCACCTCGAAGGGACGACAACGGCGACTAGGACGTCTTCCTCCCCCAGCGACGGCGACGTTCTTCGCCACCGCCGTGGTCGGGCTGCGGCGACCAGCAGAGGAACTCCTCCGGTAGAGGGGGAGCCCTCACTTGCTTCCTTGTCCACCACGAAGCACACACAGGCAGGGGAGGAGCCGCGCCGTCCAACCTCCACTGCCGCCCGAAGCCGGCAAATCATCTGACGCGTGAGTGCCTTCTCTCCTTCTCCCTCCTCTGCTTCTTCCTTCTTCCCCCGAACTGATGCGTGATGTGCACGCAGAGGCAGTTGAAGGGGCCAGGCCATGGAGAGGCTGCAGGGCCATGGACATGCCGGAGAGGAGGACATTCTTGGCCGATGTAGAAGCTGCGGGAGAGGAGAGCAGTTTCAGTCATGCAGCCCTCCTCCCCTCCCCTTATCTTCTTCTTCTGGATTTGTTCTGATCCGTGCGTTTGGTTTGTGCAGGCCATCACCAAGCTGCTGCCGGTGTGCCACCAAGGTGCCTGATTTGGGCAGCTCGACAGCGGTAAGCAACCCCAGCCCGCTCCACCGAGCGCACCAAGGTGCCTGATTTGGCACCTCGACGACGACGAGCAGTCCCACCCTGCTCCACCGAGCCCACCAAGGTGCCTGATTTGGCAGCTATGGAGGTTCAGCACTATGCCTTTGTTCATCCATCTTCCCCTTGTCTTCTAATTCTGTAGTATTTGTTCATGGAGGTGCGGTTTGTGCAGGCCATCACTAAGGTCCTGCGAGTTTGAAGGAGCAGAAGGTCCAAGGGCCTGCCCACCAAGGCCGCCAAGGTGGTGACTCCCCTCTCTCCCACTCTGTTGGTCCATTTCCATCAAGTATTGCATTAGATGTTACAGATTTATTATGTCAAAGTGAATGTGATTTGGTCAAAAAATAAATAATAATCATGTCACACTGAATGTTGCTCTATGTGCACTCTGAAAACACCATGTGCCAACGGATACAAAACCACAATTAGCCTCTCTTTATGCATAGTTCTGATGTTGAGCGTGTTCTGGGTAAAAAAAGTATAGCATCAGACAAGTATTGCATTGCTTGTACTTGCATGTTTGCAGCCACGTATCAAAATACATGAGAGTTTTGGATTGTTTTTTAGGAACAGGAACAAGTTCTGTCTTCTGCTATCTTCTTAACCGATAGAGAGTATAAGGCCGTGTGCAATACTATTAATTCTTCCTCTTCGGGTAAATAAATAGATTACATCAGCGAGAGGATGAAGAGAGATGCAGACTAACAATAGCAGCAGCACCATCTGTTGAAATTTGAGTTGAAAACTAAATGGGCGAGTGTGAGATTGCACTTGCTGACCTGTCCCGTCCTCTCCACTTTTGGATGACGGCAAAGTTCAAAACTCATGTTCACTTTGCAGGAATGGGATCTATGTTATATTGTACCCACTTCTTTTAATTGTTATGACGATGAATGGTTCAGTCCATGAACTATGTGACAAATGCCTGATTCCATATTGCTCTCCATGCCCTCTATTTTTTTTGCGTTTCATGCAAGGCTGAATTCTTCTTGTAAACTACTACCTATGCAGCCCAACTAAAGAGAGGAAGCTCACCAGCGAGTTGATTTTGAATGTCGGCCACTACAACTGAGTGATAGGAGGAGGTCCAGCAGCTGCAGCAGCCGCAGCTCAGGTTCCTCCCTCTCTTGAGGAGGTCCAGCAGTAGCAACAACTCACTCCGGTGGCCTGGCTTCGCAGGCCCTCCTCCCGCACGTAAATCAGCGTTGTCCCGTGTCCGACCTCATAGCCTCTGAGTCCATGCTCGCCGTCACCAACTACCCAGAGCCCACCCTCCTCTCAAGGTGAGGTCAGCCAGATCACCTCCTCCTCTCTTCAAATCTCAGCTCTTCTGTTGTGTGTGATTTTGGGATGTCGTTGATGCCGAGATGCTCTCAGCTATATTGTTCATCACCGAGTCTTGATGTGTCATGTAAATTTTGCCCATTGTGCCGTCTTTCCCCGAACTCTGCAGAATTTGCCATGTCCCTCCATACTTAGTTATTGTGCTATGCCGAGCTGTTTGCAACCATCAAAACAGGAAACAATTGAAGTTCTGTTGTGCTCAAAATTTATTTGTTTTTATTACTTATGTGGTTGAACAGTGTAAAAACGAAATTATCTAACAAAAGGATGTGATTTAAGTTCAGGGATGTCGTAGACTTCACACTAGTTAACACATGAAAGAAGCCCAAAGTAAGTTTATTTCCACCGCAGTCCAATCAATAAGCTTGTTTCTGGAGATGCTTAAGCTCAAAAGAAGTAATCATTGATGTCTTTGTCTTCAGTGGAGGTTATGTTTCTTTAAATGTTTGCTAGCCATTCATTCTTGAGTCCATGGACTATGTAGGCTTGTGTTTTAGCTACTGGCACTTTGAGCTGCTGTAGGCTTGTAGTTATCAATTGCAGCTGGGCTTATATATTGTATGGGTTTAATTCGGGTTTGAGGACAGTTACTAGTTTGTAGGATGTTATAGGAATGGGCAGTTTCATGTAAGGGTAATTGATTTGTAAGAGTTCATTCTGTATGTATGAGAGTCCTTGTATAACAACTGGATAGCACAAACCTTGTCTATTTTTACGTCTAGTCCTTTCATGCATGCTCTCTCTCACATCTGTTGAAATGTACTTAATGGCTCACCACACCCCCTGATTACATGGTGCTTTTTATGGCAGCAACAATGCAGGGGTGATGGCTACACCTTTCTCCCTCAAAGGATGGCAAGATTGCAACCAACCATGTCGGTATGGCTACAAACTCACATCTACCTTTTACTAGCTGATGATGAACCATTTACATACACTGATTACATCTCTTCCACAGGGAGATAGATAAACCCTTCACTTGTTATTGTGTCATTTGCTGATTACTTCTTCTATTAATCGCCTAGTGCTCTTGTTAGTGAGATTCATCTAGTATTTTTTTTGCAAAGCATGAAATGGTTTTGAGTAGTTGATCATTACCTGATGGAACATTCATGTCGTTAGCTTGCACTACAGTAACCAGATGCAATCCATTTTTATTAAATGCATTCTGGTTAGGATTTTGTCGCGGCTGTTCTGTTTCCTATAGATCTAGATCTGGTCACTACTGAAATTTCATTCTAGGACTTCATCATGTGATTATTAGTTATTTTTAACTAATGCTAGTCCTAGCATGTGTACACTCTAATCTCTAATGATGTTTGTCTTTGTGTTCAGGAGCTCGAGGTCTACAAAATTTGAAGTTCGAAACCATATAGCTCTACTCAGCAAAGAGTCGTCTCTTCTGTTTTATTGTAATAGAATGTAAATATTGTAATATTGTAATAGTAGGCATATCTGGGTTGTAATAACTATGTACAGATTGTAGTAGACTTAGTTAGTGTTATTTGACGTACTACATCTGTACTGTTCCGTTTGAAATATTGATTATGTATGTGATTTGAAAACGTGTGGAATGGAAACCTGACTTGTGGGATCCACTTATGAAAATAATTTGAGCATTTTTGAATTTTCTGTCAAGTGGGCTCAATGTGTGAGAAGATGACAAGTGGGACCAGCTCCAAAATATAATGGCCCAAACAATGTTAGAAGGCCCCGGCCCAGAAATAAATAAAAGGCTGAAATGGGCTTGGCCTGTGTAACTTTCAGGAAAAATATATATTAAAAAGGCTGAATTAATGGGCTCGGCCCATCTAAAGCACTGAAATGGACCGGGCTGATTCTAAGTAACGACCTTTTGAATTGGTCGCAATTTTGCCACGTCAGCTTGCCACGTCAGATCCGACGTGGCCTGGGCAGACAGCTAGTGACCAAAACAAAACAGTAGGCATATTTTGGTTGTAAACGTCTATGACCTTCTCACAGAGAAGGTCGTTAATTTTAGTTTACGACTGCCAGCTTTTGACCTTCTGTTTTTGGTCACAAAAAGGTCGCAAATGAAAAACAATGACCTTTCAGTGACCAATAGTCAAAGTCACAAGTTGACATATTTCTTGTAGTGGCAGAAAATGATAGTAACGGGCCGTAAGTAAACGAATGCTGGAAATGAGCCCAAGAATTAATGGGCTCTGAGAAGGCCGAAAGATAACATGGGCTGGAAACGGCCCAACGGAATAATGGGCCGTTAATGGGTATAAAGTGATACACTGTTCATTACGGGCCGGTTTCACCACGGGCCGTTAATGGGTGTAAAGTTATACACTGTTCATTACGGGCCAGTTTCACCATGGGCCGTTAATGGGCCAAGATTTACAAAGGGCCTCATATGGGCTGAAAGACATCATGGGCCACACATGGGCCAGAAGTGAAAACGGGCTGGAATCATATTGGATGGCCCAAATGACTCTACTGGGCCTAATTCGGATAGGGCTTAACAGGCCTTGGGTTAGCGGGCTGTAAATGGGCTATATGCGAACAGGCCGTTAACAGGCTTTCCATGGGCCGGCCCGCCACCTTTTGACCAAGTCAAATGGCCCGGCCTTTTCACAGGAATGGGCCTCTGTTGGGCCGTGCCACGTGTCGACGTATCATAGGCGCCTTCTGTCCAATGAGTGGATGACATTTGTCCCAACGATGAGCCGACACATGTTTCCTCCAGCTAATGATGATTTTACACGTGGAAAATCCCCAATGTTCGGGGTTGTTAACGGGTTATCGGATGCAAAACCCGAACCGATAGCTTAACGGCGTTCCGTTACGGTGGATGCCACGTGTCGGTCACCCTTGACGAAAGCACTTCTGTGACGCGCGATTTATCATAATGGAAGTGGACACTTCCGTGATGATAATTTTGGTAATGTCATGGAACACTTCTACGACAGCACAGGTATGACTATCTTGATTCTGTCATAAAATCGTCATGGATGTACATGCATGACAAAAAAACGCGACCTACTGTGACAAACACGTATCATCACGGAAGTGTATTTTTTTGTAGTGGTGTCGGAGAGGTATCTCTGGGCCCTCTCGGTAATGCACATCACTATAAGCCTTGCAAGCAATATAACTAATGAGTTAGTTACGGGATGATGCATTACAGAACGAGTAAAGAGACTTGTCGGTAATGAGATTGAACTAGGTATTGAGATACCGACGATCGAATCTCGGGCAAGTAACATACCGATGACAAAGGGAACAACGTATGTTGTTATGCGGTTTGACCGATAAAGATCTTCGTAGAATATGTGGGAGCCAATATGAACATCTAGGTTCCGCTATTGGTTATTGACCGGAGATGAGTCTCGGTCATCTCTACATAGTTCTCGAACCCGTAAGGTCCGCACGCTTAACGTTCGATGACGATCGGTATTATGAGTTTATGTGTTTTGATGTACCGAAGGTTGTTCGGAGTCCCGAATGTGATCACAGACATGACGAGGAGTCTCGAAATGGTCGATACATAAAGATCGATATATTGGAAATCTATGTTTGGACACCGGAATGGTTCCGGATGAGTTCGGGCATTTTCCGGAGTATCGGGAGGTTACCGGAACCCCCCGGGGAGTCAATGGGCCTTATTGGGCCGTAGTGGAAGAGAGGAGGAGGCGGCCAGGTGGAGGGCGCCCCCCCAAGCCCAATCCGAATTGGGGTGGGGGCCGGCCCCCCTTTCCTTCTCTCCCTCTCCCTCTTCCTTCTTCTCCTACTCCAACTAGGGAAGGGGGGAAACCTACTCCTACCAGGAGTAGCAATCCCCCTTGGGGCGCACCATAGAGAGGGTCGGCCCTCCCCTCCTCCACTCCTTTATATACGGGGGAGGGGGCACCCCATAGACACACAAGTTGATCTTAGCTGTGTGCGGTGCCCCCTCCACAGATTTCCACCTCGGTCATATCATTGTAGTGCTTAGGCGAAGCCCTGCGTCGGTAACTTCATCATCACCGTCATCACGCCATCGTGCTGACGAAACTCTCTCTTGGCCTCAACTGGATCAAGAGTACGAGGGACGTCACCGAGCTGAACGTGTGCAGATCGCGGAGGTGTCGTGCGTTCGGTACTTGACCGGTTGGATCGCGAAGACGTTCGACTACATCAACCGGTTTACTTAACGCTTCCGCTTTCGATCTACGAGGGTACATGGACACACTCTCTCGCTCGTTGCTATGCATCACATAGATAGGTCTTGCGTGATCGTAGGTAAATTTTTTGAAATACTGCGTTCCCCAACAGGGAGAAGGCCGGGGTAATCGGCTGTAATGGCTACTTCCGTGCCGTCATAGCTTGCCTGATAAAAAACTCCCTCCTTAAGCTCTATAAATATGTCCGGATCTTCTTCATATTCGGGATCTAAGTCCCGAATATGGTCCTCTGGCTGTGGAGCGGGGCTGTAGATCCCCTCGACGATCTTTCTCCATTCCTGTCAAAAAGCAGCCGGATTAAATTCGACTAGCATAGACTCTGGAGAAAGGTTGAGTAAAGTCAATAATTTAAAAACTCACCCAGGAGATGGGGTTGTACATGGAAAATCCTTCCCGTCACGTTAAATGAGCGAAGTCTTCCTTCTCCCCTTTGTACAGATCGGCTAAGATGGCGACCAGGGCGGCAAAATTATCTGGACCTTTGCGCAGACAACGGGACGCATCGTCCTCCCCATTATAATTCCACATGGGGAGACCTCTAGATTGGAGCGGCTAAACGCATCGCATTATGGAAATTGCCATTACCTCAATTATAGACAGCCCGGAGTTGGCAAGTACTCTGATCTTGTTTGCTAGCCTCGCAACCTCTGCACTATCTTCTTCTTTGAAGCTCCGGGGACGCCAGTTGGCGTGCTTCTTTAAAGGAGCGCTGGAGAATTCGGGAAGACCGCGCCGGATTGGGTCCGGAAGAATGACGTCTTCAATATAAAACCACTCCGAGGGCCACTCTTCGGATGCCTTCTTCGGAGTGCCGAACAGGTATCCAGTCCTGGCTATGCGCCATACTTCGGCGCCGCCCACCTCGAATATAGATCCCTTTTGGGAGTGGAGGACGAGGCAGAAGAATTTCCGCCATAGCTCGAAATGGGCCTCGCAGCCCAGGAACAGCTCACAAAGAGCAACAAAGCCCGCGATATGCAGGATGGAGCCCAGCATTAGATTGTGCAGTTGAAGGCCGTAATACTCCAGTAGACCTCTGAGGAAAGGATGAATAGGAAATCTTACGCCTCTCAAGAGGAAGGAAACAAAGCACACCCGCTCCTCTTTAGAAGGATTGGGGAAATTCTCCGCCAAGGCTTCACCGTCGATGGAAGTTAATCCAGCCCGAACGGAGACTAGATCCATGGGAGGAAGGTACCCTTGCGTCTGAAGTTTGCTCAGATGGGCATGGGATACCGAACAACTTTCCCAGTCGCCTTTTTGAGGGCCGTTGGGGCGCGAGGAGGAGCTAGGAGTGCTAGCCATGTTTGGGCGATTTCCTATGGCAAAGTTCTAAGGATTTCCGCGTGGTGTGGAATGATTTCTGAGATCCAGTGTCTTTATATAGGCGCCTTTCCCACCTGGTCGAGGGGTTGTTTGTAAAAACACCGAGACTGTTCACATTCATTTAACACGTGGAAGCCAAGGCGACGACAGTGAAGAAACGGTATTTAATGGGCAGCCGAACTATCGTCAATCCGAAGTACAATGGAGAACCCGCCTTGCAAAGCCGAAGACATAAAGCCGGATACTACATCGTCATTGAAGGCAAGTTCGGGGGCTACTGAGGGAGTCCTGGATTAAGGGGTCCTCGGAGTTCATTGGGCCGGACTAATGGGCCGTGAAAGTACAAGATAGAAGGCCTTTCCCCGTGTCCGGATGGGGCTCTCCTTGGCGTGGATAGCAAGCTTGGCGGCTAGTCGTATAGTTTCCTTTCTCTGTAAACCGACTTTGTACAACCCTAGCCCTCTCCGGTGTCTATATAAACCGGAGGGTTTACTCCGTAGAGGCGATCACAATCATACAGGCTAGGCATCTAGGGTTTAGCCATTACGATCTCGAGGTAGATCAACTCTTGTAACCCCTATACTCATCAAAGTCAATCAAGCAGGAAGTAGGGTATTACCTCCATTAAGAGAGCCCGAACCTGGGTAAACATTGTGTCCCCTGCCTCCTGTTACCTTTGATCCACAGACGCACAGTTCGGGACCCCCTACCCGAGATCGGCCGGTTTTGACGCCGACAATGAGCACGAAAGTGTTGGAGTTCGTGTATGCATTTGGTAGGGCTCAGCACAAGATATGCCATGCTGTGGTTTTTTAGATCAAACTTGGTTGATGTGGTGGATTTTGGATAAATTATATGCATGTTTTAGTTCGAATTGTTCAACTGGATTAGCTATATGTATGTTATGATTGAATTTTTGCGTATGTTGAATCTGAATCATTCAAATGATTGATGAAATACCATCAGTTGCTTGAAATATATGTGCCAAAGGGATAGAATAATTAGTCAACAAATATTTAGGGAGTTAAATATGGGGATTCAGTTAGGTTTGGCCACTATTTAACTCCTCAAAGTTTAGGGAGTTAAGTTGGAGGATGCTTTAAGGAGTTAAAGTATAGGGGATCAGCGAGAGATGCTGTAAGGATTGGATTCGCTTGAAGTCTTGATGCATCTCTTTGGGTGGCAAAGCCTTCCATCGAGCAACTTGATCGACATGTCAAACGATAATAAAGCAAACTGAAGTGACATAGCTTCTACCATCAATGTTATTTGTTGGATCATTTCAAATGAGATAAATGCCTAGATGTTCAATAACAAACATGCGCCGCATACCCCCTCTACTCCACATCGTCAATAATTTTTTTAACTCTTGTGAAACTGTGATTATTTCCAAGAAATAGTCATCTTACAAGTCATGCATTCTTAATGCCAAGGTATTTCCTTTGATCGAGAAATGTTTCCTTTGATGATACTTCTCAGTTTAATTTTGTTGCTCTTCACGTGATATTCATACATTACGATGGTATTTTGTTCCCATGAGTGCGATTTTCAAATTACTTTGCATTCAAGCATAGCCTAAGAGTCCCCGCAAAAAAATGCATAGCCTACGAGGTTTTTACATCACCCTTTCCTACTATCGAAATAAAAAATAACAATATTAGGTCAATAAGATCATGCCTTTCATTCATTATCTTGACAACTTTGGCGCAAAGAGGGTTGAACATCACACAGTTACACCCCGCTTGAGTGACAAATAATATACCGTTTCTATTAGTCCATGGGCTAAATCTTATGCAATTTTGGTGCTTGTTTGCCATGTCGATGTAATTGACCTTGGTTTTCCAGGCTATAACTCCCAATGCCGTGCTATCAAGGTTTAAAATGCATCAACGTTCACCTTCACCATGTCACCGGGTGGAATATCTCATTCATCTCGTTTGATCTAGAGCGGTGTTGGGTGCCTTCTGATAGTTCGCAGTAGACCGATCTAGACGGGTTTCACACATGCCAACATCGACATGTTGGCGTCTTTCCCACTAAATGAAGTACAAATCAAGGCTACCTGAAGTTTCGTAGACAGCCCCTACAAGCATCATATGATTATTGATTATGAGTTTATGATGACCCCTTCTAGCTCTTTTTTTTATAGAAATTCTAGCTCTGCTATGTGGACCGTGCAAGACCAGTTACTGAATCAGGCCGGGAAATGGTCCACGAAGGCCCAACCAAAGCCATCTCCCACCCGACCTGTTGCGCCGGCCGCCGGGAGGAGGAGAGACCCGCCGCCGTCTCGCCTCTTTCCCCTCCCGCAAGCCGCACCGCAGCCGAGCGATCGAGAGTCGGAGGCGGAGGAGGAAGATGTCGAAGTCGTGCAAGGGGCTAGCCATGGAGCTCGTCAAGTGCCTCAGCGAGACCGACTGCGTCAAGGTCAGCCGCGGCTCCCCCTCCCTCTCACCCTCTCTCGCCCCCTTTCTCCTCCCCGGGCCTCCCCGTGCCGCCGCCGCCGCCGCCGCCCTCTTGGTTCGATTCGATTTGGCGTGGTTTAGTTTATATGAATAATCAGGAAGCGATCTCGGATGCTCTGTGCGAGATGGCGCAGTGCTTAACCCATCTGCTCTTCCCTGATGCAGGTTCAGAAGAGGCCGTACAAGGAGTGCGCGGGGGAGAAGGCGCCCAACATCACCAGCGAGTGCGTCGGCCTGCGGGAGACCTACTTCAACTGCAAAAGGGGCCAGGCATGTCTCGAATTGCTCGCTGTGAATCAGCCACACCAGTTGTGATCCATGTTTCGTTGTGCATCACTTCCCCTTTTGATGATTTTGCTTGCAATCGTTGTTCTGTTGCGCTGTTAGATATTGATATTATGTGTGGATGTGAGTAGCTTGCTGAATCTATAGGCGATGAGCTTCTCTGCGATTTATTGCGAATCTGGCGTCCAGCACTTGTTAGGTACTTGAGATGGTACTTGGTCCACTCCCTTGTGGGCGCAACTTTGTTAACTGATGTATTGTTATGAACTGGCTTCTGGTGGTGCAGTTCATATAGCTGGCCGATGACCCCCAATTGAACACGTTTGGGGCCTGCCACAATGCCTGTATTAATGCTATCACAACCAACGTCCAGGGATGCGCTACTGCCATTTACTCTGTTCATATGCTACAGATCGATACAACAATGCCCGAGGCAAATATCTCTAGCGTATGATAGGTTAGGTTTTATTTGTGTCTCTTCTGTATGTCCAAGATTTCAGAGTGAAGGCGAATTTTACATGTCGATAGGTATGCTTTGTTGATTTTACTTTGAATCAAGATATGAGATTCTTTAACCAGATATGCAGGGTCGAGCAAGCTAATAATACCTACAAAAGTTAGATCACTAGAAGCTCCTTCCTTTGAACTGTAATGTACAAGCATTTAAGTAATGGGCCCTTTTCATGTTTGATGCAATAGTTTTAGTATCTATGCATCATACAGCTTATAAGAGACTATATTTTAGGTCGACAAACAGGTTGTTCACAAAAGATAGTAGGCAATGTGAGGAAATAATTGCAACTATAAGCAGCAATCAAAATGTTTTGTCCTTTTCACCTTGCTTGTACAGTCTGAAAAGTAGATCTTGGACTCGCGGTCAGAATTATAATCTCTCTGTAACTACTCTTTAAACCACATATCTTCTAAATATCCTTTAAATACCTGTTATCGTAGATTAAAGGACCAGATTTAGTTAGAAATGCCTGTAGCACCTGGTCCTTTCTTGTTTGATGTATATTTTTTGTAGTATCTATGCATCTTATACAAGTTATAAGAGACTAGTATTTCTTTGCCCTAGAACAAGCTGTGCACAAAAGACGCGTGAGAGGAAAAAAATTACAATTCTATGGACAGTTAAAGGCAAAAAAACCTTTTTTCCCTTTCACCTTGCTTGTACAATAAGAAGAGCAGGGGCATGTTTGGTTGAATACCAGAACACGCCACGCGGATGGTGCGGCCGCGCCGCAGGTGAGCCGAACGAAATCAGTGCCTGACTTTTGGCATGATGTGGCGTACAAAATGAACTAGTGATGCCTAAGCAAGGCGCGGAACACCACAACTCTGGTTATAGCAAACACCGGCAAAGGTTATGTGTCAGGGGGTGTGGCGAGCTGTGGCATGTTGTGGTAACGCACCAAACAGGCGCTAAGATCTGTGATTGGTGGTCAGAATTGGAATCTCTCTGTAACTACTCCTGTACGCTACATCTTGAAATATCCATCATTGTAGATTAAAGGAGCAGATTTAGCTACAAAAGGCTGTAGTATGATAACTTGAGTACATGAAGTCAATAGATGATACATGCATCATGTATTTGTTTTCCTTAATCCATAGTAGTTTGATGCTTTCTTTCAAATTCCATTTCTATATAGTGCTTCAAATCTTTCATCATTGATTCATATCGAGCTTCTGTGTGAATCGTGGATAATAGTAACACCTCTCGTTAACAGCTCATTTCATTTCTTCATATATAGATATAAGCATATATTCAATAGCCCCACATTTATGGTAACCCATTGTCCTTTGGTGTATAAGTTATGAATGCGACATACAGCTACTTTAAGAATATTTTGCGGGTTTGGCCCATTACTATTGCATTAGATATGAATGCTTGTCGCTCTATCCCTCCTTTTTAGAAGGCTATCAATTCCATTGTTCCATATGCTTAACTTCCTTTGGTTGTTTCTTGATTTGCTATAAATTTGATCGTTGTTCTGTTTAGGCCTTTTGTACTCCTTTTTGTTACTCAAGTTTGCAAGTGGAAAATTGCTAATTTTGTTACTCGCTGCAACAGGTTGACATGCGAGCCCGGATACGTGGGAACAAGGGGTATTGATGGTGTGCATGTGAACTCCCTTATCCAGCTGAAACTTGTAGCCGAATTATCACTACAAGACATCTTGCATTCTATATATGCTTTTGATCTCCAATAGAATCGTATGTATTCCCCCCCCCCCCCCCCCCCCCCCTCGCGATAGCATAGAAGAACCAACTCAGCACACGAGTAGATTCAGTCGATGAGAGGGTGCATCGTCTTGTGGAGAAAAGAAATGTTTGATCATAATGCAGTTTGTCTGCAATTTTCTGATATGGAACAGCGGAACTATCAACAAGCATGCGAGTAGTTTTCCCTGTGATGTGAGGTGTATCCCTATGTTACCATCTGACTACTTTTGTTCTGAAACTCCCCAGAAAGAAGAATGGTTTAAAATGTTGGGCAGCTAAGCTGCTTCTTTTCTTAACTGGGAAGCAAGTTGGCTACTAGCTTGAGATAGAAATTTCACTTATAGTGAGTGCGTCCCTTGCTAGAATAGACCATGATCGTCTTTACACGATGGAGCCACTCTGCCGTCGCTCTGTTGAAATGACCTTCTTTGGAAGCAGGTTGCATTTTCCAAGTGATGTATGGCTCGCTGTATTGTACAGTATCCCCAGCCTACTGATGCCGACTGTAGCAGTATCGTATTGCGTTATCGCGTGGCCTATGCTGGTCGTTGATTCGTAGGATTGAATCTGATAGGAATGTTTCTTTTTGGCAGAATTCGTTTGTAAGTATTACATACCATGTGAATGTTAACGTCCCCTCAAACCACTTGCAAAGAATCCTTTGTTCTTTTTCTATGACGCAAGCAAGCAAACAAAAATCCCGTAGAATTTAGGTGAAGGTGACATTGCAATCCTATGTTTTTTTTAATTCCGGCCGTTTTGAAATCCTACTAATCAAAGAAACCACAGTGTAGATTAATTTACTGGCTGGTAAGTTTTAGCATCGCTGTCTGCTTTGGAGGATGGTGGTCTCTTTTGCTGGAGTCGTTTTCAGTTCCGCATGTCTGGGTTTGTTTTGGCTACCGTTTATGCCGACTAGCCAAAGTCACGACGATTATATGGTTGTATTTCTCTGTCCTTTATAGAAAGTTTTTCCTCCAGGTTTTTTTACAGCATTTGGTGCTCCTTTTTGTGGTCGAGGAAGCCCTTTCTTACCTGAAAGCCAGATCCGTGAGTCTTAAGATAGGGGCTTCCTTTTCCATTCACCATCACATCGATGCGATCACCCTAATGGGAGTAGCGCACTCTCATTTTTCCTCTTCCCGATTTCCGTGATGGAAGCCTGTGCCCCCTGCCCGGGGAGAAGGAAAGAAAGGAGCTGGCCAGTACTGCTCGGGATCGAGGCTAATGAGGCAGCTATGATTAAGACCGGATCGGACGTCGATCCCGACGGATGCCGATCGAGTCCTCTGACCTTTTGCGCCGATGCGATGCGTGGCGTCCCAATGCCGCAAAGTGGATTCTGACGTTTCAGGCGCAAGCCACCGGCGGATCTCCCTCGTGTCCGTCACAAGGGATCGGATAGCCTAGGGATCTCTTAATCCCCCTCAGTGGATCCTAATATATTTTCACCGTAAAAAATGTAGTACTCTAGTAACTATTTTTATGAGTTGGTGCTAGTCAAATACTCCCTCTGTCCCATAATATAAGAGTATTTTTGACAATAGTGTAATGTCTCTTATATTATGGACGGATGTAGTATTTAGGGATTTATAACTATACATAGGATCCTTTGATTCAAGGCATTTTCAGGATTAGAATCCTTAAGGATTTTTTGATTTAGATGACTGAATCTTGTACAACTAGTAATTTTCCCTAAATATTCCTCAGTACTACATTTCATAGGTATCCATTCCTCACGAAACTAGACGTGATGGTAGAATGGGCACCCACGCTTGATATCCCAAAATTTCGGATTCTTTTCTAAATTTCCTGGTATTTTTTAATACTGTATTTATATAGGGGTGTGTGGCACCCGAGAGCTCCATGCATTTCCCGTAATTCGCCGTCTTATGTTTCCGCATTATTAGATATATATAATTTTCATGGGGGAGTTCACCGCTACAAATTGCACATGAAGTTGTCTTCACGGGCAGTGAGAAACGGTATTCACAACAACAAAAGAAGTGAGAAACGGACGGGTGTTACATAACCTCATTGTTTGCGATGCACGAGTAGAGGACAGTGGCCAGGACTATCAATGACCATGAGAGCAATCAGAACCAGAGCGCTTGTGTTCTTCTTCAAGACCACCATTTTAAGTACCCCACAAAAATAAAAGTACTCGAAAAAAAAACATTTTGAGAGGCCTGCTGGTACTTCCTTTATGCTTTCCTCTTCTTATATACGTATTTTTTTGTGCATTGCATTGCTCATCTCTCTTGGCGTTATATAGATTAGATGCGTATGGAGGCATTTTTTATTTCATGCTTCTAGTGGCGAATAAACAATATCATCTCCTCCCTCCGTATCAGTTGTGCCTACAAAAACGTCTCATATTTTGGTACAGAGGTAGTATGTGAGTATTTTGGTCGTCAAATAAATCTTTGGTTGACAAACACTCTAATCTTTTGTGTGAACAGCACCTATGGCCGATTTAATGCATTAGTTGTGAAAATTAATATGATAACTTTTATGGTGAAATAAGCAAACGTGTTAATTTTGATAAACGAATACCGTATATTGTGTACGAATATCTTCTAATATAGAATTATTGGAGGTACTAAGAGCATCTACAGTCAGACTCCTCATATTGACCGGGCGGGCACGGGGAGCACTGACCGAACAGGAGAGAGAAAGAAAAAGTTGACCCAACCGGATCCCTCATAGCATCCTTAAATGTCCGGGCTGTCCGGCACTCCTTATATTGCACTCATATATAGGATGAGTTTGAGGTGCGCCCGGGCGTGTCTGATCTATGGTCCTGCATCCGTCACCTGGAATTTGGCCCACCTTTTCTCTTTGTTTATCTCCACCAATCACATGCATGTGACCGGACGTATAGAAAGAAAATGAGAGACATGGTTGTGAAAGTGAAAATTTGCGAGATGCCCGGTCAGTGTCCGCGGACGCGCCCAGTCACGTCCGCGGGCGTTTGAGGCGCCAGATTTGCAAGTTGCGGCTGAAAATGCTCCAAGCGTGGTTATTCGGTACTACGTACTATGTAAAGACATTTTTGGATGGAATGCAGTATGACCAGTGGATAACCGTGATCGGATCGAGTAGCATATACTCCCTCCGTCCCGTAATGTAAGACGTTTTTTGACATTACGCTAGTGTCAAAAAACATCTTACATTACGGAGGGAGTACTGAATAAAACGGAGCTTAAACCCGAGGGGCAGCTAGCTGCTCGGGTAGACGAGAGACCCGATCAATGGAGCTAATTATGCTGCTACTCAGTACTCAGCAGCCACTGAGTGTCCGGCGTTGTAGCTCCGTGCTTGCTGGTGCAGCTGCAGCGAGCGAGCAGTGCGCGCGGCTCGCTCGCCTGACAGCTCGGTTCGAACCGACGCGCCCACCTACCGACACACCCGGTAGCCACTTAACTCTACTTAATCATGACAGGCCCTCACTGACTTAGTAGCTCACTCTGCCGTCACCCTTCCTTGACACTCGCACTACTACTTTGAAGGTAAAGCTTGACTACTAGGCACGCATGCTTGAGCCCTAAGTCACACATGCTTCAAGGTAAGGCTCTCTCTAATGTTGACAATTTGATAAACGTGATGGTTGTGATGTCACGTATGTTGATGACCATGTTCGGACGAAAATTCAGATAGGAACTGGCAAACTGGAGTGCACACCGCAAGGGAAGGACGCCGTGTGTTTTTTTTTTCTAGAGGAGAAGGGCGCCGTACTTGACCACCAACTGCCTGCTTCCTTCGAGACTCTGAAATCCAGATGTTTTTTTTCTACATAATATGCCTGGTCATGCATGCGTAACTGTGCATACATATTCTGCACATGTCACTGGCGAATTTTTGACCCGGAGTCCAAAAAGGACACGATCCATTTAATTAAGAAAATGAGAATTGTTTGGTTAATTATGGAAAATCAAAAAAAGGACCCCATAAATCCCGAACGTTCGGATTTTAAGCATGTCATCCCGAACATTCTTTCATGACACTTTTAGTTGACGCGAGGTGGCAACTTTAGTTGTTAAAACATGGCAACTTTGTCTCAATTTTTTTTGCCCGAAAATTGCCTTTTTTGCCAACCTCGCGTGAACTGAAGTTGTCACGAAAAAAGTATGAGTTGCCATGCTTAAAATCCGAACGTTCGGGATTTATCATTTCCAAAAAAAATGAAACAATACGCCCAAACAGGGCACCACTGGCCGACCTGGCTTCCCTGTCATACGGAGGAGCCAAAGTCCGCTGAAGCAAAAGCCAGCGGAGTGAGTAATTCCCGCCAAAGCAACCAATGCAGAGGAGCACCGCTGAGTGTCGGCACAGGGCATCAAAAATTCACAGCATTAGATTCCCGCCCGTGAAAATCATCGTCGTCCGCGCATGGGAATCAGCGCCGTCTGCAACAGGGACGCTGTCACGCGCGTGCAGCAGCTATAGTGGTGCCGCCTCCTGCAATGGCGGCCTGGCCCACGCCTCGGCCCGCGCGCAGTAGGAGCTGTCGGCTCGGGAGCGGCAGCCGCAGCGCTGGCCGCCTCGTACGGTGGCGGCAGGGCCCACCTGGCTTGGCCCGTTCCGTCCCAGCTCCCGGCTCTGTAGAACTCCCGTTTTACCTGGGCGGCCGCCTCCTGGCGTGGCGGCAGGGTCCGCCGCCTCCAGCCGTGGCGGCAGGTGCCACATGTCGCCTGCCGCGCCTGCCGCCACGGCCGAGGGGGTCCTTTTTGTCTATTTCATCCGGAGGGGGTCTTTTTTGGCAATTCCAGTAGGCAGGGGGTCTCTTTTTCGACAAAAAATCGGCTGCCCACAAACAATACTCGCACACATCACCGAAAAAAAACTATATCAAGGTTATCATCACTTTTATTCGAGCAAGCGACTCCAATTTTAGTGCACTCAACCATCAATGACGTCTCGCCACGACAAACACACAAGACCTGGGCCATGCCAAACGATCGGCCACAAGCGTCGGCGACAAGGCAACTCCAAGTCCGAAGGCAAGCTAAGGGAAGAAATATGCAAGGTTGGCGCCGTGAAGGATCGACGAGCCGGACCACCCGCCGTAGGTCATCGTCACAACTTGGGCCTCGCCATTGCAACTTTGGCTCCTCCGTATGCAGACCCCAATGACGCCACAAACATGCCGAAGAGCTGACTACCACAACCTTGTCGCGACCTCGACCTCGCTCATCCCCATCGATATTGTCACACGAGCCACCGACGACCACTACCTCGAACCATGAGTCCCTCTGACCGGATACGTCTCCAGAGCTATGCCCCCAAGAGGGAACACAACGCCTAGCAAAGCTCATAGCATTACACCATCCGATCCAGGAGACCCAGTTCTAGAGTTTTCCCTGGAGAATCTCGGGCACAAAGGCGAGAATTGCACACCAGGCGCTTCCAACAAGGTAACAAGACCCATAGACGCCGCGTCAACGGCTCCGGCCACAACCGAAGCACGGCTTTCACCGGTAGCCTCGCACGCCCAAGGCCACGACCGGTCAGGCCACCAAGTCACATATGAATTCATGATGCACTGCAACAACAGATCCACACTGAGCAAAAATACTAACCCCAAGAGGGCTTGTGGTCTGGCGCCACAAACCGGTGACCCAAAGATGCACCTTACCAATCGTACCGTGGTTAATTTGTGTACACCCTCCCCAAGAAAGATGATTCCTAGTCGACAAGGGCTTCCTGCCTCCTGTTGGCGTTGTCGTCCGTCTACCTCATCTCCCATGGTCTTAGGGCCATGGAGGCACGGTAGACTCCGACTCTTGCTTGGGGCAGGGGGCTCCTGATCAGTTTCAGGTGTTTCTTTTGGGTTGATTAGGGTTTGTGTCCGTCTTAAGAAGGCGAGGCGGCAACGGCAACCTAAAGATGGAATAAGGTCCTACCGCCATAGCCCCGTCCCGACGGTGCATCTAGCGTCACTGGAGGGCGTGTGGAGTTGTGTCTCCGGCGGAACTCGTGGGGCTCTGCCGGTGTTGGTCTTTGGTGGACTTTATGGATCCAGTCTATGTTCGTATGTCTACAGGTTGGATCCTTTCGATCTATGCTTCTCTTCATCAGCGACGGTTGCTATTTTGGTGCGCTAGTCCTGTCAGGCCTTAGCACAACGACTACCCGACTGTCTGCTACAACAAGGTTTGACCAGCTCCGGTAAGGGAGGGGTGATAATGGCGGCGCGTCTTCGGCCCGCTCCAGTGATTATAGTCATTGCTAGGTAGTCTAAGGATCTAAATATAATTTCTTACTTCTGATGAATAGTTTGGAAGTGTTTTGCAAAAGAGAAAAAGAAAAGTTGCACCTTCGCTGGGCAGTGAGGTACTGAGGTTAATGAAGAAGTACATTCAGATGGGCTAGTTGCACCTTCACTGAGGCAGGACGTGGGCAGTGAAGTGAACCAGATTCCCCAGGGACCAGGGCAGAGTCAGTGAGTGCCAGAGTATCCACACTGACATTCTCTTTTCCTGCCACAGAAAGGCCTCTGCCATGCATTCTCCCGCGCATGCACGAAACTCCACTACCTGATGCTCCTAAACTAACCGTGATCAGATTCACCACCCACAGCTCACCAACCCGTCCAAGCAGAGCGGAGCAGAGCAGTCACCCCTCACCAACACACAGAAAAGATCAAAACTTTCTCCCCATCTTCTCCTCTCGTTTCGTTCGTGCATATCATATCTGATCTCATCTCTCTTCCCCCGAAACAAGGGGAGCACACTTTGTCAAGCTAACGGCCCCTCGGCTCCCGCTATCTATCCATCTATAAGTGCGACATCCCGAACCAACCTCCAGGATCCTGATCTCCCACGGAATAGAAAGTTGAGATTTTCCCGGTTCAGAATACGAGCCTACAGCAGGAAGGTGCGTGCATGATCATGAGGCCGCGTGGGCTTCCGGCGGCGGCGGCCAGGCTCCGGCCGCACCTCCCGCGCGTCACCGCCTTCCTCATCGTCTTCTCCGTCGGGTACTCGCTCGGCATCGTCTCGTCGTCCGCCCGCCCGTCCACGCCCAAGCCGTCGCAGACCGTCATACGGCCGCACGCCGCGCACCTCACCGCGGCCTCCTCGGCCGGCGTCACGGCCTCGTCGAACGGCACGGGCGCGGGCGCGAGCGCGAGCTACCCGCGGTCGCCGCCGCACGACCTGTTCCGGTTCGGGGACAAGTGCGGGGAGCCGGTGCCGGCCGAGGACGTGGTGAAGACGCTTCTTGACAAGCTGTTCGACGGCGAGAGCCCGTACGCGAGCTTCCCGCCGGCGCACACGGCCGCGCTGCTCCACCCGGCGGCGGCGCGGCCGCGCGGGTGGGGGTCGACGGGGGCGGTGTTCGCGGACCTCATCGAGGAGGTGCGCCCCGACGTGATCGTGGAGCTGGGCGCCTTCCTGGGCGCCTCGGCGCTCCACATGGCGGCCGTGGCCCGGAACCTGTCGCTGTCCCCGGCCATCCTCTGCGTGGACGACTTCCGCGGCTGGCCGGCCTTCCGCGGCCGCTTCCGCCGCGACGTCCCGCAGCAGCGGCACGGCGACGCGCTGCTGCTGCCGCAGTTCATGGCCAACGTGCTGGCGGCGGGGCCCGAGGCCGCGGCGGCGGTGCTGCCGCTGCCCTTCTCCACGGCGTCCACGCTCGGGGCGCTGTGCCGGTGGGGCGTGTACGCGGACCTCATCGAGGTGGACGCGGGCCACGACTTCCACTCGGCGTGGGCGGACATCAACCTGGCGTGGGCCGTGCTGCGCCCCGGCGGCGTCATGTTCGGCCACGACTACTTCACGGCCGCCGACGACCGCGGCGTCCGGCGCGCCGTGACGCTGTTCGCCAGGGTGAAGGGCCTCACCGTGCGGCCCCACGGCCAGCACTGGATCCTCTCCCCGAAGCCGCGCGGCGACGGCCGGTGACGCGCGCGTGCTCTCGGTCGGTCTCTCCGGTGTGCGTGCCCGTGCTTGTCGCCGTCACCGGCGGGGCCTGCCACGCACTCTCGCGAGGCATCCAGCGGAACGGAAACCCACCATACGTGTCCACGTCCCAGAGCAGGGCAGGACGAAAAGCTTACGTACGCGCCTTGTCCCCGGTCTCTCTGAACTTGCGATCGAGGTGTTCGTTCGTTTGGGCCGCCATTTTTCTTTTCTCCACCAAACAACACATTCTTCTTACACGGCGAGGAATCAACAAGCACGATTGTGCACGCACGTCCATTGTACATCAAAGGTAGATGAAAAGCTGTTGTCATGTTTGGTAACTTATTACTTATCGACCAAGATGAGATTGATTGTTTATCTTCTGGTAAAGAAAAGCAGCGGGGTTTTTCCAGTACGGAGATGGTGATAGGTGATGGATGGACTTGTGCACAGTACGTAGTGGAGGATGATGTGGTTCGCGCACCAGCCGGCTGCCGGAGGGAGGAAGCTTTAGCTAGAGCCAGAGCTAGAAGAAGGTGACGGTGCGACCGAAAGCGCTGAGGACGACGTACGTACTGGATGCTTAGCGTGGGAGTGGCAATGGTGGGAAAGGGAGAGAGTAGTGGCCAAACTGGTTAGGTGGTTCGTTAATAAATTTGCCTGTTGGTTCGATCATCATCTTCGAGTGATTTACAAGTCAATCTCTCCTGTGACCGGTCGAGCCCACGGAGCACGTAGTATTAGCTAGGCTTCTTCGCACGTACCCCGCTTGGATTAATCTGCTGGACGGATGCAGGTTCTTTGGATTTTTCGATCTGGGAGTGCGTGGAGGAGACGCACCACGCGCGCTGAACCTCACGCAAGAAAGTCAGGAACCCTGGACTGAAATCCATTTGATACTTCCGTTTTTGCTTGGCTGTTCCGCAGCAGCCGTCGCTACCCGACTATGTCAGCATTACACTGGCGTGCCCGTGATATCCGACTCGGTCAATGCATACATACGTTGATGTATCTTTTGATGCATCTGTTGTCACTGTGCGCCTTCTTAACGAAAGCATAAACATAGTTACATGTCTCACAACTATGCTGTCTCATCAGATTAGAGTGTCCCACCAAACGTGTGGGTCTTGTCGGTTACACCACTACAAGGCTTTCTCGGACGTTGACGGGAAACAAGTGGTATGGCGCGCGGCTGGCGTCACGTATTTTATGTTCACAGTTATGTAAAAAAGCTGTCAACCAACGACGCAAGTGGCCCGTAACACTAACCTGAAGCTTTTACAGTTTTACTTTCTCTCTTTCGCAATAGCTAAATGTTAGTCGACTGACGTTTTTTATTTGGGCCACTTAATTTCGAGAAGGAAGAAGAAAGCGTTGGAAATGAAGGAGACGGCAAGGTCGCCGGTGCCGGGGAGGAACAACCCTACTATCTATCTTAGCTAGGGTGGCAGGTGGCGGGTTGGGTGCTGCTTCGCCGGAGAATTTTTCATGCGCGGTGGAAGCAAGCGGCGACGCGACGGTTCGAAGGAAGAAGAAGAACAACCGGAGTTTGAAGAAGGATATCTCGCCATTTATTTCGCACCAGACGGCTGAAAACAGGAACTGGCCTAATTTTTTTTCACGCAACTGACATGCATATAACCACGCGCTTTTGTTTTTACGGAACTAACCTCAAGCTCATTTAGAAAGCAGAGAGTACGTACGGCTACGTAGGGATGAGTCTAGTCTACGGTGGCGACTGAACTGCTCTTGCTGGGTTCCGTTCAAATATATGGAGATCGGTGTGCCCCAAAATCCACATTCGCCGGTCTAGAATCGCCGTCAAACTTTCGAGCGCGCAACAAAACATTGACCAGATTAATTTGTTTAAGGAATACATGTCAGATTTGCCTGAAAAAAGAAGAAGGAAGATCACAGATGCTAGTAGATCAGATGAGTAAGCCCTTCGTCACGATGACCAGCGTGTCCGTGGCTGGTTGGAAAGGACCCGATCGGGAATGGCGGCGGCGCACGGGCCGTGGATGTGGACCTACGGCGGCCGGCTCGGCTGGGGTACGTGCATCCGGTGGGCGCGCGATCGAGCTAGCTGCTGGTTTCATTTTGTCTTTTTTAGGGTATGGTTGCATTTCGTCCCTCCACGAATCGCCAGAGCGTACAAACATTATATAACAGGCCGATCGATCGAGCTTGGGTGTACGTGTGCGGGTCGGCCTTGAACGATTCTGATCGTGTCGCTGTGTGTATTCCACATCTCGTTTCCGCGACAGGTTGTTGAAATGGTATTGTATGTTTTTTTTTAGGGAAATGGTATTGTATTATTATTTCTTTGAAACGGATGAAAAACTTTGCCTCAAGAAGTTTAGACAAGGTTTCATGCTTACAGGACCACACAGGTCCAATGAAAACAGAAGGGATCACTCTTTCGAAACTAAATTGCCCGGAGATCTAGCCTCGGCTATCACCCATGTCTTGGCCTCCTCCTTGATTATTGCCACCACTCTCGTGGGCAGAGATTCCTTGTTGCGAAAGCCCCGAGCATTTCTCTCGTTCCTGATTTCCCAGCAGACAAGCATTTGCGGGGAGATTCCCGCCTTTCTAGAATAGCTAGGTCGTCCCACGTTAGCGGACCACCATTGCTTGACCGTCTATATATCACTCCATAAGTGCGTTGTGGACTACATTCCCAGTCAATCATAAATCATGTTCCAGAGACTCTAAAGGTATAGCGGCATTTGAACAGCCGCACAATCACTCTCCAAGATCACGGGCTTATAGTTATGAATATTTTCTTTGAGCCAATTATAACTATGAATCAATATGTCTGGCGGCTACATGCCTCCCTAAATGGGCAGGCCCAGTACAGGAACGAGCGCCTTGCTTGGTGCTTTCTTGGTAGGGCACGCGTTCTCTTCTGCCACGCATCCGAAAGGAGTCTTACATAGATTGGATTATTTCCGATCAAGATTTTTTGGCAAAGAGATAGCGAGAGAAAGAAATATCGACTGGCCAAATGGAATGTGGTTTGCCGTCCCAAAGACCAAGGCGGGTTGGGCATTCATGACCTTGAGGTTAAGAATAGGGCCCTCCTCGGCAAATGATTGTTTAAATTACTGACGAAAGATGGTGTATGGCAAACCCTTCTAAGGAGGAAATATGTGGGTTTCAAGGCGGTATCCCAAGTATACTGAAAGCCTGGGGATTCTTATTTTTGGGCGGGTCTAATGGCTACGAAGAAATATTTCTTTTGCTATGGATCCTTCTCCATTAAGGATGGCTCGGAAATTAGATTCTGGGAGGACAACTGGCTAGGAGATGCCACACTCCGGGAACAATATCCGGCTCTATACAATATTGTGTGTCACAAGGGTGATACTATCACTATGGTAATGGAATCATTTCCGCCAAATGTGACGTTCAGAAGAGATTTAATTGGACCCAGACTCCAATCTTGGAACACCTTGCTGCAGCGGTTGTCCACGGTGCAATTGTCACATGGATCTGATGTCTTCCGATGGAACCTCCATGGGAATGAACAATTCTCAGTGGAGTCAATGTATAGAGCGTTAATCCAGTCTGATGTGCCAGTTGATAATAATAAAAAGATCTGGAAGATGAAAATACCTCTTAAGAATAAAATCTTTGCATGGTATCTTCGTCGCGGAGTCATTCTTACTAAAGATAACCTTATTAAGAGGAATTGGCATGGAAATACGCAATGTGTCTTTTGTCACCATGATGAGACAATAAAACATTTATTCTTTCAATGCAAATTGGCTCGTTCTATATGGTCAATCATCCAAATAGCTTCTGGCTTGTATCCATCCCACAGTGTTGCTAATGTATTTGGCAAATGGTTACATGGGATTGATCACATGTTTAGAACTCTTCTCAGGGTGGGAGCGCTTTCCGTTATTTGGTCGCTTTGGCTATGTAGAAATGATAAGGTTCTTAATGATAAAAGTACTTCTCTGATGCATGTTATCTATAGATGTTCCGGGACTCTTCGTTTATGGTCCTCTTTACAACGCTTGAAGAATCGAAACCTGTTTACGGAGGTGCGTACACAGTTGGAGGCTACGACGGGGGATACTTTTACACAATATGGGTGGCAGCATGATCTTAGGATTGCCCCCCCCCCCCCCCCCCCCCGCTTTAGGCGTTATACAGACTCTACATGTCTCTTTGTATTTCACATTTTTTATTTTTTGTTTGTGTGAGAAGACTTTATTTGGTTGTGTGCATCTTAGTTATGCAGAGGCCGGGTGTAATACTTAAATCTTTTAAGTAATAAAAAGTGCCCTTTTCGAAAAAAATCCACTACACATGCATGTCCCATTCTGGAGTTTTTTCTTGTTTTCTTATTACTTTATTTATATTTCTGAAATTTTTACTATATGAAAAAATAGTTTCAGTGTTCTTGAAATGTTACTACACACTAAAAATGACCATGAAATGTAAAAATTTGTCCACGCAATAAAGAAAAATTACACACCATTCAGAAGAAAAGGTTCGTAACGTTTAAAAAATATTGATATGCACGGAAATATTATTCATGACATTTTTCGGAAATTTCAATGTAATGTAAAATTTTATTCACGCAGTTTTTAAATTATGTCATAATTTTATTTATAAAATTTTAGCACATTTAGAAAAATGTTCATGACATAATTTTATTTTATGTTTTAATGTAAAAACGTTATGGAATACAAAAAATGTTTGTATCATTTAAAAGATTGTTCATAATACTTAAAAATGCTGACATGTTTAAAAATCATGAGAAAAGTAAAACAAAAATGTTTAAAATGTATTCATAAAATGTTCCATGTGTATTGTGAAAAATATGTCAAAGTTTATTTGAAAATATTTAGAAAAAGAAGTTTAGCTGGTACTTCAAAATTTATCGATGTGTATATAAGAATGTTCATACATTAAAAATTATTCATCAAAATATATAACTTTTTATAACTTTCTTCACACAATTTTGCAAAAAAATGTTAATGTATATAAAAATAATATGCCTACACAAAAATTCTGTTAACTACAAATTTCATGAATTTGAAAATCAAAACTAAGAAAAAAAGAATTGGAGAGGAAAACGAAAGGTAAAAACAGCACGTCGTAAAAAGAAATGTCGACGTGTATTTAAAAATGTTCATACTTTTATAAAAGATGTTCTTGAAAACATAAACCATTGTTTTGCATAATTTTGGAAAACATGTTCATGACATATGGAAAAACGTTTCTACATAAAACATAAAACCAAAAAAAAAACAAAAACCAAAAAATTTCCTTTTGAGAACTTCTACAAAGGTAATCGTGTATTTTCCAAGTTAGTCAACATGCATTTTAGAAAAGTGTTTCATCACATATTTAGAAAATGGTCACCATGTAGTTTACATACATACATTGTGTATTTCAAATAACATTCTTTGCGAATTAAAAAAACTTCATCATGTCATGTTTCAGACTGGTTCGACTGGTACTTTAAGAAAATCCTTAATTTTATAAAACGTGCATCGTTTTTAAGAAAACATTTGTGAGCACTTTTTATTTAGACGGATACTTTTCTAAATACGGACCACTTTTCAAAACACCTCACCATTTTTGAAAATGCACAAACCTTTATTTATGTGAACAATAAAAATGCATGAAAACTTGATGAGTATATTATCCAAATATGTTTTATAGAACATTTCTAAAAATACATAAGTCATACTAAAAAATGTAAACAAAGGAAAAAGAACTCTGCGCTAAACTAGATTTTTTTAGGGCTAAAAGCTGCTTTATTCATAAACGATAATCATAGGAATACAAATAATATATGGGGTTCTTGTGAGCCAAAGATGGCGTCCATAGGCTAAACTAGTCGCAGCTTTCGCGAGCATATGTGCTTCAAGATTAAATTCGCGGTTCTCGTGGACTAGCTCCGAGAATGTGAACATCTGCATCTTTGCCTTAATCTCCTCCAGAAGCAGTTTGCTTGGGACTACATATGGTTCTTCAATGTGCTTGAGTGTAGCAACACAATCTGGACCTTCTGAAGATTTAAATCGAGCGCCAAAGATATAGTTTTGCTACATGCCATTGCTTCAAGCGTCTCTGGATTAGTTAGATCATCAATTACCACAGTTGAAGCACCGAGGAGAAGTCCTGTGTAATCACGGCATACCACAACAATTGCTCCTCTATCATGTTGACGAGCTAGCATCGCGTCAACATTCACCTGTGCCCAGCTGGTGGTGCCCTCCACTTCTTCCTGCGCTGCATGATGGGATCCCTCCTAGGTGGGTGCACTAACTTTTGCTTCACCGGAACAAGCTCCAAGTCAGAAATATAATTGTTGATGAAACACAAGGTCGAATGCCGCGATTGATATTGTTGTTTGTGTATGGCCTTTTTTCGAACCCACCATATTGACCAGAGTGTTACTATGGCTTTGATGAACTGTTCTTCATTGGCTGATCCATGTAGTTCAACCAACCAAAGACGAGCATCATCAATTCTGATTGTTACCATATGCTGGACTAGCTCTTCATCCACCATGTCCCGAACACACTTCGCCATGTGATAATCTATAAGGATGTGTTTCCAAGTGTCCACAACCTCATTGCAGTTGCAGATCATACTTACATTTGTTTCTGAGCGCGCCTAGCTTGTACACTGGAACGAGCGCGCCTTGCGCTACTGGACTTTGCCCATAGTGGGGCGCATATATGTAGACGAACCGTGTAAAACCTCATCCCCCATGGCCCGGCAAAAAGGAAAATCGAACATATAACCGAAATTAGTGTTAATGGGTGCCTTTGCAAAGGTCACTTCCACCATCTCTGGTGCTGACAAGGAAACACTGCATGTCCGTCAGTTGTCACAACCCGAGAGTTTTTCTCTTCTTTTTTTCCGTAGATTCATTTTTTTCAAAATGTTTTATCTCTTGAACCACCCGTACAATTTACGAACCATTTTCATCGTTGGATTTCTCGTGCTGAGATCTTTGAAATTAGATCTCGTGATAATAGGTTTGGACAAACCTTCTTCATGGAAAAACCAGAAATAAAAAAACAAAAACCCAAAAATACGAAACCAAAAAAATTGGAACCTGAAAGCATGGTTGTGTTCTTTTTTCTTTTTTCGAGAAGCACAGTTTTGCTTCTCGTGAAAGGACATGTTGCGCTTCTCGCAGAAGCATAGCTGTGTGCTTTTCCCTTTTTTGGGAAGCACAACTGTGCTTCTCGCGAAAAAGCGCTCCTTTGCGAACAAATTCAGCAAAACCTAGGTAAAATCAGTCAAAAACCACAACCCCCTCCCAAAAAATAAATAAAGTAAATGCACATAAACACGAAAACGCATGCAGAAAAAAATAAAATCCTGAAGGTGCACCCAGGGCGTGACATATGGCAGTGTCTGGGTGAACAACTTGGCACGTTCTAGAGGCGAGAAAAGTTACCGCTACGATTGCCCCGAAAGGGGTATCCGTCAGCTTTTTTTAGGGGTAAAACCAAACTTTATTCAGGAAAATCCACAGACAGTGGGATACATGTTTGGCCATGGGGTTGAACCGCAACATGTGGCGACCCCTAAAACCCGAGCCCACACAAGGTGTCTGCCAGGCCGACCGAGTGCATTGTCCTTGTAATTTGTAAAACATGCTCATATCATTTCCAAAAAAAAATTTGTTCATCCCATTTAAAATTTGTTCATGTAGTGTAAAAAATTGTTTGTGTGAAATTTTACAAAATGTTTGTACTACATATTAAAAATATGTTCAACATGTATACAAAAAATGTACAAGTGTATTTACTTAAAAATTTCAACGTGTATTTAAAAAAATGTTCATCATATATTTAAAAACAATGTCAAGGTGTATCTAAAAAAATGTTTGACATGCACTAAAAAATTCAGCAATTATTTAAAAAATGTTCAACATATATCAGAAATTTTCAGCATGTATAAGAAAAAAGTATAATGTGTATTTGAAAAATGTTCAACGTCTATTTGAGAAAATTTGCATCATGTATTTTAAAAATGTTCAAGGTATATCTAAAAAATGTTTCAGATGTACTAAATAAAATTCAACATGTATTTAAAAATGTTTAACAATTTTTTTTGAAACATCTATTTAATATTAAACGCGTACTAAAAATAAATCAGCATGTATACGTAAAATGTACAAGGTGTATTATAAAAACTCCGTAATTAACAATGAATAAAAAAATAAAGGCAAAAAAGGAAGAAAAAAAACGAAAGCTGAAAAAGAATACCATATGAAAAATTTACTGAAAAAGCCCAAAATAAAACTCATTAAAACCGATAGAAAAACAAAAAACGCTTTCCAAAATTATTTCACACGGATCGATAGAACCTTTCCAAAAACTGTGCAATCGGGCAGGGCCACTAAGGAAAACCCTTTGTGGCCAGGCTATCTTCCACTTTGTAGTAGGCAAGATAGAACTTTTGTGACCTTATAACATTTGTATAGGAATGATCTGCTCAACAAAAAAAATGTATATAAATGTTTTTTTAAACGCAATACAGACCCAGATACACACAAATATGCTTATTTCTACGAACGCATTTACACACCACGAGCACCTTACGAGAATGAGTCGGCAGTGATGAAGTCACTACATGCACTTTGTTATTGATGGGAACGTCACCTCCCCACTGATGAATATCTCGTATATAAATGCTTGCACCCTGAAAATAACCTGACAGTGGACACATATCTTTACCTAATAATAAAACACGCATTGCTTTTGTCGGTTCACCGTCGCAGTCTTTTTATAAAAAAATGCATTTATGTTTTTTCTTTATTGAACTTGCAGTCCCTATTATAGTCTGATCTGGCACGTTTCTTAAAAAAAAAACTGACCATCGGAGCGCCGCTACTCTACTCTACATCGTCTCACTAGGCCTTGGCACGCACTTCAGTTGGGCCTGCTCGTCAGCGCGTCAAATCTCAAAAAATGAGGGTGTTCGTATTGAATGTGTTCGTATTGAATTGAACCCCCGATGTTGTACTTCGAGCTCGCAGGCTGCGACCAACCGGGCTAGCGCATCAATGTGCGAAATTCAAGGTTTTCTCATTATTAAATAGTTACCACCTTGTTTCTTTACATGGTGCTCTACCAATTTATATAGGTCTATGATTTACAATCAACAAGCAGCCTTAAGAATCAATAACTAATGGTAATGGGTGCCGTTTGTGAGATTAATTCGGCTGTGTAAACCGAGGCATGAGCCATAGCTGGACATGGACATGGCGATCATATGTGCTGGCTGGATGTAATATTTAAACGGGTGGATAATTAAACTAGGGAAGGATGGCTCAATGTGAGCCACCGCGAGAGTAAGTGCAGGAAGGTTAAAAATACCACGGGAGAATCCGACTGGTGGCTCTGTTTCCCACCCCCACGAGAGATCAATTGAACTGCCTCGCGACACCCAACTCCTTATCTCGTCTTGTTCTTGTTGTGCACCTCTCTACGCCATTGACACTCCTTATCTTGTTTTGTGCTGTTGCATTTTTGTGTTCTTCTCCCTATACTGACCTTGTGTTGCTCTGCCTGCTTTGTGGGGTTGCTTGCAGGTGCCTTGAGAGATGGTTGTCTTCAAGGAGGCCGTAACCAAAGAACTGTTCCAAATCACCATGCTCTAGGCCGACATTATCGTGCTTAGTGGCCGAAGCAGGGAATTTTGCTAATGGGTATGAACTAACTATTGTAAGCAGTGGTGGAGTTTGCTAAAAACAATCCAATCTAAGCTCGCCCAAAATAATTCCTTGTCAATGCCCCCCCCCCCCCCACCCACCCACCCCCCGAGATGTGCATAACTATATCTCTGATTGTTTGTAGAATCTCATACTATCTCATCTTTACCTAATAATGAAGCCATTAGTGCTTTATTTAAAAAAAAACATTAGTGCTTTTGTTCGTCCGTCATTAAAATTACCCTCGAAGTAGTCGTAAATTACCCATTATGCCATCCATAAGTGAAGAAAATGATTCGATTATTTCTAAAATCACCGTCAGGTTTGGCTCTTATATGTTGATACACTCATACACAATGTTCATTCAAGCAGCTCAATGGCTAAGGTCATAATCTTCCACGCGATAGACTAGGTTCGATCCTTGGTTCGATCCACTTTTTGCCTCTTTTCTCTCTTATATAGCAAGCGCGCCTCCTCCCGCACGCCGTAATGGGCCGGCCCATATGTCGCTTGTTGACGACCCATGTTTTTCTATTTCATTTTTTCTTTTTCCTTTCTCTATTTTCCTTTTGCTTTTCCTTCTTTAAATTAATTTGGGACTAAAAAACAAGTTTCAAAAAGTTGTGAGTTTTAATATGTCGAGAAATCATACAATGTTTGTGAATTCCGAAAACAATCAAGAAATCGTAAAATGTTGTGATTTCAAAAAATTGTTCGCGTATTAAAAAAATTTGTGATTTCAAAATAATGTTCGTGAAATAGAAAATGCTCATGATTTAAAAAATAATTGTGTATTCAAAACACATTCGGAAATTTGAAAACAACGCCCTTGAAATTTTAGAAAATGTTCACAGAAATTAAAACAGATTCAAAAAGTAGCGACTTCTGAAAAATAATATTAAGAACTAAAAAATAATTGTGAATTCAAGAAAACCGTGAAATCGTAAAATGTTCGTGATTTCAAAAACTGTTTGCATATTATAAAATTTTGCGATGTCAAAAATTTGTATGTGAAATAAGAAATGTTCATGTATTCGAAACATTTTCGGGAATTTCAAAACAATGTCCAAGAAATTATAGAAAATATTCACAGAAACTAAAACAGATTCGTAAATAACAAACAAAACGAACCGTCGCTTAGGTAGAGGTTTTATTAGGGTATATGTAGAGGTTATTTTATGATTTTGTTTAGTCCCTCGTGCATCTGGTAAAAAGAAGGTTTATGTGTTCTGTACAGTGCTCAGCCCCAATACAAATTGACACAACTTTCTACATGTTAGTTCTTGCAAGTTATATAAAAATAAGTAAATGTCTTTTTTTAATTATTTGGATTGTTTACCACATACGTCACGTGGTTAATTAAATGTCTTTTGGTTTCATACACAACTATGTTTACTTTGATACCACGGTATCTGGTTATGGAAAACACCGCTCCGCTGGGTCAAGGCAAGACACATAATTCATCGGTCTAGCTCAAGCAGGGTCCATTAATGTAGTTTGCTCAGTCAATTTTTTGTTTTTGTGCTGCCTTACGAAGTTAAGTCGTGATGAGATACATTTTCAGTTTTTGAAATGAATTTTTAAAAGTCCCTTATCTCATCATGACATCACTCAGACATAGTTTGCAAAATAACATTTTAAAAGTCTTTATCTCATCCCGGCATTTGATTCAGACTTTTTTAGGGCATGTACAATGATGGCATATGGATACAGATGCCCCATAATAAAAAGTAGTTTGAGGCATCTACATTTATTTATTTTCTCCCCAATGCAAGCTACCACTAGTAGGCCTCATTAAAAAAAAAAGAAATAAAGACTCTAGTACACATGCATCTCTACTTTCACTCCAACCTTTCCAGCTTTTGACACCGGACCATATTTTTTCTCTCCAAGCACCCGCCTCCTGGAGAAGATCCCGCTTCCCTATCCGAGCCTACTTTACCTGATATCCGATCCTACATGGCATGCGAGGCATCACCCTGAGGCTATGCATGTACATGCTCTTATCTCTACCACATCTGCATAATCTGATTAATTTTCACCCGGTGCAACGCACGGGCATATTTGCTCTAATAATAAAGCAAAGAGTGCTTATGGCGCCCCGGTCACGCAATTTTGCAGAAAAACATACATTTTCTATAAATTATCCCGCTGTACACACTTAATTCACAACCAAACCGTTATTTTACATTTTTTTGGAAACCCCATGACTTTTCAGACAATTCACCCGCGGATCATATTTAAGTCCAGCAACTGCATTTCTAAATTATCCATATCTTTTAAACCTTAACTTCAATTTTAACATGTTATATATGAAATTTGATTATAAAAATATGCAGAATTTGAATATGATGTTATTTTACCTTTTAAATATTATTTTGGAAGATATTCAAGTCAAACAAATGCTTTTCTAAATTATTCATATCTTTTAAATTATAACTCCTATTTTAACATGTTATATCTGAAACTTGATTAGAAAGATGTGTAGAATATGAATAGGATGTTATTTTTACCTGCTAAATATTTTTTAAATATTATTTTGGAAGCAAACTTATAATCTATAGCGCAAGGTCCATTTTTCTTTCGTACCGGCGGTGATCTGGATTGCAAATAAACACCCACTAAAACCATAAAGAGACAAAATAAAATAGTCTATGACCACACATACACAACCCTGAAAAACCACGCGGGGTAAAAACAACAAATTTTTATCATCATATTCAAACACGCTTTGATTTGTGTGGACACTGAGGCCACCATCAAGGGTGAGAAGGAGAATAAGTGGCAACACAAATGTGATGTCTCGTTGAAATAATGGACGTGGACCTATTATGGTCTTAAGTGATGGTTATTGAATTAAGAGTGTGTGTTATTTTTTCTCCTGTTACAACGCACTGGCTCTTTTGTTAGTATATACTCACTCTATTCCTAAATATAAGTCTTTTTGGACATTTCAAATGAAATACAACATACAGATGTATGTAGACATATTTTAGAATGTAAATTCACTCATTTTACTCCGTATGTAGTCACTTGGAATCTCTAGAAAGACTTATATTTAAGAACGGAGGGAGTATTACGTTTACATAGATACCTTATGCGCTACGATGTCAAACTTGTCAGCATCGGTCGACCACCAGAAAGTTCACGTACTTACCCTCGCTGGACGCCGTCGACGTCCATCACACGTTGCGGACCTGCGATCGCACGTTGTGTGCCATCCATGCTCGACTCCGTGTACGCCCATGTGCCGACGTGTGTACACCGGGACTGGTGGCCTGTTCTACGGCCGGCGGCTGCAGGGCCTCCGTTTCCAGGCTTCGCGGCTCACCATAATCATGGTCGATCACCACGTACGGTGCTTGCATTTATGAGGGAGTGTCTTTTCAACCGTTTGTTAGGGCATCTTCAAGGCGGATTCGTAAACTTTGCCCTATCATCCGGACTGTACTGTCCAGATCGCGGAAGCAACCCAATGTTGACTTGTATCAGTCCGCGGACGGACCTGATTTTTCCCGTAAATTGAAGACAAAGGTGTGGAAGGTTTGCGGGAGTCCGGACACCCGAAACATAGGACTCCGACGCCCCCGGCCCATCCAATCTCCCCTCCCGGTCCTATTTCCTTTCACTCCGTCCCTTCTTCCCCTTGCTTTGCATCCGCACCCTTCATCTTCGTCGCCGTTGTTGTTCGTCTCCGACCGCCACAGAGGCATTGCCGGACGTCCGCAACCAGCACCGATGCGCCCGCTCACCGTTCTGACGAAGCTTTCAACCCTGGAGCCGTTTGTACCTAGGTACACCCCGCCCCCTGTCGACGACCTTCATGGCGGACACCATGCCCGACAGGTGTTTGGTCAAATGCCATTGAGCTTATTTTTAAATGCTATGTCGTTTTTTAGAGTACGAAGGATGGTGATCTACTCGATCATGGAGGATGAGTTGTTGTGCGATGCGTACCTAGCTGTAACCGCAGATTTCATAGGCAGGACCAGAGGGCAGCCCTTCTGCGAGCAAGTGCATGAAAAGTTTCACGCAGGAAAGCACATTGCACCCTACGACGTGTACATCATGCGACCACACAATGTGAGGCCGTTGTCGTATCGCTGCCACACTATCCAGGTCAGCCTCATCAAGTTCTGCAACTTGGTTAGTCAGCTCGAAGCAAGCTGGCCATTGCACGTGGACAAGGAGAAGATGATAAGTTTTACTTCCTCTTGCTCAACTTGTTAATTGATTCATTCACTCAATGTTGATCTACACATTATATGTAGCTTGCACGCGCTGCCGTGCTGTATCACAGGTCAGAGGGACAGCCATTTACGTGCACACGCTGCTGGATGAAGCTGAATGGGAAGTATGTGTGGAAGGACATGATCCGTTCATGAAAAATTTGTTGGACATCCGGGATCTAGTCGAATTTAAGACCTTGTTGTACTAGACTTAATTTGCATGCTATGTGTGGATGATTTGTGCTATTTTCTATCCGAATTTTGATGAATATCGGTCGGTTTGTATGAATTTAGTTAAAATGCGATTTGAAATGTATGCGGCTAGCGTTGGATGACTGCCTCCCACACCCGTGTCCGTGGACTGGTCCCCCTTGTCCGCAGCGGATGCCGGAGATCTTTTGCGAGTTGCCGTTGGAGATGCCCTTAAACCATCTCTAATATGCTCACGGACGCCTTAAACCATCTCTAATATGCTCACGGACGCGTCCGGTCAATGACCGGTCAGGCGAGAGAAGGGAAACCGTGACTCAACCGAAACCCTCATATCATTCCTATGCGTCTGTCCGCGAACCCTCATATTGAGGACAAATATAAGAAGGATATGAGGGCGTCCGGACCATCTTTTCTCTTTCTTTATTCATTCTTTGTTTTCTTTTTCTTCATCTCCACGTGCTTGGACATATGAGAAAGAAAATGAGGAGTGTGGCTGTGCGCGGACAGACAAATAAGGGTTCAAAACGGACACGCTTGATCACTGACCGGGCATGTCCACGGACATTTGTGAGGTCGAATTAGAGGGACGCGACTGTAGATGCTCTTAGTTTCGTTAGATTATTTCCTCTAGGATCTCTTGATGCTCAAAACTACTATTTTCATCCATCTCAAAACAAATTTGAACAAACCGAACGAATTACATACAAACCAAATGATTTTCATCTAAACCGGAGCATATTCATTACATTTTTGACGTATTTCATTAAAAAGAGTGACCGGATTTAAACCTACCCTAAATCTATGACAGCGCCCGACCTCCAAGTGCTTATTCCCCTCCAGTGTTGGCCGTGTCCGTGTCCAGGGGAGATGAGACCCTTGAAGTGAAGGAGTGGTCGCCGGTGAGGAAGAGTAGGACATGAGACACGGACCAGCCCAGTTGGCACTCGAAGCCCCGCCGACTCCCATGCACTAATCCTCCTCGTCGGAGTCCGCGATCTGTTTGTTGCCTGTAGATGTGAGGTCGACGATGGACGTGGATGGCCGGCATACTTGTCGTGCCACCGGCGCCAACGAAGCGTTGTTGGTGGCCCGAATGACGCACAACTGCCGGTGTTCTCGTCCGCGATCTGCAGCGCCGCCTCCGCGTCGGGCTGCGCCACGACCGTGTTGGAAGTGGCATGAGCGCGCTGAAGGAAATATGCCCTAAAGGCAATAATAAAGTATTATTTATTTCCTTGTATCATGATAAATGTTTATTATTCATGCTAGAATTGTATTAACCGGAAACATAATACATGTGTGAATATATAGACAAACAGAGTGTCACTAGTATGCCTCTACTTGACTAGCTCGTTAATCAAAGATGGTTATGTTTCCTAGCCATAGACATAAGTTGTCATTTGATTAACGAGATCACCTCATTAGGAGAATGACGTGATTGACTTGACCCATTCCGTTAGCTTAGCACTCGATCGTTTAGTATTTTGCTATTGCTTTCTTCATGACTTATACATGTTCCTATGACTATGAGATTATGCAACTCCCGTTTACCGGAGGAACACTTTGTGTGCTACCAAACGTCACAACGTAAATGGGTGATTATAAAGGTGCTCTACAGGTGTCTCCAAAGGTACTTGTTGGGTTGGCGTATTTCGAGATTAGGATTTGTCACTCCGATTGTCGGAGAGGTATCTCTGGGCCCACTCGGTAATGCACATCACTATAAGCCTTGCAAGCATTGTGACTAAATGAGTTAGTTGCGGGATGATGTGTTACGGAACGAGTAAAGAGACTTGCCGGTAACGAGATTGAACTAGGTATCGAGATACCGATGATCAAATCTCGGGCAAGTAACATACCGGTGACAAAGGGAACAACGTATGTTGTTATGCGGTCTGACCGATAAAGATCTTCGTAGAATATGTGGGAGCCAATATGGGCATCCAGGTCCCTCTATTGGTTATTGACCGGAGACGTGTCTCGGTCATGTCTACATAGTTCTCGAACCCGTAGGGTCCGCACGCTTAAAGTTACGATGACAGTTTTATTATGAGTTTATGTATGTTGATGTACCGAAGGAGTTCGGAGTCCCGGATGAGATCGGGGACATGACGAGGAGTCTCGAAATGGTCGAGACGTAAAGATCGATATATTGGACGACTATATTCGGACTTCGGAAAGGTTCCGAGTGATTCGGGTATTTTTCGGAGTACCGGAGAGTTACGGGAATACGTATTGGGCCTTATTGGGCCATACGGGAAAGAAGGAAAAGGGCCTCAAGGGTGGCCGCACCCCTCCCCTTGGTCTGGTCCGAATTGGACTAGGGAAGGGAGTCGCCCCCTTCCTTCCTTCTCTTTTTCCCTTCCTCTTTTCCTATTCCATATGGGAGGTGGAATCCTACTAGGACTAGGGAGTCCTAGTAGGACTCCACACTTGGTGCGCCCCCTCCTAGGGCCGGCCTCCTCCTCTCTTGCTCCTTTATATACGGGGGCAGGGGGCACCCCATGGACACAACAATTGATCCTTGAGATCTCTTAGCCGTGTGTGGTGCCCCCTCCACCAGATTACACCTCGATAATACCGTTGCGGAGCTTAGGCGAAGCCCTGCGTCGGTGGAACATCATCATCGTGACCACGCCGTCGTGCTGACGAAACTCTCCCTCAACACTCGGCTGGATCGGAGTTCGAGGGACGTCATCGAGCTGAACGTGTGTAGAACTCGGAGGTGCCGTGCGTTCGGTACTTGATCGGTCGGATCGTGAAGACGTACGACTACATCAACCGCGTTGTGATAACGCTTCCGCTTTCGGTCTACGAGGGTACGTAGACAACACTCTCCCCTCTCGTTGCTATGCATCACCATGATCTTGCGTGTGCATAGAAATTTTTTTGAAATTACTACGTTCCCCAACACGCGCGTGGCCTCGTAGAGCGCCTGCTGCTCGGTGGCGAAGTTGGGGTTCTCGCTCACGCGCTTGCAGTAGATTTGTCCCTTTGTAGGAGGGAGAAGTTGTACCGCTGCTCCTCCCGCGTCTGCCGGAACGCCAACAACGGTGGCAGCGTCGCCCGCTCTTCTGCCATGGCGTCGTAGAAGTGCGTATGCGCATGCTCCACGATCAAGGCGACATGTACCGGCGCGAGCAAGTGTGCCGAGTCATCGTCGGAGCCTGTATCCATCGTCGGGTCGTCGTTGGAGACCTCCGGGGAGCCGTGCAGCATGCCAACCTCTATCTTCCTGGCACGACGGCCTTGCCAGCCGGGGGCAAGGGTGGCCACCTCATGCTTCTGCTCCATCGGGAGGCTCTCCCACAACGCATTGCCGCTCGCAGTCATGGTGGATGTGGTCCACGGGTGGAGGATAAGGGGTGAACGTGTTGTGGTGCCGTTTGTGTTGGGAGTGGCCTCGTTTAAATACTGGATGCCGACGAGGACAAGCGGCGGGGTGTGCCAGTGCGGGCGCCGGAGTTAGTTTCTCGGCCGGCGTGCGTGTTTAATGATGGCAGGCGGGCGGATGGGCAAACCATTTGAATGTGGTAGATATCTGTCCCGTCCTGTCTAGTAACGCCTCTTCGGCATTAAACAGGCACGGATACCGAAGACACGGCGCAGGCGGCACTCTTGGCTGGCAAGTCGCTTCAATGCCGACACCAGTGGGAGGTCACGTCCCCTCTGGGCCGGCATCAATGCGGAGTGCCGCTCTAGAGCGGCATGAATGTGAGGCAACCACTTCGGGCAGGAAAGGGTGCGAGCGAGGGGGAGGGTTTTGGGTGGGTCCAAGGAGTCGGACGCGTGCGTGGCAACGCTTCGGACGCCCGCAAAGCCCCCTGGTTGCTTCCGGTTTTGCAGAAATCTGACGCGCCGACCGATCTGCCGACGTATGGGGTATCGTGTTGGATGGCATATAACATTAGGACAACGCGACCGGACGAATGCAGGCAGTTTGAGGGTCCGCATTTGAGATGCCTTAAGAAAGTCAGGAGCGAACTGCTGCTCAGAATCAGTGTGCATGCACGCACAGAGAAGAGTAGAGTGGTTATCAGACCTTATTACCTGTTTTTTTTCCGATAAAGACCTTATTACCCGTTGAATAACAGAAAAACGTAAAGCTTAAATCTAGCTCACCAATTTCTGATAGAACTGATCACTGGCCACAGTTGAACGTGAGTGGTGAAGAGAGTTTCAGAGATTGATGATCTCCAAGCAATTTGTCTCCATAAAATTGCGATGGACTAAAGTATATACATACGAAAACTCGCAGGGGCACACAGGTGCCTCGTGACCTGCAAAGTCGTTGAATCCCGCGGGAGAGCACAAGGTTTACACCATAGTTGATTAAGCGTACGATTTTGTCGGTAGGTTTTGAAACTTACAATTTTGTTGGTCGCTTGTACCAAGTTTCAGAAGTTGAAACTTGATGAAGTTTTCAAAAAAATCATCAAAACATATTCAAAATGATATCATTTGAAAGCGCATGTCATCGAAAACATGTATATGCAAATGAAACTTAATTTAGACTTTTGGTTCAAAAGATATGGAAGAATAAAAATCAAAAACCAAAAGAAAAAAGAGGGTTGCGTGCCCCCGCACCTACGCTACAAATCTCTCCTTATATAATATGGAATTTTGGTTGAAGAATATGACTACCCGCCATGTACACAGAAGACTTAAATGATTATTATCTTCTGCAGAGATTACAAATGACTGTATTGTATAATGAAAATCATCGGTTATATACTTAGACCACTAGCTACTTGAATTGTTTTTTTAACTTCTACCGCAAGTCCTTGCCACCGTACTGTGCACCAATTATTTTATACAGTCTTCTATTATTGCAAAAATTTCATAATTCAAAACATCTCAGACATATGTGCAGTGCAGAAGGCAAAAAGGACTAGATAACCCAAATGGTAATAATATTACATGACGCCTTGTGCTTCAGTAATTCTATAATGACCACCATCCATATCGTTTGAACATAGCCCCTAGCTATTGTTTCCCATTGGTTACACCCAGAGTCCAGAGTCCATGAACTTCCAACCCTCTGCTAGCTGTAGATAAGACCACATACTGATCCAGCTGGAAGCCATGAAAATAACCTTTAAAAATTGCAATTTTTCATGCTAATAAAAGCAGTATCAGTACAACAATTTCATCTCACCCAAATTAAGATCGCATATAACCCCATAGATTTGAGCCTTAAACATAGGGTGAATTCCCACCCACTAATTTCCGAACGTACTCGTAGTATTTGTATATGGTAATAAGATATATGCTACATGAACAATACACCATGAAATGGTAGCAAACGGTAATATAGAAACAAATGCTCGTTATCATCACATATTTTTTGTACAACCTTGCCATATATGTTTTCTACGGTTGGAGACACCAACCAGGACTAATAGGCATCGCACCCTTTAGTCCCGGTTGGTGTCTCCAACCGGGACTAAAGGTCCCATTTGAACCGGGACTGATGCCTGACCGACGCCCTAGCCGCTCGAACCGGGACTAATGCTCACACAACCGAGACTAATGTGTAGATCGAGCTTGGACCAAAGCTCTGTTTTCTACTAATGCTCCGACCTGGCTACGCTGCTACTTAGAGAGTTGTTTTCACTAAAGATAGCCCAAGAAAACATATATGGCAAGGTTGTACAAAAAATATGTGATGATAATGGCAAGTTTCTTTTGCCACTTTAATAGAACGTGACTCTGGCTTGGTTAACCTCAGTTGTGACTCTGGCTAGGACGGTGCTAGCAGATGTAGTCGACGGTAGGATTGGATGGACACCATCCCGGACTAAAGAAGTTCTACAATTTTCAAACTCAACCCCCCTCCTATCGCCATTTCAGTTTTGAAAAAAAAAACAAAAGAAAATGATAAAAACTTCAAAAATTAAAATCCTTCAAGATGTAATTATATTACTACATCTACTAGTTAGGAAAATTAAAAAATTATAAATTTCGACATGTTTTGCAAAAAAGTGTTATGAAAAAGTAAAACGACTATAACTTTTGCATACGATGTCGAAAAAACCGTATAATATATCAAAATGTTCAGCACGAGAAGACGGTTCTGATTTCGACGACCTTAGGTCATTTTGAAATTTTTTGGAATTCTCAAATTCTGAAAGGAAAAAAAGTTATCCCCAAATTTATATTTTTTGAATTTTTGGTCAAACTTTGGTCAAACTATGGTCAAACTACTTATTCAATAAATATTAATGTTACCAGCTAATTATTGGTTTTTAGAATAATAGTTTGAAACTCAAACGATGAAACGTATGACTTCATGCTCAAGTTCAACTCCTAAAATCAAATAACAACAATTGCTGCAACTGGACAGATATTGTATATAGTGATTCAGGGATTCACCATTTTATACCTAAGCTAGTACCATATCAGCAAATTATAACCATTTTATCAATGAATCCAGACCAGGCACTTGTGCTTAGCCAAACATAGAAAGCTCATTAGTTCTCATCCAGTTCACATCAATAACAAGCAATTGATTCCAGCATATGAGAAATAATTTTAAAAATTAATGATGTCATATTTGGATTCCTCACATTTTTTTGATAATAATGGACATATTATTTGTCGAATTTCGATATACAGATTTAAAGATATAATTAAGCCATATTAAATGAATAAATGGCAAAAAATAATGAATAAAATAATATTATTACTTATTTTATTTTAGTATTTTTTTGGAATTCAAAAAATTAAATCATGTGACATCAAGACCTAAGGGTTAATAGGATTGATAGCTTACTATTGTTAGGAAAACAACAAGTGCACACTTGGAAACTAGGGGAAATAAAACTCGGAAATTAAGCATGCTTAGGCTAGAGTAATGAGAGGATGGGTGACCGGCCGAGAAGTTAGACGATTTGGAATGAGTGCTCCACACTGGATCAGTGATGAGGGGTGTATTAAATTGTCAAATAATTCAGAATTTTGAAAATCAGAAAAAAATTCAAAATAAAATCCTTTAGTCTCGGTTGGTGAACCGGGACTAAATGTCCTCCAACCCCGCTTTAGACAGCGGCCACATGGAGCCCCTTTAGTCCCGGTTTGTAAGCCAACCGTGACTAAAAGTAATGGGCATTAGTCCCGATCGTTTTGTCCCAGTTGCAGAACCGGGACTAAAGACCCTCTCGAACCAGGATTCATGCCCTGTTTTCTACTAGTGGAGGTATGCCCTGGGCCAACCTCAGAGCTACAGTGCCAATCAGTGCTATTGTAGCGTGCCATCATGTCCGCCCTGACCCCGATTTCCTCCCTGGGCCAACCTCGGAGCTATAGTGCCAATCAGTGCTATTGTAGCGTGCCATCATGTCCGCCCTGAACCCGATTTCCTTCCTGGGCCAACCTCGGAGCTATAGTGCCAATCAGTGCTATTGTAGCGTGCCATCATGTCCTCCCTGAACCCGATTTCCTCGGGTCTGGATGGAGAGGCCATGGTAACAAAGCTTCAATCTTTTATTAGAAACTAGTAAATGCTCGTACGGGCGATGCACATTAATATTAAGAAGGAAAATTAATTGCATGTTGATATTAGACTGGATATTATTTACACGTTAATTATGTGATTAGCACACACATTGATAATTGGTATGATATTAATTAATTGCACGCTAAACATGTTGAGTCCTCACTATTAAAGTAATTTAGATCGTTAGATTGACATGTTTTGGTGGCTGAGATTACTGCTCCCGTCTTTTTATATTGCTATAGATAGACATAAACTCTAACTAACCTCACACTACAAATAGCTCGATACACCTTGTTGGTTACAATTTCAAACATTTATTTACAAACGAGCCTAGGCCCTTTAGCCCGACCCGGAAAACTTTATAACTTCCCGGTACAATTGTTGGAACTTGGATATCAAGGTCTATCTCAGTCGACTCAACTGAACAGTCGCCTATAACTAGTGAGGCACATAGGTGTCAACAATTGATATGCATCACACGTCGTCCAGGAGAGCACATCAACATTTCTCTTTTGCAGGCTTGTTTCTGCCACCTACCCCTAAGGCCTTGTACAATGAGAGATGCTTAGGGAGGTGCTTAGAAAAATAAACCGGATTTATCTGAAGTACCGGTACCTATTTCTATACGAGAGACGCTTAGTTAAGCGTCTACCCTGTACAAATAAGCACCGGTGCTTAAGAAAACCCTGGTTTATTTCTTTAAGCATCTCTTCTAAGCACCTCCCATTGTATAAAGCCTAATAGTACGTGCATGCGCTTGTACGGTGGACGCCCATACATGGCTAGAGGTAAGGGTCCACACTAGCTTGCCCATGGGCTCTCTGTCTATACAAGATCCTTCAAATTTGTCATTTTCTCCCTGTCTTACCTTGTTGTTCACTATTAATGGATGCAAGTACAAATGTTGTTGAAGACACAAATGCCGAACGTACTAGATTAATTATCACCCTACCATAATGCGCATCCTCGTGCATTATATATTCTGCTCTCCCGCACCCCTCAACCATAATTAGTACATGCTATTACAGTCCAGAAACAATGGATGGCATATTGGCATATCTGCCAACTACAAAGAGTTTATGGCAATTTTGTCAATCTCCATATCTGTCATCTTAGTCTCTCGAACATGCTCTTAGCAGCAGGATGCGTATGAATGCATTCATAAGGGTAATGTACATGCGACATGCGTGTTCGTGAGGGTCTGCTTCTATAATGCTTTTCTCAAAAAAGAAAAAGAAAAGTGGAGCATCCACTAGCAAGTTGCTCCAATTCCATCAACAAGAATACATTGAAAGATTCAAAGCTGATGTTGTTAGCAAATATATCGAGTAACATCTGTTAAAAAAATCAAGTAATGCAGCGCGTGAGTGCCCGCATTGTCGGGTAATACAATGGGGCAGTGGCGCAAAGACATGGCGTCTGCTTTTGACTAGGTTCTGTAAACCTATGAGATCAAAGAGTGAAATCATAGACAATGTTTCGAATAGTTTAGCTGGCAGGATGTGAGTCACTATGTAAAGCCTTGCCGTTGTGTGTCCCAGATCTTCCATAAGATAACGAGGAGGATGGTAGACCAAATCTCTTGGTTGAAGTTCCACAGAAGGAGCACAGAGTCTACAACCAGGAACCACATCTGCCGCCAAACAAACCATGGACCGAGGGCATAGAATGAACATGTGCAAGGTGTCTTTGACCAGGGCGTTGCAAGTAGGGCATGCACTGTTTGGGCCCATGTGCTCATGATATATGTTAATTTTGGAACTTCCGTCCGAAACACTCTCATTATAGTATATTTCTTTGTAGTTGATTGATGTTTTGGTTAATGAAAATTAGTTTTGACTTTGGACCGGCGCTAGCTTTGCCCCCCTCCCCCCATCGAGAGGAGCATCCGATCATGCGGGCAAGTATTGTTTTTTTTCGAGAATACGCCACGGCGTACCATATTTTTATAGAAGGCAGAAGACAATTACAAGACTCTACTTCTCGTTGCGAACAACAAGAGTAGCACACACCGGACTAATCCGAAGATTAACCCCGCACACATTACAACACAACGCACGGAGCCTGCCCTAAGCAAAAACATCTAAGCCGCGTCTCTACCGATGACGGTCACCTCGAAGAGCAACAGCTGAACCCGGATCTCCCTTGTCGACGCACCAACCACCTTTGAATGCCTAAAAGGAGATGGCGAGTGGGTGGCGGGACTCGATTGATCCCGACAAAGCCATCGTCTTTGACTCTCCATCGACGACGTACATAGCGCCGAAGAAGATGTACTTGGACCAGCGGTGAGCACCGAAGAACCGCAACATGAAACCTCCCAGCCATGTCTCCCCACACGATGTGACGCCCGGATAATTAGGCTACAGTAATCACACCCTAATGGTGCCATGTCATCGCAATTATTTTTCTAAACCTCATTTTGTTCCAAACCGAATTCAAATTCAAATTAATAAAGTCAAGATATTATTTGTTCAAACGGTAAAACAAAAATGTTCGCTGGGTTGCAAAAATTCACTAACTAATTTTCATGAATAATCCAACATTATTTGAAATATTAAATTGCCTCTAACCTATTTAAAACAGTAGCAAAACATTCCCAAATTAAATCATTCCTATTTAAACAAATTTTAAATGGATTCAAATAATCCTCAAACTTTTTGTGGCAGTGCAGTTTATTGCATAGTATTTATGTGGCTTAGTTCCACTTTTAACAAAAAGCAAGTGAGGCCAAATAAATTGCAAAACATTGGAGAAATACAAAAACAGGAAATAAAACAATAGGAAATGTTAAGACAGAAGAAGGAAGGCCCAAGTGTGGACTAGGCAAGGCCCATCCCACACAACCCCCCGCACTCATCCCCAACCTCCTGCTACAGAGAGGCGGGGGGATCGTGGCGGGCATCCACGCCATGGCCGCGCCCCTGGGCGACGTGTCGGCGATCCCACGGCTTCCTGGGACGATAAGGCGTCGCCCCGTGCCCCTCCTCGAACCCTAGCTTCTTCTCCCCCTTTCCCCGCTCTCGCTCTCCCGTTACAGAAGCCGCCCGCCGCCACCTCGTCGATCCGGTGGCCACCGACCTCCCCGGCACCTAAGGAGACATCCAGCAGCCTCCTCGCGGTCGTCTCCTTCCTCTCCACCGAGGAACCCGAGTCGGGACGCTCCGTACGCTCGCCATCGCCGTCGTCTTCGCCCACGGCCGCCACATCTCGTCGACGGTTGCCGCTGCTCCGATCCGTCCCCGCGGCAACCGAGGTGTCCACAAGCCCCGGGAAGAGCTCCTCGACCGATTCCCCTCGTTTTCCCCTTCGATCCGTAGCCGTAGCCTTCGCCTTGTGCTCGCTGTAGTCGCCATGGCCGTAGCTTTGCGTCCGCGTACGAGCTCTTTAGCTCATGGCCGCGCCCTTGCCGGCCACCCGCGTCCGCGCCCTTGGTCCTGGGGTGAGCCCACGGCCCCCCTGCCCGCTGTTACTGCTACCTGCTGATGCTCCCTTCTACCGCTCTCTGCTGCTGGCTGCTCATGCGCTGACCTTGGCTGTGGCCATTGCCATGGCCGAGCGCCCCTGTTCTCTATGCGTGTGTGTGTGTGTGTGTTGTGTGCATCCAGCGTGTGTGTGTAAGTGTGTGCGTGGTGGCCGCCGGCTCTCTGGATGAGGCCGGCTTCTTAGTCAGCTAATTAGTGCTCCTACTAGTTAGACTAATTAGTGGTTAGGTTTAGTGCAAATAACATGTGGACCCTCACTAATAGTTAAAAGATAAATTTAGATTTAAAATATCTAAGGTCATGACATGTGGACCCTACCTCACCTTTTTACCAGTCAAAGTGAAATGGTTGACCAGCCCCCCGGGTCCCATTGTCATACACATAGGCTAGAGTAACACTAGGTAACAAAAGGTTTTGCTGTTTTATTTTCGAATTAAACAAATGCCAAAATGTTTAAATCTTAGAAAATTAATATAAAATAATCCGTAACTCGGATGAAAATGTTTTCTACATGAAAGTTGCTCAGAACAACGAGACGAATCCGAATACGCAGCCCGTTCGTCAGCCACACGTCACTAGCATAGCGAACCTGCAACATTTCACCTCCGGTTCATCTGTCCGAAAACACGAAACACCGGGGATACTTTCCCGAATGTTTCCCCCTTTCGCCGGTATCACCTACTACCGCGTTAGGCCACACCTAGCACCGCTCATTGTCATGTCTTGCATCGTCATGTTTATGTTTGCATTATATTTATTGTTTCTTGCCCCTCTTCTCTCGGTAGACTACGAGACCGACGTTGCCGCTGCCCCGTTCGACTACGGAGTTGACGACCCCTCCTTCTTGCCAGAGCAACCAGGCAAGCCCCCCCTTGATCACCAGATATCGCCTATTCTTCTCTATACTGCTTGCATTAGAGTAGTGTAGCATGTTACTGCTTTCGGTTAATCTTATTCTGTTGCATAGCCTCTCATTGTTGCTACAGTTGTTACCCTTACCTGCTATCCTACTTCTTAGTATAGGATGCTAGTGTTCCATTAGTGGCCCTACACTCTTGTCCGTCTGCCATGCTATACTACTGGGCCGTGATTACTTCGGGAGGTGATCACGGGTATATACTATATACTTTATATACATGACACATGTGGTGACTAAAGTCGGGTCAGCTCGTTGAGTACCCGCAAGTGATTCTGATGAGGGGGCTGAAAGGACAGGTGGCTCCATCCCGGTAGAGGTGGGCCTGGGTTCCTGACGGTCCCCGACTGTTACTTTGTGGCGGAGCGACAGGGCAGGTTGGGACCACCTAGGAGAGAGGTGGGCCTGGCCCTGGTCGGCGTTCGCGGATACTTAACACGCTTAACGAGATCTTGGTATTTGATCTGAGTCTGGCCATTTGGTATATACGCACTAACCAACTACGCGGGAATAGTTATGGGCACTCGGCGTCGTGGTATCAGCCGAAGCTCTTTTTGACGTCAGCGACGGAGCGGCGCGCGCCGGATTGGACTGGAATGCCTGCTAGGCTAGGTCTGCTTCCGGCCGCCCTCGCAACGTGCAGGTGTGCAATGGGCGATGGGCCCAGACCCCTGCGCGCATAGGATTTAGACCGGTGTGCTGACCTCTCTGTTGAGCCTAGGTGGGGCTGCGACGTGTTGATCTTCCGAGGCCGGGCATGACCCAGGAAAGTGTGTCCGGCCAAATGGGATCAAGCGTGTTGGGTTATGTGGGGCACCCCTGCAGGGAAGTTTATCTATTCGAATAGCCGTGTCCCTCGGTAAAAGGACGACCCGGAGTTGTACCTTGACCTTATGACAACTAGAACTGGATACTTAATAAAACACACCCTTCCAAGTGACAGATATAACCCGGTGATCGCTCTCTAACAGGGCGACGAGGAGGGGATCGCCGGGTAGGATTATGCTATGCGATGCTACTTGGTGAACTTACCATCTACTCTCTTCTACATGCTGCAAGATGGAGGTGGCCAGAAGCGTAGTCTTCGACAGGATTAGCTATCCCCCTCTTATTCTGGCATTCTGCAGTTCAGTCCACCGATATGGCCCTTTACACATATACCCATGCATATGTAGTGTAGCTCCTTGCTTGCGAGTACTTTGGATGAGTACTCATGGTTGCTTTTCTCCCTCTTTTCCCCTTTCTATACCTGGTTGTCGCAACCAGATGCTGGAGTCCAGGAGCTAGAGATCCCGAGGATGATTCTACATGGAGTTCGGCTTCGAGGAGTAGTTAGGAGGTCCCAGGCAGGAGGCCTTGCCTTTTCGATCGTTGCTACTTTTGTGCTAGCCTTCTTAAGGCAAACTTGTTTAACTTATGTCTGTACTCAGATATTGTTGCTTCCGCTGACTCATCTATGATCGAGCACTTGTATTCGAGCCCTCGAGGCCCCTGGCTTGTATTATGATGCTTGTATGACTTATTTATGTTGTAGAGTTGTGTTGTGATATCTTCCCGTGAGTCCCTGATCTTGATCGTACACATTTGCGTGCATGATTAGTGTACGATTGAATCGGGGGCGTCACACACGATGCTCCAAACAGAGTAACGCCACAAAGACGCCGCCATCGCCGATCCGAGAACGAATCTGGGCTTTCACCCAGAGACAACCACCCAAGTAGGAAAGGGGGGATGCCGACACATCTCCGCGATGCCTCAAGGAGGGTAACGACAGCCACAGGCACCGTCGCCGCTAGCACCGACCAAAGACAGGATGGATTTTCATCCATGTCGTCGCGCACCACCATCCCTGCCCACCTGAATGAGGCCACTGTCCATGTTGAGTCACTCCGCCACCACCGCAACACCTCGCCAATGTGATGAAAATGTCGCGGACCCCCGACACCCCGCACAGTCGAAGACACGCAACCCTTCTTCCTCCTCCCGCACAGCAAGATCCCGCAGCTCCAGATCATCCACCACTGTCGGCATGGCCAAGGACCGCTGCACCACATGCAGCAGCCAAACGCACCCACTCCAGGCAGCATCCGGCAGCAACACAGCGGCCGCGGCCAAGGGCCCGCCCCAGATCTAGAAATGCCACCAGGAGGCCACCAACCACCACGGCTGGGCGCCGCCACCAGGAGGCCGCCGCCGCACACCAGGACGAGCGCTGCCTCCTCCAAGTCGATCTGCACCGCCGCCGCACACCAAGACGAGCGCCGCCTCCACCATGGCCGAACCGCGCCGCCACCACTCTCCTATGCTGGCGCCTCCCGGATGGCAGCACCCTCCTCCGCCTCCTCTGCAAGCTCTGGCCGTGCTCCGCCCGTTGGGGAACGTAGTAATTTCAAAAAAATTCCTACGCACACACAGGATCATGGTGATGCATAGCAGCGAGAGGAAAGAGTGTTGTCCACGTACCCTCGTAGACCAAAAGCGGAAGCGTTAGCACAACGTGGTTGATGTAGTCGTACGTCTTCACGATCCGACCGATCAAGTACCAAACGCACGGCACCTCTAAGTTTAGCACACGTTCAACTCGATGACGTCCCTCGAACTCTGATCTAGCCGAGCTTTGAGGGAGAGTTCCGTCAGCACGACGGCGTGGTGACGATGATGATGTTCTACCGACGTAGGTCTTCGCCTAAGCACCGCTACGATATGATCGAGGTGGAATATGGTGGAGGGGGCACCGCACATGGCTAAGAGATCAAGAGATCAATTGTTGTGTCTATGGGGTGCCTCCCACCTCCGTATATAAAGGGGGGGAGGTGGAGAGGGCCGGCCAAAGGGAGAGGCGCGCCCTAGGGGGGGCAATCCTACTCCAAGTAGGTTTGCCCCCCCCCTTTCCTATTCCAACTAGGAGAAGGGGGAAGGAGGAGGTGGAGAGAAGGAAGGAGAAGGGGGGGCGCCGCCCCCTTCCCTTTTGCAATTCGGATTGGGGCAAGGGGGGCCGCGCGCCACCTCTTGGCCTCACTCTCTCCTTTCCACTAAGGCCCATAAGGCCCAATAGCTTCCGGGGGGGGGGGGGGGGTTCGGTAACCCCCGGTACTCCGATAAATATCCCATAACCCCCGGAACTATTCCGGTGTCCGAATATAGTCGTCCAATATATCAATATTTATGTCTCGACCATTTCGCGACTCCTTGTCATGTCCGTGATCACATCCGGGACTCCGAACAACCTTGGTACATCAAAACACATAAACTCATAATATAACCGTCATCGAACTTTAAGCGTGCGGACCCTACGAGTTCGAGAACTATGTAGACATGACCGAGACACGTCTCCGGTCAATAACCAATAGCGGAACCTGGATGCTCATATTGGCTCCTACATATTCTACGAAGATCTTTATCGGTCAAACCGCATAAGAACATACGTTGTTCCCTTTGTCATCGGTATGTTACTTGCCCGAGATTCGATCGTCGGTATCTATACCTAGTTCAATCTCGTTACCAGAAAGTCTCTTTACTCGTTCCGTAATACATCATCCCGCAACTTAACTCATTAGTTGCAATGCTTGCAAGGCTTAAGTGATGTGCATTACCGAGTGGGCCCAGAGATACCTCTCCGACAACCGGAATGACAAATCCTAATCTCGAAATACGTCAACCCAACAAGTACCTTCGGAGACACCTGTAGAGCACCTTTATAATCACCCAGTTACGTTGTGACGTTTGGTAGCACACAAAGTGTTCCTCCGGTAAACGGGAGTTGCATAATCTCATAGTCATAGGAACATGTATAAGTCATGAAGAAAGCAATAGCAGAATACTAAACGATCGTGTGCTAAGCTAACGGAATGGGTCAAGTAAATCACATCATTCTCCTAATGATGTGATCCCGTTAATCAAATGACAACTCATGTCAATGGCTAGGAAACATAACCATCTTTGATCAACGAGCTAGTCAAGTAGAGGCATACTAGTGACACTCTTTTTGTCTATGTATTCACACAAGTATTATGTTTCCGGTTAATACAATTCTAGCATGAATAATAAACATTTATCATGATATAAGGAAATAAATAATAACTTTATTATTGCCTCTAGGGCATATTTCCTTCAGTCTCCCACTTGCACTAGAGTCAATAATCTAGTTCACATCACCATGTGATTTAACACCAATAGTTCACATCACCATGTGATTAACATCCATAGTTCGCATCGTCATGTGACCAACACCCAAAGGGTTTACTAGAGTCAATAATCTAGTTCACATCGCTATGTGATTAACACCCAAAGAGTACTAAGGTGTGATCATGTTTTGCTTGTGAGAGAAGTTTAGTCAACGGGTCTGCCACATTCAGATCCGCATGTATTTTGCAAATTTCTATGTCAACAATGCTCTGCACGGAGATACTCTAGCTAATTGATCCCACTTTCAATATGTATCCAGATTGAGACTTAGAGTCATCTGGATCAGTGTCAAAACTTGCATCGACGTAACCCTTTACGACGAACCTTTTTGTCACCTCCATAACCGAGAAACATATCCTTATTCCACTAAGGATAATTTTGACCGCTGTCCAGTGATCTACTCCTAGATCACTATTGTACTTCCTTGCCAAAATCAGTGTAGGGTATACAATAGATCTGGTGCACAACATGGCATACTTTATAGAACCTATGGCTGAGGCATAGGGAATGACTTTCATTCTCTTTCTATCTTCTGCCGTGGTCGGGTTTTGAGTCTTACTCAATTTCACACCTTGTAACACACGAAAGAACTCTTTCTTTGACTGTTCCATTTTGAACTACTTCAAAATCTTGTCAAGGTATGTACTCATTGAAAAAACTTATCAAGCGTCTTGATCTATCTCTATAGATCTTGATGCTCAATATGTAAGCAGCTTCACCGAGGTCTTTCTTTGAAAAAATACTTTCAAACACTCTTTTATGCTTTGCAGAATAATTCTACATTATTTCCAATCAACAATATGTCATTCACATATACTTATCAGAAATGCTGTAGTGCCCCCACTCACTTTCTTGTAAATACAGGCTTCACCGCAAGTCTGTATAAAACTATATGCTTTGATCAACTTATCAAAGCGTATATTCCATCTCCGAGATGCTTGCACCAGTCCATAGATGGATTGCTGGAGCTTGCATATTTTGTTAGCTCCCTTTGGATCGACAAAACCTTCCGGTTGCATCATATACAACTCTTCTTCCAGAAATCCATTCAGGAATGCAGTTTTGACATCCATTTGCCAAATTTCATAATCATAAAATGCGGCAATTGCTAACATAATTCGGACAGACTTAAGCATCACTATGGGTGAGAAAGTCTCATCATAGTCAATCCCTTGAACTTCTCGAAAACCTTTTGGAACAAGTCGAGCTTTATAGACAGTAACATTACCGTCAGCGTAAGTCTTCTTCTTGAAGATCTATTTATTCTCAATGGCTTGCCGATCATCGGGCAAGTCAACCAAAGTCCACACTTTGTTCTCATACATGGATCCCATCTCAGATTTCACGGCCTCAAGCCATTTTGCGGAATCTGGGCTCACCATCGCTTCCTCATAGTTCGTAGGTTCGTCATGGTCAAGTAACATGACCTCCAGAACAGGATTACCGTACCACTCTGGTGCGGATCTCACTCTGGTTGACCTACGAGGTTCGGTAGTAACTTGATCTGAAGTTACATGATCATCATCATTAGCTTCCTCACTAATTGGTGTAGGAGTCACAGGAACAAATTTCTGTGATGAACTACTTTCCAATAAGGGAGCAGGTACAGATATCTCATCAAGTTCTACTTTCCTCCCACTCACTTCTTTCGAGAGAAACTCCTTCTCTAGAAAGGATCCAAATTTAGCAACAAAAGTCTTGCCTTCAGATTTGTGATAGAAGGTGTACCCAACAGTTTCCTTTGGGTATCCTATGAAGACACATTTCAATGATTTGGGTTCGAGTTTATCAGGTTGAAGCTTTTTCACATAAGCATCGCAGCCCCAAACTTTAAGAAAACAACAACTTTGGTTTCTTGCCAAAACACAGTTCATAAGGCGTCGTCTCAACGGATTTCGATGGTGCCCTATTAACGTGAATGCAGCCGTCTCTAAAGCATAACCCCAAAATGATAGCGGTAAATCAGTAAGAGACATCATAGATCGCACCATATCTAGTAAAGTACGATTACGACGTTCGGGCACACCATTACGCTATGGTGTTCCGGGTGGCGTGAGTTGCGAAACTATTCCGCATTGTTTCAAATGAAGACCAAACTCGTAACTCAAATATTCTCCTCCACGATCAGATCGTAGAAACTTTATTTTCTTGTTACGATGATTTTCAACTTCACTCTGAAATTCTTTGAACTTTTCAAATGTTTCAGACTTATGTTTTATTAAGTAGATATACCCATATCTGCTTAAATCATCTGTGAAGGTGAGAAAATAACGATACCCGCCGCGAGCCTCAACATTCATCGGACCACATACATCTGTATGTATGATTTCCAACAAATCTGTTGCTCGCTCCATAGTTCCGGAGAACGGAGTCTTTAGTCATCTTGCCCATAAGGCATGGTTCGCAAGCATCAAGTGATTCATAATCAAGTGATTCCAAAATCCCATCAACATGGAGTTTCTTCATGCGCTTTACACCAATATGACCTAAACGGCAGTGCCACAAATGAGTTGCACTATCAGTATTAACTTTGCATCTTTTGGCTTCAATATTATGAATATGTGTATCACTACGACCGAGATCCAACAAACCATTTTCATTCGGTGTATGACCATAGAAGGTTTTATTCATGTAAATAGAACAACAATTATTCTCTAACTTAAATGAATAACCGTATTGCAATAAACATGATCAAATCATATTCATGCTCAACGCAAACACCAAATAACACTTATTTTAGGTTCAACACTAATCCCGAAAGTGTAGGGAGCGTGCGATGATGATCATATCAATCTTGGAACCACTTCCAACACACATCGTCACTTCACCCTTAACTAGTCTCTGTTCATTCTGCAACTCCCGTTTCGAGTTACTACTCTTAGCAACTGAACCAGTATCAAATACCGAGGGGTTGCTACGAACACTAGTAAAATACACATCAATAATCTGTATATCAAATATACCTTTGTTCACTTTGCCATCCTTCTTATCCGCCAAATACTTGGGGCAGTTCCGCTTCCAGTGACCAGGCCCTTTGCAGTAGAAGCACTTAGTCTCAGGCTTAGGTACGGACTTGGGCTTCTTCACTTGAGTAGCAACTTCCTTGCCGTTCTTCTTGAAGTTTCCCTTCTTCCCTTTGCCCTTTTCTTGAAACTAGTGGTCTTGTCAACCATCAACATTTGATGCTTTTCTTGATTTCTACCTTCGTCGATTTCAGCATCACGAAGAGCTTGGGAATCGTTTCCGTTTATCCCTTGCATATTATAGTTCATCACGAAGTTCTAGTAACTTGGTGATAGTGACTAGAGAACTCTGTCAATCACTATATTATCTGGAAGATTAACTCCCACTTGATTCAAGTGATTGTAGTACTCAGACATTCTGAGCACATGCTCACCTGAGCAATTCTCCTCCATCTTATAGGCAAAGTACTGTCAGAGGTGTCATACCTCTCGACACGGGCATGAGTATGAAATACCAATTTCAACTCTTGGAACATCTTATATGCTCAGTGGCGTTCAAAACATTTTTGAAGTCCCGGTTCTAAGCCGTAAAGCATGGTGCACTAAACTATCAAGTAGTTATCATACCGAGCTTTGTCAAACGTTCATAACGTCCGCATCTGCTCCTGCAATAGGTCTGTCACCTAGCGGTGCATCAAGGGCATAATTCTTCTGTGCAGCAATGAGGATAATCCTCAGATCACGGATCCAATCCGCATCATTGCTACTAACATCTTTCAACTTAGTTTTCTCTAGGAACATATCAAAAATAAAATAGAGGAGCTAAACGCGAGCTATTGATCTACAACATAGATATGCTAATACTACCAGGACTAAGTTCATGATAAATTAAAGTTCAATTAATCATATTACTTAAAGAACTCCCACTTAGATAGACATCCCTCTAATGCTCTAAGTGATCATGTGATCCATATCAACTAAACCATGTCCGATCATCACGTGAGATGGAGTAGTTTCAATGGTGAACATCACTATGTTGATCATATCTACTATATGATTCACGCTCGACCTTTCGGTTTCAGTGTTCCGAGGCCATATCTGCATATGCTAGGCTCGTCAAGTTTAACCTGAGTATTCCGCGTGTGCAACTGTTTTGCACCCGTTGTATTTGAACGTAGAGCCTATCACACCTGATCATCATGTGGTGTCTCAGCACGAAGAACTTTCGCAACAGTGCATACTCAAGGAGAACACTTATACCTTGATAATTTAGTGAGAGATCATCTTATAATGCTACCATCAATCAAAGCAAGATAAGATGCATAAAAGATAAACATCACATGCAATCAATATAAGTGATATGATATGGCCATCATCATCTTGTGCTTGTGATCTCCATCTCCGAAGCACCGTCATGATCACCATCGTCACCGGCGCGACACCTTGATCTCCATCGTAGCATTGTTGTCGTCTCGCCAACTTATGCTTCTACGACTATCGCTACCGCTTAGTGATAAAGTAAAGCATTACAGGGCGATTGCATTGCATACAATAAAGCGACAACCATATGGCTCATGCCGGTTGCCGATAACTCGGTTACAAAACATGATCATCTCATACAATAAAATATAGCATCAAGCCTTGACCATATCACATCACAACATGCCCTGCAAAAACAAGTTAGACGTCCTCTACTTTGTTGTTGCAAGTTTTACGTGGCTGCTACGGGCTGAGCAAAAACCGTTCTTACCTACGCATCAAAACCACAACGATAGTTCGTCAAGTTAGTGTTGTTTTAACCTTCTCAAGGACCGGGCGTAGCCACACTCGGTTCAACTAGAGTTGGAGAAACTGACACCCGACAGCCACCTGTGTGCAAAGCACGTCGGTCGAACCAGTCTCGCGTAAGCGTACGCGTAATGTCGGTCCGGGCCGCTTCATCCAACAATACCGCCGAACCAAAGTATGACATGCTGGTAAGCAGTATGACTTGTATCGCCCACAACTCACTTGTGTTCTACTCATGCATATAACATCTACGCATAAAATCTGGCTCGGATGCCACTGTTGGGGAACGTAGTAATTTCAAAAAATTTCCTATGCACACACAGGATCATAGTGATGCATAGCAACGAGAGGGGAGAGTGTTGTCCACGTACCCTCGTAGACCGAAAGCGGAAGCGTTAGCACAACGCGGTTGATGTAGTCGTACGTCTTCACGATCCGACCGATCAAGTACCGAACACACGACACCTTCGAGTTCAACACACGTTCAACTCGATGACGTCCCTCGAACTCTGATCCAGCCGAGCTTTGAGGGAGAGTTCCGTCAGCACGACGGCGTGATAACGATGATGATGTTCTATCGACGCAGGGCTTCGCCTAAGCACCGCTATGATATGATCGAGGTGGAATATGGTGGAGGGGGGCACTGCACACGGCTAAGAGATCAATTGTTGTGTCTATGGGGTGCCCCCTCCTCCGTATATAAAGGAGGGAGGAGGAGAGGGCCGGCCAAAGCGAGAGGCGCGCCCTAGGGGGGCAATCCTACTCCAAGTAGGTTTGCCCCCCCCCTTTCCTATTCCAACTAGGAGAAGGGGGAAGGAGGAGGTGGAGAGAAGGAAGGAGAAGGGGGCCCGCCGCCCCCTTCCCTTTCCCAATTCGGATTGGGGCAAGGGGGGCCGCGCGCCACCTCTTGGCCTCCCTCTCTCCTTTCCACTAAGGCCCATAAGGCCCAATAGCTTCCGGGGGGGGGGGGTTCGGTAACCCCCGGTACTCCGATAAATATCCCATAACCCCCGAAACTATTCCGGTGTCCGAATATAGTCGTCCAATATATCAATCTTTATGTCTCGACCATTTCGAGACTCGTCGTCATGTCCGTGATCACATCCGGGACTCTGAACAACCTTCGATACATCAAAACACATAAACTCGTAATATAACCGTCATCAAACTTTAAGCGTGCGGAGCCTACGGGTTCGAGAACTATGTAGACATGACCGAGACACGTCTCCGGTCAATAACCAATAGCGGAACCTGTATGCTCATATTGGCTCCTACATATTCTACGAAGATCTTTATCGGTCAAACCGCATAACAACATACGTTGTTCCCTTTGTCATCGGTATGTTACTTGCCCGAGATTCGATCGTCGGTATCTCAATACCTAGTTCAATCTCGTTACTGACATGTCTCTTTACTCGTTCCGTAATACATCATCCCGCAACTTAACTCATTAGTTGCAATGCTTGCAAGGCTTAAGTGATGTGCATTACCGAGTGGGCCCAGAGATACCTCTCCGACAACCGGAATGACAAATCCTAATCTCGAAATACGTCAACCCAACAAGTACCTTCGGAGACACCTGTAGAGCACCTTTATAATCATCCAGTTACGTTGTGACGTTTGGTAGCACACAAAGTGTTCCTCCGGTAAACGGGAGTTGCATAATCTCATAGTCATAGGAACATGTATAAGTCATGAAGAAAGCAATAGCAGAATACTAAACGATCATGTGCTAAGCTAACGGAATGGGTCAAGTCAATCACATCATTCTCCTAATGATGTGATCCCGTTAATCAAATGACAACTCATGTCAATGGCTAGGAAACATAACCATCTTTGATCAACGAGCTAGTCAAGTAGAGGCATACTAGTGACACTCTTTTTGTCTATGTATTCACACAAGTATTATGTTTCCGGTTAATACAATTCTAACATGAATAATAAACATTTATCATGATATAAGGAAATAAATAATGACTTTATTATTGCCTCTAGGGCATATTTCCTTCACCGCCCTGCCGCTACGCCCCTCGCCGTGGACCACCGCACCGGAGAGATCCACCCATGCCGCCCACTGACGCCGCTCCCCGCGCAAGGGAGGCCCGTCGGGGCGCGCTTGCCATGCCCACCGCCTTTGACGGCCGGGCGCCGCCACCACCGCCGGCGCCAGCGGCAGCGACGGCTGGGGGATCACGGCGAGGGAGGGTTTCTGGCGCTAGGGTTGGGGGCCTCCGGAGCCGCCCGCGTGTGGCTCGGGAGGGGAAAAAACGTGTGGGGTGCGTGCCAGTATTGTTGAAACCACATGCATATATATGTTCAAGTGACGTTGTTATTCGTAAACTAATGCAAATCGCTTTCCAAGTGGGATATGCACTTACTAATGCAAATTGCTTTCCGATTGTGGCAATGATGTCAGTGCCGTACGTTGTTATACCGGTTAAAAGAGTCCTGACCCCAGCTCCAATATCGTTACTAAAATCAGATCACATGCATTCCACATTACACGGCAGTTCGGCGAAAACCATTCAAATCAAAGAACATATATAAAACTGTAGGCTGACAACGTACTACCACTGATATTGATGCGGTGGATGTTTTTTAGCTGATAAGTATATAATGTTAAGTTATGAGATGTTGGAGATTGTAATAACTTAGATTTTGCAGTGTCGTTTTAGTAGTAAGGCGTGAAAGTCTACAGTTGCATAATGATGGGAGGTGTCCTTCTTTTATTTAGTGTATGATGCATGTGAGGTATCCTGTTATGTATGATTGAACCCCACTGATCGGTCACAAAACTTGTTACATTATCAATTACGTAATGAATGAAAATGGAAGCGACAATCAGAGCGGGTCCTTAGATTTTGTGGCCCAGGGCGAAACTTAAATTCGAGTCCCCGTAGCATAAATACTAACATAATAATCAAAACGTAAGTAAAATAATAGACATCTCGAAAAGGGGCGCCTTATTATTACATGAAAGGTTTAAATATTATATCAGGCCTATGCATAACTAAGATGCACACAGCCAAACAAGGTCCTCTCGCACAAACGAAATATAAAAAGGTGAAATACAAAGAAACATGTAAAGTTTGTATAATGCCTAAAGCGGAGGTGGGCCAATCCTAAGATCATGCTCCCACCCATGTTGGGTAAAAGTATCCCTCGTCATATCCTCCAATCGTGTACACTTCTCCGTAAACAGGTCTCGATTCTCCATACATTGTAGAGAGAACCATCAACGAAGAGTCCCGGTACATCTGTAGATAACCTGCATCAGAGAAGTACTTTTATCGTTAAAAATCTTATCATTTCTACATAGCCAAAGTGACCAAATAACAGCAAGTGCTCCTACCCTAAAAAGAGTTCTAAACCTGTGGTCAATCCCATGTAACCAGTTGCCAAATACATTATCAACACTACAAGGAGGATACATGCCAGAAGCTATCTGGATGACTGACCATATAGAACGAGCCAATTTGCATTGGAAGAATAAATATTTTTTTGTCTCATCATGGTGACAAAAGACACATTGCAGACTTCCATGTTAATTTCTCTTAATAAGGTTATCTTTAAGAATGACTGCGCGACGAAGATACCATGCAAAGATTTTATTCTTACAAGGTATCTTCATCTTCCAGATCTTCTTGTTATTATCAACTCGCACATAACGCCCTATGCATAGACTTCAGTTAGAATTGTCCATTCCCATGTAGGTTCCATTGAAATACATCAGACCCATGTGAAAATTGCACCCTGGACAACAGCTGGACCAGGATGTAACACGATTGAAGTTAGGGTCCAATTAAATCTCTTCTGAACGTGACATTAGGAGGAAATAATTCCATTACCGTGGCGATAATATCATCCTTGTGACGCACAATGTTGTATAGAGCCGGATATTGCTCCCGGAGTGTGGCATTTCCTAGCTGGATATTGTTATTATTTTTGAAAAAATAATAACCATTTAGGAAATCATCCAGAGCATGCATGAGCCTTACTGCATTAAAATAAACGACATGTATACATGAAATATTATTAGTAAACACCTAAAATGCAACAAAACATTGCTTTTTCCGAACACTAACAACAAAAATTCCTCATATCAAATAGGAACATACCCTTGTAAACACAATGTCACAGTGTTGGCGTGCCCACGCGGCCATGCGCGCGGGGGGGGGGGGGGGCTGGATAGATTAATGCTACACATACATAGGTTTACAGGTTGAGATTAAGGGGGAGGAGGGGCCCACCCCCATGAAAATCAGGGGAGGGGGAGAGGTTAGTTATAAGGCCACTTCCAATGCATTGGTGCTTAGATGAGGTGCCAAGCGCATTAAAAACCTTAGCAACTGGTCTTCTCAATGCATAGGTGCTTAGCTTTTGTAGCTAAGCTTCCATCATTGAATTGTTTAACAATTAAACTACTTTATCCATTGGTTGATAGTCATTTTGCATAAGTCCATGCGTTTAGCACCGCCTCCTGCAGTCACCATAATGTTCTCTCTCCTCTTTAATTGCTTTGCCACATCACTTTTTTGCCCATGTGGCACCCTTAGCACATGTGCACAATGAACCACTGCGAAGGGCCTAAAGATCCTAGTCAGCGTGTAATTGCGTGTAACTCTTTGTACGTTTAGCATTATTGAAGGACACATCAATCATATGTCCTCGAGATGTCCATTCGACCCAACTCCCAGTTGTGACCTTCTTCAATCAACTTCAGAAGAAAAATGATAATGTTGCCTGCTCCATCCATTGTTTAGTTTTGCTGCTGCTCTACATGCGCCTTTCCTGAAACTTCAATTGTTATTTATGGACGAACCTGGACCCTTGAGCTACCCGGCATCTTTATAACCTGCCAGTACAGTTGTTGGAAATCAATCTAAATCCGGATCGGCCTCGGCTGAATCAACCGAACAGTCATCCATAGTAACCGGGAACACCTGTGAGACTACTCACGGTGGGGAGTAACTTCGACTCATGCATATGTTATTAGTCTATGTTACTACCTCCATAGCGGGAGTGAGAGTAACATGAGTGATAACATCACATATATCTGATGTGGCAGCTAATTAATGAGGAGAGAGGCAAATTGAGTAACAAAGCTAGTTACTCATACTATGATGTATGAGTAACATCACACATACCAAGACGAGATGAGTCTATAACACAATAAATGAAGTGTTGCATGACACCACAAATATGTTATTCCCCACTATGACTACCCACAATGGGAGTAACATAGGTAGTAACATCACACATATCTAGATAAAGTAGATGATATGGCAAGCAATAAATGAAGAAAGAGAGAAAAGTAGTAACATAGCTAGTTATTACTAGTAGTATGAGTAACATCACACATATCAAGGCAGGATGTGTCTATAGCCTAATAAATGAAGTGTTGCATGTTACCACACACATGTTATTCCCCATTATAGAGGTAGTAACATAGACTGGTAACATGAGCATGTTACTAGTCTATATTACTACCCATTGTGACATTGACTAGTAACATATGCATGTTACTAGTCTAAATTACTCCCCACTGTGGCTAGTAACATATGTGTGGTGTCATGCATCACTTCATTTATTAGCTTGTAGACTCGTCTTATTTTGATATGTGTGATGTTACTTATAGTATAGCTATGTTACTCAATTCATCTCTCTCCTTATTAAATTATTGCCATATAAGCAAATTTGCTGATTTGAACCTTATATTACTACTGAAGTTACTCCCACTATGGGTATCTCACCCGCGGACAGCGCATCGATATTTCTCTTTCTCTTTTGCAGGCCTCTTTCTACGGCCTACGTGCATGCATGCGGCATGCCCATAGCCAATGACGGACAATGTCTTCGTACGTGCCATGGGAAGGAGATAAGATGGTCCACGCTACACTATATATGATGCTGCTATACATGCTACAAGCTCCAAGCTTTCGCCATGATTACATAGCTTGTTCATTTCCCATTGTCTTATTACCTTTGTTATACACTATTCACTATCTTTGGTACAAATGCTGTTGACAAACAAATGCATATGCATTAATTAATAGCCCTTTCATAATACTATGCGTTCTCATGCATTATATGTTTCGCTCTCGATGGCACCCCTCAACCATACATGCTACTAACGGCTAACAACTTGCTCCCTCGATTCCTGGACAACGATATATCGATTATCTAGTACAAAAAGGGTAAGCTAAAAATCTGACGTTACATTCATAAGCATGACAAATCTAACATTTTTTATGGCAAATTATGTTGTCACGAGAATGATAATTTTATTTCGCGAACACGGCAAATCATTTAGCAAAAAACTGAACGTGGCAGGCATTTGCCATGCTTGATAAAAGAATTTCGCCATTCTCGCGCCAACATTATTTGTCATCTAGGGCGTTTGGTTTGCCATGCGAATAGTAAATATATGGTATATTCAGATCTTATGAAAAGATAGAATAGTGATAGGATTTACGATCATAACTTGACTCGTACTTCAAGTCCATCTTTTTTTACCCCAGTCAAGGCTCAAAACAGTACGCCACGTTACACCAATTTTTATTAGCTATGAAAATTCACAAGTAATGCGTACGAATATTCGTGGCTTGATTTATTCCATGGAAAATATCAGGACTGCATTTTTTTACAATAAATATCAGGACTGCAAATTACAGTAAATAATCCCGAAAGAATGGTACTACGTGCGGTGCGCAAACGTCGGTGAGCACAGCCTCTCGCATTTTCTACAGGGTCGATCGCTAAACCACCAGCCACCCCTACCTAGGCTCTAGGTATCTACTTTTTTTTTCTTTTTTTCGAAAAGGGGATCTCCCCGGCCACTGCATCAGAGTGATGCATACGGCCATCTTATTAACGAAATAAAAAGTTCCAACAAGGTTCCAAAGTCTCCGACTGAAAAGTAATAAAAAGACAGCTCACACAGAGCTAAAGAGGCTGGACACACAGACTAACCAAGATAAGACGCCACAACCGGCTGGCTAAAGATAGATAGGTAAACTAATTGCCTACCCTATTACATGACTGCCATCCAAACCGGTTGAAGATATCCCGAGCTACCATCTCCCAGCGGATAGATCCAGTAACCAAATGCTCCCTGGCCTCCATCGGAGTGAGTAGCGACCATGAACGGATCACGGCCGTGGCTCGGAAAATAACCTGCAAAAAGTGAATACGTGATGTTCTGTTAAAAACCAAATCATTTCCGCAAGTCCAGATAATCCACAACAAAGCGCAAACTCCAACACGAATATGTCTCGCTAATTCAGGCTCAATCCCAGTGAGTCATGTCCCAAATAACGTAGTGACAGAATTCGGTGGAGTAATATTAAAAGCAATGTGAACTGTCCGCCAAAGTACTCTGGCAAACGGGCAATCAAAAAAGAGATGTTTGATCGTCTCGTCCCGATCACAGAAGCTACACCTCGTAGGTCCTGTCCAATTACGCTTAATCAAGTTATCCTTGGTTAAAATAACCTGTTTATGGACAAACCACATAAACACTTTTATTTTCAAAGGAACTTTGACAGCCCAAACATGCTTGGAGGTAGGAATGGAGCTCAAATTAATTACATCAATATACATTGATTTAACCGTGAATACTCCAGACCTAGTCAGTTTCTAGCGTAATTCATCGGGTTGTTGAGAAAGATGGACATCCATTAGTCTCCGAACTAGACGGAGCCAATCTTTCCAACGATAGCCCACTAACGACCGTCTGAACTGAATATTAAGGGGGATGGATTGAAACACCATAGCAACGAACACCTCACGTCGTTGAACAATGCGATATAAAGACGGATATTGAATGGCCAAGGGTGTCTCGCTGAGCCAAGTATCCTCCCAGAAGCGTGTACTAGCGCCGTTGCCAATAACAACCTTTGTCCTATTAAACAAAGATTGTTTGACTTTCATCAGGCCTTTCCAGAAAGGCGAGTCAGTTGGCCTGACTGTGACCTGGGACAAGGACTTTGTCTGTATGTACTTGCTGCGAAGGATTTGGGCCCACATGGCATCGGTCTCAAAAGAAAGCTTCCATAGCCACTTGCTAAGAAGGCATCTGTTCTTAACTTCAAGATTATCAATACCAAGACCCCCTTGGTCTTTCGGTCTACAGATGATATCCCATTTTGCAAGTCTGTATTTTCTTTTTAGATCATCACCCTACCAAAAGAAACGCGATCGATAAAAGTCCAGTCTTTTCCTAACACCAACTGGGACTTGAAAGAACGATAAGAGAAACATAGGCATACTCGTGAGCACCGAATTAATCAGAATTAATCGGCCTCCATATGACATGAGCTTGCCCTTCCAGCAACTCAGTTTCTTCTCAAACCGGTCTTCGATGCACTTCCATTCTCTATTGGTCAGCTTTCTATGGTGGATTGGAATACCTAGGTAAGAGAAAGGTAAATCCCCCAAGTCGCACCCAAACAATTGCCGATAAGCCTCCTGTTCGTCTTTGGCTCTACCAAAGCAGAATAGCTCGCTCTTATGAAAGTTAATCTTTAACCCGGTCAATTGTTCGAAAAGGCATAACACCAGCTTCATATTTCTCGCCTTGGCCAGGTCATGCTCCATAAAGATGATTGTATCATCAGCGTACTGAAGGATGGATACACCTCCATCAACCAGATGAGGTACCAAGCCACCCACTTGACCATTCTCCTTAGCCCTTCCTATCAAGATGGCTAACATATCAACCACAATGTTAAACAAGATAGGGGACATCGGATCTCCTTGTCTTAGGCCTTTATGTGTCTGGAAGTAATGACCAATATCGTCATTCACTTTAATTCCCACACTCCCTTTTTGCGTAAATGATTCAACCTGGCGTCGCCAGGCTTCATCAAAACCTTTCATACGCAATGCCTATTGGAGAAATGGCCATTTAACCTTATCGTACGCTTTCTCGAAATCCACCTTAAAAATGACACCATCTAACTTCTTGGAATGGATTTCATGGAGCGTTTCATGAAGGACGACCACCCCTTCAAGGATGTTTATGTCCGGCATGAAAGCAGTTTGGGAGTGCTGCACCACAGAATGCGCAATCTGTGTGAGCCTATTAGTCCCGACCTTGGTGAATATTTTAAAACTAACATTGAGAAGGCAGATCGGCCTGAACTGCTCAATTCTCACAGCATCCGTCTTCTTCGGAAGCAGTGTGATAGTTCCAAAATTCAAGTGAAATAATTGAAGCTGTCCAGAGAACAGATCATGAAACATAGGTAGCAAGTCCCCCTTAATAATATGCCAGCACTTCTTGTAGAACTCCACCGGAAATCCATCCGGTCCGGGAGCCTTATTATTTTTCAACTGTGCTATAGCATCAAACACCTCCTTCTCCGAAAACGGGGCAACCAGAATATCATTTTCAGCAGCCGAAAGTTGAGGCACATCCTCAGTTCTGGACTCATCGAGAGATACACAATTATCCTCCGGAGGTCCAAATAACTGCCTATAATACTCGGTTATATATGTTTTTAGGTTATCCTGTCCTAAAATAGTGCCCTCATCTTGTTCAAGTTGGAATATTCTCTTCTTTCTGTGCTTACCATTAGCAATCAGATGAAAGAATTGAGTATTCGCGTCCCCTTGGACCACTTTGCGGACCTTAGCCCGCAAAGCCCACTTCAATTCTTTTTTGCGGAGAAGTTCTTTCAACCTCTTCTCTGCTTCAGTTTTAACCTGGAGCTCAGCAGGCATCAAAATCGTGGATTCAGCCTTAACGTCCAGATTCTGTATAAGAGAGAGGAGCATGTCCTTCTCAATCTTATATACCCCACTAAGGTGCTTAGCCCAACCACGTAAGAAGCTTCTCAAACTCCTAATCTTATTTTGCCAACGCTCGACCGCGGTCCTACCGCCTACATGTTGGGAATCGTAGCATAATTTAAAATTTTCCTACGCTCACCAAGATGCATCTATGGAGTCTACTAGCAACGAGGGGAAAGGAGTGCATCTACATACCCTTGTAGATCGCGAGCGGAAGCGTTCCAATGAATGTGGATGACGGAGTCGTACTCGCCGTGATCCAAATCACCGATGACCGAGTGCCGAACGGACGGCACCTCCGCGTTCAACACACGTACGGTGCAGCGACGTCTCCTCCTTCTTGATCCAGCAAGGGGGAAGGAGAGGTTGTGTCACGACCGGTTTTTCAATAAAAATAATTATTGAGAAACCAATCCCTGTTACGGACCAGCGAGGAAGAATTCCTTCTCACTGATAGACAATACATTGGTCACAGAAGAAAAATACCAGGAGTACTAAAAATAATACAAAGTTGAGCAGAGACTGCCCAACAATGTATTACATGCACGCCGATAAAACAATACGGCGGATAGGGTGGCAAACTTCTAACTCACGATAATAACGGTGGTGGAAATATCACTGCAAAGCGAGTGACATGATTCCAGAAAACTACAACTCATCGAGCGTCGGAGTGAGGCTCGAGAAGACTTATTGCGGGGGGGGGGGGGGGGCGGAAGCGTAAACAACATAAGTGACCAATATCCGGGATCGCGCGGGACTGACTGGGACTCCTCTAGGCATCGGACGCGCTATCAAACTCTTCATCCAAGAGATCGCCTTCGTCAACATCTGGCCAAATCAACAAGCCAGGTGAGTACTATGAAAGTACTCGCAAGACAGTTCGGACATAAGGTATAACAAATGCAAACATGAAACACATGAACAAGTTAACCAGAGCGATCAGACATAGAGATAATAAATACTGGGTGCCAAGCGAGGGTCTGAATGACGCCTCGAGCGGAAACTGCAGAATAGTAATGCGGGTGCCAAACGAGTGTCTGAAAGACTCCTCGAGCGGAAAATGCGGAATAATAATACTGGTGCCAAACGAGTGTCTGAAAGACTCGAGCGGAAAATGCGGAATAATAATACTGGTGCCAAACGAGTGTCTGAAAGACTCCTCGAGCGGAAAATGCGGAATAATAATACTGGTGCCAAACGAGTGTCTGAAAAACTCCTCGAGCGGAAAATGCGGAATAACAATGCCGCAGTCGGGCGTCGGGGCGACACCACATAAAGGGCTTATAACAGAAAATAAAGACAGTACATGCCACAGTCGGACGTCTGAGCGACATCGCATAAAGGGCTTATATTTAAAGTGAGAAACGAGTACACGCCACAGTCGGACGTCTGCGCGACGTCACATAAAGGGCTTATGTCACAACTCATTAATACAATAGCTCGGAGACATAAATTATCACAAGCATGAGACACAAAATAAAGTTAGTCCATCAACTGGAATAACAATAAATCTGAGATTTTACCGCTTGAGCTTGTTCACCGGGGGCAAGATTTTCACACGGATAGATTTGGATGTAAAGTCTACATTACTGATCATGGATACGATGATTTGGAAGGAATTGACTCTGCAGAGTTTGTACTTAACCACAGCCAACGGATTTCAGTAGTCACGGGGACTAGTTCCGTCTATGGTGTTCTGGAAGGAACACGTCTAACCAGTACACACCCAATTTAACCATCCGAAGCCAGGGATCACCCTCGGCAACATTCAGGAAAAACCCTGAGTCGGGGAGGCTACAACCTCGCGTAGCATGGGATCAAATTTCTATACGCGCGCTATAAGGGGGTGCCCCCCCTCTCGGTCCCAACCGGAAACACCCATGCCCCCTGACCGGATGACTGGCTTTAATCCTGGGCCAAGGTACCATCATCCCGGCCTCTCTGTTTGGTGTGTACACGGAAAGAGGTTACCAACTTACTAAACCGTATCCCTGGCAATGAGACATGTGGTAGCACGGAAAGGGGAAGGGACGATAACACGGCTCCAACCATGTTAACGTCGGATAAGTCGGATGGCACAAGGCTGGCATGCTACAACAGTACCACCTTGCTGCCCTTCATGTCACCACATGATTAGGCCACCTCTCATCAGAGGTCATCGCAACTTTGGAACATGCGGGAAAAGATCGATAACGTGGCTCCAACCACGTTAACGTTGAAGAGAGTCGGATGACGCAAGGCTGGCATGCTACAACAGTACCACCTTGCTGCCCTTCATGTCACTACATGATTAGGCCACCTCTCATCAGAGGTCATCGCAACTTCGGAACAACCGGGTCGTTGCCTTACAAGCAACGAGGTATTTATCGACACTCACATGCCACGCACAAACTTTCACATGAACATGCAAAACATTTGCCATATCAAATGTTCAAACATGCTTGCCTGGTTCGGAGAAGTCGGAGTCTAGCTCGGCGAAGTTGCGGCTCCGTCGCCTCTCCCGGAACCTACGACAATCACGAAACGGGTTCTAACGTGAAAAACCAACACATGCACAGAAACTTTTCCAAATATTTTTCAAATAAATCCCATAAAAAACTAGACAAAATTTGAAGATTGACAGAAAAAGAATCACTCAAAAATACCTTTTCATTAAAAAGTTATAAAGGTTTCTGTCCAGGGACTTATCTGTAATGAAACAGAAAAGTTCCAGGGTTTTAACTGAGAAAACAGAAAACGCTTCGGCTGGGAATGCGCAAGCGCAAGGAGGAAACGTATTCTGCCCGAAGGCGCCAACAGAAAATGGTTCGGGAAATAAAACAGAGGCTGACACGCGGGGCCCGCATGTCACGTTTGAAAGCTCGCCGGCGCCCGAAGACAGCGGTGGACGCCGGCGTCGAACCACGGCGAGTTAGGAGAAACGGAGGGTACCAAGAGCTTCAGTGTCTTCTTCCGCGTCGGTGGGTGGTGGACTCGTCCAACGGGGAGCACCACGTCGACGGCGACACTATCTCCGGCGGACGGCGGTTCGGGTGAGGTTGGGGAACTCCGGTGGAGGGCTGGAAAGTACGAATTGAGGCGCGGGTCAGGACGGGTGATGCAAGGAGAAGCTACTGGCAAGAGAATGGGGGCTGCGGAGCACACACGGGGGCGAATCGGGCTAGATCCCGTGGCGGATCGCGGCGGCCGGAGTCGAGGAAGGAGACCCCCTCGCGGCTCTTCCAGTGGCTGGGCGTGCTCTAGGGGAAGTGTAGGGCTGGTGGGTGCTCGAGTTGAAGCTCGGGGCCCCTATTTATAGGCAGATCGACGGGGTGGCCGTGAACGGAGAATCTCCGGCGAGCGATTACGGCGGAGCAGTGGGTTGGCAGGGGGTTTGAGCGGTCGAGCAGCATCAGTGGATGTTACTGGACTCGATTTGCAGCTGAACGGGGTTGGTCTTGGCGTAATGGCGTCTGCCCACGGTGAGGTGACCGCACGGGCTCAACGGCGGCAGAGAGCGCGCTCCGCGCCCTGGGGTTCACGACGAGAGAGGCAGCGCATTCGGGGGAGTGGACGGCCACGCGGCGGGCTCCGGTGGTTTGGGCGGCGCTGGGTGGAGTCGGCGGCGCCGTGTCTCCCGCTGGCGTCCGCAAAGCCGCCGCCGGCGTCGGTCACGGGGCGGCGCACCTTCTGCTGCTCGTCGCCGACGCCCGCAAGATGCCAGGCACTCGTGCGGTGCAGGAACGAGAGGGCGAGGACGAGGAGCAAGGCGACGCGAGGGTACTGGCGAGATCGACGCCCGTTTCTGAAGAAAACGACAGCAGCCACTTGACTGAACTCTGAACTTACTGAATCTTGACAGTGACCAAGCATTGCAGGTGTTCGACAGTAGGCTTTGGTAAAGAGATAAATTTTTCTGGAGCTGTAACTTGGTGAGATGATCACTCAAAGCACCCAGGGGCTGCATGAATTTACTTGGAATTTTTGGAGAAAGTTTTGAATGAATTTCACCAAATTTGGCAAATCTGGTCCAAACTTGCAGCTGATGTAGTTTGAAAATTTTGAACTGGAGACCAGTGGATCTTCATGGTTCTAGGTTGAGGGTTCAAAGGACTAGGAGGGGAAAGAAGTTTGGGGCCAAAAATCAAAACAGAAAAAGGGGTTCCTTTGTAAATCACCAAGTGCTCTAAGAGAAGACAGAAATTTATTTGAATAGAATTTGAATGGAAATGATCACATGAGGAGGTTCAACTTGCTGGATTTGATGCAAATCATGATCCAAAGGTGAGGAAAGGGTTAGGATAGAGGATTTGCACTAATGCCATGGCAAGAAGGAATAGTTGAAAGTGGCAAAGGACTTTCCAAAAGCCATAGTGCATTCTCAAAAAGGATTTTCAAAGGTTATTCTCTCAAATGAAAAAAAAAACATTTTGTCTTGAGCCCAAATGAAAAGCAAGAACCCCCAAGGTCAAAGGTAGATCTTGGGTGAATCCAAATAAAATTTTTGCCATAAAGAAAAATATTTGAGAGTGAGAGTTCTCTTGAAGAAAATTTTTAAATCACTCCCTTCAAGTCAAATAAAAATCTTTTTGAAAAATTCAATAGAAACTTGGGTGTCACAACACCTACCCCCTTAGGAAAAATCTCGTCCTCGAGATTTCTGCTGATCCTCAAATAGATACTCTGCTCGGAGGAAATCTTCCCTTTCCCATGTGGCTTCATCCTCAGTGTGGTTGCTCCACTGGACCCTGAAAAATTTTGTCGTTTTCTGACGGGTCCTCCGTTCAGACTCTTCTAAAATCTTTACTGGCCTTTCTCTGTAGGTGAGATCTGGTTGCATATCAATGTCCTCATGAGGTTCATGTTTTTCTGGGTTGCTTACACATTTCCTCAACTGCGAGACGTGGAATACGTCATGGACGTCTGATAGCTCCTTGGGTAGGTCTAGCTGGTAGGCTACCGTGCCTCTTCGTGCCTTCACACAAAATGGTCCAATAAATCTTGGGGCTAGTTTCCCCTTTATTTTGAACCGTTGCAGACCCCTCATAGGAGATACTCGGAGGTATACGGAATCACCAGGTTCAAAGCTGACCTCACGATGCTTCTGATCATAGTAGCTCTTTTGTCGGTTCTGTGCTGTCTTGAGTCTGTCCCTGATTTGTTTAACTTTTTCCTCGGCCTCCTTAAGCATATCTGGGCCGAAGATAAGGCTGTCACCTGTTTCTGACCAATTCAATGGGGTACGACACCTCCGTCCGTACAATGCTTCAAAGGGTGCCATTTGCAAGCTGGCTTGGTAACTGTTGTTGTACGCAAATTCGGCATACGGCAAACTCTCTTCCCAACTGGATCCATAGGTGAGCACACAGGCTCTTAGCATATCCTCTAGGATTTGGTTTACATGTTCTGTTTGTCTATCTGTCTGAGGGTGGTATGCTGTACTGAAAGCTAGTTGCATGCCCAGAGCTTGTTGTAGGTGATCCCAAAATTTGGAGACGAATTGGGTGCCTCGGTCTGATATTATAGTCTTTGGGACTCCGTGCAAGCAAACTATACGGGAGAGATAAAGTTTTGCCAGTCTCTGTGTGGAGTAGGTAGTCTTCACGGGAATGAAATGAGCAACCTTGGTTAGTCGGTCTGTGATGACCCATATGGCATCATTTCCGCGTTGTGATCGGGGTAATCCGACAATGAAGTCCATTCCTAAAATGACATCCAGTCCTTTACTTTCCAACACGATGAGATTCGCGTGGAATGGTAGTCCTTCGAACTCAATGACCACTCCTTGGCAGTAACCCTGAGCAATTTGCTTATTTCCGGGGGACTTGATGATCATAGATTTTTCCAAGGGGAGTATCGGAAAACCATGTTGCGAAACAAAACTCTTCGAAACGAACGAATGGGAAGCTCCAGAATCAAACAAAACCGTGGCAGGTACTGTGTTGACAGGGAACGTACCGAGCACGATGTCTGGGGCATTCTGCGCTTCTTCCCTGGTCACATGGTTCAAGTGACCCTTCCTATGGTTGTTGCTGGGGTTGAAGTTGTTGCGCTTGGGGGCTGGATTGTTTCCACCATTGTTCGGCTTGGGTGCCGAGTCTCTTGGCTTCGGGCACTGTTTAGCATAATGCCCTTGTTGACCACAAGCATAGCAGGTGACCCCTGGACGGTATGTGAACTCCTTGTCTCTGGCATGAAACTGTCCGACGGGTCTTGGCTCAGTAGTCGTGGATCTCCTCGTGTCTGTCCTTGGGACCTCAGTCTTGCCTCGGTTGCTGCGGGCAAGAGTCGTCTTGTCCCTCTTCCGCTTGCGAATATCTTCCAGACTACGGCGCTCATTCTCCAGGGTGATGGCCTTGTCCACCAGCGTCTTAAAATCTGGAAAGGTGTGTACAATCAGCTGGCATCTTAGTGCTGGTGCCAGGCCGTCCAGGAATTTTTCCATCTTCTTGTTTTCTGTCATGTGCTCGTCGTAGGCATAACGAGACAGCTGGGTGAACTGACCATTGTACTCTGTCACTGACATGCCTCTTTGCTTCAGGTCATCAAACTCTCTCTTCTTGATCTTTAGAATGCTCCTGGGGATGTGTGCCCCACGGAAACCTTCCTTGAATTCTTCCCAGGTGATGTTGTGTTCCCTGGGGTGCATGTGTAGGAAGTTTTCCCACCATGCTGCGGCTGCTCCAGTAAGGTAGTGTGGCGCATAAAGCACCTTCTCATGATCTGAGCATTGAGCGATAATCAGTTTCCTTTCAATCTCGCGAAGCCAATCATCGGCTTCCAGTGGCCTATCGGTGTGAGCAAAAGTTGAGGGGCGAGTCTTCTGTAACTCAGATAACTTGGAATGTGGTTGATAGGGTTCACGGTGGTTTCCCATATTGATGACATGGTTCATCATCTCCTGGTGCTGTTGCTGGCTTTGCTCAAAGAGACGGCATACTTGAGATAGTGCCGCTCGCTGTCCTGTTGGCTGGACTGACCCTGAGTGAAAGTGTTGCTGGTCTGTGTTCCGTAAACCTCTTCTGGCTGATTGGGCATAGAGCGAGTCCAAGGGCGAGACATTTTTCCAGTCCGGGGTATCATTTGCAAAACCCATGAGGAAAAAAACTGCGTAGCGCAGGAAAACCCTTGCAAAGGCAATAATCAAAAAGGCTTCAAGGTTTTCAAGAAACACAAATGATTTTCACGGAGAAGAAGTGCTTAACACAAATCTTACATGCGAAAGCAAACATAAGATACAGCACTTAGGTTGTGCGTACACAATCCTGACATGTTATTAAAAGCTAGTGTACTACTCCGGAAGGCAGCAAACACACCAACACAAACTAGCGTACAGATAAGAACAACACATCATACAAGCAGGCATAACACGCGGCTACTCGGTGCTCTCAGTCGGAGATGGTGAAGATCTCCTTCCCCTTGCCGAGGGCAAGGCTCAGCGGTCCAGGAGAATCAACCTCCTCCTCTCTAGCTGGCTCCTGGCGTGCGACGCTGCGCTGCGGTGATGGTGCGGGGGCGACTGGTGGTGGAGCGCGTGCGGCAGGCGGTGCGGCTCTGACTGGAGTAGGAGCGATGACTCGGTCGAACTCCTCAGTGGTAGGCAGACGGCGAGCAGTGGCCAAAACGGCCGGTGCATACGAGGCTGAAGACGAGACGAATGTCAGAGGCGGCGCCGTGTGGAGAAGCTCCTTCCTGCTGGCAGGACCGCCCCGGACTAAGTCCATGCGGGCAGCCACAAGATCATCTACGAGGTTGTCGAAAGACTCCTCCAGAGCCTTGAGATACTCCACAACCATCTCGATGGCTTCATCTCGCTCTCCCCGATGGCAGGCGAACGCATAGTGGCTGGTGTAAGGCACATGGCATGGGAGGTAGCGGTAGCGACGAGTCTTCATCGTAGGAAGGATGTCCCGAAGGCGAGCTATCGCCTCACGGGCAGCCATCTGCATGGCATGCCTCTCCGTAGGCATGGCCCTTCCCGTAAAACGGAAATGGCGAGCAGCAGATCGTCCTCCCCTGAATTGCACCACAGCCTGGTGCATAGACACGTCGTCACTGAGCTTGTGCTGATAGAGGGTGAACTCCGGGCGAGCTGCTGGCCCGATCGCGAGCTTGGTGATGGAGACGAGGAGCTTGACAAACCCCTCGGGCACGTTGGTGAACACTCGATTCTCACAGCCGCTGCCAGCCATCTACAAAAGTAGGCAAAAATTCTGAGTAGTCATGTCATAAATTTTATGATGACCAACAGAAAATAGCTACAATTGCAAAATGCTGAAGAAGCACTAAAGACGCTAATAACCGATTAGCGATCGCACCTAGTGGCTTCCTATAGTCAGCCTGGCTCTGATACCAAGCTTGTCACGACCGGTTTTTCAATAAAAATAATTATTGAGAAACCAATCCCTGTTACGGACCAGCGAGGAAGAATTCCTTCTCACTGATAGACAATACATTGGTCACAGAAGAAAAATACCAGGAGTACTAAAAATAATACAAAGTTGAGCAGAGATTGCCCAACAATTTATTACATGCACGCCGATAAAACAATACGGCGGATAGGGTGGCAAACTTCTAACTCACGATAATAACGGTGGTGGAAATATCACTGCAAAGCGAGTGACATGATTCCAGAAAACTACAACTCATCGAGTGTCGGAGTGAGGCTCGAGAAGACTTATTGCGGGGGGGCGGAAGCGTAAACAACATAAGTGACCAATATCCGGGATCGCGCGGGATTGACTGGGACTCCTCTAGGCATCGGACGCGCTATCAAACTCTTCATCCAAGAGATCGCCTTCGTCAACATCTGGCCAAATCAACAAGCCAGGTGAGTACTATGAAAGTACTCGCAAGACAGTTCGGACATAAGGTATAACAAATGCAAACATGAAACACATGAACAAGTTAACCAGAGCGATCAGACATAGAGATAATAAATACTGGGTGCCAAGCGAGGGTCTGAATGACGCCTCGAGCGGAAACTGCAGAATAGTAATGCGGGTGCCAAACGAGTGTCTGAAAGACTCCTCGAGCGGAAAATGCGGAATAATAATACTGGTGCCAAACGAGTGTCTGAAAGACTCCTCGAGCGGAAAATGCAGAATAATAATACTGGTGCCAAACGAGTGTCTGAAAGACTCCTCGAGCGGAAAATGCGGAATAATAATACTGGTGCCAAACGAGTGTCTGAAAAACTCCTCGAGCGGAAAATGCGGAATAACAATGCCGCAGTCGGGCGTCGGGGCGACACCACATAAAGGGCTTATAACAGAAAATAAAGACAGTACATGCCACAGTCGGACGTCTGAGCGACATCGCATAAAGGGCTTATATTTAAAGTGAGAAACGAGTACACGCCACAGTCGGACGTCTGCGCGACGTCACATAAAGGGCTTATGTCACAACTCATTAATACAATAGCTCGGAGACATAAATTATCACAAGCATGAGACACAAAATAAAGTTAGTCCATCAACTGGAATAACAATAAATCTGAGATTTTACCGCTTGAGCTTGTTCACCGGGGGCAAGATTTTCACACGGATAGATTTGGATGTAAAGTCTACATTACTGATCATGGATACGATGATTTGGAAGGAATTGACTCTGCAGAGTTTGTACTTAACCACAGCCAACGGATTTCAGTAGTCACGGGGACTAGTTCCGTCTATGGTGTTCTGGAACACGTCTAACCAGTACACACCCAATTTAACCATCCGAAGCCAGGGATCACCCTCGGCAACATTCAGGAAAAACCCTGAGTCGGGGAGGCTACAACCTCGCGTAGCATGGGATCAAATTTCTATACGCGCGCTATAAGGGGGTGCCCCCCCTCTCGGTCCCAACCGGAAACACCCATGCCCCCTGACCGGATGACTGGCTTTAATCCCGGGCCAAGGTACCATCATCCCGGCCTCTCTGTTTGGTGTGTACACGGAAAGAGGTTACCAACTTACTAAACCGTATCCCTGGCAATGAGACATGTGGTAGCACGGAAAGGGGAAGGGACGATAACACGGCTCCAACCATGTTAACGTCGGAAAAGTCGGATGACACAAGGCTGGCATGCTACAACATTACCACCTTGCTGCCCTTCATGTCACCACATGATTAGGCCACCTCTCATCAGAGGTCATCGCAACTTTGGAACATGCGGGAAAAGATCGATAACGTGGCTCCAACCACGTTAACGTTGAAGAGAGTCGGATGACGCAAGGCTGGCATGCTACAACAGTACCACCTTGCTGCCCTTCATGTCACTACATGATTAGGCCACCTCTCATCAGAGGTCATCGCAACTTCGGAACAACCGGGTCGTTGCCTTACAAGCAACGAGGTATTTATCGACACTCACATGCCACGCACAAACTTTCACATGAACATGCAAAACATCTGCCATATCAAATGTTCAAACATGCTTGCCTGGTTCGGAGAAGTCGGAGTCTAGCTCGGCGAAGTTCGCGGCTCCGTCGCCTCTCCCGGAACCTACGACAATCACGAAACGGGTTCTAAGGTGAAAAACCAACACATGCACAGAAACTTTTCCAAATATTTTTCAAATAAATCCCATAAAAAACTAGACAAAATTTGAAGATTGACAGAAAAAGAATCACTCAAAAATACCTTTTCATTAAAAAGTTATAAAGGTTTCTGTCCAGGGACTTATCTGTAATGAAACAGAAAAGTTCCAGGGTTTTAACTGAGAAAACAGAAAACGCTTCGGCTGGGAATGCGCAAGCGCAAGGAGGAAACGTATTCTGCCCGAAGGCGCCAACAGAAAATGGTTCGGGGAAATAAAACAGAGGCTGACACGCGGGGCCCGCATGTCAGGTTTGAAAGCTCGCCGGCGCCCGAAGACGGCGGTGGACGCCGGCGTCGAACCACGGCGAGTTAGGAGAAACGGAGGGTACCAAGAGCTTCAGTGTCTTCTTCCGCGTCGGTGGGTGGTGGACTCGTCCAACGGGGAGCACCACGTCGACGGCGACACTATCTCCGGCGGACGGCGGTTCGGGTGAGGTTGGGGAACTCCGGTGGAGGGCTGCAAAGTACGAATTGAGGCGCGGGTCAGGACGGGTGATGCAAGGAGAAGCTACTGGCAAGAGAATGGGGGCTGCGGAGCACACACGGGGGCGAATCGGGCTGGATCCCGTGGCGGATCGCGGCGGCCGGAGTCGAGGAAGGAGACCCCCTCGCGGCTCTTCCAGTGGCTGGGCGTGCTCTAGGGGAAGTGTAGGGCTGGTGGGTGCTCGAGTTGAAGCTCGGGGCCCCTATTTATAGGCAGATCGACGGGGTGGCCGTGAACGGAGAATCTCCGGCGAGCGATTACGGCGGAGCAGTGGGTTGGCAGGGGGTTTGAGCGGTCGAGCAGCATCAGTGGATGTTACTGGACTCGATTTGCAGCTGAACGGGGTTGGTCTTGGCGTAATGGCGTCTGCCCATGGTGAGGTGACCGCACGGGCTCAATGGCGGCAGAGAGCGCGCTCCGCGCCCTGGGGTTCACGACGAGAGCGGCAGCGCATTCGGGGGAGTGGACGGCCACACGGCGGGCTCCGGTGGTTTGGCCGGCGCTGGGTGGAGTCGGCGGCGCCGTGTCTCCCGCTGGCGTCCGCAAAGCCGCCGCCGGCGTCGGTCACGGGGCGGCGCACCTTCTGCTGCTCGTCGCCGACGCCCGCAAGATGCCAGGCACTCGTGCGGTGCAGGAACGAGAGGGCGAGGACGAGGAGCAAGGCGACGCGAGGGTACTGGCGAGATCGACGCCCGTTTCTGAAGAAAACGACAGCAGCCACTTGACTGAACTCTGAACTTACTGAATCTTGACAGTGACCAAGCATTGCAGGTGTTCGACAGTAGGCTTTGGTAAAGAGATAAATTTTTCTGGAGCTGTAACTTGGTGAGATGATCACTCAAAGCACCCAGGGGCTGCATGAATTTACTTGGAATTTTTGGAGAAAGTTTTGAATGAATTTCACCAAATTTGGCAAATCTGGTCCAAACATGCAGCTGATGTAGTTTGAAAATTTTGAACTGGAGACCAGTGGATCTTCATGGTTCTAGGTTGAGGGTTCAAAGGACTAGGAGGGGAAAGAAGTTTGGGGCCAAAAATCAAAACAGAAAAAGGGGTTCCTTTGTAAATCACCAAGTGCTCTAAGAGAAGACAGAAATTTATTTGAATAGAATTTGAATGGAAATGATCACATGAGGACGTTCAACTTGCTGGATTTGATGCAAATCATGATCCAAAGGTGAGGGAAGGGTTAGGAGAGAGGATTTGCACTAATGCCATGGCAAGAAGGAATAGTTGAAAGTGGCAAAGGACTTTCCAAAAGCCATAGTGCATTCTCAAAAAGGATTTTCAAAGGTTATTCTCTCAAATGAAAAAAAAAACCATTTTGTCTTGAGCCCAAATGAAAAGCAAGAACCCCCAAGGTCAAAGGCAGATCTTGGGTGAATCCAAATAAAATTTTTGCCATAAAGAAAAATATTTGAGAGTGAGAGTTCTCTTGAAGAAATTTTTTAAATCACTCCCTTCAAGTCAAATAAAAATCTTTTTGAAAAATTCAATAGAAACTTGGGTGTCACAGGTTGATGGAGATCCAACAGCACGACGGCGTGGTGGTGGATGTAGCGGGTCTCCGGCAGGGCTTCGCCGAGCTTCTGCGAGAGAGAGAGAGAGAGAGAGAGAGAGAGAGAGAGAGAGAGGTGTTGCAGGGGAGGAGGGAGGCGCCCAAGGCTGTTGGTTGCTGCCCTCCCTCCCCCCCTTTATATAGGCCCCCTTGGGAGGGGGGGCCGGCCAAAACCCATCTAGGGTTGGGGGGCGGCGGCCAAGGGGTGGAAAGGGGTGCCTTGCCCCCCAAGGCAAGGGGGGAAGCTCCCCCCCTAGGGTTCCCAACCCTAGGCGCATGGGGGGAGGCCCAAGGGCGGCGCCCCAGCCCACTAAGGGCTGGTTCCCTTCCACTTTCAGCCCACGGGGCCCTCCGGGACAGGTGGCCCCACCCGGTGGACCCCGGGACCCTTCCGGTGGTCCCGGTACAATACTGGTAACCCCCGAAACTTTCCCGGTGGCCGAAACTTGACTTCCTATATATAATTCTTCACCTCCGGACCATTCCGGAACCTCTCGTGACATCCGGGATCTCATCCGGGACTCCGAACAACTTTCGGGTTTCCGCATACATATATCTCTACAACCCTAGCATCACCGGACCTTAAGTGTGTAGACCCTACGGGTTCGGGAGACATATAGACATGACCGAGACGCCTCTCCGGTCAATAACCAACAGCGGGATCTGGATACCCATGTTGGCTCCCACATGTTCCACGATGATCTCATCGGACGAACCACGGTGTCGAGGATTCAATCAATCCGTCTGCAATTCCCTTTGTCAATCGGTATGTTACTTGCCCGAGATTCGATCGTCGGTATCCCAATACCTTGTTCCATCTCGTTACCGGCAAGCTCTTTACTCGTACCGCAATGCATGATCCCGTGACTAACGCCTTAGTCACATTGAGCTCATTATGATGATGCATTACCGAGTGGGCCCAGAGATACCTCTCCGTCACACGGAGTGACAAATCCCAGTCTCGATCCGTGCCAACCCAACAGACACTTTCGGAGATACCCGTAATGCACCTTTATAGTCACCCAGTTACGTTGTGACGTTTGGCACACCCAAAGCACTCCTACGGTATCCGGGAGTTGCACGATCTCATGGTCTAAGGAAAAGATACTTGACATTGGAAAAGCTCTAGCAAACGAAACTACACGATCTTTTATGCTATGCTTAGGATTGGGTCTTGTCCATCACATCATTCTCCTAATGATGTGATCCCGTTATCAATGACATCCAATGTCCATAGTCAGGAAACCATGACTATCTGTTGATCAATGAGCTAGTCAACTAGAGGCTTACTAGGGACACTTTGTGGTCTATGTATTCACACATGTATTACGATTTCCGGACAATACAATTATAGCATGAACAATAGACAATTACCATGAACAAAGAAATATAATAATAACCATTTATTATTGTCTCTAGGGCATATTTCCAACAGTCTCCCACTTGCACTAGAGTCAATAATCTAGTTACATTGTGATGAATCGAACACCCATTGCGTCCTGGTGTTGATCATGTTTTGCCCTAGGGAGAGGTTTAGTCAACGGATCTGCTACATTCAGGTCCGTGTGTACTTTACAAATATCTATGTCTCCATTTTGAACACTTTCACGAATGGAGTTGAAGCAACGCTTGATATGCCTGGTCTTCCTGTGAAACCTGGGCTCCTTCGCAAGGGCAATAGCTCCAGTGTTGTCACAAAAGAGAGTCATTGGGCCCGACGCATTGGGAATCACCCCTAGGTCGGTAATGAACTCCTTCATCCAGACTGCTTCCTGTGCTGCCTCCGAGGCTGTCATGTACTCCGCTTCACATGTACATCCCACCACGACGCTTTGCTTGCAACTGCACCAGCTTACTGCTCCTCCATTCAAAATATACACGTATCCGGTCTGTGACTTCGAGTCATCCAGATATGTGTCGAAGCTAGCGTCGACGTAACCCTTTACGACGAGCTCTTCGTCACCTCAATAAACGAGAAACATATCCTTAGTCCTCTTCAGGTACTTCAGGATATTCTTGACCGCTGTCCAGTGTTCCTTACCGGGATTACTTTGGTACCTTCCTACCAAACTTACGGCAAGGTTTACATCAGGTCTGATACACAGCATGGCATACATAATAGACCCTATGGCCGAGGCATAGGGGATGACACTCATCTCTTCTATATCTTCTGCCGTGGTCGGGCATTGAGCCGTGCTCAATTGCACACCTTGCAATACAGGCAAGAACCCCTTCTTGGACTGATCCATACTGAACTTCTTCAATATCTTGTCAAGGTATGTACTCTATGAAAGACCAATGAGGCGTCTTGATCTATCTCTATAGATCTTGATGCCTAATATATAAGCAGCTTCTCCAATGTCCTTCATTGAAAAACACTTATTCAAATAGGCCTTTATACTTTCCAAGAATTCTATATCATTTCCCATCAATAATATGTCATCCACATATAATATGAGAAATGCTACAGAGCTCCCACTCACTTTCTTGTAAACACAGGCTTCTCCATAAGTCTGTGTAAACCCAAACGCTTTGATCATCTCATCAAAGCGAATGTTCCAACTCCGAGATGCTTGCACCAGCCCATAGATTGAGCGCTAGAGCTTGCATACTTTGTTAGCATTCTTAGGATCGACAAAACCTTCCGGCTGCATCATATACAACTCTTCCTTAAGGAAGCCGTTAAGGAATGCCGTTTTGACGTCCATCTGCCATATCTCATAATCATAGTATGCGGCAATTGCTAACATGATTCGGACGGACTTCAGCTTCGCTACGGGTGAGAAAGTCTCATCGTAGTCAACCCCTTGAACTTGTCGATAACCCTTAGCGACAAGTCGAGCTTTGTAGATGGTCACATTACCATCCGCGTCCGTCTTCTTCTTAAAGATCCATTTGTTTTCTATGGCTCGCCGCTCATCGGGCAAGTCAGTCAAAGTCCATACTTTGTTTTCATACATGGATTCTATCTCGGATTTCATGGCTTCTAGCCATTTGTCGGAATCCGGGCCCGCCATCGCTTCTTCATAGTTCGAAGGTTCACCGTTGTCTAACAACATGATTTCCAGGACAGGGTTGCCGTACCACTCTGGCGCGGAACGTGTCCTTGTGGACCTACGAAGTTCAGTAACTTGATCCGAAGCTTCATGATCATCATCATTAACTTCCTCCCCAGTCGGTGTAGGCACCACAGGAACATTTTCCCGCGCTGCGCTACTTTCCGGTTCGGAAGGGGTGACTATCACCTCATCAAGTTCCACTTTCTTCCCACTCAATTCTTTCGAGAGAAACTCCTTCTCCAGAAAGGACCCATTCTTGGCAACAAAGATCTTGCCTTCGGATCTGAGGTAGAAGGTATACCCAATAGTTTCCTTAGGGTATCCTATGAAGACGCATTTTTCTGATTTGGGTTTGAGCTTTTCAGGTTGAAGTTTCTTGACATAAGCATCGCATCCCCAAACTTTTAGAAACGACAGCTTAGGTTTCTTCCCAAACCATAATTCATACGGTGTCGTCTCAACGGATTTCGACGGAGCCCTATTTAAAGTGAATGCGGCAGTCTCTAAAGCATAACCCCAAAATGAGAGCGGTAAATCGGTAAGAGACATCATAGATCGCACCATATCCAATAGAGTGCGATTACGACGTTCGGACACACCATTTCTCTGAGGTGTTCCAGGCGGCGTGAGTTGTGAAACTATTCCACATTTCCTTAAGTGTGCACCAAACTCGTGACTTAAATATTCTCCACCACGATCTGATCGTAGGAATTTTATTCTCCTGTTATGTTGATTCTCAACCTCACTCTGAAATTCTTTGAACTTTTCAAAGGTTTCAGACTTGTGTTTCATCAGGTAGACATATCCATATCTACTTAAATCATCAGTGAGAGTGAGAACATAACGATATCCTCCACGAGCCTCAACACTCATTGGACCACACACATCGGTATGTATGATTTCCAATAAGTTGGTTGCTCGCTCCATTGTTCCGGAGAACGGAGTCTTGGTCATCTTACCCATGAGGCATGGTTCGCACGTGTCAAATGATTCGTAATCAAGAGACTCCAAAAGTCCATCTGCATGGAACTTCTTCATGCGCTTGACACCAATGTGACCAAGGCGGCAGTGCCACAAGTATGTGGGACTATCGTTATCAACTTTACATCTTTTGGTATTCACACTATGAACATCACGTTCGAGATTCATCAAAAATAAACCATTGACCAGCGGGGCATGACCATAAAACATATCTCTCAAATAAATAGAACAACCATTATTCTCGGATTTAAATGAGTAGCCATCTCGAATTAAATGAGATCCAGACACAATGTTCATGCTCAAAGCTGGCACTAAATAACAATTATTGAGGTTTAAAACTAATCCCGTGGGTAGATGCAGAGGTAGCGTGCCGACGGCGATCACATCGACCTTGGAACCATTCCCGACGCGCATCGTCACCTCGTCCTTTGCCAGTCTCCGTTTATTCCGTAGTTCCTGCTTTGAGTTACAAATATGAGCAACTGCACCGTTATCAAATACCCAGGAGCTACTACGAGTACTGGTAAGGTACACATCAATTACTTGTATATCACATATACCTTGGGTGTTGCCGGCCTTCTTCTTGTCCGCTAAATATTTGGGGCAGTTCCGCTTCCAGTGACCACTTCCCTTGCAATAAAAGCACTCAGTCCCGGGTTTGGGTCCATTCTTTGACTTCTTCCCAGTAACTGGTTTACCGGGTGCGGCAACTCCCTTGCCGTCCTTCTTGAAGTTCTTCTTACCCTTGCCCTTCTTGAACTTGGTGGTTTTATTCACCATCAACACTTGATGTTCTTTTCTGATCTCCCCTTCCGCTGATTTCAGCATTGAATATACCTCGGGAATGGTCTTTTCCATCCCCTGCATATTGTAGTTCATCACAAAGCTCTTGTAGCTTGGTGGAAGCGACTGGAGGATTCTGTCAATGACCGCGTCATCCGGGAGATTAACTCCCAGCTGAGACAAGCGGTTGTGCAACCCAGACATTCTGAGTATGTGCTCACTAACAGAACTATTCTCCTCCATTTTACAGCTGAAGAACTTGTCGGAGACATCATATCTCTCGACCCGGGCATGAGCTTGAAAAACCAGTTTCAGCTCCTCGAACATCTCATATGCTCCATGTTTCTCAAAACGCTTTTGGAGACCCGGTTCTAAGCTGTAAAGCATGTCGCACTGAACGAGGGAGTAATCATCAGCACGTGATTGCCAAGCGTTCATAACGTCTTGGTTCTGTGGGATTGGTGCATCACCTAGCGGTGCTTCTAAGACATAATCTTTCTTGGCTACTATGAGGATGAGCCTCAGGTTCCGGACCCAGTCCGTATAGTTGCTGCCATCATCTTTCAGCTTGGTTTTCTCTAGGAACGCGTTGAAATTGAGGACAACGTTGGCCATTTGATCTACAATACATAGTGTAAAGATTTTAGACTAAGTTCATGATAATTAAGTTCGTCTAATCAAATTATTTAATGAACTCCCACTCAGATAGACATCCCTCTAGTCATCTAAGTGAAACATGATCCGAGTTTAACTAGGCCGTGTCCGATCATCACGTGAGACGGACTAGTCAAGATCGGTGAACATCTCCATGTTGATCGTATCTTCTATACGACTCATGCTCGACCTTTCGGTCCTCCGTGTTCCGAGGCCATGTCTGTACATGCTAGGCTCGTCAAGTCAACCTAAGTGTATTGCGTGTGTTCCGAGGCCATGTCTGTACATGCTAGGCTCGTCAACACCCATTGTATTCGAACGTTAGAATCTATCACACCCGATCATCACGTGGTGCTTCGAAACAACGAACCTTCGCAACGGTGCACAGTTAGGGTGAACACTTTCTTGAAATTATTATAAGGGATCATCTTACTTACTACCGTCGTTCTAAGCAAATAAGATGCAAAAACATGATAAACATCACATGCAATCAAATAGTGACATGATATGGCCAATATCATGATGCTCCTTTGATCTCCATCTTCGGGGCACCATGATCATCTTCGTCACCGGCATGACACCATGATCTCCATCATCATGATCTCCATCATTGTGTCTTCATGAAGTCGTCACGCCAACGATTACTTCTACTTCTATGGCTAACGCGTTTAGCAACGAAGTAAAGTAATTTACATGGCGTTATTCAATGACACGCAGGTCATGCAAAATAATAAAGACAACTCCTATGGCTCCTGCCGATTGTCATACTCATCGACATGCAAGTCGTGATTCCTATTACAAGAATATGATCAATCTCATACATCACATATATCATTCATCACATCTTCTGGCCATATCACATCACATAGCACTTGCTGCAAAAACAAGTTAGACGTCCTCTAATTGTTGTTGCAAGTTTTTACGTGGTTTGTAGGTTTCTAGCAAGAACGTTTCTTACCTACGTATGACCACAACGTGATTTGCCAATTTCTATTTACCCTTCATAAGGACCCTTTTCATCGAATCCGTTCCGACTAAAGTAGGAGAGACAGACACCCGCTAGCCACCTTATGCATCTAGTGCATGTCAGTCGGTGGAACCTGTCTCACGTAAGTGTACGTGTAAGGTCGGTCCGGGCCGCTTCATCCTACAATGCCGCCGAAACAAGAAAAGACTAGTAGTGGCAAGAAGAATTGGCAAACTCAACGCCCACAACTTATTTGTGTTCTACTCGTGCATAGTAACTACGCATAGACCTGGCTCTGATACCACTGTTGGGAATCGTAGCATAATTTAAAATTTTCCTACGCTCACCAAGATGCATCTAAGGAGTCTACTAGCAACGAGGGGAAAGGAGTGCATCTACATACCCTTGTAGATCGTGAGCGGAAGCGTTCCAATGAACGTGGATGACGGAGTCGTACTCGCCGTGATCCAAATCACCGATGACCGAGTGCCGAACGGACGGCACCTCCGCGTTCAACACACGTATGGTGCAGCGACGTCTCCTCCTTCTTGATCCAGCAAGGGGGAAGGAGAGGTTGATGGAGATCCAACAGCACGACGGCGTGGTGGTGGATGTAGCGGGTCTCCGGCAGGGCTTCGCCGAGCTTCTGCGAGAGAGAGAGAGAGAGAGAGGTGTTGCAGGGGAGGAGGGAGGCGCCCAAGGCTGTTGGTTGCTGCCCTCCCTCCCCCCCTTTATATAGGCCCCCTTGGGAGGGAGGCGCCCAATTATGTTGGTTCCATGTCTTCCGCTCAACTGCATGAACCAGCGGCATAAGATCAAGGACACTAGGCCTCGTCGTGCCCATTGGCAGGCCGAAGTATGTGAAGGGCATGGAACCAACAGAGCAACCAAAAACCCCAGCCAGTTCACAAGCACGTCGGTGATCAATGTTAATGGGTATAAGAGTTGATTTCTGAAAATTGATCTTCAGCCCAATGGAAGTAGCATAATCTTCTAGGATAGCTTTCATACGGGCAGCCTGCACTGGACATGCCTGCATAACTAAAATCGTGTCGTCAGCGTATTGGACAACAGGGAAGTCACCCGCCCTATCACGAGGGAGAGGAAGATCAATCAGTCCTCGAGTAAAAGCATCGTTAACTGCTGCTTGGAGGAGATCAGCTGCAAGGACAAAGATCAACGGTGAGAGAGGGTCCCCCTGGCGCACTCCACACTTACAATTGAATTTTCGACCAGGGACTCCATTAAGGAGTACAGAAGAAACCCCCGAGCCAAAGATCGTTTTCATCCATCCAAGCCATTTGTCATCAAAACCCATGTGCTTCATAATTGCCATCATGGGGGCGTGCTCAATAGTGTCAAACGCCTTGGCAAAGTTTAATTTGAGGAGGATGTTTTCCCTCGCTGAAGTATGGCATTGATGGATGTATTCAAACGACCACGCCAGGCAATCTTGGATTGTCCTCCCTTTGAGGAAACCGTACTGATTTCTGTGTATGATCTTGAGGATGACTTTCTGTAGCCGATTAGCCAAGATCTTAGTAATGATTTTTAGACAACAATTCAGTAAAGTAATTGGTCTATAATCATTTGCGGTTTCTGGAGAAGAGTTCTTGGGGATCAAGGTGATGTACCCCTCACTAATACTGGTTATATCTAGTCCTCCGGCATGAAATGCATGGCACAGCTCATAGAAGTCCAACTTGATGATCTGCCAGCAGCTCTTAAAGAAACAACCATTAAAACCATCAGGACCCGGAGCCCGATCACTCGGCATTTCCTTAATAACAGTGTCAATCTCTTCATTGGAAAAAGGTGCCGACAAGTGCTCCAGTCCCTCAATCCGACGGATGATTCTGGAAAGATCAAAACGCATGTGAGTGGATTTAGAAGAACCCAAACGTTCCTTATAGGTTTTGAACAACACCCCTTCCTTGCCAACATGGTCATGTATTTCCACATCGCCATCACGAAGCATGGCGATAGAGTTGTGTCTATATCTCTCCGTGGCCAGGGATTGAAAGAGTTTGGTATTTTCATCCGCAAATATGAAGTATCTGATCGTGCATCTTTTCCTCCAGTATTCATTCTGAAACTGTAACAATGTCTGCAAGTGAGATTTCAAAATTTTCCGGAAGTTTGATTCCTGGATAAATAGAGGTCTTTTGTCCTCGAGATTATCCATCGTAGCTAAAGATTCATTACTGTTCTGGATTATAATTTTCAGCTTTGAGATATCCCTGCTCCATCTCTTGAGATCATACCTCAGAGTTTTCAGCTTTTTACAAATGCGGGCGGCAGCGTTCGGGGCATGGCATGCCTTGGACCAGGAGGCAGCAACCACGTCCATAAACCCGGAATGGTTAATCCAAAAGTTCTCAAAACGGAAGAGTTTGGACTTTGGGATAGTGGACTCAATTGTAACCACACATGGAATATGATCAGACACCGGTTTCCCAATGGCAAGACCATTGTGTTTGGGAACGAGGTAGTCCAACAAGAGGACGAAAAGAACCAATCAAGTTGTTCAAGTAAGGGGTCGTCTTGCATATTACTCCAGGTATATGTTCGGCCCTTCACAGGTAACTCCATCAGAGACTGCGCTCGAATGATTTCATTAAAAAGCAACATGTCCGCGGCGTCACCCCCAGGTTTGTTTCTGTTATTCGTGGAACGAATAAAGTTGAAATCTCCAAGGATCAACCAGTTCTCATCATCAGGTATATGTAGGTCAAATAACCAATTAGTAAAATCCACCCGACGCTGACCAGAACATGGACCATAGACATTGATCAATTTCCACGAATCACTGGACTGTGTAGCAACAAAAGAGACGCCCACAGCAAACGAGTCAGCATACCAAGGTGTGCCCACAAACACGGAGCTATTCCAGATAATAATAAGACCACCAGAGGCACCCACATATGGGGCAAACACAAATTTATCAAAACGCTTAGGGCAGAAAGTTTTAATAAACGCCAGATCAAAAGAGTCACGCTTAGTTTCCTGGATACATATCACAGAGCAACCACTAGTATCGATAGCATTTCTGAGAGCCAAAGTTTTAGCATCGGAGTTGATGCCCCTGATGTTCCACGACAGAACATTCCACGACTTATTCATGAACAAGCGAAAGTTCAGTCTCCAGCTCCCGTGGACGAGCGCTGATCATCCAGCAGCTTCTCGGGAGAAAGAACATCCTGCGCAATCCCGCGGCGTTTGCCCATCTGTTGAAGATCTTCAATCGTCATAGGAGGGGGACAATCATCAGACCGAACCTGCACGGGGGCAGCAGCCAAAGAAACAGCTGTGATAAAAGAAGTCTCGCGTGGTTTCACCCGTGACTTAGAGCGCTTGATATCAGAGACGTGATTGATCTTGAAACCATCATACTTATTAGAACGAGTGCTTCTTCTGACAGTGGTTGTGTCAAGAGGCACAAGCACATTGCGGGACTGGGAAGCATTATAAAGAGAAGTAGAAGCAATCACCTGAAAAGCCGTCTCTTGAACAGACAAGGTCACTGGCTGTAACTCTGCATCTTGGGGAGCAAGTCTTGAAATCTCCTTGAGACCAGGAGAGCAAGCCGCCTTCCCCCAATCAGTGTCAAACGCTGAAAACCTGCATTCAGCGGCCTCCTGCAGCCAAGACGACAGTATGATGGCAGCCCCCAACTGAAAGATTGAACTGAACACCTCTGTCAGCACATCACGCTCTGGGACTATGCCTTCCAGCCAGGTAATCACAGCAACATTCAACTGGTTCTGTATAAACTTGAAAGGATTAAGGGGAAACATAACAGTCTCAGATGTCTGAAAGGTTAGGGCCGGCGTATATATGCGTTTGAGCATCCCTCCCATCCAGAGCAACAAATCATGATCGACAGCCACAAAGAAATTAGCCGAATCTCCTCCAGCTCTGACGAACGCAAGTCGTGCAGTAGGATTCCCAAGCACAAAACCATCAGCCAATGCTTCCACCGCTTGAAACTCTAAGTCAGAATACCAAACATCCGACAGGTTGTCCTGAACATTGTTTTCAGGATCCACACCATCCATCAGAGACGGTCCGTCGTACTGGAAGAACGTTCTGAAACTGAACCCTGTGTATCGCGGAGGAACTACAAGCCACATAGGCCAACCATTATCCTGAATTTGCACCTGGGCCGGATCTGGGGCGTTCCATGCCGCTTCATTCAGAGCCTCTTGGGCAGCCATCTCATCAATTCTTGCTTGCTGCATGAGGGTGTAGTAAGGAAGCTCATAAGGGTGGGGGGGCTTCCCACTTGCCTTGGGGGGCAAGGCAACCCCTTTCCCCCTTTGGCCGCCCCCCCCACTTGAGATCCCATCTCCAGGGCCGGCGCCCCCCCAGGGGGGCCTATATAAAGGGGGGAGGGAGGGCAGCAACCGGACAACCTTGGGCGCCTCCCTCCTCCCCTGCTACACCTCTCCGTCTCGCAGAAGCTCGGCGAAGCCCTGCCGAGACCCGCTGCATCCACCACCACGCCGTCGTGCTGCTGGATCTCCATCAACCTCTCCTTCCCCCTTGCTGGATCAAGAAGGAGGAGACGTCGCTGCACCGTACGTGTGTTGAACGCGGAGGTGCCGTCCGTTCGGCACTCGGTCATCGGTGATTTGGATCACGGCGAGTACGACTCCGTCATCCACGTTCATTGGAACGCTTCCGCTCGCGATCTACAAGGGTATGTAGATGCACTCCCTTCCCCTCGTTGCTAGTATACTCCATAGATGCATCTTGGTGAGCGTAGGAAATTTTTTAAATTATGCTACGATTCCCAACAGTGGCATCATGAGCCAGGCCTATGCGTAGTTACTATGCACGAGTAGAACACAAAGAAGTTGTGGGCGTTGATGTTGTCAATTCTTCTTGCCGCTACTAGTCGTTTCTTGTTTCGGCGGCATTGTAGGATGAAGCGGCCCGGACCGACCTTACACGTACGCTTACGTGAGACAGGTTCCACCGACTGACATGCACTAGTTGCATAAGGTGGCTAGCGAGTGTCTGTCTCTCCTACTTTAGTCGGAACGGATTCGATGAAAAGGGTCCTTATGAAGGGTAAATAGAAATTGGCAAATCACGTTGTGGTCATACGTAGGTAAGAAAACGTTCTTGCTAGAAACCTACAAACCATGTAAAAACTTGCAACAACAATTAGAGGACGTCTAACTTGTTTTTGCAGCAAGTGCTATGTGATGTGATATGGCCAGAAGATGTGATGAATGATATATGTGATGTATGAGATTGATCATATTCTTGTAATAGGAATCACGACTTGCATGTCGATGAGTATGACAACCGGCAGGAGCCATAGGAGTTGTCTTTATTATTTTGTATGACCTGCGTGTCATTGAATAACGCCATGTAATTTACTTTACTTTGTTGCTAAACGCGTTAGCCATAGAAGTAGAAGTAATCGTTGGCGTGACGACTTCATGAAGACACAATGATGGAGATCATGATGATGGAGATCATGGTGTCATGCCGGTGACGAAGATGATCATGGTGCCCCGAAGATGGAGATCAAAGGAGCATGATGATATTGGCCATATCATGTCACTATTTGATTGCATGTGATGTTTATCATGTTTTTGCATCTTATTTGCTTAGAACGACGGTAGTAAGTAAGATGATCCCTTATGATAATTTCAAGAAAAGTGTTCCCCCTAACTGTGCACCGTTGCGAAGGTTCGTTGTTTCGAAGCACCACGTGATGATCGGGTGTGATAGATTCTAACGTTCGCATACAACGGGTGTTGACGAGCCTAGCATGTACAGACATGGCCTCGGAACACACGCAATACACTTAGGTTGACTTGACGAGCCTAGCATGTACAGAAATGGCCTCGGAACACGGAGGACCGAAAGGTCGAGCATGAGTCGTATAGAAGATACGATCAACATGGAGATGTTCACCGATCTTGACTAGTTCGTCTCACGTGATGATCGGACACGGCCTAGTTAACTCGGATCATGTTTCACTTAGATGACTAGAGGGATGTCTATCTGAGTGGGAGTTCATTGAATAATTTGATTATATGAACTTAATTATCATGAACTTAGACTAAAATCTTTATACTATGTATTGTAGATCAAATGGCCAACGTTGTCCTCAATTTCAACGCGTTCCTAGAGAAAACCAAGTTGAAAGATGGTGGCAGCAACTATACGGACTGGGTCCGGAACCTGAGGATCATCCTCATAGTAGCCAAGAAAGATTATGTCCTAGAAGCACCGCTAGGTGAAGCACCAATCCCAGAAAACCAAGACGTTATGAACGCTTGGCAGAAGCGACCTGATGATTACTCCCTCGTTCAGTGCGGCATGCTTTACAGCTTAGAACCGGGTCTCCAAAAGCGTTTTGAGAAACATGGAGCATATGAGATGTTCGAGGAGCTGAAACTGGTTTTTCAAGCTCATGCCCGGGTCGAGAGATATGAAGTCTCCGACAGGTTCTTCAGCTGTAAAATGGAGGAGAATAGTTCTGTTAGTGAGCACATACTCAGAATGTCTGGGTTACACAACCGCTTATCCCAGCTGGGAGTTAATCTCCCGGATGACGCAGTCATTGACAGAATCCTCCAATCGCTTCCACGAAGCTACAAGAGCTTTGTGATGAACTACAATATGCAGGGGATGGAAAAGACCATTCCTGAGGTATATTCAATGCTGAAATCAGCGGAAGGGGAGATCAGAAAAGAACATCAAGTGTTGATGGTGAATAAAACCACTAAGTTCAAGAAGGGCAAGGGTAAGAAGAACTTCAAGAAGGACGGTAAGGGAGTTGCCGCGCCCGGTAAGCAAGTTACTGGGAAGAAGTCGAAAAATGGACCCAAGCCTGAAACTGAGTGCTTTTATTGCAAGGGAAGTGGTCACTGGAAGCGGAACTGCCCCAAGTACTTAGCGGACAAGAAGGCCGGCAACACCAAAGGTATATGTGATATACATGTAATTGATGTGTACCTTACCAGTACTCGTAGTAGCACCTGGGTATTTGATACCGGTGCGGTTGCTCATATTTGGAACTCAAAACAGGAACTACGGAATAAACGGAGACTGGCGAAGGACGAGGTGACGATGCGTGTCGGGAATGGTTCCAAGGTCGATGTGATCGCCGTCGGCACGCTACCTCTGCATCTACCCACGGGATTAGTTTTAAACCTCAATAATTGTTATTTAGTGCCAGCTTTGAGCATGAACATTGTATCTGGATCTCGTTTAATTCAAGATGGCTACTCATTTAAATCCGAAAATAATGGTTGTTCTATTTATTTGAGAGATATGTTTTATGGTCATGCCCCGCTGGTCAATGGTTTATTTTTGATGAATCTCGAACGTGATGTTACACATGTTCATAGTGTGAATACCAAAAGATGTAAAGTTGATAACGATAGTCCCACATACTTGTGGCACTGCCGCCTTGGTCACAGTGGTGTCAAGCGCATGAAGAAGCTCCATGCAGATGGACTTTTGGAGTCTCTTGATTACGAATCATTTGACACGTGCGAACCATGCCTCATGGGTAAGATGACCAAGACTTCGTTCTCCGGAACAATGGAGCGAGCAACCAACGTATTGGAAATCATACATACCGATGTGTGCGGTCCAATGAGTGTTGAGGCTCGCGGAGGATATCGTTATGTTCTCACTCTCACTGATGACTTAAGTAGATATGGGTATGTCTACCTAATGAAACACAAGTCTGAAACCTTTGAAAAGTTCAAGGAATTTCAGAGTGAGGTTGAGAATCAACGTGACAGAAAAATAAAATTCTTACGATCAGATCGTGGTGGAGAATATTTAAGTCACGAGTTTGGTACACACTTAAGAAAATGTGGAATAGTTTCACAACTCACGCCGCCTGGAACACCTCAGAGAAACGGTGTGTCCGAACGTCGTAATCGCACTCTATTGGATATGGTGCGATCTATGATGTCTCTTACCGATTTACCGCTCTCATTTTGGGGCTATGCTTTAGAGACTGCCGCATTCACTTTAAATAGGGCACCGTCAAAATCCGTTGAGACGACACCGTATGAATTATGGTTTGGGAAGAAACCTAAGCTGTCGTTTCTAAAAGTTTGGGGATGCGATGCTTATGTCAAGAAACTTCAACCTGAAAAGCTCGAACCCAAGTCGGAAAAATGGGTCTTCATAGGATACCCTAAAGAAACTATTGGGTACACCTTCTACCTCAGATCCGAAGGCAAGATCTTCGTAGCCAAGAACGGGTCCTTCCTAGAGAAGGAGTTTCTCTCGAAAGAATTGAGTGGGAGGAAAGTGGAACTTGATGAGGTGATAGTCACCCCTTCCGTACCGGAAAGTAGCGCAGCGGGGAAGATGTTCCTGTGGTGCCTACACCGACTGGGGAGGAAGTTAATGATGATGATCATGAAGCTTCAAATCAAGTTACTGAACTTCGTAGGTCCACAAGGACACGTTCCGCACCAGAGTGGTACGGCAACCCTGTCCTGGAAATCATGTTGTTAGACAATGGTGAACCTTCGAACTATGAAGAAGCGATGGCGGGCCCGGATTCCGACAAATGGCTAGAAGCCATGAAATCCGAGATAGGATCCATGTATGAAAACAAAGTATGGACTTTGACTGACTTGCCCGATGATCGGCGAGCCATAGAAAACAAATGGATCTTTAAGAAGAAGACGGACGCGGATGGTAATGTGACCATCTATAAGGCTCGACTCGTCGCTAAAGGTTATCGACAAGTTCAAGGGGTTGACTACGATGAGACCTTCTCACCCGTAGCGAAGCTGAAGTCCGTCCGAATCATGTTAGCAATTGCCGCATACTATGATTATGAGATATGGCAGATGGACGTCAAAACGGCATTCCTTAACGGCTTCCTTAAGGAAGAATTGTATATGATGCAGCCAGAAGGTTTTGTCGATCCTAAGAATGCTAACAAAGTATGCAAGCTCCAGCGCTCAATCTATGGGCTGGTGCAGGCATCTCGGAGTTGGAACATTCGCTTTGATGAGATGATCAAAGCGTTTGGGTTTACACAGACTTATGGAGAAGCCTGTGTTTACAAGAAAGTGAGTGGGAGCTCTGTAGCATTTCTCATATTGTATGTGGATGACATACTATTGATGGGCAATGATATAGAATTCTTGGAAAGTATAAAGGCCTATTTGAATAAGTGTTTTTCAATGAAGGACCTTGGAGAAGCTGCTTATATATTAGGCATCAAGATCTATAGAGATAGATCAAGACGCCTCATTGGTCTTTCACAGAGTACATACCTTGACAAGATATTGAAGAAGTTCAATATGGATCAGTCCAAGAAGGGGTTCTTGCCTGTATTGCAACGTGTGCAATTGAGCACGGCTCAATGCCCTACCACGGCAGAAGATAGAGAAAAGATGAGTGTCATCCCCTATGCCTCGGCCATAGGGTCTATTATGTATGCCATGTTGTGTACCAGACCTGATGTAAACCTTGCCGTAAGTTTGGTAGGAAGGTACCAAAGTAATCCCGGCATGGAACACTGGACAGCGGTCAAGAATATCCTGAAGTACCTGAAAAGGACTAAGGATATGTTTCTCGTTTATGGAGGTGACGAAGAGCTCGTCGTAAAGGGTTACGTCGACGCTAGCTTCGACACAGATCTGGATGACTCGAAGTCACAAACCGGATACGTGTATATTTTGAATGGAGGAGCAGTAAGCTGGTGCAGTTGCAAGCAAAGCGTCGTGGCGGGATCTACATGTGAAGCGGAGTACATGGCAGCCTCGGAGGCAGCACAGAAAGCAGTCTGGATGAAGGAGTTCATTACCGACCTAGGGGTGATTCCCAATGCGTCGGGCCCGATGACTCTCTTCTGTGACAACACTGGAGCTATTGCACTTGCGATGGAGCCCAGGTTTCACAGGAAGACCAGGCATATCAAGCGTCGCTTCAACTCCATTCGTGAAAGTGTTCAAAATGGAGACATAGATATTTGTAAAGTACATACGGACCTGAATGTAGCAGATCCGTTGACTAAACCTCTCCCTAGGGCAAAACATGATCAACACCAGGACGCAATGGGTGTTCGATTCATCACAATGTAACTAGATTATTGACTGTAGTGCAAGTGGGAGACTGTTGGAAATATGCCCTAGAGGCAATAATAAATGGTTATTATTATATTTCTTTGATCATGGTAATTGTCTATTGTTCATGCTATAATTGTATTGTCTGTAAATCGTAATACATGTGTGAATACATAGACCACAACGTGTCCCTAGTAAGCCTCTAGTTGACTAGCTCGTTGATCAACAGATAGTCATGGTTTCCTGACTATGGACATTGGATGTCATTGATAACGGGATCACATCATTAGGAGAATGATGTGATGGACAAGACCCAATCCTAAGCATAGCATAAAAGATCGTGTAGTTTCGTTTGCTAGAAGCTTTTCCAATGTCAAGTATCTTTTCCTTAGACCATGAGATCGTGCAACTCCCGGATACCGTAGGAGTGCTTTGGGTGTGCCAAACGTCACAACGTAACTGGGTGACTATAAAGGTGCACTACGGGTATCTCCGAAAGTGTCTGTTGGGTTGGCACGGATCGAGACTGGGATTTGTCACTCCGTGTGACGGAGAGGTATCTCTAGGCCCACTCGGTAATGCATCATCATAATGAGCTCTATGTGACTAAGGCGTTAGTCACGGGATCATGCATTGCGGTACGAGTAAAGAGACTTGCCGGTAACGAGATTGAACAAGGTATTGGGATACCGACGATCGAATCTCGGGCAAGTAACATACCGATTGACAAAGGGAATTGTATACGGGATTGATTGAATCCTCGACATCGTGGTTCATCCGATGAGATCATCGTGGAACATGTGGGAGCCAACATGGGTATCCATATCCCGCTGTTGGTTATTGACCGGAGAGGCGTCTCGGTCATGTCTGCATGTCTCCCGAACCCATAGGGTCTACACACTTAAGGTTCGGTGACGCTAGGGTTGTAGACATATGTGTATGCGGAAACCCGAAAGTTGTTCGGAGTCCCGGATGAGATCCTGGACATCGCGAGGAGTTCCGGAATGGTCCGGAGGTAAAGAATTATATATAGGAAGTCAAGTTTCGGCCACCGGGAAAGTTTCGGGGGTTACCGGTATTGTACCGGGACCACCGAAAGGGTCCCGGGGGTCCACCAGGTGGGGCCATCTATCCCGGAGGGCCCCAAGGGCTGAAGTGGGAAGGAAACCAGCCCCTAGTGAGCTGGCCGCCCCCCCATGGGCCTCCCCCCATCCGCCTAGGGTTGGGAACCCTAGGGTGGGGGGGCTTCCTACTTGCCTTGGGGGGCAAGGCAACCCCTTTCCCCCTTTGGCCGCCGCCCCCCCCCCTTGAGATCCCATCTCCAGGGCCGGCGCCCCCCCAGGGGGGCCTATATAAAGGGGGGGAGGGAGGGCAGCAACCGGACAGCCTTGGGCGCCTCCCTCCTCCCCTGCTACACCTCTCCGTCTCGCAGAAGCTCGGCGAAGCCCTGCCGAGACCCGCTGCATCCACCACCACGCCGTCGTGCTGCTGGATCTCCATCAACCTCTCCTTCCCCCTTGCTGGATCAAGAAGGAGGAGACGTCGCTGCACCGTACGTGTGTTGAACGCGGAGGTGCCGTCCATTCGGCACTCGGTCATCGGTGATTTGGATCACGGCGAGTACGACTCCGTCATCCACGTTCATTGGAACGCTTCCGCTCGCGATCTACAAGGGTATGTAGATGCACTCCCTTCCTCGTTGCTAGTATACTCCATAGATGCATCTTGGTGAGCGTAGGAAATTTTTTAAATTATGCTACGATTCCCAACACGGGCTCCCTCCCCCGGCGCTGGCCGACCCCACCGTGACCGGCGTCACCACAGGAGAGAGGGCCAGGTCCACCTGACCCATGCGGCCTTCCCCACAGCCAACCATCGCCGGCGTCACCGGTGTCACCGGCGCCAGACTAAGAGAAGGAGAGGCCAAGGCCACCTGCCCCAGACTCCCCTCCCCATACCGAACCTCCGAGACAGTCGACGCATTCCGGCTCGAGACCACTAAGGTGGTAGGAGAAAGTGGCCCCACCTGAGGCTCCACCTCCCTAACCCCTCCCACGGTCGTCACCGAGAGCGTCCCCAACAAACCATCCTCCACAGGACTAGCCACAGCATCAAGCTCCAACGGCGGAAGCAGACACTCAAAGCTATCATCAGACTCCACCCTGTCACTCCAGAGCCGGGGAGGAGCCGATGCTTGCTCAAAGGATCCAAACCGCAACGTATTCATCGGTACAGCCGGAGCCGAGGGAGACTCTACTCCGGAACCATCACCGGGCAACCGAGCAGCCGGACTCGACCCATTGGCCCTCTCACGTCCCGCCTCATCATTCGGGTTCCCACGAGCACCGGCATCATCATCCCCCTCGTGCATATCCATAGCAGCCCCGGAAACCGCATCGGCAAACAGCTCCGAATCCTCAAACTCAATCTCAAGTGGAAACACCTCTCCCCGATAAAACCAGTTGACCATATCTGGGACAAAATCGATGTCCAAAACACCCACTAAGAGCCGGGCCACCCCATGTGCGCGGGTGAAAGCCATGTCCACTTCCTCAATCTTACCAACCATCATACCCAAACTCGCCACAACTCGAGCATCTGTCAAAGACTCATATGGGGCCCCTGAAAACCGCAGCCACACCTGAGTGAGCGGTTTTCCCTTAGGCTCCACCTTCTTCCACTCGTGAAACTCCAGGATGCACTTAGTACCCGGCACCTTGCACAACCCAAAACTCAGCAGCTTCTGCAAATCTTCCACCGTTGGGAAATCAACCCTAAACACATTGTCCTCAATCTGGACGAGCTCCCACTGAAAATCACCTGGAGCCAGTTCCTGAAGTCGCTGCACAATTTGAGCCTCAGAAACCACTTCGCGGGTAGCTTTCACAAGTCCAGTAGTCATACTTTGAGTCTCAACTAGAGTCTCCCTCGCCGCCGGAGACTCAAAGAACGTGAGCTCGGCACAGTACACTCCATACATCATGAGAGCAGGAGCCTGATCACACATAACCAGGCAATCCCCCATAACATGAGCAGTCTTACCACACGAGTTACAGAGTTCCGCCATGCACTCAGCAATAAAGTGGCCCTTCTCACCACATCGATAGCAAAGCATCTTTTCTTTCTTACGCGCCCATTTGGACGCCCTCTCAGACTCAGCCCTGTCCCCTGCCTCAGCAGCAACTCCAGTTGCAGGAACCTCCACGTTGGCCAAAGCCGTCACAACTTCCATTGCCTGGCTAGGCAACTCAGTCGACCGCACGGGATCGACAGCCATATCCGAAGCCTGATGGTCAACCACGACCGGTGGCGGGGGCGGCTTGCGGAACCGACCACGTCCACCACCACGGCCACCACGATGGCCACGGAATCCACCTCTCTGCCGGTTGTTCGGGCCAGTAGCCCCTTCTACAAAACCACCCGCTGGACCAAGGAATGGTCTTTCTGCAGAACCATCACTCTGCCAAGCGTATCCGCGTCCACCTCCCGTAGACGACGAACCACGGTGCTGTCCATCCCCGTAAGCATCAAAACCATCATCCCCCCACTGTCCTCTGGGGGGCCCATTAGTTCCACCATCCCCCGCGTCCAGCCTTGTCTGCGATGGGCCCGAACGTTTTTGCGCCGGTCTCGCGACATAGTGAGGCGGTGGCGCGGCACGAGGCACAGGCGGCGCGACACCCCGCCCCACGGATGCAGGCACCGGAGGTCTTGGGGGAGGGGCACCGCTCCCCGCAGCTGCAATGACCGGCTTGGGAGGCCGCGGTCCACCTCGCCCTGCAGTCGGCAAAGGCCCGGTCGGCACCGCCGGACGCTGTAGCGGTGGCCGGGCACCATAGCCACCGCCCCGACCCGCGGCAGCAAGAGTAGCCGGAATTGGCGGGCGGATGCCACCACCCCTACCCGCAGCAGCAACAAAGGCCGGAGCTGGCGGGCGGACGAGAGCTCCAACACCGCGGCCAAGGGCCGAAGCGTTAGCACCAGCCGGTGCGACGCCCCGGCCCGCCGCCGGCATGCCACGGTTAGCCCCAGGGGCACCGGCACCACGACTGATTCCCGCGACCTGCAGCGGCATCTCCACTCCACGGCCGACACCAGAGACATCCAGCGGCACCACTCCGGCACGGGCTGACCCGGCCGGCTCCGCCGAGCTCTTTCCCGCGGCCCCCTGACCCGCCATGAGATGCAGCGGTGGGATTCGACAGGCACGGCCTCCACGATCTACACGACGATGAGGAGCCCGACGACAGAAAACCCTACGGCGCACGACGGGACCAGAGGGATCAGACGGATCGTTGCATGCCTCTCGCACGTAAACAATGTTCTCGTCCAAAGAGCCCTCAGTATCCAGCCCAAGGGACATTGGCCCACCTGCGACCACTTCGTACTGGGCCTCATACCCAGCCGAAGACGGCCCAGTCTCCACCGGTGGCCCTGCAGCGCCAATCAAGGCATTCAAACGTGCCGCCCTAGCATCCGCGATCGGGATCGACGCCGCCGGCGCCGCCTGCTGCCGGCCGGCCGCCGCACGGCCGCCCTTCTTCCTTCTCACTACCACCGTCCACGCTTCCGGAGGAACTAAATCGAAAAGAGTAAGCTTTGGGAGACTTACCTTGGGAATAGGCCCCTTCCATGGCCGAGGGGCAGACGCGGCCGTCCTCCGATGTACAACCCGCCGGAACAACTCCAAGTTCTCGCCGGGCCACAAACCGGTCCTCGCCGGATCCTCTAGAGGGACCACCACCTCCACAATCTCCGCCACCTCGTCTTGATCGTAGCCGGTGTCAAAAGCTTCGCAAATCATATCTGAGGGAGTCGGTGAATATTCCGTGGAGCCGCCGGAGCGCCCGCAGTCTTCATCCTCATCCCCGCTATCCTCCTCCGCGAGCGCCCAGAATCGCCCGCCCACCTTCCGGCGATCACCGGGGGTGACCGACGTCGAAACGCCCGGCGGCATCGACGCCTCCTCTAGGTATCTACTAGTAGCTAGCTAGGAGTTGTCGCGGAGCCTCTGAAGCAGAGCGCACTGGAGGACGCCGTCGTCCTGGAGCGCAGCGGGCACGTCGACGACGACGTCCTGCACCGTCACGCCCTCCACGCAGTTCACGCACGCGTGCTGCACCTGCAGCTCTAGCGACCTGAGCGCGCCCATCAGCCGCGCCGGCGCGTGTGGGGCTCCTCCCGCGCTCGTTACGCGCACCGCCGCTGCATCCTTCCCCACCATCCGCACCTCCACCACATCGTCGCAGGCCGGGTGGTGCATGGAGCCGGCGTGGCCGCTTCGGGACGAAGAAGCCGATGCGTTCGACACCTCCCAGTCCCATCTCGAGGCGGCCGCCTGCCGACCCTCGTCCTCGAGCTGCGCGACGCGGGAGCGTAGCTCGGCTATGTAGGCGGCGGCGTCGGCGAGGAGGGAGGTCCTGTCCATGCGAGACACGGTAGGCACGCCGGCGCGGAGATCGCAGAACCGGCGGTTCAGCTTTTCGCGGCGCTGCCGCTCGGCCTCGACGTGGCTGGGGGTGGGGCCCTCCGGCCGCGGCCCCGGCTTCCGCCCACGCCGCTTCTTCGCTGAAGCCTGTAGGCTCGCCGGCGGCAGCTCGGTGTCCGGGGAGAGCGAGGAGCTCCCCTCAGGCCCCAAGTAGTCTCCCTCCTCGCTCTTGGCCGCCGCGACGACGTCGCCGAGCAGCCATTGCTCGGGGACCTCGCAGGAGGTAAACTCGAGGACCTCATGGTGGTTCTCGTCCGCAGTGGCGAGCTGGGGAGGCGGCGGTGGTGGCAAGAAGGATGAGCACGGGGAGAGCAGCTCGTCCATATGTTTTGCTGCTCCCGTAACCGAAGAGCTCGAAGTGTCTCCCAGTCCCGGGAGTTGGAAGCGTCGGTATTACCTGGTACAGTAAAAGAGGTCTACTAGTGTGCCAAGCTATCGTCTGGCCCACGTGTCTCCATGCAAAAGATCTATTGACCTGGTGCAACGGAGACAAAGAGATTGGCGGAATCACTGTTGAATCGAATATCTCGAATGTGTATATGCCCGATCTGTATTTTGTCTCCGCTGTTTTGGGATTTGATGTTTAATTTCATCAAGCAATCCGGCGTGCCCGTCGGTGCACTAGACAGCTAGCTTTTCCATTGTGCCGGGCCTGCCGGCGAGGGGCGCGAAGCCAGGCAGGGGACTGTTTAGGATCAGTTTAGCTAGATGACAATCGACTGAATTTAAAATAGGGGTCAATCGATTTTCAAGAGTTGGCTGGAGTGAGCCGGAGGGAAGGAAGGAGAAGGAAGGGGCTCGCCGAAGTGCTACCCCATTATCTATCTTAGGGTTCAGGGTGGGAGCGGTGGTGGATGGCGGTGGTGGGGGCGGTGGTGCACTTCGCCGGAGAAAAAAACTAAACGTGGGCGGGTCTAGAGGGATGGCCGGGGGCGGCGGCTAGACAGGCGGTGGGGGCGGTTCCAGGGAGGTCGGGGTGGCGAGGCTGCGCGGGAGCGCCGCCGGCTGCGGGTGGTTCGGCCGGCGACCCGGGCGGCGGTGTGGAGAAGAAGGAGAAAAGCTGGAAGTAGAAGAAAGGCTAGGCGCCATTGGATATGGATCGGACGTTCAATATTGATCGATTGGCCCAATTTCAAAAATTCAGCCGACTGACATGTAGCATAACCCGTTTAGGATTCATGGGGCTGGAGGTGTCAAGTTCAGGAAGGAGGATTGGGGAAGAAGAGGTGCATCAAGATTGGTGAAGTACACGTGGCATTTTCTAAAGAGAATCTTACGAGATGAAACGTGAGACCAGGTCGTATAGTATTATTTTCCCATTATTTTCCCACGGCTCTTGCGCGTTGGCCCTTTTTTTTATGGGAAGGCTTTCATGGCTAGCTTTATTAACTCAAATCAAACTTGCATCATTTGCTAACAAAGGAATAATAAAGCTTGGAGGTGTATCAGACCAGAAAGTCAGTGGATTACTCCTCCTAAACCTAGCTAGCTCATGAGCAACCATGTTTGACTCCCTGTTACAATGTTCAACAAGTACCCTCCCGAAATTCGAAAGTAGACTTCGACATTCATTAAGTATTGGTGCTGCAATCATTGAGTAACCTCGTTCAAATTCAACGCCTCTACCACGGTCACATTATCAGTCCGGACAATTATGTTGGCACACCCAAGACTTTGAATGAGCATTAGCCTTTGACGCAACGCTTCTGATTCGGCCGAGACCACATCGGCCGAGACCACATCGGCTACATGCTCCATGCAAGCAGTTTATTTGGAGCCGTGTGTGCCGTGCGATGCTAGACATACAGAGGATTTTTTTTATAGATTTTACGGAGGTTTAGAATTGAAAACAAGGTGAGGAAGGGCCTATCCCAATGAATTTTAGAAGGGGAAGAAATATTTAGTTAGGAAAGATCTGCAAAACGGCTGTAAAAATTCAGTGGTGTAGGATTATTGGTGTGTGCCGCTCTACATGTACAGCGAGTATCATGCTTATGATACACCGTATCTTTATACGGTGATGTTATTGTGTAGATACTCCCTGGGAGGGCCTGGCACAATGAAAGGTTCTTAAGGTAATTTATAGAGTCATAGGGATAGCAAATTGTTTGAGGAAGCATGTCAAATCATGTGCAAAAAATGTACCAGGCGGATTTGCCATCCTGGTTAAAGAAAATTGTCATCCGCGGACCATACAAATCATCCGCAGTTGTCATGCCGCCAACGAACGTTTGCTGGTTAAGCCGGTCCTCTTTATAATGCATTGGTACATGTTGCTTGTAGCTAGCTTTCGCTTTGATTACATAACTTGTTTCTTTCCTGTTGTCTTATTACATTTGTTATACCCTATTCACTATCGATGGTGCAATGCTGTTGACAACACAAATCCATGCACCACATATTGGAATGTATTAATTAATCGTCCTATCATTATACTACACGTTCTCATGCATTATATGTTTCGCTCTCGATTGCACCTCTCAACCATACACTCTACTAACAACTAACAACTTGCTCCCCCGATTCCCTGGATAAAGATATATCGATTCAAACATTCAAATCTGCCCTGGTTAGCATATTTGACAAAATCCAGAAGTTCAAAATTTGACGAAAGAAAACTCTGCTTATACGACAAGTTCTCCCGAAAAAGATTGCAATGTATATTATTATCATGGGTTGCTGGAACTTATGGACCCAAAGAAATGGCAACAAGAATGAAACCCCTGGAAGTGATCCCTGATGCTTTAAGAAGAAGTGGGATCTTATGCTGGCCAAGCATAGAGCCAAAGAGAAGAACAAAGAATGCCTCGATCAACATATTGCTTCCTTGTTCTGATTTTGTTTTATTTTTTGCTTGTACATAAATTTTGTTTATATTAATGAGAAGAATTGTTCTACAGTCACTGGGCAAATAAAATAAAATATTTGTTTCGAACTTTAGTTTTCAGACAATGTGATATCATGTACAAATAATTTGTTGCATTGGAAAGAAGTAGGGATCGTTTCGCTCTTTATGCTTCTGGCCAAAAATGGTTAGAAATTACATTTGTCAACAAATCAAAAGATATACTTTTTATAAAATATAATACTCCCTTCAATCCATATTAATTGTCGTTGATTCAGTACAAGAGGGAATACATAATTTCCTAGTTACATTGAAGACATAAATTGTTGTGTCCGGCTTATAAGGCGAACTAGAGGGAGCAAGTACATTTGTACTTCTCGCTACATGTAGGGTTAGGTGATAGCCTGCAAGCGCACAAGGTTTAGTTGTAGCATTTTTGAAGTAAGAGTATCGATCTCACGGGGAGCACATGAATCAGTCCTTAGCCCTTTGCAAAGTACGAACGATGTGCGTATATAGCTTGTAAGCGATCTAATAATAGTAAGGTTGCAAGTGTAAAGGTGAATAAAATAAGCTGAAATAAATGACAAGTACAATGACTAGACTTGAGACAAATAATTAAAAGAGTTCCGAGGGGGTCCAGAATCCCCACTAGTGTGCATCGATGGCTGTGCCTAAACATGAAGCTATTTCGTTGATCCTCTCACCGGATGGGCTCTGGTGGCTAGGGTTCTGCCTTCTGGACGACTTTCTGGAGTCTCGGTACGTCTGATTCACGATCCGCTTCGATGTGGTGAAAATAGCTGATCCCCCAGAGGCGGCGGCGCGCCAAACGACCGCTCATGCAAGCGCGCACGATCGCATGGAACGTTGTTGTTCACTCTGAAAGCGCGGTGACGATGTTTTTAAGCCTTCTTGCTTGATTCTTCTATGGAAAGTGTTTATCACCTTCAATATGTGATTCCACTGTCATTTTTAGGGATTTTCTCCAGTAAATGAATATTGCTCCATAAACCTTAATCTGAGGGATTATCAACAAAAAGTAATGCGTGAACACTGTAAAATTTCACGAAGCCTACCCAGTAGGCCCAAAAATAACGGTGAAGAAGGTCTTATAATTTGGACTCATCATTAGGCATTCATACTGATCAAGAACAAAGTAGGAATGACGAGTTCTGCTACACCCCCGGTTGATTACAAGGTGAGGGACGCCACGAGATGACGTGGCAATCATTAATCGGAGTTTGTTGGGGTCGTGGGCCCACCCCAAAATTCAAGGGGTAGGAGAATTATGATTAGTGGGGAAGGAAGGTTGGTAGGGTGCGTAAAATAATTTCGGAAACACTAACGCCCACACATGTGGCACTTCTACTACTCGCCCACACGCCTGGATCGTCGTCCAATGCAGTTTGCGCGAATCTTGACACGAAAAGGTGGATTTGGTGTGCCACGTAGGACGGGGCTGGTGTGTGGGCGTTGGAGAGTTTACCCGCACGCCCCGCACCACGCTGTTTACCAGCTACGTGTGTGGGCTAACTAGTTTCTGCCTACACAGACACCACCTAGTCCATGCGCGTGTAGGCGAACTGCTTTTCGCCCACATGACACTCCTACGTTGTGGATGGCAACTGCAGTTACGCGAACGTGGCAACTTGGTAAACACACATGGCAACTATAATTCGTTGCTAGACGGCAACTGCAGTTGCGCGTACATGGCAACCAGATAAACACACATGACAACTGTGATTAACCATACATGGCAACTATGGTTGGACCACACGTGACAACTAGGTAAACACACATGGCAACTACTGTTTGACCATATGTGGCAAGTAGTTAATCACACACGGCAACTATGGTTTGATTACACGCGGCAACTACCATAAATTAGACATGGCAACTATAGTTAACCAAAACAGATAGAGTTGCCATGCTTTTACAACTACACTCTCCATCCCGGATAACTACATCTGCCATCCCGGATGGCAACTAAATCGTCATCCCGCAGGTACCTAACGTAGCTGCGCCAGGACGTGTGGGCATTCTTGCTTCGTGCCACACGCGCGAGGTGCAGATGAGTAGTACTTGTTGGGCGTGTGGCACGAAGTAGCTGCGCCCACACGTGTGGGAAATTCTAATGCCCGCCCACACACAGCCCGTGTGGGCTGCCTCGTGCTCACGCCACACGCGATGTGTGGGCGGATGTCTAATATACTACACGTATGGTGGATATTGGCGTCCAATAATTTTGTAAGTCTACCATTCTTGTAGAAATGACCATTTAACTAGCTAGAGTTTCAGACTTTAATTCCGTGCAGCAATAACCCAATGACCCGACAATTACACATACAAACTAATGGTCCACTGGTCTACTGGCTCACAATTTGAAGTTTTTTTTTTTGACGGGGAACAATACGGTTTTTTTTTTGCGAAAATGGTCAAATCTATTCTAAAAATTCACAGGAAGTACAATGCATCCCAAACATAATAAAAAACGGTGTGTTTTTTTTATAAAAAGGAGTGTTGTATATAAAATCTAGGAGCTACTCACAATCTCAAGTTCAGTTATACACATTGGTTTCATAGGATGTAGAAACAAAACATCCTCTAATAATCCAGAGTTTTTGATAAATAAGAAACATATCGATCGAGCATGTGGAATTTTGCCGTACACCGCGACTTGTTCTTGCATAGTGTGGTTCATTGCTTGAGTACCAGTGATGGTGATGCATAGATTGCGCTCATGCTGAGGCCACATGTACGGTCCGTCGTGGCGCAGCATATACAGGTCTTACTTTATAGATAACAATGTTTTTTGACCGGGTATAAAATACAATATTGATTATGCGAGTTTATAAAATTAACCATAACTTTATGCTTTTCCCTAAAAATGTATAACTTTATGCTAGAAATGGAAACAAATAGGTGGTTCCAAATGCAGTTTACCTTACATTCCATGTTTTAGACGAAATTTGTGTTGATTTACTGTGAAAACAAAATTGAGGGGATCCAACTACCAACCTACTTGGAAACAATCAAAAAAATTGCGGGAAAACACTCGATGGTTGGTCAACACTAGGCCCCCAATGGATTCGCTCGCCCCTTGATGGAAAGAGTGGTTGCTACCGCATGCCAATTTGGCACGTACTCCCTTCACTCCAATGAATAAGGTGTGCACGCATCCCGGTGTTCAACTTTGACCATAAATTAGACCAATCAAATGTGGGTTATACGTGATACATATTATATGGTTGAATTGATATTGAGAAGAAATTTTCAATGGTATAACTTTTAAGTCACACGAATATATATTATTGATCTAATTTCTGGTCAAAGTTGAATTTTGGAAAGCGGAACGCCTTATTCACTGGAACGAAGGAAGTAGCCGCATGGCAACAGAGGCACTGGGGTTAAATTATTTCATTCTTTGGATTTTTTGCCCAACGTCTTTGGTCAAGCTGTCCGAGTAAATAGCAACAGACTACATTGCCAAACCAGCATCAACCATCCCCAAATCGTTAGTTGCATAGTTTTATCTCCAAGGGAGCTAGAGCACCTCCCTGGAAAGAGAACATTTTTTTGGTATTTCAAAAAGATTTTTTATATTTTGCAATGCAAGAAGCCATAAATTAACCAGGTCCGAGAGTTACAAGAGAAATCCCTACAGACATAAATTATAAACGGACCCACGAGGAAATCGTCATCCTGGACAAGCCGATGGCACGCTGCAAGCCTAACACGAAGCCACACCTAGTACTTATCGTGGAACCAAGGAGTCATTATAACTATGACCCGGAAGACAATGCATGCTAATGAGAGACAGCACCGAGCCACCGATGACGATCGAAGCACAAACCATTAACATCAAGAAGAAGGTAAAGATCGAGCGAGGAGACAATAACCCACATCAACACCGAAATGTAGTCATATGATCATATCGAAGAGATCACTGACGCCCACTGGAAACCGAAGCGGATCATCTTGGTTAATGATATCCCCCTCCCCCAGAATCTGGTAGACCGGACATCGGGAAAACAACCATCATGTGCCCGACGGTGACGCTAGAACCAATACCACCTCCACAAGGACTGAGGTGTTTATTCCACCGCATCGTCTCCTCTACCACCAGGACGAACGACAGGAGGAAGCCAATTTCTAACAAACTAGAGAAAACTCCATACGAGAGCGAATATCCATTCCTAGGGGCGTCGGAACCGGTCACCAAAGGCGAGGGAGACATGCAGAATAAGTTGATGAGGATGAGGACTTTAATTTGTGGCATTTCCTTTTCTAAAAAGAGAGTGTGGATTAATCCTTCAAAAACACCGTAGCACAACTCCTTACGACCTAACTATGCTAAAGCATGTGTCACATCATTATCTTTTCTGTTGATTTCCCCCCACTAATTTCATGAAGCGTCATTCATGTTTATGCTGCTTGAATTCTCACATGACGCTACTTATATTTGATTTATTCAGATATGTAGATTTGAAATCTCTTACCACTAAATTGCAATCAATCTCAAGCACTAACAGATTGGTCGTACACTGGTGAATGTCTCAGACTTTCTAGGCAGACACATGCCTGTCCTTCATTTTCGCCATGATGGATTATATCCCAGTATAATCTGGTGTGTGTGTGTGTGTGTGTGTGTGTGTGTGTGTGTGTGTGTGTGTGTGTGTGTGTGTCATACCATCTCACTGCTCTCCACACACTGCTATTGGTTGGGTGTGAACTCCGTAAGTGCTTGTTCGGTTAATCCCCTCCACAAGGAGTGGAGAGGATTGGAGGGGATTGAGGAGGATTTCGATTTGCAGGGGATTTGATCCCTTCAAATCCCAACCGAACAAGGCCTAAGGTTATATCACCTCCTTGGGACGTTTTAAATCAATAAAATATACTTTGTCAAGAAAAAAATAATCGGTTGCAGAGATGAGTCTCTTCCGCAAACACACATACACTCCAGTTTTACCACCTAGTATTAGGCTAAGTTTGCTATTTGAATAGTTTTGTGTTGAAATGCGGAAACTAGTCACTTCCTTGTTTTCTTACAAATTTTGGCAAGATCCTCCAAAGAAAAATCAATTGGAGTTCAAAATACTCCCTCCGTTCACTATTATGAGATGTTCCAAGTTTTTCTGAATCGGATGTCTATAGACATGTTTTAGTGTATAGAATAATGCCAGTGCGTTGCAACGGCATATAAATATTCTAATACGTTAGCTTGTTATTTACCTGTTAACAATAATGCGATTGTGTAAATAAATGTTCATCAAATTCTGCCCGTGAATTACCTTGTATTTTAATTAGAAGTTTGGTAAGTAAATTAAAGTGGAATTGGTTCAGAAGGTAAGTAAATTAAAGTGATTGATTATCATATACATAGAAGGTTGGACGAAGGGGAGGTGAGAAGAAAGGTGAAATGAGAACCTTATGTTCTTTTTAAATAAGTAGAGATTTGTTCACCTATTTCAATACGTATGTAATCCATACCGAAATATCCAAAACATCTTATAATTCGAAACAGAGGGAGTAGAATATAGCAAAAGGTCCTGCAGTGACTAAAAACCATTATAATCTTTAGCTTTCTTTTATCACTTGGGAGTCATGCAAGATGAAAGTCTCATGCATGGTTCTGCATGAGAGAAAGAAGCAAGAAATCCTCTTTTTGACTCAGATCCCTTACTCCACTCGTTTGTAACAAAATCTATCTGACTCCAAGAGCCCCTAGCGTTCCAAATATCAAAACTAGTGTACTGTCGATGTATTGAAATTATAGAGAGCCCATTAAATTGATCTTAAGTTGGTTCTCTTGAACCAGACATTCATTATTCATCTCTAGCAGCATAAGATACACCAAAACAAGTACTAATATAATTAAGTTGTCATACAGGACATGCATGCATGTATATATCTATACCCCTATATAGTGTGCGAATAAGTTTGAAAGTTTGTCGTTGGATGAAGCCAATCCGACGGTACAGAGATGGCAAATTCGAGCACTACTGGCCGTTGGATATCATGTACATTTCACCAGATTCTGCCACATGTAGAAGACTCGATGGTTAAACTTAAGCATAATGCACAAACCTCAAAACACAAGCACTTCTCCTTTGTTCTCTGGAATCTTCCATATCTTAATTGTTCAAACTTTTTTTTCTAAATGAATTGTCACTTTTTGTTTTTACTTTATACTTTACAACGCATAATTCCATGAATCTTGAAATAGATTTTTTTATAAACTAATTGATTTTGGATAAGATGAGCTATAAGAATTAAACGAACATCTATATTATACATATATGACTCAAAGCTTACATGGTATAATGTGGTATTTATTCATAATTTGGTTACCAAATCTCATGCATGCAATGCATGTCGTGTACCTTACTAGTTACACAATAGTATAACAAGCACTCTCCATTAAAAAGGAAAAAATACCAACAGTTTAACAAGCATATAACACTAGTAACACACGTGCGTAAATATACTCAATCTGTACGCATAGATCCAAACAAGCCTTCACTGGTCACTGTTTACAATATACTCGTAGATCTTGGCACCAAGTGATGTTGAATCAATCACTCGGATTTATTCCATGGACGACACGCAGCAAAGGCGACAGAATTACAATATGTGGCATCTACCGTACGCTGGAGTCGTCTCGTGAGTCGTGATGTACTATACCTGCTCACGAGATAACGTAGCGGAGCTCTAGGCGCTGTCGCGTAGCCGCTGGACCAGCGCGGAGCGGAGGGCGGCGCTGTCATCGTGCTGCAGCGCGGCGGGCACGTCCACCACGACGTCCTGCACCGTCGCGCCCTGCACGCGGCTCACGCACGCGTGCTGCACCTGCAGCTCAAGCGAGCGGAGCGCGCTCATCAGCCTCGCCGGCGCGTACGGAGCGGACCCCGCTGCCGTCGTCACGCGCAGCGCCGCCGCGTCCCGTCCCACCATTCGCACCTCCACCGTCTCGTCGCCGGCTAGAAAGTGCTGCAAGGAGGCGCCGCCACCGCTGCGGGACGCCGAGTTAGTGTCCCACCTCGCGGCGGCCGCCTGCTTGCTCTCGTCCTCGAGCCGGGCCACACGGGCGCGCAGCTCGGCGATGTATGCGGCGGCGTCGGCGAGGAGGGAGGCCTTGTCCATGCGGGACACGGTGGGGACGGCAGCGCGGAGGTCGCAGAAGCGGCGGTTCAGTTTGTCGCGGCGCTGCCGCTCCGCCTCCACGTGGCTGACAGTGGGGCCCTCGGGGCGTGGCCTGGGCTTCCTCCCACGCCGCTTGGCCGCCGGCCGCGGTGTCGACTCAGTGGAGGCAGGGAGGCTCGCCGCCGGCAGCTCCGAGAGCTCGGAGTCCGTGGACAGCAGGGACCCCTCGGGCCACAGGTCCCCCGCGTCCTCGCTCTTGGCCGGCACGACGACGTCGCCGAGCAGCCATTGCTCGGGGACCTCGCAGGAGGCGAACTCGATAAACTGGTGGTGATGGTGCTCGAACTGCCCGGACGGCGGCGAGACCGGGAAGAAGGAGGAGCACGGGGAGAGCAGCTCGTCGTCCATGGCCGGCGGGACGTGCGTGCGTGTCGCTACTCGAACTCGCAAGTGGAGATGCGGCGAACCTGTATTTCCACTCCGCTATGGCCATGTATTTATACCGGTGACACATTGGCGGTTGAGACCTCGCATATACGTTTATCTCACGGATATGGTCTCTGTCGTTTTCGACTTATATCTTTGCCCGCAAAAAACATGTCCGTGTGGGCCCGGGCTTGAGATCTTGAAGGAACCAACAGATGACAATTAGGTTAGCTAGCAGTTCTGTAGTCACCAATCAGTTAGTCACTACTAGTATGCGATAAAGAGAAAAAAGACACGAGCAAGTTAAATTGCAGTGGTGAGCTGAAAAAAAATATAAGATTCATAAGCACCAGTATTCAGGACATATTTTTATAGAAAAAGCCCACCCAAGGAGAGGTACCAGAAATTCGCTCCCGACGGGTTTCGAACTCTGGGCGCAGGCTACACCATTGTGCACCCTTGCAGTGGTGAGCTAGATAACCAGTAACCTGTGCATACATGTTGAAAATAGATAGTTATATTACTCCCTCCGTCTCATAATGTAAGATGTTTTTTTGTCACTAGTGTAGTGTTAAAAAGCATCTTACATTTTGGGACTGAGGGAGTACTTTCTAACAAGAGAGTCATGTTTTTCTTTCTTTTTTTAAGTCGTTTTTTCTGGCCAAAATGACCTTTTTTTTGCAGGAAATGACCTTGATGGAGAATTTTGACATAAAACACATAATTTAAGTATTTAAAACTACGGAAAATCATGCATGTAGAGGATGGATTCAAGTATATATGTGCAAGTTGATTTTGAAACATACATATGGAAACCGGAGGGGGTGACTCTTCTTTTGTTCAAAAAATAACCTGCACATACACATATGGAAATCAGAGGGGGTGGCCCTTCTTTTCTTCAAAAAATAACCTGCAAATACACATGGAAAATGAATAATTACTTCACACTAAAAAGATGGATAATTAGTCAAGAAATCATTTAAGTTTAGAAAATTGTGAAAAAACCATTCATGTAAAAGCATCTACAGCCAGACCCTCAAACCCCCCTCATATGCCCGGGCGGATGGCCCGGTCACAAAAAATGACCCAGACGGGCGCCTGAAATGGGCCTCAAATTCCCGGACTGACTGACACCCCTCATATTCAGACTAAATATGGGGAGGCTATGGCTCGACCGGGAGCGTCCGTCACGTCGTACCGATGGCCGGGTCCCATACGGAATTGCCCGGAAACGCAACATGCCGACAGACGAAGCTTCCGGTGCGGGTGTGAACGCCGTGTGGCGCCACTTCGGCTCGCCGCTCGAGGCCAAAGCCCGGCTATTTAAGCCAACCGCCGGCACCGAAACCCTATCTGTCCACATTTCCCCACTCCCGTCCATCGCCACAACCACTTTCCACTCGCCGCCCACTACAACTAGTAGCCATGCAACCACGTCGTCGGGTAAGGAGCTAGCCAGATCTGACGCCGAAGCACCGCTGCAACTCCTTGAGCAGATCCGGGCAAGGCACGAAGACCGGATTGCCGCAGGGCTACCTTCTGATGCGGTTGATCCGGAGGAGGACTTGGAGGAGGAGGAGGAGCATGAGGAGAACGTGGGGGACACTGGGGCCGTGGATCTGTAGGCTGAGCAATAGGCGATCCTCGATTCCCTCTGGTGGGAATCAGCGACGAAGGCCAAGCGTTGTCTTCTGCACGAGGTGGAGGCGGAGCACGCCACAGACGTTGACAAGATGCTCGCTGATATGGATGAGAAGGAGGATCCGGAGCCCTCCAACGTGCCCAACTACCCGGCACCGGCATGGACGTCGTGGACATCTCCGCTGACAGAACTTAGTTTAGACTAGCGTGGTGTACGTAGTACGTAGGAACTCTTTTGTATGGTTTGTATGGACGTGGGGATGAAATATGAGGTATTCGAATGCATACCACCAAGTATGAGATATGACCAGTCAATGCCCGCCGACGCGCCCGGTTACCTCCGCGAGCGTTTGAGGGTCCGGATTTGCCAAATCATAATGGTGAAGACAATTACAAACGTGCACGTTAATTTTGAAACTTAAATATGACGTAGGGAAAACAATCAAAAGCCGGTTGTTTCGACGGAAGTTATTGTGACTTATACTGTGCATCTGGCCAATTTGCAAATTTTATGCACATACTTATATCCATTCTCTACATGATTATATATTAAAAATGCTTATGTCCATTCTCCACATGATTATCGTAACTTTCCAGGACTTAAATGATGTGATTTTCGCAAATTTCTGAGCCAAAATCATATACACACCATGTTCCAAAAACCGAACACTGAAATAAACTCGCCAGAAGCTGGAGTGCAGCTGCGTTTGACCATGGTGATCCTTGACCTTTCTCCCGAACAATCCATGCAGGAGCTAGCTTGACTTACGTGTGACCTATTGACCATTTTCTTTTCTATGTTTGGACGGGCCATGGGTCATGTAAGCACGCACGGCGAAGGATTCACGTACTCCTCCTATGGGGCAAAAGGTGCCGGGCCAGGAAGGTCTCGATGCATTTCTACTCATATGGGAAATGGGAAATAATGGGCGGATGCGCACGACATGTTTGCACCACAAACAGATGGCATGAACTATATTGCCTAAAAGAAAATGACACCGACTATATAGAAGTTGCGTAAAAACAAATGGAAGTCAGTCGATTGTTGGGCATTAGATTTTTCATCAAATGGTCGGCCAACCTTCTTCTTTCTTCAACCCCCTTAGGCTGATTGGTGCCGACCGAATCGCTTGCTGCCACCACCAATGTTTTGCGGCATTCCCGCGCATGCCTTGTCGTTCAACCATGTTGCCACCAGTTCGACATTCCCTCTAAACCCTACTATCACCGTCCTTCTTCTCCGGCACCGGCAGCCATCCCGCTCTACGAACTCAATCCTTCCACTCGCTCCCATGGATGACATCCCGACCGTAATTTTCCTGTCTCACGCTCATTCATGGCTCGGGCCTCGCTAGGGACAGCGACACGACTGACTACGTCGCCCTTGGTTGGGCCTCGATTCTCCGCTGCCTCGCCCTCACCATGGAAATTTGATTGGCGTGTTTGCAATTAGCAAATGTGCATACATATACAATTGCAGGTGCAGTGCAACCGGGGCGACAGAAAGGGCGAAACAATGGAACATGAATTATGGCATTGCGGGACCGACCAAGCTGTGGTCCTTGGACATCAAAGGCCTGTTGGCCTGAGTTACCTAAGTACTCCCTCAGTTTCGAAATAAGTGTCGTGGTTTTAGTTCAAATTATGAAACTTATTTTGGAACGGGGGAAGTAATTTGTTGTGTGTATAAGTTAATGTACCGAGCGGTTCGATATATATCTCTGTGATGATTCATGCGGGTATGACACAAATTGAGATGAGATTGATAATTGTTATCATTGACTTAGATATAAGAAACTTTCGGTCGACTTAGATGTGGACAAACAATATACGTTTTCCCCAGGAGCACATTTTTTTCTACTTTCCAATTTGTTATTTTCCTAATTGATAGAAATGCGAGGACACACAAAATAAATTATTTCCCCGATTTCTTGTCCTTAAGAAATGCATGTCGGTGTCAATAGTCCTTTTTTTTAGAAATACAGTACAAAAGCAGATTCTCGTACACGCGAGCACACTCACCTATATGAAAGCATCTATGTACACCCTACCCATGTGAGCACATTCCTCAGCCTGAGCCAGCGGATCTTGGGAATTTTTTTCTCAAATATGCATGAGTGTGCATATCATATATTAAAGAAGAAGGGTAGAGAACCCCATCCACGTCAAAGTGTTACATATTACATTACATGCAACACAACGCCACACGCTACCACAGTTCATCTTCATCTAACTCCTCTTGCTAGCTCACCTCGATAGGGCACCAAAGAAGGTGGCCAGCTCTCCCCTCAGGATACCCGCTTGTTTCCAAGTGCGGCCCTCACTCTCGATTCTGCTGATTACCCGCAATTATGATGGGGTGGCTCCACCGAATACTATGATGTTTATGTGCTTCCATATGGTCATAGTTGACGGGCATGAGATTGACGAAGTCGACACATATGATCATAATTGACGGGCATGCATGTCATACCGTTGAAAGAATAGTGCTGAAAAATCTTAATAAGTTCAGAAAATACGATCACACGTGTCACTTGAACCTTGATGGCCAAGTTCCAGCACAAGAAACACAGTCGTGTGAGTTATGCTCATTTCCCTAGACGTCAATGGTCTGCTTTTTTGCTAATTTGGTAGCCACACAGTAGAAAAGGTTCCACAAAACACTGTGCCATCAGTCCATCCGTGTGACCTATAGCAGCTCTGAGATCTTAGGGTAAATTGATCGAGTGAGACGTGTTGGTGAGAAAAGGACTGCACATGGTTTGCCTTTGGCTCGTAGTGGACGACAAAGGCCGGAGAGGACATGATGATAATGTGCTGCGTCTGCGTAGGTCTTGAGGAGCAAGCTTTCTGGCTTTAACTTTGTGGAAGTAATTGTGGCAATTGCCATGCTGAAACGAGCAAGGTGCTGGAGCGTAACTAGCCTCTGACGTGCCGGCCGGCTGGCAAACGCACGTCACCCCGCTTCGCGCATGCATCAGACGGTCGAAGCCTTGGAACAAGCCAAAAGATCGTACTGTTTGGGAACTTGAGCGACGCGTCACCATCAGGAAAAGGACGGATGATTCGAGCCAGGCCAAACTACACGTACTACGATCGATTAGATGACAGATAGATGGATAGATACGGAGTTACGCTAGGCCATGGGCTTCAGTTCCCTTGCAGGTTAGCTCTCCCAGCTGAGTGATCATCCCGGCGGTGAGATCTCGATGCGAGTCTCGATCTGACGGCACGACCTACTAATTGGATCGATCCTTATCGGTGAATAGCTACACGTTTTGACGGGCGCGCTACGCAACAATCCAGGCAAGAGTCCAAGAGGAACACAGCTTCGGGTGCCAAACACCGGACGAACACGGCATGCTTCACCGAACTACTACTAGGAGCCTACTAGGAGTATTAGCTTTTTTTTAGATGACTAGGAGTATTAGCTAGCTACTAGTACGTGCGTCTGTTCTGAGCTCTGCTCATTGTCGTCTTCGTGCGGCCCGGAGATCGATTTATGTACAGACTACTAGGGTTTAGTAGGATTGTCTAGTGCATACGCACATGCCGCCGGTATAGAACATCCTTTCGGTTCTTGGATCCATAGGAAAAACCATAGAAGTAGGAAATAGTCCCGAGGTACCACTATTCATGTCCGTTTGATTAAAAGAAGGGAGAGGCTAGGAGTAAGTCGACCGAAAAAAAAATTAGGGTCAGCCGGCCGTTTTCAGCCTTTAGGTCGAGATCCAAGGGTGCATATGCCTTCTTCTACCTTTGAACGTTTATGTTCATCTTCTGTCCCGATCTCATCCCGAGCCGCCAGCTACCGCCGCCCCGCCCTCCCTTGAACCACCCCCCGTCGCCGGATACCCCTCTAGCCCTCCCCCCTCCCCGCCCTGCGCATTATGTTTTTTCTCCGGCGAAGCCCCATCACTGTCGTCTACCACCACCCCCGCCCTGAACCCTAAGATAAATAATGGGGTGATGACGGCAAGCCCCTTCCTTCTATCCGGCGAGGCCCTTCCTTCACCTTCCTTCGTTAAAAAATCGACTAACCCCGAATTTGATTATTATTTTTTGAATGAAAGGGATTGACCCTCGATTTCATTAACGAAACCATAAATCTTTTTGTTATTACAGCCATAACGCAAACGCCACCTCTAGGAAGCTGGAAACAAACCAGCTAGTTTACCAGCAACACAACGCACATCTCATTCTACATAAACCCCCACTCATCGCACTAGTTTTCCTCCTATTCAAACATGACTTAAACAACAAAAGTCTTTTTTTTCCCTTCCCCACTGTCTCATCTTTTCCTGACTGTATTCTTCATCTCCCCATCCTTGGTATCCAGGTCGCCCACCCTCTTCGTGCTTGGAAGATCTCACTGGCGACTCGTTCCAGCAGCTTTGCGCCATGTTGCAGCTCCACCTTTTCGTCCTCCCTTACCTGCAAGATACTCCTATCATCAATCCAATGTGGCATTTTAAACATAACCACACTGGGATCAATCGAAAATCAGCTGACTGACATGTAGCTAATTCTTTTTCACACTAAGTTTCACTGGAAAACCAAGAAACTTCACATTCATGTGCATAAAGGAATGAGTAGAAGATCATAAGCAGCATTATATTAACTGCATGTGCTTTAACCATAATTTGATTGTATTTTTTTTATGATTCCTGTGTTTTCCTATTCCAGCGAATAAAACACCAATTTTTTAAAATTCCTAATTTTCACAATCTCTATTATGCACATGCAATCTTATGATATCCCATGTTTTTTTTCTATTCTGCGAATCGAAGAGGTCCTTGTTTTTTCTGGCGATATAAACATGTGTGGCCCAACATTTGGTGACACGTAGGCACGGCGGCTCGGAAATCGCAGAACCGGCAGTTCAGCTTTTCGCGGCGCTGCCGCTCGGCCTCCACGTGGCTGACGATGGGGCCCTCGGTTCGCGGCCCTGGCTTCCACCCACGCTGCTTCTTCGTTGACGCCTGGAGGCTCGCCGACGGCAGCTCGGAGTCCGGGGAGAGGAACGAGCTCCCATCGGGTCAGAAGTAATCTTCCTCCTCTCTCTTGGCTGTCACAACGACGTAGCCGAGCAGCCATTGCTCGGGGACCTTGCAGGAGGCAAACTCGAGGACCTCATGGTGGTCCTCGTCCGTACTGGCGAGCTGGGGAGGCAGCGATGGTGGCAAGAAGGATGAGCACGGGGAGAGCAGCTGTTGGCACAGCACGACCTTGACGTCGATGTAACCGAGTACTTTCCGGCGATACACACGAGGCTACCTCGAGTACTTTTCGAGCCAATCGGTTCTATCGGAGATGTACACGTGGACGCAGACAGTGTGCACGTATACACGAACAAACTGGGTAGCAGTTGATCGACTCGCAGGCAAAGCATGTGCGCCGCAGCGGTGGCAGCAACGCTTCTCCTCGGCCAGATCTGGTAGGGGGGCGGCGGCCCACGTCGACCGGACAGACGACAGTGGCGCGGGGCAGCGGCGGCCAGTTTCGGCATGTAGGCGGAGGTGTACGGCGACAGGTCCAGCAGCGGCAGCTTGGGCGCCCGATCTAATCCCGGATGGGCTTCGGCGGGCTGCACATGCTGCTGTCATGTACCATCCCTGTTCCGTCAACGACATGCTACCACTGCGCTCGACCTGCAACACGAGGACGTGGGGGGTTTCGGCCCTGGGCGTGGCGGTGGTGGCCACCTCCTTCGTCGGAGGTGGTCGGCCTAAGGTTGGGTGATCGGATCTCAAGATCTGTCATCTAGTCCAGGCTGCGAGTTAGGCAGACATAATTGCCTGTGAAAACCGAGCCGATGATGGCGTTTTGTACTGTTACCTTGATGAAGCCATCGTCGTGTAATTGTTGTCGGGCCACTCGTGCTGCTTCGGGTGAAACCCTAGGATCTGGTCTTCCCGATCAGACGATGGCAGTACTGTGGTGCCATTTCTCTCTTGGGAGCATCATCTGTAGAGCAGCGCTAGAAGACAGAGGCAAGAGGTGGAGCGGCTTCGTCTTGCACAAAGCTTTGGTGGAGCTGTTAAGTCATGTCTGGCCGGCAGATGCTACGTTGAGTCATGCCTGGTTGGTAGGTGCTACGCACGACAGATCTTTCAGAGCCTCCGCGTCTGGACGAACGAGCGCAGGGCGATGGCGCCATTGGGCGTTGTGGTAGTGTCAACGAATGTCCGGACTGGCAAGGATGATACGGATCTCTCTCCTGAAGATGGGTCAGTGGTCTAATGATGATGACGGCTTCTAAAACGTGTGCATGTGTGTGCGCTTTAGGTCTTCTGCACCGGCTGTTGATTCCGATACGTTATGTGGATGGATCGGCGACAAAACCGGTTTTAGATTTGGAGAATGAGAGCATTCTACATTATCAAGTTTGTAGATGTGTGTTGTGCCTTTGGATGGTTTGATATATGTTCTTATCAGAATTTTATTAAATAATTAATAAAGATGTATGCATGCATTGATTGATGCAAAGACCAAGGTTTAACCTCCTTTAAGAAAAAAAAACAAAGTCATCAACTAGATCGATCAAGGTCTGCTTAGTAACGACTCGGCGGAACTCACGCGAGACGCGAGGGATTTTTTTTTGGCAAAAGGTGCGTGTCAGATTTCTTCTTTCAATCCGAGTCAAGTTTACAGGGTCGTACAGTGCATTCGTACTTGTGGTGCTATCAGTGCACCGGATGTTACAGAATATTTTAAAAATAAAAATAAAAACATGTTAACACGACAATAATGTATGGTGTCACAAATTTCATATAAAAATTTAAAATATTTTTTAAGACGCAAAAATGACAAATTTGAGATCTGTGTGATAATGGCTCAAATCTAGAGCCCAAGTTATGGTATGTACTAGTATTCACTGTTGCATCTGTCAATTTTTGTTTTTCTAGTTATGTTTTGAATTTTGATTTGAAATTTTGTGACAACCTACATTGATATTTTGTGAGTGTGCTTAATATTTTTCAAAATTTTGGAAATATTTAAAAAATACAATATAAGTTTGATGCATCGATAATACCCCAAGCTCCGATGCACAAGATATTTTTCCCGTGCACATATATATAGTACTCTATACGAAGATTGTCTCCGTGTACAAACCGGGCACGGACATCATACCTCGTGGTTAGACCCAACAGCAGCTCACCCATAGCTGGTCGGCATGGCGCTGAGCTCGAAGTGTCTCCCCGGAGTTGGAAGCGTCGGTGCATTTCTCGACCAAGTTGTATATGCCAAGCTATCATCTGGTCCATCTGTCTCCATGCCAAAGATCTACTTCGTTCATTTCATAATATAGTATGTCTGCGTTTTCTGAGATTTATGTTTGACCGTAAATTTAACTAACTGGACCGACTGCGGCAGAGCAAAAATTATATCACTGAATTCATATCGATAATACAAATTCAGGAGTATAATTTTTGATCCTGCTTCAGTCGGTCTCGATAGTTAAATTTACAGTCAAACTTAAATCTTAAAAACGCGGACGCACAACATTATAAAAAGAGGAAGTATTGGCCTGGTGCAGCCCCGACAATAATGATCACGTGACAATTGATGAGGGGCAGACTTACATCAGCAGAAAGTATCTTGAAACGTCACGGCCCTAGATTGCATGACGAGCCCTTTTTACTGTATCCATGCGAGGTTTATGTGGTGGAGTTGTGTATGTGTGCCACGGCATGTGGTGCACGCTAGCTGGGTGGAGAGGGAGCTATCGTAGCCTGCAGTGCCTCTGTGATTTTCCAGTGCGCGCTACAGGAACTCACGAACAGTATGATGCTACAGAAGGTCCAATACAGTACAGGTTTACTACAGGAACTTCCCTACAGTGCATATTGCTACAGGACCCTGCAGTGCCTTCTATGATTCCCACTGCGCGGCTATTGTAGCTCCCTCCCGTCAGCACGGTAGAGGAGCCGGTTCCGGTAAATCCGGCCCCTCAAAAGCCAGCATATACGCACAGGCGCGTCCGCAGACATTGACCGGACACATATTAAATTTTATTTGTTGCATCCGAACATCTCATACTCGGTTCTTATATTCATACAAAGACATGCAAAAGTAAATACAACATACGTGCTACGTCGATCATAGCTATTCCTTGTCGGAGATCACAACGATCTCCGTGCCCGGCTCCGGCAGCATGGGCGGTAGCTACAGCTCCGGCTCCTCCGCTTCGGCCTCCTCCACCTTCATCGGAGCCATCTCCTCCTCCCCCTCCTCCTCCCACAGCTCCTGCTCCTCCTACTCCGGCTCCGGCGAGTCCGGAGGCAGCCCGACAGCGATGCGGGCGACGCGCGCGGCTTCCTCGCCTGAATCTATTGCTGGATCTCGTAGTGGCGCTCCGCGTCAGCATGTCATAGTACGTGATCTTGCTCCGGACCATGGCGGAGTGCCGGAGCGTGGACAGAGCACTGGAGCGGGAGAGGGAGGAGGTTGGGCTCGGACTGGCGACACAGAGAGGGGGGAGGGCCAGTCAGCCCGGGCGTTTAAGGGCCGTTTGAGAGGCCCGTCTGGTTCAAAAGATCGTGACCGGGCAGTGTCCCGTCGGTCCGCTCGGACGTATGACACGGGTTTAAGAGGTCCGGTTGTAGATGCTCTTAGGCTGCTCTGCACGGTACCAGGAGTATCATGCATATCATACATGGTACTCCTGGTATATAGTGTTGATTTTTTTTCACCTATAAATATCATGCACCCTTGAAATTACTAGCTGGGTGGAACTTGACTTAATTTTCACCCAGACAAAAGTGTGAATTGTAACTTCTATATAGTGTTGATTCTTTTCCATCTAGAATACCATGAAAGTCATTCATCACTGGAATTGTTTATATGAATACAACAAAACGTCAAGTTTATTTTCCAAAGAAATTATAAATTTTTGCCTTTTCTGGAATTACTATTTTTTCATAGAGAATTCCTTATTTGGTCGTTTCTTAAAATCCGCTTCTCTTTTTGGCCCTAGTAAAAAAATTCTATTGTTAACACCCAAACTTCATTTTATTCCCTCATTGACATTTCCGTCAGTCTCGGCTATCAGCACCGTGAGGGGCAACCTGAAAAGTCTATTTTACCCCTGGTTTAGCTCACTGGTATAAAACAAAAAAGAAGAAAATGATACTTCCTCCGTTCCAAAATAGATGACTCAACTTTATACTAAAAAGTTAGTACAAAGTTGAGTCACTTATTTTAAAATGGAGGGAGTATTACCGAACTTCCTCCCGTTTCCCATCCCCAAGTCGATGTTTGCTGCAGCAGATGGCAGGGCGGAGCACGACGAATCCTCGGCCTCGGTGTTGGTTTTAGATCGCTGCAATGCGCACGTGCAAAGCTAACCTCAAACAAGCACATAGGCCAGCATCACTGATTCTTGTATGCGTTTGATTGATTTCCTAACAGTTGCACACGCACTTACACGTACACGTGAATGCCGGGACTAGCTTCAACTGGATCGATTGTCTCAGCCTGCCTCGCCTCAGTCCGGCGAGCGCCTGGTCTCCGACCTCGCGCGTGGCTGGCTGCCGTCGGGCCGTGTGCGGGGTGGCCGGCTGCTCGTGGCCAGCAGGACGCGTTCTCGTCTGCCTATCGTGTGCGTGGTGTATAGCTGCCCGTGCGCGTTGTGTACTACAGTACTTGTTTCGAGTATTTATTATGCGTACTGTCTAGTTTTAAACGTCTCGTGTGTTAGTTCGAAGACTTATTACTAGTATGTGTAATACTTTGGAACGTGATAAACTAACCAATATGGTAATGATATATACTCCTTCCGTTGCTAAATACTAGAAATTTTCCTAGAAATTTTAATATGGACTATGTACGGATGTATATAGACATAGTTTAGAGTGTAGATTCACTCATTTAACTTCGTATGTAATTTTATATTAAAATATGTAAAAAAATAGTTATATTTAGGAACGGATGGAGTAAATATGACAATACAAGTACTGCACATGTTTCTACGGCTTATGTACGCACAGATCAGTTTAGCTAAGACAAAATATATTGAAGTACATATATATGCAAAACATTAGTGAACATCTTTACAAAAATCGTTGAACTGATTGCCTTTTTTACTTAGATATATCCAGGACAGCCACATAGTGCACTACGGGCAAAATGGTCTTTTTACCTCACACTTAACACCGTGAGTGACAAAGATAGACAGAAATGTCACTGAGGGAATAAAATAAAGTTTAAGTGTCAAATTGAGAAGAAATTTTCGTTTTAAGCCAAAAAGTAAGGAGATTTTAAGAAAGGGTCAAATAAGAAATTCTCTCTTTTTCATATTAGGTGCATCTACACCCGAGCCAAACGTGCTTATCCGCTGCTACACATGCTACAACTACAAGCTCCAAGCTTTCGCTTTGATTACGTAGCTTGTTTCTTTCCCATTGTCTTATTACCTTTATTATCCACTATTCACCATCGATGGTACAAATGCTGTTGACAACACAAATGCATGCATCACGTACTGGAATGGATTAATTAATCGTCCTATCATTATACTACATATTATATGTTCTGCTCTCGATCGCACCCCTCATCCGTACACTCTACTAACGGCTAAGGCTGCCCGTAATGAGAGTTATTATAGCTAGGATCATGCATGTCAACTAAACAAAAAAGATCGAATATCATATCATAATTCATACCATAATAAATATTCAACTACTATGTGTCTTACATGATTACATGATAATAAATATGGTTATCTATGTTACTAACCTATAATAGTACTATGTATTACGGAAGTAGTATTATGTACTAGTATCATATACATGATACTAACTTATGATACTACAACCGTTTAAAGGCAGCTGGAACAAAGCTATAACGATTCAGACATTCAAATCTGATCTGGTTAGCAAATTTGTCAAGCCCGTATAGTAATACAACGCGGGAATGGGTATTCGACTTAATCTTGGAAGATTTTCCAAAACATTTGACAAAATCCAGAAGTTAAACATTTGACGAAAAAAACTCTGCTTATAAGACAAGTTCTCCCGAAGCAATAAAGATATTATTATCATGGTTGTTCGAACTTATGGACCCAAAGAAATGTCAAGATTTTCAAGAATGAAACCCCTGAAAGTGATTCCTGATGCTTTAAAATGAAGTGGGATCTTATGCTGGCCAAGCACAGAACCAAAGAGAAAAACAAAGAATACTTTGATCAATGGATTTCGTCCATGTTCTGATTTTGTTTTATTTTTTCCTTGTACATAACTTTTGTTTATATTAATGAGAAGAATTGTTCTACAATCAATGGGAAAAACATTTATCGTGAACTTTAGTTTCCTAATGATATATATCTCATACAACTAATTTGTTGGATTGGAAAGAACCATGGAACGGTCCGCTCTTTATGCTTCTGGCAAAAAAATTGATTAGAAATTACATTTGACAACAAATAAAAAGATATAAACTGTGATAATTAATATGGATCAAAGGAAGTACATATTTTTTCTAGTTAAATTAAAGACCTAAAAATCCGTGCCCGACTTATAAAACCGGGGGAGAAATACATTTGTACTTCTGGATGTAGGTTAGGCATGTTGAATAATTAGGCATTTTCCCGTTTAGTTTAATCCCAAAAAATAATGGATAAAACATGAATAGCAATATATTGATGAAACTAGAAACTAGCAACAATTCGTTGAGACTAGTCATACAATCAAAATCATAAGCAAAATGCATCATATCCATGTCAATTGCTATTAGCAATAAACCAAATGCTAGCCCTAACAGTGAGGATAAGATGGCATACGGCGCAGTAGCAGAAGGTGCAGATGTCCCGATCGTCATGTCGCTGAAGAGGTCCTTGACGTCGGGGAAGAAGTCGTCGTTGGGGAACTCGTCGTCAGTGATGTCGCCGTTTGCAGCCACGATGAACAAGAGTCTAGCAGTCGCGTAAGGACGCTCCCCAAAAACCTGATCGCCCCTCTCCCGTACCGGATCACAAGAGGTGGGGTTTCGGAGGCCTGCTGTCTCACTCTCCGGTGCACGCCAGGAAGCGAGATGGGAAAGAGGTAGACGGTGCAATGCTCTGGAACAATGCGAAGAGTTGTGTCTCGTTGGAAAGAGGAGCGACCTCTTATAGGAGCAACGAGATGAAACTGAAATGGACGCACTAATTCTCATTAAGGAGAGGAGAAACGGACGCACTAAAAATCCTATTAAGTGGTCAGTTTCGTCTCCCATTAGTAGGCAAATCGTTTCAAGTTCTTGCATGACAAAATATGCTAGTACGCACGGTATGAAGAAACCAATGTACTAATGAAGAAATGAAACCAAAACCAAAATATTGATGCCATCAATGAGGAGATGAATGTCATCATTCACCACCATTCGGTTTCATTTTCCACTAGCGCAAATATTTTAACTTCTTTCTTGTCATGCATGAACGTGCCACATGGGCCTATGGGATTTTCCTAGAAATTATTGGATATAATAGGTGGTTTAAATCCCAATAATTCTAACAAGGCATGCGTACTGATCTAGAACAGCCTAGTAATGATGAGCTTTCCTACACTCCCGACCGAGTACTTGTGATGGTGATGCATAGATTGCTCTCACGCTGAAGCCGCATGTATGGTCCGTCGTTGTGCGGTACTAGTCTCATTTTATAGGTAACAATGTTTATTGACTGGGTATACATTATAATATTGATTATGTGAGTTTCTAAAATAAACCATAACTTCATGCTTTTCCCTAACAAATGTATAACTTCACGCTAGAAATGGCAACAAATAGGTGGATCAAAATGCAGTTTACCTTAAATTCCATGTTTTCGGCGATCCAACTGCCGACCTAATTGGCAAGAAGTCAATGTTTTTTGGGGGGGGGGGGGGACACTTGATGGTTGGCCCACACTAGACACCGAATGGATTCACTCGCCCCTCGATGAAAAGAGTGTCTGCTACCGCATGCCAATTTGGCGCGTATTGAAAGAAATATGCCCTAGAGGCAATAATAAAGTTGTTATTTATATTTCCTTATATCATGATAAATGTTTATTATTCATGCTAGAATTGTATTAACCGGAAACTTAGTACATGTGTGAATACATAGACAAACAGAGTGTCACTAGTATCCTCTACTTGACTAGTTCGTTGAATCAAATATGGTTAAAGTTTCCTAGCCGTAGACATGAGTTGTCATTTGATTAACGAGATCACATCATTAGAGAATGATGTGATTGACTTGACCCATTCCGTTAGCTTACCACTTGACCGTTTAGTATATTGTTATTGCTTTCTTCATGACTTATACATGTTCCTATGACTATGAGATTATGCAACTCCCGAATACCGGAGGAACACTTTGTGTGCTACCAAACGTCATAACGTAACTGGGTGATTATAAAGGTGCTCTACAGGTGTCTCCGATGGTACTTGTTGAGTTGGCATAGATCGAGATTAGGATTTGTCACTCCGATTGTCGGAGAGGTGTCTCTGGGCCCTCTCAGTAATGCACATCATTATAAGCCTTGCAAGCAATGTGACTAATGAGTTAGTTGCGGGATGATGCATTACGGAACGAGTAAAGAGACTTGCCAGTAACGAGATTGAACTAGCTATTGAGATACCGACGATCGAATCTCGGGCAGTAACATACCGATGACAAAGGGAACAACGTATGTTGTTATGCGATTTGACCGATAAAGATCTTCGTAGAATATGTGGGAGCCAATATGAGCATCCAGGTTCCGCTATTGGTTATTGACCGGAGACTTGCTGTCATGTTTACATAGTTCTCGAACCCGTAGGGTCCGCACGCTTAACGTTCAGTGACGATCGGTATTATGGTTTATGTGTTTTGATGTACTGAAGGTAGTTTGGAGTCCCGGATGTGATCATGGACATGACGAGGAGGCTCAAAATGGTTGAGACATAAAGATTGATATATTGGACGGCTATATTCGGACACCGGAAGTGTTCCATGTGATTTCGGAGAAAACTGGAGTGTCGTAGGGTTACCGGAACCTCCCCCCGGGAACTAATGGGCCACATGGGCCTTAGTGGAGAGAGAGAGGGCCGGCCAGGGCAGGCCGCGCACCCCCTCCCCGTCTGGTCCGAATTGGACTAGGGAAAGGGGGGCGGCGCCCCCCTTTCCTTCTCCCCCTCCTCCTTCCTTCCCCCTCCTAGTAGGACTAGGAAAGGGGACTCCTACTCCTACTAGGAGGAGGAGTACTCCTCCTCTCCTGGCGCGCCCCAAGGGCCGGCAGGCCTCCCCCTCTCTCCTTTATATACGGGGGCAGGGGGGCACCCTAGAACACACAAGTTGATCATTGATCCTTAGCCATGTGCGGTGCCCCCTCCACCATAATCCACCTCGGTCATATCATTGCAGTGCTTAGGCGAAGCCCCGCGCCAGTAGCTTCATCATCACCGTCATCACGCCGTCGTGCTGACGAAGCTCTCCCTCGACACTCTGCTGGATCGTGAGTTCGTGGGACGTCACCGAGCCGAACGTATGCAGATCGCGGAGGGGTCGTACTTTCGGTGGTAGGATCGGTTGATCGTGAAGACGTACAACCACATCAACCGTGTTGTCATAACGCTTCCACTTACAGTCTACGAGGGTATGTGGACTACACTCTCCCCTCTTGTTGCTATGCATCACCATGATCTTGCGTGTGCGTAAGAATTTTTTTGAAATTACTACGTTCCCCAACAGTGGTGTCCGAGCCAGGTTTATGCGTAGATGTTATATGCACGAGTAGAACACAAGTCAGTTGTGGGCGATAATAGTCATACTGCTTACCAGCATGTCATACTTTGATTCGGCGGTATTGTTGCATGAAGCAGCCCGGACCGACATTACGCGTACGCTTACACGAGACTGGTTCTACCGACGTGATTCGCACACAGGTGGCTGGCAGGTGTCAGTTTCTCCAACTTTTGTTGAATCGAGTGTGGCTACGCCCGGTCCTTGTTGAAGGTTAAAACAGCGAATACTTGACGAAAAATCATTGTGGTTTTGATGCGTAGGTAAGAACGGTTCTTGCTCAGGCTGTAGCAGCCACGTAAAACTTGCAACAACAAAGTAGAGGACGTCTAACTTGCTTTTGCAGGGCATGTTGTGATGTGATATGGTCAAGACATGATGCTAAATTTTATTTTATGAGATGATCATGTTTTGTAACGAAGTTATCGGCAACTGGCAGGAGCCATATGGTTGTCGCTTTCTTGTATGAAATGCAATCGCCATGTAATTCTTTACTTTATCACTAAGCGGTAGCGATAGTCGTAGAAGCAATAGTTGGCGAGACGATAACGATGCTATGATGGAGATCAAGGTGTCGCGCCGGTGACAATGGTGATCATGACGGTGCTTTGGAGATGGAGATCAAAGGCACAAGATGATGATGGCCATATCATATCACTTATATTGATTGCATGTGATGTTTATCCTTTATGCATCTTATTTTGCTTAGTTCGGCGGTAGCATTATAAGATGATCTCTCAATAAATTTCAAGGTACAAGTGTTATCCCTGAGTATGCACCGTTGCGAAAGTTCGTCGTGCCGAGACACCACGTGATGTTCGGGTGTGATAAGCTCTACGTTCACATACAACGAGTGCAAGCCAGTTATGCACACGCAGAATACTCGGGTTAAACTTGACGAGCCTAGCATATGCAGATATGACCTCGGAACACCGAGACCGAAAGGTCGAGCGTGAATCATATACTAGATATGATCAACATAGTGATGTTCACCATTGAAAACTACTCCATCTCACGTGATGATCGGACATGGTTTAGTTGATATGAATCACGTGATCACTTAGATGATTAGAGGGATGTCTATCTAAGTGGGAGTTCTTTAGTAATATGATTAATTGAACTTTAATTTATCATGACCTTAGTACCTGATAGTATTTTGCATGTCTATGTTGTTGTAGATAGATGGCCAGTGCTGTTGTTCCGTTGAATTTTAATGCGTTCCTAGAGAAAGCTAAGTTGAAAGATGATGGTAGCAACTACACGGACTGGGTCCGTAACTTGAGGATTATCCTCATTGCTGCACAAAAGAATTACGTCCTGGAAGCACCGCTAGGTGCCAAACCCGCTGCAGGAGCAACGCCAGATGTTATGAACGTCTGGCAGAGCAAAGCTGATGACTACTCGATAGTTCAGTGTACCATGCTTTACGGCTTAGAACCAGGACTTCAACGACGTTTTGAACGTCATGGAGCATATGAGATGTTCCAGGAGTTGAAGTTAATATTTCAAGCAAATGCCCGGATTGAGAGATATGAAGTCTCCAATAAGTTCTACAGCTGAAAGATGGAGGAGAATAGTTCTGTCAGTGAGCGTATACTCAAAATGTCTGGGTATAACAATCACTTGATTCAACTGGGAGTTAATCTTCCTGTTGATAGTGTCATTGACAGAATTCTTCAATCACTGCCACCAAGCTACAAGAGCTTCATGATGAACTATAACATGCAAGGGATGGATAAGACAATTCCCGAGCTCTTCGCAATGCTAAAGGCTGTGGAGGTAGAAATCAAGAAGGAGCATCAAGTGTTGATGGTCAACAAGACCACCAGTTTCAAGAAAAAGGGTAAAGGGAAGAACTGGAACTTGAAGAAGAACGGCAAGCAAGTTGCTGCTCAAGTGAAGAAGCCGAAGTCTGGACCTAAGCCTGAGTTTGAGTGCTTCTACTGCAAAGGGACCGGTCACCGGAAGCGGAACTGCCCCAAGTATTTGGCGGATAAGAAGGATGGCAAGGTGAACAAAGGTATATGTGATATACATGTTATTGATGTGTACCTTACTAATGCTCGCAATAGCACCTGGGTATTTGATACTGGTTCTGTTGCTAATATTTGCAACTCGAAACAGGGACTACGGATTAAGTGAAGATTGGCTAAGGACGAGGTGACGATGCGTGTGGGAAATGGTTCCAAAGTCGATGTGATTGCGGTCGGCACGCTACCTCTACATCTACCTTCGGGATTAGTTTTAGACCTGAATAATTGTTATTTGGTGCCAGCGTTTAGCATGAACATTATATCTGGATCTTGTTTGATGCGAGACGGTTATTCATTTAAATCAGAGAATAATGGTTGTTCTATTTATATGAGTAATATCTTTTATGGTCATGCACCCTTGAAGAGTGCTCTATTTTTGTTGAATCTCGATAGTAGTGACACACATATTCATAATATTGAAGCCAAAAGATGCAGAGTTGATAATGATAGTGCAACTTATTTGTGGCACTGCCGTTTGGGTCATATTGGTCTAAAGCGCATGAAAAAACTCCATTCTGATGGACTTTTGGAATCACTTGATTATGAATCACTTGGTACTTGCGAACCATGCCTCATGGGCAAGATGACTAAAACTCCGTTCTCCGGAACAATGGAGTGAGCAACAAATTTGTTGGAAATCATACATACTGATGATGTGGTCCGATGAATGTTGAGGCTCGCGGCAGGTATCGTTATTTTCTCACCTTCACAGATGATTTGAGCACATATGGGTATATCTACTTGATGAAACATAAGTCTTAAACATTTGAAAAGTTCAAAGAATTTCAGAGTGAAGTGGAAAATCATCGTAACAAGAAAATAAAGTTTCTACGATCTGATCGTGGAGGAGAATATTTGATTTATGAGTTTGGTCTTCATTTGAAACAATGTGGAATAGTTTCGCAACTCACGCCACCCGGAACACCACAGCGTAATGGTGTGTCCGAACGTCGTAATCGTACTTTACTAGATATGGTGCGATCTATGATGTCTCTTACTGATTTACCACTATTGTTTTGGGGTTATGCTTTAGAGACGGCTGCATTCACGTTAAATTTGGCACCATCTAAATCCGTTGAGACGACACCTTATGAACTATGGTTTGGCAAGAAACCAAAGTTGTTGTTTTTAAAGTTTGGGGCTGCGATGCTTATATGAAAAAGCTTCAACCCGATAAGCTTGAACCCAAATCGGAGAAATGTCCCTTCATAGGATACCCAAAGGAGACTGTTGAGTACACCTTCTATCACAGATCCGAAGGCAAGACATTCATTGCTAAGAATGGATCCTTTCTAGAGAAGGAGTTTTTCTTGAAAGAAGTGAGTGGGAGGAAAGTAGAACTTGATGAGGTAACTGTACCTGCTCCCTTATTGGAAAGTAGTTCATCACAGAAATCTGTTCCTGTGACTCCTACACCAATTAGTGAGGAAGCTAATGATGATGATCATGTAACTTCATATCAATTTACTACCGAACCTCGTAGGTCAACAAGAGTAAGATCCGCACCAGAGTGGTACGGTAATCCTGTTCTGTAGGTCATGTTACTTGATAATGACGAACCTACGAACTATGAGGAAGCGATGATGAGCCCAGATTCTGCGAAATGGCTTGAGGCCATGAAATCTTAGATGGGATCCATGTATGTGAACAAAGTGTGGACTTTGGTTGACTTGCCCGATGATCGACAAGCCATAGAGAATAAATGGATCTTCAAGAAGAAGACTGACGCTGATGGTAATGTTACTGTCTACAAAGCTCGACTTGTTGCAAAAGGTTTTCGACAAGTTCAAGGAGTTGACTACGATGAGACATTCTCACCCGTAGCGATGCTTAAGTCCGTCCGAATCATGTTAGCAATTGCTGCATTTTATGATTATGAAATTTGGCAAATGGATATAAAGAATGCATTCCTGAATGGATTTCTGGAAGAAGAGTTGTATATGATGCAACCTGAAGGTTTTATCGATCCAAAGGATGCTAACAAAGTGTGCAAGCTCCAGCGATCCATTTATGGCTGGAGCAAGCATCTCGGAGTTGGAATAAACGTTTTGATAGTGTGATCAAAGCATATGGTTTTATACAGACATTTGGAGAAGCCTCTATTTACAACAAAGTGAGTGGGAGCTCTGTAGCATTTCTAATATTATATGTGGATGACATATTGTTGATTGGAAATGATATAGAATTTCTAGATAGCATAAAAGGATACTTGAACAAGAGTTTTTCAATGAAAGACCTCGGTGAAGCTGCTTATATTTTAGGCATCAAGATCTATAGAGATAGATCAAGACGCTTAATTGGACTTTCACAAAGCACCTACCTTGATAAAGTTTTGAAGAAGTTCAAAATGGATCAAGCGAAGAAAGGGTTCTTGCCCGTGTTACAAGGTGTGAAGTTGAGTCAGACTCAATGCTCGACCACTGCAGAAGATAGAGAGAAAACAAAAGGTTTTCCCTATGCTTCAGCCATAGGCTCTATCATGTATGCAATGCTGTGTATAGACCTGGTGTGTGCCTTGCTATCAGTTTAGCAGGGAGGTACCAAAGTAATCCAGGAGTGGATCACTGGACAACGGTCAAGAACATCCTGAAATACCTGAAAAGGACTAAGGATATGTTTCTCGTTTATGGAGGTGACAAAGAGCTTGTCGTAAATGGTTACGTTGATGCAAGTATTGACACTGATCCGGATGACTCTAAGTCACAAACCGGATACATATTTATATTGAAAGGTGGAGCTGTCAGTTGGTGAAGTTCTAAACAAAGCGTCGTGGCGGGATCTACGTGTGAAGCGGAGTACATAGCTGCTTCGGAAGCAGCAAATGAAGGAGTCTGGATGAAGGAGTTCATATCCGATCTAGGTGTCATACCTAGTGCATCGGGTCCAATGAAAATCTTTTGTGACAATACTGGTGCAATTGCCTTGGCAAAGGAATCCAGATTTCACAAGAGAACCAAGCACATCAAGAGATGCTTCAATTCCATCCGTGATCAAGTCAAGGAGGGAGACATAGAGATCTGCAAGATACATACGGATCTGAATGTTGCAGACCCGTTGACTAAGCCTCTCTCACGAGCAAAACATGATCAACACCAAGACTCCATGGGTGTTAGAATCATTACTGTGTAATCTAGATTATTGACTCTAGTGCAAGTGGGAGACTGAAGGAAATATGCCCTAGAGGCAATAATAAAGTTGTTATTTATATTTCCTTATATCATGATAAATGTTTATTATTCATGCTAGAATTGTATTAACCGGAAACTTAGTACATGTGTGAATACATAGACAAACAGAGTGTCACTATTATGCCTCTACTTGACTAGCTCGTTAAATCAAAGATGGTTCAAGTTTCCTAGCCATAGACACGAGTTGTCATTTGATTAACGGGATCACATCCTTAGAGAATGATGTGATTGACTTGACCCATTCCGTTAGCTTCGCACTTGATCGTTTAGTATATTGCTATTGCTTTCTTCATGACTTATACATGTTCCTATGACTATGAGATTATGCAACTCCCGAATACCGGAGGAACACTTTGTGTGCTACCAAACGTCACAACGTAACTGGGTGATTATCACTAAAAAAAATACACTTCCGTGATGATACGTGTTTGTCACAGTAGGTCGCGTTTTTTGTCATGCATGTAGATCCATGACAAATTTATGACAGAATCAAGATAGTCATACCTGTGCTGTCGTAGAAGTGTTCCATGACATTACCAAAATTATCATCACGGAAGTGTCCACTTCCATGACGATAAATCGCGCGTCACAGAAGTGCTTTCGTCAAGGGTGACCGACACATGGCATACACCGTAACGGAACGCCGTTAAGCTATCGGGTCGGGCTTTGGATCCGATAACCCGTTAACAGCCCCGACCAATGGGGATTTTCCACGTGTAAAATCATCATTGGCTGGAGGAGACACGTGTCAGGTCCGCGTTGGCACATGTGTCACTCATTCAATGGGCGAGACGCGCCTATGATATGTTGACACGTGGACCGGCCCATCAAGTTTAAATGGGCCGGCCCAACTGAAGGCCCACAAGATTTGGCGGACCATAATGGGCCGGCCCAGCTAAAGGCCCACGAGATTTTGCGGACCATAATGGGCTGGCCCAGCTAAAGGCCCACAAGATTTTGTGGGCCATAATGGGCCGGCCCAGGTAAAGGCCCACAAGATTTTTGTGTGCCATAATGGGCCGGCCCAGGTAAAGGCCCACAAGATTCTTGCGGATCATAATGGGCCGGCCCAGATAAAGGCCCACGAGATTTCGCCGACATTAATGGGCTGGCCCAGCTGTAGGCCCACAAGATTTTGAGGACCCTAGTAGGCCGACCCATTAACTGGCTGCCATGTTTTGGGCCAAATGCCGGCCCATATTTGATCCGGTCCATTAATGGCCTGCCACGCTCCGGGCCTAATAGTGGCCCATATGAGATCCGGCCCGTTAAAAGCCTACCACGTTCTGGGCCAAATTACGGCCCAGATCAGGTCCGGCCCTTTAAGAGGCTTTGGGCTCAATTATGGCCCATATCAGATTCGGCCCGTCAATTGGACACTATGCTTTTGGGCCCACTTGCTAAAGGCCCACTTAGTAATTCGGCCTGATATTAGTTTTGGTCTGTTAAGGGCCCGTTTAAGATTTTGGCCCTATATTAATTTCGGCCTGTTAAAAGCCCGTCATATAGTTGGGCCTAACTACGGCCCGGTTTGCATCCGGCCTGCTCGCAGCCGATATCTGATAGGGCCAAACAAGGACCGAGACAATTTTGGCCTGTTAAAATCCCGTGATTTGATTCGCACAATCATGGGCCGGGGTTCATTTCGGGCTGCTGCCGGCCCGTGAGCTGTTCGGCACGTTTCAGGCCCAACCTACATCGTGATTGCATGACGACCCGATTATGTACCGTAATTTTACGGTTTGGCCCGTTTACTGCGAAGACAGGATACATATACAGTAAAATAACTGCAGCATCGTGAATAAGAAAAAACCTAGACTATACAATAAAGAAATTACGGCATATTACATCCACTGGGCATCAAAGTTCGCCACTATGATAATAAAGCACAAGCAGACAGCAGATTACATACACTGGGCATCAAAGATCGCCACCAGTGCAAATAAACACGCCGACAAAATAATATACAAAACCGACAGCACTTCAATAGAGTTCAAGAAAGGTAGCCCTGCTGGGGAGCTGCAGCGCAAGCAGCTAAGCAAGATGATGAGACTGCGCTTGTTCAACACTTATATCTTCCTCACTTTGAAAGATAAACAAGCAGACAAATTACAGGTTTTGCACATAAAAGTATTAGTGCTGACAATTCATCACATTTCTTACTGACGAATAAAGTGACACAGTTTAAAATTGCATTAACACAATATGGTATTGTTCAGGTCGAGACATGGCAGGAAATGACATTGTGAAGGAGTTGGCAGCTTCACGACACCACTGGATTACAGATCAAGAACTCATAAGTATCAATGGTTAGTGTGCTGTCAATTTATATCATTTCAGATTGGCAAATAAAGAGACGGTTTAAATAATAGTAGAATGATATGACATTGTTCATAGTTAAGACATTGCAAAATATGACATTGTGTTGTAGTGGGTAGGTTCACCACACCACTGGATTACGGATGAAGAACAGAAGCATACATGCAGTGCAAAAGAAGATTACTTGCTCTGTATAGTTTAATTTACATGGTATGAAGAAGGAACTTGGTTGTACAACTGAAAACTTAAATTGAGAAAGGACAAACTTTTGTTTATGAACTACATAATAAACTTTAAACAAGCAATTTGATGCAAACACCAAAAATAAACAGCTGTTGCAGTCATGTCTAACCAAATATATACAACAAAGTTTGAAGGCTTGAGATGGACAAACTTACATTATTGGTGAAGACAGGCTCTATAAAGGCCTTGTCCATGCTGATGGGGGGGCAATTCAAGAAGTTTACCACAGAATCTTCTTCAAAAGCATTGCCTTTATTCTACATTTTGTTAAGAGTAAATATAGATGTGATAATATACGAAAAAATGGAGAATATTTAAGATAAGATGAAGAGTGATGCTACATAACCAAGTAGCTATAAATGTAAGTGCAGCGATATAGGCAAAAGGTACAGCCAAGAGCAATGCACAGCTAAACTTCTTCAGTACCAACCTTATGGTAAGAGTAAATATAGATCTGATGTGTAGAAAATGGAGGGCAAAGGAAAATAAGCTGCAGAGTGATGGTACATGAACAACTACCTATCATTATAAGTACACTGATAAAGGACAGCATGTACTTACAAGAACAATGCAGAGCTAAAAAAATATTGGCATTGGATATATTCTACACTAATGTAACCATTCATACAGATCAGATAATTTGGAGCGAACAATTGATAAGCAAGCTATCATGCATACTGCTGTCACATAATGAACCAGGTATGTATGCAAGTATAGTGATACAGGACAACAGGTACTAACAAGAGCAAAGCAGCGGGCAGCATATTTGCGATATCCTGTCATTCTTGTCAAACCGGAATTCTTCTTCGAGCAGATTTCCTGCAAAAAAGATCCGTAAGGCACATGCGGAAAAGTAGAAGTTCAAATTGTCATGTTATTTCATAGACAGTACCTCATCCTGGGAACGAGACCAGTGCATAACAAGGTTTTTCCATTCAATGTCTTCTAAATTTAGCACAGGAGACTTCACCGGAAATTCGTTTATAGACTTGCTATCAAACTGTGATTTCCTCAGGTAACACCGATACTGCTGCAATGCTTCCTTGAAAAGCACAAGCAAGCTTTGCTCGTCATGACTATCCAGATTGACCCTCGCCTAGTTACAACAATGTAATGTAAATCATTGATGTGTTCAATCAACAGAAAACAGGAAAATAATAACCATGAATAATAGCACTTACACGTAAGTTGGACAGGAAGATGTGAAAATGGTGTTTGTCTTCACAATAATCTTCCCATGATGGGAATATATGCACGTAGTCCCTAACAACATTGAAAGCATTGTCTTTTAAACTGGGAATAAATGGAATGGGGTTCCAATCTGCAAGAATTGACCGTCTCTGCAGTTGGGATGGGTCTTCGGCCGGTGGACTTGCTGTACTTTTTGCTGGAGTGGGATTTTTCTGTGGTACAGCTGGTGCTATAGCAAATGATATCGGTATACCTTTTGCTGGAGTGCAGGTCCTGTGTGGTGGGGCTAGTGCTGTGTCCAGTGAAGTATGGGTACAGTCTGCTGGAGTCGGTCCTACGTTTTGTGTCACTGGTTGTACAGCCAATATAAGTGGGGTGCTGTCTGATTTCTCCGGCACCACCACGTTTTTCAAGGACTTTGCTGGTGCTCCTTCAGGTTCGCCAATCACCCTCTTCCTTTTTCATGTCTGATGCACAAGAACAACATTTGAGTGGAAAAACATGGTATGATGACAGATGGAATATGTATTGATAATGGATGGGCATGGCATCTTGACATATATGATGAGTAAACTAAGCAGATGGCGGAGCAACAAAGTAGAAGAAATGCAAGACAACATATGCAAGATACCCGCAATCAATAAAACATTGCCAAATTAGAACAGGCACCTTGATGGGTGAACAGGACAGACCATCTGCCTTTGACTCCTCGAGGTTAGAATAGTCATTAGGATCATATTCTGAACAAGAATCAACAGGTGGGGAGCGTATGAGTTTCATTGCATCCAGAATGGCACTCAATGCCTTGGTGCCAATTTTGTAAGTCATTGCAATGTTTAGCTTCAAGAGTGGACTGCTGCTAGTGCGACACAAAGCAGCTACACAGATCATAGTGTAGATAAAACGGGAAAACCTTAAGCATCAGAGTAAAATTAGCAAAGTGGAACTTGCTGGAATATATGTGCTAGTATTGCCGGTACGGCTAGAAAGGCTTCGGATACCAGCTCTCTTCAAGTGAAGGTGCGGTACTGTTAATATCAGTGTAACTCTCAAAGGCGACACAACTCCCCGCATTTCCTTGCTATTCTTATAGGATTCAAGTGGACAGGCCACTACAAATCCTATTCCTACGTTTACAAGATCCTACAAATCAAAGAGGCTCAAAGTGTCCATCACAACCGACCGTATAGACCTCTACACTGCAAATGTCCCTGCTCATCTTCAGTACAAGGAACATACTGTACTACTATCATACTCCCTCCGTTCCAAAATATAAGTCTTGGTAGAGATTTCCACTATGGATCACATACAGATGTATCCAGATACATTTTAGAGTGTAGATTCACTCATTTTGCTCCATATGTAGTCCATGGTGGAATCTATACAAAGACTTGTATTTAGGAACGGAGACAGTACATATTAAAGAAGAACGGAAGAGGAACATGGTAAAGAAGAGCAAGCAGATTTTGGATAATAAAATGTTGGTTGCGCAGTGCCCACACATGATGAACTAGAGCGCATTAAGAATGCAACTCCCAGCTGTCTCTCGACCATTTCAGGCGGTTGGATGAAGATCCTACGTCTCCTAACCCTTCTTCTTCCTCGTCTCTGATTCTTCCCATACAGAACACCGCACGGGCCGCCGGCCGGACCACCGGCCCCCACCGCCTGTGTTCCTCCACCATCCCCACCCCCACCCCCGCCCCAACCCCCACCCGCGTCGAGTTTTCTTCGTTCGGCGAGGCCCCACAACCATCCGAGCCCCTTCGATCACACCGGCGAACTCCGGCGAGCTCTGAAAAATTGACTGACCCAATTTTGAAATTTAGTCTATTGTGATTTAACTAGTGTGGAATATAAAAGGGGAAAACCATAAGCATTGGGAGTATAGTGTTGAGCGTGCCATGGCGGATCTGAAGGTGCAAACCGGACAAAGGCAACTTCGCAACCAAGACAAGAAATCAGAGTAAAGTAGTGGCGATCTATTTTCATGCTGCGATAAATAAGTTGAGCAGATACGAAAGAGTACCGCCTCTGGTGCGGCGCCGTGTACGCATCTGCTGAGAATTTGACAGTGCTGCGGTAGCGATGGCTGTCGGCAGCGTGGAAGTAGATCGAGGAGGGTAGACGGTGGCGGCGGGGCTCGGTGGACGAGACGGTTGTAGGAGCGGCGCCGGCAAGGTGGATGACGGCGGGGTTGAAGCGAGAGGACGGGATGCAAGGATCCCGTTCCGAAGCTGTGGATGAGAGAGGTCGATCTCTTGTAATGGACGGCGGTGTCGGGGTATCAGCTCCGGCATGGTGGAGGAGGACGGCGGTGGATGGGGTGGCGGACGGCGGCGGGCGGAGGAGGGTGGGGTGGATAGGGTGTTTTGGCGCCCATGGAGTACGAATGGGGAAAAGGGAGGTAGAGAGGAAGGGGGGAACCATGTATTCAGGGCGCGCTTGTCTCAAATGCGAGGAAATTTACAAACTTAGCCCCCATTTCAAATTTCTACTACATCACAGCAACATTAGTCGGTTGGGGATAGGACGATAATCTCACATACACCGAATATTTGCTGACGAGAGTTTGTTTTTGGCGCCTACCGTGTATGAATATGAATCGGGGAGGGAGTCGATTTCGGTCGAGGACACACTGTGTTTTGGCTCCCACCGTGTATGAATCCGGGTGAGAGGCGGTTACGTCACGTTTGGGTGAAATTACAAACCTACCCCTATCGAAACCTATAGAAATCCAGCAGATAGGCTTTGCGTGGCAGGGATAGGCAGTAGTGATTTCCATCTCACAGATTTTGGTTTCGGGCGGTTACTGCGACTTTCCCCGCTTCGTTCAAATTTTGCAGAGTGCACGTTTACCGTGCCAACTCAATTCGAATCCCGTTTGTATTCTATTTTTTTCAGGCGGGATCCATTTTCAATTGGAATTACATTCTATATACATCATTTTTTTTATATACTTTCAAAAGCACAACAATGAATTCTGCTCCTTTATATGTATAATATGATTTACAAATACAACGATCTTGAAATCTTAAGGTTGAATTCGAAAAAATTTAACCAAATTATGTTCTACTAAAATGTATGGATCAGTAATATCTACATATTAAAGAACATAGATGTGCGTGAATTCATATGAGTATGCATGTTTGATAGATCAATTTTGGTTTGAGTGTGGATTACATGTATCATCATCTCGAATTCAAATATTTGAATCCCTTTTTTGGTCACTCCTTTCACGCCCATCTCTCTCGCATGCATGCTCCTTCAGGTAGCTATCACTCTCTTTTCTCCAGCTCACCCGCACACTCACTTCATGTTTCTCCTATCCTCGCAAACATGGTCTCTCGACGTCTCCCTTGAGAAGTGTCACACTCTCCCTATCATTATACATTACACGGTTTTCATTATCTCTCACGTCTCTACTGTTCTCTGGTATCACTCGGTACCTAAGCTTTCTTTTTCACCGCCACACACACAGTCTCCACTCGTCTTTCACTTTGTCTTTCTCTCTATTGGATTCTCTCACACACCCTATATGTCTCTACATATGACTCATACCACTAAAATTACTCTCTCTCTCTCTCTCTCTCTCCTGTAGACACAACATTTGTTGCGGTCTCCTTTTCGTCTCCATCCCAGACTGACATTATTCATTTGTTTACCGATCAGACAACCCCGACTACCGTCTCCTCTCTCTCTCTCTCACAGACACACACACAACTCCTACTTCCACTCACCTTCCCGACTACCGTCTCTCTCTCACACACACAAAACACTCGCTTTCGCACCCCGACTCGTATTTCTCTCACAAACATTTATCGACTAGCTAGCCTCTAGATAGGTTTATACACCCGCACACTCGTGCTTCCACCATCGCATACATGTCTCTCTCCCGCTCCTTGTATCTATGTAGATATTTCTTCGCTTCTTGAGACACGCCCTCTCGATCGTGCACACACACACTATCGCCTCATTTTAAGCTGATACCTATCGCACACACACTCCTTGTGTCTTTGTCACACATGCACTCCGTCCTCCTCCACTCTCCCTCTCTCTCACACACACATGGGCTTTTTGCAACAACTAGCAAGATGCCCATGCGTTGCACGGAACATCAAGATGCATTTGTATGAGTAGTTTATCTTGTGGGGGAAAAGGATGAACGAGGGAAGGCCTTATTTGCAAATGTGGAGAGGGATGTGGGCATATTTTTGCAAAATTGCCATAGTTTCCTTCCTATCCGTCAGATATAGATCGGACGACCTATATTGCAGGATGGCAGGCACACGATCATCACCGACAATGCTTTTTATAAGAGTAGGGATAAAAAATAGAGTTGGTGATGATCGTGGGCCTGCCATCCTGCAATGTAGGTCGTCCGATTTATATCTAACGGATAGGAAGGAAAATATGGCAATTTACCCGCACTCTTCACCACATTTGCAGATAAGGCCTTCCCTCGTTCATCCTTTTCTCCCACAAGATCTTAATGTTCCGTGCAACGCACGGGCATCTTGCTAGTAAGAGTAGAAGTTAGACATATACCACTTCTCGAATCTTGAAACCAACAACATTCCTCCCTTATCTCATCAAAACCGCCAAAGGAATATATTTTGAGTTAAACATAACATATTTTTAGTGATATACGTATTTCAAAACTAGACTTTTTTTCTATCAAATCGGTGAATATGTATTAATCTACTTTGATCGTGTGGCAACGCATTGGCACATTGCTAGTAGTTATTATAATTTTTTGGACACCAGACAAACGGTGGAGTACATATACGAAGAGAAGAGGCGCATGCACGCAGTCGGCCTCTCGCTGTCTCGCACACATGAGTGTTACGTAAAGGCGACGTTAACAAATAAACCCTAAAACCCTAGGTGCACGATTGCTGCATTCGCGGGTACCAGGTACGTGGTGGAGCACCTTTGTAGGAATAGTTAGCTCGCGTGATAATTTGATCCGTAGGAGTTGATGGTCGGGACCACAGGTGAACGACTTGGAGCGCGGTGGCTCGCCAGTTGCCACAGATCGAGTAGCCACGTTGAAAATATCGTTTTCTTTAGCGGGGTTAAGAGTTCCGATTTTCAATGGCGCGTTATAAGTAGTAAGTAGTTTTTAGAACGATTGGTATGGAGCGAAAATGGAATTCATAGTACTACGCACCTCCTTGGCGGATGGTTGTATGTTTTTTTTTGCGATGGAGGTTGTATGGGTTTATGTTACGAGATGTTGAACCTGGTAGTTCTAGGGCAAATACTATGGTTTAGATTTAGATGCTGGTTTTCAGTAATGAAAATCGGAAGGGGAAAACCTTCTTTGATTAAAAAAAAAACTACTACCTCCATTCTGGTTTACTAGTCCCCATCATACTTTGGGTCCAAATTTGTCCACGAATTTTACTTGTAAAATGTGAATGGAAAACGAGATTTTGTTATACCCAAACAAAAAAGGACAGGAGGGAGTGATTGCTCTGACATGGACGCGACCTCTCATAGCGCAGGCATTGAACCGGCGCGCCGGCCAAGAGGACCGCACTCGCTGCAGGCCCAGCTGAGCATGCCTCCTCGCCGCGTGCAACCAGCTTAAGACTGCCCCGCCTGCCTTCATTGAATCCGCGCGTGTGCCGGCAACACGTCCTTCCGCGAGCCGGCAGGCATTTTAGAACACAAAAAATGACTAAAATATAATTAATTTACGCATGGTCTTGACTTGTTGTGCTCGCACTGGTAGCAGGAACTAGTAGAGGATTTTCTTTATTTATAACTCTCCTCACATTTTTTTGGCTTTGAAGTGAATCATGGTTGTGGACATTATGTATGAATGTGCAGATATCTGTGAACATGAGTTTGATGTGGAAGTTGAACTTGGAATGTCGGGCTTGCGCGTGAACTATACCATGTCCAATGCTTCGTCTGTTATTGTTTGGAAAGTAATTGCTGTTATTACATGACCCGAAAAAAACATTTTGTGCCACATCAGTAGATGTACGGACACCAGAACAGGCATGCTGACTGGATAAACATTTGAACCTAGCTATTATGAAGGAAATTTTGTATTGACAACAGTTTTAGATAGCAGGAGACGCCTAGCCTGCTCTGCCTCTGCTAGCTTATTTCTGGCTTCTTCCATCTCTTCTTTGGCCTGGGTGAAGAGAGCATCTGATTGTTCTTTTCGCTTCTTCAGGAACTCAGCTACATTCTCAAGGGCTGCTGCACGCTTTCTTTCAGCCTTTACTAATGCCACGAGGACACGAACAGCTGACGACTCCACCTGGCTTGTGTGTAATCCAGCATCATCTGGGAATTTGCACCTTGTGTCTAATCCAACATCATTAGGGAACTGGCACCTTGTGTGTAATCCAGCCTCATTTTGGAAGCATGATCTCGAGGTTGACCATACTTCCCTCCTCGCAGGAATTGCATCCTGACATGAAGTTACTTCTTTTTTAGATCAATACTCAGAGCAACCTAGATCCATTTAGTAGAAGCCAGATAAACAGAACTCGGAGAAGTGAATTCAAAAGGAAAAAAACAGACTACAAGGTGAGAGCACCCACTTCCTACATCAAGCTAAAAACGAAAGCATTAGGACGATTAAGAATCTTCTTATTACACATCGAAGAACACCACGCTTAAGAGAAACAGAAACTACAACATATACACATCGAAGAACACGAGGCTACACGAAAGTAATTGAGAGGGTGTTACTTACCAAAGCTCGTTTTACAAGTTCGGTGCAGCTCCTCTTTAACTTGCCACGCTCCTTGAAGATGTCCCGAATATCCCGTGTTTGGTCTTCATTGCTCCTCTGCATGTTCGCACTCGTGGTTTTAAAATCTCAACATGGCAAGAAAAATATACTACTAGTAATACTCGCGCATCTTGTGGGCAACATTAAAGCACTCGTCTGCCATGTTAGAGCATCTCCAACAGAATCGCAACGTGCGACGCTTTAAAAAAGCTTTTACAGTGCTGAGATCGAGAAGTAGATACTAGAGAGTAGAGGATAGTTCTCAGCATAGATAGATAAAAAAAGAATTCAACTACTCCTCGTCATCCGACTCCTCCTCGGTGATGTCCTCCTCCGACGTCTGACTGTAGGCGTGAAGATACCGATCGTCGTCGGATTCCCAGGGCGACGCTGCTCCTAGCCTCATGTTGAATTGAGCGTCCGCTTTTCGCCTACGCTTGTCCTCGCGATAGGCGGCTCGCTCCGCCCTCCTCTTATCCCTCTCCCCCTCCTTTGCGCGTAGAACTCGCGCTCTTTGATGATGTCCTGCGGGAAGTGTTGGCGCCACAGCGCCATGGCTTCCTCGTCCATCTCGGCGATGCCGAGACGGTGCTCCCGCCTCCGGTTGTCGCGACGATCCTCATCGGTGCTAAGCCGCGGCAGAGGCGCGAGCTCCTACGCCCGCTCCCGCGTCGGCACGTTGGGGAAGTTCAATGTTCTATGAGGCCACCGGAGGCGCCACACCGCCGCGTCGTACGCGCGGGCGGTCTCGTTGGCGGTGTTGAAATTGCCGAGGCCGAGGCACATCCCGCGGAACCAGATCTCGGCGGAGAAGCCGCCGGAGGGGCGCGCGCGGACGCCGCGGTATCCCCAAGTTTCCCGGCGACGCGGCGGCATGGTGGCGCGGCGGCGGCGAGGCAAAAAAGAGCGGGGAGAGAGCGGTGGCGAGGCACAGAGCGGGGAGAGAGCGGTGGCAAGGCACAGAGCGGTGGGAGGGCGTTGGATTTTATAAAGCGCACCGGACGCCGCGCGCCAAAACTAGCGCACGCCCGGCCGCTTTTTCCCACGCGCGCGCGATCCTTTCCCGACGTCTCTGCTATCTCTACTCTCTTCTCTACTGTTATATTTATATAATATTTAATATTTATCTCTACTTCCTTTACTGTCTACTTTTTTTCTCTATACTTTTTTCTTGCAATATAGGCCGTCCGATTTATATCTGACAGATAGGAAGGAAACAAATGGGAATTTTGCAAAAAGATACCCATACCCCTCTCCAGATTTGCAAATAAGGCATTGCCTCGTTCATCCTTTTCTCCTACAAGATAAACTACACATACAAATGTATCTTGATGCGTGCATCGCATGGGCATCTTGCTAGTTCTAAAAACCTTTCCATCATTTGCGACACTACTGGTTGCAGATGAAAAACCTACCCAAGCACAGTGTGATACAGGAGCGACGCACAATTACAAGCTGATATTCTGTTGGACAATGGAGGCTATAACCAATTACTATTACGGGAACAATAGCACCCAGGAAATTTGAAGGGTAGGTATGAACAAAATTGGAACTGCACATGTACTGCTAAGTGATTCAATACACACATTACCAATCGAGGAGGAGAACGATGGTCGCGGCGGCCTCTGTGAGTCATGGTCGGCAATGGGAGTCAGTTCATTGTCCATGACGGTGGTACTTCTGCGCTTGGCGTCAGCTTCCGGGAAGCATATCCGAGACCGTGGAAGACGATGCCGGGGAAGAGGCTCCATGTACGACGACGACGGTGGACCGGCTCCAGTGCGGCGTACGAGGTCGTCGATGAGGCAGATGCGCTGCGGTGGATGAGTGCGCCGATGTAAAGGGGAGGAGCACGAAGGCTGCGGTGCCGTGGAGAAGTATATTTTGCGGTGGGGATAGAAAATGGGAAGTATTCAGGTGTACTACTCTGGGTGCCGGGGTGGGGTTGGCTGGGTAGGGTGAACCTGGAGTTACGAAAACAGCCCCCTACCAAGCGTCATCCGTAGGCCTGTTCCAAAGGCTATGATGGTAACTTCCCACTGCTCGAATCAGGGTCGCGGGAGATTTTCCCGCCGACCTCAAAATTTTGTGACACTGGACTCCCCGTGTGGCGTGTTGAGTGATTCGGCTAAGCAACTAGCGAGTAGTAGTAGTAAACTCTGCATATTAGGTTTGACAAAAGTCAAACTTCCTAAAGTTTGACCAATTTTATAGAAAAATATAAACATTTACCATAATAAATATGTATGATGTGAAAGTACATTCAATAATGAATCTAATGGTATTTATTTGTTATTGTATATGTTAATATTTTTTGTTATAAGCTTTCTGAGAGTTTACAAAACTTGACTTTGACCAATGCTAATACGCGGACTTAAATAAAAATGGAGGGAATACACATTTGTTTTCTTAGTTTGTAGTGAACTAATCATTTGTTGAAATTTTGAAATAAATATATTAGGCGATTGACTTCGAATGTAATGGTCTATACAATTCAATAGTCACAATCATTGTCGAATCCCAAGTTGTATACAAGGTCTATAGTACTTCACAACATGCTCAAACTCACATACACACACACAAACACACACACACACACAAGGTAAACTAGTAGACCGTTCTCTCATGTATACACAATGTATCGGCATCTGTCTATGCCTCACTCATGCATGATCATTTGCACATTCACACCTCTCTATGCCTGTATCACACGCACACCGTCTCCACATTGCCCTTCGGCCACAACACACATATGGACACATACACACGTTCTCTCTCAGTCACACACAAAAAATCAGTATTAAAAAAACTAGGGCGCACCTAAAACGTCCAAATCCAAATAAACACGAACTGGAGCTAAATTCAAATATATGGAAATATTGCAGCGTCAAGAACTTTCACAGGAAAAAAGTTGAGTAATATTCGAGGATTGATTTCACACACACAAAAAGGTTCGGTGGATGTCCTTCGAGCGCGACACGGTGACGCACCGTTCGATCGACCGCGCGGCCACGGTTCATGCGCTTGCATAGGATTTCGTATCGTGGCTGTGGTACTAACTAATAAAAGCGCTGCCTAAGTCTAATGTTTACGTGTACTAGTACGGTTTTCTTTTAAGTTTGACCAACCTTATATATAAAAATAAAGTAAGCTCCCACACGCGCACTCATCAATATGCCGCCGCCGCCGTTGCGCATGCCGGCGCCCGCCTGCTCCGGCCAACAATTTCTCGCCCATCACCGCCGTGTCGCCGCCATCCCTGTGCCATGAAGCCGAAGGCTCGCCCGCTCACGTCGTCTGCAGTCCCTCCTCCCGATGTCGCCGCGCTGCCAAGCACGTGAGCAGCTGGTGGATCCGCGTCTATGCACGCAGCGTACGAAGAGGAGGACGAGCGCGTGCTCCAGCACGCCGGCGAGGAGGAACTAGCGTGTCATTGTCGTCTCCGCCCGCGCGGAGGAGGCGCGCATGGTGGCTGTCGCAGCGGAAGCCGGTCGCGCGCGCGTCGAGCCAGCAAACCGGGTGCAGACGCGGAATCTACCTTCGAGACCTTGAATGCCACGTGGATCCTGCAATCTGAAGGAGCTATTTGGGTCAGTCGACTCATGTGAGCCGTTTGATGCAACATGGATGGCTAGAAGGGCTTCTTCCACCTCTTCTGCCGTCTTCTTCCTTAGCTCCGTCGAACTTCTTTCACAAATCGACTGACCCAAATTATACTACTAGTACGAACGTATTAAGTACAGCAGGAACACGAAGATACGAGCAGTAGTACCAACTACAAGAAGAACAGTAGTAAGACATAGTACTAGTACTACTGTACGTACTAAAGAGTTCAAATAACGAGAACGAACATAAACATAGTTCTGATGGGGCCTCAGCACAACACACCCTTGAAAATAAACTAAGCAACTAGTCCGCTTGACACTGCAGTAGAACCAGCATGAGCGACGGCACTGCCACCTACTCGGAGTCCGAGTCCACGTCCTCGACTTCGTCCTCGTCCCTCTTCCTCTTCCTCTTCGCCGACGCTTCTTTGCTTGAACCGGACACTGGGCTCTGCTTCTTCATCCAACCCTTGTAGATATTTAAACAAAGGTAGGCATCCATTGCTGCGTACAAGATGTGATCTTCATCTAATGTCTTCCACTCCCATGCATGATGAAACTCGTGATGAGGTTTCTTCAGTTTAGCGTACGAAGGATCAATCATGGCTGCTGCCAGGGTCAGCATTGAAGGTTGAGAGGAGGACACCAGGCTTGCCTTCTGGAGATCGAAGGGCTGGCCTACAACGAGACCTATCCGACACAGGACATCCCTGTCGTTCTTAAATCCTACAGTAACGAATTTCACTCTTTTTTCCTTGAGGAAGTTCTTAAAATCCTGGCACTCAACGTCGGCATGGCATATGTGGTAGACCAAGCAAACGTTATGTATGCAAACCTGGATCATGGCGGGCTTCTTCCTCTCTTCGTCCTTTAGATCCTTCTCTCGTCCCAGGACTGTGGTGTACTCAACATCTAGCCCAGCGACCCACTCATCCGTTGAACTGTTGAACATGCGTAGGAAGCGAGCAAGCCATGCTTTCACCGTCTCGGATCCACGTGTGTAGATGACAATGAACTGATTGCCGGTGATGGCTCTAACCTGGTACTCAGCAGCGACCATGGAGATTTGGGAGGCCATGGATTTTGGAGGAGGGTTAGGAGAAGTTGAACTGTTGTACCCCGCAAAAAAACTGGGAGCGAACTAATGTGAAAGGACGGGACGACTGGGAGCGAACTGTTGTAAGGTAGAAGACGGGGACGAGTAGGGCGTGCGAACGGCGTGGGGTTGCTGGCTTGCCCGGTGGATAAACGGCTGCAAGCCCCCAAAGAGTTCTCGAGAACTATGCGGGACCCACTAGATGTCATGTCTACTAGTCCCATATCGTAGGCCTGACGGTATAGCTTCTGCCTGTTCGCACGCCATGCCGGCGCGTGGATGTAACTTCACTTAATTCCGTCAAACGTCGCGCCTCCCACGACCTTCGCCTCCCTCGCGCGGTCGCGCCCTTTGAGACTTCGACCGGCTATAAATGAACAATTTTTTTGCCTTTTTTTAGACAAGCAATTTTTTTTGCCTACTCCGCATGCATGATACTCCCTCTGGTCCTTTTTACTCCCGTCAACCGTTTGCAAAGTGTTTGACCAAATTTATACTTTTTTTGAACACCACCTTATATTAATTAACCAGCCACACCAGTACACTCATTTGATACAATATTCACCACACAGGGCGGTACGTTATTTACAAGAATACCATCTAATCTATTGTCAAAGCTATACTTAGCGATTAAGTGTGCCACCTTATTGGCCGAACGGCTAATCTTTGACAATTGAAGATTGTTGATCAACTTCAAGATGCTCAACGCTTTCATCTTCAGGTCACGCATAGCAGACCTGTCATAGTCCCCCGATGCAAGAGACGCTACCACAAAAGCGCAATCAGTCTCTAAAATTACAGGATTATGAAGAGAAATACCGATGTAGAGACCGGCAATGCAAGCCCTAAGCTCCGCTTCCTCCACGCTTTGACAAGCATCAATGAAATCCCACGACCAAATTTATACTAAAAATATCAATATCTACAATACTGATTATAATGAGTATAAGAGAGAGATGATTATAGTAACATAGGTAGGTACCGTAACATAATAAATGTGATGCTACTATGTGTCATGCATGGCAATAAATGAGACCACCTATGATACTAATCTATGATACTATGCACTATAGAGGTAGTAACATAGACTAGTAACATATGCATGTTACTAGTCTAAGTTACTCCCCACTATGACCAGCCTTAGAGTACCACTACCTCCCTTCTAGTTTAAAGGGCTCAATTCAAAAATTTCACCTACTCTTAGCAAGATAATAGAGGCGGTGGAATAGTTTTTGAAGTCTGCAAAAGTACTCAACTAGTGCTGTCGTCTTCACAAAAAAAATGTGTTTACCAATGCATGCATGAACACTAGTTACTCTAACCCCCCTCTCTTCTTTAATTCTTTGCCACATCAGCATGTTTGCTATTCCCGTGTGCATGATACCAGCTAAGATACCACCATTATGGCCAGCCTTAATCATCGCATACAATAATTTAGTGCACCTTGAAATATGAACATGTGTGGGGCGTGTATGTTTTTAATGACTTGAGACTATACCTAGCCTGGCATGCAAGATGACTTATTATGCACCGTTCCCCATACATGCAGGAAGCCCGTTCGTCTCCAAATCTTTTCCTCTCCTTGTGTGGAAACAATATGCCTGCCAAACTCTCCTTCTCCCTCCGGCGGTCCCACCACTCCACCCCGTGTGAAAAAATCTGCATGCATGACTCTCCTCCCCCCACGCTCGTCCAATCCATTGTGACCAGCAATATTTCCACCCCTCACTCCCCCGAAATTTACTCCAACAAATATGCCCACATAGCTGTTACTTAACTGCAGGTGCATTGGGTCACTGACATATGGGCCCAACAGGGGTCTGGCCCACATGTCAGTGACGCAACTGGACCTGCAGTTAAGTCAGTGCAGCTCATTCCATATCTTACGTAGGTGTGCCATTGCTCGCTATAAATACTGCGCCTCCCACGACATCGCTATCTCCTCCCCCTCACGTTCACGTTCATCGCTATCTCCTCCCCCTCCCTCTCACGTCGACCACCATGGCATCTCCCCTCCCAAGCCCTAGGAGCCCCTCGCTGCACCGCGCGGACGGTCACGCGTCGTCGTTCCGTTCCTCGCCGCCACTAGTCGAGGAGGACGCGTCGGTGTTCCGCTCCTCGCCGCTACGCGACGCGTCGCCGTTCCGTTCCTCGCCGCCACTAGTCAAGGAGGACGCGTCAGCGTTCCGCTCCTCGCCGTGACGCGACGCGTCGTCGTTCCGTTCCTCGCCGCCACTAGTCGAGGAGGACGCATCGGCGTTCCACTCCTCGCCACGACGCGTCGAGGTGGACGCGTCGGCGTTCCCCATCTCGCCAGGACGCGCGCCGGAGGACGCGTCGGCTCCCCGCTACAAGGAGAACGCCGCGCCGCCCGCCGAGCCCCCCAGCCTTGAGGAGCTTTGGAAAGAAATGGATGTCGCCTTGTGGAAGGCTTTGCCTCCAGCAGAGCGCGCCAAAATAGAGGCGGAGAAGAGGGCCGAGGAAGAGAAGCGCACTGCGGAACAAGCTGCCTGGGAGGCCTATGTCGCGTCCGAGAGAGTCAGACAATTGGCTCTTTGGCAGAAGGCTCGTGCGAGGGCCGTGAGGGTGGCGGAGGACGCCCGTGCCGACGCCCTGAGTGCAGTCGGGCCCAAGCACCTCATCTACGCTTGGCGGTACGTGGACCGGGTGCACGCTTCCAGCGAGGAGGAGTACCTGTTGGCGCCGGATCACCACACCGGTGCTCGCCTGCCGGCAAGCCGCCAATCAGCACCTCGCGAGTTGCGAGGCTGAGGAAGAGGCGTTGTGTCGGCGCGCTGGGAAACGGCCGCGCACCAGGGCACTCGTGGCGCGCCGCAAGCGCTCCTGCGAGCATCGTGGCTTTTAGGAGGAGTATAATTTTTGTTTCGTAAGGCGATCTCATTAGTTTTGGGACGCAAATGATAAATCCCGAACGTTCAGGAATTTTTAGCGTCCTTAATTAAGTATGTAAAAGGGAAAGTTTGGAAACCTTGTGTATTTGTACGCATTTTGCAAGTGCGTGCATATAGCACAAACTTTACTATATACTATCGCACTACACGTCTCTCTCGATATATGCTTGCAGACTGTGCTACTCCCTCCGTCCAGGTCAATAAGTCATCTTTGGTTGTGCACCGTGACCAAGAAGGAGGGAAGACTTATACACCTAGACGGAGGGAGTACTACTATTACTTATGTACGTGCAAATGCACGTTTTAACATTACGATGCGGTTTTTGTAAAAGTAGAAAAACAACACTAGTCAAGCTTGTGAAATGATTCAATGCAAAACAAATGCAAAAATGCTCGTTTGATTGTTTACTTTTAGCTTCCTTCTCTGTGGTTATTTCTCTGTCGTACTTTGTACGGAGTATCTCACTGGTTGGAAAGGCATTCAAATTCCCAAACCGCTTCCTACACCCTGTATCGAATTTTTTGCCTAACAACTTGTGCCGTGCAATTGGAATTCCAACTTGAGTACTACTACTAGTAGGAGTACCAGGGGCCAGTTCTTTTAGGCTTCTAGATTTGTAATCCCATAAGAGCAAGTACAATAGAGCTGAGTCAGCGGGCTATAAGAAATAAACTAGTATATTTCTGCTTAGTTGGAGGAAAGAGAAGAGGAGAGAGAAGGTAAGCGGGCTCTTCATGAAGAGCCAGCTCTAGCACGTGCTCCTAGGCACTTTGTGAGAATGAGAAGTGGGCCACATAATAAAAAAGTAGTACACTCTTTTGATCTATTATTGTACATGTTGGCTATAAGATGGATTGTAGATGACATGGCACTGGCTTATAGCCAGCAGGTGGCTATACTATTAACCATGCTCTAACTACTACCTCCGTCTTGGTTTATTGGTCCCCATTGTAATATGTGTCAAATTTTGATCATAAATTTAACTGATGAAATGTTAGTGCATGTCACATGCACTACTCCATCCGTCTAGGTGAGTAAGTCATCTTAGGCTATGCACCGTGACCAAGGAGGAGGAGAAAACGAGAAACGTTAATGTTTATTTGCTAATTAATAGTATTGCATGCAATGAACTAACCACTGCATGTCGTGTTTGATATCTCAAGTCATTAAAAGCATGCACACTCTTCATCTCTTATTGGTTGATATGTCAAGAAACAAGAAACGAGGTAGAAGTTAATGCACCGCGCCTAAGTGTTTTGGGATTATTTGGTTTTCGTAAGATGACTTACACACCTAGACGGAGGGATTACAATGGTGAGGAATAAACCAGTTAAATCTTTGGTCAAAATTTAGCACAAATTACAATGGTGAGGAATAAACCAGGACGGAGTAGTAGTTTAGAAGCCCAAATAAATGAGTGAGGCGCCTTATTGTTACTCTCCACTGTGACTAGTCTTGTGGGAAAAGCTGGGGAAGCCGCCAAAAGAACTGGCCCTAGGAGTAGCAGCTAGGGATCGAGTGTGCGAGATGAACCGGAGAAAGTAAATGCAGAGAGATGAAATGCAAAAAAGACGGAGGGATGTGATGGTTGCTTGTCCATTTATTTTACCAGGCCACTTATTACTGGGAGTGGTTGGGTTTTGTGATATGACGGCTTTACTGCCGCGCACGAGCGGGGTGAGAGGTGAGACTCCCGTGCAGCGCCGCCCTCTACACTTGTACTACATCGGTCGTGGTTTATTAGTCCCCCATTGAATTTGACTGAAGATTTAACTGACAAAATGTTAGTGCATGTCAACAAAAACTATATCGTTGGATTCGTATTTGAACATAGTTTTGAATGATATAATTTTAGGTGACATGCATCAGCATTTATCGTACTATATATAATGTTAGTTCAATTTTTGGTCATACTAATCTATAGTAGTAAGGTGCCCGTGCATTGCACCGAAGAGTGAAATGCATTGATCGGGGAGTTGTTTAGTTTGACAAAGGATGTGGGGGTCATCTCATGTGTAACGGGTATCGATAGGTTTCTTCGGATATTATTTCATCTCTAGAGCTCACAAACATCCGGGTGAAATAGATAAAAAGGTATCTTTTGCAAACAAAAGCGTTCAACTGTTCAACCTGCATCCAAAACTTGTGAAGAAATAACACTTATTGTGCTTTGCAAGAAATGATCTTTAAGAGTTAGTTTTTGAGTATCGATTGTTATACATGTTGGCTACAGATGACATGGCACTTTCTTATAGTCAACAGTTGGCTATACTATTAAGTAATATTAACCATGCCCTTATACACCTAGACGGAGGGATTAAATCAGGATGACTTGCAAGCGGGCAGAGGAGATGTAAGAAATGGTTCATCGTAAGTCTGTCACCAGTACTGTAGTAAAAATTCATACATGGAAGATTCTAGACTAAACCATAAACGGATACACTTTTATTCATGCGTGATACTCCAATAGAGCAAGATCCTGCATGGAAGTCTCCACATGCTTAGACAGCGGATTACATTGAGCGAAGACTAATGATCAACATTTAACTTGATAATGCGTACTTCCAGGTGAACCTCCTTGGAGTCCCCGTGCACCGCGTCGGCGGGTAAAGGAGGCCATGGGTTTTCCAAGTCCACATTGGCGGGATAGTCCCAGCTCCCCAGAGTCCAAGTCTGTTCAATGAGGCCGGTGTCGCCGCCCACGCGACCCGGAGGGGTAGTAACACTGAACACGCACACGTACATCGGCCTCGTGTCAGTGTCAGCATCAGCGGCGTCGCCCCTGACGCACATTACAGAGACGGGGCGGCGGCCTGCGCGGGCCTCGCCGGTGCCCACGATCAAGAGGAAGACGCTGCCGTCCTCCTCCGAGACTAGCAGGCGGCGGTGATCCTCCAGCGACTCCGGCATGGTGAACGGGTAGCACGTCTCGTACTTGATGTTCTCCGCCAAGGGCCAGCAATGACCGCTGCACGCATCCGTGAGGTGATGCACCATGTCCGCCGGCGAGCCACAAAACGGCATCGGGCACTCATAGCAGTGGACGAAGGGCTCCTTGGAGGCATCGACCAGGCCGTCCATGAAACGGGAGTGGCTGTAGGGGACATTGCACCAGTTGAATATATGAGCAAGTTACTACGAGATTTAATCCGAATAAGCACAAAAGAAATCATGACGGCTATAACAGAGATGAAACTAATCATGTGGACTAGCATAGTAGTAGGATACAGAGTAGAAACATGAATTCTACCACGATTTTGAACAGGAAGGACAGAAACGCATACGGTGCAACGGGAGCAGCACCGTTGGCGTTGAGGTTGTCGCCCATGTCCAAACACCACGTAGACACGGTCTTTGAGCACGGTTCGTAGTCGTTCCACGCTCGGGCATTGAAGTTTGTAACTATTTTAGATTAGAATATACTACTCCTCCGGTGCTAGTAGTAGAGCAGAGTCCTACTCTACAACTCTACTCAAGCAAGTTAGGGCATAGCACTGTAGGGAGTACCAGTACTGTGATCACTCAAGCAAGTTGTCTGGCATCGACATGACCCTATGCTGCTGGTATGTGTCTCGTAAGTCAAGCGGCGTGCTGTAGTCATCATCACCTGTCCACTTCCAGAAGCACATATTCGCTTCTCCATCTTTGTCCGCACATAATCTCGTCCAATCTTCCATCCCCGCTAACAATGGCAGAACCGAACAGCGTCCGCCGAAAGAGTGGCTGGAATTCGCTCCCCACAGAGGTAATCAAGCTCATTGTTTCGCATGTGGACAATCTCAGTACCATGCCGCTCGCCGCGTGCTCGTCAGGGCTGTACCGTTTACTCAAAGCCCTCGGGCCGAAGCTTTTTAAGCCCGCCTGATCTTCAGAAACGGCGTGTCACGCAGCATAACGATCATAGGGTGGCGAACATCAACCCCCTTGACTGCGATCCGATCCCCGTCAGCCTCAACTACATTAATGGTATGTACTGGGTCGGCATGAACACGTCTTGGATGGTGCTCGTCGACGGTCGCGGCAGCTGGATGCTCGTGGAGGTCTACACCCGGCGACTGATCCCCCTTCCTTCGATTAACACTGCACTGCTTTGGCACCGCAGCCCAGAATACTCAGAATCTTACAGTAGCCAACATGATACCAAGTTTGATTTGCTCAAGGTTGTAATCTGCCAAGTGCCCACAAGATCTGCGAATTATAAAGACTTCAGGCTAATTGCGTTCTTCAACCGCTGTCTCGCCTATCTGACAGGTCACTGCGGTAAGTGGATAAATCTGCACGTCCATCGCAGGATCATACATCCTCCATGGTTCTCCGATGCCATTGAACACAAGGGCTTCATTTATGCTGTCGACTCCTTCTATGGCTGGACGTATTGCTGGCCTACTCCAGTCATCGCTACAAACGGCTGTTACAGCAGTACGTTACTTTCCTATGATATCATGATGGCTTGCTTATATTACTGTCAACATTTGCCGAAAAAATATTCATGCTCATAACCTGCTGTTCTTAAGATTGACTAAATCAAGAGCCCTTTTTTATTTGACTCCAACTTGATATGATGTTGTAGGCCGCCTGGTGTCCCTACCCTTCCTAATCCCAGAACCTTTCAAAAAAAAGCGGCATGGCAGTTGCAGGTGGTTCCTGGCTCGATCAGACGACGGTGAAAGATTGATGATCATTCGCACGTACCGGACGTGTTGTTTCGCGGAATACAATCACAGTCACTGCAAGGTCTTTGAGCAGGATCCCAGCTTCTCTGGGCCTTCAGGAATTTTTGACTGGAGACTGGTAAGTAGCCTTGGTACACGCTCTCTGTTTGTCGGACTGAATTATCCGATTAACTAGGAGATAACCGATGGCAAGGATCATGATGGCAGCGCGGTTTCGTTCATCAGGAAAAACTGTGTGTACACAACGTACCATGCGTCTCTGCATGCACCATACCCTGATATGTGCCACCACGCTCTGCAGCCCAAAGTAGGAGAGAGGGTCGCAAGTATCAGACTTCGACCTGCTGGCTGGAGTTTCCCCCGTCAGGCACCCATCTGGTTCAAGCCGTCAGCCAATCTCCACAGCTTAATAAATAGTAACGTCTAACTGAGCCAGTTAGTTAGATGCGTACACTTGGTGTAGTAGGATCTTTATTTAGTTTGATGCATACACTTGTTCTTTTTTGGTAGCCCTTTTGTAATGATGGTTGATGTTTGGTTTGGAAGAGAGAGCTGCATCTTCACTCTTCTGGCCTGCTTACTCCTTCTGTTGCACCCCCAGCCCTGGTTGCTGCTGCTGCTGTTTTCAATGTACAATCAGTAGTATATTTCGTCTGTTGGTTGAATAAATGTGTTGTTAGAACGACAAACACAATGTTTTGTAAGTCGTTGCACGGTTCGATCCTTTAGTGCCCCGTACCGTACGTAGCGCATACTATTTTTCGTACGGAACACATTTTCCACTTGTTGATAACATGCAGCCCACTGATGAAGGCCAAATAGAGAAGCCCATAATTAACTGGAAGGGAGGCTCTCACATGAATCCGGCTCAGGTACATGCTCATGGTCCCCTAAACATAAATAAGTAAATAATAAATAAATAAATAAAGCTAAATGCTCATGCACCAGTTCTTTGGGAAAATAGATAGCCCAGTATTTCTTTTTGAAGAATACCCAAGCTAGGCCTATTTGTTTTCTCCGAATTACTGGGCTGCAAATCTTTCAAGACGAGGAGGGATGCATTCCGGCCTGGCTTAAGAGTATGGTCAATGTCTGTTAAAAGTAATATCAAAAGGGGTTGAAAATTCCAAAAAAATTATAGCAAATGAGATATAAGTTTCTATTTTTGTTTTTGTTCTTCACTGATATCTTATACGCATTTCATTGGATTTAACATGACATAGCACTAATTTATTTTTAAATTTGTTTTAGTATGGCTATTAATTTTTGGATTAAGAATATTTCTTTCCCCAGCAAAAATTTGCGAATTTTCAAAATTTCCCACATATTTAGTTAATTTTTTGACCCTGGTACTGACCAGAAAATGGCGAGCAATTCTAAAAATGGAAAACGGGCTGCTATAAAATCCATATGAATTAGAAAATGAGTAAAAATTATAAAAATAATAGCAAATGGGCTGTACACGCCACAGATTTCGAGGCTGACTTGTTTACGCAAGGCTTTGTCAGTGAACACACGATTCTAGCAGCAGTGACTGTTGGATGTCCATCCAACGGCCGACGTGCTTCTTCAATCTCTGATCGTCCTGCTCCAGCCGCCTAAACTAGCGCCGACGGGACTGCCTGCTCCCTCCTCTTGTGGCCCGCTGTGATGCCGCACAGGCTTCCCCGGCCCACCCTACTCCCTCCGCTGGCCTGCCGCACGCAATCAACTGCCTCCTTATTACGCGAAAAAAATGATTCCTCCCACTGACATCTGGGGCGCACCGGTTGGGAGGCTGACATGTGGGCCTACTAAGTTGACGCGTACGCAGGGCTTGTCAACTTAGTCAACAAACGATTCTAGCAGCAGTAACCGTTGGATTTGAATCGAACGGTCCTGCTGCTTCTTCAATCGCTGCTCTTCTTGCACCAGCCGCCCAAACCAGCGCCGGGGAGACCGCCTGCTCCTGCCTCCAGTGGCCGGCTGTGCTGCCATTGAGGCCTCATCGCCCCCTACTACTCCCACCGCTAGCCAGGCCCTGCGGCGACGGCAGCCTCACACCGCAGCCGAACCAGTGAACCCTCGTACTCCTCTCCGCGTGGGCATCCACTACCGCGTCTTCCCCGGCTCCGCGTCATCCCCTTCCTAGGCCTCGCCGTCGTCCACCGCCTTGGTGCTCTCGGCGCGGCGTGGTCAACATGGTCAACGACATTCCATCGGAAGAGTACTGTACGTGGAGAGGCTGACAGCTGGGTCCACGGCCACAGCCTAGTTTTTTTTGTGATTTGCCAAGTAAGTCGCTTTGTCAGGCCTGTTGGGCTGCAAATCTTTCAAGACGAGGAGAGCTTTCATTCGGCTGGCCGAGAAAATGGCCCATCAGTAATGACAAATGGGCTGTACATTTTTAAAACACATCAAACCGGCAATTAGTTTCAAATATCTTTTTTTTTATTTCGAGATTTTAAATTACATTAATTTTTATGCCTGGAGAATTTGTTGGATTTTATATTGATATACATTTATTTTTAAAATCAGTTTGAATGTGAGTCAAAATTTTGGGATTAAAAACAGTTCGGACCGCACCGAAATATGCAAAATTTCGTATAATTTTTTAACCGTGGCCACAATATGGCATGTAATTATACCTGGCCATACCTCGGGCCGGGCCGGGCTTCGGGCCGGGCCTAGCCAAGCCCGACGAAAAAAACCCAGGCCCGAGCCCGGCCCGGCCCGGCCATCGGGCTTGTTTCCTGGGCCCGAGCCCGGCCCGAACACGTAAAAGCCCGTCGGGCTCCGGGCCGGCCCGGCCCGACCTTCAGAGAAATGCAAAAATGACGGGCCCAGGCCCGGCCCGGCCCGGCCTTCGGGCTCAAGATCTAGGCCCGAGCCCGGCCCGGGGGCAGCGTCGGGCCGGGCCGAGTCGGGCTTTTTCGGGCCGGGCCGGGCTTCCCATGGCCAGGTATACCTGTAATGCTAACAAAAAGAATATGGGCTCCAAAAAAACCTTAATAATTAGCAAATGGGATGTAAATTATTACAAATAATGGCAGATGGGCTGTATGCTGTTTTCCACAGATTTGAGGCTTTCCTAAAAAAAAGGTTGACGCACAAGCACTGACTGTTGGATGTCCATCTAACGGCCGTCGTGCTTCTTCAATCTCTGCTCTTCCTGCTCCAGCCGCTCAAACAAGCGCCGGCGGGACTGCCTGCTCCCTCCTCCCCGCGGCCGGCTCTGCTGCCGCGCAGGCCTCACCGCCCCACCGTACTCCCAACGCTGGCCTAGCCATCCCTCTACTCACCCACACCTGCTGTTCTTCTCCGGCGTCAGCAGACGAACTAGTAAAACCCTCGTATAGTCGTACTGCCCTCCGTGTGGGAAACAACTGCCGAGTCTTCCCTACCTCTGTGCCGTTCCCTTCCTAGGCCTCGCCGTCGTCCACCGCCCTGGTGCTCACGGCGCGGCCTGGTCAACGTGGTCAACGACCGACATGCATCTGAAGTGGACTGTACGTGGAGAGGCCGACAGCTAGGTCCACGGCCGCACGCAAGGAAATGCCTCCTTATTATGCGCAAAATAATGATTCCTCCACCTTACATCAGGGACCCACCGAAAGGGTCTCTGTATTTCGCGAAAAAAAGCTACCGCCGCTGACAGCTCGGACCCACCAGCTATATCTTCGCACGCAAGGAAGTGCCTCCTTATTACGCACAAAAAAAATGAATACTCCCCCTGTTAGCTGGGACCCAGTATAGTGGCAGGCTGACTTGTGGGCCTACTAAGTTGACGGGGACGGAGGGCTTTGTCAACTTAGTCAATATGCACGATTCTAGCTCCAGTGACCGTACGATGTCCATCCAACGGCCATAGTGCTTCTTCAACCTCTGGTCTTCTTGCTCCAGCCGCCCAAAGCAGCGCCGGTCGTGCCGCATGCTCCTGCCTCCCGTGGCCGGCTGTGCTGCCGCAGAGGCCTCACCGCCCCCTACTATTCCCACCGCTGGCCAGGCCCTGCGGCGACGGCAGCCTCACACCGCAGCCGAACCAGTGAACCCTCGTACTCCTCTCCGCGCGGGCTTCCACTGTCGCGTCTTCCCCGGCTCCCCGTCGTCCCCTTCCTAGGCCTCGTCGTCGTCCACCGCCCTGGTGCTCTCGGCGCGGCATGGTCAACATGGTCAAGGAACGACTTCCATCGGACGTGGACTGTACTTGGAGAGGCTGACAGCTGGGTCCACGGCCGCAGCAGGGAAGTGCCACCTTATTACGCGGAAAATAATTATTCCTCCACCTGACACCTAGGACCCACCGGACGGGCCACTGTATTTCGCGAAAAAACGTTTCCCCCTGACTGCTGGGACCCACCAGCTACATCTTCACACGCAAGGAAGTGCGTCCGGGCAAAAAAAACGATTCGCCCCCTCGCTGCTGGGACCCACCAGCTACATCTTCGCAGGCAAGGAAGTGCCTGACAGTCGGGACCCACCTGGTCGAAGCGTACATAGCGTTGTCATTCTGGTCGCGAACATGTGCGTACATATATATTGGTGGATGTAGAGGCGCGCACATGTCGTAGTAGAGGCGCGTACGTGTCGTAGTAGAGGCGCGCACGTAGCATGTACACGTACGTACAGCGGCCAGGGTGCAAGAAAGAAAATACGGCCACGTATGTGTACATACAGGTGGGGTCTCGAACGCCTACTCGCGCATACGTACGGCCAGGGCTCGTGTACATACATGGCTGGGTCGGAACGGAGAAACAGCGTCGTCGTCGTGTTCATGGGGAGCCAACTGGCTGGGTCGGAACGGAATGTGTCGTCGTGTTCATCGGGAGGGCTTGGACGGAACAGCCGATGGAAACGAGGCCTGGCGTACCGCAGAACGGAGGAAACGGCCTTGTGTTCGACCGGCCATGTTTGAAACGGGATCATGTTCATCGGTAGAGGTCTGGCGTAGCGCAAAACGGAGGAAACGGACCTCCTACGGTCGAAATGGGGGTCCTGTTGATCGGGAGGGGTGTGGCGTACCGCAAAACGGAGGAAAAGGACTTGTGTTGGAGCGCTACGGTCGAAACGGGGGTCCTGTTCATCGGGAGGGGTGTGGCGTACCGCAAAACGGGACTCCACGGGATACTGTTCATCTCCACCGTCGACCCCCTCCAGCCTCCACTGGCTACTGTTCATCCACCGTCGACCTCCTCCGGCCTCCACCTGCGACTGTTCATCCACGGGCTCCTGTTCATCCAGCCTCCACCACGCGCTACTCCACCGACTACTGTTCAACCACCCCTCCACGGGCTACTGTTCATCCAGCCCTCCATCGTCTACTGTTCATTCTGCCCTCCACGGGGTGGTCCTGTTCATCCTGCCCTCCACGGGGTCCTGTTCATCCAGCCCCAACCGGCTCGATCGATCGGGGTCCTGTTCATCCAGAGGCAACACCACGGGGTCCTGTTCATCCACCCCCACCGGGAACTGTTCATCCAAACCCCCCCAGCAACGCTCACTGTTCATCCAGAGGCAGCATCGATCGGCTTCAGTTAGCAGCAGTAGTGAAGGAATCGCTCGATCGGGTTCAGTTAACAGCCATCGATCGATCGCTCGGGTTCAGTAACGCGTAGCCTGCAGTGCAATCGCTCGGGTTCAGTTAGAGCCCAACGCCTCGCTCGGGTTCAGTTAGAGCCCAACGCCTCGCTCGGGTTCAGTTAGAGCCAACGCCTCGCACACACGCGCGTACGTGTACGAGAGAAACGCGCATCGCTCGGCCCCCGACCTCCCACCGTAACCGGGAACTCCCCGAAATTTTCCTCGCCCTCGCTTCTACCATGGTTTTTTCCGTCATGGACGGCCCAAAGAATGTCATGCAACTGCGTCTCCGGCCCGCCTAGGACAAAAATCCCATTTTCTATCATGATTTTTTGTCATAGAAGTAGGAGCCCACCACATCTATGATGATACCGGGTTTTGTCACAATTATCGTCATCGAAGTGTCATATGTATGACAGAAAAAAAATTCGTTCGGCCCAAAATGTCACGGATGTGTCTTTTTTTTGTAGTGTATAAAGGTGCTCTACATGTGTCTCTGATGGTACTTGTTGAGTTGGCATAGATCGAGATTAGGATTTGTAACTCCGATTGCCGGAGAGGTATCTCTGGACCTTCTCGGTAATGCACATCATTATAAGCCTTGCAAGCAATGTGACTAATGAGTTAGTTGCGGGATGATGCATTACGGAACGAGTAAAGAGACTTGCCGGTAACGAGATTGAACTAGGTATTGAGATACGGACGATCGAATCTCGGGCAAGTAACATACCGATGACAAAGGGAACAACATATGTTGTTATGCGGTTTGACCGATAAATATTTTCATAGAATATGTGGGAGCCAATATGAGCATCTAGGTTCCGCTATTGGTTACTGACCGGAGACGTGTCTCGGTCATGTCTACATTGTTCTCGAACCCGTAGGGTCCGCACGCTTAACGTTCGGTGACGATCGGCATTATGAGTTTATGTGTTTTGATGTACCGAAGTTAGTTCGGAGTCCCGAATGTGATCACGGACATGACGAGGAGTCTCGAAATGGTCAAGACATAAAGATTGATATATTGGGCGGCTATATCCGGACACCGGAAGTATTCCAAGTGATTTCGGAGAAAACCGGAGTGCCGGAGGGTTACCGGAACCCCCCCCCCCCCCCCCGAGGAACTAATGGGCCACATGGGCCTTAGTGGAGAGAGAGAGAGGGAGGGCCAGGGCAGGCCGCGCGCCCCTCCCCCTCTGGTCCGAATTGGACTAGGGAAAGGGGGGCGCCCCCTTTCCTTCTCCCTCTCCTCCTTCCTTTCCCCCTCCTAGTAGGACTAGGAAAGGGGACTCCTACTTCTACTACGAGGAGGAATCCTCCTCTCCTGGCGTGCCCCAAGGGGCGGTCGGCCTCCCCCTTGCTCCTTTATATACGGGGGCAGGGGGCACCCTAGAACACACAATTTGATCATTGATCTCTTGGCCGTGTGCGGTGCCCCCCTCCACCATAATCCACCTCGGTCATATCATTGAAGTGCTTAGGAGAAGCCCTGCGCCGGTAGCTTCATCATCACCATCATCACGCCGTCGTGCTGACGAAGCTATCCCTCGACACTCTGCTGGATCGTGAGTTCGTGGGACGTCACCGAGCTGAACGTATGCAGATTGCAGAGGTGCCGTACTTTCGGTGCTAGGATCGGTCGATCGTGAAGACGTACGACTACATCAACCGCATTGTCATAACGCTTCCGCTTACAGTCTACGAGGGTACGTGGACTCCACTCTCCCCTCTCGTTGCTATGCATCACCATGATCTTGCGTGTGCGTAGGATTTTTTTGAAATTACTACGTTCCCCAACATGTATTCTCTCCATTCCAATGAAGAAGACGCGTACACATCCCATGGTTCAACTATGATAATAAACTAGACCAATCAAATGTGGGTTATACGTGACAAAAATTAAATGGTTGAATTGCTATTGAGAAGATGTCTTGAATGTATGACTTCTAAGTCACACAAATACATATTATTGATCTAATTTATTGTCAAAGTTGGATTTTGGAAAGTGTGCATGTCTTATTAATTGGAATGGAGGGGGTATCCGCATGGAACCGAGGCAGTGCAGAGTCTGCGGGGTCAATTATTTCATTCGCTCGATTTATTGCCCCAACATCTTAGATCAAATTGTCCAAGTAAATGGCAACAAAATATATCACCAAAGTAGCATCAGCCATCCCGAAACTTTGGTTGCGTAGTTTTATCACCAAGGGAGCTAGAGCACAATTTTTTGTTATTTTAAAAAGATTATTTATCTTTTGCCTTGCAAGAAGCCATAAATTAACCAAGTCCTTGAGTTACAAGAGAGCATCCCTACAAAAAAATTATAAATGGACTCAAGAGGAATTCTTCGTTCTGCACAAGTAGATGGCATGCCGCGAGCCTAACTCGAAGCCACACCTAGTACTTATCATGGAGCTAAGGATTCACTATAACTGCAATCCGGAAGTCAACGCATGCTAATGAGAGACAGAAACGACGATGATCCGAAGCGCAAATCGCCAATGTTGAGAATAGGGCAAACATCGAGCGAAGAGATACTAACCCACATAACACCAAAAAGCAGTCATATGATCATATTGAAGAGATTACCGATGCAACTACAAACTGAGGAGGAATCATCTTGGTCAACAATATCCCCTTCCCACAACCTGGTAGGCCGACAAGGGGAAAGCAACGATCACGTGTCTGATAGTGATGCTGGAACTAGTGCCACCTCGACAAGGACTGAGGTATTTATTGCATTGTGTTGTCGCCTCTACCGCCAGGACGAATGGCACGATAATGCCAATTTCTAACAAACTAGAGCAAATCTACATACGAGAGCGAAGATCCATCCTTAGGGGCACCAGAACTGGTCATCAAAGGCGTGGGAGACCTACGGAATAAGTCGGTGGGGACGAGGACACTAAATTGTGGAGGTTGAGTGTGGGTCAATTAGGTCACAGGATCATTGTTACAACCAAGCAAGGCTAGATTTGACAGGCAGGTTGGCACGACACTTTCAAAACACCGAAGCACAACTCCTTACGACCTAACTACCCTAAAGCATCTGTCAGTTCATTGTCTTCTTCATTTTTCCAACTGACTTCATGAAGTGTCATTCAAGTTTAAGCTGCTTGAACTCCCGCATGATGCTACTTATGTTCGACCTATTCAAAATGTAGAAGCTCTTACTGATGGGAAACGTTGCATGGAAAACAAAAAAATTCTATGCACACGCAAGATCTATCTATGGAGATGCACATGAACGAGGGGAAGAGTGTTTCTACGTACCCTTGTATACCGTAAGTGGAAGCATTTAGTAATGCGGTTGATGTAGTTGAACTTCTTCGCGATCCTACCGATCAAGTACCGAACGTACGACACCTCCGCGTTCAGCCAACGTTCAGCTCGGTGACGTCCTCGCCTTCTTGATTTAGCAAGACGGCGATGTAGTGGATGAGTTCCGGCACCACGACAGTGTGGTGACGGTGATGGTGAAGCTATCTCCGCAGGGCTTCACCTAAGCACTACGAAAATATGACCGAGAGACGAAACTATGGAGAGGGGTGCCGCACACGGCCAAGAGATTGTCTTGGCTTTGTGTGGCGCCCCTCCCACATATATACAGGTGGGGGGAGGGAGGAGGCAGCCAGGAGGCGCCCCAAGTGGGGCCGGATCCCACTTGGGCTCCTGCCCCTAGCCGCCCCCTTTCCTTTTTAGGTGAGCGGGGAAAGGCAGGGGAGGGTGGCGCCCCCCTTCCTTTCTCCAATGAGAAGGGGAAGGCAGGAGGGGCTAGCCCTCCCCCTTTCCTTCCCTATGGCCAGCGGCCAGGGAGAGGGGTGCACCAGCCCCCTTGTGGGCTGGTGTGTCTCCCCCTTGGCCCATTAGGCCCATAGACCAACCGGGGGTGTCGGGAACCCCTTCCGGCGATCCGATGACTACCCGGTACACTCCGAAACTCTTCCGGTGTCTGAATATCATCATCCTATATATCAGTCTTTACCTCCAGATCTTTCTGGAGCTCCTCGTCACGTCCGTGATCTCATCCGAGACTCCAAACAACATTCTGTTACCAAATCATATAACTCATATGACACTGTATCGTCAACGAACGTTAAGCGTGCGGACCCTACGGGTTCGAGAACTATGTAGACAAGACCGAGACATCTCTCCGGTCAATAACCAATAGCGGAAGCTGGATGCCCATATTGGCTCCTACATATTCTAAGAAGATCTTTATCGATCGAACCTTGTGACAACATACGTAATTCCCTTTGTCCATCGATATGTTACTTTCCTGAGAGTCGATCATCGGTATCTCCATACCTAGTTCAATCTCGTTACCGGAAAATCTCTTTACTCGTTCCGTAATACATCAACTTGCAACTAACTCCTTAGTCACTTTGCTTGCAAGGCTTCTTATGATGTGTATTTTCGAGAGGGCCCAGAGATACCTTTTCGATACTCGGAGTGACAAATCCTAATCTCGATCTACACCAAATCAACAAGCACCTTCTGAGATACCTGTAGAGCATCTTTAGGATCACCCAGTTACGTTGTGATGTTTGATAGCACACAAGGTATTCCTCTGGTATCCGGAAGTTTCATAATTCATAGTCGAAGGAATATGTATTTGACATTAAGAAAGAAATAGCAATAAACTGAACGATCATATGCTAAGCTAAAAGATGGGTCTTGTCCATCACATCATTCTCCTAATGATGTGATACCATTATCAAATGACAACACATATCTATGGTTAGGAAACCTTAACCATCTTTGATCAACGAGCTAGTCTAGTAGAGGCTTACTAGGGACACGGTATTTGTTTACGTATTTAAACATGTATTTAAGTTTCCGATCAATACAATTCTAGCATGAATAATTTTTTTTATCGTGAATAAGGAAATATAAAATAACAACTTTATTATTGCCTCTAGGGCATATTTCCTTCAGTCTTCCACTTGTACTACAGTCAGTAATCTAGTTCACATCGCCATGTGATTAACACCCAGAGCTTACATTGCCATGTGACCAATACCCAAAGAGTTTACTAGAGTCAATATTCTAGTTCACATCGCTATGTGATTAACACACAAAGAGTAATAAGATGTGATCATGTTTTGCTTGTGAGAGAAGTTCAGTCAACGGGTTTGTCACATTCAGATCCTTATGTATTTTGCAAATTTCTATGTATACAATGCTTTGCATGGAGCTACTCTAGCTAATTGCTCCCACTTTCAATACGTATCCCGATTTAGACTCAGAGTCATCTGAATCGGTGTCAAAGCTTGCATCGACGTAACCCTTTACGACAAATTATTTATCGCCTCCATAACCGAGAAATATTTCCTTAGTCCTCTTAGGTAACTAAGGATAGTTTTGACAGTTGTCCATTGATCTACACCTGGTTCACTATTGTACCACCTTATCAAACTCATGGTAAGGTACACAATAGGTCTGGTACACAGTATGGCATACTTTATAGAACCTATGGCTGAGGCATAGGGAATGACTTTCATTCTCTCTCTATCTTCTGCCGTGGTCGGGCTCTGAGTCTTACTCAACTTCACACCTTACAATACAGGCTAGAGCTCCTTCTTTGACTGGTCCATTTTAAACTCCTTCAAAATCTTGTCAAGGTATGTACTCATTGAAAATCTTATCAAGCGTCTTGATCTATCTCTATAGATCTTGATGCCCAATATGTAAGCAGCTTCATCGAGGCCTTTCATTGAAAAATTCTTATTCAAGTATCCTTTTATGCTATCCAGAAATTCTATATCATTTCCAATCAGCAATATTTCATCCACATATAATATCATAAATGATACAGAGCTCCCACTCACTTTCTTGTAAATACAGGCTTCACCATATGTCTGTATAAAACCATATGCCTTGATCAACTTCTCATAGCGTATATTCCAACTCCGAGATGCTTGCACCAGTCCATAGATGGATCGCTGGAGCTTGCACACTTTGTTAGCACCTTTAGGATCGACAAAAACTTCCGGTTGCATCATATACAACTCTTCCTCAAGAAACCCGTTAAGGAATGCATGGTTTTTGACATCCATTTGCCAGATTTCATAATCATAAAATGCAGCAATTGCTAACATGATTCGGACAGACTTAAGCATCGCTACGGGTGAGAAAGTCTCATCGTAGTCAAACCCTTGAACTTATCAGAAATCTTTTGCAACAAGTCAAGGTTTGTAGACAGTGATATTACCGTTAGCGTCCGTCTTCCTCTTAAAGATCAATTTATTCTTTATGACTTGCCGATCATCAGGCAAATCCACCAAAGTCCACACTTTGTTCTTATACATGGATAATATCTCAAATTTCAAGGCCTCAAGCCATATTTTGGAATCTGGGCTCATCATATTTTCTTCATAGTTCGTAGGTTCGTTGTTGTCTAACAACATGACTTCCAAGACAGGATTGTCATACCACTCGTGTGCGGAACGTGTTCTGGTCGACCTACAAGGTTCGGTAGTAAATTGATCTGAAGTTTCATGATCATGATCATTTGCTTCCTCTCTGGTTGGTGTTGGCATCACGGCAACGGCTTTTTCTGATGTACTATTTTCCAATTCAAGAGAAGGTACAGTTACCTCATCAAGTTCTACTTTCCTCCCACTCACTTCTTTCTAGAGAAACTCCTTCTCTAGAAAGGACCCATTGTTAGCAACAAAGATTTTGCCTTCGGATCTGTGGTAGAAGGTATACCCAATAGTTTCTTTCGGGTATCCTATGAAGACACACTTCTCTGCTTTGGGTTTGAACTTATCAGGTTGATGCCTATTTTACATAAGCGTCGCATCCCCAAACTTTTAAGAAATGAAAGCTTAGGTTTCTTGCCAGACCACAGTTCATACGGTGTCATCTCATGGATTTAGACGGTGCCCTATCTAACGTGAATGCTGCTATCTCTAATGCATAACCCAAAATGATAAATGCAAATTTGGTAAGAGACATCATAGAACGCATCATATCTAATAAAGTACGATTATGATATTCGGACACACCATTAATTACGCTATGGTGTTCCAGGTGGCGTGTGTTGTGAAACAATTCCACATTTTCTTAAATGAAGGCCAAACTTGTAACTCAAATATTCTCCTCCGCGATCAGATCATAGAAACTTTGTTTTCTTGCAACGATGATTCTCTACTTCACTCTGCAATTCTTTGAACTTTTCAGATGTTTCAGACTTGTGTTTCATCTAGTAGACATACACATACCTTACTCAAATCATCTGTAGAAGTTAGAAAATAACGGTACTCGCCATGTGCCTCAACACTAAATGGACCGTATACATCGGTATGTATTATTTCCAATAAGTCATTAGCTCGCTCCATTGTTCCGGACAACGGAGTTTTAGTCATCTTGCCCATGAGGCAAGGTTCACAAGTATCAAATGATTCATAATCAAGTGATTCCAAAAGTCCATCCAGATGGAGTTTCTTCATGCGCTTTACACCAATATGACCTAAATGCAGTGCCACAAGTATGTTGCACGATCATTATCAACTTTGCATATTTTGGCATCAATATTATGAATATTTGTGTCACTATGATCAAGATTCAATATACCATTTACATTGGGTGTCTGACCATAGAAGCTTTAATTCATGTAAATAGAACAACAATTATTCTCTGAATTAAATGAATAAGCATATTGCAATAAACACGATCTAATCATGTTCATGCTCAATGCAAACACCAAATAACATTTATTTAGGCTTAACACTAATCCCGAAGGTAGAGGGAGTGTGCGATGGTGATCATATCAATCTTGGAAACACTTCCAACACACATCGTCACCTTGCCCTTTACTAGTCTCTGTTTATTCTGCAACTCCTGTTTCGAGTTACTAATCTTAGCAACTGAACCGGTATCAAATACCCAGGGGATACTGCGAATACTAGTAACGCACACATCAGTAACATGTATATAAAATATACCTTTGTTCATGATAATCCACAAGTATAGGGGATCGCAACAGTTTTCAAGGGTAGAGTATTCAACCCAAATTTATTGATTCGACACAAGTGGAGTTGTCAGTATAACCACACCTGAAAGACTTAATATCTGTAGCAAAGTAGTATCGAAGTAACGATAACGGTGACAAAAGTAACAGTAGCAGTTTTGTAGTGATTGTAACAGTAGCAATGACAAAGTAACTTAGCAAAGATCAATATGTGAAAAGCGCGTAGGCATCGGATCAGTGATGGATAATTATGTCGGATGGCATTCATCATGCAACAGTTATAACATAGGGTGACACGGAACTAGCTCCAATTCATCAATATAATATAGGCATGTATTCCCAATATAGTCATACGTGCTTATGGAAAATAACTTGCATGACATCTTTTGTCCTACTCTCCCGTGGCAGCGGGGTCCTAATGGAAACTAAAGGATATTAAGGCCTCCTTTTAATAGAGAACCGGAACAAAGCATTAGCACTTAGTGAATACATGAACTCCTCAAACTACGGTAATCACTGGAAAGAATCCCAATTATTCTCACCTTGGGGTATGCGGATCATAACACGTAATAGGTGTCTACAACTTGCAACCCCTGTTGAAGAATTCGTCCGATTAACCAGTTAACTTGCCGATTAATCCCTACTCGTAGGGTCACCGAGTAGCCGATAAACCGATAAATCGTCCGATTAATTGATTAAATGGCCGATTAACTTGCCGATTAGCATATTAATCCCCTACTCGCCAGCCAACCGAGCAGCTACCAGTTAACGTTTTCCTCAACAATGCTTGCAACATAGGATCAAGAAAACAAATATATTCATGAAAACATAATAGGTTCAGATCTGAAATCATGGCACTCGGGCCCTAGTGAAAAGAATTAAGCATAGCAAAGTCATAGCAGCATCAATCTCAGAACACAATGGATACTAGGGATCTAACGCTAACAAAACTAACCAGATTACAAGACAAATCTCATCCAACCCATCACCATCCAGCAAGCCTATGATGGAATTACTCACTCCCGACGGTGAGCATCATGAAATTGGTGATGGAGGAAGGTTGGTGATAATGATGGTGACGAATCCCCCTCTCCGGAGCCCCGAACGGACTCCAGATCTGCCCTCTTGATGAAGAACAGGAGGTGGCGGCGGCTCCGTATCGTAAAACACGATGAATCCTTCTCTCTGTTTTTTCTCCACGAATAGGGTTATACAGAGTTGGAGTTGAGGTCGGAGGAGGTCCAGGGGGCCCGCAAGCCCTCTAGGCGCGCCCCAGGGGGGCGTGCCCCCCAGGCTTGTGGCCTCTGGGTGGACCCCCTCTGGATAATTCTTGCGCCAATATTTTTTATATATTCCAAAAATATTCTCCGTAAATTTTCTGGTCAATCCGAGAACTTTTATTTCTGCACAAAAATAACACCATGGCAATTCTGCTGAAAACAACATCATTCTGGGTTAGTTCCATTCAAATCTTACAAATTAGAGTCCAAAACAAGGGCAAAAGAGTTTAGAAAAGTAGATACGATGGAGACGTATCAGTTTACATTGCCATCCTTCTTATCCACCAAGTATTTAGGGCAGTTCCGCTTCTAGTGACCATTCCCTTTGCAGTAGAAGCACTTAGTTTCAGGCTTAGGTCCAGCTTTGGCTTCTTCACGGGAGTGGCAACTTGCTTACCATTCTTCTTGAAGTTCCTTTTCTTTCCCTTTACCTTTTTCTTGAAACTAGTGGTCCTGTTTAACCATCAACACTTGATGCTCTTTCTTGATTTCTACCTTTGCCGATTTCAGCATCGCAAAGAGCTCAGGAATCATTTTTGTCATCCCTTGCATATTATAGTTCATCACGAAGTTCTAGTAGCTTGGTGATAGTGACTAGAGAAGTCTGTCAATCATGAACCCAGACATTCTGAGCACATGCTCATTGGCTGAGCTATTCTCCTCCATCTTGTAGGCAAAGTAGAGGTCTCATACCTCTCGACAGGGCATGAGTCTGAAATACCAATTTCAGCTCTGGGAACATCTCATATGCTTTGTGGCGTTCAAAACTTTTTTGAAGTCCCGGTTATAAGCCATAAAGCATGGCGCACTAAACTATTAAGTAGTCATCATATCGAGCTTGTCAAACATTCATAACGTCTGCATCTGCTCCTGCAATAGATCTGTCACCTAGCAGTGCGTCAAGGACATAATTCTTCTATGCAACAATGAGGATAATCCTCAGATCACGGACCCAGTCCGCTACTATCATCTTTCAACTTATTTTTCTCTAGGAACATATCAAAAATAGGGGAGCTATATTGCGAGCTATTGATCTACAACATAGATATGGAAAAATTATTAAGACTAAGTTCATGATAAATTTAAGTTCGATTAATCAAATTACTAATGAACTCCACTTAAATTAACATCCCTCAAGTTATCTAAGTGATACAGGATCTAAATCAACTAAACCATGTCCGGTCATCATGTGAGATGGGGTAGTCATCGATGGTGTACTATATGACTCATGTTCGACCTTTCGGTCAGTGTTCCGAGACCATGCTTGTACATGCTAGGCTCGTCAAGTTTAACCCAAGTATTCTGCATGTGCAAAATTTTCTTACACCCGTTGTATGTGAACGTAGAGTCTATCACACCCGATCATCATGTGGTGCTTCGAAACAAGGAACTTTTGCAACGGTGCATACTCGGGGAGAACACTTTTATCTTGAAATTTAGTGAAGCACTACTAGGAAAATGCTTATAGATAAGTTTACCAGTAGCGCCTGTTTAAGCACCCACGCTACTGGTATGTACCAGTGGCGCCTGGTTCAAAACACGCTAGTACTACTAAATAACAGCATCGTTTGCTAGCTTGGGCCGCGCTGCTGTTAGGTGGGCCGCAGGGCAAAAATGGTAGCCCACTTACCTGTAGCGTTTGTTTCGAACGGGCGCTACAGCTGGTGGGCTTAGCAGTAGCGCCAGCCTCTACCCAGCGCTACTACTACAGGAAAAGAAAACCGCCCCGCGCGTCGGTCCCCCTGCACCACCCCTCAATCTCACATCGATTCCCTTCGCCCGACGACGCCGCCGCGGTTAGGGTTCCTCCCCGGCTGCCTAACCCCCGCTGACAGCACCGTGCGCCGCCACCATGCTTTGTCGCCTCTCACCTCCTCCGACGCTCCAGCCCCGTAAGTCCCCCTCGGTCTCCTCCTCCATGCGCGTGCCACGACTAGGCTCCGATCGATTCGCCGCGGCGGCTCGCCATGTTTTGGGATTTCGCGTGGGGGAAAGGGATTTAGGGATTGCACGGTGGCTCCGCACTTTGATGGGACGGGTCCGGTTCGCTCGACGTGTTCTAGCAGGCTTGTTTCCTCGCGTGATTGGGGAGAGAGTAGAGAGAGGGGTTAGGTGAGAGAAGTAGAGGCTTTTTGTTGGGCATGGTGGGGAACAGGCAGCGGGAGCTGTAGGAGAGGGACAAGAGGCGGCGGGAGCTGCTGGACAGCATGCGGCAGGAGGAGCAGCAGCGGGAGAGTAGGGAGACGGCGGCGGCGGCCGCCATGGCGGCGGCGGGCAATAGAGGGCCATGGAGAAGGGGAAGGGGAAGGAGTAGGAGAATGGCGGAGAGGGCGGCAAGTTAGGTCAGCAATTCGCCAGGGTATCTGATGGATCCAAATCGACCCAAATCGAATGAACTATGCTGCCCTTGCCGAACGAACTGTGACTGTTCATCGCTGACGCCGACCCTTGTCGGCTTCTTTTCCTCATATGGAGAGTCCCCTGTACACTGACTGACTGTATCAGCCTTGGTCCTTGTCGTTGGAGATTAAAGCGGTGAAGGTGTAGTTATTAGTACGGCATGCTGATGCAGGTTCTGTCTGTTTTTAGCACAGGACTGGAGAGGAGGCGTGTGTTGATGGTTTCTTCAGCTCTGCTCGTCGGTGCTGCTGTCACGACAGCTACAGCCAACAGCTTACAGCAATGGTTTTTTGTTGTGGAAACATAGTCACACGCGCCTAAGGCCTAACCAACCACACAGATGGCCAGAGCGGTTGGTGCAAATGGAAGCATGCACTTGCAGTCTTGTTTCATTGCCTTTTAGGAGTAGTAGGAGTAGGGATGAAAACGGAGTGGAAAGTTTCCGCTTTTCCGGAGGAAAAATGGAAACGGGGAGGAAATATGAAAACGAAAATGGAAATTTGCAAAACGGAAATGGAAATGGAACTTTCTATGTGGAAACGGAAACAAAAACGGAATGGTGTTTTCCGGTGGAACAGACGTGGAAACGAAACTTTTCGTTTTCGTGAATATGGAATTTCTGTTTCTACTATAGGCCTATGGATGCTTTGTAGCCCAACTACTAAACAACACACAATGACACAATGAGTAGAATGGATCATTTGAGGACCAACTTATAGTAACACACACGTACTCAACTAAACCCTATATGGAATTGTCCAGTACCACTACAATACTATGCTAAGTTGCTAACGCAACCATATTATTTTGTAGCCATGTTAACAATTCATTAAATTTGATTTTTTTGTGTATTTATCTATAATTCAAGGGGGTCTTAAGTTCCTGTCAACACACACTTTTGTTTCTGTGTCCGCTCTGTATTCGGTCTGTGTCCGTTTCCGGTAGTATCTGTTTTCGTATTCATTTCCGTGGTTTCTGTATTCGTTTCTGCTTCTGCAAAGAAATATGAAAACAAATGTGATAGCACCCAGTTCCGTCCGTTTCCACTCCATTTTCATCCCTAAGTAGGAGGTTAGCTGGTGACGACATCGATCCACCAGCACCCGGCTATTAATGGAATGATCGACCCAAATCGCTATCCATCTGATGCTGTTAGTGAGCCCATTTTTGGTAAATTTCAGAAAAAGAAAACACAGAGAGATAGAGAGTTGTATCATATCTAAAAGGGGTGTGTTTGCCTTTTATAGTTTTAATTATTGTGCATCTGATGCCAAAGGTGGAATGGATGTTTACTTATTGTGTTTTGTGAATCTTGTGCCATGTTGTTTTGAAAGATTCTAAGCTGGTTCTACTTTTGTATGTGGGAATAGATAAAGTGTTCCCTTGGATTGATCCACTTAGTTCAGTTGTCCTTAATGAGGATGGAAGTGTTTTTACCCTTGTGTCAGGGCTGGGAGTTGTCCTTGATGAGGATGGAAGAGTTATTGCTCTGCTTTGCCATGCTTGCAGAGATAATGCATAATTGATATTTGTGTAAATAAATGGTATTTTATCTATTGATGATCTAATTGCTGCCTTATAGCTGCCTCGATTAATGTGTGAATAAATGGTATTTTATCTACTAATAATTCAGAATTAGGCTGTTTTTGAACTACTTTTGCTTGTGTGCTTGCGCAATAATGGCAATATGCCATTTATCTTATTATTAGGCTCCGTTTGGGTTACATGATCTCTATTAGGTTATTGTCTGAACTGAACTACAATTTAGTTGTTATTTTGCTTGCCATGTGAACCTGATGTGTATTCTCTATGATGTGAACCTGATGTTTATATTATTCAAAACCTGATGTGTATTGAAAACTTTATGTTTACTTTTTGGATCATTAATCCTTTAATCATATTGCTTTAGGAAAAGGTGCCACCACTACCACCATGTCAACGGTGCAAGTCAAGGTTCACCAGCAGCCTTGCAACCGGCACGCTGTTTGGTATCTACTTCCAGTCTAGTTTTCTTCATGCGGCGGTTATAAATTATATGAAACTAGTAACCACTATTTTGTTTTTAGTGTTATTGGCATTAATTCATCGTGTAATATATCATTTTGCGTTTTGTACACAGATCGGCCCATGCAATGTGAGGTCGGAATTCAACAAGCTGACCGGAGACACTGTGACCTTTGAGGCTCCTGGGGGGCCCTACACTATGGAGGTCGAGAAAGGATGAAATATGACGTAGGTGGGAGGAGATGGCACTACTGCAGGATGCTGCTAACGCGATACTAAGATCAGAGACCCTTCGAGAAACTCTGCGCGATGCAATAATTGCAAACGGTGATGTATGAAAACCGTCAGAAATGTATAAAACATTTGCGATGACAGATGCATCAAACATGGTTCAGGTTTTATTTGCATGTGTGATGAAGGGCATACGGTTCAGTTCAATGAACTGTTTGCGATGAGGAGGAACAAAAGAAATGGGCAGCCAGATGAAGCCGTGTGCGATACACAGCATACGGTTCACTCGGATGAACTGTTTGTGATTAGGCAACACAAAAGAAACGATGAGCCAGATCAAAGGTGTGTGCGATATACGGCATGCGGTTCACTCGGATGAACTGTTTGCGTTGAGACATGAGAACAGAAATGGTTCAAATGAACAAGATGTGTGAGATATGAGGCAAACAGGTCTGTAATCGGAGACGTGTGCGAAGACCGATAACAACACAGACGATTACTACTAACAAGCCATCTGTGTTGTGAGCAAACGATTGCTGGTATACAATTGTGAGTGATTGATGAAAACATCACCGACGGGTTCCATTGTTTAGTCCATGTGTGATGTGATTTTCTTTGTCCGCACAACATCTACACTCTATCTACAGCATCAACATATATACTTAAAAAGACAGCATTGCATAACCAAATCAAGCATACAATTACACAAGTGACTACACACATAACATTTCCACACACCAAACAAAGCAATTACATGCATACTAAACTAGGAGAATCGAGGATCTAATCATCTACTTATTGTTGTGATCCGGCTGGAGCCCTGGCCATTTTGGGGAAGCAGGGACTTCCTCATGTCAACGATCCGCCTGTACATGCCGTAGCTCGTGTACGCCTCCTTGGCCGCGTACACGACATGAGCTTTGTCGAGTTTCTCCATCCAGGCCGAGTGCCAGGCACGCTTGTCCTTGTTGCACGAATCCTTCATGTCTCTGTAGTAGGGGTCGATGATGGCCTCGACGAGGTGAACCAGTGAGTCCTTCTCATGCTCCTTGCTACCCCTGATCTTGTCTTGGCCCTGGAGGTCGACAAGATTCTGGCAGGCGATGCCCGAATTCTCGAGTGCCTTTACATCGTTGGTGATGTCCACCGTAGCGAACATGTAGTGGGGGCTGTTGACAAACCCGGCGAAACGCTCGCAAGGCCTTGTGGCCAGGCCATAGTGGTAGATGAGGACGTGGTGGCGCACGCACATCTGGGCAACGGCGACCTTGGGACGAGACCCGGCACGAGCGCGGGTGTACTCGAGGTCGAACCCGACCACCTTGTACTTCTCCTCGGCAAGCGACAGCTCCATGATGTGGATGGACTGCTCCACCCAGACCGGGTCGTTGGTGTACACCACCGAGAGGTCCATGAACATTCTGTGGGTGTCCACCACGGCATGCATGGTGAACTGCTGCTCGTCGTCGGCAGCCGCTCGGAGCGCCATTGGAGCTGCGCAGGATACCCTCTAAGAATTTCTCGTGGTGGGTGTGCTTCTTGCAATGGTGACGCGCGATCGAAAGGTTGAAGAGACACAAGGGTAGGTTAAATGGCCGCTATAATAATAAATGGGGGCCGGTCGGCCAGAATCTAGTGCGCGCTTGACAACACCGCACCCCAGGCGTGGGCTTGAAGAGTCTGTTCCCGCGCTACCGCGCTGTTTACCGTGCAAGCTTCCTGCCCGGCTAGTTTGGCCACGCGTCAGCTAGAAGAGGGACAAATCGTGGGCGTTTATTGGCAAAAAGCTTTGTAAAAACAAAGTGTGTGGAATGACTTCGGTCATAAGTTTACCCTTGGGTGATGAGGTCAAAGTTACACAGAAGGGTGATGATGGACACTCGAGTGCGATAATTAATTATGCGCTCTATAGTGCACACGGTGGAAGAAACCAACTGTGCGCAATATTGTCGAAGATCGCAGTCGAGTTAGCTATACAGGTCGTGTGCTATGAGATCGACAAGGTAAACTGATTCGAGAATGGTTAATAAAATCTAAGACCATTGCATATTAAGGTCAAAATAGTGCTAGCAATATACGAGTCTCATACGATGCCATTTCAACGATTGTACCACAAAAGCTCGAAATGTTACAAGGTTCAAATTCTAGAGTTATATGGCTCAAATTCGAAGATTACAAGGTTCAAACTTATATTAGAAATGAAATTCATCGCATCAGCTGCAAACGCTCGCGCTGATGCGCTGAACATGGATATCAGAGAGGTTCAAACTAATATTACCGCTTATAAGTCTGGCTTCGAAACCTCACAATTTTTGCAAAGGGGTCAGCCACTGAGAAGTCATGTATGGGGTTGACCCAATGACTTCCGATTACTCTGTCATCTGAAGTTCCAAAATGAAATTCAGCATTTTTGGAGCCTACTCCATTCTGCCGCAGGCGCCAGCGTTGATCAACAGACCATTCTTTTTTGCGAAATAAATGTAGGGCAAACCTCATTTCCTTCAGCACCCTTGCTCTGAGAACAAAGAACCCGGCGAATATAATCCCCGGTAAGGTCCCTCGGTAGGAGTTCAAAGTAATTTCTGAGAGATGCAGATCTAGGCATTCGACGTGATTTTTATATTGTATCACATTATCCACCATTGGGCCTAATCTTATCTGCAAAAGAAGAAAACGTGTTGGTGCCTGCATGCAGTTTTGAACATTACTACAGGCCTAACTATTTGGTTTGCAGGATTTGTAAAATGCACTAACATGCCATCTTCGATCTGACATGATTAACATGGGCATTTGATTACATTCTAGAAAAATGTAGCCTTCTTCACAAGAGGTTGGAGTGGATGAAAACTTCCCTAAGAAAACTAGTACAGATGAATCCAAAGGAGAAATGCTTATTGAATGTAACCATATGGATCAAGCAACCAATATGGGGGGCATGTATGTACTGAAATCCTCCAAAAGAACCTTCAGAAATCGTAGTACATTTTCATGGTAAACTTGGAAAAAGGTGTCGCAAATTGAACTCCCTTATGGTAAACATTTAAGGGATAATTAGATTTATGCCCCTAGTTGTGTCCCACTCGTCTGTTTTACCCCTAATTCCCAAAAGTCACCGGTTCTGTCCAAGTCACTTTGCTCCTCTTATGCTTTTGCCCTTTGACCGTTTGAACGTCAGTTTGAAAACTTCATAACTAATTCATACTGAATCAGAAAAATGCAAATAAGATACCAAAATGTTCAGAAAAACATCACCTATATGTTAGTGTCATTTGCGTTCATGAAAATAGTGTTGGCAAGTGCACATCTGAGTTTTAGCTCTTTTGATACCACCATGAATAGTGAACTCTAAAAAAAATTTAAAAAATCCAAAAAAATATGGTGGCGAAGAACAATAAATGTTCTAAGTGCTTGGCAAGTTTCATTAGGGAACGACATTCGTGGAAGTCGTGGCAAAAAATAATCTATTTAGGAGTGCTGATTGTTTTTTTTGCCGCGGCACCCACGAATGTTATTCCCTGATGAAACTTGGCAGGCACTTAAAACATTTGTAATTCTTTGCCACCAATTTTTTTTAAATTTTTTTGAACTTTTTTTGATTTTACTATTCATGGTGGTAGCATAAGAGCTAAAACTCGGATGGGCACTTTCCAACACTTTTTTTATGAATGCAAATGACACTGACATATAGGTGATGTTTTTCTGAACATTTTGGTATCTTATTTGCATTTTTCTGATTTAGTATGAATTAGTTATGAAGTTTTCAAACTAATGGTCAAACGGTCAAAGGGCAAAAGCATAATAGGAGCAAAGTGACTTGGACAGAACTAGTGACTTTTGGGAATTAGGGGTAAAACAGACGAGTGGGACACAACTAGGGGCATAAATCTAATTATCCCAACATTTAACAGGAAAGGAACATCACCTCGATATATAGCTTCTCCAGGCACGGAAAGCATCTCAGGAAACTGACAACTTGCTCCAGGCCGGGCCCGATAGATTCTAGTGCCAAGACCTTCATTGTGCGCAGTTTCGGGGTCAAGCTTGTCGGAATCATTTTCTGAATGACAGACGAACAAACATCTTCAAAATTAGAAATAATGTTAATTTGTAGAAGGAGAGGTAGAAGGGTAGCCCACCACTGTCAATTTCGGCACAGAAATGACATTGATTCTTGTTGGACCTTCTTGATCAACTACAAGTAATCTCTCAAGTGCAGGTGTGTCTTGGATGACCATACCATGGTCCACCTTTTGTGATGTCTTCCTGCCGCACCAGCAACACACATAAATAGTCCGGAGAGTCATGGAGGTGATGTGGAAGGTACTCAACCCATTGATCGCCTGAAGACGAAGGTACTCGAGTGCAGTACAGGCACGGAGCAGGCGCTCCATGTCACCCTTTGAGAGGCAGACGGCGATGAGCTCGAGGTGCTTCAGTCGTGGTAGAATAAGAGCGGGCACATCATTAAGGGGCGGGAAATGGCAGTTCCTGAACCTGGCGACGCGCAGCGTGGGCGCGAGGCGGAGTGCGGACGTTGGCAGCGACCGCATATGCCCGTCATCAAAAGTGAGCTCCTCGAGCTGATCTAGGGCGGGGGATCGGAACCAGTCGTCAAGCTTGGCTCGGTCCTTGCCGTTGGAACGGAACTTGCCCATTCTAAGGCCTTTGGTTGGGCCAAGGTGACTGCCAAGGATCTTGGAGAACGCATCCAAGCTTTTGCGATAGCCATGGCAGAGCTTGTGGGTGTCGATGAGGTCGAGAGGGCTGGAGTTCCATAGGGGGCGCCACCGCCGGGAAAGGAGGGTTGTCCGCGCCCCATATTTGATTGGGAGGAGGGAGATGATGACTCTCAACATATCATCGGGGAGGCTGCTGATTAAGTCTAAGCCTGCTGGAGTCGCTTGCAGTTCTAGCTCGCCCCGCCTCTGCTTGTTGGCAGCCCCGTTCTCCACCTCCGGAGTCTCCTTGTCAGCGGCGCTTTCTGATAGAAATGGGAGTATAGGGAATATTTAGTTAAAACAGGGCAATAGAAAAGTGTATTGGTAACTAGAAGTTATTAGGTAGGGATATAGTAAGAAAGGGGAGTAACAATTGGTTGCTTAAATATTACACAATTCATTTGACATTGCTGGGTAAGTCAACATATGCAGATAGTTGAAAAGAAAACTTACTTCAAACAAAGTCTGGACGGATGATTTTGTCGGGGAAGTTAGCATATATCTCATGACCCGGCCCTTCTATGTGCAGTGCAATTTTAGTGCCATCTTTCAGTACATAAAACTTTGCAATTTCATTCCAAAAGCCAGTGCCAAAATAGGAGTCACCACGTTCATCAAGTCTTACAGTAGCAACGATTGTAAATGCATGGTTTGTGTGTAGTATGACATTCGTGGAGCCTTGATGTATGTAAAGGGAAAAATTGTGCACTACATAATCTGTTGCATAGTGAGGGATGTCCTGCAGAAAATGGTAGGATTGTTAAACAAAATATGGTAACATACAAATATGGGCCCAAATTGAAAGAACTGTACAGCAGTTGAAATCGAAGGACAAAAGTCTATAATTAAACAGATAGGGTAAACATGATGTCATGGAAATATGAGAGTAATCGAAAAAACAATACATCATTAATTTGCCTAATATAGAAAGAAGAGGGAAAAAATCCCCTTTGACGTATATGGTGCATGTGGCACCTTTTATCCAAATGTAGCAATATTTAGAATATGTTCAGGAAAGTAGGCCATGCCAACCGATTTAGGGTGAGATTGAACATACCACGCGTCTCCTCAAGTTATCTGGTACGATGAGATGGAATCTCTGGCGATGGTCGCCAAGTCCTGAAGTGTCAGCGCACTGTACATTCTATGAATGAAAGAAAACCCTCAAATCAGCTCGAATAAAAATGAATTCACGGTGATTTCCGCCGGGTGATTAAAGGAGGCAGATGAACTGGGATAAGAGATGAGATAATATCTCGTTAAATTAGTTACCTTGTCGTCCATGAGAAAGAACCCTCAGTACAGCAGATTCCCCAACCGAGCGGAGCTGGGATAAGGGATGCGATAATATCTCGTCAAATTACATCCTGGAAGCACCGCTAGGTGCCAAACCCGCTGCAGAAGCAACGCCAGATGTTATGAACGTCTGGCAGAGCAAAGCTGATGACTACTCGATAGTTCAGTGTGCCATGCTTTACGGCTTAGAACCGGGACTTCAATGACGTTTTGAACGTCATGGAGCATATGAAATGTTCCAGGAGTTGAAGTTAATATTTCAAGAAAATGCCCGGATTGAGAGATATGAAGTCTCCAATAAGTTCTGCAGCTGCAAGATGGAGGAGAATAGTTCTGTCAGTGAGCTTATACTCAAAATGTCTGGGTATAACAATCACTTGATTCAACTGGGAGTTAACCTTCCTTGTCGGAGTTCGGGTTTCGGCAAAACCCTTGAGGTTCGAACACTGGGGTGCGCACGAAGATCTCTCTCTCCCCTGATCGCTCTCGCAACTATCGCAAGGCCTAGCTCGACGAACCCAAAGAACGAGAGACACAAGAGTTTATACTAGTTTGGGCCACCAATGTGGTGTAATACCCTACTCCAGTGTGGTGTGGTGGATTGCCTCTTGGGCTGAGGATGAACAGTTACAAGGGAAGAACAGCCTCCTGAGGAGAGGTGTTCTTGTGCTTGGTGAGCTTGTGTGGTTGAGGATGATCTGAATGATCTGTCCTCCCTATGGTGGCTAGTCCTATTTATAGAGGCCCTGGTCCTCTCCCCAAATATTGAGCGGGAAGGGATCCAAAATTGGCCAATTTTGAAGGGAGACAACTAGTACAAGTTATCCTGACTAAAGGTGGTCTTCGCCTGCCAAAGGCTCTGATGGTGACGCCGTCTTGGGCTCCATAGTGACCTCCGTCCTGTCGTCCTGCTGGTCTTAGTCTCGTTGCACCGATATGGAAACCTTTGCCTGATGCCTCGGGACTCCTCGCCTGCGCTTGCCTCTTTAGCACCAAAGAGGAAACGAGGACACTGCGCGCGCTGGCGCTCTCCTGGCTCCAGTCGTCATGGCTTGCATCACAGAAACCTCGCGAGGTGTCCCTTGCCTTGATCTCTCCGCCCCTCGCGAGCCAGCCTGGTGAGGCTGCCCCCGAGGAGGTCTTGCGTAGTCCACCTCGCGAGGGTCTTGAGTGCTTGCTGGTGAAGATGGGCCGTACAGGGCCGCTGGTGGAGCCACGCCGTGGGCCGCAGGCAGGCATGTCTGGGGACCCCCGTTTCCAGGACGCTGACAGTAGCCCCCGGGTCCAAGGCACGCTCGGACTTGGCTTCAAGGCGAAGCCAAAGGGCAAGTGCGGAGCGCCGCGGGCCCCAACAGCCTGCGGCCCTGCTTGACGCATGGCGACTGATTGGACATGGGCGGCCCCGCTTCCCCACGGAGCCTTGATATCCGTCTGGCTAGGCGGCCACGGTGTCCTACACAGTTATTTCCCCATTATTGGCGACGCACTCCCCCAACTCCTCCACTTCCTCGAAACTCAGCCTCTCCTCCCAATCCGACCCGAGCTCAGTCCTCTCCATCGCCATGGCTTCGAGCCAAACGGAGAAAGGGAAGAAGCCCCTGTCCTCAGCCAGCCCGCCTCCGGCCGTCGAGCCCGCCGTCGGCCGATCGCGGGTGCTCAATCAGGAGGCCATGGACAAGGTCCGCCCTGTGCTCGCCACCAGATTCAACGAATGGGGAGGGATGGTGGCTTGGCCTGCGTCCCGAGCTTCTGTCGATAGAATAGCCACCGAGGTCCAATTCTTCATCGGCGCCCTGTGGGCCGGCCTGGTTCCTCCCTTCTCCGCCTTCTTCAACTCCGTGCTTTCCCATTACCAGATCCATATGCTGCACCTAGATCCCCAATCCGTCGCCCTTCTTGTCGTCTTTGCCTTCGTCTGCGAGGCCATGGTGGGCATTGCCCCCTCCTTGGCCCTCCTGCGCCATTTCTTCTCGCTGCACCTGACCGACCCCATGTAGTGCTCGGGGTGCCTGAGCTTCTAGGCCGTGGCGGCGACGGCCGGCTCGGGGATCGACTTTGAACTCCCGCTGTCTGCGAGCGGGTTCCGGACGCGGTGGGTGTATGTGGATGTCGGAGTGCTCATCCCCTTGCTCTTTCCTCCGTCAGCGCCCGCCGTCCCCAGCTCCGGCTGGGGCCACGAGAAGCTTGCGAGCCCCTGCCTCGCCTTCGTCTGGCTCCGGTTGAAGAGGCTGAAAGATCTTGGCTTGACTGCGCCCATGGTGATGAAGGAGTTCCTCCGACGCCGCGTCGCCCCACTCCAGCGCAATTCTCAGCCGATGTGGGCCCTGTCCGTCGGCCAGGATGCATGAGGCTTCAGGAGTCAGGGCTTCCGCTCGAGGCACGAAGAACAGTGCTCGAAGTCCTGACGGGCGACCCCTCGCCAGCCGATATGCCACTGGAGGGCTGTCTCTTGTACTGCTGCTCAAATAGGGTTGAGTTCGCGGGGCAAATGCCCCCCTTCGATGAATGGGGGCTGTCGGCCATGAGGGGCCCTGCGAGAACCCTGTCTTCGTGGTTTCCCTCCTCACCGTCAGCGTCGAACTTACCGAAGAGTGGATGCAGGGGGGCAAGCACCGCTAGAGGCCGGAGGCGCGGGTGCTGAAGTGTCAACGTCGATCGAGGCTCCTGAGGTGTCATCCCCGGGAGCCCGCGACTCTTGCCCTGGGGTGGCAGCTGAGGGGGCGACACAATCCGCTGCTCCTGAGGCCGATGCCCCCGAGGCCTCAACAAGCCTCGTGAGGCGGAGCCCGCAGGCTCTCCTCACCTCTGTGCTCCCGAGGTCGCCTCCTCGGGAGCCTCACCAGCCGCGCCCTGCGCTGGGTGCCGCATCCAGCGCTTCGGTCGGCTCCGTTTGGACTTCGATGTGCTCCGTAAGAGGAAAGGGTCCCCAAGCTGGAACAGTAATGCCTTCCGGCCGTTGAAGCAGAGGAAGTATATCGCCATAGACGAGTGAGTACCTTATTTTTGTAATTTCTCGAGTGTTGTTCCCCTCCTGACAGTGGCTCCTCGGGGTCCCTCCTCCTAAGCCTGCGAAGTCTCCCGAGAAGCAACCTCTTCCTGCCTCGAGTCCTCCGCTGGCCTTGAGCGTCTCGAGCCAACTTGCCCTCCCCGGTGCGAGGCCGGCCGGGCAGGCAACCTCGCTGGCCTGGCGCCTTGGCCCGCACCTTCGCCGTCTCTCCTTCGCGGCCTCGCCTGGGGTGCGGCAAGCGTGCCAAGGGCCCCTCCTATGGTCGTGGACAGCGGCTGGGTGGCTTCGATCCTGGCTTCTTCTTCAAGCAACGAGCCTCTGGCCGCCCGGGGCCCGGCCGAAACCTGGTCGGTGACTCGGGAGGCGCTAGCCCCCAGCCCCCTGCTGAAAGGGGGTGAGCCGCTTCGGGTCCCGCCGGCAACCCCCGCTGTGGAGGACGAATCGGGTTGCGCGCTTAAGCTTGCGCACGAGCGGAGCGCCGTCCGCCATGAGCTCTTTCGGGAGGCAATGGGCGCGATGCGCCGGCTCGGCGGAGAACTTGTGGATGTAGACGCGCGCCTTGAAGCCGAGGGTCTCCGGCTAGTGAAGGAGTGGCATCAACTAAAGGTGGCTATCAATCTTGGGCGCCTTTAGCGTGAGGATGCCAATGCGAAGGCCGAGGCATCCCTGGCAACCTCGCGCGAGGCCAGCGCCCGACCCTTGGAGGAGGCCAGGGAGGCAGACGGTCGCCGTGCTGTTGCTGAGCAGCGCAGGCAGGAGCTCCTGGTCTTGAACGCCTCCTTGGAGTAGCAGGTGGATGCGCGCACAGCCGCCTTGGCATCGATGAAGGGTGCACCGTCCGATGAGGAGGAGATCTCGAGGCGCGAGGAAGCACTGTTGCTAGAGGCAACAGAGCGCAGCCTCGAGCTTGAGCGGCGGAGACGAGGGAGCATCAGGTTGCCCAAGCAGAGGATGCTGTCTGTGTGCGCGAGGCCAAGGCCCAGGAGGAGGTCGACCGCCGGGTGGCCGAGGCTCGCGCAGATCTTGTTGGCAGGTACGACCTGAAGCTGGAGCTTGTGGAAGCCGAAGCTGTGGGCAGGACTACTGCCCTCAGGTCAGAGTTGGCTGAGGCAGAACAGCGCGAGAAGGCCGCCGCAGCCGCCCTAGTCTCAGTGCAAGCCGAGATGGCCTCCGCCCGCGCTGAGCTGCTTTCTCTTCAGCGGCGGGTCGCCAGTGCCAAGTCCTTCACGCAGCAGAGCAGGGAGGAAGCGCTTCGGCGGCAGACGCTGGAGCGCGTGCACGCCCCATGCTCCAAGACCCTAGGATTAGAGCCAACGCGGTGCTGGGCGCCGTTTGCGACGAACATGCCCCTCATCCCCACGCGAACGATTATGCCAGTCACCTCCACTTTTTCGCCGAGGTGGTGACACGCCTGGAGAACCGATCCGAGAGGGCTCGCCAGCTTGTTGAAGAGAGGAGCCGTGGCCTGCTCAGGCGTGCGTTCTCACGCGTCTTCAGCCACCTCCAGAACACCTACCCCGACTTCGATTTCAACGCCGCCATTGCCCCCGTACTCGAGGCCATCCGGGGCGACCTGGCGCGCTGGGTTGAAGACAATGTGGATGCTCTAGTCAGGGCCTTCACCTCCGAGGACGACGCGGTGGTGGTCGCGGCGGATGAAGGTGACGTGTTCGGCGATGGTGAGGGCGACGCTGGCAATGGTGACGGTGATGCCAGCGACGGTGACGGCGATGCGAGGGACACGTCTGAGGGCGACCCGGAGGACGTGGTGAGCGACATGTCCGATTAAGCCCATGCTTCCTTGTCGTTGACCCTGCACGCGAAAGCTCGGGCACGGCCCTGGAAGTTGTAAGAGCATTTTGGGAGGGGTAGCCCCTCATGTAAACAGATTAGTGCCTCTATTCCTTAGGCCAAGCTGGATATGTGTTTTCATGAGCCCGCGAGTCCCGCCGCGAGTTTGCTGCTGTAATTTACCTTAGTCAGGGCGGGTTTCGAATCGGCTCGTGAGGTCGTGAGTTTCTGAGGGGCCTGTCGATCCGTCAGAGAGGGCCTCGCGAGAAGCAAGCGCCAGCCATGGCAGGACGTGCGTGCAGCGCGCGTGCGCTGTGCCCAGCCCCCGCTCGCGAGGGGCTCGCGAGGGGGAGGCAGTAGGTGCGAACTCCGAATCGAGGCAAGGAACCAGATCGCAAGAAATCGCACGAACGAGAAAAGACACCCCCCCCCCCCGCGCGCATGAAAAATCAACTTCAAACTTAAATCCAAGCCAGAAAACAGGGCTACAGAAAAGAGGTTAAAAGCAAATGGCCGCGTCCGGCGCCTAGTCTAGTCTTCTGGTCTTCCACCAGCGCGGAGCGTAGTGCCTCCACTAGGACGTGGGCGGGAGCCCCCGAGGCCCGAGGGCGGCACTCCGGATACTCCGGGACATGTACAACCCCACTCATTATTACGTGAGAGTGTCACAAGCGGATACCTTCACAGGCGCGAGCCTTACTTCATATCGCCAGACGAGGGCCCCGCCTTGCGCCACCCTCGACCACCGTTGGGGCATCCGGAAACCAGGACGATGCCAAGGGGCAAAGGGGACGCCAGCGGCGCCCTCGGCGACCACGGGTCCTCTGCCGGGGGGAAGGCTCACCAGCACCTCCCTGGCAGAGGCCCTACCTCCGGGCGATGCCTTGCTCCACGCGATGCAGGGAGGGGCCTTGCTCCTGGCGCCTTCCCTGCGGCCCCCAGTGCGCTCCTCTTGGTGGAAGGGGGCTGTCGAGCTGGGGCCACCGTCCGCCGTTGTGACCTGATCCACCTGCGACCCATGGTTAGCGTAAGCTTGCTCCTGAGAGGTTAGTGGTACCCTGTAGCTGTTGTCGCCGGCATGGTCGGTGAGGCTCCCGGGCAGCTCCTGGAAGGCCTCAGCTTCTAGCACCTCCTCCTCCCAGCTTGGCTCGAGGAACGAGTCAGGGTCGTCTTCCGGTGTGTACTCCTAGTCCATCATGCGGGGCACGTAGGCCTTCGAGGCCGTCGCCCCGAAAACCTTGCCGAAGTGCCCCACACTCCATGTTGCCCGGCCCAGCGTGTCGCCCTGAGGATGGTAGGGCGGCATCCCGCCGGGGCCGTGGGTGGCAATGCTCGTGCCCGCGCTCATCGGAGGTGGCGTGGGTGCGATTGGGCGTCCGGCGCTGCTGGTCACGCCGGTGTCGATGAAACCTCCTGGCGCGCCCGGGGGCACGCGGGCGCGGCGAGGCCCGCCATGCGATCGGACCGCGGCCTGAGGCGTAAGCAAGGAACAGAAGGGCGGTGCTCTCGTGGACGCGGCGTCCAGTAGCTCAGCGACGCACTCAGGAGTGAAGGCGCGGCAGTCTGTGGTGGCCACCGGGGCCCTTTGCTGATGCGGAGCCTGCCCTTGATGCCCGCGCACCGCCGCTGTAGGCGGCACGCCATCTTGTCGCAGTGGCGCTGGGAGCGCGGGCGCATTCTCTTGCGGCCGGGGAACTTCTTGACAGCTTCCTTCTTCTCGCGCGGGCGCCCGACGCGGTGGGTCGCGCCGGGGGGCCGCGCGCCTTGGTGCCAGAGCGCCGTCTTGGTGCGGAGGTGGTGGAGGCGTTCCGTGAGCCACGTCGCCCGCAACTGGCGGAGGGCGAGGCAGTGAGAGGGACGGCGCAGTGGAGCCCCCTGCGGCGCGAACGAGCTCGGCGATGCGGTCCAACTAGTCGTCGTGGAGGTCATCGACTGGGCAGTAGCGCAGGAGCTCGCGTGCCATGAGCAGCGCGGCCTGCGCCTCCGTGGGAGCGCGACGAGCGTGAGACGACGAGCCGGCTGGGGTTAGCAACGGAGTGGCGGTGCGGCCGTCCCGCCGCACCGAGGGGTGCATCGAGGACGCTTGCTGCTCAATTCCCACCGGGCCGGTGGCGGCGTTGGCGGCGGGCGAGGGGGAACGACGGGGAGGCCCGCCGACAGGGGCGTTCGTGAGCGACGTGGGTGGCGAGGGCGGCCCGACGCTCAGCACGGGCTCGACGAGCGTCCGCCATGGATGCGACGAAGCGACGGGACGCAGATCGGTGGGAGGAAAGCTTCGGTGCACCCCTACCTGGCGCGCCAAATGTCGGATTTCGGGTTCCGGCAAAACCCTTGAGGTTCAAACATTGGGGTGCGCACGAAGATCTCTCTCTCCCCTGATCGCTCTCACAACTATCGCAAGTTCTAGCTCGACGAACCCAAAGAACGAGCGACACAAGAGTTTATACTCGTTCGGGCCACCGATGTGGTGTAATAACCTACTCCAGTGTGGTGTGGTGGATTGCCTCTTGGGCTGAGGATGAACAGTTACAAGGGAAGAACAGCCTCCTGAGGAGAGGTGTTCTTGTGCTTGGTGAGCTTGTGTGGTTGAGGATGATCTGAATGATTTGTCCTCCCTATGGTGGCTAGTCCTATTTATAGAGGCCCTGGTCCTCTCCCCAAATATTGAGCGGGAAGGGATCCAACAATGGCCAATTTTGAAGGGAGACAACTAGTACAAGTTATCCTGACTAAAGGTGGTCTTCGCCTGCCAAAGGCTCTGATGGTGACGCCGTCTTGGGCTTAATGGTGACCTCCATCCTGCCATCCTGCTGGTCTTGGTATCGTTGCACCGATATGGAAACCTTTGCCTGATGCCTCGGGACTCCTCGCCTGCGCTTGCCTCTTTAGCACCAAAGAGGAAGCCAGGACACTGCGCGCGCTGGCGCTCTCCTAGCGCCCGCCTGGCTCCAGTCGTCATGGCTTACGTCACAGAAACCTTGCGAGGTGTCCCTTGCCTTGATCTCTCCGCCCCTCGTGAGCCAACCTGGTGAGGCTGCCCCCGAGGAGGTCTTGCGTAGTCGACCTCGCAAGGGTCTTGAGTGCTTGCTGGTGAACATGGGCCGTACAGGGCCGCTGGTGGAGCCACGCCGTGGGCGGCAGGCAGGCAAGTCAGGGGACCCCCGTTCCCAGTACGCCGATATTCCTGATGATAGTGTCATTGACAGAATTCTTCAATCACTGCCACCAAGCTACAAGAGCTTCGTGATGAACTATAACATGCAAGGGATGGATAAGACAATTCCCGAGCTCTTCGCAATGCTAAAGGCTGCGGAGGTAGAAATCAAGAAGGAGCATCAAGTGTTGATGGTCAACAAGACCACCAGTTTCAAGAAAAGGGGTAAAGGGAAGAAGGGGAACTTCAATAAGAATGACAAGCAAGTTGCTGCTCAAGTGAAGAAGCCCAAGTCTGGACCTAAGCCTGAGACTGAGTGCTTCTACTGCAAAGGGACTGGTCACTGGAAGCGGAACTGCCCCAAGTATTTGGCAGATAAGAAGGATGGCAAGGTGAACAAAGGTATATGTGATATACATGTTATTGATGTGTAGCTTACTAATGCTCGCAGTAGCACCTGGGTATTTGATACTAGTTCTGTTGCTAATATTTGCAACTCGAAACAGGGACTACGGATTAAGCGAAGATTGGCTAAGGACGAGGTGACGATGCACGTCGAAAATGGTTCCAAAGTCGATGTGGTTGCGGTCGGCACGCTACCTCTACATCTACCTTCGGGTTTAGTTTTAGACCTGAATAATTGTTATTTGGTGCCAGCATTAAGCATGAACATTATATCTAGATCTTGTTTGATGCGAGATGGTTATTCATTTAAATCAGAGAATAATGGTTGTTCTATTTATATGAGTAATATCTTTTATGGTCATGCACCCTTGAAGAGTGGTCTATTTTTGTTGAATCTCGATAGTAGTGACACACATAATCATAATATTGAAGCCAAAAGATGCAGAGTTGATAATGATAGTGCAACTTATTTGTGGCACTACCGTTTCGGTCATATTGGTGTAAAGCGCATGAAGAAACTCCATTCTGATGGACTTTTGAAATCACTTGATTATGAATCACTTGGTACTTGCGAACCATGCCTCATGGGCAAGATGACTAAAACTCCGTTCTCCGGAACAATGGGGCGAGCAACAGATTTGTTGGAAATCATACATACTGATGATGTGGTCCGATGAATGTTGAGGCTCGCGGCGGGTATCGTTATTTTCTCACCTTCACAGATGATTTGAGCAGATATGGGTATATCTACTTGATGAAACATAAGTCTGAAGCATTTGAAAAGTTCAAGGAATTTCAGAGTGAAGTGGCAAATCATCGTAACAAGAAACTAAAGTTTCTACGATCTGATCGTGGAGGAGAATATTTGAGTTATGAGTTTGGTCTTCATTTGAAACAATGCGGAATAGTTTCGCAACTCACACCACCCGAAACACCACAGCGTAATGGTGTGTCCGAACATCGTAATCGTACTTTACTAGATATGGTGCGATCTTTGATGTCTCTTACTGATTTCCCGCTATCGTTTTGGGGTTATGCTTTAGAGACGGCTGCATTCACGTTAAATAGGGAACCATCTAAATCCGTTGAGATGACACCTTATGAACTATGGTTAGGCAAGAAACCAAAGTTGTTGTTTTTTAAAGTTTGGGGCTGCGATGCTTATGTGAAAAAGCTTCAACCTGATAAGCTCGAACCGAAATCGGAGAAATGTGTCTTCATAGGATACCCAAAGGAGACTGTTGGGTACACCTTCTATCACAGATCCGAAGGCAAGACATTCGTTGCTAAGAATGGATCCTTTCTAGAGAAGTAGTTTCTCTCGAAAGAAGTGAGTGGGAGGAAAGTAGAACTTGATGAGGTAACTGTACGTGCTCCCTTATTGGAAAGTAGTTCATCACAGAAATATGTTCCTGTGACTACTACACCAATTAGTGAGGAAGCTAATGATGATGATCATGTAACTTCAGATCAAGTTAGTACCGAACCTCGTAGGTCAACCGGATTAAGATCCGCACCAGAGTGGTACGGTAATACTATTCTAGAGGTCATGTTAATTGACCATGACAAACCTATGAACTATGAGGAAGCAATAATGAGCCCAGATTCCGCGAAATGGCTTGAGGCCATGAAATCTGAGATATGATCCATGTATGAGAACAAAGTGTGGACTTTGGTTGACTTGCCCGATGATCAGCAAGCCATCGAGAATAAATGGACCTTCAAGAAGAAGACTGACATTGATGGTTCTCGACAAGTTCAAGGAGTTGACTACGATGAGATATTCTCACCCGTAGCGATGCTTAAGTCCGTCCGAATCATGTTAGCAAGGGCTGCATTTTATGATTATGAAATTTAGCAAATGAATGTAAAGACTGCATTCCTGAATGGATTTTTGGAAGAAGAGTTGTATATGATGCAACCTGAAGGTTTTATCGATCGAAGGTTGCTAACAAAGTGTGCAAGCTCCAGCGATTCATTTATGGACTGGTGCAAGCATCTCGAAGTTGGAATAAACGTTTTGATAGTGTGATCAAAGCATATGGTTTTATACAGAACTTTGGAGAAGCCTGTATTTACAAGAAAGTGAGTTGGAGCTCTATAGCATTTCAAATATTATATGTGGATGACATATTGTTGATTGGAAATGATATAGAATTTCTGGATAGCATAAAAGGATACTTGAACAAGAGTTTTTTCAATGAAAGACCTCGGTGAAGCTGCTTATATATTAGGCATCAAGATCTATAGAGATAGATCAAGACGCTTAATTGGACTTTCACAAAGCACATACCTTGATAAAGTTTTGAATAAGTTCAAAATGGATCAAGCAAAGAAAGGGTTCTTGCCTGTGTTACAAGGTGTGAAGTTGAGTCAGACTCAATGCCCGACCACTGCAGAAGATAGAGAGAAAATGAAAGGTGTTCCCTATGCTTCAGCCATAGACTCTATCATGTATGCAATCCTGTGTACCAGACCTGATGTGTGCCTTGTTATCAGTTTAGCAGGGAGGTACCAAAGTAATCCAGGAGTGGATCACTGGACAACGGTCAAGAACATCCTGAAATACCTGAAAAGGACTAAGGATAAGTTTCTCGTTTATGGAGGTGACAAAGAGCTCGTCGTAAATTGTTACGTCGATGCAAGCTTTGACACTGATCCGGATGACTCTAAGTCACAAACCGGATACGTATTTATATTGAACGGTGGAGCTGTCAGTTGATGCAGTTCTAAGCAAAGCATTGTGGCGGGATCTATGTGTGAAGCGGAGTACATAGCTGCTTCGGAAGCAGCAAATGAAGGAGTCTGGATGAAGGAGTTCATATCCGATCTAGGTGTCATACCTAGTGCATCGGGTCCAATGAAAATCTTTTGTGACAATACTGGTGCAATCGCCTTGGCAAAGGAATCCAGATTTGACAAGAGAACCAAGCACATCAAGAGACGCTTCAATTCCACCCGCTATCAAGTCAAGGAGGGAGACATAGAGATTTGCAAGATACATACGGATCTGAATGTTGCAGACCCGTTGACTAAGCCTCTCTCATGAGCAAAACATGATCAGCACCAAGACTCCATGGGTGTTAGAATCATTACTGTGTAATCTAGATTATTGACTCTAGTGCAAGTGGGAGACTGAAGGAAATATGCACCAGAGGCAACAATAAAGTTGTTATTTATATTTCATTATATCATGATAAATGTTTATTATTCATGCTAGAATTGTATTAACCGGAAAGTTAGTACATGTGTGAATACATAGACAAACAGAGTGTCACTAGTATGCCTCTACTTGACTAGCTCGTTGAATCAAAGATGGTTAAGTTTCCTAGCCATAGACATGAGTTGTCATTTGATTAACGGGATCACATCATCAGAGAATGATGCGATTGACTTGACCCATTCCGTTAGCTTAGCACTTGATCGTTTAGTATGTTGATATTCCTTTCTTCATGACTTATACATGTTCCTATGACTGTGAGATTATGCAACTCCCGGATGCCGGAGGAACACTTTGTGTGCTACCTGTTGGGGAACGTAGTAATTTCAAAAAAAATTCCTACGCACACGCAAGATCATGGTGATGCATAGCAACGAGAGGGGAGAGTGTCGTCCACGTACCCTCGTAGACCGTTAGCGGAAGCATTATGAGAATGCGGTTGATGTAGTCGTACGTCTTCATGATCCGATCGATCCAAGTACCGAACGCACGGCACCTCCGAGTTCAGCACACGTTCAGCTCGGTGACGTCCCACGAACTCCGATCCAGCAGAGCTTCGAGGGAGAGTTCCGTCAGCATGACAGCGTGATGACGGTGATGATGATGCTACCAACGCAGGGCTTCGCCTAAGCACCGCTACGATATGACCGAGGTGGATTATGGTGGAGGGGGGCACCGCACACGGCTAAAAGATCAACTGATCAACTTGTGTGTCTATGGGGTGCCCCCCTCCCCCGTATATAAAGGAGTGGAGGAGGGGAGGCCGGGCGGCCCTAGAGGCGCGCCCAAGTGTGGAGTCCTACTAGGACTCCAAGTCCTAGTAGGAGTCCACCAAGAGGAAGGGAGGGATAAGGAAGGAGAGGGAGAAGGAAGGAGAGGGAGGAAAGGAGGAAAGGGGGCCGGCCCCCTAGTCCAATTCGGTTTGGGCTAGGGGGGCCGCGCGCCCTGCCTTGTGCTGCCTCCTCTCTTCCACCACTTGGCCCATGAGGCCCAATACTTCTTCCCCCGTATTCCCATAACTCCCCGGTACTCCGAAAAATACCCGAATCACCCGGAACCTTTCCGATGTCCGAATATAGTCGTCCAATATATCGATATTTACGTCTCGACCATTTCGAGACTCCTCGTCATGTCCCTGATCTCATCCGGGACTCCGAACTACCTTCGGTACATCAAAACACATAAATCATAATACCGATCGTCACCGAACGTTAAGCGTGCGGACCCTACGGGTTCGAGAACTATGTAGACATGACCGAGACACGTTTCTGGTCAATAACCAATAGCGGAACCTGGATGCTCATATTGGCTCCCACATATTCTTCAAAGATCTTTATCGGTCAAACCGCATAACAACATACGTTGTTCCCTTTGTCATCGGTATGTTACTTGCCCGAGATTCAATCGTCGATATCTCAATACCTAGTTCAATCTCGTTACCGGCAAGTCTCTTTACTCGTTCCGTAATGCATCATCCCGCAACTAACTCATTGGTCACATTGCTTGCAAGGCTTATAGTGATGTGCATTACCGAGAGGGCCCAGAGATACCTCTCCGACAATCGGAGTGACAAATCCTAATATCGATCTATGCCAACTTAACAAACACCATCGGAGACACCTGTAGAGCACCTTTATAATCACCCAGTTACGTTGTGACGTTTGGTAGCACACAAAGTGTTCCTCCGGTATTCGGGAGTTGCACAATCTCATAGTCATTGGAACATGTATAAGTCATCAAGAAAGCAATAGCAATATACTAAACGATCAAGTGCTAAGCTAACGGAATGGATCAAGTCAATCACATCATTATCTAATGATGTGACCCCGTTAATCAAATGACAACTCATGTCCATGGCTAGGAAACATAACCATCTTTGATTTAACGAGCTAGTCAAGTAGAGGCATACTAGTGACACATTGTTTGTCTATCTATTCACACATGTACTAAGTTTCCGGTTAATACAATTCTAGCAGGAATAATAAACATTTATCATGATATAAGGAAATATAAATAACAACTTTATTATTGCCTCTAGGGCATATTTCTTCAGCCTCCCACTTGCACTAGAGTCAATAATCTAGTTCACATCGCCATGTGATTTAACACGAATAGTTCACATCACCATGTGATTAACACCCATAGTCCACGTCGCCATGTGACCAACACTCAAAGGGTTTACTAGAGTCAGTAATCTAGTTCACATCGCCATGTGATTAACACTAAGGTGTTATCATGTTTTGCTTGTGAGAGAAGTTTAGTCAACGGGTCTGCCAAATTCAGATCCGTATGTATTTTGCAAATTTCTATGTCTACAATGCTCTGCATGGAGCTACTTTAGTTAATTGCTCCCGCTTTCAATATGTATCCAGATTGAGACTTAGAGTCATCTGGATTAGTGTCAAAACTTGCATCGACGTAACCCTTTACGACGAACCTTTTGTCACCTCCATAATCGAGAAACATATCCTTATTCCACTAAGGATATTTTGACCGCTGTCCAGTGATCTACTCCTAGATCACTATTGTACTCCCTTGCCAAACTCAGTGTAGGGTATACAATAGATCTGGTACACAGCATGGCATACATTATAGAACCTATGGCTGAGGCATAGGGAATGACTTTCATTCTCTTTCTATCTTTTGCCGTGGTCGGGCTTTGAGTCTTACTCAATTTCACACCTTGCAACACAGGCTAGAACTCTTTCTTTGACTGTTCCATTTTGAACTACATCAAAATCTTGTCAAGGTATGTACTCATTGAAAAAACTTATCAAGCGTCCCAAGGGCCGGCCGGCCTCCCCCCTTGCTCCTTTATATACGAGGGCACCCTAGGACACACAAGTTGATCATTGATCTCTTAGCCGTGTGCGGTGCCCCCCTCCACCATAATCCACCTCGGTCATATCATTGCAGTGCTTAGGCGAAGCCCTGCGCCGGTAGCTTCATCATCACCGTCATCACGCCGTCGTGCTGACGGAGCTCTCCCTCGACACTGGTACGTCTCCAACGTATCTATAATTTATGAAGTATTCATGCTATTATATTATCCATCTTGGATGTTTAATGGGCTTTACTATGCACTTTTATATTATTTTTTGGGACTAACCTATTAACCCAGAGCCAAGTTCTAGTTCCTGTTTTTTTTCCTTGTTTCAGTGTTTCGCAGAAAAGGAATATCAAACGGAGTCCAAACGGAATGAAACCTTCAGGAGAGTTATTTTTGGAACAGAAGCAATCCAGAAGACTTGGAGTGTATGTAAGGGAAGCAACGAGGAAGGCACAAGGCAGGGGGCGCGCCCACCCCCTGGGCCCGCCCTCCACCCTCGTGGGCCCTCGTGGTTCCCCTTACCGACTTCTTTCACCTATATATCTCCATAAACCCTAAAACCATCGGGGAACAGAATATCGTGAGTTTCGCCGCCGCAAGCCTCTGTAGCCACCAAAAACCAAACGGGACCCTGTTTCGGCACACTGCCGGAGGGGGGAACCCTCACCGGTGGCCATCTTCATTATCCCAGCGCTCTCCATGACGAGGAGGGAGTAGTTCACCCTCGGGGCTGAGGGTATGTACCAGTCGCTATGTGTTTGATCTCTCTCTCTCGTGTTCTTGAGGTGGTACGATCTTGATGTATCGCGAGCTTTGCTATTATAGTTGGATCTTATGATGTTTCTCCCCCTCTACTCTCTTGTAATTGATTGAGTTTTCCCTCTGAAGTTATCTTATCGGATTGAGTCTTTAAGGATTTGAGAACTCTTGATGTATGTATTGCGTGGGATACCCGTGGTGACAATGGGGTATTCTATTGATCCACTTGATGTATGTTTTGGTGATCAACTTGCGGGTTCCGCCCATGAACCTATGCATAGGGGTTGGCACACGTTTTCGTCTTGACTCTCCGGTAGAAACTTCGGGGCACTCTTTGAAGTTCTTTGTGTTGGTTGAATAGATGAATCTGAGATTGTGTGATGCATATCGTATAATCATACCCACGGATACTTGAGGTGACATTGGAGTATCTAGGTGACATTAGGGTTTTGGTTGATTTGTGTCTTAAGGTGTTATTCTAGTATGAACTCTATGATAGATCGAACGGAAAGAATAGCTTCATGTTATTTTACTACGGACTCTTGAATAGATCGATCAGAAAGAATAACTTTGAGGTGGTTTCATACCCTACAATAATCTCTTCGTTTGTTCTCCGCTATTAGTGACTTTGGAGTGACTCTTTGTTGCATGTTGAGGGATAGTTATATGATCCAATTATGTTATTATTGTTGAGAGAACTTGCACTAGTGAAAGTATGAACCCTAGGCCTTGTTTCCTAGCATTGCAATACCGTTTACGCTCACTTTTACCACTTGCTACCTTACTGTTTTTATATTTTCAAATTACAAATACTCATATCTATCATCCATATTGCACTTGTATCACCATCTCTTCGCCGAACTAGTGCACCTATACAATTTACCATTGTATTGGGTTTGTTGGGGACACAAGAGACTCTTTGTTATTTGGTTGCAGGGTTGTTTGAGAGAGACCATCTTCAACCTACGCCTCCCACGGATTGATAAACCTTAGGTCATCCACTTGAGGGAAATTTGCTACTGTCCTACAAACCTCTACACTTGGAGGCCCAACAACGTCTACAAGAAGAAGGTTGCGTAGTAGACATCAGACACTCTGCTGGATCATGAGTTCGTGGGACGTCACCGAGCCGAACGTGTGCAGATCGCGGAGGTGTCATACTTTCGGTGCTAGGATCGATCGATCGTGAAGACGTACGACTACATCAACCGCGTTGTCATAACGCTTCCGCTTACGGTCTACGAGGGTACATGGACTACACTCTCCCCTCTCGTTTCTATGCATCACCATGATCTTGTGTGTGCGTAGGAATTTTTTTGAAATTACTACGTTCCCCAACAATAATGAAATATCAGACTTGGATGGAACAAAACCAATAGCTTGCAACTTCATACTCAAGCGATGATAGCATGCTCTCGGGGCCTGTTTTAGACCATAGAGGGCCTTATCAAGTTTACACACATGAAAAGGTGCATTCTTGTTTTCAAACCCAGGTGGTTGTTTCATGTAAACCTCCTCTTCCAGAACACCAAGCAAAAACGCGTTCTGCACGTCCAATTATCGTAGGCTCCATCCCCTAAACACAACAACAGACAAAACCAGCCTGATAGTAGCAGCTTTAACAACTGGACTAAAGTTGTCCTGATAATCTATTCCATATCTCTGTTTAAAACCTTTTGCCACTAGCCTGGCCTTGTATCTATCAACCATGCCACTTTTAATTTTGTAAACCCAGTTATAGTCTATCAAATTCTTACCTTGACCACATGGAACCAAGTGCCACGTCTCATTTTTCCTCAAGGCCATATATTCTTCTTCCATGGCCTTCTTCCATCTAGGATCTGTCAAAGCTTCATCAACCGAACGTGGCTCTCCTGTTGTACAGGTTAAACCAAATTTCAAAATATTTTTGTAATTGACAGGCTGAATTTTTCCTGTTTGAAGTTGCATGCTGGTGCGTGCAGCGCCCCCTGGTCCGGGTGCAGAAGATCCCACGCCAGACCGTGCAGGCCTGCCTGGTGGCGATCCCGATGGAGATCTCTCGTCAGGTGAAACAATACCCGAGGGAGATTCCCGACCGGACTGGACAGGCGAGGCAGCGACCGCGTCGCCACCTGACGAATCAGCAACCGCGTCGCCACCCGACTCACCCTCGTCTGCATGCATGGCGGGACCCACCACAAGCGCCCAAGTGGGAGACAGTTGTGGACCCGCAGCCCGCGTGGCGGGTGGAGAGTGGCCGGCTTCAGCCCCGCGTGGGCCGTTGCCGCCTGTGCGTCCCGAGGCGGAATCCTGCCACGATGGCGGCGGCGTATCTGCATGGGATCGCTCGCCTGCGGATCGACCTCGTGTCGCGTGCATTGTCCTCTTCTTGAGCATGAAATATGGGCTGATATGCACTGTTTTCAGCACCATTTTCTGCACCAAAAAAGTCTTCCTGTACTTTTTGCATCATCAACAGACTTAGTAGCATAGTCATGAGAATTATTCACGTGATCAGTAGTATTATTTTCCCCTTGATCTAAGCCGGAAAGATGAGCAGGAAGGAGGAGAATCTCTTTTTGTAAGAGAGCGCCGGCGTTTCGATGGAGATCTCTTGTCGGTGTACAAAAAAAGGGGCGCACCTTTGTACCCCTTTACCTATGCACAGGCAGGAGCTGCGCCCGCGGCCACACCAAGCAGAGCAGGGGAGGTGAACCAAGGCAAAACCGAAGCCCAAGACAGCCAGAGCAACGCCAAGACCAAGAACACAAAGAAGCAGAGGGGCAGAGCAGTTTCCCCCGGCAAGACCCTTGCCGGGGACTGCCTCAGCAGCCCTGGCAAGACCCTTGCCGGGGCAGCGCGCCCACACACCAACAGGGCGAGCCACCCTTGAGCCCACGTCCCCAACACCATCAGACACGTGGGGCCAGGGCTCGGGAGGTACCTCTGTGGTGACATGCGGATCTTTGTGAAGACATATTCAAGATCATATGAGGATTAGAAGACAACGATCGTCGGCAAGATCCTTGCCGAGGAGATCCACGAGACCCCCGGCAAGATTCTTGCCGGGGACAACAGCACGCCACGGCAAGACCCTTGCCGGGCCACCCGGCAAGGCTCTCGCCGAAGACGCCGGCAGGGCCACTGCCAGGCCCGCACCAGCCAAGTCTCCACCGCCGTTCGCATGCAGCTGCCAGCCCAAACCAGCTGGGCAGGCACCTGCATGGCAACATGCAGCTTCCAGGCCAACTCAGCAGGCGCCTGCGTGGCGGCATGCAGATCTTCGTGAAGACCCTACCACCGCGCCACCTCAGCTGCCTGCCTGCCTACATGGCGCCGCGCGCATCGCTGGCTGGGGCGCGTGTCAAAGCAAGGAGGAGCGGCGACGGACGGGACGGGCCTCGCCCCCGTCCCCGATAAAGCTAGGGGACACCTCAGCGGCGCATTAAATGCGACTTGTCCTGTAATATGAGCGATAAGCTCGCAATACCGTACGCCTTTCCACCTCCTGTATGCCACTGTGGCAGCCCCTTTCGCCTATAAAAGGAGGCCCATGGCATACTGTAGGAGGATTCGGCTCTTTCGAACCACGCACTCACCATAGCTAGTTCGAGAGCTCAAGAACTCTCTGAAATACACCCACCAAAGCAGGACTAGGGTTTTACGTATCCTCGCGGCCCGAACCTGGGTAAACGATCCTTGTGCTGACTACTGATCCTGCTCTTCTTGCAACCCTGCACCCTGGCAACCGTAGTAGGGATTCTTGTGATCCCATAGGTGTCGTTCCACATCGACATCTTTGGCGCGCCAGGTAGGGGGCGCAATTGTGAGAATCTGGTCTAGTAGCTAGCCTAGCGTTTCTTCGTCGCCATGGCTCCCGATAAGGAGACGGCCAGGAGAAAAGAGCGCCGCCCGCGAACGCGAAGGACGCCAGCACGGCGACAAAAAAGCTAAGTCATTCAGAGCCTTGAATTATTTCCTTTTATACATAAGGTTATCGTCCTCAGAGATCTTGCCTATGTATGAAAAACCTGGACGCAAAGCCCCCCCCCCCCCCGCGCGATTGGCAACGCCCTTGTTCTATTTCGAGTCCGCTCAACAGCTCAAGCGGCTGCGTCGAGAGTGGCGGGGTAGCCTTCCGCACTTGGCAACGCTCCTGATTGTGACTCGAGTCAAGCTCGACAGTTCGGGCAGCCGCGCTAAGGGCGGTAAGGTGGTTCGCCCGGCAGCACGCACACCCGGCAGGCCAATGGGGATCCGTCCCCAAGACGCCGCCTTGGGTTTATGCGCCGGCAAACCTACCCAGTTAACGTAGGGTGGACATACAAAGGGAGATCGAACAGGAAAATAACATGCATAATCTCAAAGTACTGTAGAGTTATATTACATCAATTGTTGCTGCGGTTCTAACTAAAGATAGAAATTGTCTTGGCCATGAACCTACAGCGACGATAAGAAACGGGGTGCCTAATCCCGGTGCTGGCCCTCCACCCTCAGAATTCCGCCGACACGGCTGATGATGGGCTTGATGCGCTCCCTGAGTGGCGCGAGGTCAGTATCCTCCGGTAAGCTCTCCAGCACGGCGTCGAAGTCGAGGTCGGGGTACCAGTGTGCCACCTTGGTGAGAACCTTGGTCATGGCGCCCTGGCAAAGCCTCTGGGCCTCGTCGGCCAGCGAGGCCGCCCGGTTGGCGTGAAGCTGCTCCAGGGCCCCGAGAACGCACTCAAAGAACAGGGTCAACTTGGCATTGGTGGTCCCGCTGCGCTCAGGGGCGTACCTCACGTTTGGCATCCCCATGGTAGCCAGCTGCGCGGTGATCCTTCCTGCGACGTCCTCGAGGCGGCCGATCCAGCGGTTCACGCCCTCCTTGAAGTCCTTATGCTCGGCGGCCTTGTCCTTCTGCAGCTGCTTCTCGGTCTCCAGCTCCTTGGCCAGGATCCCCTCCCGGGCCTTGGCCTCCGTGAGCATCCCCTCGAGGCCCTCCAGTTTCAGCGTGAGGTCCTTTATGGACTTGATGGCCTCGGAGAGCTCCCCGGCCTTGCTCATGGCCGCGCCCTGCGCCTCCGTCAGAGCGCCGTTGAGCGTGTCCTTCTCCTGGGACAGCTTCAAGGCCTGCTCCTTTAGCCCGTCCCGCTCTACCTCCAGCTCCTTCACCTTGCCAGCGTGGACCAGGGCCTGGGCATGGAGCGCCTCTTCGTGCCTCTGCTCCAGCTCGCGGGTCCGCTGCAAGACAAGCTTCCACACCTCTTCGTCCTTGCCGCGAAGCGTGGCGGCGAGTTTCTCCTCGCGCGCAGCGAGGTCCTCCTCCAGGGAGTTCAGCGCGGCCTCGTGCTGGATCCGGGCGGCTTCGGCGGCAGCGGCCAAGTTCTTCGCCGTCTCTTGGGCCTTCTCGACGTCGGCGAGCTTCATGGAGAGCTCCACGTCGCGCTTGGCCAGCTCGCCCTGGGCAGCCTTCAGCTCCTTGTGCGCCTGGCGGAACCAGTCCTGCGTCTCGGCAACGCGTTCCTGGAGGTTAACCTCCGCCTTCTCCACCACCGCCGTCCTGGACTTAGCCTTGTCCAGACGGGTGCGGTGGAGCGCCTGGAGCTTCTGGAAGCTGGCGCCCATGGCGCGGAGGAGCCGCTCTTCCTGCGAGCCGCCGCCACCAAATCTCGGCTCATCGACGATCTCAAGCCCGGCGGCGGCAAGCACTTCGTCGTCTAACACCTCTCCCTCGACGGGTGTCCTGGTGCTCGACGCGCCTGGAAGGTGGACGAACAAGTCGTCACTCACCCTCAGGTACCTGCCGGAGCCGGAAGTAGCAGAGGAGGAAGGCTGGTCATCAGCCACCTCCTCCTCCTCGTCAGCGGCCCTGCCGGCCTCCTCGGCAGGCCCCTTGCCGGTCTCCTCGGCGGCGGCCTTGCCGGCCTCCCCGGCAGGCCCCTTAGCGGCGTCCTTAGCAGCGCCCTTGGCGGCCTCCTCGGCGGCGATCTTCTCGGCGTCCGCCTCGGCGGCCTTGGTGACGTCCTCGATGATGGCGTCCACGTCCTCTGGGTTCACCGAGGAGGAATCTGGACATCAAAGAAGGGAGTGAGGCAAGGCCAAGACCAAGAGCCAGAAAGAAAAAGGAACAGGGACGAAAGGCGAGCGACTTACCAGCGCCACTGTCAGGCTGGGAAAAAGAAGTACCCTCCCCTCCAACATTTGGCGTCGAGGCAAAGCCGCCAGCGCCCAAGTTCTCCTCCTCCTCCATGTGCATGGGCTCGGTGCTTGGCGCCCTTACCGGGGACGCCCCTCGGGGCGGCATGGTCGATGGGGGCGGCGTGTTGGGAGTAGCCCTCTGCGGCTCCTACTGCTGCCGCTCTCCTCCTGCATACCCGGCAAGGTCAGCACCAAAGTATCATACCCCTGACACATGTCGACAAGGGGAGGGTAGTGAGCTTACGCTGAGGGCTGGGCTGGGGGCTGCTTTCCGGGCTACTTAGCACCACCAGTGGCGCCCTTGAAGTACCAGCCGGGGGCTGGCTGCCCGCCGAGGTCTTGGCCCTCTTCACCCTTTGGGCCAGCGTCTCCGCGTCCCTGCAAACATGAAAACAAGTCAAGACAAGCGACACAGATTGAGGAGACAGAGATGACGGGAAGAAGCCAAATACTTACTCGTCGTCCACCTCCTCCTCTGCTGTTTTCCTCTTCCTCCTCGGGCTGAGGGATACGAAGTCAAAAGTGACCACCGCGTCGGCATCTGCCGGAGGAGGGGAGGAGGGCGGAGTCTGCGTGCGCTTGGATGAAGAAGAAGCAGATGCCTTCTTCCTCGCTGTCGCGGCCTTCACCACCTTCTTCGCCGCCGCAGCCCTCATCTGACGCGCTGACTCCTCCGGGGACTTTGGCCGCCGCGCGGCCCTGACGGGCCGCACCGGCTCGCCGGAAGTGGCCCGCCACAGGATTCGCCCTCTCCCCGTGGCCGGAGGGTCGACAGCCCCGGCCTCCTCCGACGACGACTCGTCGGCCGCATCCTCAACCAGAGGAGCCTCGGTGCCGGCGTTGCTGGCCTCCCCAGCGGCCTCCGCCCACCTGGCAAGCTCCTCCTCCTCCGCGGCCGGTGCGTCCTTGTCCTCCACACCACCAGCGCTGCCGGCCTCCTCGGCAAGCTTCGCCTCCATCGCCCTGGCGGCGATGTAGTCCAGCTCTGCTTGGGTGGTGTCCCGGACAAGCAGCCGCTCGGCGTCGGCATTGACGTATCCCTCGTGTAGGGTGTCGAAAAACTGCTGCACCTCGACGACCTCCGGCTCGGCCCAGCTCGGGTCAGGGCCATGCGCGTTGTAGTCCGGCATCATGGTGATGATGTCGGTCCGACGTGAATTGTTGCACAGCGGGACCACTCCTGCCGGCAACTTGAACAAAGGCCCCTTGAAGACCTTGCCGGCCTTCGCGGCGGCCCTCACGACCTTGCCGGCCCGCTCGACCTCGCTGTCGTGGCCCACATCAAGCTGGAAGATTCGCTAGCAAAAATGGGCGTGCCCCATCACTGTGAAATTGTGATCGGGGCCGGGGCGGAGCCGCATGATGTCGGCGGGGTTCGTGATTAGCCAGGCCGGCCTCCCCTTGTTGTGCAATGGAGCGATCCGGCGGCGGATGAAGTCTGCCCCGATCATCTCGAGGGTGAGCCCAGCCTCGGTGAGCCGAAGGATCCTGGTGGTGGCAATCGTGAGCTTCTCGTCGTCGGCCTCGACATCGCTCCAATCGCTTCTGCGGATCGGCGGCGCCCGGCGAACTTCGTAGAACGCCGGCGGGTCCTTCTCTTCGATCCAGCACCACCGACCCCGCCATTCTTCCCACCTCTCCTTCATGGCGCCATCCGGGTATGCTCCCTTGGACCTTGGGATCCAGATGACGCAACCAGAAATGGCGCCTCCCGTCTGGATCCGAGGAAGTAATGGCGGAAGAGCGCCGTGTTGGGGTGCACCCCGGTGAAACCCTCGCAGAGGTGCACGAAAAGGGCCATGCACGCCACCGCATTCGGGGTAAAATCCAAGAGGCGGAAGCCAAAGGTGTGCATGATGTCGCTGAAGAAATCGGAGAAGGGAGGACAAAGCCCGTAGGAAAAATAGTCGACAAAAAAGGGGTACCGAGTTGGGGCAGCCTCGGTGCAGTTGGCGGGGATGACGCGCGTGGCTGGATGCCCCGACTTCTCTCCCCCCGTCTTCACCCCCCACAGGGGCTTGAAGGCTTCCCGAAGCTCGAACACGTCAACTGTCGAGGGGAAGAGGGCGGACTGCGTCCGCTGCACCGCCTGCGCACTCTCCGGCGGCTCCATCGCTCCGGCATCCTTAGCCACACCCTTGCCCTTGACGGATTTTGGCGCCATGGTGGCTGGGGGAGAAGGGCAAAGCAGAGGGCAGCGGGAACGTGACGGCGGTGAGCAAGGGTGAAGCTTGGGGAAGAAGGGGAAGATGAGCGCAGGCTTCCGAGATTGGGATTGCACGGAGGGTAAAGGAACAGTGTGCCCGCGGTTATCCCTTTTTATGGGGAAGGTGCGGGTCGCGCTGCCCATTTACTGCGATGTGACGCATGCGTGCAGGAACCGCCCCACGCATGCCGCCAACGTCACGCGCGCCCCTCCACCTCACACATTCAACACAGGTCGTGGGAAGTGCGGTGTGCGAAAAGTTTTACCGCGGTAAAAACCGCCCCGCCTGCCCGTGCACCGTTTTGGGCCTGGCCCAACAACGTGTCGCGCTTATGTGTGGCCCAGGCCCGGGGGCTCCTGTCGGTGTACAAAAAAAGGGGCTCACCTTTGTACCCCTTTACCTTTTCACGGGCAGTCGGAGCCGCGCCCACGGCCACACCAAGAAGAGCAGGGGAGGTGAACCAAGGCAAAACCGAAGCCCAAGACAGCCAGAGCAACGCCAAGACCAAGAACGCAAAGAAGCAGAGGGGCGGAGCAGTTTCCCCCGACAAGACCCTTGCCGGGGACTGCCTCAGCAGCCCCGGCAAGACCCTTGCCGGGGCAGCGCGCCCAAACACCAACAGGGCGAGCCACCCTTTAGCCCACGTCCCCAACACCATCAGCCACGTGGGGCCAGGGTTCGGGAGGTACCTCTGTGGTGACATGCGGATCTTTGTGAAGACATATTCAAGATCAGATGAGGATTAGAAGACAACGATCCTCGGCAAGATCCTTGCCGAGGAGAGCCACGAGACCCCCGGCAAGATTCTTGTCAGGGACGACAGCGCGCCACGGCAAGACCCTTCTCGGGGCCCCCGGCAAGGCTCTCGCCGAAGACGCCAGCAGGGCCACTGCCAGGCCCGCACCAGCCAAGTCTCCACCGCCGTTCGCATGCAGCTGCCAGCCCAAACCAGCTGGGCAGGCACTTGCGTGGCAACATGCAGCTTCCAGGCCAACTCAGCAGGCGCCTGCGTGGCGGCATGCAGATCTTCGTGAAGACCCTACCACCGCGCCACCTCAGCTGCCTGCCTGCCTACATGGCGCCGCGCGCATCACTGGCCAAGGCGCGTGTCGAAGCGAGGAGGAGCGGCAACGGACGGGACGGGCCTCGCCCCCGTCCTCCATAAAGCTAGGGGACACCTCAGCGGCGCATTAAATGCGACTTGTCCTGTAATACGAGCGGTAAGCTCGCAATACTGTACGCCTTTCCACCTCCTGTATGCCACTGTGGCAGCCCCTTTCGCCTGTAAAAGGAGGCCCATGGAATACTGGAGGAGGATTCGGCTCTTTCGAACCACGCACTCACCATAGCTAGTTCGAGAGCTCAAGAACTCTCTGAAATACACCCACCAAAGCAGGACTAGGGTTTTACGTATCCTCGCGGCCTGAACCTGGGTAAATGATCCTTGTGCTGACTACTGATCCTGCTCTTCTTGCAACCCTGCGCCCCGGCAACCGTAGTAGGGATTTTTGTGATCCCATAGGTGTCGGAAAAATTGTCTCATCGAAAACAACATCACGGGAGATATACACCCGACCGATGGAAACATCAATGCACTTGACACCTTTATGTTGGGGGCTATACCCGATGAACACAAACTGTTTGGATCGAAAAGAGAGTTTTCTCGAATTATATGGCCGTAAATTTGGCCAACAGGCACACCCAAAAACACGGAGAGAAGAATAGTTTGGTGTAGCGTGTAAGAGTCGTTCGGTGGGTGTTTCAAAGTTGATAACTCGACTAGGCAGAATATTTATAAGATGAGTAGCAGTGAGAAAAGCTTCATCCTAAAACTTAAGAGGCATAGATGCATTCGCAAGTAGAGACAAACCAATCTCAACGATATGCCAATGCTTACATTCTGCCGAGCCGTTCTGTTGATGCGCATGAGGGCAAGAAATATGGTGAGAAATCCCTAATCTTTGGAAGAAAGGGTTCAATTCTTCAAACTCACCACCCCAATCTGACTGAACTGAGATAATTTTACTATTGAATTTTCGTTCAACTAGTGCTTGGAAATTTTGGAAGACTTGAAAAACATCAGATTTATTCTTGATAAGATAGATCCATGTATACTTGCTATAATCTTCAATAAAGCTTACATAGTACTTGTGTCTACCAACAGAAAGAGGTGCTTGCCCCCATACATCAGAAAATATGACTTCTAATGGTTTGGAAGAAACACTAGTTGACACGGGGTAAGGAAGCTGATGACTTTTTCCTTTCTGACATGAATCACAAACTGTTTCATTGCTAGGCTCACCGACAAAAGGGAGCTTATTTTTCCTAAGCACACGATGGACAATAGTAAAAGAAGGATGCCCTAGACAATCATGCCACCTTGCCGAAGATAATGTGGTGACACCAAGACCTTGTTTATTGGAACTCCTAAAACGGGGAATCATCGGATATAGCCCACCAACGCATCTACCTCTGTAGAGAATTCTCCTCGTTGCTTGGTCCTTCATCAAGAAGAAAAAGGATGTAATTCAAGAAAAACATGATTGTCCAAAGCAATACAATGAACGGAGAGAAGATTTGTTCTAGCATGACGTGAATAAAGAATTTTTTAAGATGAATGGGTCGGCTAGAGGTATGTAATACTGACTGACCAACATGATCTATTCTCATACCTGTCCCATTTGCGCCATGGATCTGATCTTGTCCGCGATACTTGTCACGAACAGTTAGCTTCTCCAGCTCTCCTGTGAGGTGGTCGGTCGCCCCACTGTTGACGTACCAGTTTGTATCCACCCCGTATTGGGCAGCAGCAGCAACATTTTCTTCCAGTGCATCATCATCGAATCTGTACCAGCAATCTTTGGCACTATAGCCAAACTTACCACAAATCTGGCACTGGATGGGATCATTCCCCCTTGTGTTGTTGTTGCCGGGTGCGGGGCCACCAGGGCCTCCTGGACCGCCTGGTGCACCACCTGATTGGGCGCCCTTGTTGTTGTTGTAGAAAGGACGCCCGCCGCCGCCCTGCTTTTTCTTTTAGCCACCATAGCCGCCACCTTACCCGCCACCGTTTGGCTTCTGTTGCTGCTTGCTGCGAGGAGGTGGCGGACCACCACGACGTGCGGCGGTGTTAGCAGAGGACTTGAACCCTCTGCCACCGGTGCCCCCCGTGAAGAGCTCCACTCGCTGATCAAAGTTGCGGAACTGGGGGTAGAGGAGGTCGACGGTGATTGGTTCGGTGCGGGCGTCCAGGGCTGAGACCATAGAGTTGTAGTCGAGGTCCATCCGCGCGACAATGAAGGAGACGAGTTCATCTTCCTCCGGTGGCTTCGCGGTCGCAGCCAGTTCATTCGTGAAGCCTCACATCCGGGAGAAGTACGCCGCAGCAGATTGGGTACCTTTCTGAGCATTGGCGAGGGAGATGTGAAGGTTATTGATGCGTGAACGGGACTGTGAAGCAAACATATTACCGAGGCTTGTCTAGAGTGCATGAGCAGTCCGGATGGAGATGACGGAAACGAGCACATCTCTTGACAGATTGTTCAAGATGTACCCGAGGATCTGCTGGTCCTGGCTGACCCATGCATCATATGTTGGGTTTTGGATCGTCTGATCCTTGCCGTCTTTGTCCTTGACGACGGCGAGCTTCTCTGGCGCGGTGATGGAGCCATCGAGGTAGCCATAGAGCCCTGCGCCGAGGAAGTGAGGGAGGATCTGCGCCCTCCGCAGGAGATAGTTCTCCCTGGCCAGCTTCTCCGAGACCTGAGAACCGAGGCCGGAGGCAGCTGGGGTTGATGATGAGGACGCCATCGGGTTTTGGTGTAGATGGGATTTTTTCTAGGGTTCAGAACGTGGAGGAAGAGGATGCTCTGATTACCATGTAGAAATTATGGTGGAAGCGTTCTACCCTCTCGAGCGAGGGCCGCGGGTATTTATTGATAATGATGGGGCTTATCCCATGATCGCATACATAACTTGGAGTACAAGAGAATAGATAGAGATAAGAAGGTTTAACTAGATACAATTATATCTCTAACTAACTAAGTCTATACCAAACTATATGCGCCGGCCCATAGGCCTACATGAGATATTTCAACACCCGGTACACTCCGAAACTCTTCCGGTGTCCAAATATCATCGTCCTATAAATCAATCTTTACCTCCGGACCATTCCAGAGCTCCTCGTCATGTCCGTGATCTCATTCGAGACTCCGAACAACATTCAGTCACCAAATCATATAGCCCATATAACACTATATTGTCAACGAACGTTAAGCGTGCGGACCCTACGGGTTCAAGAACTATGTAGACATGACCGAAGCATCTCTCTGGTCAATAACCAATAGCGGAACCTGGATGTCCATATTGGCTCCTACATATTTTACGAAGATCTTTATTGGTTGAACCTTGTGACAACATACGTAATTCCCTTTGTCCATCTGTATGTTACTTGCCCGAGATTCGATCGTCGGTATCTTTACACTTAGTTCAATCTCTTTATCAGCAAGTCTCTTTACTCGTTCCGCAATACATCATTTTGCAACTAACTCCTTAGTCACTTTGCTTGCAAGGCTTCTTATGATGTGTATTACCGAGAGGGCCCAGAAATACATCTCCGATACTCGGAGTGACAAATCATAATCTCGATCTATGCCAACTCAACAAACACCTTCGGAGATATCTGTATAGCATCTTTATGATCACCCAGTTATGTTGTGACGTTTGATAGCACTCGTATTCCTCCGGTATCCGGGAGTTGCATAATCTCATAGTCGAAGGAATATGTATTTGATATTAAGAAGCACTAGCAATAAACTGAACGATCATATGCTAAGCTAACGGATGGGTCTTGTCCATCACATCATTCTCCTAAGGATGTGATCCCGTTATCAAATGACAACACATGTCTATGGTTAGGAAACCTTAACCATCTTTGATCAACGAGCTAGTCTACTAGAGGCTTACTAGGGACACGTTATTTGTTTATGTATTTACACATGTATTTAATTAAGTTTCCGATCAATACAATTCTAGCATTAATAATAAACTTTTATCATGAATAAGAAAATATAAAATAAGAACTTTATTATTGCCTCTAGGGCATATTTCCTTCACTTACCACTGAATTGCGATAAGTCTCAAGCACTAACAGATTTGTCGTACAATGGTGCATGTCTCAGACTTCCTAGGTAGGAACATGCTTGTCCTTCTACATTTTGGATGGATTATGTCCTAGTATAATATGGTGTGTGTCATATTGTATCACTTCTCTCCACCCACTGATATTGGTTCGTTGTAAACATCGTAAGTGCTTGTTCGGTTTACACCCCCCCCCCTCCCCCCTCCCCCACAAGGCTTTGTAGAGGATTGAAGGGGATAGAGTAGGATTTCAACTTGCAAGGGATTTAATCCTTCAAATCCCAAACAAACAAGCCCTATGGTTATATCAGCTCCTTGCGACGTTTTAGGCCAATAAAATACTCTGTCTGGAAAAATGAATCGGTTGCATAGACTTGAGGCTATTCTGCAAACACACATACACTCCAATTTTACCACCTAGTACTAAGACTATGTTTGCTATTTGAATAGTGTTGTGTTGAAATGTGGAGTCTAGTCACTTCCATGTTTTCTTACTAGTTTGCCAAGATGCTTCAAAGAAAAACGAGTCTTTTGAAAACTTTCCTTTGAATTTAGAGTTCAAAATACTCCATCCATTCATTATTACAAGATGTACTAACCTTTTTCTGAATCGAATATATGCAGACGTGTTTTAATGTATTTGTTCACTCACGCGGGGGGGGGGGGGGGGGGGGGGGGGGGTAGCATATAGCGAAAGGTCATGCATCGACTAAAAATCCTTAAAATATATATCACTTAGGAGCCATGCGAGATGAAAGATTCATGCATAGTTTTGCTTGAGAGAAAGAAGCGAGTACTCCTTTTTTCAACTCTGACTCCCCCACTTCGTTCGTTTGTAATAAAATCTATCAGAATCGAAGAGCTAGCCCCTACCTTTCTAATACCGAAACCAGCATACTAACGATGTATTGGATTATAGAGAGCACATTAGATTGATCTTAAGCTGGTTCACTTGAACCAAACATTCTGATTCATCTCTAGGAGCACAAGATAAACCAAATCTAATTAAGGTATCATACAGGACATGTATGCATGTAGGAGTATATATTACACAATATTATAACAAACGCTCTCCTTAAAAAATGGGAAAAAATCAACAGTTTAACAGGCACATCTTATATCTTATATTTACTAATTGGAAGCACCATACGAGGCTCCATGTTAATCGTAAAGAAACAACAATAATAACCGTAAGATTGTTTACTATACGATTAGGATTAAAAGAAATCTAGACGTCTCATATAACAGTCCTATGAGGTTACGCTATCGAAACATGTCTATGTACAAGTAAAAAAAAATACAAACATGTCCTAGACACGTTACGGCCAGCCAGGAAGGAAAGACAATAAAAAAAAGACCCCCATATCAACACGTTTCCATGGATGGATCGGAGTACTTTTTAAAAATGTGCCTGATGTACTACAGAAAGGAGATTTACTAGCGATTCATACATTGGAAATGTGCATGCATATGTGTACAGGATTTAGCCATAATACAAGATGCATGTGTACAAGTGTGATACATGATACATAAGAGTGTTTTTCACAACCAATAGAGTTAATTCGGACTGCTCCTCCAAAAAAAAATATAAGCCATAAAAAAGCAAAGAATTTTTGGATACAACCGCAAGAAAATATTAATATTTACTATCTTTGGATATAATACTGTGCATGGTTTTGTCAATGATTTTTTGTTGTCTTCCTCGGTCGCTAACTTTTTCTCACTGGATGCGGTCAGGTTCTGTAGAAGTCTGTGATTGTAGCAAAAAAGCAAAAAGATAAACATTGAAGTTATGCATAGTTTTTAACCTATTTGAACGCTTCAATAAAAAAAAGAGCTTCACGGTATATATTTTCCCAATTCATTAGGAATAAACTATAAGATTCATGATTTAATGCAGAACATAGGTTGAGACAAGCGATAGAAAATATATAAAATAATTTTGTTTAGGGTTCAATTTGCAAACTAAATTTTTCCTAACTTTCATTATGACCTATATAATGCAAAAAAAATATTTTCTAGCTTTGATAATGACCGATAGAAACCCTTTTGTATTGGTTTCTCCAAATAGCATATATAAACAACATTGTATTGTTAACAAGTACCGCATTAGAATAATTTAAATTGTTATTTCTCAGGGACTGGACAAATGTTATTTCAAAGTCGACCAAGTTGCAGTATAAAATAAGAGTAAATGGTAGTGAGCAATTTTAGGTATGCAAATGTATGACATCCATTTACACGTCTCGAAGACTGATATCCACATAATTTTAAAGTTTTGTAAGCATCTAAATCTTTGTCAATAAAGAATCAACACTTCTCATCATTTTCTAAAGGATAAGAATTTCTATATTTACTAAAGAATATACACTCGCAACCATTTATAATACTTCATGCCCATGGATAAGAGTACTGACATAAACAATTCCGAAAAGGAATAACTATATTTTGTAATTACCGCTCAGCAGAAGCCAATCCCAATTATCTCAAATTGATAAAAGTAACTTAGATAAAATTTACAGTTTCAAAAAATGTGTCCTTTTACCAAAGTAATAATCAATTTGTATATTTTTCTATTTCTCAATCATGTATCATTTTCACCAATAATATTTCCAACTTAGATTGTTTTTGATATTGTTCAAATTACTACCATGAATTATACATCAAATTTATACATTGCCACTGCTTATGGCTGTGCATTGATTGAAAGATTAAACAATGTGACCGTGATATCGAAAAGTACACTTATAAATTAAATTATGAATGATATTCAATGTACATTATTTTTTCAAAGTATTTTAAACACCAAATTTTTGCACTCAAGTCGCTAGCCCGTGAAGTTGCACGGGTTGATGACTAGTAACACTAGTAACCCACGTGCATACATATATTCAATCCGTATAAGTATAGATCCAAACAAGCTTTTCACTGGTCACTGTTTACAATATAGTATATGGGTATTGGAATTTATTCCATGGACGACACGCAGCAAAGGCGCCAGATTTACCATGCACGGCATCTATCGTACGCGAGAGTTGTCTCGTGATGTACCAGCTCACGAGATAACGTAGGGGAGCTCTAGGCTCAATAGCTAGGCGCTGTCGCGTAGCCGCTGGAGCAGCGCGGAGCGGAGGGCGGCGCCGTCATCATGCTGCAGCGCGGTGGGCACGTCCACCACGACGTCCTGCACCGTCGCGCCCTGCACGCGGCTCACGCACGCGTGCTGCACCTGCAGCTCCAGCGACCGGAGCGCGCTCATCAGCCGCGCCGGCGCGTGCGGGGCAGACCCCGCGGCCGTGGTCACGCGCACTGCGGCGGCGTCTCGCCCCACCATCCGCACCTCCACCGTCTCGTCACCGGCTAGAAAGTGCTGGAAGGAGGCGCCGCCACCGCCGAAGGAGGCCGAGTTAGCGTCCCACCTCGCGGCGGCCGCCTGCTTGCTCTCGTCCTCGAGCCGGGCCACACGGGCGCGCAGCTCGGCGATGTATGCGGCGGCGTCGGCGAGGAGGGAGGCCTTGTCCATACGGGACACGGTGGGGACGGCAGCGCGGAGGTCGCAGAAGCGGCGGTTCAGTTTGTCGCGGCGCTGCCGCTCGGCCTCCACGTGGCTGACAGTGGGGCCCTCGGGGCGTGGCCCGGGCTTCCTCCCACGCCGCTTGGCCGCCGGCCGCGGCGTCGACTCCGTGGAGGCAGGGAGGCTCACCGCCGGCAGCTCCGAGAGCTCGGAGTCCGGGGACAGCAGGGACCCCGCGGGCCACAGGTCCCCCGCGTCCTCGCTCTTGGCCGGGACGACGACGTCGCCGAGCAGCCATTGCTCGGGGACCTCGCAGGAGGTGAACTCGATGAACTGGTGGTGGTGGTGCTCGAACTGCCCGGACGGCGGCGAGACCGGGAAGAAGGAGGAGCACGGGGAGAGCAGCTCGTCGTCCATAGCCGGCGCGACGTGCGTGCGTGTCGCTCCAAGAACTCGCAAGTGGAGATGCGGTACCTGTAGTTCCACTCTGCTGTGGCCATGTATTTATACCGGTGGCACATTAGCGGTTGAGACCTCGCATATAAGTTTATCTCACGGAAATGGTCTCTGTCGTTTTCGATTTATCTTTGCCCCGCAAAAAACATGTCCGTGTGGGCCCGGGCTTGAGATCTTGAAGGAACCAATAGATGACAATTAGGTTAGCTAGCAGTTGTGAAGTCACTAATCATTTAGTCACCATGTGAGAAAAAGAGAGAAGAAACGAGCAAGTTAAATTGCAGTGGTGAGCTAGACAACCAGTGACCTGCACATACATATTGAAAATGGATAGTCACTTACTCACAAGAAAGACATTTTCTTTCAAAATGAAAAAAAGAAAGTCAATCACTTTTTTGTGCCGAAATGACCTTTTGGGGGGGGAGGGGTGATTTTTTTTTTTGCGAAAAGGATCTAAAAGTTCACCGAAACATAATAAAAATTGCATCGAGATTCCGAAATCACCTAACGACCACTACTGCTGCCAGAACAAGCCGCCCACGCGCCACTATCGCCACTCCTCAATGGGAGCCGGCTCAACCTTGTCGATGACAGTGGGGAAGTCTTCATGCATGTGCCTCTAAGGACCAACGCCCTGGAGCCACAGTCGTCGCCGTTGAACCCTTGCATAGACCTGAAGCACATGACACCAAACCACGCCACATGACGAGAAACCCTAACCTCGCCGGCCCAAGGAGACGACAGGAATTTACGTCGGAGCTCCATCGACTACGTTGAGACAGACGAACTTCAGGAGAATCAGAGCCCAGAAGACAAACTCGAAGAAAAAGCGTCGCCATCCGCTTGAGCCCCGCACCTGCGAGGACTAAAAAGCCTAACCTAAACCGGAGCAAATGCACCGGGATTCCCCTTCCCCCACCTGTCACCGAAGCGGCAGGCAGAGGGGAGGCGAATCCATGGACTTGCCGATGATGTCTGGATATGAGAGTTTGCCCTAGCCGCCTAGGGTAGGGACTAACGACCCACCAAGAGTTTTTTTTTCTTACGTGCGGGAAATGACCTTGACCAAGAATTTTAACATAAAACACATCATTTAAGTTTTTAAAACTACATAAAATCATGCAGTTAGAGGATGGATTCAAATATATATGTGCAAGTTAATTTTGAAACTTAAACATAACCATTTATGAGTAGGAAAAAATTAGAAGATTGTTGTTTCGACATCAGTTTTTGTGACTTACATTGTGCTTCGACCAATTTGCTATTTGCATGCACATACTTATGAGGTGACGCTACGCGTCGGCCGGTGGATCTTTTTAAAAGATCCGCAACTCGATAGCCGTCTGATCTGACGCCATCCAGCGGCCTAGCCCTTTTCCTCATCATTGCAACAAAGACAGTGTTACATAACCCTTTGCAACATACCTCATGTTGTGGAAATATTTGCAACAAAGATTCTATTGCAGAATTATTATTTGTTTCTTCTTAACTTTTTTGCAACATGGGTGCTGTTGCGAAAGGACTTTTGCAATACAGATGATGTTGCAAAAACTATTTTGTCTTAATTTTTTTGCAACATGGGTGTTGTTGTTGAAGAACTTCTACAACACAGATGATGTTCTTCTTTGAGGTGATGCTCACAGCAGCATGGAACATCTGGATCTTAAGGAATGGAAGGACCTTCAGAGGGGAGCGAGCTCGTTTTGCTGCCTGGAAATGTAAATTTGTACATGATATTCTCTTGTTAGCTCATAGGCTTAGTGATAACATCAGAAGACAGCTCATAGCTTGGGTCAATGCTCTGTTGTAAATATTGGTAAGTCTAAGCTAGGTTCCAACTTTTGAAATTCGGCACTTCCCCAGTCCTTGTATAGTGTTGTGGTTGTTTTATTTTCTAATAAAGGGATGTGGGGTTTTACCCCACAGTAAATATTCAAAAAAAACACAGATGATGTTGTAGAAAAAATGCGAAGGTGGCAGAGGCACGCATCCAATGTTGGAGAGGCTGGCTGGCCAGCAAGGAAAGGAGGAGGCGAGACAGAGGGAGGGAGGAAGGAGCCCGAGGTGGTAGAGGTCCCTAGCAATAGCGGGCGGCTGGGCTCGACGCACGATGGTCAGAAGAGGAGGCCGACCATGGTGGTGACTGGCATTCATGGTTGGCTGCGAACGAGGGGAGAAAGAGAGAGGCGAGAAAGGAAGGGAACGGGGTTCGGTGGCAGAAGCGGCTCATCGTCGGCAGCGCGCCGACGATCAGCTGGACGATGTGGCAGCGCGTCGACGATCGGCTGGACGATGTGGCAGCACGCGGATTGAATCAGGCGAGATGGTGGCGCAACTCATAATCCGATCTAGACGAAAGACTTAGGAGTTTTGCAACACCTAAGATGTTGCAGTAAGTTGTACGTTGTGGGCCGTCCGATGGAACTCGGATCTGACGGCTGCACGAATGGCGGAACTCAACGCGTAATCGGTCGGCTGATTCTATTCATTTTCCATACTTAAGGCATCTCCAACGCCGACCCTCAAAACTCCCGCATCCGTCCGGACTACGAAAGCCATCCAACACAGTCCTGTAAAGTTATGCGGTGCGGTCCAAACGCGTTTTCTCCCGTAAACCGGAGACAAACGTGGGGGGAGGAGGGGGCTTTGCGGGACTTCGGACCTCTCCCACGCCCACTTCCGACCGCACCGGCCTACCCAAACCCCTCCTCCCTCGCCCACGCGCATTCCCGCCAGATGCCAACTGCCCACATTTATGTCGTTGTAGAGCAGACGCGACCTCTCACTCACACCAGCATTGAAGGAGCTCGCCGGCCAAGGGCACCGCCCCGACGCATCTCCATTGTCCGCACCTATTCAATGCCCAACGCGTGATTGGACGGGGTGGAACGAATATCTACCACGCCCGTTCAAGGCCCCATCCGTCCGTATGCCGCTATTAAGCAGGCTCGTCAGCCCAGAACTACACTCCGACGTCGCGCATTGACCTATCCGAACACCTCGCCTCACCGCAATCCGCTATTTAAAGCGGGTACACCCGGCTAACTCCACACCACAACACAAGCCGCTCCCCATCCTCCTCCCTTGCAGTGCATCCACCATGACTGCAGGGGATGAAGCTCTGCGGGAGAGCCTTTCCACAGAGATGAAGCACACCGTGGCAGCCCTTGCCGCCGCCTGGCAGAGCCGTCGTGGCAGGCGGATCGAGGCTGGCTTGCTAGCCAGCTCGCCTGAGGTCTCCGACAATGAGGACAACACCACGATGGAGACGGGATCCGATGACACCGCCTCGGTCCCCTTGCCTCCTGTGCACACCGGCTTCACCATGGAGCAGGCGCAGGCGCACTACAACGCCGCCATGGCGGAGGTGCGGCCTTTGTCGGCGCCTTTCTCGGTGTTCCAGCAGGCGCAGGAGGAACACCGGTACAACCTGTTCCTCCTGAAGTAGCACCGCCTGATGGAGCACCAGATCTACGACGAGCGCGTGAGCGAGGAGGCCTTGGCGAACCCCAACTTCATCGCGGAGCAGCGTGCCATCTTCGATGCCATCTGTGCTCAAGCCGCCGCTCGCCAGGAAGCGGCAGCTGCGGAGGCGTAGCTGCAGGCGATCGCGGAGGAGAATAACACAGCTCCACCTCCTACGCACCGCCGACAAACTATCAGGTGGCCCGGTGGGACGACGACAGCGCCGGCGCCGGCATTTCCATTGTGGACCTCACGTCCACCGGCAACGGACAGGTCGCGAACTTCTCCGAGGATGAGTAGGCCACGGGAGGCGGTGCCTGGTATCCCATGTGGGCCGGTCCATCTCCCGTGTTCTATTCTTCCTTGCCGGAGACCGCACCTTCACTACACGGGTCTTACCGCCGGTGCTCATGGAGGACGACACGGGCTTGGACGCTAGGCACCGCCGCCGTAGGATAGGTTTAGTGTCGGGTCCTTTTTTTGTTCTAAATGTTCGAGATGTAATGAAAATCCGGCGTGTTTGCATGAATTTCGTCCGGTTTATATGAATATCTACCGTGTTTGCATGAACTTAGTTCGCTTTGTTGAAAAAGAGTTTGAAATGTATGCAGATGGCGGTCTCCCACACCCGTCTGCGGACTGTCCCCCCCCCCCCCCCCCCCCCCCCTCCGGTCCGCGGACGGACGTGTGAGGAAATTTATGGGTTGCCGTTGAAGTTGTCCTTATATCGATTCTCTACATGATTATCGGAAAAAAGAAAACCTTATGTCCATTCTCCACATGAATATCATAACTTTCTAAAACTTAAATGATGTGATTTTTGTTAAATAAATTCCGAGTCGACATCATATACACCATGTTAAAACCCAGCTCCGAACTAAACTCGCGAGAAGTTTGACTGCACCTGCATTTATATGCTCCCCATTATCCAAGCCAAATCAGAGAGAAACAGGAGTAAACGGAAGGGTCAGCCACGATCATGTGACCTACTGACCTTTCTCCCAAGCCATGCTTCCAGCAACTAGCCTTTTTCGAGAAATGCTTGCAGCAACTAGCTAGCCTTATTTTTTTTTTAAACGGGGCATACCCCTTTCCCATTTGCATTAAACGGAAATACAATAGTATCCGACATAATCAGGAAGAAAAGAAAGAAAGGCAGCGAGTTCAACGCACTGCCAGAAAACGCATTGTGCTCGTCCACCATCGAAACGAGCATCATGGGGCGAAAACCTGACAGCATCAATTAGTTCAAACTTATTACAAACCAGACACGAAAGTGACTAGCTAGCCTTACGTACTTGTGACCTATTGACCTTTCTCCCAAGGCGTGCATGCAGGGCCTAGTTTTTCTTTTGAGATGATCATGTAGGGCCTAGTTCGATCTGCCGGCTACAGCCATGGGCCATGCAAGCACGTACGGCGATGGGGGAAAAGGTGCCGGCCCGGCTGGGCTCGATGCATTACGTCTTTTCACTCCTATATGCGGAATGGGTCCTATGTGAAATGGGAAATAATTTGCAGATGCGCGCAGTAGGTTTGCACCACAAACAGATGGCAGGGACTATGTAGATATTGGCTAAAAATTAACTGGGACTCTGTCAATTTGGCTGGACCGTTAGATTTTCATCCAACAGCTGTCCAACCTTCTTCTTTCTTCAGCCTCCTCCTTGGGTTTTTTTTTTTTTGCGAAAACTTGTATTACTCAAACTCAAATGTTACAATCACGACGTATGATGTCAATGATTTCCTCTGGACCAGATCCAAGCCACACAGCTGTTCGAACTTGTGATCTCCCAAAGTTGGCCATAAAATGACTAGCTAGGTTTTGACTATGTCGTATATGAGTAATACAAGAACTACGTTCCTCTAGATTATCCTTGATCTCCTTCACTAAAAAGGCATATTTTGATTTGTTTGTTCCATCGCACTGCACCATCTTTACTGCTTCCACCCAATCCGACTCCACATCTATTGGCAGCCTCCTCCTCGTTTGACCTGTTGATCGGTGCGGACGGAACCACTAGCTACCGCCACCAATGGCCTGCAGCACACCTGCACGCGCCTTGTTGTTACACCCAGGTTCTCGTTGTTGACTCCGCCATGTTGCGGGGCCAATCAAGCTGTGGTGCGTGAACAGCAAAGGCCCGTTGGCCTCAGTCACCTAAGTAAATTTTTGTATGTATATAAGTTGATGCACTGGTCGGCCCTTAAAAAAAAGTTGATGCACTGAGCAGTCCAATATATAACTCATGCTGATACAAGCGGGTATGACGAAAATCAAGATTACATAGACAATGTTATAGTTGACTTATATATAAGACACTCTCGGTCGATTTAGATGTGGACAGATGATAAATTATTTAGTTCAAGAGCTTAGTTTTTTCATTTTCTGTTTCTTTCATTGTCCTAACTGATAGCAATGCAAGGAAGCAGAAACTAATTTATTTTCCTGATTTCTTTTCCTTAAGAAATGCATATCGTCGTCAACATTTTTTTAGAAACATAGTACAAACGTATATACTCACATACAAGCACATATACTCATCTCTGTGAAAGCATCCACACACTTCGCAGTTCTGAGAGACTGAGCCGGTGAATCCTCAAATTGAGGAAGTCGCCAAGATGCTTCATAGTTCATACCGCTGAGAGAATAGCGCCGAAAACTCTGGGATAAATCAACGAAAATATGATCATCCATGTCAAGTCTTGGACTTTTTCCTTAGAGATAAGTCATGTGTCCAAATTTTTACAAATAAAGACACCAGGCAGAATTCAGACAAGCACCAAACAGGGCCAAAGTTCAGGCGTCCCAACTGGGAGGCCAACAAAAACATCAACAGTTTACACAAATAAGAGGCGCGCAGGCCCACTACCTACTACCCGCGACCAAAAGGTAAGCTAGCATCAACCGAAGCAAGCTGAATATCATGGAGGAGCAGTTTGATCTTGCTAGGAAAGGGATGAGGCCATGGTCCGCACTTTAGAGAGATGAGTAGCTCCGTTGCATCTCGGTCAGACTCCCTAGTCAATAATCTCCACTTCTGAGAAAATGAAGACAACTTGAACATACGGTCAGCAGGTCTGTTACGGAAGATATGATCGGTAGTAAATTTGCTCCTAGCTAGTAGTTCAAAGAGTCCAGCACATCCCAGCAAAACCAAACGTAAATAAGCGCCTATTCAGGCCCATCCGTGTGACCTCTTCGAGCTCTGAAATCTGTCCACGCACGGTAGATCGATCGAGTGCGACGTGTTGGTGAGAAAGGGACTGGGCAGGGTTTTGTCTTTGGCCCGTAGCAAACGACAGAGGGAGGACAGGACAGGATGATAATGTACTACTGCGTGGGTCTTGAGGAGCAAGCCTTCTCGCTTCACCTCTCTTATCCTTTCCAGGAAGCACCTGTGCTAATTGCCATGCTAGCTGAAACTAGCCTCCGACGTGCCGGCTGGCGGCTGCCCGGCAGTGGCAGACGCACGTCACCCTGCTTCGCGCATCAGACGATCGATCGAAGCCATGGAACAATTAAGTCAAAAGGATCCGATCACACTAATATCGCACTGCTTGGGAACTTGAGAATATAAGCGACGTACGCATCATGATCCGGAAAATGCGCGTCAGGCCAAACTACACGTGTTTTTTTTCGAAAAGGGGAGACTCCCCGGTCTCTGCATCAAAAAGATGCATACGGCCAACTTAAATAAATAAGCAAATAGGTTCAACAAAGGTCTTACAGTCTCAACGAAAGGGAAAAAAAGCTCACAGAGAGCATAACAAAGTAAGCAGACATAAAGCCACAACCGGCTGACAAAAGAAAGATAGGAAAACTAATTGTCTATCCTATTACATGACCGTCATCCAAACCGGTTGAAAATAGCCTGAGCTACCATCTCTCACCGGAAAGATCCAGTAACCAAACGCTCCCTGGCCTCCGTCGGAGTGAGTAACGACCACATACGGATCAACGCAGTGGCTCGGAAGATAACCTGCAAAAAATGAATATTATTTATTCTGTTAAAAACCAAATCATGCACTTCCAAACTGCCCACAATAAAGCACATACTCCTACGCGAATGTGTCTCGCTGTTTCGGGATCTATCCCGTTAAGCCACATCCCAAATAACGTGCTAACAGAATTCGGAGGAGTAATGTTAAACGCTATGTGAACCGACCGCCATAATTTTTTTGCCAACGGCAGTCAAGAAAGAGGTGTTTGATGGATTCATCCATATTACAAAAACTACATCTTGTAGGTCCTATCCAGTTGCGTTTAGCCAGGTTGTCCTTAGTTAAAATGACTTGTTTATGCACAAAAGGCCAAACTATACGTACGTACTTAAAAGATGGAGTAGATGACCGGTAGATGGATAGATACGGAGAAGTTACGCTAGGCCATGGGCTTAAGCTGTGAGCCGTCCGTACAGCAATCATCATCCGGCGGTGAGATGTCGATGCAAGTCTTTCTCGATTTGACGGCGCGATCTGCTAATTGGATCCATCCTTATCGGCATAGCTACTCGTTTTGACTACGAGCGCGCGACGCAACAAGCCAGGCAAGAATGCAAGAGAAACACAGCTTCAGCCTTCAGGTGCCAAACACCAGAAGAACACGTAACTATATAAGCTACTCCTTCGTTCCTAAATATTTATCTTTGTAGACATTTCAAATGACTACCACATACGGATGTATATAGACATATTTTAGAGTGTAGATTTACTCAGTTTGCTCCGTATGTAGTCATTTGTTGAAATGCCTAGAAAGACAAGTATTTAGAAACGGAGGGAGTAGTTAGGAGTATTAGCTACGTGCGTCCGTTCTGTGGTTTGCTAATTGTTGTCGTCATATGTACAGACTAGAAGGGTCTAGTATGATTGTCTAGTGCATATGCGCCGCCGGTTTAGAACATCTTTTCGGTTCTTGGATCCATGGGAAAATTAGCTTACAACCATAGAAATAGGAAATTTTCCTGACGTACCACTATTCATCCGTCTGATTGAAAGAAAGAAAAAAGAAAAAAATGGTGAATGTTTTTCTTGGGATTAAGTTTCATAGGAAAACACACAGAAACATTACATTCCTGTGCATAAAAGAATGAGGAAAAGTTCATAAGTAGCATAATATTAATTGCATGTGCTTTATCCATAAATTGATCATAGTTTTCAGGATTCCCGTGTTTTTCTATTCCTGCGAATCAAACACCCATTTCTACAAATTCCTAATTTTTCACGACCTCCATTTTGCGCATGCAATCTTATGATATTCCTACGTTTTCTCTATACTGTTAATCAAAGGGGTCGTTATTTTTTCTGGCGATACATACATGTGTGACCTAACATTTGGTGACATGGATCAGAGTTTATAGGCCCATTTGAAACAAGGGAAAAGTATGAGAATTTGGATTATTATGGGCTTCCTATAGGAATTTTTCATGTGATACCGTTCGGAATATAGGAATTGCTATCCAACATTTCTTTGAAATTCCTATGGAATGGGCTATTCCAAAGGAATTTTCAAGGAAATAAACATGAGGTCCTACCTCATGTTTTCTTCTGTTTGTATCTACAGTTCTTACGTGTTTTCGTGAGTGACGATTTTCGGATCGCAGGATAGAAACACACAGGATTGCAGCGTCAAGTGAAGTGCATCATAGATCCTTGAACTATTTCAAAGGTGTCATGTAGGTCCTTAAACTATAAAAATCATGATCCAGGTCCTCAAAGTGCAATATGTGTGTCATCTTGGTCCTCAAACTATTTCAAAGGTGTCACGTAGGTCCTTGAACTATTTCAGAGGTGTCACATGTATACACACTTTTTACACTTCAAGGATTTTCAAGGACCTAGATGACACTTTTCATAGTTTGAGGACCTACTTGCCACCTTCGAAATAGTTCGAGGACCTAGGATGCACTTCACTCTATTTGTATCTTACGGGGTTTTTTTGGAAGATATCTTATAGGAATTAGATTCTTTTTTTGGTTGCATCAAAGAAAACGAAGGAATTTTTTATAACAGTGAGTGCAAAGAAAAGCTTAAGAAAATTTTCTATAGGATTTAGTCTAAGAATTGAAGGTCCAGCATAGAAAATTTTCCTAAGGACTCTAATCCTCCAAAATTTCAATGAAAATCATTTTAAATCAAAGAGACCCTGAAATTCGAAAAAAAACTACATGACAACGCTATCATTTCAACTGCAAGCATGTCTTCCTACATATAACATGAGCAGAGCACAAGTTTAAAAAAAACATGAGCAGAGCAATTCATGTATACATAGGAACGATCTACATCTCTTTTGGTCGAAGAACGACCTACATACACATACTCCAAAGACCGGCGTGCTCATGGAAGATTGGAAGTCCAAAGATTAGCGTATTCATGGAAGTCCAAAGACCAGAACAGAGCTCCAAATACGGTCCATCCAACATAGTTCTTAGATACTCCTGGTTGGCCAAGGCCAACTTCAAGAAGAGACTCAAAATCAATTGGTGTGTGAGCCCACCCAAAACAATATTACCTTTGCCATATCGGATCATACACTGACACATGTCCTAGATGTTATGAATGCTCATCTGTGCATGTGATCAGCTCCTTTCGTTGTCACATCACATAGCAAGGTTATTGTCTGATTTTTCTTTTTTCGTGAATCCGCAAGGTTGCGTATCATTTCATTGATAGGTGGAAAGGAGAAGTACAGGGTAGCACTCAGGGGGGCGTACACTCAACGGCGTCCCCAGGAGTGCGGCGCGAGCATAAGGGAGGATGCTCAGCCTTTGTACACACGATCTAGGTTACAGGGATAATAGATGCTAAGCCTAGGGTGCCGGCTCTGGACCAAAGCCGGGCCTCCTCCTTGATGGTGTGAACAAGGGCGTCGGTAGATGGTCGGAGGTCGTCGAAGAGAGCGACATTGCGATGCTTCCAGATGCTCCAAGCGGTGAGAGCTACAAGGGAGTTGAGGCCTTTCCTCACGCTTGCCGGAGAAGCAGCCAATGAGGCGGACCACCACGCGAAGAAAGACGAGTTGGCCTCGGGCAGGGGCATCGGAAGGCGACACCAGGATAAGATCTCGTGCCAAGTGATCCTCGAGAAGACGCATTGAACAAGCAAGTGATCCATGGTCTCGAACTCTTGGTCACACAGCTTGCAATGGGGATCGTGGGGCAGGCCGTGGCGCGCTCTTCGTTCTGCAGACCAGCAGCGGTCCAGCGAAACTAGCCAAAGAAAAAACTTGGCGTTCGTCGGCGCCCAGCACCGCCAGATGGGCCGCCAGCTAGGCGCGGTGGTGGAGCCTAGGAAGAGGGCTTTGTAGGCCGAAGAAGCTGAATATTTCCCGCTTTGAGTCCACTTCCAGGAGATTTTGTCGGGCACGTCAGAGAGTTGGACCTGCTGAATACGTCGCCAAAGATTAAAGTACTCGATCGTGGCGGCCGGTCCCAGAGAGCCATGGATATCGCGGATCCAGGTCCGGTCCATGAGCCCGTCACGCACTGATTTGCTGCGTCTACGCCTGCGCGGGATGTGAAGCAGCAAAGCCGGCAATGGTCTGACCATGCAGCCAATGATCGGACCAGAACTGGCAAGACCGGCCATCGCCCAAGGTCCAGGTCGTGGAAGCGCGAAAAAACTGTCTTGTCTCCTCGTCCCTGGGAAGCGGTAGGTGAATCCATGGGCGATCGGGATCGGTGGCCTGCAGCCAAAGCCAACGCGCCCGCAGCGCGATCCCAGTGCGGTGGAGGTCACGCACGGCAAGCCCGCCGAGCTCCAACGGCCGGGAGATCTTCGGCCAGCTGACAAGGCAGCAGCCGGCCTTGGCGTCCTTGCGCCCGTGCCACAGGAAGTCGCGGACCACCCTGGTGATCTTCTTGAGGATTGGAGGGTTTATGGACATGGCGAGCAGGATGTGTCCGGGCATGGCCATGAGCACATGTCGAACAAGGGCCAGTCTCTCAGCCCGCGAGAGTAGAGTAGCTTTCCAAGTTGCAAGCTTTTTGATCAAGCGGTCCACAAGCGGGAGGAGCGCCGTTGCATGGGTCTTGCGGATCGATAAGGGTAGCCCGAGGTAGGGGATGGGAAAAGTGGTCACGTTACAAGAAAGCGTGGCAGCGATAGTGGTCGAAACCTCTGGGGCGCATTGGATTGGCGTCGCCGAGCACTTCAGAAAGTTAGTGCGGAGCCCGGAGGCGTCGCCGAAGACGCTAAGGAGCTCGCGGATGGTAGCCAACTCCGGGGGGTCCGGGTGGCAGAATATGACCGTCGGCAAAAAGGGATATGCTCGACGCGGCGTGGCGTGTGGTGAGGCGCTGGAGCAGGCCGGCAGACACGGCATGCTGCAGGAGACTATTCAGAGTGTCAATGACAATCGCGAAGAGCATGGGCGATATGGGATCGCCTTGCCTCAAGCCGCAGGCATGGTCGACAAGGGGGCCTTGGTTGCCGTTGAGGAGGACGCGGGTAGACGCCGTGGAGGTAAGGATAGAGATCCACTCACTCCAACGGCGGCCGAAGCCGAGATGCACCATGACCTCGAGGAGAAAAGGCCACGAGACGGTATCGAAGGCCTTCGCTATGTCCAGCTTCAGAAGGACTCGCGGAGCCTTGATATTATGCAGCAACCGAGCGGTCTGTTGAACCAAGAGGTAGCTGTCGTGGACACATCTTCCGGCGATGAATGCGCTCTGGTTGACGGAGACAATTTCGTTCATGCAGGGTGCAAGACGTAGGGATAGGACTTTGGCGAACAGCTTGGCCACGAGGTGAATCCGACTAATGGGCCGGTAGCCCGTGAGCGTGGCCGCATCCGGCTTCTTGGGCAGCAACATGAGCAAGGCGACCGTCTCGCCGCACCACCCTTCCCTGAACCGCCCCCCACCGCCGGTCTTGCCGCCGCCCCCGACCATCCCTCTAGCTCCGGGCGATGACCGGTTTTTCTCTGGCGAACTTGCGAGCTTCTTCCTCCGCTCCGGCTGTTTCTTCCTTCAATCCAAAATCGATTGTCCCAAATTTAAAGGTGAGGTGTGAAAAAGATTAGTACCATGCGGTCAGTGTGGTCGCCCAGCAATCTCTACACCAGAAAAACTAAGAAGATTAGTACTAGCTCTCAGCCAACAGCAGTGCATCCTAGTTCCCATCGACTAGCCATACCCGTTCCTGTTGATTTGGATCGCCGGCCGCTACGTCCCCGTCGCCCAAATCCGGAAGGACGTGAGCCCGACAGCAACCAAAATACAAAAAACCTTATCACCAGAGTGGCCTTGACACTGTAGCTTTTGAATTTCACATAGCGACGGAGAACGATCGGACAGTGTTCTGATCGGACGCGAGAGCGCGTAAGGCGATCGAGGCGATGTGACGCTCGAGTGCAATGCTCTCCGCTGCACCAAGCGGTCCAAACGACCAGCAGAGTTTGAACTTTGAAGGTGCTGAGAGCCTGTGACAGCCCCAGCTGCGTGTTCGTGGCATCCCGGTCTCATCCGATCCTCCATTGCCCATGCAGCTGCTACCGGTACCGGTAGATTCTGCACGTACGTGGGTGACCTCTCTACCGGTACGTGGGTGACCTCTCTACCGGTACCGGTAGATTCTGCACGGCCACAGCCGGTCCCCGGAGCTACGTACTACGCGCGTACGAGAGCGAATCCTACGGGTACGCTTTGTGTTTGGACCGGCGCTGTCGTCTGCTTCCCCGTGTCTGACACCCGCGGCGGATGTTCTCTTCGCCTCCTTGGTCGTTCCCGTCCTTCCGATCGTCCTCCGTGGATATATACGTCTCGTCCACCGCCGCGGCGGATGCCGGCCATGACACGCGCGCGCGTGACATATATCGAGCCGGACGTACTCGACGGATGCACTGCGCAGTGTGCACGCATCACGTCACGGGTTAGCAATACTAGCCCCAAAACTAGAGGCTCCTTCGATTCAATGGAAGGATTTGGATCCTTAAGAATTTTTCCTATGCATGTTTGTTGTTTGATTCGTGGAATTAATTAAAATCCTTAGGAAATATTTCTTGCAGAAAAAATTTCATCCACTCAAACCGTTTGATATAATTTATTTGCATTTTAAAACACTCTTTCATTCTAGTTTATGTAGTGCTATCTGGCGACCGTTTGCTAGGAGACCAACCCCAGCGAACGCCTCCCTCGCCCTTGCATGTATCTTCACGCATGCCCAATGCCACGTAGGTTAGCTGTAGCCGTTCGCTGTTTCATGTTTTCCTGGCGAACGTTCTTTTCTTTTCTTGAAAAAATGCTGACCAAGGTGCGGCTCCTCTGTATGGGCCAGGGGAACTTGCCAACCGATTGCCAGAGGGGGGTTGTCAACATTTTGCGGTTAAACTGCTATATGTATTCAATCTATTGTTATTGCAAATTTGATTTTTTTTCATCTAAAATATACCAAAATCCCATTTTTTTATTTTTCAAATAAAAATCCCTATTTTTAGAGACGGGGTTTTGCAAACTTGCCTTGTGGATTTTTTATTATATGTAGCATGGCAATTTCTAGGTCTTTTTGTAATGCCCCAATGGTAATATTTTATTAAGAGTGTGGTATATTAATAATTAGTAACATGACATTTTTATTATTAAGAGGATGACAATTTTATTATTAGAAACATGGCCTTTTTTCTTGTCAAGTGGGATGGCAGTTTTATTATTACGAGCATGACATTAAAATTATTAATAACATGAGATTTTTATTGTTAGGAGGATGGCAGTTTTATTACTAACAGACTGGCAGTTTTATTATTGAGAGCGTGGCATATTTATTATTGTTGGCATGGCATTTTTATTAGTATAAGAGGAAAGAAATTTCATTATTATTGGCACAGAAAAAAGTTCACCGACATGGCATTTTATGAACTTTTGCACAATAAAACAAATAAAACCAAAAAATTAGAGCATGCCATTTTTGTTTCTGGTCCTTGGAAAAAATAAAGAAAAAATGTTCTTCAAAACATGGCTTTCATAATGAAACATATCCATGGAAGAATTCATACAAAAATAGATTACACGACACTTTCTTTTAATCATGACATTTTTTGTAAATTATAAACTAACATGATATTTTTATAAAGTAGGATTGCATATTTCAATTTTTGATATTCATGGCAAGTATATATTTTATGTTTTTCTCTATTTTTTATAAAAAAATATGTAAATAAAGTGTTCATGACTTTTTTTTAAAGAAAACAGTAAACTAGGCCTCTGGGCCAATGGGGGTTTGCCCTGGCCCTCCCCCTTAGTGAACGACGAGGGGGGGGGGGGGGTCGCTCGCTGAGAGCAACTCCCCAAGCGACCGAATTCATTCGATCGAACTTTATTCGAGGCGTTTTCTGATCGTATGGGATACAAGATTCAAGATCACATGACATTGCAACCATGCATACTTTCTATGGCTCTAACTGCCTCTTTATAATTCTACGAATCAAAAAGGCCGTAGGTTTTTTTTGCTAAAAAAATACATTCGAGCCAGCTAGTCCACAACCAACCTCGCATGGACACGCTTAGAGCATCTCCAGCCACCCCCCCCCCCAAGGGTGTTTTAAGGAGGAACATAGCGCCTCTTGGGGGCTTCCCGGCGCTACTTTCGACATGGGCGGGCTCCGGTTCCCAGCCGTCCCCCAAGTTCAACCCCCCCCCCCCATCCGCCAAGTTCCAACTCAGCTTCAGCACAAATTTGGCACAAACTCAACAAAAAATAATTTTGATCACATAGTTCATCACGGAAATCAATACAAATCGAATAGTTCAACGAAGCAAGCTCATAATTCGAACACAAATTAAAACACATCGAACTAGGCGTTGCCCTTGTGTCCCCATAGGTGCTCCACCAGATCGTGTTGCAGTTCTTCATGCACCTATGGGTCTCAGATCTCCTGGCACATATTGAGGAAGGCAGCCCATGCTGTCGGTACCTGGTGATCAACAGCTGCAAGAAGACCCTGCCTGAAATATGGTTCAGTGTCAAACATTGGCTCGTCCTGCTCGCTCTCAATGATCATGTTGTGCAAGATGACACAGCAATTCATCACCTCCCACATATGAGATTTCGACTAGGTCAGAGCGGGGTACCGAACAACAGCAAATCGAGATTGGAGCACATCAAATGCCCGCTCGACATCCTTCCTGCAAGCCTCCTGACACATAGCAAAGTAGGAGTTCTTGCCTCCTGTCACAGGGTTTGAGATAGTCTTCATAAATGTTGACCATCTTGGATAGATGACATCTGCTATAGTATCCCTTGTTGTAGTGGCGCCCATTGACCTCGAAATTCACCGGAGGAGCATGACCTTCAACAAGCTTGGCAAAGACATTTGAGCACTCTAGGACATTGATGTCACTGTGAGTTCCTGGCATATCAAAGAAGGAGTGCCAAATCCAGAGGTTCTGTGTAGCCACTGCCTCAAGTACCACACTGCAAACTCCTTTCGCGCCTTTATACATCCCCTGCCAAGCAAATGGACAGTCTTTCCATGCCCAATGCATGCAGTCGATGCTTTCAAGCATCCCAGAAAACCCTCTTGCTTCATTCTGTGCGAGGATCCGAGCAGTGTCTTCAGCATTGGGCGATCGCAAGTATTGTGGTCCAAACACTTCCACCACTGCCCTGCAGAACTTGTACAAACACTCAATGATGGTAGACTCGGCCATGCGTCCATAGTCTTCATGTATATCACCGGGAACTCCGTACGCAAGCCTCCTCATAGGTGTCGTGCACTTTTGGAGTGAGGAGAATCCAACTGTGCCGGTGCAATCCTTCTTGCAAATGAAATAGCTGTCGAACTCCCGGATGGCATTCACAATCTTGAGAAAGAGCTTCCGGCTCATCCGATAATGGCGCCGAAATACTTTCTCGCCATGTAGTGGAGCGTCGGCGAAGTAGTCGGCATAGAGCAATCAATAGCCCTCCATTTGATGCCTTTGCTTGCTCTTGCGGCGGCCCGGCGCCGAGCCACTTGTCGCGGCTTTGCATTCGTCACGAACAGGCTAGCCAGAGCGGCGAGGATCATGAGGTGCTCTTCGTCGTCGGTGTCGTCCTCGGCTTCCTCCTTCATCAGAGCCGCGAACGCCGCCTCGTCGTCGGAGTCCAACGCCGAACAGGCAAATCGCCGAACACCTCGTGGGCGTGGTGGGTGGGTAGCCGCCGATATCCTCGCCTGCGTGGTCGGAGTCCTGGAAAGCTCGGCCAGGAGCGGGATGGAGGTTGTCGCGGCGAAACCCTCCCTTTTCGGCGGGGGAATGGTCTTTCTAGCGTGGGAGCGGCGGCTATGGGCATGGGGTGGCGCCGGTGTCGGCATGGCAGCGAAAGGAAAAGTGACGTTCTACCGCGCGTGGGTCGAATCTGAGCGGGAAAAAGGCGTTCATCGCCTGACAGTGGTGGTCCACGCGCCACTTTTCCTTCCGCCGGAGCCCCCAAGTGCCCCCCAGTGCGCTGGGTTCGGTCTGGGATCGCCGGGCCAAAAAATGAATCGAACCGGCGGAATTCGGCGTTCTGGGGCACGACTGAGGGATTTTTTTGCGCCGGCGAAAAAAAGAACGCTTTGAGAGGCCTGTTGGGGTGCGGGTGGAGATGCTCTTAAGCCCTGACACGGCCGTCTCGTGTTATCATCATGGATGTACTGTACTACGGAGCAAGCAGCAAGGGTTCAAAAATCATCATGGCAGTGACAGCCTCTCTACAGTGCTCTCCTTAACACAGCCCGTATCTTTCGGCGTTGTACGTACTTATGCTAGGGAAAAGCGCCCGCAAAGCAAGGCAAGAGCACAGTAACCATGAAAGATACCCTTGACAAGCTAGGGAGGCAAGCTGGAAGGATCGGTTCTGCACCGTCAACAACGCCCAAGGCACACAGACGTTTTTTAGCAAATGCGTCAAGCATGGCCATGCTTTTAAATTCTGAACCTCACCATCACCGCCCATGCAGGCATAAAAATTCGGCCGGTCGTGTGTTGACAAACCAATAAATCAGACACATAAATTTCAAACTGAAACACACAATAAATCAGACACATAAATTTCAAACTGAAACACAATCACACAGCCCCCCCCCCCCCCCCACACCCACACACACACACATACCCACACACATGCACCTCCCCGAAAATTTAAAATCAACATACGAAAATGACATAAACAATTTAAAATCAACATATGAAAATCCCAGAATCCAGGTTTTTCTCTGGCTCCTGGCGCATAATAAACTTATGACTAAGAACAATTTGCTTAAAAGGCGGATAGATAGGAACCCTGACTGTCTTTTCTGCTCTGAACAGGAAACTGTAAATCACTTGTTTTTTGACTGTGTGGTTGCAAAAAACGTCTGGGGTGCAGTCTCCTCGTTTCTTTCCATAGAAATAGGATCTAGCTACTTTTCCATTGCCAAATTTTGGCCGGCTAACAAGAAACATGAAGAACTTAATGCTTTTTGTGCTTGTGTCTTGTGGAGCTTGTGGAAAACTAGAAATAAACATGTTTTTGACAATGCAATCTGGTCTGATGTTAAACAGATCCGGTGGCTGGTCTGGAGGACCCTCAAGAGGTGGATGATTTTGTACACCAAAGACTCGCTCGAGAAAATGTAGGGGATACTACACTGGATATCCTGCATACTCAAAAACCCACTCCAATTGACTTTGGAGTGAAAAGGAACTTGATGAGCACTGGAGGTGCCACTCATGCCTCTTCCTACTCCAAGCTTAATTTTGGGGCTGGCAAAGAGGGGTTCCAGAGTCCAGACTCTTCAAGGCCGAGTGATCCACCATCAAAAAAGGCGGTCCAGGTGATTTCTAGTCCTACGTCGCCTCTCGACTGGCCTGGCACACCAAGTCAACCCCTCAAGAAGATGAAGGGGGGGCTTATGGAGCATATCAAGGAGGTCCGCAAGATGCTTGATGCGGAAGACATGAAGATGCTAGCAGATGCAGGTGGAATGCGGATCTCACTGTTGTAGTGTTTCATCAGTTTTAGTGTTTTCAGGTTTGGGGGAGTTGGATTTATGAACCTGTAATAGGCTGCAGGCCTTTTGTTCTTTACCTTGTTTATTTTTGCTCTTTCAGAACATGCGTTTCTGAAGCATGCATGGTTGTTGGGACTGGCTTGGTTTCATTTATTTTGAATGGAAACGGGGGGCGACAAACCCCCTGATGATCTTAAAAAAATAAACAATTTTGAAGTATGTAATTATTGTTTGTGTGTTGCTACAAAAGAACAAAACTAATATAAAGACATTGGTTAAGGACATCTCCAAAGTGGACCCTAAAACCGTCCATAGGTGTCTGGACCAAACTGTCTGGACGCAGTTTACCATTTAACGCAGACCCGCATCCATCTGCCGACCGGTCAAGACGCACTTTCTTCTGTAAATTTGAGACAAACAAAAAGAGACTTTGGGGGAGTCTAGACATCCGCTTAGCCAGTCAAAAGCCACCATTTACCCTCTCTCCGTCCGGATGGCGGAAAGGTCGCTCGTTGTTGATGTTTGGCGGAAGATTAGCATGAGGATTTGGCAGAAGTCTGCTGATTGGAAGCTGATTAATTAGGTGTTTTGATGGAAGGATATTTGGCGGAAGATTAAGCATTGCATTTGGCGGAAGCTACTAATGATGCAATTCTTTTTGGTGGAAGCTAAGCTAGCATGCATCAATTTGGGGGAAGCTAATATAATAGTAGTACAACGCTAATATGAATTTATTCCGTGGAAGCCAGCTACTATAACGCTAATTTTGTCATGTTTCATGAAAATTGTCCGGTTTATTAAAATTCGGTGTACTAAGTTTCTCCATAATCACACAAAATGCTCATTCTAAAATGACGCATCGAGCAAGACCATTCTGTTTCATTGTGAATGAAAGACGTATTCGACCTGTTCGAAATATGAGCAAATTACTACGAGATTTAATCCGAATAAACAGAAGATAAATCATGACTGCAATAGCAGAGATTAAACTAATCATGCGAACTAGCATAGTAGAAGAACAAATCACATCTAGGGCACATACTAGAAACATGAATTCTACCACGGTCTCGAACAGGAAGGATAGAATCACATATGGTGCAGCGGGAGCAGCACCGCCGGCGTTGACGTTGTCGCCCATGTCGTCGAGGATGAGGTTGCCAAGGTCGGGGAAGAAGTCGTCGTTGGCGAAGTCGTCGCTGCCAGCAGTCGCGCGAGTGCGCTCCCCAAAAACCTGATCGCCCCTTTCCCGTACAGGATCACGAGAGGCGGGGTTCCGAAGTCCTGCTGCCCCTTCTCCCGATGCACGCCGAAAGGAGGGATGGAGAAGACTTGCTTGGCGGCGCAATGATCTGGAACGGTGGTGCGAAACCATACGAAGCGGCGGTGGCTAGGGTAGACATCTGCCTGACTATATAGTTGTTGGAAATATGCCCTAGAGGCAATAATAAATGGTTATTATTATATTTCCTTGTTCATTATAATTGTCTATTGTTCATGCTATAATTGTGTTATCCGGAAATCGTAATACATGTGTGAATACATAGACCACAACATGTCCCTGGTAAGCCTCTAGTTGACTAGCTCGTTGATCAACAGATAGTCATGGTTTCCTGACTATGGACATTGGATGTCATTGATAACGGGATCACATCATTAGGAGAATGATGTGATGGACAAGACCCAATCCTAAGCATAGCACAAAAGATCGTGTAGTTCGTTTGCTAGAGCTTTTCCAATGTCAAGTATCATTTCCTTAGACCATGAGATCGTGCAACTCCCGGATACCGTAGGAGTGCTTTGGGTGTGCCAAACGTCACAACGTAACTGGGTGACTATAAAGGTACACTACGGGTATCTCCGAAAGTGTCTGTTGAGTTGGCACGGATCGAGACTGGGTTTTGTCACTCCGTATGACGGAGAGGTATCTCTGGGCCCACTCGGTAATGCATCATCATAATGAGCTCAATGTGACTAAGGAGTTAGCCACGGGATCATGCATTACGGTACGAGTAAAGTGACTTGCCGGTAACGAGATTGAACAAGGTATTGGGATACCGACGATCGAATCTCGGGCAAGTAACGTACCGATTGACAAAGGGAATTGTATACGGGATTGATTGAATCCTTGACATCGTGGTTCATCCGATGAGATCATCGTGAAGCATCTGGGAGCCAACATGGGTATCCAGATCCCACTGTTGGTTATTGACCGGAGAGGCGTCTCGGTCATGTCTGCATGTCTCCCGAACCCGTAGGGTCTACACACTTAAGGTTCGGTAACGCTAGGGTTGTAGAGATATTAGTATGCGGAAACCCGAAAGTTGTTCGGAGTCCCAGATGAGATCCCGGACGTCACGAGGAGTTCCGGAATGGTCCGGAGGTGAAGAATTATATATAGGAAGTCCAGTTTCGGCCACCGGGAAAGTTTCGGGGGTTATCGATATTGTACCGGGACCACCAGAAGGGTCCCGGGGGTCCACCGGGTGGGGCCACCTGTCCCGGAGGGCCCCATGGGCTGAAGTGGGAAGGGAACCAGCCCTTAGTGGGCTGGGGCGCCCCCCCTTGGGCCTCCCTCTGCGCCTAGGGTTGGAAACCCTAGGGGTGGGGGCGCCCCACTTGCCTTGGGGGGCAAGCTACCCCCTTGGCCGCCGCCCCCCTCAGATGGGATCTCCAGGGTGGCCGGCGCCCCCCCCCAGGCGCTCCGCTTGAGTCAGCTTGTCTGACAGTGGGTGAGTCGGCTCAAGACGTGAGGGGCGAAAGCCGGGCAACGGACTCTCATCAGCCGGCGACGTGTCTTGGCAGTAAAACCACGTCAGATTCCAGTCCTTGGGGTGGCTGGGCGGCTCTGCGTAAGGGAAAAGGCAATCCCTCCGCCACTGGATGGAGATGCCGCCTAGCTCCAGACTTGGCCCGTTGGCACACTCGTTCTGGCGGTTTAAATAGAAAAGCTCTCTGAAGAGCAGCAGACTGGGTTCTTCTCCAAGGTAAACCTCGCAGAACACTTGGAAGTTGCAGATATTGGACACTGAGTTGGGTCCTATGTCCTGAGGCCGCAGATCGAAGAAATTCAGAACATCTCTGAAAAACTTTGAGTCGGGCGGTGCAAAGCCCCGGCTCATATGATCCGCAAAAATAACCACCTCCCCGTCTCTTGGCTGTGGTCTCTCCTCTGATGGGTCGGGGGCACGATAGGACATGACGTCCTTCTTGGGCAGATATCCAGACTTGACAAAATCTGCTAGGGTCTCATTGGTGACATTGGACCTCATCCAGTTGCAAGTGATGGAGGCTTTAGGAGCTTTGGGAGGCATGGTGACTGTTGGAAGCCTATGATACAGGGAAAAATATCTGGTTTAATAATGAGCCGGAGGAGACTTACAAGTCAAGGTTTAAGGTGGCGGCTTATGAAGGGGACTAATGACATATATCTAAGTGCGCCAGGTTATTTAAGCCGCCCAAGGTGTTGAGAGTAACTAGATTGTCTACGGCCTTATCACAGAAGAGCCGGAAAAGTTTTATGGCGCATGGTTTTCTTTAAGCCGGAAGGTTCTACGGCGCGTGGTTTCTTTAAACCGGAAATGTAAACCGCCATGATTCAATGATTGCAGTTTTTTACTAAGTGTGGTAAAACAGGTTTCACACATTGCGGTAAATATTTTGGATCAAAATGGTCGGGCAGAAGAAAAGTTTCTAGACCTAGAAACAGACGCGAGGAAGTTCTTGAGCTCGAACAAGGCTCTTATGCAGTAAATAGAGGGATATTTGCATGTGAAATGGGTCTTAAACATCTACCGCACTAGTTCTACCTTATACTAAGATCAAAAAGAGGCAGTAAAATTCAAATCTACTGAGGGCCGCGATGAACTACGAAGAACAGAGGAAGAACTATGAAGCCCTAGTGCGGATCTGCCCTATGGAGTAGCGAGGACTCACCGGAGCTGAAGAGGAGCGGAGGTTGCCGCCGTTTGTCTGGACCGAGTCAGGGTGATGCAGCGGCCAAGGTTGACGAAGACCGGGGGCGCGACGGCGGCGGCAGAGTTCGAGCTTGAGTAGAGGAACAGTGGCGCGAGGAGGAAGAAGGGTGGCGGAAAGGCCTGTCGGGCTGGCCTATTTATAAGGGCGAGCTCATAAAGCGGGCGCGAGAATCAAGGAGACCACGGCGTGGTTATCTCCCCACGAAACGCCTCGATTTTCGGGATGACAGTAAAGGTAAAGATCCGTTGCGAATCTGGCGGAGTAAAAAACGGGCTTAATGGAAGATGACGTCACGGCGGATTACCCGGAGTCCAGAGGATGACGTCACGCCGGGTTATGGCCTTCACACAATTGTAAGCCGGAGGTTTTCTGTCGAAGGAATTGAAGATTGACATGAGCCGGCTCAAATCAATCTGGGGCCTAATGTTGAGGATATAGACCTTAGAGTCACCCGCCAGGAGGGGCCGGGTTACTCATAATGGTCATTGCCAGAAGCCCGGCGCCAAGCTTGAAGACGGTGGACCAGAGATGGGCTAAGACCCGGATACGGCTTAAGGCCCGTAGTTGCAATCATTATCATGGTAGAACTTGTAGTGTAAGGCAAGAATAGTTGAGAGTCCGAGCCGGACACTCTTATGAGCCGGCCGTGACTCTGAGAGCTGCAGGGCGTCAGCCTCCCTATATAAAGGGACGACCCGGCAACGGTTTAGGAGGGAGAAACAATCTCATCGAAAGCCAGGTATAGCGGTTTAGCTCCCTGGTTATCGAAACCCTAATCAATACCACCTCAAACTGGACGTAGGCTTTTACCTTCACCGTAAGGGGCCGAACCAGTATAAACCCTCGTGTTCCTTGTCCCGCTTAACCCCTTCAAGCTTCCTAGCTGCGATGGCTCCACGACTAAGTCCTAGCTCGAGGACATCTGCCGTGACAATTCCACGACAGTTGGCGCCCACCGTGGGGCCAGCGCACGGTGGATTTGAGTTCTTGAATGGCAGCTTCGAAGGGCTCAAGGGATACGCTGTGGGCCGGATGACCAAGAGTCGTCGCGGCAAGATCTACATCGACGATGCAAACTGGGGCCCCGACGCCGGCTCAATTGAGTACGGGTACCGGGTCCCTTCGGCGGAATTCATGTTTTCATTGGCAAGATTGGTGAGCCGGGCCCTGAGCCGGATCTCTGCGCCGATCTCATCTAGACAGCTCAGCGTGCACAACCCGCCCGGGCCCGGCCTGCCTTAAGGCATGCTTTTGTGGGGTGTATCCACGGGGGACTCTCTGATCGATCTGGATCTGGTGATGAGACGGCCGCCGGCTCTGACGGCGAGTCGGCCACCGATGAGTCAAACTCGTTGTATCAACTTCAAGATGGCAGGCTCATGGGTTGTTCCGATGGTGACAGTATTCCGGACCTGTTTGAGCCGCCAAGCCGGGTCGGAATCTTTATGGCCGGTGCGCAGCCTGTTCAGAACCCCGCTACCGGAGCGGGAAACCCGGTGCCTTCTCCGGCTCAGGTGCTAATGGATCTCACGGACAAGATGACGGCCCTGTTAACCGCCACGGTTGACCCGGCAGATCAAGCTCAGCACGATGCGGAGGTGGCACAGTTAAAATTGGATCTAGTGAAAGCTAAGGAGGATTTTGCAGCGGAAGGGATCAGGATGGCTGCAGAGAGGGCGGCTTTCGATGCCCAAACTCAGTTGATCCAGGCGCAGTCCTTCCAACTCACGATGGATCAGAACGCGTCCAATGAGGTCATGAGAAGGAGGCATCAAAAGACCCAATCTTGACTCCCTCCGGTTTACGATCCACGCAACCTCTTCAACACGCCAGGTGCAGGGTCTAGTAACCCGCCAGGGGTCATAGTGCCCGGGTCTGGGACCCTATTCAGCCACGAGTGATGGGGCCTCCCCAGGTGCCACCTGCCCCGCCTCAGTATGTGCCAACACCCCCGGGTCATTATAATAACCCGCTGGAGAACATGGTCGCGGCAGCAGCACGGCTGGCGGCTCTCCCAGTTGACGGCGACTCTCCGACGGCTATTGAAACCCGCCGGGTCAGGGAACTCCTTCAGACAGCACTGGCGCAGCAAGAGGCGTACTCCTATAGCCGGGATAGGATCCACTCCACCCCTCGTCCGGGCCGGAGCCCGAGTTACAGCAGGCACATGGTCTCAGCGACCGGCTCAAGTAACGTCCGACGCCATGACCCGCCCCCTGGCCATGGCCTGGCTTATAACGGAGCCTTTCACGCAGCAGACCAAGATAGAGCGCGGCAAGAGGCGGAGCAGGTGCCTCAATTGACGGCTTACCAGACCCCCCCCGGCTTATCCGACGACTTCCGTCGACGTGGGTATCCCTACCAGGACTGGGGGTGTCCCTTGTTTAGTGCCAGCTATCCGCAATGAACGTCTGCCTAAGGACTTCAAAGGCCCTAGGAAGGTGCCTAATTACACAGCTGACTTACAACCCGCAGCCTGGATCGAAAGTTACGAGATGGCCATGGAGCTGCTGGAGGTCAGTGAGGCGGAAATGGCCAAGTACTTCACCATGATGTTAGATGGGACTGCCCGCACTTGGTTGAAAGGGCTACCGCCGAATTCCATTGGGTCTTGGGCTGAGCTGAAGGCCCGGTTCATCCAAAACTTCAAAGATACCTGTAGGCAGTCTATGTCAATTGTGGATTTGACTAACTGCAAGCAGCAGGAGGGTGAGTCTACGACGCATTGGGTTCTCCGGGTTAAGGAGATCATACATTCGTCAGATAAGATGGATGCCGGCTCAGCAGTCTTAATGCTGGAGCAGAATTGTCGTTTTGTGCCCCTGAAGATGAAACTCGGGCGGCTTAAGCGCGACTGCAATGATATGGGTACGCTGATGGCGGCTCTTGTCAAGTACGCCGATTCTGATGGTACCAAGGACCCCGCTTCAGATGATGAAAGGACAGGGAAGGGAAAGAAGAACGGCAATGGCAAGGGTCGTCAGCATAACCCGGGGAACCAAGGAGGAGGCAAGCGCAAGGCTGATGGTAGCCTAGAGTTTGTAGCCAACGCCAGCTCACAAGGTAATAACCAGCGACGCAAGGGGAGGCCCCCTCCCCGAGGCGGCGGGTCAGGCCCGACTCTAGAGCAGCTGTTGAATGAGCCTTGTCCAAGGCATGGCTCTAGAGAGAAGCCAGCGACTCATCTATGGAAGGATTGTGCAATCATGAAGGCCTTTAAGAATTACAATGGCCCGGGCGGCGGCTCAGGCGCCGGCGGTTTTCATGGCCCGGGCGGCGGCTCAAATTCTAATCCTCAGAACGGTCAAGGGGGCTTTAAACAGCAGCCTGGCCAGGGTCATCAACAGCAACAGGGGGTTATCAGACCAATCCAAAGCAGCTTAGCGGTGGACAGTACCATGTATTTACCACTAGTCTGTGTAAGCGAGATCAGAAACTTCATAAGAGGGCCGTTAATGCTGTTGAGCCGGCGGTTCCACGCTACTTGCGGTGGTCTGAGCAGCCTATAGTGTGGAGTAGAGAGGATCACCCTCCCCGGGTGGACAATCCGGGTCACTTGGCCTTAGTGGTGGCTCCTTAGGTGGGAGGATATAAGTTCACTAAGGTGCTCATGGACGGAGGCAGCAGCATCAACATCCTCTATTATGAGACTTTTCGCCGTATGGGGTTGGTTGATAAGAACCTTAGCCAGTCAAACACTATCTTCCATGGTGTGGTACCTGGTAAGTCAGCTTATCCAGTTGGCAAGATCGCGTTGGAAGTATCCTTCGGAGATGAAAACAACTACAGGGTGGAAAAATTGACCTTTGAGGTGGTCAAGATAAGAAGTCCGTACCATGCTATATTTGGGCGGGCAGCTTACGCCAAGTTCATGGCACGGCCGTGTTATGTTTACTTACAGCTCAAGATGCCGGGTCATAATGGGACCATTACGGTTCACGGCAGCCGGAAGGTGGCCTTGGAATGTGAGGAAGGCGATGCAGCTTATGCAGAATCTGTTTGTGCAACAGAGGAGTTGAAGTTTTACAAAGACAATGTTGACCCAACAGATATGACCTCTCTGAAAAAGCCGACTACGGAAAATGAGCCGGCGATGAAATTTAAGTCGGCTGATGAAACTAAGCTTGTTGATTTTGTTCCAGGAGATTCATCTTAGCAGTTTAGCATCAGTGCAAATCTGGATCCAAAATAGGAAAGCGCGCTCATCGAGTTCATCCGTGGGAATAGGGACATCTTCGCATGGAAACCTTATGACATGCCGGGTGTACCTAGGGAACTCGCTGAGCACACTCTCAATGTTGATCCAAAATTTAAGCCAGTCAGGCAGTTCCTTCGGCGGTTTAACGAAGAGAGGCGCAAAGCTATTGGTGAAGAGGTGGCCCGGCTCTTGGCGGCCGGGTTTATTGTTGAAGTCTTTCACCCAGAGTGGTTAGCTAACTCGGTGCTCGTACTCAAGAAGAACGGCACTTGGCGGATGTGTGTGGACTACACGGACTTGAACAAGGCGTGTCCGTGTGATCCTTTTGCCCTTCCCCGTATTGATCAAATTATTGATGCTACGGCCGGTTGTGCGCGCTTAAGTTTCCTGGACGCTTATTTCGGATATCATCAGATTAAAATGGCAGTTGAGGACCAGGAGAAGACGGCGTTCATCACTCCCTTTGGAGCCTTCTGCTATGTGTCCATGCCCTTTGGACTCAAGTGTGCACAGGCGACTAATCAGCGTTGCGTGCAGAACTGTCTTCATAAACAGATCGGGTGCAATGTTCATGCTTATGTGGATGACATTGTGGTTAAATCCATAAAGGAGGAAACCCTGATAGATGATTTGAGAGAAACCTTTGATAATCTCCGGGTCTACAAGATGATGCTTAACCCGGCCAAGTGTGTCTTTGGTGTTCCTGCAGGCAAACTTTTGGGTTTTTTGGTTTCTGACAGACGCATTGAAGCTAACCCGGAGAAGATCAAGGCCATCACCTCCCTGGCTAAGCCGGCGTGTATAAATGACGTTCAACGCTTGGCGGGTCGCATCGCTGCTTTAAGCCGGTTTATAAGCCGTTTGGTTGAGAAGGCCATGCCATTATATCAGTTGATGAAGAAAACTGATAACTTTGTCTGGAATGATGCAGCTAATACTGCCTTTGAGGATTTGAAGAAGCAGCTGGCAGAGCCTCCAGTCCTTGCTGCTCCGGTTGATAAGGAGCCCTTATTATTATATGTGGCGGCGAACACACGAGCCGTCAGTGTGGTTATGGTGGTGGAGCGCAAGGAGGAGGGTAAGGAGCATCCGGTTCAGCGGCCGGCTTATTATGTCAGCGAAGTGTTCATTGAGTCCAAGCAGCGGTATCCGCATTGGCAGAAGCTTGTTTATGGTGTGTTCATGGCAAGCCGGAAACTTAAGCATTATTTTTAGGGTCATCCCATCACTTTGGTCAGTTCTGCCCCTCTTGGTGATATCATTCAAAACAGAGAGGCCACAGGGAGAGTGGCTAAGTGGGCTATAGAGCTTGGACCTCATGGTCTCAAGTACGTGCCACACACTGCTGTTAAATCTCAGGCCTTGGTGGATTTCATCAATGACTGGACAGAGTCACAAGTGCCCGAGCAGAAGCCGGATAACACGTATTGGACTATGCACTTTGATGGGTCCAGGCAGTTGGAGGGCTCGGGGGCTGGAGTCGTGTTGGCTTCCCCTAAAGGTGACAAATTCCATTATGTGCTACAGTTGCTGTTTCCTTGCACTAACAACGCGGCTGAGTACGAGGCCTTGCTCCATGGTCTTCGGATGGCTAAAGAGATGAGCTTAAGCCGGGTAAGGTGCTTCGGCGACTCAGACTTGGTGGCTCAACAAGTATCAGGAAAGTGGGATTCCAAGGACCCTCTCATGGCAGCTTATCGCCGCGAAGTTGATGCCATTGCTGGGCACTTTTAGGGTTACCAAGTGGAACACATCGATCGCAGGAAGAACGAGGCGGCTGATGCTTTAAGCCGGCTGGGCTCTCAGCGAAAACCGGTGCCGCCTAACACTTTCCTGGACGTCCTGTATAGCCCTTCTGTTAAGTTGCCTACAGAGGAAGACTTGGCTGTCCCTGACCCGGAGGCACGACTGGTGGCGGCTCTCCATATCATACCGGACTGGACAATGCCCTATCTGGCTTACATGACCCGGGGCGAGTTGCCTGAGGATGAAACTTTGGCCAGGCAAATAACCCGGCGGGCTAAGTCAATGATTGTTATCAATGGTGAGTTGCATCACCGCAGTGTTACGGGAGCGTTTCAGCGTTGTGTTTCCCTTGAGGAAGGTCAAGAGATCTTGCGTGAGATCCATGAAGGGGATTGTGGTCATCACGCCGGCTCAAAGTCTCTTGTGGCCAAGGCTTTTCATCATGGTTTTTATTGGTTGACGGCTCATGCTGATGCAGAGGACTTGGTCAGTAAGTGTGATGGTTGCCAAAGGTTCTGGCGACGGGCTCATGTACCGGCTCAAGAGCTGAGGATGATCCCAATTACTTGGCCCTTTGCGGTCTGGGGGCTTGGTATGGTTGGGCCTTTCAAAAGGTCCAAGGATAAGAAGACCCACCTTTTGGTGGCAGTTAACAAGTTTACCAAGTGGGTTGAAGCGGAGTGATGCAGCCACGGCAGTTCAGTTTATTAAAAAGGTGATCTTTCGCTTTGGTTTTCCGCACAACATTATCACTGACAATGGCACCAATCTCTCCAAAGGCGCCACGGAAGAGTTTTGTCAACGAGAGCATATCTGACTTGATGTTTCCTCAGTGGCTCATCCTCAATCCAATGGACAAGCTGAGAGAGCTAATCAGGAGATTCTGAAGGGCATCAAGCCCCGGCTTTTGGTCCCTTTGCAACGGACACCGGGTTGTTGGGTGGAGGAGTTTCCCTCCGTGTTATGGAGCATCAACCCTACTCCTAACAGGTCTACAGGTTTTACGACTTTCTTCATGGTTTATGGGGCGGAAGCAGTCCTCCCCAGTGACATCCGTCATGACTCACCTCGAGTGGCGGCTTACGTTGAGGCGGATAATGAACAGGCGCGCCAAGATGCTCTTGACTTGTTGGACGAACAGCGTGATGTGGCAGCAGCCCGTTCAGCGATTTACCAACAAGACCTGCGCCGTTATCATAGCCGCCGGGTTAAATCCCGGGTCTTCCAGGAAGGCGATCTCGTGCTCCGGCTCATCCAGGATCAAACAGATGCACACAAGTTATCCCCGCCTTGGGAAGGGCCCTTTGTGGTCAGCAAGAACTTGCACAACGGGTCATATTACCTCATTGACATTCGGGAGCACAAAGATTCACGTAAGTCGGAGGAAGAGACCCATCGGCCGTGGAACATAGCTCAGCTTCGGCCTTACTACACTTGAGCCACCGGCTCTCATAATGTACATATTTCTCTCAGCCATGTATATATTATGATAAGCAATAAAGCAGGACCTCTGTCCTTTTTTCTCCTCCGAATATGCACGTGTTGTTTTCATTGCAAGATTACATGATAACTTGAAGGAGGATCCAGCTTATGATCGTATTCGAATCTAGCTGTAAGCAATAAGGTCACTTGGGGGCTTCCTGTTCAAACATGGGTCGTATTCGAACCAAAGAGAACATAGCTGTCGATACCCATTTGATTGGCAAAGTGCCGAGCTCATTGAGGAGTTTTCTTTGATCATATTTGAATCTTAGTTTGACCCCCTTTGAGAACCGACGTGGGTCGTATTCGAATCAGCGTCGTTAAACAATTCTTAAAATCACTTGGGGGCTTCCTGTTCAAACATGGGTCGTATTCGAACCAAAGAGAACATTGATGTCGGTACCCTCTTGATTGGCATCGCCACACCCACTGGGGGCTATATGATCGCATTCGAATCCTAGCATAACCCCTTTGGGCCGGGTCTCTGGTCGTATTCGAACCGGAAGCCCCTAAGTTCTTCGGCTTTATAGCAAGTTTCTGCTGATTATTTCAAGGTGTGTACAGCCGGGTCTCACTTTGCCGGCTTAAAGCTTGATTAACAGTGTTAGTTGAACACAATGGGTGTCATTAAGACAGGTACACCGGAGTTGAGGTACCAACCTTATTACCCGGATTATCTAAGCCGGAAGTATGCTTGCAGGCCGCTAAGTATGATATTACGGCTGCATTAAGGATATAATTGGAGATCGGTCCTTTTTGATTCATATTCCGGGTTATATATCTAAAACTTATGATTCTCAGAGCGGTAAGCCGCCTCGAGACTTGTGATTTGCCCTTCTATGCAGGATAGTTAAAGGCAACTATTTTGAGATTAAGGAAAACAAAGGATTGATTATGACCCGGAGAAACATAAAGGAGACAACTTCATCGGACTTTAACATTCAAGGCGTGCACGATGGCACGGCAAGGATAAAAGTATTGGTCCTACTCTATTACAAAGACTCATTGAGTCCAAAAGGGTGAGGCATTGATTGATAAGCCGCCCGCTGAGTTACAACGCTTGCTGAGTTGAAGTCTCCGGCTCGTCCCTCTCTTCTCCTCCGGCTGATCCCAAGACCCGGAAAGTTGATGACTTCCAGTCGATGCCGCTGAGAGCTTCGAATTGGGCTTCCTCGTCAATTAACCCGGCCGGGTCAATCTCCGGGGCGAAAGTGTGCTGACGAGCCGGCCGGATCAAGTTGAGGGCTTCATAGCGCGGTGTAGGGATCCTCTGATTTTCTGCGTCGTAGCCCGGCTGATACTTGGTCAGATCTGTATCGTTGCCAATACGAGTGGCCACCGGGCGTACGGCCTTCACGCAAGCTGCGAAGTCCTTCTGATCAAAGGCGGTGCCGTCTTCCTTCAGACTTGGGTAGCCGAGGGCGATGTCCGCCGGGTCTAACTCTGGCAAGAACGCCTTGGCCCGGCTCAGCGCAGCAATCGCTCCGGCTCTTGCAGAGGCCCGTCGCAGCTCTTGGATCCGTTGAGGCAGAACGGCAAGCCGGCGAAGGACTTCCGCCAGGTGAGTCGGCACCTCGTTGGAGAGGGCCACCACAGCCAAGGCACGTTGTGACCCGGTGTAGAGTTGCTCCACCAGGGTGTATACGGCCTTCAGCTTGGTCACCACACTCTGATTCAGGTTGGCACTTCTGGGACCTGTTTAACAGAGTCAGATAAGCCGCCGACAAGGATGAATTATGAGATATACAAATTCTAAACTTGATGAAAGCCGGTGAGACGACTTACCGAAGATTGCGGCCACCATCTGGGACACTTGGCGCTTTAGGCCGGAGAGCTCGGCGGTCTTCTCGGAGAGAGCCTTCTCCGCATGTTCAACCCGGTTCACCAATGCGGCCTTTTATTCGGCCCACGCTTTCCGCTCAGCGTCAAACTCTGTCTTCAGTTTCTCTTGCGCGGCGATGCTGGATACAAACTTGGCGTTTGCCTTCCGGGTCTCCATCTCTTGCATCTTCAGCCGGTTCTTGAGATCAGCAAGGTCAGCCTCAAGCTTCTTGCCAGCAACCTGTATAAATTTCCGGGTTATGGCATGAACAATTACTATGCAAATTTAAAGTCCCAAGCGTTTTCCAAGCAAAGACACTTGGCACTTGGGGGCTAATGCATATTGAACGTTTCTATCTACACATTGTCGGTTCAATGGAGTAAGCCGGAACCTAAGTCTACAACATACTCAATCATAAGTCGTCGACTTGGGGGCTAGCATGGTACAGATAACTAAGTAGTAAGTAAGAGGACAAAAGGATATTACCTTAGATTTCTGCTGGATCTGGGTCACCATAGCAATCTCTGCGTCTCGGCTCTTGTGCACTTGGCTGACGAAGCCGGAGACGATCTCTCCAATGTTCAAGTTGGAGTAGTCGGTGAGGTCCAGGTTAACCCGGCGCGACTCTAACAGCTCCCCTTTGGCGGAGCACTTGGCCAGCACGGTAGGTCTCCCCGGCTCAACAAACTCCGTCCGGGTGATTAGCACGTCCGGGTCGTCTGCTGGTGGAGCCGAGCTGGAGGCCTCCGGATTAACAGAAGCTTCTGTAGTTGCCTTGGTGGTTGGGGCAGCGGCCTCAGGTGCAGAGACGGCTGGCGGCTCTTGAGCGGCTGCGTCTGGCTCAGGCAAGTCCGGCTCATCGACCGGCTTGGACTTCTTCGCCCTCTTGGTGATCTTGGCCTTGGCACTGAAAGGACAAAAATATTAAGCACAATAGGGTAAGTGAAGACAAAAGTACAACATGAGATGGTTATCATTACCCGGGCACGGTCTTGAAAGCCGGCAGGCTTGACTGCATAGAGTCGCCGGAAGAGGGGGAAGTTTCCTGATAATTTGAGTCAGAAGAGTTGAGTGGTTGACGTATAACACCTGCCAAAGGATGAAAAGGGTACAATTTTGAGATCACCTCGGTCCAGCGTTTCCTCGATGCGTCAGGTAACCCGGAGGAGAGGTCGGTGCTTTTGTTGGTCCGGGTGTGCCGCCGGCTCTCATGCACCTGTCGCTTCAAAATAAATTGAGGGTCTTGATAAGCTAAAGGATGTGAAAAGCTTACTTTCCGGGTTACCCTTCGGATTTTCAGCCTGGGCAAGGGCTCCGAGTCGGAGGAAAGTGTCGTTACCTCTTCAACCACCGGGTTACTTGCTCCGGTGTCGTCCTATTGATGAACAAGTATTGATAAGGCGGACAAAAATAAACAACAAAGTACAACAAGGAATTAGAGGCTCAGGGGTTACCTCTGACTCGGAGCTGTCGCTTAGTTGCATCAGCTCTGAAGCAGTAGGCCTGTTTCCTTTCTTGCGAGGGGCGGCTTTCTTGGCGGCTTTCTTCGCCTTTCTGGCCTTCTTGGCCGCCTCATGGTCATACTTGACCCGCCAGAACTTATTATCAGCCTGAAAAATGCAATGAGGTTTTCTTAAAACGATTCAGATGAAAGTTATGTACAGATAAGATGTTCAGATCAGCGGCTTACCGCTGGGGCTGGGTTGGTCTTGCAGAAGGGGGCTAACCCGGTCCTTCCGCAGTCTGCCAGGCTCTTGTTCAAGAGAGCATTGGTCATCTCCTCTGCAACGTCTTCAGGAAGATCGTTGCGGCTGTGTCTCTGAGGGTCGTCCTTTCGGCCCATGTACTCACACATTAAGCCGGGGCGGCGGCTCAATGGGATCACCCGCCACGAGATCCAGACCCGGACCAGATCGATTCCATTCAGGCCATTGCCCAGGAGAGCCTTGATCTTGTTGATAGTGGGGAGCAGATGTTGGCGCTCCGCTTGAGTCAGCTTGTCTGACAGTGGGTGAGTCGGCTCCAGACGTGAGGGGCGAAAGCCGGGCAACGGACTCTCATCAGCCGGCGACGTGTCTTGGCAGTAAAACCACGTCAGATTCCAGTCCTTGGGGTGGCTGGGCGGCTCTGCGTAAGGGAAAAGGCAATCCCTCCGCCGCTGGATGGAGATGCCGCCTAGCTCCAAACTTGGCCCGTTGGCACACTCGTTCTGGCGGTTTAAATAGAAAAGCTCTCTGAAGAGCAGCAGACTGGGTTCTTCTCCAAGGTAAACCTCGCAGAACACTTGGAAGTTGCAGATATTGGACACTGAGTTGGGTCCTATGTCCTGCGGCCGCAGATCGAAGAAATTCAGAACATCTCTGAAAAACTTTGAGTCGGGCGGTGCAAAGCCCCAACTCATATGATCCGCAAAAATAACCACCTCCCCGTCTGTTGGCTGTGGTCTCTCCTCTGATGGGTCGGGGGCACGATAGGACATGACGTCCTTCTTGGGCAGATATCCAGACTTGACAAAATCTGCTAGGGTCTCATTGGTGACATTGGACCTCATCCAGTTGCAAGTGATGGAGGCTTTAGGAGCTTTGGGAGGCATGGTGACTGTTGGAAGCCTATGATACAGGGAAAAATATCTGGTTTAATAATGAGCCGGAGGAGACTTACAAGTCAAGGTTTAAGGTGGCGGCTTATGAAGGGGACTAATGACATATATCTAAGTGCGCCAGGTTATTTAAGCCGCCCAAGGTGTTGAGAGTAACTAGATTGTCTACGGCCTTATCACAGAAGAGCCGGAAAAGTTTTATGGCACATGGTTTTCTTTAAGCCGGAAGGTTCTACGGCGCGTGGTTTCTTTAAACCGGAAATGTAAACCGCCACGATTCAATGATTGCAGTTTTTTACTAAGTGTGGTAAAACAGGTTTCACACATTGCGGTAAATATTTTGGATCAAAATGGTCGGGCAGAAGAAAAGTTTCTAGACCTAGAAACAGACGCGAGGAAGTTCTTGAGCTTGAACAAGGCTCTTATGCAGTAAACAGAGGGATATTTGCATGTGAAATGGGTCTTAAACATCTACCGCACTAGTTCTACCTTATACTAAGATCAAAAAGAGGCAGTAAAATTCAAATCTACTGAGGGCCGCGATGAACTACGAAGAACAGAGGAAGAACTATGAAGCCCTAGTGCGGATCTGCCCTATGGAGTAGCGAGGACTCACCGGAGCTGAAGAGGAGCGGAGGTTGCCGCCGTTTGTCTGGACCGAGTAAGGGTGATGCAGCGGCCAAGGTTGACGAAGACCGGGGGCGCGATGGCGGCGGCAGAGTTCGAGCTCGAGCAGAGGAACAGTGGCGCGAGGAGGAAGAAGGGTGGCGGAAAGGCCCGTCGGGCCGGCCTATTTATAAGGGCGAGCTCATAAAGCGGGCGCGAGAATCAAGGAGACCACGGCGTGGTTATCTCCCCACGAAACGCCTCGATTTTTGGGATGACAGTAAAGGTAAAGATCCGTTGCGAATCTGGCGGAGTAAAAAACGGGCTTAATGGAAGATGACGTCACGGCGGATTACCCGGAGTCCAGAGGATGACGTCACGCCGGGTTATGGCCTTCACACAATTGTAAGCCGGAGGTTTTCTGTCGAAGGAATTGAAGATTGACATGAGCCGGCTCAAATCAATCTGGGGCCTAATGTTGAGGATATAGACCTTAGAGTCACCCGCCAGGAGGGGCCGGGTTACTCATAATGGTCATTGCCAGAAGCCCGGCGCCAAGCTTGAAGACGGTGGGCCAGAGATGGGCTAAGACCCGGATACGGCTTAAGGCCCGTAGTTGCAATCATTATCATGGTAGAACTTGTAGTGTAAGGCAAGAATAGTTGAGAGTCCGAGCCGGACACTCTTATGAGCCGGCCGCGACTCTGAGAGCTGCAGGGCGTGAGCCTCCCTATATAAAGGGACGACCCGGCAGCGGTTTAGGAGGGAGAAACAATCTCATCGAAAGCCAGGTATAGCGGCTTAGCTCCCTGGTTATCGAAACCCTAATCAATACCACCTCAAACTGGACGTAGGCTTTTACCTTCACCGTAAGGGGCCGAACCAGTATAAACCCTCGTGTTCCTTGTCCCGCTTAACCCCTTCAAGCTTCCTAGCTGCGATGGCTCCACGACTAAGTCCTAGCTCGAGGACATCTGCTGTGACAATTCCACGACAGGCGTAGATGTTGTCAATTTTTATTGCCACTACTAGTCTTATCTTGTTTCGGCGGTATTGTGGGATGAAGCGGCCCGGACCGACCTTACACGTACGCTTACGTGAGACAGGTTCCACCAACTAACATGCACTAGTTGCATAAGCTGGCTAGCGGGTGTCTGTCTCTCCCACTTTAGTCGGAATGGATTCGATGAAAAGGGTCCTTATGAAGGGTAAATAGAAATTGGCATATCACGTTGTGGTTTTACGTAGGTAAGAAACGTTCTTGCTAGAAACCTATAGAAGCCACGTAAAAACTTGCAACAACAATTAGAGGACATCTAACTTGTTTTTGCAGCATGTGCCTTGTGATGTGATATGGCCAGAAGATGTGATGAATGATATATGTGATGTATGAGACTGATCATATTCTTGTAATAGGAATCACGACTTGCATGTCGATGAGTATGACAACCGGCAGGAGCCATAGGAGTTGTCTTTATTTTTTGTATGACCTGTGTGTCATTGAATAACGCCATGTAAATTACTTTACTTTATTGCTAAACGCGTTAGCCATAGAAGTAGAAGTAATCGTTGGCGTGACAACTTCATGAAGACACAATGATGGAGATCATGATGATGGAGATCATGGTGTCATGCCAGTGACGAAGATGATCATGGCGCCCCGAAGATGGAGATCAAAGGAGCAAAATGATAATGGCCATATCATGTCACCATCTGATTGCATGTGATGTTTATCAAGTTTTGCATCTTATTTGCTTAGAACGACGATAGTAAGTAAGATGATCCCTTATAATAATTTCAAGAAAGTGTTCCCCCTAACTGTGCACCGTTGCGAAGGTTCATTGTTTCGAAGCACCACGTGATGATCGGGTGTGATAGATTCTAACGTTCGCATACAACGGGTGTTGACGAGCCTACCATGTACAGACATGGCCTCGGAACACACGCAATACACTTAGGTTGACTTGACGAGCCTAGCATGTACAGAAATGGCCTCGGAACACGGAATACCGAAAGGTCGAGCATGAGTCGTATAGTAGATACGATCAACATGGAGATGTTCACCGATCTTGACTAGTCCGCCTCACATGATGATCGGACACGGCCTAGTTAACTCGGATCATGTTTCACTTAGATGACTAGAGGGATGTCTATCTGAGTGGGAGTTCATTGAATAATTTGATTAGATGAACTTAATTATCATGAACTTAGTCTAAAATATTTACAATATGTCTTGTAGATCAAATGGCCCACGTTGTCCTCAACTTCAACGCGTTCCTAGAGAAACCAAGCTGAAAGATGATGGCATCAACTATACGGACTGGGTCCGGAACCTGAGGATCATCCTCATAGCTGCCAAGAAAGATTATGTCTTAGAAGCACCGCTAGGTGAAGCACCCATCCCAGAGAACCAAGACGTTATGAACGCTTGGCAATCACGTGCTGATGATTACTCCCTCGTTCAGTGCGGCATGCTTTATAGCTTAGAACCGGGGCTCCAAAAGCGTTTTGAGAAACATGGAGCATATGAGATGTTCGAAGAGCTGAAAATGGTTTTCCAAACTCATGCCGGGTCGAGAGATATGAAGTCTCCGACAAGTTCTTCAGCTGTAAAATGGAGGAAAATAGTTCTGTTAGTGAGCACATACTCAGAATGTCTGGGTTACACAACCGCTTGTCTCAGCTGGGAGTTAATCTCCCGGATGACGCGGTCATTGACAGAATCCTTCAGTCGCTTCCACCAAGCTACAAGAGCTTTGTGATGAACTTCAATATGCAGGGGATGGAAAAGACCATTCCTGAGGTATATTCAATGCTGAAATCAGCGGAGGTGGAGATCAAAAAGGAACATCAAGTGTTGATGGTGAATAAAACCACTAAGTTCAAGAAAGGCAAGGGTAAGAAGAACTTCAAGAAGGACGGCAAGGGAGTTGCCGCGCCCGGTAAGCCAGTTGCCGGGAAGAAGCCAAGGAATGGACCCAAGCCTGAGACTGAGTGCTTTTATTGCAAGGGAAGTGGTCATTGGAAGCGGAACTGCCCCAAATACTTAGCAGACAAGAAGGCCGGCAACACCAAAGGTATATGTGATATACATGTAATTGATGTGTACCTTACCAGTACTCGTAGTAGCTCCTGGGTATTTTATACCGGTGCGGTTGCTCATATTTGTAACTCGAAACAGGAACTGCGGAATAAGCGGAGACTGGCGAAGGACGAGGTGACGATGCGCGTCGGGAATGGTTCCAAGGTCGATGTGATCGCCGTCGGCACGCTACCTCTGCATTTACCTACGGGATTAGTTTTAAACCTCAATAATTGTTATTTAGTGCCAGCTTTGAGCATGAACATTGTATCTGGATCTCGTTTAATTCGAGATGGCTACTCATTTAAATCCGAGAATAATGGTTGTTCTATTTATATGAGAGATATGTTTTATGGTCATGCCCCGCTGGTCAATGGTTTATTCTTGATGAATCTCGAACGTGATGTTACACATATTCATAGTGTGAATACCAAAAGATGTAAAGTTGATAACGATAGTCCCACATACTTGTGGCACTGCCGCCTTGGTCACATTGGTGTCAAACGCATGAAGAAGCTCCATGCAGATGGACTTTTGGAGTCGCTTGATTACGAATCATTTGACACGTGCGAACCATGCCTCATGGGTAAGATGACCAAGACTCCGTTCTCCGGAACAATGGAGCGAGCAACCAACTTATTGGAAATCATACATACTGATGTGTGCGGTCCAATGAGTGTTGAGGCTCGCGGAAGATATCGTTATGTTCTCACTCTCACTGATGACTTAAGTAGATATGGGTATGTCTACCTAATGAAACACAAGTCTGAAACCTTTGAAAAGTTCAAGGAATTTCAGAGTGAGGTTGAGAATCAACGTGACGGGAAAATAAAGTTCTTACGATCAGATCGTGGTGGAGAATATTTAAGTCACGAATTTGGTACGCACTTAAGGAAATGTGGAATCGTTTCACAACTCACGCCGCCTGGAACACCTCAGCGAAACGGTGTGTCCGAACGTCGTAATCGCACTCTATTGGATATGGTGCGATCTATGATGTCTCTTACCGATCTACCGCTCTCATTTTGGGGCTATGCTTTAGAGACTGCCGCATTCACTTTAAATAGGGCTCCGTCGAAATCCATTGAGACGACACCGTATGAATTATGGTTTGGGAAGAAACCTAAGCTGTCGTTTCTAAAAGTTTGGGGATGCGATGCTTATGTCAAGAAACTTCAACCTGAAAAGCTCGAACCCAAGTCAGAAAAATGTGTCTTCATAGGATACCCTAAGGAAACCATTGGGTATACCTTCTACCTCAGATCCGAAGGCAAGATCTTTGTTGCCAAGAACGGGTCCTTTCTGGAGAAAGAGTTTCTCTCGAAAGAATTAAGTGGGAGGAAAGTGGAACTTGATGAGGTGATAGTCACCCCTTCCGAGCCGGAAAGTAGCGCAGCGCGGGAAGATGTTCCTGTGGTTCCTACACCGACTGGGGAGGAAGTTAATGATGATGATCATGAAGCTTCGGATCAAGTTACTGCTGAACTTCGTAGGTCCACAAGGACACGTTCCGCACCAGAGTGGTACGGCAACCCTGTCCTGGAAATCATGTTGTTGGACAACGGTGAACCTTCGAACTATGAAGAAGCGATGGCGGGCCCGGATTCCGACAAATGGCTAGAAGCCATGAAATCCGAGATAGGATCCATGTATGAAGACGAAGTATGGACTTTGACTGACTTGCCCGATGATCGGCGAGCCATAGAAAATAAATGGATCTTTAAGAAGAAGACAGACGCGGATGGTAATGTGACCATCTATAAGGCTCGACTTGTCGCTAAGGGTTATCGACAAGTTCAAGGGGTTGACTACGATGAGACTTTCTCACCCGTAGCGAAGCTGAAGTCCGTCCGAATCATGTTAGCAATTGCCGCATTCTATGATTATGAGATATGGCAAATGGACGTCAAAACGGCATTCCTTAACAGCTTTCTTAAGGAAGAATTGTATATGATGCAGCCGGAAGGTTTTGTCGATCCTAAGAATGCTAACAAGGTGTGCAAGCTCCAACGCTCCATCTATGGGCTGGTGCAAGCATCTCGGAGTTCGAACATTCGATTTGATGAGATGATCAAAGCGTTTGGGTTTACACAGACTTATGGAGAAGCCTGTGTTTACAAGAAAGTGAGTGGGAGCTCTGTAGCATTTCTCTTATTATATGTGGATGACATACTATTGATGGGAAATGATATAGAATTCTTGGAAAGTATAAAGGCCTATTTGAATAAGTGTTTTTAAATGAAGGACCTTGGAGAAGCTGCTTATATATTAGGCATCAAGATCTATAGAGATAGATCAAGACGCCTCATTGGTCTTTCACAGAGTACGTACCTTGACAAGATATTGAAGAAGTTCAATATGGATCAATCCAAGAAGGGGTTCTTGCCTGTATTGCAAGGTGTGCAATTGAGCACGGCTCAATGCCCGACCACGGCAGAAGATAGAGAAAAGATGAGTGTCATCCCCTATGCCTCGGCCATAGGGTCTATTATGTATGCCATGCTGTGTACCAGACCTAATGTAAACCTTGCCGTAAGTTTGGTAGGAAGGTACCAAAGTAATCCCGGCATGGAACAATGGACAGCGGTCAAGAATATCCTAAAGTACCTGAAGAGGACTAAGGATATGTTTCTCGTTTATGGAGGTGACGAAGAGCTCGTCGTAAAGGGTTACGTCGATGCTAGCTTCGACACAGATCTGGATGACTCAAAGTCACAAACCGGATACGTGTATATTTTGAATGGAGGGGCAGTAAGCTGGTGCAGTTGCAAGCAAAGCGTCGTGGCGGGATCTACATGTGAAGCGGAGTACATGGCAGCCTCAGAGGCAGCGCAAGAAGCAGTCTGGATGAAGGAGTTCATTACCGACCTAGGGGTGATTCCCAATGCGTCGGGCCCGATGACTCTCTTCTGTGACAACAGTGGAGCTATTTCCCTTGCCAAGGAGCCCAGGTTTCATAGGAAGACCAGGCATATCAAGCGTCTCTTCAACTCCATTCGTGAAAGTGTTCAAAATGGAGACATAGATATTTGTAAAGTACATACGAACCTGAATGTAGCAGATCCGTTGACTAAACCTCTCCCTAGAGCAAAACATGATCAGCACCAGAACTCTATGGGTGTTCGATTCATCACAATGTAACTAGATTATTGACTCTAGTGCAAGTGGGAGACTGTTGGAAATATGCCCTAGAGGCAATAATAAATGGTTATTATTATATTTCCTTGTTCATGATAATTGTCTATTGTTCATGCTATAATTGTGTTATCTGGAAATCGTAATACATGTGTTAATACATAGACCACAACATGTCCCTGGTAAGCCTCTAGTTGACTAGCTCGTTGATCAACAGATAGTCATGGTTTCCTGACTATGGACATTGGATGTCATTGATAACGGGATCACATCATTAGGAGAATGATGTGATGGACAAGACCCAATCCTAAGCATAGCACAAAAGATCGTGTAGTTCGTTTGCTAGAGCTTTTCCAATGTCAAGTATCATTTCCTTAGACCATGAGATCATGCAACTCCCGGATACCGTAGGAGTGCTTTGGGTGTGCCAAACGTCACAACGTAACTGGGTGACTATAAAGGTACACTACGGGTATCTCCGAAAGTGTCTGTTGAGTTGGCACGGATCGAGACTGGGATTTGTCACTCCGTATGATGGAGAGGTATCTCTGGGCCCACTCGGTAATGCATCATCATAATGAGCTCAATGTGACTAAGGAGTTAGCCACGGGATCATGCATTACGGTACGAGTAAAGTGACTTGCCGGTAACGAGATTGAACAAGGTATTGGGATACCGACGATCGAATCTCGGGCAAGTAACGTACCGATTGACAAAGGGAATTGTATACGGGATTGATTGAATCCTCGACATCGTGGTTCATCCGATGAGATCATCGTGAAGCATGTGGGAGCCAACATGGGTATCCAGATCCCGCTGTTGGTTATTGACCGGAGAGGCGTCTCGGTCATGCCTGCATGTCTCCCGAACCCGTAGGGTCTACACACTTAAGGTTCGGTGACGCTAGGGTTGTAGAGATATTAGTATGCGGAAACCCGAAAGTTGTTCGGAGTCCCGGATGAGATCCCGGACGTCACGAGGAGTTCCGGAATGGTCCGGAGGTGAAGAATTATATATAGGAAGTCCAGTTTCGGCTACCGGGAAAGTTTCGGGGGTTATCGGTATTGTACCGGGACCACCGGAAGGGTCCCGGGGATCCACCGAGTGGGGCCACCTGTCCCGGAGGGCCCCATGGGCTGAAGTGGGAAGGGAACCAGCCCTTAGTGGGCTGGGGCGCCCCGCCTTGGGCCTCCCCCTGCGACTAGGGTTGGAAACCCTAGGGGTGGGGGCGCCCCACTTGCCTTGGGGGGCAAGCTACCCCCTTGGCCGCCGCCCCCCCCTCAGATGGGATCTCCAGGGTGGCCGGCGCCCCCCCCCCCCCCAGGACCCCTATAAATAGTGGGAGGGAGGGAGGGCAGCAGCACCACAAGCCCTGCCGGGATCCCCGCTACTTCCACCACCACGCCGTCGTGCTGCTGGATCTCCATCAACCTCTCCTTCCCCCTTGCTGGATCAAGAAGGAGGAGACGTCGCTGCTCCGTACGTGTGTTGAACGCGGAGGTGCCGTCCGTTCGGCGCTCGGTCATCGGTGATTTGGATCACGGCGAGTACGACTCCATCATCCCCGTTCACTTGAACGCTTCCGCTCGCGATCTACAAGGGTATGTAGATGCACTCCTTTCCCCTCGTTGCTAGTATACTCCATAGATGGATCTTGGTGATGCGTAGAAAATTTTAAAATTCTGCTATGATCCCCAACAATAGTGCGGGCCGGGTAGGTCATGGGAGTAAACCCCACGTCCGTGTCGTCACGATCCAAAAGAATCGGGAACGGTTCAGTAATTAACATGTTCGTTAATTATTAATTAATGACTCATTAATTTTTCCCGAGCAGCAAAAATATAGACAACGTGCATAGCTCTGTCCTCGGCTCGGCTCAATCTCGCAACCCGCGGCGCGTCGTGACGAGGCATGGCGTGGCGAGGCAAGCGAGGAGGAGGAGCGCGCGTGTAGGTCTCCTCTTCTCATGCTCATACAAGTGATAGAAGAGCTCACCTTATAAAGAGGTGCAAGTCTCTCTTAACTTCCGTGGTGGGACTAAACTCTAGTCTCACTCACTCCACTCACATGTGTGCATGAATGGGCCAAGAGAATTTCAGAATTTTCGTTGGGCTTTGGGACAAAGGCCTACTAGCAAAATTCCAAAAATCCCCCACAAAGTCTCATTGGCACATCTCATCATTTAGTTCCAAAACATTGTTTATATACCGGTGCTTAGTGGAGACTGTGAACTTGAACTTCCACTTAGAGTTTTATGCTACACTAGATCACAACTTGAATAGTGGACTATGCCTTGGACAAGTTTTCCGTGAAACTAGTTTCACACAAATTCTTGACCGATACTGGGCTGCCGCAAGGCTTCCCCGCAGGTGAGCGTATACGTCATACTCCAGGGCCTTTCATGAATTTATTAGAGAACACCCAATTGTCACAGACTGCAACGTTAACAGTCAAATTCATATAGCTGTGTTCCTCAGGAGATGCTCTGCAGGACAACATCTCTGCTTACTCAAATAAGCCACTTGGAACACATTAAGATAAATATCAACCTGCCATGCAGATCAGGAGAGTATTGCATCTTCACGGAGTGGGATAATTAAAATAGGGATACTCTCCTCTCAGCTGACCAACAGCTTGTCTCCCACTTCTACTTCACGGGGTCTCCGATCACATAGAGTGGATTACCACTATGGACAACTCATGTGGTGGGTCTCAGACCCATCTCCATCGATGCATTATCTATCACATTACGTGATAGACCCTTTGTGAAGGGATCTGCCAAGTTTTTCAATGTTTGGATATAATCCAACGTAATAACTCCGGAGTCCCTCAGTTTTCTGACAGATTTTAGTCTCCTCTTCACATGACTTGAGGACTTTATATTGTCCTTAGAACTGTTTATCTTGACGATCACAGTTTGATTATCACAGTTCATCAGGATAGGGGGTATTGGTTTATCAACCATAGGTAAGTCCATCAAGAGCTCACGAAGCCACTCTGCTTCAACAGTGGCAGTGTCTAATGTTGTGAGTTCTGCTTCCATATGACCTCGTTAAGATGGTCTGCTTGCAAGACTTCCAGGAAACAGCGCCACCACCAAGTGTAAAAACATAAACACTTGTGGCCTTAATCTCATCAGCATCAGATATCCAGTTTGAGTCACTATAACCCTCCAGTACTCTTGGATACCCGGTGTAGTGAATCCCATAGCTCCCAGTGTCTTTCAAGTAGCGCATAACTCTCTCAAGTGCATGCCAATGATCATCTCCCGGTTTTGACACAAACTGACTCAGCTTGCTCACAGCAAAAGAGATGTCAGGCCTCGTGGCACTCGCCAAATACATAAGCGAGCCAATAATCTGATAATACCTCAGTTGGTCTCTAGCAATCCGTTGATTCTTTCGAAGCAACACACTAGGATCATATGGAGTTGGAGAAGGCGTGTAGTCGCTATACCCCAAACGACTCAAGATCTTTTCCACATAGTGAGACTGAAGCAGTGTGATCCTAACATTCTCATCTCTCAACAGCTTGATGTTTAAGATAACATTAGCTACTCCTAGATCCTTCATCTCAAAGCAACGAGATAAGAAATCCTTAACCTCCTTGATTAAATCAAGTTTGGTTCCAAAGATCAGTATGTCGTCGACATACAGACAAAGAATAACTCCTTCGCCCCCACCATAGCGATAGTACACACACTTGTCACCATCGTTTACTACAAAGCCAGCAGCAGTTAATGTTCTTTCAAACTTCTCATGCCACTCCTTAGGAGCTTGTTTAAGGCCATATAAAGACTTTAATAACTTGCACACCTTTCCTTCCTGACCAAGTACTACAAAACCATCTGGCTGACCCATGTAAATTTCCTCCCTCAACTCTCCGTTGAGGAAAGCCGTCTTAACATCCATTTGATGAACGAGAAGACCATGTGAGGCAGACAGTGATAGTAGCACCCAAATTGTGGTCAGTCTAGCCATGGGTGAGAAGCACCCGAATTGTGCCACGAACCCGAATTGTGAGAACCCACCAGCACCTTTAGTATCGGTTCATGCCACAAACTGGTACTACAGGTTCTTAGTTGATTCTTTCTGCAGCGGTTTTTTAGTCCCACCTCGCTCCGTTAACAGGGTTTTTACCACCTTAAATATGTTACTTCTCAAACTATCACAACCACTTGGTCTTCATTGAACTCTATGTGTAGAATTTGTGGCCACAATATGAGTCTTCTCCGATTTCTAAACCGGTGAGAAGACTCATATTGACAATTCAAATTGAACACAAAAAGATCATTGATGATCAATGTATTTTTGATGTATTTCTCTGTAAAGAAATATAAGAGCATTTAGATCACTATTTTAGTAATCTAAATGCTCTTATATTTCTTTACAGAGGGGGTATATTTTTACATGTTTACACATAGCAGTACGCGGTTTGGCTGAAAGGCGGTACTGATCAATGTATTTTTGATGTATATTTTTACATGTTTACACAATCTCTTTCGAAGTATCAGGGTTTCGGACGAAAACTCATCTGTTACAAAGGCATTTCATTTACCGGTTCTAAGGATGGGGCCCCATGAGCACCTTTAGTACCGGTTCGTGGTATGAACAGGTACTAGAGTTTTTTAGTTGATTCTTTCTGCAGCTGTTTTTTAGTCCCACCTCGCCAAGCGAGATGCACTCGCATCGGTTTATAAGCCCTGAGTGCATAGACGATGAAGGAGAGGCGCAATGCTCACCTACACGTTGCTTAGCTTCATGGCTTGAAATGGTGTAGACTGCACGGAGCTATGTGTAGTTTCTCAAGGCCTGAAGCTAAGCAACGTGCAGGTGAGCATTGCGCCTCTCTTTTATTTTTAATAACTTATTACAACTCCGGACTTTTTTGCATTCAGTATGCACCATTCAAAGCCACATCATCAACTTTCAACCCTTTCTGACATAATTTGCTATTTTGCATTCATTTACTGATTTGTTTAGAGAGCTAAATGACCGTGAAATTGAAAAGCACTACAAAATGAACTCTGAAAAGGTTGAAACTTGGCATGGTATCATCATTTCACCCACATAGCATGTGCAAAAAAGTAGAGAGGGTTACGGCAAAAACTGGATGCACTTCGTGTACAAACTGGACAATCTCTTTCGAAGCATCAGGGTTTCGGACGGAAACTCATCTGTTACACCGGCACTTCAAAAATTTAATAACTTATTACAACTCCAGAATTTTTTGCGTTCAGTATGCACCATTCAAAGCCACGTCATCAACTTTCAACCCTTTCTGACATAATTTGCTATTTTTCATTCATTTACTGATTTGTTTAGAGAGCTAAATGACCATGAAATTGAAAAGGACTAGAAAATGAACTCTGAAAAGGTTGAAACTTGGCATGGTGTCATCATTTCACCCACATAGTATGTGCAAAAAAGTAGAGAGGTTTACGGCAAAAACTGGATGCACTTCGTGTACAAACTGGACAATCTCTTTCGAATTATCAGGGTTTCGGACGAAAACTCATCTGTTACACCGGCACTTCAAAATTTTAATAACTTATTACAACTCCAGACTTTTTTGCGTCCAGTATACACCATTCAAAGCCACGTCATCAACTTTCAACCCTTTCTGACATAATTTGCTATTTTTCATTCATTTACTGATTTGTTCAGAGAGCTAAATGACCGTGAAATTGAAAAACTCTACAAAATGAACTCTGAAAAGGTTAAAACTTGGCATGGTATCATCATTTCACCCACATAGCATGTGCAAAAAAGTAGAGAGGTTTACGGCGAAAACTGGATGCACTTCGTGTACAAACTGGACAATCTCTTTCGAAGTATCAGGGTTTCGGACGAAAACTCATCTGTTACACCGGCACTTCAAAATTTTAATAACTTATTACAACTCCAGACGTATTACCAATTTGAATATAATGATAAAACACACTAATATTAAACATAAGAAAAAAGAATCACTGAAAAATCTATTTTTGAAGTTAAGTTATTCACTAACTAGTGATTCACACAAATTTCAAATAATTCAAATGTAAACTATTCAATTTTTTTGTACCTAAAGCAAAAATATTCACAAAGAAACTCTAAATACAGCAAAAAACTATTTAGAAATAAATAGAACAAAATAAATAAAGCAGAAAAGAAAAAACCTATATAAAAAATATTTGCGCGCTGCCCAGTGGGCCTACTCGGCCTTGGACATGGTAATGCAGGCCCATAAGGCCCAGCAGGCTCACAGGACAGCGCGACAAAGTTAGGTCCAGAAGCCTGCTTTAAAGAGGAGCTCGAAGGAGCAGCCGCGGCTGGGTTTATAAACCAGTGTGGCTGCCCTTCGCTCAGCGAGGTGGGACTAAACTTTGTGCACCGCGGGATGGGAGCGCACCCCCCTTTAGTACCGGTTCGTGGCTCCAACCGATACTAAAGAGGGTTCGCTTCCCGCCGCTTGGCCTGCCAAATTTGACCTTTAGTACCGGTTGGTGGCTCCAACTGGTACTAAATGTCTCTCCTATATATACACCACTTACGAAAATTTCAGTTAGTTTCTTCTTCTTCGTCGTCGCGCCGGCCCGTCCCCGTCCTCGTCGCGCGCGCGCCCGTTGCCGTCGCCGTCCCCATCGACGTCGTCGCCCCCGTCGCGCGCGCCTCCCCGCTCTCTTCGCCGCGCGCGCCTTCCCCGTGTCATCGTACTTCGATCGCGCGCCGGCAGCCCCCCGGCCCCGGCCGTACGTCGCCGCCCACCCCCCCCCCCCCCCCCCGTCGCCCCGCTGTAAGAGATCGACCGTGCCCCGGCCCTGCCGGTCGCGCGCCGGCAGCCGGCCTCACACACACACAAACAGATTATAATGATTTTTTTGTTTTTTGTTTTTTAGTTTTTTATAGTTTTAGTTTATATAAATATTAGATTAATGTCAATTGTTAGATGATTATATATATATATATGTATATATATATATAGATGTTAGATATTAATGTCAAATGTTAGATGAATTAGATAGAAATATATGTTAGATTGTCAAATGTTAAATGAATTAGATGAATTAGCTAGATACTAATGTTACATGAGTTAGTTTTTTATACTTTTAGTTATAGATGAATTAGATATATTAATGTTAGATGAATTAGATATATTAAATTTAGGTATATGAGATTTGATCATCTAATTAAAAATTTACTATATAGAACCAGCTTCTTTATTTTTAGTAAGAAAATTAATAGAACTAGTTTATTTTTAGTAAGTGCTTAATTAGTTGAATTAGTTGAATTAATAGAACTAGTTGAATTAATAGAACTAGTTGAATTAGTTGAATTAATAGAACTAGTAAGTGTTTATCAATTAATGTTTTAACTATGAACATAGGAAATGTCGTCTGACGACGAAAACGATTTCGTTATGTACAAATACTGCGAAGACGAGCGCGGCCTGTGCGACAGAAATTTCCTAGTTGATGATAGGCGCTTTAGCATCAAGCTGAATGAGACCTTCGAAGTGGATACAGTAAGTCACAACGACAAGTCTTTTCGTAATTAAGAATTACTTATGCTTCATTTGCTTCAACTTATAATTTTAAATTTTCACTATTCTAGCGTATGCCCTGCAATGCAAGAATTTTTATCTTGGATAAGATAGGTTTCAGTCCTAACAAAACTATAGAGGTAAAGAGAGTTATTTGAAGACCGAGCATGGTTATACCTTCGACATCAAATTATACAATGCAGACACCTACCTATTTTGAATGCAAAATTTGGCAAGCACTATGCAAGACTTATGAATTTGAGCCTAATATGGTTATCACCTTTGATATTCATCCGGAAGATGATATTGAAGGTAATAGAGACATTTGGCTCGATGTGCAGACGCCTCCAGTTCTACCATTATGTGAGTTTCTCAACCATATTTATGTTTTCGATATTGTTTATTGAAAAATAGTTGACAACTAATTTCTATTGACAGCTTATTTCCATTCAAGCAAACATGTACAGCGCTTGGTAGACAGGACTGTCCACTGTTCCGGGGCTGAACTAAACTGCGAGGAGATAAGTCATTATGTTTCATGGCTTGAGGATCTTGATGCTGTCAAGAGAAATTATTTTCCTGAATTTGAAAATCTTAGTACTCAAAACGTGCGACCAATAGTGTTCGTATTAAACTACGGCCACATCTATTTAGGCAAGATGGTAAGATTTTTACTATTTGTCCTCAGTGCATCTTTTGCATGCATTATTTTTCAAGCTAAACTTCATTGCTAAGTATGTTACTATACAATGTTCTTTAACAGGGACTCCCGGTGACAGTTGTGCCTCAGTGGATCGGTACTAAAGGTCGCATGTCAATGGTTAGCTTACGGCCAAGACATCCTACATTGCACATGAGTGCATTCAGGATTTCTAAAACCGAGGAATGCTTAATAGTGAAAGACTGGAGCAAAATTGTGAACGATCGCAGAGAAGTACCAAGGCAAAGGCGAGAACAATAAAATTAAAATTTCTTCCTTTTCGGAGGGATTGCAGGTCTTCTAGCAATCAGAAGCGCAGTCCACGATTAGGAGACAGGTTCATCTGCATGCTCCAATATGATGAATCAGAAGAGCTACACATGTTCTATGCTATTTTACCTAAGAGAGAGCAACATGAGTGATTAGCTAGTTCATGCTCTTAGTACTTGTCCTCTCATGTCCGCGTTCTTCGTCCTGAACTTAATCTCAAAGTGATTTGCTTTTGTGGTCTTATGAACGCTTATAATCTCATGACCATGTTGAACTCGGTGATATCTTTGCTTCTGGTACAAGTGAATGTTTCTTCTTTAAGCTAGTGTTGGTGGTGATTAAATAGCAGTAATGACTATGATGATTAAATAGTGGTAATGACGATTATGATGATTATTAGCTAGCTAGTAACTGTTGTTGGTGATGATATGATGCAAGAGTTTTTATATTAATATGATGATGATGATGATGATGATGAGTTATTAAAGAAACCGCGGATTAGTTTCAACTGGATGGATCCTAGCTAAGTGATCAAGTATATATCATATCCATATTATACTTGATCACTTAGGACGATCCATATCCACTTCAAACTAATCCGCGGTACTTTCACCTAGTGATTTAACAACTCATTATAATGTAAAAACAATCTCTAAATTAAATTGAAAACACAAAATTAAAGAAAAAATAAAAATAAAACCAAAACCCCCAAACCTTTAGTAGCGGTTGGTGTTACCAACCGGTACTAAAGGTCTCCCCGCCCCCGGCCCAGGCTCGTGCCACGTGGTGGCACTTTAGTGGCGGTTCGTGCTGAACCGGTACTAAAGGGGGACCTTTAGTCCCCACCTTTAGTGCCGGTTACAGAACCAGCACTAAAGGCCCTTACGAACCGGTGCTAAAGCCCGGTTCTGCACTAGTGGAGATATCATTTGTGATCCTATCTTGTACACAAGGAATACGGTCTTTATTTTACTTGTAAGTGAATAGTACTATCTTTGTTTATACTCTGTCCTCTCCAAACACACACCACATTACATTTGTTTTTTAGAAACACAGGTAGTATAAATGCATACCCTCATGCATCACGATCTATTCACCCTTATGAACACACATATTCTACGAACATATTTGAGGTACTGCTCGATAAGTCTTGAGATTGACGAAATCACCTAACAACTAGAGGCTCGTTCAGCGATATTCCGTGATAACTATGGGGCTAGTATTAGTATGAATACATCGTCGCTTGATTTATTCCATGGAGAATAGCAGGACAGCAGATAAACCGTTGTAGTACTCCGGAACGGTCAACGGTGGGTGCGTACGGGCGGCGCTGCTCTAGGCTTTAGGCAGCGCTACTATGCGGTGCAACGTAGCCTCTGGAGCAGCGCGGACCGGAGGGCGCCGTCGCCGTCGTCGTCCTGTAGGGCCGCGGGCACGTCGACGACGACGTCCTGCACCGTCACGCCCTGCACGCGGTTCACGCACGCGTGCTGCACCTGCAGCTCTAGCGACCGGAGCGCGCTCATCAGCCGCGCCGGCGCGTGCGGGGCTCGTCCCGAGCTCGTCACGCGCACCGCCGCCGCGTCCTTCCCCACCATCCGCACCTGCACCACGTCGTCGCCGGCCAGGTGGTGGAGGGAGGCCCCGGCGTGGCCGCCCCAGGACGAAGAAGCGGACGCGTTCGACGCCTCCCACCTCGCGGCGGCCGCCTGCCGGCCCTCTTCCTCGAGCCGCGCGACGCAGGACCGCAGGTCGGTGATGTAGGCGACGGCGTCGGCGAGGAGGGAGGCCTTGTCCATGCGGGACACCTTGGGCACGGCGGCGCGCAGGTCGCAGAACCGGCGATTCAGCTTGTCGCGGCGCTGCCTCTCGGCCTCCACGTGGCTGACGGCGGGCCCCTCAGGCCGCGGCCCGGGCTTCTGCCCACGCCGCTTCGTCGTCGATGCCTGCAGGCTCTCCCCCGGCAACTCGGAGTCCGGGGACAGCGAGGAGCTCCCCGCAGGCCACACGTAATCCCCGTCCTCGCTCTTGGCCGGCACGACGGTGTCGCCGACCAGCCATTGCTCGGGGACCTCGCAGGAGGCGAGCTCGAAGACCTGGTGGGGGTGCCCCTCGGCGGTGGAGAACTGGGAAGGCGGCGATAACGGGAAGAAAGGGGCGTACGGGGAGAGAAGCTCGTCCATGGCCGGCGCGTACGTGAGTGTCGCTCCGCTAAGTGAAGAGCTCGAAGTGGGAAGTTAGCGAAGGGAGTGTGGGCGTCTTTTGTACTGGTGAGTTGTGACACATTTGCGGTGAAGACCTCGCTTAAATGACGTGTCACGTTAAAGGTATAGATGCCGCTTTCGATTTGTATTCCTCCCGCCAAAAACATGTCCGTTAGTTTCGGATTGGAAGTTTGTCGCTAGCTAACTACTAGAAGACGTAGAGACGTAGTCATTTATAAGACAGTTTAGCTGGAAGTAAGTCGCGTGGATTTTGAATTTGGGTCAGTCAATTGGGTGAGAAGGAAGCTCGCGACGCGGGCAAGGCCTCGGCCAAGAATGAGCCATAGTCGGCGGAGGTGAGTTCGAAACTTGACGGTTCGGGTGAGAGGGAGGGAGGGGGGGTGCAGGTTCGCTGGTTTAGAGGGATGGCCGGGGGCGGCGGCAAAGCACCGCGGTGGGGGAAGTCGATGGGGGGACTGGGTGGTGAGGTGGTTGCGAGAGTGTAGCCGACCGCAGATAGTGGAGGCAAGTGGTTTAGCCTGGGCTGGATCGGCAGCTGTCAAAGGAAAAGAGGAACAACGCATGCTGGTCCGAGCTAGAAGACGGTGCAAGATCCATTGAATCTTGTTGCAATAGTTTAGATAGAACAGCAAAAATCGATTGGGCACAAAACTGTTTTCAAGCGACTGACCCCTAGCCAGTCCTTTATAAGAGTGTTTTCGCATATATAACTGTAGATATCGAAGACCAAATTAAGTGAGAGCGTACACAAGTATGTTGTAGTGATAAATAAACTACAATTGACATATATACACATAGAAAACAAGTAATTAATAATGACAAAAATATGTTAATTTCGCATGCACACATGTATTAACTTGATTTCCTATTCGTTTCTTCTCCGAGTGAAGTTTGTTTATGTGAAGAAATGTTCTTTGAGAGGCGTTATCACATACAAGCACTCTTCTTATTATGCCTGAGAATTTGCATGAAGACTCTAAATAGAGTTGCTGACCATGGGGTTTTAAAGTGTTTTCGAGCTCTCTGACAAGACTCGGCGAAGCAGGGAAGATAAGAGGTTTTGTGAAGCGAGCGAAAGTCGATGTGCATGAAAGAGTTAATGCTCTCTTTGTAAGCTATTGGTGGAGACTCTCTTTGTAAGCTAGAGAAGAATTAGTGCTCCCTAATATATTGTATAATGGTTGGTAAGGTAATTTTATCTTAAGTTTGCCATGTAATTTAGAGATGACATTAAAAATACGATGGATAATGAGTTATCTCCTACTCTTATCTCTAGTAAGTAGATATACCTAAATATATGATAAGAGATATCTTTGGTAGGAGATAATCTCTTAAATAAGAGAAGGCAAGCCTTTTTATAGTTTCTCTTTCTTGCATGCCACAATATTTATCCTACGTGGCTCTCTAAGATGACACCATTTTACATACCTTAGGCATATATAGGGATGGTTGACAGGTGATGTCAACAGATGCGTGGTAGCATGTACGATGAGTCGATGAGCCGGTGTCATCGATAGGGAAGGAGAGAATGGACATGGCGGGAAGAGGATAAATGTGGATCTAAAGGCATGTCTAGCCGAACCCCTAAAATTTAGCCCTTCAAACGCCCTTCAAATCTTAACACCACAATTTTGAGGAGTTAAATAGAAGTGATTCCTAGCCGAACTCCTAAAACTTAACTCCCCAATATTTTAACACAAATTCATGTATTTAGGCAATCGAGTTAGATTCACTCGCCTTAAGATCAATGAAAAGTACATTCTAAAATGACATTTTGGGCACATAGTTCACCAGTTCCACACAAGGAGAACTAAACCAAACAAGACGACAAGAATAACTACACACCTCAACAAAAACATAACTTGCTTAATTGCTACTACGAGTTCAATCAAAAATTTCTCCATCTTCTTATGTTCATTGCCAACACTTTTCCCCTACTCTGTCAGAAATGCCTGCTAGAGCTCGCTACATGGAGCTCATTTTTTGAAGAAAAAAAAATCATATTTGAAAGTTTTCAGAAAAATCATAAAAAAATGCACATGAACCTAGTGATGTATAATCCATATCTGTGAATTTTTGTAATGAGATACTTTTTGGTGAAAGCTACAAAAAATCATGTATTTCTAGCGCATGCACTATTCACTATAAAAGTCTATAATTTTATGTTTTTGTGTAGGTCTCGCCACAACATATTTAATCATGAAATTTTACATGAATGTAGTATACCTCTCTATGTTCGTGTCACTGTTCAAGAAATCTTCCGATTCACCGATTAATCTTCCGATTTATCACTAATCGTGGGGTGACCGATAAGATTATGCCTTATCTTTGTCATTTATCTTTTGGACCGATTTATCGTTCTGACAAGCGATGTATTGGGAATCTACCAATAAATCAGACCTATTCATACACTATGTTTGCAAAAACTATGTTTATTTATGTTTTGTGGACCTTGTTACGCAATATGTACTATTGTCCTATTTTGTTTGTCATTATATGAGGATTCAAAGGCTAGAAATCAAAGTAGCACTTCTGTCAAATATTGTTTTGGTGTTGAATATAGCGTATTTTAGTGTTGGGAACCTGAGATTTGCAAAAAAATATCCGATTAATAGTCGACCGATTAATCCCTAATCCCTAGCTGACCGAGACGATAACAATAAGCGATACTTTGTCCTTTTCACACTAGAAGTAGACCCATCCAGGATGTTTCTCCGTCATGGAGACCTGGCGCAGCACCAACCGTTAGCACGCATCGAGTTTTATGAGCGACGTAGGCGGCCTGATGAGTAGTTGAGCGACGGCTGAGCCCCATCGAGCCGTTGGGGGGGGGGGGGGGGGGGGGGGGGGTCGCTAAAAAATAAGGGTTGGCGAACAGTTCTCCTCAATCTTTTGAGCAACTAAACTTTTTGACGGTTCGGCTAGGTCTTAACTCAAAAGAGAATGTTAACCTTTTTGAAAGTTCCACTAGAGTTGCCCTAACTGAACAAGACTACATCCCCGTTACATTAGTCCCTTCTCGTTTACACATACAGTTTTCATATAAATAACGGCGTGCTGTCGAGGACATTTACCTTTTGCTGTCGAGGACATGTTTTGGAACTATCATTTGCGCGTATGTATGCATCTAGTACATGATGTTTCCGGGCATGTGCATGTATCCAAAATGACCACGATTTGTTATTTTCGGGCATATACATTTGGGCATGCGACGTGCGTGCTTCACGTGTTTGGCCGGTGCGGGGAGCATGCATGCATGCACCGTACATTGCCCTACCGCACCCCTAGTAGCCTCTATGCAAGGTGGAAAGGTCAGCTCTCCCTCTGTTCCTCATATCCGACATCTCTTAGCAGCATGCTAACACCTTTGATTGGTGATAAATTTCGATGTACTTTGCTTAGACTTTCTGGTTCTAGGGATAAACAAGAAGAAAATGCACGTACCGGCACGTGAACGTCCGATCGAGGGAGAGACTGGCCATTTTGCCACGTCCGACAAACAGGAAAATGGAGTCGCAGCAGCCATATGCATATGGCTGCATGCACCAGCCATCTCTCTCTGGCCTTTCTCCGATGCATGGGCCAGCTGCCACAGTGGCCTCATGGCCCGTGCACGTACGGCGACGGATTTACTCACGTCACGTGCGGGAAACGGCCGGACGACGCATCACGCATGCAGCGGTTGCAGGCGATGGCATGGCATGGCATGGCAGTCGGCAGCTAGCAGGAGCACGCAGGACCGGAGGCGGCCCACGCCGCAGACTATCCAGCTCGTGCACCAACAACGTACGAATTGCCCGCTGGCTCTGTCTCTCGTGGTATGACACTCGATACGTAAGTACAAAAAAGGTCGGGCGATTTATGCGAGTTGGAAAAACGCATCCGGTCCGGTGCCAAAAATGAAGGGCCAATTTTTCATGCTAAACTAGCGGAAGGCCAACTTTTCTCCCCAAGTTTCTTTCCCCTACATATATGCAATTCTATCAATTATGACATTTTCCTAATTTGTTAACCACATTGGTACAAAAGGTTAATTTGTACCACGATAATTTGTGTTTTTGATCGACCTAGCTAGGTACGTCAACATGCCATTGTTTGTTTAAACTGAAATGTGTGGTACTGATGTGTACGTACGCAAAAAAAGGACAGGTACTACCCCGCAAAAAAAAGGACAAGTACGTGTTGGCTCGTAGCGAACGGCAAAGGACACTACAATGCGTTGGCCTTCTGGAGGAAGCTTGGTAGCCTTTTTTTTCATTTTCGGGAATTAGCTGCGCTAATCGCCCATGCTTAAACAAGCAAGAGGTTGGGTAACCTCGATCCTCCTTGAGATTGTTTCCACGTGCATTATGCAAAGACTAACTTATATATGCGTCGATCGCTCCAATATAGGTAGCCCAGTGAACTAATTAAGCTCAGGTGTACGTTAAAGTTCTTATTGCGATGTAGCTACAACAGCTTGCGGTGCCGTTATCCCTCTCGAGGACATCGTTTTGAAGCAGATACTTGGTAGAGTCGCCAGGAGGTGGAGCGGCGTGGCATCTACCACGTCGACGACGGCGGGTCAAGGGTGCAACAGAGTCTTGACTACGAATGCGTCTTGATGGACGAGCGTGGGGCGGTGGCGCTGTTTGGTTTCGTGGTGGCATCGATGACAGTTGGGCTTGGCAAGGTTAATGCGTTGATCCCTCCTGAAGATGGGGCGACGAAAGATGGCGTCGGCGGATTTTAGAGCGTGCGCATGCGGTGCGTGCTGAGGATCTGCTAGACCGGTTGGTGCTCTCGGCTCGCCGTGGGACGGCTTAGCAAGGCTACCGGATTAAATGGTGTGTGTTGGTGTGAGGTCAGGACACATCATCAAGTTTGTAGGTGTAGCGACATATGTCGTCAGGAAGGTGGATTTAGATTGATTCATGTATTTGTTTTATCTGATTTTGTTAAATAAAGATGGATCTGTGCATCTCTAGATTTTCAACCTTCTTTTGAAATTTTCTGCTAACGGAAGATCAAGAGAAGCAGATAGGAAGATCGATGGGACCTTGGTGACATGTCAAGAACTCGTAACGGAGAAATTGGGAAAGACTTGTATACAAAAGAAATCACATCGTTTCTTCACAAGGAACACGAACAAAAACAGAGGCCGAGTCACCGGAGTGGCCTGGACGCTGTAGCTGACGACGACAAGTGTCGAGGAACACATGCTCTAGCCCAGCGCTCCAAGACAAAGCAGTGCCTCCGAGTCAAACATGCTAGTGTATGTACTGTACCTGGCACGGCGTCACGTCCCCATCGAACACGGAGGCACCCGTATCATTCGGCGTTGTGCCTATGCAATGTACCTGGCACGGCGTCACGTCCCCATCGGACACGGAGGCACGCGTATCATTCGGCATTGTACCTATGAAATGTACCAAGGCACAAGCTATGCTGCTCTACCCTATGTGCAAAGCCACGCTACAGTGCTACAGTGACCGAGTTCCTCCGCACCACGGTCATGGTTTTAGATTCTGTATGTACTTCACCGTCATGGCCCATGAACTTGTTGTTTGGTTCGCCCGACAAACGAGCAGGCCAAAAGAAAAAACCGTACTTACTGGACAAGAATCAGACAGAAACGGGCCTGTCCATTAAATCCTCTCGAGGATGGCATAATTCTGAAGGGAAAAAAAGAGGCACGCAACTCGCGCAGGGTAAACTGAAGATAACACTGGCAGAGTGGAAGTAGCAACATCTGATAAGGAAAACAGACAAGGATTTGGTACAACAGCAAGAGTTCCACGCAGTAAAACGGTCTCAAGAGTCTCAGACTAAACTACCTGGTCCCAAACAGTAGGCAAGCCGTGACAGGTGGCGGAAGAAATTTGATTCTAGATCTTACCCTCCCAGAGGCACTCAGGGGAGGGGCCGCCGTTGTTGCGGTTGTTTCCGGAGGAGGCGCGCGCTAGGAGATCACGAAGGTGGGGCGGTGGCTGGAGGCCCATGGCGGAAGCACGCTCCCAGCGCTGAAGCCGGTTGACACCGATGCACGGGCCAAACTTCATGTCCATGTCAAACTGCCGCAGCTGCTCCTCTTGCTCACTGAAATCATCTGCAGCAGCAGCAGCAGCATCATAAACAAAAGTCATGGCTTGTAAACAAAAAGCGCTGGCAAGTTTAAACTGTGCACATAACAATCTCTCCAGCGGGTACCTTTGAGGTCTAAGGATCCGTGAGAAATTAGTGCTGCTGTCTGAGCCTTATTCGAGGCCCCAACAGAGGCCCCTCCAGTGTAATTCTGTGTTTTCTTCTTGGAAGATGCTGAAGTTTTGCCGACACCTCCTTTCTTCTTCTGCCGGTAGAAATCTTTCACGCCAGTAGAAGCCATCCTTGTCTATTACTCAGTACTGCCTGTGTTTTCTTTTCCCTGTAAAAGCCCCCCAACAGAAACTGAAAATCACTTCTGCTGTAGCATTTGGCCTTCATTTGCATTTTATTCATTTCGCCACAAAGAATGCTATGAGCTATAATAAGTAGTACAATGTGAACATGGCATGATGGCAACAGCAGAAACTTTTCAATGTTTGTTCATAGGTCATACATAGCCAAGTCCTGATTCCACCCCTTTATCGAAAAAGTCCTGATTCCCCAACACTAACGACCCATCTTAATAGAAGGAATCTGAAAGCTGACGTTGTTCTGTCTATGAGAATATCAGTGTTTCTGTGACGATTTCTGAACGTCATATGATTTAAGACTACAATAAAGAATAAACTACTAGGTGCGAAATTATATACTGCAAGAACCAGCAACTGAATAATTAATCTATGCATCTCATTTACTACCAAGTAATATTTGCACATAGGTTGTACTAACATTAACCCGGCCAGTTCAAAAGCAAAATAGTCCATTTGCCTGCCTACGTCAGAACAAATGGAGCAATCATCCCAAGAAAACATGGACCATAAATAAAACAGGAAACAGGCATGAATAGAACACATAAAGCAATATCCTTCCTCACAAGCACACACTATACCGTCGACAGCCAAACAACAAAAGGCCTGCCGATCTCTGTCATTTTAAGCTCTTCGCACGCACCCATGCCCTAGAAGCCCAGAATCCGAAGGAACAGAGCATATTTTTTTCTATATATGCTAAGCAGTAAGCTTAAGGCAGTGAAACGCATTGACACCACAATGCGGTAATGCCTAAAACAAAAGGTAAGAATACACATATCTTGGTTCTTGAAACTCCGTAAAAACAAAAACTCGTTCCGGTTACGCACATGTTGAGCTACTGAACCTGATCCTCCAAAACTCCAGTGGAGATGTTATTGGTGCCGTCCTCTATTCTAGTACTTCCATCACCCCCTTGACTTACAAATCCAAACTTCCAGTATCAGAACCAGCCACATAATGCAGACTCCTTTCTTACACGCGACGAGCAAATGTGGTTACATAAATTCCCCTTCCCCACTCCAAAATCGCCAAAAAGGAGAGGCAAAACGATACTAAGACGGCATGCTCGCGGTCACTCCCCTTGCGAATCTGACGCTCAACCTCCAGCTCAAAGAGCTCGCTCAGTCATCGGACCCAATCCCTTCCCGAAAACAGAAAAAAAAAAACTATCCCAATCCCAGTCCCCGCAGAGACCTAGAATCTCCCTTCGTCGGACTTGCGGAGGCAGTTCCAAGTCCGGCGGTGGTTGGCGGAGGGTACGCAGGGAAGCTTGAGAGACTTTTCGAGATCGAGCCGAGGGCGTACCGGAGAGGCGGCGGAGCAAAGCAGAGCAGGCGAGCGGAGAATCGGAAAACGGCGGCGAGGTCAGGTCGGTAGCGAATCAGGTTTTCGCCTCTTTCGTTTTCTTTTTCTTCGCCTCTCTCGTCTCGTGTTTGATGACATTATTTTGTATCGTGGCCTTAAAAACTGTAACGTAGGCCTTGTTAGCCCAGCTAGAGCCCATTTTCTTTTACAGAGTCGCATCGTGATGGATGGCCCGGCCTTGGTTCAGCCCATTATCAGGTATTTGTTTTTCTTTTTTTAAGTCTTCAAATAATGTTTATTTTTACTTATCTATGTAATATGTATTATCCCTCAAAAAAATGTAATCTGTATTACAAGGTAAGAACAAACAATGTGACTTAAATTTAAAAAATCATGTATTTCCATAAAAAAGTGTATACCAAAAATGTTTATCTATGCATAAAATATCCATGGATTTTTTAAATACCTTAGTACATGAAAAATTATCCATATGTTGTACTCCCTCCGTCCCAAATTACTCGTTGCTGAAATGGATGTATCTAGAACTAAAATACATCTAGATACATCCATACGTGCGACAAGTAATTCGGAACGGAGGGAGTAGAAAATAAGTTCATGTATGTCAAAATAAAATTTTCCATGTACTTAAAAAAACGTTTCATATATTTTTAAAATATATTCTTGTTTGTAGAAAATGTCCATATATCGTAATGAGATGGATGCTCTGCTTTAACTATAAAAAGTTCACATATCCAAAAAATGGCTATGTTTCTCAATGAAAACTTCGTGTATTTACCTGAAAATATATATTTTAAGCAGACAAAATGAAAAATAAAAGAAATAAAATTTTAAATAAAAGAAACCACACATTAGGAAACCATTCTAGAAAAAAAATGTTCATCTACCTAAGACAGAAAAAAGAAATAGAGGGAAGGTGTACTAAGAAACAAAAAAAACAAAGAATAAAAAAACAGAAGTAACATAAAACTGGAAACAAAAACTAACAAAAAATGTTAAAAACCGTAGTCTCCCATTCAACTTGCTCCCCTCCCTCCCACCTCTAGCTATTGGACTATCTTCATCATTCATCCTGACATGGGTACGGCGTATTGGTTAGATTGGTGTGGGAAAATGAAGGTACCCAACATCTTACATCATACTTTCTACGTCCCATATTAGTTGTCGCTTAAATGGATGTATCTAGCACTGAAATACGTTTAGATACATCATTTCAACGACAACTAATAATATGGGACAGAGAGAGTACTATCTTTTTAGATGGACATCATACTCTTAAGATGTCAAATTTTGGTTAATGTTTGCCAAATATTAAGGCAACCCGAGCAGATAAATTGAAAGGTGAAGAACTCCCCCCCACCCCCCCCCCCCCCCCCCAAAAATATGGGTCAACCAGTTAACGGTTCATACTTTTTATTGTATTCGGTTTGCAGTTTGTATCAATCTAAATAGACCCAAAGAGATAAAAGTGGAGTACATGTAATCTGTATTAAAAGGTAGGAACAAATAATGTGACTTAAATTTAAAAGTCATGTATTTCATGAAAAAGAGTATATCAAAAATGTTCATCTATGCATAAAATATCCATGGATTTTTTTAAATGCCCCAGTACATGAAAACATATCCATATGTTGTAGAAAATAGGTTCATGTATGTCAAAATAAAAATTTCCATGTACTTAAAAAATGTTTCATACATTTTAAAAATATATTCTTGTTTGCAGAAAATGTTCATATTATCGTAATGAGATAGATGCTCTGCTTTAACAATAAAACGTTCACAAATCCAAAAAACGGCTATGTTTCTCAATAATTTTTTTTAAGCAAATAAAATTTAAATGAAAGAAATAAAATTAAAATAAAAGAAACAGCACATTAGGACACCATTCTAGGAAAAAAAATGTTCATCTACCTAAGACAAAACAAGAAATAGAGGGAAGGTGTACTAAGAAACAAAAACTTACAAAAATGTTAAAAATTGTACTCTCCCGTTCAACTTGCTCCTCTCCCTCCCACCTCTAGCTAGTGGACCATCTTCGTCATTCAGTCTGACATGGCTACGACGTATTCGTAAGATTTTGTGGGAAAATGAAGGTACCCAATATCTTACATCATGCTTTCTCCGTCTCATATTAATTGTCGCTTAAATGGATGTATCTAGCACTGAAATAAGTCTAGATATATCATTTCGACAACAACTAATATGGGACAGAGGGAGTACTATTTCTTTTAGATGGACATCATACTACTATTAAGATGTCAAATTTTGGTTAATGTTTGCCAAATATTAAGGCAAACCGAGCACATAAATTGAAACGTGAAGAACCCCCCAAAAATATGGGTCAACTAGTTAATGGTTCATAATTTTTATTGTATTCGGTTTGCAGTTTGTATCAATCCAAATAGACCCAAAGAGATAAAAGTGGAGTACATCACACAAGTTGAGACCATACCTGGCCATGGGAAATCCCGCCTGGTCGACCCGACCCAACCCGGCCGGTCTTGCCCATGGGCCAGGCCTAGGCCTAAGTTTTGAGCCCGAAGGCAGGCCGGGTCGGGCTTTGGGCTTTGCATATGTGCGTTTTAAGAAAGAGGCCCGGCCCGAGGCCTGATGGGCTTTTCCACTGATGGGTTAGGCTTGGGCCTGGAATCTAGGCCCAAAGGCCGGGACTGGGCTTGGGTTTCTTCTGCGGGCTTTTTTAGGCCTGGTCCGAAGCCTAGCCCGACCAGACTTATGGCCAAGGTATAGTTGAGACACGTGTGCGATGTATCTATGAGAACCAACTATTGGTTTGATGGCATAACACACCGCAAATTTAGTGTTATGTATGTCTAGAGATGGAGGATTATTTTCTAAAATGGTTGGAAACATACATCTTTAAAAATGTATCAAATTGGCTTATTCATGATCAAAAGAACTATCGGATATAACTAGATAACAAAGTAACTAAACCCATGGGTACAAATGTTGACGCACAAATCCAAGAAGAAGAGGCGCGTGTTCTACCATGTCTCTACTAGTCTAGCTCTGTATGTTTAAGCCTCTGGTGTCATCAAGATGTGCCCCGTACGGCATTGTTTGCGGGTAGACGCATGAGTGCATGAGCTTGGTGACAATCTTTAGTGATAGCAACACCTTCGATGTACGCATAGGGAGGTAAATATGTCCGCCCAGATTCAAGTCGGCACGGATGGTCACATTTTTTTTGAATTTATTCCGTGCTTCTCGACGCTGAATTGGTCTCAAAGGTGCTCATATCGATAGATTGTGCGTGCATGTTCACATGGGCGAGTGTGCGCGCGTGCATGGTGATGCCTCGTACCATGTTTTTGTTAAAGGCCATTCACGCTGTGACGCACGGTGTGATGAGCATAAAAACGGCGCTGCACATGTTCGCCGCCGTCAGACAGCCGCACCGCCACGCGCTCCGGCCGCGGCGGTGCCGTCACCCAGCGCCTTCCTCTCTTCTCTGGTCTAGTCGCGCCGCAGGGACGGGAGGTTCCCGATCGGCAGGGTCAACGGCCGCGCGCTTGCCACTGGTACTATTCGACTCGTCGCCCCCCATCCTTGCTTGCGCCCCAGGCCACGCGAACGCCAGCCCTGACGTAACGCAGATCAGAGAACCCCATGCCCACACCACCACAACGTGCGGTCGGCGTCCCCCTCCCATAAAAACTCCTCCAGAACCAGCCCGGTCTCTCCCCCATCCCCCGCCCCCAAAAAACAATCGCGGCAGAGCCTACTCGTGACTACTCCAACCAATCCGCCCAGCAGAGCCGGCGCGGGGGGAACGCGCACGCTCGCTCGCGCCGCGTTGCATGCGCCGGGCAGCCGCCGCCACCACCAGGATCAGGGTCGGGATGGCGGCGGAGGAGGTCAGGCAGGCGTCCGCGGCCGCCACGGCCGCCGAGGCCGCGTCGGCGTCGGTGCCGGCCCCCGCGGGCTCCCGCTGGGCGCGGGTCTGGCCCTCCGCGCTGCGCTGGATCCCCACCTCCACCGAACGCATCATCGCCGCCGAGAAGCGCCTCCTCTCCATCCTCAAGTCAGTACCCCTTCCGCCCCTCCACCCTATCCCTCCCTCTCCAGGAGCACGATTGCTATTAGTATGTGGACGATTGCTTGTTCCCGCGTCTTCGGTGCACCATCCCACGATTGGTGAGAGTTGATTGACTTCTCCATGTATCCCAATTTTGGGGTTGCTCTACTTGTAGGGCTGTAATTCGCTAATCCCCTACCACGATTGACTGTTTGGGAGCGTTGGGCGGGGGCGAGTGCTACAGCTGTCTGTTTGTGCTAAAACCCACCTCGCCGGCTACTGGAGCCAATTGTGATGTGGAACTTACTACTAGCTTAAATCTGGGACCATATCAGAGCAGTGTGTCACTTTGGGATCACTCAAGCCTGGATTTATTATACTTAATTTGAACTGTTCGATTGTTCTTCATAACACTCGGTTTCGTTTAAGTACGGAATTGAGGACTATTCTGCCCGCTGGTTAGTAGTATCTGTTTGGTTTCATGAAGCTCATAAATCAGTATACCATATGTTGTATTCACTCCGATCCAAAATAAGTGTCGTGGTTTTAGATCAAATAGTGTCAAATAAGTGTCGTGGTTTTAGATCAAATGGTGTCATGGTTTTAGATCAAATGGTGTCATGGTTTTAGTTCAAATTTGAACTAAAACCACGACACTTATTTTGGCTCGGAGGGAGTATTTGACAATGTTAGTACTCCCTCCGTCCGGAAATACTTGTCGGAGAGATGGATGTATCTAGACGTATTTTTGTTCTAGATGCATCCATTTTCATCCATTTTTACGACAAGTATTTCCGGACGGAGGGAGTACTTTGGAAGCATCCCTGACAATTAGTTAGTTGGATTTGGTCCATTTGGTCTTGTTATACTGTTTAAAAAATATACTCATGAACTGCATGGTGAACGGAAAAGAGAACTGTGTTTGTTGTTGATCTAGTCATTCATTCCAATGCATGATAGCTTGGTCAATATATTCCTCTGTTTCGATTATCGAACGAGGCATTTAAAAGCCATTTTCCATTCCAGACCTTAAGTCCTTAACTCCCCGAAGGGATAATGATATGTCTTCATTCCAAGATATAACGTTGTACTCCCTCCGCCCTAAAAAGCTTGTCTTAGATTTGTCTAGATACGGATGTATTTAACACGAAAACGTGTCTAGATACATCTGTATCTAGACAAATCCAAGACAAGCTCTTTGAGACGGAGGTAATATTATAGTGCTGACATGGGGCATCCCCAGTTTCACGCTTACTTGGCTTTTAGTAGATATTCCAGGTCTTCCTTTATTTTATTGTAGAAGAGTTAAAAATTTCATTGTTCTGATACATGGCGTAACCTTTTATCTTTGCAGAACTGGGTATGTCCAAGAACAAGTCAACATTGGCTCTGCTCCACCTGGGTCAAAAGTAAAATGGTTTAGATCATCAAGTGATGAGCCAAGGTTCATCAATACAGTGACATTTGATAGCAAGGAGAATGCTCCCACCCTTGTCATGGTCCATGGTTATGGTGCTTCACAGGGGTTCTTCTTTAGAAACTTTGATGCCCTTGCAAGCCGTTTCCGGGTGATTGCCATTGACCAGCTTGGGTAAGCTCTAAGAAAATCAATACTGCTGTGACTTATATTCCTCAAGTGTGGCGATTGAAGTAATTATATTTCCATTCCTTTGTTCAGTGTTTCTTAATTGTTACAATTGTCCTTGATACCTGTAGAAAAGGGATATTGTTCTGCAACAGTTTTGTGCATTGCAATATTTGCACACAATGTGTCTGCATACCCACAAAATACTAGGATATGATTCCTGGCTTGTTCACATGTCACAAATCTAATTTTGATTGTTTACAATTATCGGTGTTAATGTTTCTCGTTCTTGTAATTGACGTAAAGAAAGGAAAATATTGGTGTAGATTCATTGATCGTAGAGTTCAAGATATATGTTAGAAATTGAATGTTATCATAGTGTGAGTTAAGAGGAGTGACGCGCGTCCTTTTACCTCTAGGTAAGGAAAATTAGTCTGACGATACACAAATGTTTGCCTACTGTTAGGATATGTGTCATGCATGATAAAACATGTTATATACTGTTCTTGTAATAACTCCACATTCTTTGATGTTGCATATTGTTGAATTTTTCCTACCCTTTTGCAGTTGGGGTGGATCAAGCAGACCTGACTTTGATTGTAGAAGTACTGAAGGTTAGATACATATACTTTATTTGTTGCATGACTATGTAAGGTACTGTTGATATTTATTATGCTACTGGTTCCCCTCAACTGCCACTATCATGTCTGTTGTTGACCATGCCTTGGCATCAAATTTTATGGTGAAACATCCCCTTTTCTTCTGATGTTTGACAATCCTGCAAGCAATTGCTACTATCAGAAACCCATATAGATTTGTTCCATCATATTGCTTTGTGATGTAGTTTCTGGTATATGCTTTTTTTAAACAATGAGTAACATGCTTCCTTCTGTTTTTATTTTATTTTGGTCAACTTTGTAAACAGAAACCGAGGCTTGGTTCATAGATTCATTTGAGGAATGGCGCAAAGCAAAAAACCTCAGTAATTTTATATTGCTTGGTCATTCTTTCGGAGGATATGTTGCGGCAAAGTATGCCTTACAGGTATATTTATGATAAATTTAGCAAGTGAAGCTACTCGACTGGTGCCTATGATTATTATACTGAAATGTATGCTTTGTTTCAGCATCCTGAACATGTTCAGCACTTGATTTTGGTTGGTTCTGCTGGCTTTTCGTCAGAAACAGATCATAGTTCTGAGTGGTTAACCAAGTTCCGTGCAACGTGGAAAGGCATGCTAGTAAACCATCTTTGGGAGTCCAATTTTACTCCTCAAAGAATTGTGAGGTAAGGCTAGGGTTTCTTCTATTTGTATTTTCATTTTTTACCTAAAAATGCAAATGAAGACAAGATGGAAATCTAAGCTTCTCCGCTTCATAATTAGCAATCATCCACGTCTAGTTAAGTTTACAAAGTGCACGTACCTTATAAAACAGAGCAATCCATCACTCACATTTTAACTGATGGAATTATTATGTGGCCAGCTGTGACAGCCATATCAGACCAAACCTGCCAGCACGATTTTGTTAGGAAAACAGCAAAAGCAAAGTGAACGGAAGCTCCACAAATAAGCTGCACTACTATTTTTCTATCAAATAGAAGAGTACCTATTGTTCTCCAAAGTAACACAAATTAACAAAAATCGCAATCAAATTCCTTTTGCTGACTTAGAAGTCATTGAAGGCATCATATATACTCTGAACTGGCAGTCACAGCTGGGGTTATAACGACCACGTCATGCTTCAGTCAGTTAAAATGGATGAAGGACTGGATTGCTCCTTCTATCGAAGTAGATGAGTACTATGTTCAAATTGAAGTGCAGATAGCTGCAACAATGCAAAAGCAATCGAATTTCTGCTCTGTTTTTTTTATAAATACGATTGAGTCTTTTTTCCTTTCTAAGCTACCTCATTGGTACCTATTGTACTTGACATTCATTTATTTTACTTAAACAGAGGATTAGGTCCTTGGGGCCCAGATTTAGTTCGGAGATATACCACTGCTAGGTTTGGCTCACATTCAACAGGTGAATTACTAACAGAAAACGAGTCCTCCTTGCTGACAGGTAAAACATTCGTTGTTACATTAAATCCAGTAAGTTCATTTTCTTGGATGATGCTTGTAACTGAACCTTATTGTTGCTTTCTTGTATATGAAGATTACATTTACCACACTTTAGCTGCCAAAGCTAGTGGAGAGCTGTGCTTAAAACATATTTTTTCCTTGGGGGCATTTGCAAGGAAACCACTTCTGCACAGGTTAGCTCCTCTTCCTATGTAATTAGTTTCTGGGAACTGTTTCCCTGGTGATCTTAATAGCAGGTACAATAGCTATGTTTCTTAGTAATGATTAAGAATTTAACATAAGATCCCCTTCCATTATATTATCTAAAACTGTTTTTAAAAAGCGAAAAAGGAGTGTGTGGACCCAACTAGTTGAGGAAAATTCACTTTCATTGATTGCGGCTTTCAAATCTTTAGCGGACATGATATGGTTTGTTCTCATGTTCTTCCCTGATATACTTGTTAATTTCTTCTCCCTTTAATAGCATTAGTTAAGTACTCCCTCTGTAAACTAATATAAGACGGCTTATATTACTCAGCTAGTACGTCTTATATTACTTTATTACAGAGGTAGTAGATAACAATGGCTGCCAATAACCTCTTATTGTTTTCCATGCATACATTCAAATTCCAGCATGGCTTATCTAGTGAAAAGTTTAACAGCTGACTCTGCAATCCTGTCATGTATTCTGAAATCAGTTCAGTATTGTCATCGATCCTGGATGCACTCTTTTACCAGATTATAATTTCAAGAGCTTAAAATATTCCTCACATGGTGCAAGCTTGATAAGAATTTAGTACCAAGCTGATGCAATTGAACCACACATTAGTTTTTACTACAATGGCATCACATTGCCCAGTCTTGTTAGGACAGAAATTGCTTGTCAAGAAAATACTTTACTCCCTCTGTCCCATAATATAAGAGCATTTTTGACACTACACTAGTGTAAAAAACGCTCTTATATTATGGGACGGATGGAGTAGTTGATAAAATCTGTTGGGGGGAAGAGATCATCCTAATCTACACTATCCATTTTAATCGTCCACACTTTCTTCAACAGAGTATTAGCTTATAACTAACTAACTATACTACCATGTTCGCCCATATATTTAATATACTCCCTCCGTTCCAAATTACTCGTCGTAGAAATGGATGTATCTAGAACTAAAATACATCTAGATACATCCATACCTGCGACAAGTAATTCGGAACGGAGGGAGTACATGATAAGGTAAATGATCTTGTAGATGCAGTAATTTATTGACCAAAAATACCAGATATAAGTGAATCATGCAGCATAAATATATTTGTATTTTTCTCACTGGCCTATTAACTTGCAACAGTGCATCTGACTGGAAAGTGCCAACTACTTTCATATATGGTCATGACGATTGGATGAATTACCAAGGGGCACAGCAAGCACGCAAGGACATGAAAGTTCCTTGCGAAATCATCAGAGTCCCACAGGTCAGTTTTCCTTTCTGGCAGTATGTGTACAGCTAAAAGATTCTTCTAGTGATTGTATTGACAACGTATACCTTAATGGCTATGCAGGGAGGACATTTTGTGTTTATAGATAACCCTGCGGGGTTCCACTCGGCGATCTTCTACGCGTGCCGGAAATTTTTATCTGGAGATGCAGAGGAGGGTCTCTCGCTTCCTGATGGCTTGATATCTGCATGAGGTGTCATCTCGTGTGATATCATACCGAGTAGCGGTATGGGCATAAAGCAAAGCTATACGAGTATAGAAATGTTCAATGACCGGTGTCACCAATTTGTTTTTGTTTGTATGTATGAATTGTGTGAATATGTCATTCATATGTGCTTGCGTACCAACAACACTAGTGAGACAATTATGTTTTTGTTGCGGGTTTAGATATAATTATGTCATATACCTAAGATATCACTAGTCAGTTTTTAGGTCAAGTTATTACTGTGAGTGATGCTCTATGTTCTTTCAGGGTCAACTTTATGTTTGCCTGCTACGAAACATCTTCACAGTATATTAACTGCGGTTGCACATTTCATGTCGAAAAGAAAACTGCGGTTGCACATTTGCTGCAGCCATTGCTGTGCCGTAGCTAGTAAACATACTATTTCGAACATACTATTTCGATACTAATACGAGTCTGCAATTACCATCATTGGTCATAGCAAAAACATTTTTGTCACTGCATTTAGTTACTGTTAGGGATTAATTAAGGATAATCTCCCCTCGGGGGTATATATTGTACAATCATCATCGATAATGAGTCACATATTCATTTGCAGTTGTCCTTCACACGCTACTAAGCTCAACAGCTTGCTTGTACCGATAGATTTTATGTCGTAATTGTCAACGCTAAGTTGCTAAGAAAGAAAAGGCGGACGTGGTGTCTTTGAGCTTGAAATTAAAATGAGCTCGGTGAACAGTAAAATCCAAAAAACAAATAAAACAAAATAAAAAAAAATCTGAATTTGTTTTGAGACAAACATTGACAAATGTTTTGAGTCATGGAATGACATTTGTGGAAGTCATGGAAAAATATCAATGCTGCAAAAATGTTATTTTCGAAAGCATTTTGAAGGCTGGTTTTATTTTCTTTGCCATGACTTCTACGAATGTCATTTCACGATGAAACTTTACATGCACTTAAAACATTCGCCAAAGTTCCTCACAAAAAAAATTCAAAATTTTCTTCTAATATTTTTCGGATTTTACTATTCATCACGAGCTCAAATGAGCTGGCGAGCAGAAGATGACTTTCGGGAAAAACTCAGCACCAGCGAGCGAGCGTGCCGCTCTTTCGCGGCATCGCCTGCCCCATTTGATGAGCCTACACCCACAGGCGGGCCGCGCCGCGGCACGCGCGGCAGAGCATGGAGCCATCGCCGGCCTGGCCGCCGCCACCTCCAGGATCGCCTCCCACGGCCGCGCCGGCGACGCCGCCGCGGCGCGCGCCGTGTTCGACGCGATGCCCCGCCGCGACGCCGTCGCGTGGAACGCCATGCTCACCGCCTACGCCCGCGCCGGCCAGCCGCGCGCGACCCTCGCGCTCTTCGCCGGCATGGGCACGCCGGACGCCTTCTCCCTCACCGCAGCGCTCTCCGCGGCGGCCTCCCTCCGCTGCCCTCACGCAGGCGCGCAGCTCCACGCCCGCCTCCTCCGCCTCGGCCTGCGCGCGCCGCTCCCCGTCGGCAACGCGCTCGTCGCCATGTACGCCAGGTGCGCCCGCGCAGACGACGCCGCGCGCGCCTTCCGGGAGATGCGCGACCGCAACGCGCTGTCGTGGTGCTCGCTCCTCCACGCCTACGTCGCCTCGGGCCGTATGGCGCTGGCGCGCGAGCTGTTTGACGAAATGCCCGCTGGAAGCATCAGCAGTGTTGCCTGGAACACGCTGCTCACGGGGTATTCCCGCAGTGGCAATGCCGAGCAGTGTCTGCTTCTGTTCAACGAGATGCGGGTGTCGGGGCTGTCTTGCGACGATGCAACGCTCTGCATTCTAATCGACGCTTGCATGGAGCTGCGCTACCCATCCACCGGGGTTGCAGTCCACAAGATCGTTGTGCAGAGTGGCTGGAATGCAATCCCCGAAGTCAATAACTCACTTATTTCCTTCTACAGTAAGTTCAGCTTGCTAGATCATGCCGTCAAGATCTTCGAGTCTATGGTGAGTAGAACCGTCGTGTCCTGGAATTCACTGATCGATGCATACACAAGGCTTGGCCACATTGAACAAGCTGCTGCTCTGTTTCAAAGTGCTCCTGAGACCAATGCCATCTCCTGGACTTCGATGATTGGAGGTTTTGCGAGGAATGGCTGCGCAGATGATGCCCTTGCACTATTTGTCAAGATGCTGGCACACGAGCATATCTGTCCCGATGATTTCACTTTTGGGGCTGTGCTTCATGCTTGCGCTACGGCTGCTTCTCTGGCCAGTGGAAGGATGATCCATGCCTGTGCATTCCAAAGTGGTTTTGCTTCATACTTGTATGTGGCCAACAGCTTGATGGACATGTATGCCAAGTGTGGTGATGTCGAGGGTGCAGGCAATGTGTTCCAGGCCGTTCTTCAGAAGGACTCTGTCTCATGGAACACCATGCTGTTTGGGTTCGCGATAAATGGATGGGCGAAGGAAGCATTTGCGGTGTATGAAAGGATGTTGTCCCACGATGTTTGCCCCAATGAAGTCACATTCACAGGATTGCTCACAGCCTGCAGCCATTCTGGCCTCCTGGAACAAGGAAGAACCTTCTTTGAGTCGATGGTGTCTGTTCATGGACTGAAACCGACACCAGAGCATTTAGCTTGCGTTCTCGACATGTATGCTAGATCAGGTAACATCGCAAAAGCCATTGAGATGCTGGACCAATACTCAGAATCCATACATACGCATAGCAGCGATATGCACGAGTCTCTGCTTAGTGCCTACTCATCCGTTCACCTGGACGCAAGAATCGGAAGGAAGGTGGGGTGCAGCATGGTGTCGACGGAGCCTGTGAGAGACACTGGCTATGTGATGCTGTCCAACTTGTTGTGCACCACTGGGCAGTGGAAGGAAGCCGAGGGGGTGAGAAGAGCCATGACAGAGCATGGTGTCAAGAAGTCTCCTGGCTGTAGCTGGATCCATGTGAAGGGTGCTGCTAAGGTGTTTGTATCAGGTGGGCAAGAACTTTATCTGTCAGATGGAATATGTGATATCATTCAGTTGTTGGATGGAGAAATGAGAAATAGCATGTGTTCAGGTGCATAATTATTATCATTTCGGTTTAGCGCGGTACCTTTGATGTGTGGAATTCACCAGAGAATCACATATTGTTAGCGCTGTTCAAATGCTACACGCAGGAATTCCCGTACTAAGATGATCGGCAGGCGGCACCAAATCGCAGATGATTAGAACAGCAGCAAAAAGAAAAACGCCGAGAACGCACTGAAACGCAGGTTGCAGTTCAGAGTGGCTGAAACACACGTTGTCTACACTGAAAGGATTGAAGAGCGTGTGGTTTCTAATCTTAGAAGACCAAGGATATATTATGGGTGAATGGTGATCCAGTGAACACACTGAGTATAGGACAGCCGCAGTGTCAAAATGTGAGCTAGTCAGCAGCCAAAAAGGAGATATCTTCTCAACGCTCAAAAGTCACCCATTAAAAGTCTGTGATAAAACTCTCCAATGCCAAACTTCAGTGTCTCTGCGGAAATCGTAGGTGTGTTGCTGGAAACCGATTCTCCTGGGCTGGGCAAAAAGAAACTATCGGTGCTTCCTTCATCGCTGACACAGGTCGAAGGAAACTCATTTGTGGGCGCCTATACATACTATGAAAGGTATTGTAGGATCGAATATATTTGTCATTGTTTGTTACGACTTTGATAGGGCAGTTTTGCAGTGATATAGGTCAACATGTGTTTGTGGTGCGGGCTTGATCTTGATCTGGTAGTAGACTAGTAGTACTATGTGAGCGCGGTTTATACTAGCCATGTCAGAGATGGATTGGTGTAAATCATCGAAGAGGGTGCGGATTCTTGGCTTGACGGTGTGCCAGAGTTTTTTTTTTGGGGGGGGGGGGGGGGGGGGGGGGTCAGAACTAGGACGGAACACATCTGAACCTGTACTAGTAGTCAGATTCATGCCCTAAAAGGTGTAATTATTCCTGGCTGGAGAAGCGCTAAAGCTGACAAATTATTCTTTCAGTGGGAGGTGATATTTTCGTCGACAGTGCACCTGTGTGTCTTATGAAGGCGAATTATTCTTTCTGTGGGAGGCAACGTTCTCGTCAATAGTGAGCCACCTACGTTGACTTTCTTTTGCGAAGGGTTGTGATGACTTTGTCAATTTCAAGACCCAAAAATACCATTTGTTGCATTTGAATGATGAGGGGCTAGTACCAGGCTTGATACATTAGTGGGTTACCACTGACTATCTTCCGAATAAAGAAACCGCCCTCCTAAGGCTGCCAAATATTTTTCTAGCCAAAATTTTGGTCAAGCTTTCTCCGTGCCCATAGGTTGACCAACTAGAGTTGGTATGAAGCCATTGGTGTGCCAAAAGTTGGCAACCATCCAAACTAAGACTAAAGTTTGGTCATGACAAAATTTGATAAGGTGTACATTGGCAACAAAGCAAACCAAATATACACATAGGTGTTGTTTGGTTCTTGCCCAGAACAACTCTGCCAAATCATTGGCATCATGGGCGTGCCAAAATATTGGCAGCCAATTTGTCCGCCCCCGTTCCGCCAACACGTTGGCGCAGAAGGTACAGAGGAAAGGCGGGGGCGTGGTGGCGTGCCAATATTTTGGTCCCCATCCAAATGAGATGCAATCTCTTCAGTCAATGTGAACCCTAAAAACAGTTTATAACACTTTATGCCTACCTGGGTTTAAGGCCTAAACTTAGTATAGATGCCTTTTGTCTTCTGATTTTATTTTAGGCTTTCTATCGGTGTTCGTTAGTGAGAGAAGGCGTTCTTGTCATGACACTTACAATGACTTAGTCAATTTCAAAATGTGTCACTTGATCTCCCAAAGATGCTCATAGGGATAAGGTATACTAGCGGTGTTGGCGGGCATTTGTGTGTGTATTAAGCATTTATGTTTCAATAAAAGGACTTTAATATGGAGAGGATCGTGCCCTCGTGTTGCTCCCGGCTCAAACGAACGTTCACTCTCAGAGGCTCATTCCAATAAACGACACCACCAAAGAATGTTTCTATAAAACCACTTTCACATAACATTTCAAGAATTGTCATGCTACAATAAAGAAATTTGCCATGCTAAGAGAAATTAATTGACATGCCTAGCAAAAAGGATTGTCAAATTGTCATACTATAACAGAGAAAAATGCAATACGTTTTCTAGGATTTTGCCATGCAACATTACAGAGAATTGACATGCTAAGAAAAGGGAAATTTGCCCACATATTTAGGAATTATCATGTCGCAGCGGAGCCACTTGCCATGTAGTCTTGCTAAGTCTCAGTCGATGCTATATATGTGAGATCTTACATTGAGATCCGTGCAAAAACTTATTTTCAGTTTTTTTCTTCTCTTTTGCATGTTATGTCACTTGACTGAGACTTGATTAAATCTTAGTCGACTGAGATCTAGCCACACCCATATCACAGAAGAGTGCCATGCTATACATAAAGTTGTTCACTGAAGATGGTGTATGAAAGGGAACATTTGTGTCGTGGATTTGTCACGGCAGATGTCCTAGGGTGAAGACTTAGTCGTGAGGCCAACGCATCTATGTGGTAGCTTGAGAGGGGTTGAGCGGAATCGAGAGACGCAACACAAGACAGGGGTTTAGACAGCTTCGGGCCCCGGGAAACATCATCCGGTAACAACCCTACATGCTGTTTGTGGCTAGGTCTCATTATCATCACGAGAGAATCGCCGGTAAACCGGCTATTTGTGTCTAACCCTAGAGATTGTTTCTTCTTGCCTCCTCCTCCTTTGGGGAGCCCTGCCCCTCCTTATATATGTTGAAGGGGCGGGTTACATGTGGAGTCCTATTAGGATTAGGACTAGTCTATCTCTAATATAAACCGGATACAAGTCCAGGTCTTAACTCCTTGTAAGACAAATATTCCTCACGCCTTTCCTCTTAAACCGGCCCACCATAACATGAGCCGGCCTTCTGGGCCTTGGGCCTTGTCACCGTCTGTCCCGCCCGCCGGGTTACTAGTGAATCATAATGTTCAGTCCGGTTGCTTGTAAACCGTCTGGTCTGTGCGGGTCGCCGGTGAATCGCCAAGTCCGGCCGGTTTATACTTCTAGCCGGGTTACGCCACGGGGTATATCTCCGACATTAGCCCCCAAGTTTAGCTTGGATTTATCCATGGTAAACTTATGCTGCAAAATAAACACAAGAACAAATTTGACAGGTTGTGCTCCGGGTTAAGAATTCTTGTAAACCGGCACCTGATCATCCTTAAGTCCTTGTAATTCCTCCTTCTAGAAAATCCGAGTCAATAACCAGCTTCATACTCAAATTGCTGACGTTAGTTTCTCATAGAAAAATATTGTGAAGAATAATCCACTTGAGTCGGCTTCCAAAGCACCGGCTTAAGAAATATTGGTCTTGAAATACTCATCTGATATTCAGCCGGTTTGAAGATGTAAAACTTGCCGATTTAATATTACCAAAATTGCCGGTTTGTAAATATGAATGGCACCGAGTCATAATTGTTACCGACGCCGGGTCATAATTGTTGCAGACACCGGGTCAATCTGGTTTGCTCAGAACTGAGAATTTGAAGATTTTTCTCCCTTATATCCATATCCATATTACCTGTAGCCCCCAAGTCTTGAGCAGAACAAAGTGATGGCTTAAGCTTGTTTCCATATAATTACTGCCACTTTGAAGAAATCCATGTTGTTCATCTCAGTCACTAGTAAAAACTGAATACTCCATATATGTAGCCCCCAAGTGCCGGGTCATTATGCAATAATGAGCAGGGACTTTATAAATATGATCATGTAGATTTGAACAATAACGTGTAGCCCCCAAGGGCCGGCTCAGTAAGATAATATTGAGCTGGTACTTTATATATACTTCTTTGAAAAGAACTGTTGGAAATATGCCCTAGAGGCAATAATAAATGGTTATTATTATATTTCTTTGTTCATGATAATCGTCTATTGTTCATGCTATAATTGTATTGTCCGGAAATCGTAATACATGTGTGAATGCATAGACCACAACATGTCCCTAGTAAGCCTCTAGTTGACTAGCTCGTTGATCAACAGATAGTCGTGGTTTCCTGACTATGGACATTGGATGTCATTGATAACGGGATCACATCATTAGGAGAATGATGTGATGGACAAGACCCAATCCTAAGCGTAGCATAAAAGATCGTGTAGTTTCGTTTGCTAGAGCTTTTCCAATGTCAAGTATCTTTTCCTTAGACCATGAGATCGTGCAACTCCCGGATACCGTAGGAGTGCTTTGGGTGTGCCAAACGTCACAACGTAACTGGGTGACTATAAAGGTACACTACGGGTATCTCTGAAAGTGTCTGTTGGGTTGGCACGGATCGAGACTGGGATTTGTCACTCCGTGTGACGGAGAGGTATCTCTGGGCCCACTCGGTAATGCATCATCATAATGAGCTCAATGTGACTAAGGCGTTAGTCACGGGATCATGCATTACGGTACGAGTAAAGAGACTTGCCGGTAACGAGATTGAACAAGGTATTGGGATACCGACGATCGAATCTCGGGCAAGTAACATACCGATTGACAAAGGGAATTGCACACGGGATTGATTGAATCCTCGACATCGTGGTTCATCCGATGAGATCATCGTGGAACATGTGGGAGCCAACATGGGTATCCATATCCCGCTGTTGGTTATTGACCGGAGAGGCGTCTCGGTCATGTCTGCATGTCTCCCGAACCCGTAGGGTCTACACACTTAAGGTTCGGTGACGCTAGGGTTGTAGAGATATGTGTATGCGGAAACCCGAAAGTTGTTCGGAGTCCCGGATGAGATCCCGGACGTCACGAGGAGTTCCGGAATGGTCCGAAGGTGAAGAATTATATATAGGAAGTCAAGTTTCGGCCACCGGGAAAGTTTCGGGGGTTATCGGTATTGTACCGGGACCACCGGAAGGGTCCCGGGGGTCCACCGGGTGGGGCCACCTGTCCCGGAGGGCCCCATGGGCTGAAGTGGGAAGGGAACCAGCCCGTAGTGGGCTGGGGCGCCCCCCATGGGCCTCCCCCCTGCGCCTAGGGTTGGAAACCCTAGGGTGGGGGGCGCCCCACTTGCCTTGGGGGGCAAGGCACCCCCCTGGCCGCCCCCCCCATCCAGATGGGATCCCTGGCCGGCGCCCCCCCTCCCAGGGGGCCTATATAAAGGGGGGGAGGGCAGCAAGGACACAGCCTTGGGCGCCTCCCTCCTCCCCTGCTACACCTCTCTCTCTCGTAGAAGCTCGGCGAAGCCCTGCCGGCATCCCGCTACATCCACCACCACGCCGTCGTGCTGCTGGATCTCCATCAACCTCTCCTCCCCCCTTGCTGGATCAAGAAGGAGGAGACGTCGCTGCATCGTACGTGTGTTGAACGCGGAGGTGCCGTCCGTTCGGCACTCGGTCATCGGTGATTTGAATCACGGCGAGTACGACTCCGTCATCCACGTTCATTGGAACGCTTCCGCTCGCGATCTACAAGGGTATGTAGAGGCACTCCTTTCCCCTCGTTGCTAGTATACTCCATAGATGCATCTTGGTGAGCGTAGGAAAATTTTAAAATTATGCTACGATTCCCAACAGTGGCATCATGAGCCAGGCCTATGCGTAGTTACTATGCACGAGTAGAACACAAAGCAGTTGTGGGCGTTGATGTTGCCAATTCTTCTTGCCGCTACTAGTCGTATCTTGTTTCGGTGGTATTGTAGGATGAAGCGGCCCGGACCGACCTTACACGTACGCTTACGTGAGACAGGTTCCACCGACTGACATGCACTAGTTGCATAAGGTGGCTAGCGGGTGTCTGTCTCTCCTACTTTAGTCGGAATGGATTCGATGAAAAGGGTCCTTATGAAGGGTAAATAGAAATTGGCAAATCACGTTGTGGTCATACGTAGGTAAGAAACGTTCTTGCTAGAAACCTACAAACCACGTAAAAACTTGCAACAACAATTAGAGTACGTCTAACTTGTTTTTGCAGCATGTGATATGTGATGTGATATGGCCAGAAGATGTGATGAATGATATATGTGATGTATGAGATTGATCATATTCTTGTAATAGGAATCACGACTTGCATGTCGATGAGTATGACAACCGGCAGGAGCCATAGGAGTTGTCTTTATTATTTTGTATGACCTGCGTGTCATTGAATAACGCCATGTAAATTACTTTACTTTATTGCTAAACGCGTTAGCCATAGAAGTAGAAGTAATCGTTGGCGTGACGACTTCATGAAGACACAATGATGGAGATCATGATGATGGAGATCATGGTGTCATGCCGGTGACGAAGAGGATCATGGTGCCCCGAAGATGGAGATCAAAGGAGCAAAATGATATTGGCCATATCATGTCACTATTTGATTGCATGTGATGTTTATCATGTTTTTGCATCTTATTTGCTTAGAACGACGGTAGTAAGTAAGATGACCCCTTATGATAATTTCAAGAAAGTGTTCTCCCTAACTGTGCACCGTTGCGAAGGATCGTTGTTTCGAAGCACCACGTGATGATCGGGTGTGATAGATTCTAACGTTCACATACAACGGGTGTTGACGAGCCTAGCATGTACAGACATGGCCTCGGAACACACGCAATACACTTAGGTTGACTTGACGAGCCTAGCATGTACAGACATGGCCTCGGAACACGGAGGACCGAAAGGTCGAGCATGAGTCGTATAGAAGATACGATCAACATGGAGATGTTCACCGATCTTGACTAGTCCGTCTCACGTGATGATCGGACACGGCCTAGTTAACTCGGATCATGTTTCACTTAGATGACTAGAGGGATGTCTATCTGAGTGGGAGTTCATTGAGTAATTTGATTAGATGAACTTAATTATCATGAACTTAGTCTAAAAATCTTTACACTATGTCTTGTAGATCAAATGGCCAACGTTGTCCTCAATTTCAACGCGTTCCTAGAGAAAACCAAGCTGAAAGATGATGGCAGCAACTATACGGACTGGGTCCGGAACCTGAGGATCATCCTCATAGTAGCCAAGAAAGATTATGTCTTAGAAGCACCGCTAGGTGAAGCACCAATCCCAGAGAACCAAGACGTTATGAACGCTTGGCAGCAGCGTGCTGATGATTACTCCCTCGTTCAGTGCGGCATGCTTTACAGCTTAGAACCGGGTCTCCAAAAGCGTTTTGAGAAACATGGAGCATATGAGATGTTCGAGGAGCTGAAAATGGTTTTCCAAGCTCATGCCCGGGTCGAGAGATATGATGTCTCCGACAAGTTCTTCAGCTGTAAAATGGAGGAAAATAGTTCTGTTAGTGAGCACATACTCAGAATGTCTGGGTTGCACAACCGCTTGACTCAGCTGGGAGTTAATCTCCCGGATGACGCGGTCATTGACAGAATCCTTCAGTCGCTTCCACCAAGCTACAAGAGCTTTGTGATGAACTTCAATATGCAGGGGATGGAAAAGACCATTCCTGAGGTATATTCAATGCTGAAATCAGCGGAGGTGGAGATCAGAAAAGAACATCAAGTGTTGATGGTGAATAAAACCACTAAGTTCAAGAAGGGCAAGGGTAAGAAGAACTTCAAGAACGACGGCAAGGGAGTTGCCGCGCCCGGTAAGCCGGTTACTGGGAAGAAGTCGAAGAATGGACCCAAGCCTGAGACTGAGTGCTTTTATTGCAAGGGAAGTGGTCACTGGAAGCGGAACTGCCCCAAATACTTAGCGGACAAGAAGGCCGGCAACACCAAAGGTATATGTGATATACATGTAATTGATGTGTACCTTACCAGTACTCGTAGTAGCTCCTGGGTATTTGATACCGGTGCGGTTGCTCATATTTGTAACTCAAAACAGGAACTACGGAATAAACGGAGACTGGCGAAGGACGAGGTGACGATGCGCGTCGGGAATGGTTCCAAGGTCGATGTGATCGCCGTCGGCACGCTACCTCTGCATCTACCTACGGGATTAGTTTTAAACCTCAATAATTGTTATTTAGTACCAGCTTTGAGCATGAACATTGTATATGGATCTCGTTTAATTCGAGATGGCTACTCATTTAAATCCGAGAATAATGGTTGTTCTATTTATTTGAGAGATATGTTTTATGGTCATGCCCCGCTGGTCAATGGTTTATTCTTGATGAATCTCGAACGTGATGTTACACATGTTCATAGTGTGAATACCAAAAGATGTAAAGTTGATAACGATAGTCCCACATACTTGTGGCACTGCCGCCTTGGTCACATTGGTGTCAAGCGCATGAAGAAGCTCCATGCAGATGGACTTTTGGAGTCTCTTGATTACGAATCATTTGACACGTGCGAACCATGCCTCATGGGTAAGATGACCAAGACTCCATTCTCCGGAACAATGGAGCGAGCGACCAACTTATTGGAAATCATACATACCGATGTGTGCGGTCCAATGAGTGTTGAGGCTCGCGGAGGATATCGTTATGTTCTCACTCTCACTGATGACTTAAGTAGATATGGGTATGTCTACCTAATGAAACACAAGTCTGAAACCTTTGAAAAGTTCAAGGAATTTCAGAGTGAAGTTGAGAATCAACGTGACAGGAAAATAAAATTCTTACGATCAGATCGTGGTGGAGAATATTTAAGTCACGAATTTGGTACACACTTAAGGAAATGTGGAATTGTTTCACAACTCACGCCGCCTGGAACACCTCAGAGAAATGGTGTGTCCGAACGTCGTAATCGCACTCTATTGGGTATGGTGCGATCTATGATGTCTCTTACCGATTTACCGCTCTCATTTTGGGGCTATGCTTTAGAGACTGCCGCATTCACTTTAAATAGGGCTCCGTCTAAATCCGTTGAGACGACACCGTATGAATTATGGTTTGGGAAGAAACCTAAGCTGTCGTTTCTAAAAGTTTGGGGATGCGATGCTTATGTCAAGAAACTTCAACCTGAAAAGCTCGAACCCAAGTCGGAGAAATGCGTCTTCATAGGATACCCTAAGGAAACTATTGGGTATACCTTCTACCTCAGATCCGAAGGCAAGATCTTCGTTGCCAAGAACGGGTCCTTTCTGGAGAAGGAGTTTCTCTCGAAAGAATTGAGTGGGAGGAAAGTGGAACTTGATGAGGTGATAGTCACCCCTTCCGAACCAGAAAGTAGCGCAGCGCGGGAAAATGTTCCTGTGGTGCCTACACCGACTGGGGAGGAAGTTAATGATGATGATCATGAAGCTTCGGATCAAGTTACTACTGAACTTCGTAGGTCCACAAGGACACGTTCCGCACCAGAGTGGTACGGCAACCCTGTCCTGGAAATCATGTTGTTAGACAACGGTGAACCTTCGAACTATGAAGAAGCGATGGCGGGCCCGGATTCCGACAAATGGCTAGAAGCCATGAAATCCGAGATAGGATCCATGTATGAAGACGAAGTATGGACTTTGACTGACTTGCCCGATGATCGGCGAGCCATAGAAAACAAATGGATCTTTAAGAAGAAGACGGACGCGGATGGTAATGTGACCATCTACAAAGCTCGACTTGTCGCTAAGGGTTATCGACAAGTTCAAGGGGTTGACTACGATGAGACTTTCTCACCCGTAGCGAAGCTGAAGTCCGTTCGAATCATGTTAGCAATTGCCGCATACTATGATTATGAGATATGGCAGATGGACGTCAAAACGGCATTCCTTAACGGCTTCCTTAAGGAAGAGTTGTATATGATGCAGCCGGAAGGTTTTGTCGATCCTAAGAATGCTAACAAAGTATGCAAGCTCCAGCGCTCAATCTATGGGCTGGTGCAAGCATCTCGGAGTTGGAACATTCGCTTTGACGAGATGATCAAAGCGTTTGGGTTTACACAGACTTATGGAGAAGCCTGTGTTTACAAGAAAGTGAGTGGGAGCTCTGTAGCATTTCTCATATTATATGTGGATGACATACTATTGATGGGAAATGATATAGAATTCTTGGAAAGTATAAAGGCCTATTTGAATAAGTGTTTTTCAATGAAGGACCTTGGAGAAGCTGCTTATATATTAGGCATCAAGATCTATAGAGATAGATCAAGACACCTCATTGGTCTTTCACAGAGTACATACCTTGACAAGATATTGAAGAAGTTCAATATGGATCAGTCCAAGAAGGGGTTCTTGCCTGTATTGCAGGGTGTGCAATTGAGCACGGCTCAATGCCCGACCACGGCAGAAGATAGAGAAAAGATGAGTGTCATCCCCTATGCCTCGGCCATAGGGTCTATTATGTATGCCATGCTGTGTACCAGACCTGATGTAAACCTTGTCGTGAGTTTGGTAGGAAGGTACCAAAGTAATCCCGACATGGAACACTGGACAGCGGTCAAGAATATCCTGAAGTACCTGAAGAGGACTAAGGATATGTTTCTCGTTTATGGAGGTGACGAAGAGCTCGTCGTAAAGGGTTACGTCGACGCTAGCTTCGACACAGATCTGGATGACTCGAAGTCACAAACCGGATACGTGTATATTTTGAATGGAGGAGCAGTAAGCTGGTGCAGTTGCAAGCAGAGAGTCGTGGCGGGATCTACATGTGAAGCGGAGTACATGGCAGCCTCGGAGGCAGCACAGGAAGCAGTCTGGATGAAGGAGTTTATTACCGACCTAGGGGTGATTCCCAATGCGTCGGCCCCGATGACTCTCTTCTGTGACAACACTGGAGCTATTGCCCTTGCGAAGGAGCCCAGGTTTCACAGGAAGACCAGGCATATCAAGCGTCGCTTCAACTCCATTCGTGAAAGTGTTCAAAATGGAGACATAAATATTTGTAAAGTACATACGGACCTGAATGTAGCAGATCCGTTGACTAAACCTCTCCCTAGAGCAAAACATGATCAACACCAGGACGCAATGGGTGTTCGATTCATCACAATGTAACTAGATTATTGACTCTAGTGCAAGTGGGAGACTGTTGGAAATATGCCCTAGAGGCAATAATAAATGGTTATTATTATATTTCTTTGTTCATGATAATCGTCTATTGTTCATGCTATAATTGTATTGTCCGGAAATCGTAATACATGTGTGAATGCATAGACCACAACATGTCCCTAGTAAGCCTCTAGTTGACTAGCTCGTTGATCAACAGATAGTCGTGGTTTCCTGACTATGGACATTGGATGTCATTGATAACGGGATCACATCATTAGGAGAATGATGTGATGGACAAGACCCAATCCTAAGCGTAGCATAAAAGATCGTGTAGTTTCGTTTGCTAGAGCTTTTCCAATGTCAAGTATCTTTTCCTTAGACCATGAGATCGTGCAACTCCCGGATACCATAGGAGTGCTTTGGGTGTGCCAAACGTCACAACGTAACTGGGTGACTATAAAGGTACACTACGGGTATCTCTGAAAGTGTCTGTTGGGTTGGCACGGATCGAGACTGGGATTTGTCACTCCGTGTGACGGAGAGGTATCTCTCGGCCCACTCGGTAATGCATCATCATAATGAGCTCAATGTGACTAAGGCGTTAGTCACGGGATCATGCATTACGGTACGAGTAAAGAGACTTGCCGGTAACGAGATTGAACAAGGTATTGGGATACCGACGATCGAATCTCGGGCAAGTAACATACCGATTGACAAAGGGAATTGCACACGGGATTGATTGAATCCTCGACATCGTGGTTCATCCGATGAGATCATCGTGGAACATGTGGGAGCCAACATGGGTATCCAGATCCCGCTGTTGGTTATTGACCGGAGAGGCGTCTCGGTCATGTCTGCATGTCTCCCGAACCCGTAGGGTCTACACACTTAAGGTTCGGTGACGCTAGGGTTGTAGAGATACGTGTATGCGGAAACCCGAAAGTTGTTCGGAGTCCCGGATGAGATCCCGGACGTCACGAGGAGTTCCGGAATGGTCCGAAGGTGAAGAATTATATATAGGAAGTCAAGTTTCGGCCACCGGGAAAGTTTCGGGGGTTATCGGTATTGTACCGGGACCACCGGAAGGGTCCCGGGGGTCCACCGGGTGGGGCCACCTGTCCCGGAGGGCCCCATGGGCTGAAGTGGGAAGGGAACCAGCCCGTAGTGGGCTGGGGCGCCCCCCATGGGCCTCCCCCCTGCGCCTAGGGTTGGAAACCCTAGGGTGGGGGGCGCCCCACTTGCCTTGGGGGGCAAGGCACCCCCCTGGCCGCCCCCCCCCATCCAGATGGGATCCCTGGCCGGCGCCCCCCCTCCCAGGGGGCCTATATAAAGGGGGGGAGGGCAGCAAGGACACAGCCTTGGGCGCCTCCCTCCTCCCCTGCTACACCTCTCTCTCTCGTAGAAGCTCGGCGAAGCCCTGCCGGCATCCCGCTACATCCACCACCACGCCGTCGTGCTGCTGGATCTCCATCAACCTCTCCTCCCCCCTTGCTGGATCAAGAAGGAGGAGACGTCGCTGCATCGTACGTGTGTTGAACGCGGAGGTGCCGTCCGTTCGGCACTCGGTCATCGGTGATTTGAATCACGGCGAGTACGACTCCGTCATCCACGTTCATTGGAACGCTTCCGCTCGCGATCTACAAGGGTATGTAGAGGCACTCCTTTCCCCTCGTTGCTAGTATACTCCATAGATGCATCTTGGTGAGCGTAGGAAAATTTTAAAATTATGCTACGATTCCCAACAGTGGCATCATGAGCCAGGCCTATGCGTAGTTACTATGCACGAGTAGAACACAAAGCAGTTGTGGGCGTTGATGTTGCCAATTCTTCTTGCCGCTACTAGTCGTATCTTGTTTCGGTGGTATTGTAGGATGAAGCGGCCCGGACCGACCTTACACGTACGCTTACGTGAGACAGGTTCCACCGACTGACATGCACTAGTTGCATAAGGTGGCTAGCGGGTGTCTGTCTCTCCTACTTTAGTCGGAATGGATTCGATGAAAAGGGTCCTTATGAAGGGTAAATAGAAATTGGCAAATCACGTTGTGGTCATACGTAGGTAAGAAACGTTCTTGCTAGAAACCTACAAACCACGTAAAAACTTGCAACAACAATTAGAGTACGTCTAACTTGTTTTTGCAGCATGTGATATGTGATGTGATATGGCCAGAAGATGTGATGAATGATATATGTGATGTATGAGATTGATCATATTCTTGTAATAGGAATCACGACTTGCATGTCGATGAGTATGACAACCGGCAGGAGCCATAGGAGTTGTCTTTATTATTTTGTATGACCTGCGTGTCATTGAATAACGCCATGTAAATTACTTTACTTTATTGCTAAACGCGTTAGCCATAGAAGTAGAAGTAATCGTTGGCGTGACGACTTCATGAAGACACAATGATGGAGATCATGATGATGGAGATCATGGTGTCATGCCGGTGACGAAGAGGATCATGGTGCCCCGAAGATGGAGATCAAAGGAGCAAAATGATATTGGCCATATCATGTCACTATTTGATTGCATGTGATGTTTATCATGTTTTTGCATCTTATTTGCTTAGAACGACGGTAGTAAGTAAGATGACCCCTTATGATAATTTCAAGAAAGTGTTCTCCCTAACTGTGCACCGTTGCGAAGGATCGTTGTTTCGAAGCACCACGTGATGATCGGGTGTGATAGATTCTAACGTTCACATACAACGGGTGTTGACGAGCCTAGCATGTACAGACATGGCCTCGGAACACACGCAATACACTTAGGTTGACTTGACGAGCCTAGCATGTACAGACATGGCCTCGGAACACGGAGGACCGAAAGGTCGAGCATGAGTCGTATAGAAGATACGATCAACATGGAGATGTTCACCGATCTTGACTAGTCCGTCTCACGTGATGATCGGACACGGCCTAGTTAACTCGGATCATGTTTCACTTAGATGACTAGAGGGATGTCTATCTGAGTGGGAGTTCATTGAGTAATTTGATTAGATGAACTTAATTATCATGAACTTAGTCTAAAAATCTTTACACTATGTCTTGTAGATCAAATGGCCAACGTTGTCCTCAATTTCAACGCGTTCCTAGAGAAAACCAAGCTGAAAGATGATGGCAGCAACTATACGGACTGGGTCCGGAACCTGAGGATCATCCTCATAGTAGCCAAGAAAGATTATGTCTTAGAAGCACCGCTAGGTGAAGCACCAATCCCAGAGAACCAAGACGTTATGAACGCTTGGCAGCAGCGTGCTGATGATTACTCCCTCGTTCAGTGCGGCATGCTTTACAGCTTAGAACCGGGTCTCCAAAAGCGTTTTGAGAAACATGGAGCATATGAGATGTTCGAGGAGCTGAAAATGGTTTTCCAAGCTCATGCCCGGGTCGAGAGATATGATGTCTCCGACAAGTTCTTCAGCTGTAAAATGGAGGAAAATAGTTCTGTTAGTGAGCACATACTCAGAATGTCTGGGTTGCACAACCGCTTGACTCAGCTGGGAGTTAATCTCCCGGATGACGCGGTCATTGACAGAATCCTTCAGTCGCTTCCACCAAGCTACAAGAGCTTTGTGATGAACTTCAATATGCAGGGGATGGAAAAGACCATTCCTGAGGTATATTCAATGCTGAAATCAGCGGAGGTGGAGATCAGAAAAGAACATCAAGTGTTGATGGTGAATAAAACCACTAAGTTCAAGAAGGGCAAGGGTAAGAAGAACTTCAAGAACGACGGCAAGGGAGTTGCCGCGCCCGGTAAGCCGGTTACTGGGAAGAAGTCGAAGAATGGACCCAAGCCTGAGACTGAGTGCTTTTATTGCAAGGGAAGTGGTCACTGGAAGCGGAACTGCCCCAAATACTTAGCGGACAAGAAGGCCGGCAACACCAAAGGTATATGTGATATACATGTAATTGATGTGTACCTTACCAGTACTCGTAGTAGCTCCTGGGTATTTGATACCGGTGCGGTTGCTCATATTTGTAACTCAAAACAGGAACTACGGAATAAACGGAGACTGGCGAAGGACGAGGTGACGATGCGCGTCGGGAATGGTTCCAAGGTCGATGTGATCGCCGTCGGCACGCTACCTCTGCATCTACCTACGGGATTAGTTTTAAACCTCAATAATTGTTATTTAGTACCAGCTTTGAGCATGAACATTGTATATGGATCTCGTTTAATTCGAGATGGCTACTCATTTAAATCCGAGAATAATGGTTGTTCTATTTATTTGAGAGATATGTTTTATGGTCATGCCCCGCTGGTCAATGGTTTATTCTTGATGAATCTCGAACGTGATGTTACACATGTTCATAGTGTGAATACCAAAAGATGTAAAGTTGATAACGATAGTCCCACATACTTGTGGCACTGCCGCCTTGGTCACATTGGTGTCAAGCGCATGAAGAAGCTCCATGCAGATGGACTTTTGGAGTCTCTTGATTACGAATCATTTGACACGTGCGAACCATGCCTCATGGGTAAGATGACCAAGACTCCATTCTCCGGAACAATGGAGCGAGCGACCAACTTATTGGAAATCATACATACCGATGTGTGCGGTCCAATGAGTGTTGAGGCTCGCGGAGGATATCGTTATGTTCTCACTCTCACTGATGACTTAAGTAGATATGGGTATGTCTACCTAATGAAACACAAGTCTGAAACCTTTGAAAAGTTCAAGGAATTTCAGAGTGAAGTTGAGAATCAACGTGACAGGAAAATAAAATTCTTACGATCAGATCGTGGTGGAGAATATTTAAGTCACGAATTTGGTACACACTTAAGGAAATGTGGAATTGTTTCACAACTCACGCCGCCTGGAACACCTCAGAGAAATGGTGTGTCCGAACGTCGTAATCGCACTCTATTGGGTATGGTGCGATCTATGATGTCTCTTACCGATTTACCGCTCTCATTTTGGGGCTATGCTTTAGAGACTGCCGCATTCACTTTAAATAGGGCTCCGTCTAAATCCGTTGAGACGACACCGTATGAATTATGGTTTGGGAAGAAACCTAAGCTGTCGTTTCTAAAAGTTTGGGGATGCGATGCTTATGTCAAGAAACTTCAACCTGAAAAGCTCGAACCCAAGTCGGAGAAATGCGTCTTCATAGGATACCCTAAGGAAACTATTGGGTATACCTTCTACCTCAGATCCGAAGGCAAGATCTTCGTTGCCAAGAACGGGTCCTTTCTGGAGAAGGAGTTTCTCTCGAAAGAATTGAGTGGGAGGAAAGTGGAACTTGATGAGGTGATAGTCACCCCTTCCGAACCAGAAAGTAGCGCAGCGCGGGAAAATGTTCCTGTGGTGCCTACACCGACTGGGGAGGAAGTTAATGATGATGATCATGAAGCTTCGGATCAAGTTACTACTGAACTTCGTAGGTCCACAAGGACACGTTCCGCACCAGAGTGGTACGGCAACCCTGTCCTGGAAATCATGTTGTTAGACAACGGTGAACCTTCGAACTATGAAGAAGCGATGGCGGGCCCGGATTCCGACAAATGGCTAGAAGCCATGAAATCCGAGATAGGATCCATGTATGAAGACGAAGTATGGACTTTGACTGACTTGCCCGATGATCGGCGAGCCATAGAAAACAAATGGATCTTTAAGAAGAAGACGGACGCGGATGGTAATGTGACCATCTACAAAGCTCGACTTGTCGCTAAGGGTTATCGACAAGTTCAAGGGGTTGACTACGATGAGACTTTCTCACCCGTAGCGAAGCTGAAGTCCGTTCGAATCATGTTAGCAATTGCCGCATACTATGATTATGAGATATGGCAGATGGACGTCAAAACGGCATTCCTTAACGGCTTCCTTAAGGAAGAGTTGTATATGATGCAGCCGGAAGGTTTTGTCGATCCTAAGAATGCTAACAAAGTATGCAAGCTCCAGCGCTCAATCTATGGGCTGGTGCAAGCATCTCGGAGTTGGAACATTCGCTTTGACGAGATGATCAAAGCGTTTGGGTTTACACAGACTTATGGAGAAGCCTGTGTTTACAAGAAAGTGAGTGGGAGCTCTGTAGCATTTCTCATATTATATGTGGATGACATACTATTGATGGGAAATGATATAGAATTCTTGGAAAGTATAAAGGCCTATTTGAATAAGTGTTTTTCAATGAAGGACCTTGGAGAAGCTGCTTATATATTAGGCATCAAGATCTATAGAGATAGATCAAGACACCTCATTGGTCTTTCACAGAGTACATACCTTGACAAGATATTGAAGAAGTTCAATATGGATCAGTCCAAGAAGGGGTTCTTGCCTGTATTGCAGGGTGTGCAATTGAGCACGGCTCAATGCCCGACCACGGCAGAAGATAGAGAAAAGATGAGTGTCATCCCCTATGCCTCGGCCATAGGGTCTATTATGTATGCCATGCTGTGTACCAGACCTGATGTAAACCTTGTCGTGAGTTTGGTAGGAAGGTACCAAAGTAATCCCGACATGGAACACTGGACAGCGGTCAAGAATATCCTGAAGTACCTGAAGAGGACTAAGGATATGTTTCTCGTTTATGGAGGTGACGAAGAGCTCGTCGTAAAGGGTTACGTCGACGCTAGCTTCGACACAGATCTGGATGACTCGAAGTCACAAACCGGATACGTGTATATTTTGAATGGAGGAGCAGTAAGCTGGTGCAGTTGCAAGCAGAGAGTCGTGGCGGGATCTACATGTGAAGCGGAGTACATGGCAGCCTCGGAGGCAGCACAGGAAGCAGTCTGGATGAAGGAGTTTATTACCGACCTAGGGGTGATTCCCAATGCGTCGGCCCCGATGACTCTCTTCTGTGACAACACTGGAGCTATTGCCCTTGCGAAGGAGCCCAGGTTTCACAGGAAGACCAGGCATATCAAGCGTCGCTTCAACTCCATTCGTGAAAGTGTTCAAAATGGAGACATAAATATTTGTAAAGTACATACGGACCTGAATGTAGCAGATCCGTTGACTAAACCTCTCCCTAGAGCAAAACATGATCAACACCAGGACGCAATGGGTGTTCGATTCATCACAATGTAACTAGATTATTGACTCTAGTGCAAGTGGGAGACTGTTGGAAATATGCCCTAGAGGCAATAATAAATGGTTATTATTATATTTCTTTGTTCATGATAATCGTCTATTGTTCATGCTATAATTGTATTGTCCGGAAATCGTAATACATGTGTGAATGCATAGACCACAACATGTCCCTAGTAAGCCTCTAGTTGACTAGCTCGTTGATCAACAGATAGTCGTGGTTTCCTGACTATGGACATTGGATGTCATTGATAACGGGATCACATCATTAGGAGAATGATGTGATGGACAAGACCCAATCCTAAGCGTAGCATAAAAGATCGTGTAGTTTCGTTTGCTAGAGCTTTTCCAATGTCAAGTATCTTTTCCTTAGACCATGAGATCGTGCAACTCCCGGATACCATAGGAGTGCTTTGGGTGTGCCAAACGTCACAACGTAACTGGGTGACTATAAAGGTACACTACGGGTATCTCTGAAAGTGTCTGTTGGGTTGGCACGGATCGAGACTGGGATTTGTCACTCCGTGTGACGGAGAGGTATCTCTCGGCCCACTCGGTAATGCATCATCATAATGAGCTCAATGTGACTAAGGCGTTAGTCACGGGATCATGCATTACGGTACGAGTAAAGAGACTTGCCGGTAACGAGATTGAACAAGGTATTGGGATACCGACGATCGAATCTCGGGCAAGTAACATACCGATTGACAAAGGGAATTGCATACGGGATTGATTGAATCCTCGACATCGTGGTTCATCCGATGAGATCATCGTGGAACATGTGGGAGCCAACATGGGTATCCAGATCCCGCTGTAGGTTATTGACCGGAGAGGCGTCTCGGTCATGTCTGCATGTCTCCCGAACCCGTAGGGTCTACACACTTAAGGTTCGGTGACGCTAGGGTTGTAGAGATATGTGTATGCGGAAACCCGAAAGTTGTTCGGAGTCCCGGATGAGATCCCGGACGTCACGAGGAGTTCCGGAATGGTCCGGAGGTGAAGAATTATATATAGGAAGTCAAGTTTCGGCCACCGGGAAAGTTTCGGGGGTTATCGGTATTGTACCGGGACCACCGGAAGGGTCCCGGAGGTCCACCGGGTGGGGCCACCTGTCCCGGAGGGCCCCATGGGCTGAAGTGGGAAGGGAACCAGCCCATAGTGGGAAGGGAACCAGCCCATAGTGGGCTGGGGCGCCCCCCATGGGCCTCCCCCTGCGCCTAGGGTTGGAAACCCTAGGGTGGGGGGAGCGCCCCACTTGCCTTGGGGGGCAAGGCACCCCCCTGGCCGCCGCCCCCCCCATCCAGATGGGATCCCTGGCCGGCGCCCCCCTCCCAGGGGGGCTATATAAAGGGGGGGAGGGAGGGCAGCAAGGACACAGCCTTGGGCGCCTCCCTCCTCCCCTACTACACCTCTCTCTCTCGTAGAAGCTCGGCGAAGCCCTGCCGGCATCCCGCTACATCCACCACCACGCCGTCGTGCTGCTGGATCTCCATCAACCTCTCCTCCCCCTTGCTGGATCAAGAAGGAGGAGACGTCGCTGCACCGTACGTGTGTTGAACGCGGAGGTGCCGTCCGTTCGGCACTCGGTCATCGGTGATTTGAATCACGGCGAGTACGACTCCGTCATCCACGTTCATTGGAACGCTTTCGCTCGCGATCTACAAGGGTATGTAGATGCACTCCTTTCCCCTTGTTGCTAGTATACTCCATAGATGCATCTTGGTGAGCGTAGGAAAATTTTAAAATTATGCTACGATTCCCAACAAGAACATCATATAATGTAACCCCCATCATGGGGCTTGAACCCACGTCCACAAGGTTAAGAGCTTTGTGCTTTACCAACTGAGCAATGGACCTTTCAATATAATGGTTTTAAGACTTGTGTACCTTGAATTGTTGACAGGAGCAATTGGTAGCCCCCAAGGGCCGGCTCATTATGATGTGACGAGTCGGGTCTTCAATAAGGCCAATAAAAATGACTTTGCATTAGCCCCCAAGTGTCATGGTGCATGCTTGCAGCGACATGAGACTTGCATATTTGATATAATCTCAATTTGAATAATGTAGCCCCCAAGTGCCGGGTCGTAAGCCTGCAGTGACTCGGGACTATTCCTTCCATTGTGGAATAAATCATATCCATCGATAAAATAATATCCATTGCGCTAAAGCGACTTTGAAAACCTCAATCATAGTATTGGTTATTGATAAAAATCCAGCCATGTTGGTTATTTGAATAATATAACCCAATGATTTATAAGCGCATGATTCCAATGGCGCAATCCAAATATATACTGGCGACTTATAGTCGAAAGCCAGGCCGGGTTAACAAACACCGGATAACTTCTCATCATATACTGGCGACTTATCGTCTTAAAGCCAGGCCGGTTTAATAAACACCGGATAATTTATCATCATACTGGCGACTTATAGTCGAAAGCCAGGCCGGGTTAATAAACACCGGATAATTTATCATCATACTGGCGACTTATAGTCGAAAGCCAGGCCGGGTTAATAAACGCCGGTGATTTATAATCATGCTTTATTCAACCTATTCCTGCATACAACAAGTTTAAAGTGTCCTAGCGGTTTACCGCCGGACGGGTCATAATGCCCAACATATAACCTGGATTGATAACCAAGGCTACACTTAAGAATAATCAAATATGAAATATATCATACATGTGACATTGAATCACATCGTTGGTTTACCAACTTTTTGTAGTAAGGGTGATAACCCAAATTTTGAGTACTGATAACTCCTCCCATATTGTGCCGGTTTATGATAAAACCGTTCCGGGTTGTGATAAACACCGGTCTATCCATATTCAATTCTGGCGACTTATAGTCGAAACCAGACCGGGTTAATAATCTCCGGATTATAACTGATCATGTACTAACAATTTGTAATTGAAAGTCAAACCGGGTGAATGAATGCCGGTTTATCAAAATAGTAGAAATCTCATCCAAGGAGAAAAACTTAGCAAATAAAAGCAAATGAAACCCTTGTAGTCGAGGCTTTTCACGGGCTGCCAGGCCCCAAATTCGAGGCTTTTCATGGGCTGCCAGGCCACTGAGTTAAACCATTTTACAAAGCCTTTTAAGATGGTCCTCAATCCTTAACCAATCATCATTTTAACTTGACAAGTTCAGGGTCTTATTAGAGTAACTTGTCAAAGTTTGATGGGTCATACCAGGTTTACCTGGGTGGAGTAACTTACTTAAAAAGACAGGCTAACCCGGGGTTTTAGGTGTATACACGGGAATTCCAAGCCATGGCTTGATAGCCTATTACAAGTGTAGATTCTTTGTTCATTTCGACAGCAAAGAATCCCCAAGTAACATTTTGAGCTGTGCTCAGTGGGTGTCTATGTTTGAGTTGTTGTTTTACCACACTCTCTTTGGCCCCGGAGTAATTTGGCTTTGAGCCGATCAAGAGGTGTGACTATGGTTCGGATACGACCAAACCCCCAAGTGATGTTGTGGCATTGCGCCGATTAAGAGGTGTAGCTATGGTTCGGATACGACCAAGCCCCCAAGTGATATTGTATAGGGACAATTCCATTTATCCCCTAACTTGAGCCACCACCTGGCATTTGCCCCTAATTTTCAGGTATGCTCAAAAATACCCCTCTTCCGTCAAGTCACCTTACAAAAATGCCCTTCTGTGCCGTTACCGTCCGGTCAAAGGGGTTTAACCGTCTGGTGAATAGTAAATGGTGAACAGTAAATTCGAAAAAAATAGCAAAAAAAATCAAAAAAATCTGAAATTTTGTGAGATCGAAGATACTCAAGGGAGCAAGACGCGTGCAAATTTTGGCATAGTTTGGACATTCCAGCAGCCCGTGTCAAACGAAAAACTTTAAAATGTACGCTGTGAGCAGTGAATTAAAAAAAATAGCAAGAAAATTCAAAAAAATATGAAATTTTTTGGCATCAAAGAGGCTGGGGTGCGCAAGGTGCGTGCAAATTTGTTTTTGCGTTTCGACACTGTACGAGCTCGTGGAGAAAAAAACAAAATTTGGCGCAGAAAAAAACTTTGAAAAATGCACTATTTTGTTTTTTTTGCTAGAGCACCTCGCATGTCATTTGATCAGAAAAATTTGCAAGCGCCTTGCGCACCCAAGCCTCTTTGATGCCAAAAAAAATCATATTTTTTAAATTTTCTTGCTATTTTTTTGAATTTACTGTTCACAGCATATAGATTTAAATTTTTGCCTTTCCCACGAGTTCCTGGAATGTCCAAACAACGCGAAAATTTGCACACACCTTGCGCCCTTAAGTATCTTCGATCCCACAAAATTTCAGATTTTTTTGATTTTTTTTGCTATTTTTTCGAATTTACTGTTCCCCATGTTACTATTCATCAGACGGTCAAACCCCTTTGACCGGACGGCAAGGGCATTTCTGTAAGGTGACTTGACGGAAGAGGGGTATTTTTTAGCATACCTGAAAATTAGGGGCAAATGCCAGGTGGTGGCTCAAGTTAGGGGGATAAATGGAATTGTCCCTATTGTATAAAGCTTTGATAAGCTGAATCAAGGGTAAACCGGACGCCGCTTTATGAAATAGAAACCCCCACGTGATCAATAATATGATAAGCCAATAAGGCAGGATACCCATGTTTGAACCGCGCATCATGGCAGCAGGTACTCTTCGGCAACCTTTAACTTTTTGCAAAAGATAAATTCGTCTTGAACCGGGATTTTGAACCGGATACTGAGAGCTTCAAAGCTTTGTGGGAGACATCTTTCCCTTGAACCGGATTTTAAACCGGAATCTTCATTTTCAGCCGGAAATTTTCTGACGGCCTTTAAACTCGAACTTGCGAGAAGTTAATTCCTTTTTGAACTGGACATTTTCAAACCGGATTTGAGAGCTTCAGAGCTTTGTGGGAGAACAGATTTTCCTTGAACCGGATTGTAAACCGGATATTTGAGAGCTTCAGTGAGACTGACTTCCCTTGAGCCCGGTTTTAAACCGGAATCCTTTCTGATGACCTGGAACTTCTTCATTGAGCCGGGATTTTGTAACTGTCATATACTTCCTAAGCCGGAAATTTTCTGACGGCCTTTAAATTTTCATCAATATAACAGTAGCCTCCGGGACCGGGTTATCTTTCCCTCCATCGTCCTGGGGTTCTTAAATTTGCTGAAACTGGCAATATTTGCTGAGTCATGTCATCGTAGCCCCTGAGTCTCAAAGGTGACTCGAGGAGTTGGCCTAAAACTCTCCATATTTGACCGTGATATAAACCGGCATAACTTGTATATCATTGGTGTTGATAGCACGATGTGAATCCACAGAAGGTTGAGGTGACTGCGGCGGGTTATAAATGATCCCGTATGAGCCGTGTCAGCAACTCGGCCAATGGTTCCTTCCAACTGGCGATTTGAAGTTAACCAAACTGTAGTGGCGGCGACTTGTGCGCCTGCCCATTGAGCCATCCAGTGCAGACGGCAGTCGATAGTATATGATAATTTGCCTCCAATTTGTTGAAAAAAAACGGGCTACCCAAGCTGTGACTTGCTCATACTCAATAAACAGCTCATGCAGACAGGTGCGGCCCGGTATGTTGATGTAGACCAGGCCGTGAGAGACGGACGACAAGGACGACCGCAACATCAGAGGCGGCTCAGACAGATGAGTCGGCCGCGGCATTATAAGCCGGTGCGGACGGGGAAGATCGGCACCGGTGTCGTAAACCGGCACAGACGGGCGAGTTAATTGCAGGCGTGGTCCCGACAAGCTGATGTAAACCGGGCCACAGGGACGGCGACTTGCTCATGTTCATTCACCGGGTGGTATGACACGGACGAAACGCCAATGCAGAACGTTGCTAGCGCGTGCTCCGTACCCATGGTATAGACCACGTTTATAATGAATAATTGTCCTGCATATCAAAATATACAGTCCAAAGTAATTGTTCTTTTGACAAAGAACAATATGTGTCAAAAATAGACTTAGATAGATGTCACCTGATATGTTAGGCCGGAATTTATCCGCCGCGGTAAAGCTAAAATCAACCACGAATGAGTCACCTGCAGGAGCAAACGGATGAACCGGCTGCGGCGTTGTAAGCCGGTGCGGATGGGCGAGTTGGCCGCGGCGTTGTAAGCCGGCACGGACGGGCGAGTTAGTCCCGTGTGTTGATGAAGCGGGGGACGGCGACTTACCCACGTAGCCGTCCAGCAGCATGGCACAGACTAGCCCTAGTGCAATAATCTTGGCGCGCGCCCCTCTGCGACACCTTTGTAACAAATAATGGTCCTGCCCAAAAATAGCAAAGACCAGAGTAATTGTTCTTGGAAGAAACATTATTTGTGCTGATAAAATATGTAGGAAGGATAGCACCTCGTAGTATTGTGCAGTGCCGGTCGGCCGGCTTGTTGCGGGTACCCCGGGTTGCATCCATGGTCACAACAGTGGCAGCAGGGCGGCTTGCGAGGAAAAAAATGCCGGGGCGCAGGTATAGCATTTGATTCAAATCCTTGGTTTTGATGTGCTGCACTCATATACAGCACCACTCCGGTGGAATATGCCTTCTTCGGCAACTTGTGATCTGACGGTCCACGAGGTACACAGTACGCCGCGCTCCCGTCAGTCTTCATGATTTGATTGATCTTACTCCGAATCACTGGATGTGAGCGGTGGTTTGACCCTTTGTTAATTGTTCTTCGCCTACGGAACGACCTCCATCACCAGCGACTTGGCAGGCTGCGGCTATGCAGCAGAGGCGGCAGCGAGGCCCGCAGGTAGAGACAACGGGTTTCAATGGTGATTTGGGAACGCACAGGCAGGAGTAGCGAGGCGAGCGGGCGGCTCACGGGTGCCACGGCACAGACGGGCCAGGGCCGCGTCATAGCGGCGGAGGTGAGGCGGGGTGAAGCCTCCTGGCCGGGATGGCCGGAGCGATGACGCCAAGCCGCGCAGTCCAGTCGACGGCGACTTGAAAAGGCTGTGACAGCAGAAGCAGATGGATCGGCGGCTCAGGCGTCTCGCGAAGTCCATGTCCGGGTCGGTTGTGCTGCAAAAATCCATGCTCGTCTCATCTTCCGGGTCGTGGCCTGTTGGATGAATCCACGCCCGTCTCTTTTTTTAGAGCTGCCACACCTAGGGGTGGAAAGTGGTAGCAGATAATCTGAAATATCCGATATTCGTATTTGAGAAAATGCCTATTCGTATCCGAAACATCCCCATCCGAACCAAAGGGTGAGTATCTGGTGCTACCAAACCTTAGGTGCTACCGTGATACGGGCTTCTGGGCCATTGGATTCTCAGATCGGACGACATCTAGGAGTTGTTGGATCTGCTGGACCTATGAGTAATTTTTGGACTCCTAGTAGGCTTTTCTGCAAATGTTGCTGAGTTACTAGGAGCCGTCCGATCTGAGAATCTGACGGCCCAAAAGCCCGTATCACGGTAGCATCTAAGGATCGGTAGCACTGGATATTTTCCCCCGAACCAAAATGGAAATGGAAATTATCTGTATCCGAATTTATTAAACAAATAAAAAATAAAATATGGCAGGAGATTTTGACACAAATATGGATATGGATGTGGATATATCCGTATCCGAATAAGATTATGGGAGGTAATTTTCAAAATTCCAGACCCAATATTCCAATTATCCAACATAAAAGCAAATAAATGGTCAAATTTTACTCTTTATATGATTAAACTTATAAATTATTATGCATTACAATAGTATTTATTCATAAACCTATTTATCATTGAATTATTGTATGTCACAAGTTGATTATTCCAGGTCATATAGGTATCGACTAATCTACTTAAGCAATATGTTGATATTATTCGTATCCGTTCCGAATCAAGAAAATATCTGATACATGTCCGTATTCGAATAATATCCGAGCCGCATCCGTATCCGATAACATCTGTATTCAGATTCGTATTCATTTTGAAAATATGAAAATGAAAGTGGTAAGAGCACTATCCGATCCGCATCCGATCCGTTTCCACCCCTAGCCACACCCATCCGGGTCCACCCTATTAAAAATAGCTACCAAGTTTTTTCGGTAGTACTTTCCTTCACACGTAGTTCTTCCGATTCTGTGTTTGTTACCAACTCCAACTTGCCTCGCATGAACTTGAGGCCGTGTATGATGGAACTCTCGGTACACTCGGCACACGTAGACAAATTTATGTCCGTCTCAATGGATCGCTTCGGCTGTTGGGGATCGTAGCAGAATTTTAAAAAATTTCTACGCATCACCAAGATCCATCTATGGAGTCTACTAGCAACGAGAGGGAAGGAGTGCATCTACATACCCTTGTAGATCGCGAGCGGAAGCGTTCAAGTGAACGGGGTTGATGGAGTCGTACTCGTCGTGATCCAAATCACCGATGACCGAGCGCCGAACGGACGGCACCTCCGCGTTCAACACACGTACGGAGCAGCGACGTCTCCTCCTTCTTGATCCAGCAAGGGGGAAGGAGAGGTTGATGGAGATCCAGCAGCACGACGGCGTGGTGGTGGAAGTAGCGGGGATCCCGGCAGGGCTTCGCCAAGCACAAGCAGGAGAGAGAGGTGTCACGGGAGGGAGAGGGAGGCGCCAGGGGCTAGGGTACAGCAGCCCTCCCTCCCCCCTTTATATAGGCCCTCTGGGGGGCGCCGGCCCTGGGATCCCATCTATGGGGGGGGCGGCTTGCCCCCCCAAGCCAAGTGGGGCGCCCCCCACCCCCAGGGTTTCCAACCCTAGGCGCAGGGGGAGGCCCATGGGGGGCGCACCAGCCCACTAGGGGCTGGTTCCCCTCCCACTTCAGCCCATGGGGCCGTCCGGGATAGGTGGCCCCACCCAGTGGACCCCCGGGACCCTTCCGGTGGTCCCGGTACAATACCGATAACCCCCGAAACTTTCCCGGTGGCTGAAACTGGACTTCTTATATATAATTCTTCACCTCCGGACCATTGCGGAACTCCTCGTGACGTACGAGATCTCATCCGGGACTCCAAACAACTTTCGGGTTTCCGCATACTATTATCTCTACAACCCTAGCGTCACCGAACCTTAAGTGTGTAGACCCTACGGGTTCGGGAGACATGCAGACATGACCGAGACGCCTCTCCGGTCAATAACCAACAGCGGGATCTGTGTAAGGGCATATTTATCCCTAAGATGTTTTGGTGATTGATGACAATGCTTTTGCGGACTAATCATGTGCGTTGAGTGTTTTTCAGAGATTCATCCTTTTGGCACGAGACGATTTCCTCCCCTCGGAGCTTAAAGCGAAGACGGTGTAGTCCTTTCGGATTAGTTTGGTGGACTAGTTTCATAGGGATCACCGTACTATCAAGAGGGGGTCCGTTTTGGAAAGGCTAGGGCGGAATCATCACGTACACTTCCTTTGCCCCTCCCTCCGAGCCTTTCCGTTTCGATGATGGGCTTGGGTCTCCTCTCTTTGTGCCCTCTCTGGTCCCAGCGGTAGTACCGCGGGCCAGAGCGGTAGTACCGCTTAGGTGCTACAAGCGGTAGTACCGCTCTGGAGCGGTAGTACCGCCCAGAGCAGTAGTACCGCTAGTAGCCCTATGTGTGTACTAACTCTGGTCCCAGCGGTAGTACCGCTTGGGTGCCACAAGCGGTAGTACCGCTCTGGGAGCGGTAGTACCGCTCCAGAGCAGTAGTACCACTAGTGGCCCCAAGCCGTAGTACCGCGGTGGTCTCGTGCTAGTACCGCCTCGATTCGAGGGCTTCTTTTTCGTGTCGGGTTTTACGGTACTGGCCGCGGCTGTGGGGGGCCGTAGTACCGCTCCTGTGCGGTAGTACCGCCCTCCCTCCGCGGTAGTACCGCTGTGGGCCAAGCGGTAGTACCGCGTTGTGTAGCGGTAGTACCGCTTATTGTGGCAAGCGGTAGTACCGCTGGCACAGCGGTACTACCGCTCTCTTCGGGGCAGAATGGGGGTAACGGTTGGTTTGTTCCCCCCACTATATAAAGGGGTCTTCTTCCCCAAAGTTGACTTACCTCTTCCCCCCAAAAGCTCCATTGTTGCTCCAAGCTCCATTTTCGCCCGATCTCTCTCCCTAGCTAATCAAACTTGTTGATTTGCTCGGGAGTGGTTGAGAAGGCCACGATTTACACTTCCACCAAGAGAAATTTGATTCCCCCCACTTATCCCTAGCGGATCTTGTTACTCTTGGGTGTTTGAGCACCCTAGACGGTTGAGGTCACCGCGGAGCCATAGTCCATTGTGGTGAAGCTTTGTGGTGTCGTTGGGAGCCTCCAATTAAGTTGTGGAGATTGCCCCAACCTTGTTTGTAAAGGTCCGGTCGCCGCCTTCAAGGGCACCAATAGTGGAATCACGGCATCTCGCATTGTGTGAGGGCGTGAGGAGAATACGGTGGCCCTTGTGGCTTCTTGGGGAGCATTGTGCCTCCACACCGCTCCAACGGAGACGTACTTCCCCTCAAAAGGAAGGAACTTCGGTAACACATCCTCGTCTTCACCGGCTCCACTCTTGGTTATCTCGTTCCTTTACTTTAGCTAGTTTACTTGTGTTATATCTCTTACTTGCTTGCGTGCTTGTTGTCGTTGCATCATATAGGTTGCTCACTTAGTTGCATATCTAGACAACCTATTTTGATGCAAACTTTAATTTGGTAAAGAAAAGCTAAAAATTGTTAGTTGCCTATTCACCCCCCTCCCTCTAGTCAACTATATCGATCCTTTCAATTGGTATCAGAGCCTCATCTCTTTATTAAGGACTTTACCGTCCAAAGAGTATGGTTGACGTCGTAGACGGTGCGGAGGAGCACTCCGGTGAGAATCCAGTCTCGTCTACGGGAGATGGGGGAACCGCGGTCTCTCGTGAGGAATTCAATGTGGCGTTGGACACATTGAAAACCTCCATGACGACCAAGGTCGAAAGCATGTTGAATAAATTCTTAGAAGGGCTTAAACTTACCACCGCACCGTTGAAAGTGGGTGATTCCGCTAACAAGGTGACGGATGCTACCTCCGACAAGGGGGAAACTTCGAGCGAGAAGGCTCCTTGTTCTAGTGATAAAAATGGGACCGGCATCTTTGCCCATGTGGAACCTCCACCTGTCTATGGTGGACCGCTCCCTTCCACTCATTTGAATCATGCCGGCCCGGCCCCTAAGATTGAGAAGAATGTAGATTTTGATTCTTAGGTCTATCGTTTTAAGCGTCATTTAAATCATGTGAACACTAACCTTTGGAGAATCATTGAAGAAGGTTTTTATCCGCATGACCGAAGTAACTTCACTCCTAGAGAAGTTGTGGATCATCAATTCAATGAGAATGCTCTCTTCATCATCCAAGAAGCAATCCCATCCGAAGATCTTCCTCATCTCCGGCCTTACACCGTGGCCAAAGATGCTTGGCTCCAAGTTGTTTCCCTCTATCGGGGAAGCGCAAGCATTCAACGCTCCAACTATGAAGTGGTGCAAGATGAAGCCAACGAGTTTGCAATGAAAGAAGATGAAGAACCTCGTGAGCTTTTTCGGAGAGTAACCAAACTCGCGGTCTCTCTCTGAGATCATGGAAGTAAGGACACGGATGACAATTGGATCAAGCGCAAATTCCTCAAGGCAATGATGCCCTACCACAAAGCCATGTCCTCCGTAATTCGTCAAAGGCCGGACTTCCACACCTTGTCATCAAGTGAAGTGTTGGATGAGTTTGTTGCTATGAGCATCTTGGACAAGACCGCCGACAATGCAGTTCTTCACTCTCAAAGAGTTAAGAAGCCCAACCTTGCTCTAAAGGCCAAGGTTAGTATGGAGGAAGAGGATGAAGAGGAAGAAGAGGAGGGCAACCTCGAAGATACGAAGTATGCCTATCATGAACACATGGCTCTTGCTTCAAGGCAATTTTGGAGCAAGAAGAACATGAGACCAAACTTCAACAAAAGCAACTCAAGTGGCGCAAAGGGCAAGCAACGGATGAGGACTTGCTTCAATTGTGGCAATGTGAGCCACTTTGTTGTGGAGTGCCCTTACGAGAAGAGGGAAGACAATGGTGGCAAGCTCATTAGAAAAGACAAGGCCAAGTCGTTCCCCAACAAGAGCAACTTCACCAAGAAGACTCCTCCCAAGGCGTTGGTGGTTCAAGAAGAGTACAATGAGGATGATGACGATGATGAAGATAGTGAGTCGGTTGCCATGGCCTCCGTTGCCATTGCGAAGACTCCACGGGTGTCTCTCTTCGACTCACCCAATGAGAACATCACCGCCAAGTGCCTCATGGCTAAAGCCACCAATAAGGTAACCTCCAACATCAAAACTACCATCATTAATCATCCTTCTACGATGGATAGCATTGATGAACATGAGGGGACAAATGTGGAGGAAAATGAGTTTGAGATCTTTATGGGTAAACTCAAGGGTAAATCCAAGAAGCACTTCGTTGCTCTCTTGGAACAACTTGGTGAAGCCAATGACATGATCGAGGCTCACGAAGATACCATCTCTAAGATGGAGGGGCATAGTCGTGACTATGCCGATGAGATTTCGGATCTTTCCAATGCTCTTGACGAAGAGCGTGGTCTTCGTTTGGCTCTTGAGGAGTCATACAACGATGATCATGCTAAGTTAAAGAAAGATCTTGATCATACTCTTGTTGTGTCTCGTGTGCTAAACTCCGAGAAGGCAAAACTTGGGGTTGATCTTGCTAGACTCAAAGAGGAGTGTGGCATTCTCGACAAGGCTCACAAAGTCTTGAAGGGTGTTCATGCTAGCCTCAAGGAGTCTCATGATCAACTCCAAGTGAAGCTAACAAAGGAGAAAGCCACCTTTCCTCATATGGTGTTAATTGATAATGCAAATGCTACTAACCCATGTTGTGAGCATGTGCATCTTGTTGAGGAGAATGCTAAGTTGAAGGAGCAACTTGAGAAAGGCCTTGTGTCATGCATACAAGGTGAGAAGAACCTCAACGACCTCTTGAGCAATCAAAAGGAAGTTGTGGCCAAGGAGGGGATTGGGTTCGCACCCAATCCCAAGAACAAGAAGAAGAATGACAAGACCAAGCGACCTCCTCCTCTCAAGCAAACTTTTGTGAAGGAGGGAGAGGGTGCTTCCAAGGAGAAGAAGAACAATGCGAAGGGTGGCGGTGTCAAGAAGAGCAATGCCACTCCTTCCAACAAAGCCGACGACTTTAATCCTTCTTATGTGTTATGCCGTGCTAGTGATGGGCATGTTTTTGCCAAATTTGTTGGTTCTCCTCATGAGTACATTGAATGGTCTATTTGGGTTCCTAAGACCCTTGTTGCTAACATCAAAGGACCCATTACAAAATGGGTACCTAAAACCAAGCATTGATCTCTTGTAGGTGTTTGCTTCCGGTGGGGGATCATGGTTGCTCGATAGTGGAGCTACAAATCATATGACCGGGAGCAAGGACTTGGTGGTGGGCGTGCACAAGATTCCATCTATGCCCACCAATGTCGAGTGGGGTGATGCCTCGTCTTCTAAGGTATTGGGACTCGGCAAAGTTGTCATTTCTCATGATCTCACGATCGAGAAGGTCATGCTAGTTGAGTCCCTTGCATACAATTTACTTTCCGTTCGTCAACTTGCTATCATGGGCTTTGCCACCTTCTTTCATATTGATACCGTGGCCCTCTTGTGGAGCAAGACTCTTAAAGTAGCCTTTGTTGGGCATGTCGAGAACGGTCTCTATGTGATTAACTTTTCGGAGCAACCCACTAAGACCGCGACATGCCTAATGGCTAAAGTTGACGTGGGATGGCTTTGGCATCGCCGTTTAGCCCATGTCAATATGAGATCTTTGCAAAGTCTTCTCAAGGGGGACCATGTCCGTGGACTAACGAACGTTAGTTTTGCCAAAGATCGTGCTTGCAGTGCTTGTATCGAAGGAAAGCTTCATGAGAAGGCTCACCCTCCCACGACTCTTATTTACTCGAAGAGGCCGTTGGAGCTCCTTCATTTGGATCTCTTTGGGCCTCCATCCTTTGATAGTCTTGGGGGTAGAAAGTACTGCTTGGTAATTGTGGATGATTATTCTAGATACACGTGGGTGTATTTCTTCAAGAGGAAGAGTGAGACCCAACAAACAGTCATTGACTTTGCAAATGAAGCCCAACGTCAACACAATGCAAAGATCTTGACAATAAGAAGTGACAACGGCACCGAGTTCAAGAACTACACCTTGGATGAGTTTCTCAGTGATGAGGGGATCAAGCATCAATATTCCGCACCTTACACCCCTCAACAAAATGGTGTTGCGGAGAGGAAGAATCGGACGTTGATGGATGCGGCAAGGACCATGATGGCGGAGTTCAAGTCTCCATACAACTTTTGGGCCGAAGCCATCAACACCGCGTGTCATGCTTCAAATCGGCTCTATCTTCGCAAAGGCTTGAACAAGACTCCATATGAGATCCTCACCGGTAACAAGCCCAACCTCAAGTACTTTCGGGTGTTCGGGTGTAAGTGTTTCATTCTCAAGAAAGGTGTTCGTTTGTCTAAATTTGAGACTAGAGCTCATGAGGGCATATTTGTTGGTTATGCTACAAACTCCCATGCTTACCGTGTTCTCAATAAGTCCACGGGACTTATTGAGGAGACGTGTAACGTGGAGTTTGATGAAAATAACGGCTCCCAAGTGGAGCAAAGTGGTACTTGTGATGTAGGTGATGAAATTCCTCCCCAAGCCATAAGAAGAATGGGTATTGGACATATCCTACCCATTGAGGAACCCCTTGTGGCCGAAGGAGAAGGACAATGCTCCACTCAAGTGGAGCCATCACCAACCCAAGACCCACACGCTTCCGAAGAACAAAGTGAAGGCCCTCAACCTCATAAACAAGATCAAGGGCAAGATCAACCTCAAGATGGTGGTGATCCACCAAATGATACCCAAGGTCAAGTTCTTCCCCTCGAGCTAGTTCAAGATCAAGAACAAGCTCAAGACGACGCTCAAGATGATCAAGTAACCCCTCCTCACTTCACTTCCGAGGAGGAATTGGAGCGTCGTGCCGCTAAGATCGCTTCCAAGCTCACCACCAAAGGTCATCTCATGGAGAATGTGGTTGGAAGCCTAAGAAAGGGGGTAAGCACTCGTAGACAATTAGCAAACTATTGTGAACATCATGCGTTTGTTTCTTGTGTCGAACCCCAAAAGATTTATGAAGCGCTTGAGGACCCGGATTGGCTCAACGCCATGCATGAAGAACTCAACAACTTCGAACATAACCAAGTGTGGAAGTTAGTGCCAAGGCCAACCGGGAATCATAATGTCATTGGAACCAAGTGGATATTCAAGAACAAGCAAGACGCTCATGGAATCATTGTTCGCAACAAGGCTCGTTTGGTGGCACAAGGCTACTCCCAAGTCGAGGGTATCGACTACGGTGAAACCTTTGCCCCCGTTGCTCGCCTTGAATCTATTCGTTTGTTGATTGCTTATGCTTCTCATCATAATTTCACTTTGCAACAAATGGATGTGAAGAGTGCTTTTCTTAATGGTCCCATAAATGAGTTGGTATATGTCAAACAACCCCCCGGGTTCGAAGATCCCTATTTCCCCGATCATGTGTATCAACTCCACAAGGCACTTTATGGCCTTAAACAAGCCCCACGTGCGTGGTATGAGCATCTTACGGAGTTGTTACAAGATCGTGGATTCGAAATCGGGAAAATCGACCCCACTCTTTTTACTAAGAAGGTCAAAGGGGAGTTGTTTGTGTGCCAACTATATGTTGATGATATTATTTTTGGTTCCCCTAACAAAGCTTTCAATGAAGAATTTGCCGCTCTCATGACCTCAAAGTTCAAGATGTCTATGATGGGAGAGTTGAAGTTCTTTCTCGGATTCGAAATCAAACAAAGAAGAGAAGGAACCTTCATCAACCAAGCCAAATACACTCAAGACATGCTAAAGAGATTCAAGCTAAGTGATGTCAAGCCGGCTTCCACTCCAATTCCCACCAAGTGCCAACTTGACATTGATCCCAATGGTAAAGTGGTGGATCAAAAGGTATATCGCTCTATGATTGGATCCTTGCTTTACCTTTGTGCATCTAGACCGGATATCATGTTGAGTGTGGGAATATGTGCACGGTTTCAAGCCGCACCTAAGGAAAGCCACTTTGTGGCGGTCAAGCGAATCTTTCGATATTTGGCTCATACCCCAAACTTTGGCCTATGGTACCCAAGAGGAGCAAACTTCAAGCTTGTAGGTTATTCGGACTCCGATTGGGCAGGAGACAAAGTGGATAGGAAGTCCACTTCCGGAGGGTGCCAATTTCTTGGTTGCTCTTTGGTAAGTTGGTCTTCTAAAAAGCAAAGTTGTGTGTCTCTCTCGTCCACCGAAGCGGAGTATGTGGCGGCCGGAAGTTGTTGTGCACAACTATTATGGATGAGGCAAACTTTAAAGGATTACGGTGTCATTTGTGACAAAGTGCCTCTTTGGTGTGACAATGAAAGTGCTATCAAGATTTCTCTCAACCCGGTGCAACACTTCAAGACAAAGCATATTGAGATTCGGTATCACTTCATCCGGGATCATATTAGGCGAGGGGAGATCGAGCTCAACTATGTCAACACTCATGATAACCTTGCAGATATTTTCACGAAGCCATTGGATGAAGCAAGATTTCGCGAGTTAAGGCATGAGCTAAATATTCATTGTGCTTTCTTGTCTAGGTGTAGGCATGGACGTAGGGGGAGTGTTGTTCTCTCACCCCACAATGCATAAACTGATCTCACTCTTTCACATTAGCCATTTTTGATGGTACTTGTGCTTCAAAGACGAGCTTTGGTCATGGGCCCAAGGATAATTCTTCGCGGTGCCATACCAAGTGACTCAAACATAGGTGGCCTCGGCCACCGCCCTCTCGTATAGAGGCGTGTGATTCTTGTTCTCTTGCTAGTGCTCTTGTTGGTCTTCTTGCCGTTGTTTCCCGTCTTTCGTTTTACACCATATGTGTTGAGTCTGGTTTGAGTTGCGCTGGGCGGTACTACCGTTGTGCAGGAGCGGTACTACCGCTTATACGGCTAAGCGGTACTGCCGCCCCTCACCACGGTACTACCGCTGAGGGGCGGGGCCAGGGGGTTAAGTCGTGGGCAGGGGTGGTTTCCTCCACCCCATACCCATTTGCTTCGTCCCCTGGTTCCTCTTCCTCTCTCTCCAGCGCCATCTCGCCGCGGGAAGGCTCCGGCGGCCCTCCGTCTCCGGACCGTTCCTCTCCATTTCCTTCGGTGGAGTCGATCCCCACCTCGTCCTCTTGCCATGGATGCCGGTATTGCCCCCGTTCCTCTTCTCTTCTTGTCTAGTTTTCAGATCTCGCGTTTTAGGGGCAATAGTAGTTGCATCTCTAGATTTTTGGCCAAATCTAGGCTTGAGTAGGTTGGAGAAGGCAACTAGACTCTTTGGATTGATGTTTGGTAGGTTTATTTTTGAATTTGGCATCCCCGGTAGTGCCGGATCTGACCACGGCAGTAGGGATCCGCCGTGCCCCATCTCAGGCGGTACTACCGCCCATCTGGCACGGTACTACCGCTGGAGCGGTACTTGGAGCGGTACTACCGCTTATGTGGCTAAGCGGTACTACCGCTGGATGCCCAGTTCCATTGTTTCCTACCACATGTTGATCCATATTTGTTGTGTTTATTTGGTTTTGATCGTTCCTTCTGGTTGTTTCTTGTGTCCATGTGTTTGGTTCCAGGTGATGAACATCCTGAGCAGCAAGTCCGCCATGTCAACCCCGGGCATTCAACGTCGAAGCGGTACCGCTCATCTGAGACTGCAGGTGGTTCCTCCAGTGCTCCACAGCCAGCAGGGGGTGCTTCCTCAAGTGCTAATCCTCCTCGCAAGAAGAATATTGCCAGCCGACCGAAGCCAAGTGGCAAGAAAGTGACTGAGATGTCTAGCAAGGAATTCTGGGACAGGCGTCGGCGCAACCCCTATGAGGAAGACCAAGAACCCAATCTTGTCAATCGCCCGTTCTAGAACCGGTTTCAGTATGCCACATACTTTGATGTGATCAAGGCTAAGAAGAATCTCTTTGTCAATGTTCATTCCATCAACACGGATGCTATGGAGAAGGACCTTGAGTACTTTGGTGATGCCCTACAGATGTGCTCTCAGTTGAACATTCTCAGGATCATGCAGTTCAACAAGGACTTTGATGCAGATTTGCTGGCACAGTTCTTTGCCACTGTTCACCTAGGAACTGATGCAGACAGGACTCTAACTTGGATGACAAATGGAAAGGTGATAGCTGTCAAGTGGCAGGCCTTCATGGGGCTGCTTGAGGTGGAAGATCAAGGGCTCGAGACTCCAGTTGGCTTTCGTCCTCACCAAAATGTCACCTCCACTCACAAGCAAGCCCTCTGGCCCTACTGTACTCGGAAGGTCCACCCTGAGACCAGGAAGGAAACCTATGAGTTGTCTACCTATCTGGACATCCTTCACCGTATCTTCCGCGAGACTCTCTTCCCTCGTATTGGGAATCTGGACATGGTACACTCTTACCTTGTGGACATGCTTCTCTTCTGCCAGCGTGAGAAGGACGCAAACACCGGCGAGTCCCTGGACATCTCTCACGTCATGTGGTCTGAGCTTCTGGCGGCTGTTTCTGAGCGCAAGTGCCCAATTTATGGTCCGTTCATCATGTTGCTTATTGAGAGGGCTTGGAGACATACCTATCCTGAGGAGCAGCTGGAAACTGGAGAGTTGGTCTCTCATGAGATCAAGCGTCTGAGGAAGAAGGATAATTGGGGTAGATCTGGAGCTCCATCTTCTGCTGCTCCCATGGAGACCGAGGACGAGGCTGATGCCGGTGATGATGATGAGGATTATGTGCCTCCTGGGACAGAGCCTTCTGCAGCAGAGCCCTCTTGGGAAAAGAAGCTCAAACGCAAGATGAAGAAGTTGTTCTGCATGGAGTCTCATGGTCAGTACATGACTCATGTGGCTGAGAAGAAGGCAAGAGGACGTCACAAGGAGCTGATGCGTCAGATGGGTGCGACAGTCACCAGCGGCTCAGAGGGTCAGATTACTGAGGAAGAGGAGTGGATCCAGCAGCATTGTCCGTGGACCGACTCAGATGCCGAGCAGTTTCCAGGCGAGGACGGCAGTGCAGATGATCACGCAGAGTCCTGATGTTCGAGATCCTCAGCATGCTCTCACCTGGAGCCGTAGGTTAGCTCTTTGCCCCTTTTGGTGTCTCGATGCCAAAGGGGGAGAGAGTTTAGGGATTTGCGTCGTTGTGTTGCGAGTGTGTCTTTGCGCTTTCGTTATGTGCTACTTTGTGCTTTGCTTGGACCTTGCGCTTTGCTTGGTTTTGTGTTCAGTGAGACTTTAGTTCGAGTCATATGGTGTGAGACATATGCTACCCTATCATTATCATATCTTTATCTTTGTCTCTAGTCATTTGATATCTCATGAGTTATATGCTTCATTATGTTATATATCCTGCTATCTTGTATCTCGCTTAGGTTGTTGGTCTCTAAAATACAGGGGGAGTGTTGATCCTAGTATGTGTGTCGTGCAGTTCAAAGCACTTATCTTGATGGCACACATCTAGGGGGAGCCCGTCTATATTTTAGAGATTTGGGGTTTGCTTATGTCCTTTGTTTTTCCCAGTTGTGCAAATCCCGTATTGTCATCAATCCACCAAAAAGGGGGAGATTGTAAGGGCATATTTATCCCTAAGATGTTTTGGTGATTGATGACAATGCTTTTGCGGACTAATCATGTGCGTTGAGTGTTTTTCAGAGATTCATCCTTTTGGCACGAGACGATTTCCTCCCCTCGGAGCTTAAAGCGAAGACGGTGTAGTCCTTTCGGATTAGTTTGTGGACTAGTTTCATAGGGATCACCGTACTATCAAGAGGGGGTCCGTTTTGGAAAGGCTAGGGCGGAATCATCACGTACACTTCCTTTGCCCCTCCCTCCGAGCCTTTCCGTTTCGATGATGGGCTTGGGTCTCCTCTCTTTGTGCCCTCTCTGGTCCCAGCGGTAGTACCGCGGGCCAGAGCGGTAGTACCGCTTGGGTGCTACAAGCGGTAGTACCGCCCAGAGCAGTAGTACCGCTAGTAGCCCCATGTGTGTACTAACTCTGGTCCCAGCGGTAGTACCGCGGGACGGAGCGGTAGTACCGCTTGGGTGCCACAAGCGGTAGTACCGCTCTGGGAGCGGTAGTACCGCTCCAGAGCAGTAGTACCGCTAGTGGCCCCAAGCCGTAGTACCGCGGTGGTCTCGTGCTAGTACCGCCTCGATTCGAGGGCTCCTTTTTCGTGTCGGGTTTTACGGTACTGGCCGCGGCTGTGGGGGGCCATAGTACCGCTCCTGTGCGGTAGTACCGCCCTCCCTCCGCGGTAGTAACGCTGTGGGCCAAGCGGTAGTACCGCGTTGTGTAGCGGTAGTACCGCTTATTGTGGCAAGCGGTAGTACCGCTGGCACAGCGGTACTACCGCTCTCTTCGGGGCAGAATCGGGGTAACGGTTGGTTTGTTCCCCCCACTATATAAAGGGGTCTTCTTCCCCAAAGTTGACTTACCTCTTCCCCCCAAAAGCTCCATTGTTGCTCCAAGCTCCATTTTCGCCCGATCTCTCTCCCTAGCCAATCAAACTTGTTGATTTGCTCGAGAGTGGTTGAGAAGGCCACGATCTACACTTCCACCAAGAGAAATTTGATTCCCCCCACTTATCCCTAGCGGATCTTGTTACTCTTGGGTGTTTGAGCACCCTAGACGGTTGAGGTCACCGCGGAGCCATAGTCCATTGTGGTGAAGCTTTGTGGTGTCGTTGGGAGCCTCCAATTAAGTTGTGGAGATTGCCCCAACCTTGTTTGTAAAGGTCCGGTCGCCGCCTTCAAGGGCACCAATAGTGGAATCACGAAATCTCGCATTGTGTGAGGGCGTGAGGAGAATACGGTGGCCCTTGTGGCTTCTTGGGGAGCATTGTGCCTCCACACCGCTCCAACGGAGACGTACTTCCCCTCAAAAGGAAGGAACTTCGGTAACACATCCTCGTCTTCACCGGCTCCACTCTTGGTTATCTCGTTCCTTTACTTTAGCTAGTTTACTTGTGTTATATCTCTTACTTGCTTGCGTGCTTGTTGTCGTTGCATCATATAGGTTGCTCACTTAGTTGCATATCTAGACAACCTATTTTGATGCAAACTTTAATTTGGTAAAGAAAAGCTAAAAATTGTTAGTTGCCTATTCACCCCCCCTCTAGTCAACTATATCGATCCTTTCAATCTGGATACCCATGTTGGCTGCATGATCCCGTGGCTAACTCCTTAGTCACATTGAGCTCATTATGATGATGCATTACCGAGTGGGCCCAGAGATACCTCTCCGTCATACGGAGTGAAAAATCCCAGTCTCGATCCGTGCCAACTCAACAGACACTTTCGGAGATACCCGTAGTGCACCTTTATAGTCACCCAGTTACGTTGTGACGTTTGGTACACCCAAAGCACTCCTACGGTATCCGGGAGTTGCACGATCTCATGGTCTAAGGAAATGATACTTGACATTGGAAAAGCTCCAGCAAACGAACTACACGATCTTTTGTGCTACGCTTAGGATTGGGTCTTGTCCATCACATCATTCTCCTAATGATGTGATCCCGTTATCAATGACATCCAATGTCCATAGTCAGGAAACCATGACTATCTGTTGATCAACGAGCTAGTCAACTAGAGGCTTACTAGGGACACGTTGTGGTCTATGTATTCACACATGTATTACGATTTCCGGATAACACAATTATAGCATGAACAATAGACAATTATCATGAACAAGGAAATATAATAATAACCACTTATTATTGCCTCTAGGGCATATTTCCAACAGTCTCCCACTTGCACTAGAGTCAATAATCTAGTTACATTGTGATGAATCGAACACCCATAGAGTTCTGGTGTTGATCATGTTTTGCTCTAGGGAGAGGTTTAGTCAACGGATCTGCTACATTCAGGTTCGTATGTACTTTACAAATATCTATGTCTCCATTTTGAACACTTTCACGAATGGAGTTGAAGCGACGCTTGATATGCCTGGTCTTCCTGTGAAACCTGGGCTCCTTGGCAAGCGCAATAGCTCCAGTGTTGTCACAGAAGAGAGTCATCGGGCCCGACGCATTGGGAATCACCCCTAGGTCGGTAATGAACTCCTTCATCCAGATTGCTTCTTGCGCTGCCTCTGAGGCTGCCATGTACTCCGCTTCACATGTAAATCCCGCCACGACGATTTGCTTGCAACTGCACCAGCTTACTACCCCTCCATTCAAAATATACACGTATCCGGTTTGTGACTTCGAGTCATCCAGATCTGTGTCGAAGCTAGCGTCGACGTAACCCTTTACAACGAGCTCTTCGTCACCTCCATAAACGAGAAACATATCCTTAGTCCTCTTCAGGTACTTCAGGACATTCTTGACCGCTGTCCAGTGTTCCATGCCGGGATTACTTTGGTACCTTCCTACCAAACTTACGGCAAGGTTTACATCAGGTCTGGTACACAGCATGGCATACATAATAGACCCTATGGCCGAGGCATAGGGGATGACACTCATCTTTTCTCTATCTTCTGCCGTGGTCGGGCATTTAGCCATGCTCAATTGCACACCTTGCAATACAGGCAAGAACCCCTTCTTGGACTGATCCATATTGAACTTCTTCAATATCTTGTCAAGGTACGTACTCTGTGAAAGACCAATGAGGCATCTTGATCTATCTCTATAGATCTTGATGCCTAATATATAAGCAGCTTCTCCAAGGTCCTTCATTGAAAAACACTAATTCAAATAGGCCTTTATACTTTCCAAGAATTCTATATCATTTCCCATCAATAGTATGTCATCCACATATAATAAGAGAAATGCTACAGAGCTCCCACTCACTTTCTTGTGAACACAGGCTTCTCCATAAGTCTGTGTAAACCCAAACGCTTTGATCATCTCATCAAAACGAATGTTCCAACTCCGAGATGCTTGCACCAGCCCATAGATGGAGCGCTGGAGCTTGCATACCTTGTTAGCATTCTTAGGATCGACAAAACCTTCCGGCTGCATCATATACAATTCTTCCTTAAGAAAGCCATTAAGGAATGCCGTTTTGACGTCCATTTGCCATATCTCATAATCATAGAATGCGGCAATTGCTAACATGATTCGGACGGACTTCAGCTTCGCTACGGGTGAGAAAGTCTCATCATAGTCAACCCCTTGAACTTGTCGATAACCCTTAGCGACAAGTCGAGCCTTATAGATGGTCACATTACCATCCGCGTCTGTCTTCTTCTTAAAGATCCATTTATTTTCTATGGCTCGCCGATCATCGGGCAAGTCAGTCAAAGTCCATACTTCGTTTTCATACATGGATCCTATCTCGGATTTCATGGCTTCTAGCAATTTGTCGGAATCCTGGCCCGCCATCGCTTCTTCATAGTTCGAAGGTTCACCGTTGTCTAACAACATGATTTCCAGGACAGGGTTGCCGTACCACTCTGGTGCGGAACGTGTCCTTGTGGACCTACGAAGTTCAGCAGTAACTTGATCCGAAGCTTCACGATCATCATCATTAACTTCCTCCCCAGTCGGTGTAGGCACCACAGGAACATCTTCCCGCGCTGCGCTACTTTCCGGTTCGGAAGGGGTGACTATCACCTCATCAAGTTCCACTTTCCTCCCACTTACTTCCTTCGAGAGAAACTCTTTCTCCAGAAAGGACCCGTTCTTGGCAACAAAGATCTTGCCTTCGGATCTAAGGTAGAAGGTATACCCAATGGTTTCCTTAGGGTATCCTATGAAGACGCATTTCTCCGACTTGGGTTCGAGCTTTTCAGGTTGAAGTTTCTTGACATAAGCATCGCATCCCCAAACTTTTAGAAACGACAGCTTAGGTTTCTTCCCAAACCATAATTCATACGGCGTCGTCTCAACGGATTTCGACGGAGCCCTATTCAAAGTGAATGCGGCAGTCTCTAAAGCATAGCCCCAAAATGAGAGCGGTAGATCGGTAAGAGACATCATAGATCGCACCATATCCAATAGAGTGCGATTACGACGTTCGGACACACCATTTCGCTGAGGTGTTCTAGGCGGCGTGAGTTGTGAAACTATTCCACATTTCCTTAAGTGTGTACCAAATTCGTGACTTAAATATTCTCCCCCACGATCTGATCGTAAGAACTTTATCTTTCGGTCACGTTGATTCTCCACCTCATTCTGAAATTCCTTGAACTTTTCAAAGGTCTCAGACTTGTGTTTCATTAGGTAGACATACCCATATCTACTTAAGTCATCAGTGAGAGTGAGAACATAACGATAGCCACCGCGAGCCTCAACACTCATTGGACCGCACACATCGGCATGTATGATTTCCAATAAGTTGGTTGCTCGCTCCATTGTTCCGGAGAACGGAGTCTTGGTCATCTTACCCATGAGGCATGGTTCGCACGTGTCAAATGATTCGTAATCAAGAGACTCCAAAAGTCCATCTGCATGGAGCTTCTTCATGCGTTTGACACCAATGTGACCAAGGCGGCAGTGCCACAAGTATGTGGGACTATCGTTATCAACTTTACATCTTTTGGTATTCACACTATGAATATGTGTAACATCACGTTCGAGATTCATTAAGAATAAACCATTGACCAGCGGGGCATGACCATAAAACATATCTCTCATATAAATAGAACAACCATTATTCTCGGATTTAAATGAGTAGCCATCTCGAATTAAACGAGATCCTGATACAATGTTCATGCTCAAAGCTGGCACTAAATAACAATTATTGAGGTTTAAAACTAATCCCGTAGGTAAATGCAGAGGTAGCGTGCCGACGGCGATCACATCGACCTTGGAACCATTCCCGACGCGCATCGTCACCTCGTCCTTCGCCAGTCTCCGCTTATTCCGCAGCTCCTGTTTTGAGTTACAAATATGAGCAACCGCACCGGTATCAAATACCCAGGAGCTACTACGAGTACTGGTAAGGTACACATCAATTACATGTATATCACATATACCTTTGGTGTTGCCGGCCTTCTTGTCCGCTAAGTATTTGGGGCAGTTCCGCTTCCAGTGACCACTTCCCTTGCAATAAAAGCACTCAGTCTCAGGCTTGGGTCCATTCCTTGGCTTCTTCCCGGCAACTGGCTTACCGGGCGCGGCAACTCCCTGGCCGTCTTTCTTGAAGTTCTTCTTACCCTTGCCTTTCTTGAACTTAGTGGTTTTATTCACCATCAACACTTGATGTTCCTTTTTGATCTCCACCTCCGCTGATTTCAGCATTGAATATACCTCAGGAATGGTCTTTTCCATCCCCTGCATATTGAAGTTCATCACAAAGCTCTTGTAGCTCGGTGGAAGCGACTGAAGGATTCTGTCAATGACCGCGTCATCCGGGAGATTAACTCCCAGCTGAGACAAGTGGTTGTGTAACCCAGACATTTTGAGTATGTGCTCACTAACAGAACTATTTTCCTCCATTTTACAACTGAAGAACTTGTCGGAGACTTCATATCTCTCGACCTGGGCATGAGCTTGGAAAACCATTTTCAGCTCTTTGAACATCTCATATGCTTCGTGTTTCTCAAAACGCTTTTGGAGCCCCGGTTCTAAGCTGTAAAGCATGCCGCACTGAACGAGGGAGTAATCATTAGCACGTGATTGCCAAGCGTTCATAACGTCTTGGTTCTCTGGGATAGGTGCTTCACCTAGCGGTGCTTCTAGGACATAATCTTTCTTGGCAGCTATGAGGATGATCCTCAGGTTCCGGACCCAGTCCGTATAGTTGCTGCCATCATCTTTCAGCTTGGTTTTCTCTAGGAACGCGTTGAAGTTGAGGGCAACGTGGGCCATTTGATCTACAAGACATATTGTAAAGATTTTAGACTAAGTTCATGATAATTAAGTTCATCTAATCAAATTATTCAATGAACTTCCACTCAGATAGACATCCCTCTAGTCATCTAAGTGAAACATGATCCGAGTTAACTAGGCCGTGTCCGATCATCACGTGAGACGGACTAGTCAAGATCGGTGAACATCTCCATGTTGATCGTATCTTCTATACGACTCATGCTCGACCTTTCGGTCCTCCGTGTTCCGAGGCCATGTCTGTACATGCTAGGCTCGTCAAGTCAACCTAAGTGTATTGCGTGTGTTCCGAGGCCATGTCTGTACATGCTAGGCTCGTCAACACCCGTTGTATGCGAACGTTAGAATCTATCACACCCGATCATCACGTGGTGCTTCGAAACAACGAACCTTCGCAACGGTGCACAGTTAGGGGGAACACTTTCTTGAAATTATTATAAGGGATCATCTTACTTACTACCGTCGTTCTAAGCAAATAAGATGCAAAACATGATAAACATCACATGTAATCAAATAGTGACATGATATGGCCAATATCATTTTGCTCCTTTGATCTCCATCTTCGGGGCGCCATGATCATCTTCATGAAGTTGTCACGCCAACGATTACTTCTACTTCTATGGCTAACGCGTTTAGCAATAAAGTAAAGTAATTTACATGGCGTTATTCAATGACACGCAGGTCATACAAAAAATAAAGACAACTCCTATGGCTCCTGCCGGTTGTCATACTCATCGACATGCAAGTCGTGATTCCTATTACAAGAATATGATAAATCTCATACATCACATATATCATTCATCACATCTTCTGGCCATATCACATCACAAGGCACATGCTGCAAAAACAAGTTAGACGTCCTCTAATTGTTGTTGCAAGTTTTTACGTGGCTTCTATAGGTTTCTAGCAAGAACGTTCTTCCCTACGTAAAACCACAACGTGATATGCCAATTTCTATTTACCCTTCATAAGGACCCTTTTCATCGAATCCGTTCCGACTAAAGTGGGAGAGACAGACACCCGCTAGCCACCTTATGCAACTAGTGCATGTCAGTCGGTGGAACCTGTCTCACGTAAGCGTACGTGTAAGGTCGGTCCGGGCCGCTTCATCCCACAATACCGCCGAAACAAGATAAGACTAGTAGTGGCAAGAAAAATTGACAACATCTACGCCCACAACTGCTTTGTGTTCTACTCGTGCATAGTAACTACGCATAGGCCTGGCTCATGATGCCACTGTTGGGGATCGTAGCAGAATTTTAAAAAATTTCTACGCATCACCAAGATCCATCTATGGAGTCTACTAGCAACGAGAGGGAAGGAGTGCATCTACATACCCTTGTAGAACGCGAGCGGAAGCGTTCAAGTGAACGGGGTTGATGGAGTCGTACTCGTCGTGATCCAAATCACCGATGACCGAGCGCCGAACGGACGGCACCTCCGCGTTCAACACACGTACGGAGCAGCGACGTCTCCTCCTTCTTGATCCAGCAAGGGGGAAGGAGAGGTTGATGGAGATCCAGCAGCACGACGGCGTGGTGGTGGAAGTAGCGGGGATCCCGGCAGGGCTTCGCCAAGCACAAGCGGGAGAGAGAGGTGTCACGGGAGGGAGAGGGAGGCGCCAGGGGCTAGGGTACAGCAGCCCTCCCTTCCCCCTTTATATAGGCCCTCTGGGGGGGCGCCGGCCCTGGGATCCCATCTATGGGGGGGGGGCGGCTTGCCCCCCCAAGCCAAGTGGGGCGCCCCCCACCCCCAGGGTTTCCAACCCTAGGCGCAGGGGGAGGCCCATGGGGGGCGCACCAGCCCACTAGGGGCTGGTTCCCCTCCCACTTCAGCCCATGGGGCCCTCCGGGATAGGTGGCCCCACCCAGTGGACCCCCGGGACCCTTCCGGTGGTCCCGGTACAATACCGATAACCCCCGAAACCTTCCCGGTGGCCGAAACTGGACTTCCTATATATAATTCTTCACCTCCGGACCATTCCGGAACTCCTCGTGACGTCCGGGATCTCATCCGGGACTCCGAACAACTTTCGGGTTTCCGCATACTATTATCTCTACAACCCTAGCGTCACCGAACCTTAAGTGTGTAGACCCTACGGGTTCGGGAGACATGCAGACATGACCGAGACGCCTCTCCGGTCAATAACCAATAGCGGGATCTGGATACCCATGTTGGCTCCCACATGTTCCACGATGATCTCATCGGATGAACCACGACGTCGAGGATTCAATCAATCCTGTATCCAATTCCCTTTGTCAATCGGTACGTTACTTGCCCGAGATTCGATCGTCGGTATCCCAATACCTTGTTCAATCTCGTTACCGGCAAGTCACTTTACTCGTACCGTAATGCATGATCCCGTGGCTAACTCCTTAGTCACATTGAGCTCATTATGATGATGCATTACCGAGTGGGCCCAGAGATACCTCTCCGTCATACGGAGTGACAAATCCCAGTCTCGATCCGTGCCAACTCAACAGACACTTTCGGAGATACCTGTAGTGCACCTTTATAGTCACCCAGTTACGTTGTGACGTTTGGTACACCCAAAGCACTCCTACGGTGAGTTGCACAATCTCATGGTCTAAGGAAATGATACTTGACATTGGAAAAGCTCCAGCAAACGAACTACACGATCTTTTGTGCTACGCTTAGGATTTGTCCATCACATCATTCTCCTAATGATGTGATCCCGTTATCAATGACATCCAATGTCCATAGTCAGGAAACCATGACTATATGTTGATCAACGAGCTAGTCAACTAGAGGCTTACTAGGGACACGTTGTGGTCTATGTATTCACACATGTATTACGATTTTCGGATAACACAATTATAGCATGAACAGTAGACAATTATCATGAACAAGGAAATATAATAATAACCATTTATTATTGCCTCTAGGGCATATTTCCAACATCGGCTATATGCAACAGAAAAAATCAATCTCTCCTCGGATCGCCAGATCGCCAAGATGCACGATTGTTTCGCGCTGGTTCTTCATCAATAGCAAGTTTCTCGATCCCTGAGAGAGATCCCTCTAAGAACTCAACATCATCGTGCGCAAGCCCCACGGTGGGTGCCAACTGTCGTGGATTTGTCACGGCAGATGTCGTAGGGTGGGTGAGGACTTAGTCGTGAGGCCAACACATCTATGTGGTAGCTTGAGAGGGGTTGAGCGGAATCGAGAGACGCAACACAAGACAAGGGTTTAGACAGCTTCGGGCCCCGGGAAACATTATCCGGTAACAACCCTACATGCTGTTTGTGGCTAGGTCTCATTATCATCACGAGAGAATCGCCGGTAAACCGGCTATTTGTGTCTAACCATAGAGATTGTTTCTTCTTGTCTCCTCCTCCTTTGGGGAGCCCTGCCCCTCCTTATATATGTTGAAGGGGCGGGTTACATGTGGAGTCCTATTAGGATTAGGACTAGTCTATCTCTAATATAAACCGGATACAAGTCCAGGTCTGAACTCCTTGTAAGACAAATATTCCTCACGCCTTTCCTCTTAAACCGGCCTACCATAACATGAGCCGGCCTTCTGTGCCTTAGGCCTTGTCACCGTCTGTCCCGCCCGCCGGGTTACTAGTGAATCATACCGGTTGCTTGTAAACCGTCTGGCCTGTGCGGGTCGCCGGTGAATCGCCAAGTCCGGCCGGTTTATACTTCCGGCCGGGTTACGCCACGGGGTATATCCCCGACAATTTGTGTCGTCCGTTTGAGGGTGCATGAAAGCAAATGGTGCGTCTTCACGGATTGCCATGCTGTCACCGCTTTGTGCGTGGGATTAAGCGAAGAGTTTTTTTAATAACAGATTAAACGAAGAGTATTCCCTCCAAAAATCACTAGTCAACTAAAAAAATCACTATAGTCCATATAAAAAACTTTCAAAAAAAGTTCACTCAACAAGACTTCTGTTCTAGAAAAAACTCCTTCCACCGGTTGACTGGTTTTGACTGAGCGTTACATGCCACGTCATCGGCTCCACCTCACCAGGACAAGTCCCCGTCTACCGAGCCCGAACCAATCCGTCCCGTGAGAGGAGCGGAGCGCAGCCACTGCCCTCCGCCGCCGGCTGGCCCTCCCCGCCGCCCGCTTCCCCGCCTCCATACCCCCGCCCTCACCCGCAGCCCCGCTTCTCTCGTCCCCTCCTCGCCGCCTCACCCCATCGCCCCGGTCCCGCCACCCCGCCCCACCCACTCAATCCTAAACCCTAGACCTCTCCCCCTCGAACCCTAGGAAGGACCAGGCCTCGCCGGAGCCGCCCGGCCGGGGCGCGGCGGAAGCGGAGCCCCTCTGCGGAGGAGAAGAGGTCTAGGAGGCCCCGCGGGGCAGCAAGGGAGCGGGCAAGATGAGGATCATGATCAAGGGCGGGGTGTGGAAGAACACCGAGGACGAGATCCTCAAGGCCGCCGTGATGAAGTACGGCAAGAACCAGTGGGCGCGCATCTCCTCGCTGCTCGTCCGCAAGTCCGCCAAGCAGTGCAAGGCCCGCTGGTACGAGTGGCTCGACCCCTCCATCAAGAAGGTAACGCTGCTGCCCAGCCACCCTAAATAAATCCCTAATCCTCTGTTGCTCTCGGCACCGCGTGCTCCTTAGATTTTGGCGATGGCTAGTGTGTCGTCAGCAAGTGAACTGCGATTAGATGCTGCTATGAAAGGATTGTAGAGGATCTGTAATTGTGATGCAGAGTAAGTAGAAATTAAAGGATCCGTGGTTATCATGTGGTGTTTTGAAAATGCCACACTGTGTACAGTTTTGAGGAACTGCCATTTGGTTTGCACTATCTAGTGTGCATTTTTCCTTGTAAATTGCTCTACATGTTTTTTAAATGCTCATATTTAACAACCTTCATATTGGTTTTGAGGTTATGTTATTCTCTCTTCATGCTATACCATGGTAAAAATCCTATGCACTGATTGTGACCCGTACGTTATTTAATGACCAACTTCTACCAGCGGAGCTGACTAATTGTCTTTGTGCACTGGAATATTCTTGTCAGAAACGGTAATATAATGAACACGTTATGTCATCTTTGTGTTGCCGTCGTATGCTTATTTTTTGGTTATGACTATTATGGCTTGCATGATGTTATGCTGTTAACACCTTTGCTGAGAACTCTAAATTGGATGCTTAATGCTTCATTAGCATTGTCATCTAATTCTAAAACTTAAGCGTCTGATAAAAACCAAGTAAACTTAACTGAACTGTACTTTCAGTTTGTGTGATTCACATTCTAATTGAATTGACTTTGTCCAAAATAACCGTCAATCTTTACCTGTCATATGATGCTTAATTATTCTTTTAATTGGTTATATCTGCTACTCCCTCTGTTCCTAAATATAAGTCCTTTTAGAGATTCCAATATGAACCATTTTGCTCTGTATGTAGTCTATATTGGAATCTCTAAAAAGACTTATATTTTGGAACGGAGGGAGTATATTATATTATGACATAGATCCGCTCCATTTTCAGTTTTCAGCTTTCTTTGTAATATAGAGGTTCTGTCATTTATATCACTTAACTAACCTGTGTCCATTGACCAGACTGAGTGGACAAGGGAAGAGGATGAGAAGCTGCTCCATCTTGCTAAGCTCATGCCTACTCAGTGGAGGACTATTGCACCTATTGTGGGTCGAACACCATCCCAGTGTCTCGAGCGTTATGAAAAATTGCTTGATGCTGCCTGTGCAAAGGATGAGAATTATGAGCCTAATGATGACCCAAGAAAGTTGCGACCTGGGGAGATTGATCCAAATCCCGAGTCAAAACCTGCACGTCCAGATCCTGTTGACATGGACGAAGATGAAAAGGAAATGCTTTCTGAGGCAAGGGCTCGCTTAGCTAACACCAGAGGTAAAAAGGCAAAACGGAAGGCAAGAGAGAAACAGCTTGAAGAGGCGAGGCGGCTTGCATCACTGCAAAAAAGGAGAGAACTGAAGGCAGCTGGTATTGACAACCGGCACAAAAAAAGAAAGAGAAAGGGAATTGACTATAATGCCGAGATCCCTTTTGAAAAGAGACCCCCTCCAGGCTTTTATGATACAGTGGGTGAGGACAGGCCACTTGAGCATGTGCAGTTTCCAACTACGATTGAGGAGCTTGAAGGGAGGAGAAGAGTGGATGTAGAGGCTCAATTAAGAAAGCAAGACATTGCCAAGAACAAGATTCTGCAGAGGCAGGATGCTCCTGCCGCAATAATGCAAGCAAATAAACTCAATGACCCAGAAGCTGTCACGAGAAGGTCCAAACTAATGCTTCCACCACCCCAAATTTCTGATCATGAATTGGAGGAGATTGCAAAGATGGGCAATGCCGGTGATCCTGCTCTAGCCGAGGAGCTTGGTGAAGGAAGTACTGCCACCAGGACACTGCTTGCAAATTATTCCCAGACTCCAAGGCTTGGTATGACACCATTGCGAACGCCGCAACGAACGCCAGGTGGGAAAGGTGACGCTATTATGATGGAGGCAGAGAATCTTGCACGTTTAAGGGAATCACAAACACCTCTTTTAGGAGGCGATAACCCAGAGCTTCACCCATCAGATTTCTCAGGCGTTACACCACGTAAGAAAGAGATACAGACTCCGAATCCCATGGCAACGCCTCTGGCTAGCCCTGGCCCTGGTGTTACCCCAAGGATTGGTTTGACACCGTCCAGAGATGGAAATTCCTTTGGGTTAACTCCAAAAGGAACCCCTTTCAGGGATGAGCTTCACATAAATGAAGAGGTGGAAATGCAAGACAGCGCTCAGCTTGAGCTTCGTAGGCAAGCAGAGTTAAGAAGAGGTCTGCGGTCTGGTTTTGCTTCTATTCCACAGCCTAAGAATGAGTACCAGATAGTTATGCCACCTATCACAGAGGAGAAGGAAGAAGCTGAAGAGAGAATTGAAGAGGATATGTCAGACAGGTTAGCACGAGAAAGGGCTGAGGAACAAGCAAGGCAGGAGGCATTGCTCAGAAAGAGGTCCAAAGTGTTGCAGAGGAGTTTGCCTAGGCCACCTGCTGCTTCAGTGGAGATTCTCCGGCAATCTCTTATTAAAGGTGGTGAAAGCAGAAGTACCTTTGTGCCTCCTACATCACTTGAACAAGCTGACGAGCTAATAAATGAGGAACTCCTTAGGCTCCTTGAGCATGATAATGCTAAATATCCTCTTGATGAACAAACTCAGAGAGAGAAAAAGAAAGGGAGCAAGCGTCAGACAAATGGGGCAGCTTTCGTCCCTGAAATCGAAGGTTTTGATGAGCATGAGCTAAAAGAGGTATACTTCCTTTCTGCCCCTCTTTTATTATTGTATTTGATGTTGAACTGTATATCCAATTTACTTGATAACATATATTTTGAATTTCATACAGTATTACTGTATTAGGCACATCAATAATTACATGCTGTGGGTTCATAATTGTATAACCAAGTGAGTAACACAATAATATGGTATGTATGTATGAGAGCAGCAGGTCTAAACCATTCCTCTGGCAGCCTTTATGATCTTACTTCTGATAGCCAATTATTTTTATAGCTAATCCATTGGCATTAAATGCTATCCTGGAGATGGCAAGGGAAGGAAAATATGTTTATTTTGTATAGTGGAAGCTGTATACAGCACATCACTAACAAGATAACTGTTTGGCTGTAGGATTCATAGAAGAATTGTGCTAGGTTTTATGCACTTACCCCGTTTTTAGGATACTTGTATTTTCTGGAAAATGAATGAATGCTCAAAAATCCAAGTGGGCACTAATCACGTTAAGCATGCATCACTTAGATGTGACACTGTCATGGATAGACAATGAGTGCACAAGATTGCTTGAAAAACAAGGATTGAAAGCTGAAACGAATTTGAAAACCGTGGTTGAAAGTCTGAAATATCAAGATAAGAATATATGCATTCTACAGTTTAAAAATTGTCCCTCCGGAGTGTAAAGGATGCTATCATCTACAAGTAATGTGTTAGTTAGAATTGTTATGTTATGCACATGGGCACGCCCCATGCAGAGAACTGTGCAGTATTTCTTCACAATAGTATTGACAAAGTTTGAGATGTGTATTCTTTCTGCATAAGAACTCAAATGCAGTATATTGGATTACTGAAATACTTCCTCAATGTAGTAATCACTTATAGCCATCTATTCCTTTTTGTTTAGCCTGACTAAGTGGGTTTTTGTCTAGCATATCATCCATGAATGCAGGTTTTTGCTTTTTACTAGAAGGCTGTGTGTTGTATGACTTATGAGTGGGTGGTTTTCTGTACCTGTATATGAAGTTGGTTTGTTGCTGAATCTTTATTTACATTTTTTACGGTTCTTTGTGTCAGTCCTGTTTGCCTCCTTTAGTTTAATTGTAATGATGGAGAAAGTTTTTAAAATCACTCATTTATTTGTTGACAGGCAAGTTCTATGGTTGAGGAGGAGATTCAGTATCTTCGTGTGGCCATGGGCCATGAAAATGAATCTTTTGAGGATTTTGTAAAGTCACATGATGCATGCCAAGAGGACCTTATGTTTTTCCCTGCTAACAGCAGCTATGGCCTTGCTAGTGTTGCTGGAAATGCTGATAAAATTTCTGCTTTGCAACATGAGTTTGAAATGGTAAAGAAGAGAATGGATGATGAGGCAAAGAAAGCTTCTCGGCTTGAGCAGAAGATCAAACTGCTGACACAAGGATACCAGGTTAGTTGGGGATGATGCTTCATCTTTGTGGTATGCCTATATTAATTTTAACTTTTCTCCAGACAACATTTTATACAGTCTGGCTATGCTAAACGTTTCTCTTTAGTTTGTGTAAGGACACCTCCCTAACATCTCTGCCCTGTTGATGTTTGCTGTCATTTAAAAATGCACCATGTGGAAGCCAACCCATAATTTGAAAGATTATCCGGTTGCCCCAAACCAAACTTGCATAATTTGCAAAGAAATGCAACAGTTTAGTGATCATTTCTTATTTTGCTTTTTATTTGATACCTACCGGATTAGTTCTACTGAAACAATATTGTATGATATTGTTTTCATGTTATTTCTAGCTTTTCCGTGTTGATTTGCAGTGCTGATGGTTTGCTTCACTTGTTATTTGATTTGTTAGGCACGAGCTGCAAAATTGGGGTCACAAATCCAGGACACCTTCAAGCAGATGAACACTGCAGCCACAGAACTTGAATGCTTCCAAGAGTTGCAGAAACAAGAACAGATGGCTGGTGCCTATCGCGTGAGAAATTTGTCTGAAGAAGTGAATAAACAGAAAGCACTAGAACAGACTCTCCAGAGCCGCTATGGTGATCTGTTGTCTGGTTACCAGAGCATCCATGAACAACTTGAGGAGCACAAGAGGCTACTTAAGCTACAGGAGGAGGCAATAGAGGCAGAAAAGTGTGCTAAGGAGGCAATAGAGGCAGAAAAGCGTGCTAAGGAGGCGGCATTAGAGGCAGAAAATCGTGCTAAGGAGGAGGCAATAGAGGCAGAAAACCGTGCTAAGGAGGCATTAGAGGCAGAAACCCGTGCTAAGGAGGAGGAGGAAGCTGCAGCTCGAAATCGTGCTGCTGAGGAAGAAAATGAGAGGAAGAATCATGACATTGAAGAGGAATCAGGACAGACGACTACAGTTACTGATGAAGAAGCTGCAGGAAGCAAAGGAGATCAGATGGATATGGACAATGCCGATGTAGCTGGAGAACTTGTAGGTCCAATTCCTCCATTGCCTGACACTCGAGTGGATAACAATGGGGCTTCAGTTGAACAGAGTACTTCTAATGCTCAGAGTGGTGACAGCGTTACTGTGAATGAGGGAGCCATTGACAAGGTCGATTTATCCAAATTAGATGGTCAGGACAATACCAGTTGTAGCATGGATATTGATGCTGGTAACCAGGAAGAGGGAAAAAATGTTCTCCCGGCTGCTGCTACAAGTGTAGATGTAGGGAACACACCTGTATCTTCAGATCAAGCTGTCTCGAATGAAGGGAGTGATGCGGTTCAGGCACCTGTATCTTCAGATCAAGCTGTCTCGAATGAAGGGAGTGACGCGGTTCACGCACCTGTATCTTCGGATGAAGCTGCATCAAATGAAGAGAGCGGCGCGGTTCCTGAATAAAACATCTTCCGCATACCTCATCTGCAGCGGATGTCACAAGCATGATGCCAAAGGTGACTACTGAACACTAGCTTGCCATGTTTGTTTTGTTAATTTTCGTTTTGACTCTCTGCTGGTCTGAACATTTGTGGAAGTAAAACCTGATATTTACAGTTTTCTATTGAAAATATGAACTTGAGGAAACAGGTCATCCCGCTAGTGGTGCTTTTGACCTTTTTTTTATGGGCCACGCTTCGGGTCTGGGTTTCGAAGAAGCACCCATGTTTGACCTGATCATGTGGGGCAAAATATCACCGTCTTTTGTGGTGGTGGCTGCAGCCGGTGTTTGTGGGATGTGGGGTTATAACTGCTGCTGTTGCGCTGCTGGTGCTGTTCATGTTGCTAGTGCTACTTGCGATATTATTTTCAAGATGTGGCGCTTTAGCTTTGCTCATGTTGGTCATGTCTGTTAGCCTCACTGGTTTCAAGAGGTTTTGAGAATAAAAAACTGCTCCTTGTGTGTGCCAAAATATATCATTGCTTGTTCAAAGATGCGATCCATAAAACAACGCAAATCTTACTCATTTGTATCATAGCCGCGTTTCTTTGGGCCCTACGAAGTACTCTAGTAGGCACTCCCATCTGTTCCTAAATGTATGCCTTTTTAGAGATTTCAATATGGATTACATAGGGAGCAAAATGGGAGCATCTCTAGCAGACCCCGTATCTCGTCGACCCGCAAAGCTCGTTTACAGTTCGCGGAAAAACGGTTTTGGAAAAACGGTTTTGCGGGTCGGCACGGGCGGCGGCCAAGAAGACCCTAAATAGCGGAACTCGCGAATATTCCGTTTTACAGTTCTGCTATGCGGGGTTTGCTCGGCCGCCACCCGCGCTGGCCCGCATATCAGATGCGGTTTTATCTGAATTTGACACATATGCACATATTCAGAATTCCTAATTTGCAATATAAGAAAAATGTCAATATTACAATACAACAATCATTCAAATTACAATAATTATTCAAATGTCCGAAGCAAACTGAATAATTCAATACAAAACTTGTCCCGAATACAAATCATACATAAATTAAATGAAAATGAATGGAAAAATGGAATGTGTTACTGCCCAGCCCTTTGCCAATGGTGCTCAACGAGATCCTCTTGAAGCTGAAAGTGAGTGTTTGCATTTTCAATCTCCTTCTAGGTATGAAGAAAAGCTCTAATGCGGTTAGGGTCTTTAGCAGGTTTGACACGGCTACCCACATTATCGTAGAAGAACTTCAAGTTCATGCCTCTCTCATCTTCGATAATCATATTGTGAAGAATAACACAACATGTCATGATGTTTTTCAAGGATCGTTTGTCCCAAAAACGAGCAGGACCATGAACAATGGCAAACCTAGATTGCAAAACCCTGAATGCTCCTTCAATGTCTTTTTGGGCTGCCTCTTGTACCCTTGCGAATTCATATTGTTTCCTAGTTTGGGGGTCTTTGATGCTCTTGACAAATGTGCACCATGTAGGGAATCGTAGCAGAAATCAAAAAAATTTCTATGCATCACCAAGATCCATCTATGGAGTTTACTAGCAACGAGAGGGAAGGAGTGCATCTACATACCCTTGTAGATCGCGAGCAGAAGCGTTCAAGTGAACGGGGTTGATGGAGTCGTACTCGCCGTGATCCAAATCACCGATGACCTGAGCGTCGAACGGACGACACCTCCGCGTTCAACACACGTACGGAGCAGCGACGTCTCCGCCTTCTTGATCCAGCAAGGGGGAAGGAGAGGTTGATGGAGATCTAGCAGCACGACGGCGTGGTGGCGGAAGTAGCGGGGATCCCGGCAGGGCTTCGCCAAGCGCAAGCGGGAGGGAGAGGTGTCACGGGAGGGAGAGGGAGGCGCCAGGGGCTGTTGTGTTGCTGCCCTCCCTCCCCCCACTATTTATAGGGGCCCCGGGGGGGGGGGGGGGGCGCCGGCCCCCTGGAGATCCCACCTGAGGGGGGGGGCGGCCAAGGGGGTGGCTTGCCCCCCAAGCCAAGTGGGGCGCCCCCACCCCCAGGGTTTCCAACCCTAGGCGCAGGGGAGGCCCAAGGGGGGCGCACCAGCCCACCAGTGGCTGGTTCCCCTCCCCACTTCAGCCCATGGGGCCCTCCGGGATAGGTGGCCCCACCCGGTGGACCCCCGGGACCCTTCCGGTGGTCCCGGTACAATACCGATAACCCCCGAAACTTTCCCGGTGGCCGAAACTGGACTTCCTATATATAATTCTTCACCTCCGGACCATTCCGGAACTCCTCGTGACGTCCGGGATCTCATCCGGGACTCCGAGCAACTTTCGGGTTTCCGCATACTAATATCTCTACAACCCTAGCGTCACCGAACCTTAAGTGTGTAGACCCTACGGGTTCGGGAGACATGCAGACATGACCGAGACGACTCTCCGGTCAATAACCAACAGCGGGATCTGGATACCCATGTTGGCTCCCACATGTTCCACGATGATCTCATCGGATGAACCACGATGTCGAGGATTCAATCAATCCCGTATGCAATTCCCTTTGTCAATCGGTACGTTACTTGCCCGAGATTCGATCGTCGGTATCCCAATACCTTGTTCAATCTCGTTACCGGCAAGTCACTTTACTCGTACCGTAATGCATGATCCCGTGACTAACTCCTTAGTCACATTGAGCTCATTATGATGATGCATTACCGAGTGGGCCCAGAGATACCTCTCCGTCATACGGAGTGACAAATCCCAGTCTCGATCCGTGTCAACCCAACAGACACTTTCAGAGATACCTGTAGTGTACCTTTATAGTCACCCAGTTACGTTGTGACGTTTGGTACACCCAAAGCACTCCTACGGCATCCGGGAGTTACACGATCTCATGGTCTAAGGAAATGATACTTGACATTGGAAAAGCTCTAGCAAACGAACTACACGATCTTTGTGCTATGCTTAGGATTGGGTCTTGTCCATCACATCATTCTCCTAATGATGTGATCCCGTTATCAATGACATCCAATGTCCATAGTCAGGAAAGCATGACTATCTGTTGATCAACGAGCTAGTCAACTAGAGGCTTACTAGGGACACGTTGTGGTCTATGTATTCACACATGTATTACGATTTCCGGATAACACAATTATAGCATGAACAATAGACAATTATTATGAACAAGGAAATATAATAATAACCATTTTATTATTGCCTCTAGGGCATATTTCCAACAGTCTCCCACTTGCACTAGAGTCAATAATCTAGTTACATTGTGATGAATCGAACACCCATAGAGTTCTGGTGTTGATCATGTTTTGCTCTAGGGAGAGGTTTACTCAACGGATCTGCTACATTCAGGTCCGTATGTACTTTACAAATATCTATCTCTCCATTTTGAACACTTTCACGAATGGAGTTGAAGCGACGCTTGATATGCCTGTTCTTCCTGTGAAACCTGGGCTCCTTGGCAAGGGCAATAGCTCCAGTGTTGTCACAGAAGAGAGTCATCGGGCCCGACGCATTGGGAATCACCCCTAGGTCGGTAATGAACTCCTTCGTCCAGATTGCTTCCTGCGCTGCCTCTGAGGCCGCCATGTACTCCGCTTCACATGTAGATCCCGCCACAACGCTTTGCTTGCAACTGCACCAGCTTACTGCTCCTCCATTCAAAATATACACGTATCCGGTTTGTGACTTAGAGTCATCCGGATCTGTGTCGAAGCTAGCGTCGACGTAACCCTTTAAGACGAGCTCTTCGTCACCTCCATATACGAGAAACATATCCTTAGTCCTTTTCAGGTACTTCAGGATATTCTTGACCGCTGTCCAGTGTTCCATGCAGGGATTACTTTGGTACCTTCCTACCAAACTTACGGCAAGGTTTACATCAGGTCTGGTACACAGCGTGGCATACATAATAGACCCTATGGCCGAGGCATAGGGGATGACACTCATCTTTTCTCTATCTTCTGCCGTGGTCGGGCATTGAGCCGTGCTCAATTGCACACCTTGCAATACAGGCAAGAACCCCTTCTTGGACTGATCCATATTGAACTTCTTCAATATCTTGTCAAGGTACGTACTCTGTGAAAGACCAATGAGGCGTCTTGATCTATCTCTATAGATCTTGATGCCTAATATATAAGCAGCTTCTCCAAGGTCCTTCATTGAAAAACACTTATTCAAATAGGCCTTTATACTCTCCAAGAATTCTATATCATTTCCCATCAATAGTATGTCATCCACATATAATATGAGAAATGCTACAGAGCTCCCACTCACTTTCTTGTAAACACAGGCTTCTCCATAAGTCTGTGTAAACCCAAACGCTTTGATCATCTCATCAAATCGAATGTTCCAACTCCGAGATGCTTGCACCAGCCCATAGATGGAGCGCTGGAGCTTGCATACCTTGTTAGCATTCTTAGGATCGACAAAACCTTCCGGCTGCATCATATACAATTCTTCCTTAAGAAAGCCGTTAAGGAATGCCGTTTTGACGTCCATTTGCCATATCTCATAATCATAGAATGCGGCAATTGCTAACATGATTCGGACGGACTGCAGCTTCGCTACGGGTGAGAAAGTCTCATCGTAGTCAACCCCTTGAACTTGTCGATAACCCTTAGCGACAAGTCGAGTCTTATAGATGGTCACATTACCATCCGCGTCTGTCTTCTTCTTAAAGATCCATTTATTTTCTATGGCTCGCCGATCATCGGGCAAGTCAGTCAAAGTCCATACTTCGTTTTCATACATGGATCCTATCTCGGATTGCATGGCTTCAAGCCATTTGTTGGAATCCGGGCCCGCCATCGTTTCTTCATAGTTCGAAGGTTCACCGTTGTCTAACAACATGATTTTCAGGATAGGGTTGCCGTACCACTCTGGTGCGGAACGTGTCCTTGTGGACCTACGAAGTTCAGCAGTAACTTGATCCGAAGCTTCACGATCATCATCATTAACTTCCTCCCCAGTCGGTGTAGGCACCACAGGAACATCTTCCCGCGCTGCGCTACTTTCCGGCATGGAGCTTCTTCATGCGTTTGACACCAATGTGACCAAGGCGGCAGTGCCACAAGTATGTGGGACTATCGTTATCAACTTTACATATTTTGGTATTCACACTATGAATATGTGTAACATCACGTTCGAGATTCATTAAGAATAAACCATTGACCAGCGGGGCATGACCATAAAACATATCTCTCATATAAATAGAACAACCATTATTCTCGGATTTAAATGAGTAGCCATCTCGAATTAAACGAGATCCTGATACAATGTTCATGCTCAAAGCTGGCACTAAATAACAATTATTGAGGTTTAAAACTAATCCCGTAGGTAAATGCAGAGGTAGCGTGCCGACGGCGATCACATCGACCTTGGAACCATTCCCGACGCGCATCGTCACCTCGTCCTTCGCCAGTCTCCGCTTATTCCGCAGCTCCTGTTTTGAGTTACAAATATGAGCAACCGCACCGGTATCAAATACCCAGGAGCTACTACGAGTACTGGTAAGGTACACATCAATTACATGTATATCACATATACCTTTGGTGTTGCCGGCCTTCTTGTCCGCTAAGTATTTGGGGCAGTTCCGCTTCCAGTGACCACTTCCCTTGCAATAAAAGCACTCAGTCTCAGGCTTGGGTCCATTCCTTGGCTTCTTCCCGGCAACTGGCTTACCGGGCGCGGCAACTCCCTGGCCGTCTTTCTTGAAGTTCTTCTTACCCTTGCCTTTCTTGAACTTAGTGGTTTTATTCACCATCAACACTTGATGTTCCTTTTTGATCTCCACCTCCGCTGATTTCAGCATTGAATATACCTCAGGAATGGTCTTTTCCATCCCCTGCATATTGAAGTTCATCACAAAGCTCTTGTAGCTCGGTGGAAGCGACTGAAGGATTCTGTCAATGACCGCGTCATCCGGGAGATTAACTCCCAGCTGAGACAAGCGGTTGTGTAACCCAGACATTTTGAGTATGTGCTCACTAACAGAACTATTTTCCTCCATTTTACAACTGAAGAACTTGTCGGAGACTTCATATCTCTCGACCCGGGCATGAGCTTGGAAAACCATTTTCAGCTCTTCGAACATCTCATATGCTCCGTGTTTCTCAAAACGCTTTTGGAGCCCCGGTTCTAAGCTGTAAAGCATGCCGCACTGAACGAGGGAGTAATCATCAGCACGTGATTGCCAAGCGTTCATAACGTCTTGGTTCTCTGGGATGGGTGCTTTACCTAGCGGTGCTTCTAGGACATAATCTTTCTTGGCAGCTATGAGGTGTTGGGGAACGTAGTAATTTCAAAAAATTTCCTACGCACACGCAAGATCATGGTGATGCATAGCAACGAGAGGGGAGAGTGTTGTCCACGTACCCTCGTAGACCGACAGCGGAAGCATTATCACAACGCGGTTGATGTAGTCGTACGTCTTCACGATCCGACCGATCAAGTACCGAACGCACGGCACCTCCGAGTTCTACACACGTTCAGCTCGATGACGTCCCTCGAACTCCGATCCAGCCGAGTGTTGAGGGAGAGTTTCGTCAGCACGACGGCGTGGTGACGATGATGATGTTCCACCGACGCAGGGCTTCGCCTAAGCTCCGCAACGGTATTATCGAGGTGTAATTTGGTGCAGGGGGCACCGCACACGGCTAAGAGATCTCAAGGATCAATTGTTGTGTCTCTGGGGTGCCCCCCTGCCCCCGTATACAAAGGAGCAAGGGAGGAGGAGGCCGGCCCTAGGAGGGGGCGCACCAAGTGTGGAGTCCTACTAGGACTCCCTAGTCCTAGTAGGATTCCACCTCCCATAAGGAATAGGAAAAGAGGAAGGGAAAAAGAGAAGGAAGGAAGGGGGCGCCCCCCTTCCCTAGTCCAATTCGGACCAGACCAAGGGGAGGGGTGCGGCCACCCTTGAGGCCCTTTTCCTTCTTTCCCGTATGGCCCAATAAGGCCCAATACGTATTCCCGTAACTCTCCGGTACTCCGAAAAATACCCGAAGCACTCGGAACCTTTCCGAAGTCCGAATATAGTCGTCCAATATATCGATCTTTACGTCTCGACCATTTCGAGACTCCTCGTCATCTCCCCGATCTCATCCGGGACTCCGAACTCCTTCGGTACATCAACATACATAAACTCATAATAAAACTGTCATCGTAACTTTAAGCGTGCGGACCCTACGGGTTCGAGAACTATGTAGACATGACCGAGACATGTCTCTGGTCAATAACCAATAGCGGGACCTGGATGCCTATATTGGCTCCCACATATTATACAAAGATCTTTATCGGTCAGACCGCATAACAACATACGTTGTTCCCTTTGTCACCGGTATGTTACTTGCCCGAGATTTGATCGTCGGTATCTCGATACCTAGTTCAATCTCGTTACCGGCAAGTCTCTTTACTCGTTCCGTAACACATCATCCTGCAACTAACTCATTAGTCACAATGCTTGCAAGGCTTATAGTAATGTGCATTACCAAGTGGGCCCAGAGATACCTCTTCGACAATCGGAGTGACAAATCCTAATCTCGAAATACGCCAACCCAACAAGTACCTTTGGAGACACCTGTAGAGCACCTTTATAATCACCCATTTACGTTGTGACGTTTGGTAGCACACAAAGTGTTCCTCCGGTAAACGGGAGTTGCATAATCTCATAGTCATAGGAACATGTATAAGTCATGAAGAAAGCAATAGCAACATACTAAACGATCGAGTGCTAAGCTAACGGAATGGGTCAAGTCAATCACATCATTCTCCTAATGATGTGATCCCGTTAATCAAATGACAACTCATGTCTATGGCTAGGAAACATAACCATCTTTGATCAACGAGCTAGTCAAGTAGAGGCATACTAGTGACACTCTGTTTGTCTATGTATTCACACAAGTATTATGTTTCCGGTTAATACCATTCTAGCATGAATAATAAACATTTATCATGATATAAGGAAATAAATAATAACTTTATTATTGCCTCTAGGGCATATTTCCTTCAGTCTCCCACTTGCACTAGAGTCAATAATCTAGTTCACATCGCCATGTGATTTAACACCAATAGTTCACATCACCATGTGATTAACACCCATAGTTCACATCGTCATGTGACCAACACCCAAAGGGTTTACTAGAGTCAATAATCTAGTTCACATTGCTATGTGATTAACACCCAAAGAGTACTAAGGTGTGATCATGTTTTGCTTGTGAGAGAAGTTTAGTCAACGGGTCTGCCACATTCAGAGCCGTATGTATTTTGAAAATATTCTATGTCTACAATACTCTGCACGGAGCTACTCTAGCTAATTGCTCCCACTTTCAATATGTATCTAGACCGAGACTTAGAGTCATCTAGATTAGTGTCAAAACTTGCATCGACGTAACCTTTTACGATGAACCTTTTGTCACTTCCATAATCGAGAAACATATCCTTATTCCACTAAGGATAATTTTGACCGTTGTCCAGTGATCTACTCCTAGATCACTATTGTACTCCCTTGCCAAAATCAGTGTAGGGTATACAATAGATCTGGTACACAGCATGGCATACTTTATAGAACCTATGGCCGAGGCATAGGGAATGACTTTCATTCTTTTTCTATCTTCTGTCGTGGTCGGGCTTTGAGTCTTTTACTCAATTTCACACCTTGTAACACAGGCAAGAACTCTTTCTTTGACTGTTCTATTTTGAACTACTTCAAAATCTTGTTAAGGTATGTACTCATTGAAAAACTTATCAAGCGTCTTCATCTATCTCTATAGATCTTGATGCTCAATATGTAAGCAGCTTCACCGAGGTCTATCTTTGAAAAACTCCTTTCAAACACTCCTTTATGCTTTGCAGAATAATTCTACATTATTTCTGATTAACAATATGTCATTCACATATACTTATCAGAAATGCTGTAGTGCTCCCACTCACTTTTTTTGTAAATACAGGCTTCACCGCAAGTCTGTATACAACTATATGCTTTGATCAACTTATCAAAGCGTATATTCCAACTCCGAGATGCTTGCACCAGTCCATTGATGGATCGCTGGAGCTTGCATATTTTGTTAGCACCTTTAGGATTGACAAAACCTTCTGGTTGTATCAGATACAACTCTTCTTTAATAAATCCATCAAGGAATGCAGTTTTTGTTTATCCCTTTGCCAGATTTCATAAAATGCGGCAATTGCTAACATGATTCGGACAGACTTAAGCATAGATACGAGTGAGAAACTCTCATCGTAGTCAACATCTTGAACTTGTCGAAAAACTTTTTTGCGACAATTCTAGCTTTGTAGATAGTGACACTACTATCAGCATCCGTCTTCCTCTTGAAGATCCATTTAATCTCAATGGCTCGCCGATCATTGGACAAGTCAATCAAAGTCCATACTTTGTTCTTCATACATGGATCTCATCTCAGATTTCATGGCCTCAAGCCATTTTGCGGAATCTGGGCTCACCATCGCTTCTTCATAGTTCGTAGGTTCGTCATGGTGTAGTAACATAACCTCCAGAACAGGATTACCGTACCACTCTGGTGCGGATCTTACTCTGGTTTACCTACGAGGTTTGGTAGTAACTTGATCTGAAGTTACATGATCATCATCATTAACTTCCTCACTAATTGGTGTAGAAGTCACAGGAACAGATTTCTGTGATCCAATAAGGGAGCAGGTACAGTTACCTCATCGAGTTCTACTTTCCTCCCACTCACATCTTTCGAGAGAAACTCCTTCTCTAGAAAGGATCCATACTAAGCAACGAATGTCTTGCCTTCGGATCTGTGATAGAAGGTGTACCCAAATGTCTCCTTTGGGTATCCTATGAAGACACATTTCTCCGATTTGGGTTTGAGCTTATCAGGATGAAACTTTTTCACATAAGCATCGCAACCCCAAAATTTTAAGAAACGACAACTTTGGTTTCTTGCCAAACCACAGTTCATAAGGCGTCGTCTCAACGGATTTTGATGGTGCCCTATTTAACGTGAATGCAGCTGTCTCTAATGCATAACCCCCAGAATGATTAGTGGTAAATTGATAAGAGACATCATAGATTGCACTATATCCAATAAAGTACGGTTATGACGTTCGGACACACCATTATGCTGTGGTGTTCCAGGTGGCATGAATTTGTGAAACTATTCCACATTGTTTTAACTGAAGTCCAAACTCGTAACTTAAATACTCTTCTCCACGATCAGATCGTAGAAACTTTATTTTCTTATTACGATTATTTTCTGCTTCACTCTGAAATTATATGAATTTTTCAAATGTTTCAGACTCTTGTTTCATTAAATAGATATACCCATATCTGCTCAAATCATCTGTGAAGGTCAGAAAATAATGATACCTGCTACGAGCCTCAATATTCATCGGACCACATACATCTGTATGTATGATTTCCAACAAATCTGTTGCTCTCTCCATAGTTCCGGAGAACGGCGTTTTAGTCATCTTGCCCATGAGGCACGGTTCGCAAGCATCAAGTGATTCATAATCAAGTGATTCCAAAATCCCATCAGTATGGAGTTTCTTCATGCGCTTTACACCAATATGACCTAAACGGCAGTGCCACAAATAAGTTGCACTATCATTATTAACTTTGCATCTTTTGGCTTCGATATTATGAATATGTGTATCACTACGATCGAGATCCAACAAACCATTTTCGTTGGTGTGTATGACCATAGAAGGTTTTATTCATGTAAACAGAACAACAATTGTTCTCTAATATAAATGAATAACTGTATTGCAATAAACATGATCAAATCATATTCATGCTCAACGCAAACACCAAATAACACTTATTTAGTTTCAACACTAATCCCGAAAGTATAGGGAGTGTGCGATGATGATCATATCAGTCTTGGAACTACTTCCAACACACATCGTCACCTCGCCTTTTACTAGTCTCTGTTTATTCTGCAACTCCCGTTTTCGAGTTACTACTCTTTAGCAACTGAACTAGTATCAATTACCGAGGGTTGCTATAAACACTAGTAAAGTACACATCAATAATCTGTATATCAAATATACCTTTGTTCACTTTTACTAGTCTCTGTTTATTCTGCAATTCCCGTTTCGAGTTACTACTCTTAGCAACTGAACCAGTATCAATTACCGAGGGGTTGCTATAAACACTAGTAAAGTACACATCAATAACATGTATATCCAATATACCTTTGTTCACTTTGCCATCCTTCTTATCCACCAAATACTTGGGGCAGTTCCGCTTCCAGTGACCAGTCCCTTTGCAGTAGAAGCACTTAGTCTCAGGCTTAGGTACAGACTTGGGCTTCTTCACTTAAGTAGCAACTTGCTTGCCGTTCTTTTTGAAGTTCCCCTTCTATCCCTTTGCCCTTTTCTTGAAACTAGTGGTCTTGTTAACCATCAACACTTGATGTTTTTCTTGATTTCTACCTTCGTCGATTTCAGCATCACGAAGAGCTCGGGAATTACTTTCGTCATCCCTTGCATACTATAGTTCATCACGAAGTTCCATTAACTTGGTGATGGTGACTAGAGAATTCTGTCAATCACTATTTTATCTGGAAGATTAACTCCCACTTGATTCAAGCGATTGTAGTACCCAGACAATCTGAGCACATGCTCACTGCTTGAGCTATTCTCCTCCATCTTTTAGCTATAGAACTTGTTGGAGACTTCATATCTCTCAACTCAGGTATTTGCTTGAAATATTAACTTCAACTCCTGGAACATCTCATATGGTCCATGACGTTCAAAACGTCTTTGAAGTCCCGATTCTAAGCCGTTAAGCATGGTGCACTAAACTATCAAGTAGTCATCATATTGAGCTAGCCAAACGTTCATAACGTCTGCATCTGCTCCTGCAATAGGTCTGTCACCTAGCGGTGCATCAAGGACATAATTTTTCTGTGCAGCAATGAGGATAATCCTCAGATCACGGATCCAATCCGCATCTTTGCTACTAACATCTTTCAACATAATTTTCTCTAGGAACATATCAAAAATAAAACAGGGAAGCAACAACGCGAGCTATTGATCTACAACATAATTTGCAAAATACTATCAGGACTAAGTTCATGATAAATTTAAGTTCAATTAATCATATTACTTAAGAACTCCCACTTAGATAGACATCCCTCTAATCCTCTAAGTGATCACGTGATCCATATCAACTAAACCATGTCCGATCATCACGTGAGATGGAGTAGTTTCAATGGTGAACATCACTATGTTGATCATATCTACTATATGATTCACGCTCGACCTTTCGGTCTCCGTGTTCCGAGGCCATATCTGTTATATGCTAGGCTCGTCAAGTTTAACCTGAGTATTCCGCGTGTGCAACTGTTTTGCACCCTTTGTATTTGAACGTAGAGCCTATCACACCCGATCATCACGTGGTGTCTCAGCACGAAGAACTTTCGCAATGGTGCATACTCAGGGAGAACACTTATACTTTGATAATTTAGTGAAGGATCATCTTATAATGCTACCGTCAAACAAAGCAAGATAAGATGCATAAAGGATTAACATCACATGCAATCAATATAAGTGATATGATATGGCCATCATCATCTTGTGCTTGTGATCTCCATCTCCGAAGCACCGTGCTTGTGATCTCCATATCCGAAGCACCGTCATGATCACCATCGTCACCGGCGCGACACCTTGATCTCCATCGTAGCATCGTTGTCGTCTCGCCAACTTATTGCTTTTACGACTATCGCTACCGCTTAGTGATAAAGTAAAACTATTACATGGCGATTGAATCTCATACAATAAAGCGACAACCATATGGCTCCTGCCAGTTGCCGATAACTCGGTTACAAAACATGATCATCTCATACAACACATTATATCACATCATGTCTTGACCATATCACATCACAACATGCCCTGCAAAAACAAGTTAGACGTGCTCTACTTTGTTGTTGCATATTTTACGTGGCTGCTACGGGCTTAGCAAGAACCGTTCTTACCTACGCATCAAAACCACAACGATAGTTTGTCAAGTTGGTGCTGTTTTAATCTTCGCAAGGACCGGGCGTAGCCACACTCGGTTCAACTAAAGTGAGAGAGACAGACACCCCCCGGTCACCTTTAAGCAACGAGTGCTCGCAACGGTGAAACCAGTCTCGCGTAAGCGTACGCGTAATGTCGGTCCGGGCCGCTTCATCTCACAATACCGCTGAACCAAAGTATGACATGCTGGTAAGCAGTATGACTTATATCGCCCACAACTCACTTGTGTTCTACTCGTGCATAGCATCAACGCATAAAACCAGGCTCGGATGCCACTGTTGGGGAACGTAGTAATTTCAAAAAATTTCCTACGCACACGCAAGATCATGGTGATGCATAGCAACGAGAGGGGAGAGTGTTGTCCACGTACCCTCGTAGACCGACAGCGGAAGCATTATCACAACGCGGTTGATGTAGTCGTACGTCTTCACGATCCGACCGATCAAGTGCCGAACGCACGGCACCTCCGAGTTCTAAACACGTTCAGCTCGATGACGTCCCTCGAACTCCGATCCAGCCGAGTGTTGAGGGAGAGTTTCGTCAGCACGACGGCGTGGTGACGATGATGATGTTCCACCGACGCAGGGCTTCGCCTAAGCTCCGCAACGGTATTATCGAGGTGTAATTTGGTGGAGGGGGGCACCGCACACGGCTAAGAGATCTCAAGGATCAATTGTTGTGTCTCTGGGGTGCCCCCCTGCCCCCGTATATAAAGGAGCAAGGGAGGAGGAGGCCGGCCCTAGGAGGGGGCGCACCAAGTGTGGAGTCCTACTAGGACTCCCTAGTCCTAGTAGGATTCCACCTCCCATAAGGAATAGGAAAAGAGGAAGGGAAAAAGAGAAGGAAGGAAGGGGGCACCCCCCTTCCCTAGTCCAATTCGGACCAGACCAAGGGGAGGGGTGCGGCCACCCTTGAGGCCCTTTTCCTTCTTTCCCGTATGGCCCAATAAGGCCCAATACGTATTCCCGTAATTCTCCGGTACTCCGAAAAATACCCGAATCACTCGGAACCTTTCCGAAGTCCGAATATAGTCGTCCAATATATCGATCTTTACGTCTCGACCATTTCGAGACTCCTCGTCATCTCCCCGATCTCATCCGGGACTCCGAACTCCTTCGGTACATCAACATACATAAACTCATAATAAAACTGTCATCGTAACTTTAAGCGTGCGGACCCTACGGGTTCGAGAACTATGTAGACATGACCGAGACACGTCTCTGGTCAATAACCAATAGCGGGACCTGGATGCCCATATTGGCTCCCACATATTCTACGAAGATCTTTATCGGTCAGACCGCATAACAACATACGTTGTTCCCTTTGTCACCGGTATGTTACTTGCCCGAGATTTGATCGTCGGTATCTCGATACCTAGTTCAATCTCGTTACCGGCAAGTCTCTTTACTCGTTCCGTAACACATCATCCTGCAACTAACTCATTAGTCACAATGCTTGCAAGGCTTATAGTGATGTGCATTACCAAGTGGGCCCAGAGATACCTCTCCGACAATCGGAATGACAAATCCTAATCTCGAAATACGCCAACCCAACAAGTACCTTTGGAGACACCTGTAGAGCACCTTTATAATCACCCATTTACGTTGTGACGTTTGGTAGCACACAAAGTGTTCCTCCGGTAAACGGGAGTTGCATAATCTCATAGTCATAGGAACATGTATAAGTCATGAAGAAAGCAATAGCAACATACTAAACGATCGAGTGCTAAGCTAACGGAATGGGTCAAGTCAATCACATCATTCTCCTAATGATGTGATCCCGTTAATCAAATGACAACTCATGTCTATGGCTAGGAAACATAACCATCTTTGATCAACGAGCTAGTCAAGTAGAGGCATACTAGTGACACTCTGTTTGTCTATGTATTCACACAAGTATTATGTTTCCGGTTAATACAATTCTAGCATGAATAATAAACATTTATCATGATATAAGGAAATAAATAATAACTTTATTATTGCCTCTAAGGCATATTTCCTTCATGAGGATGATCCTCAGGTTCCGGACCCAGTCCGTATAGTTGCTGCCATCATCTTTCATCTTGGTTTTCTCTAGGAACGCGTTGAAGTTGAGGGCAACGTGGGCCATTTGATCTACAAGACATATTGTAAAGATTTTAGACTAAGTTCATGATAATTAAGTTCATCTTATCAAATTATTCAATGAACTCCCACTCAGATAGACATCCCTCCAGTCATCTAAGTGAACCATGATCCGAGTTAACTAGGCCGTGTCCGATCATCACGTGAGACGGACTAGTCAAGATCGGTGAACATCTTCATGTTGATCGTATCTTCTATACGACTCATGCTCGACCTTTCGGTCTTCCGTGTTCCGAGGCCATGTCTGTACATGCTAGGCTCGTCAAGTCAACCTAAGTGTATTGCGTGTGTTCCGAGGCCATGTCTGTACATGCTAGGCTCGTCAACACCCGTTGTATGCCAACGTTAGAATCTATCACACCCGATCATCACGTGGTGCTTCGAAACAACGAACCTTCGCAACGGTGCACAGTTAGGGGGAACACTTTCTTGAAATTATTATAAGGGATCATCTTACTTACTACCGTCGTTCTAAGCAAATAAGATGTAAAACATGATAAACATCACATGCAATCAAATAGTGACATGATATGGCCAATATCATTTTGCTTCTTTGATCTCCATCTTCGGGGCGCCATGATCATCTTTGTCACCGGCATGACACCATGATCTTCATCATCGTGTCTTCATGAAGTTGTCACGCCAACGATTACTTCTACTTGCATGGCTAATGTGTTTAGCAATAAAGTAAAGTAATTTACATGGCGTTATTCAATGACACGCAGGTCATACAAAAAATAAAGACAACTCCTATGGCTCCTGCCGGTTGTCATACTCATCGACATGCAAGTCGTGATTCCTATTACAAGAACATGATCAATCTCATACATCACATATATCTCATTCATCACATCCTTTTGGCCATATCACATCACAAGGCACATGCTGCAAAAACAAGTTAGACGTCCTCTAATTGTTGTTGCATGTTTTTACGTGGCTTCTATAGGTTTCTAGCAAGAACGTTTCTTACCTACGTAAAATCACAACGTGATATGCCAATTTATATTTACCCTTCATAAGGACCCTTTTCATCGAATCCGTTCCGACTAAAGTGGGAGAGACAGACACCCGCAAGCCACCTTATGCAACTAGTGCATGTTAGTCGGTGGAACCTGTCTCACGTAAGCGTACGTGTAAGGTCGGTCCGGGCCGCTTCATCCCACAATACCGCCGAAACAAGATAAGACTAGTAGTGGCAAGAAAAATTGACAACATCTACGCCCACAACTGCTTTGTGTTCTACTCGTGCATAGTAACTACGCATAGGCCTGGCTCATGATGCCACTGTAGGGAATCGTAGCAGAAATCAAAAAAAATTCTACGCATCACCAAGATCCATCTATGGAGTTTACTAGCAACGAGAGGGAAGGAGTGCATCTACATACCCTTGTAGATCGCGAGCGGAAGCGTTCAAGTGAACGGGGTTGATGGAGTCGTACTCGCCGTGATCCAAATCATCGATGACCTGAGCGCCGAACGGACGGCACCTCCACGTTCAACACACGTACGGAGCAGCGACGTCTCCTCCTTCTTGATCCAGCAAGGGGGAAGGAGAGGTTGATGAAGATCCAGCAGCACGACGGCGTGGTGGTGGAAGTAGCGGGGATCCCGGCAGGGCTTCGCCAAGCGCAAGCGGGAGGGAGAGGTGTCACGGGAGGGAGAGGGAGGTGCCAGGGGCTGTTGTGTTGCTGCCCTCCCTCCCCCCCACTATTTATAGGGGCCCTGGGGGGGGGGGGCTTCGGCCCCCCTGGAGATCCCTTCTGAGGGGGGGCGGGGCGGCGGCCAAGGGGGTGGCTTGCCCCCCCAAGCCAAGTGGGGCGCCCCCACCCCCAGGGTTTCCAACCCTAGGCGCAGGGGAGGCCCAAGGGGGGCGCACCAGCCCACCAGTGGCTGGTTCCCCTCCCCACTTCAGCCCATGGGGCCCTCCGGGATAGGTGGCCCCACCCGGTGGACCCGTGGGACCCTTTCGGTGGTCCCGGTACAATACCGATAACCCCCGAAACTTTCCCGGTGGACGAAACTGGACTTCCTATATATAATTCTTCACCTCCGGACCATTCCGGAACTCCTCGTGACGTCCGGGATCTCATCCGGGACTCCGAACAACTTTCGGGTTTCCGCATACTAATATCTCTACAACCCTAGCGTCACCGAACCTTAAGTGTGTAGACCCTACGGGTTCGGGAGACATGCAGACATGACCGAGACGACTTTCCGGTCAATAACCAATAGTGGGATATGGATACCCATGTTGGCTCCCACATGTTCCACGATGATCTCATCGGATGAACCACGATGTCGAGGATTCAATCAATCCCGTATGCAATTCCCTTTGTCAATCGGTACGTTACTTGCCCGAGATTCGATCGTCGGTATCCCAATACCTTGTTCAATCTCGTTACCGGCAAGTCACTTTACTCGTACCGTAATGCATGATCCCGTGACTAACTCCTTAGTCACACTGAGCTCATTATGATGATGCATTACCGAGTGGGCCCAGAGATACCTCTCCGTCATACGGAGTGACAAATCCCAGTCTCGATCCGTGTCAACCCAACAGACACTTTTAGAGATACCTGTAGTGTACCTTTATAGTCACCCAGTTATGTTGTGATGTTTGGTACACCCAAAGCACTCCTACGGCATCCGGGAGTTACACGATCTCATGGTCTAAGGAAATGATACTTGACATTGGAAAAGCTCTAGCAAACGAACTACACGATCTTTGTGCTATGCTTAGGATTGGGTCTTGTCCATCACATCATTCTCCTAATGATGTGATCCCGTTATCAATGACATCCAATGTCCATAGTCAGGAAACCATGACTATCTGTTGATCAACGAGCTAGTCAACTAGAGGCTTACTAGGGACACGTTGTGGTCTATGTATTCACACATGTATTACGATTTCCGGATAACACAATTATAGCATGAACAATAGACAATTATCATGAACAAGGAAATATAATAATAACCATTTTATTATTGCCTCTAGGGCATATTTCCAACAGTACCAAGGGGGGTATATACCATCTGCATGATAGTACCCCTTTGTGTATTCATGCCCATTGATAGTGTAGTTGCAAGGAGGAGCATCACCACTAGCAAGCCTAGCAAACAAATGAGACCGTTGCAACACATTAATATCATTGAGAGTACCCGGCATACCAAAAAAGCGATGCCAAATTCATAAATCCTTGGATGCTACGGCCTCTAGCACAATTGTTGCATCATGAGACTTGCCACAATACGTTCCCTACCATGCTTTTAGGCAATTTTTTCAAGTCCAATACAATCTATTCTTCCTAGCATGCCAGTCCATCATCTTCTATCATTAGATGGCATCAATTTTTTGTGTCTTCCTCATTGGGTGCCCGAAGATATTCATGACCAAAGACACGGATGATCACTTTGGCAAACCTACGCACTGACTCAATTGTACTATCTTCATCAATGCGAAGGTACTCATCGGCATAGTCAGCCGAAATGCCGTATGCAATTACCCGCATAGCTGCCGAGATTTTTTGATATGCACTAAATCCCTTGAAGCCCGTGGCATTTCTTCTTTGAGTAAAATACCGACAATTGGCTTCGCAAGTTTGATATGTTGGATTCTCCGCGAAGTAGTCTTGAATCAACATCTCGTTCCCGCGATGCCGATTTCGAGGAATGCAAAGACGACTGACGGTCGATCCTCACCGCCTCTTTCGGTTCTCATCTTCGTGCTCCTTGACGGCAAGGGCCATCACCAACGTCTGCTAGTGGCAGTTGACAAGAAGCGTCTCAACATCTGAGTCGTCCGAATCGGACGAATCGTCGAGCAAAAACTTCTCGCACGGGCTCAATTCCATCTAAAATCACAAATACGCGCGCCGCGTTAACCAACTTTGCATACCGCTCGGCACAAGCACAAGTACAAACTCACCGGCTGCTCGGGGGCGGTGGCACTCCGGCGGTGGTTCCCGAGGCAGCGGTGACGACCAGGGCCGGCTTAGGGGCGGTGGATCCCGGGCGGCGACGGCGACTAGAGGCGGCTCGGATCGGCAGATCCGGGAGCCGGTTCAGCGGCTCGGTGGAAGAGGGTAGGGGTGCCCCCGGGGCGCGATTTCGCCCGCGGATTTGGCCAGAATCGCCGGCGGCGGACGGGCGGAAGGGGGTGGGGAAAGGGCGCGGGCTGAAATGTCCCTCCCGCCAACCGCTTTCCTGGGATACGGGGCACCGTAGGGGCGAGGCGGAAACCTGCGTTTTCGCAGGTCGGGGATGGGATTTTGCCGCGCCCCTAAATTTTTTTTACAGGTCGGACGCGTTTGCGGGTTCTGGTCGGGCAGCATTTTCCGTGCTGACCCGTATTTTGATGATTATTTTGCGGGTCGCGGCTTTTTACGGGGTTTGCTAGAAATGCTCTGAGTGAATGTACAATGTAAAATACGTCTACATACATCATATAGTCCGTATGAAAATATTTAAAAAGGCTTATACTTAGAAACAGAGGAAGTAAGTTAGAAGGGTAACTTATTCGCAAAAAAAAAGTTAGAAGGGTAACTGAAACGACTTAGGTTTTGTTGATCCATTGTGTGATGATTTTATTGAAAACGATTATGCTTGTGGTATCTTCACTCAAAAATCCAGTTAACGATGGTGTTGGATAAACATCTCTCTAGTCCGTGCCACCCTTACCTTGCCACGTAGTTTACCTGCCACACGTCCATATTAACATTCGCATATCAAGGACGCTCATTCATTTCATTTGTTGGATGTGTCGCCTCTTAGCAGGCCAACGCTCTGCTTCTTCATATGGCATCATATCTCTGTCGACATCTCAATCCTTTGAGTCTGGGTGCTTCACCAGTGTGCTCCCTTCGTTTCATAATGTAAGAGCGTTGCTAAGTCTCAGTCGACTGAAGACTTCGTTAAGTCTCAGTCGATGTTACATCCATAAGATTTTACATTGAGATCTGTGTAATTTTTCTTCTTCAGTTTTCTTTCTCAAACTCAGTCGAATGAGATCTAGCACACCTTTTTGATATTATTTGATACTTATAGTATCAAAAATCAAACGTCTATCGCCAGGATTCTACTAGAAGTGATATGCTCCATGATTTTTCCAAGTTTCGAAAGGTCTCGGTAGGTAGCTCGGCAGGAGATGGCAGTGATGGATACGGAACGCGAACCTCTCTGTCCGTCCACCAGTGGCGCTAGCTAGCTATCCGACGAACATATAGACTAGCGGTTGCCGTTTAGGCAGAGTGCGTCGTAGTCCTATGAAGGAAGGAGGAAAAGTTGCTAAAAAAAAATGAAGGAAGGAGGAAAGGACAAACGGAGAAGCCGAAACAAATGTGCTACGTCCTGCTATGGGTGTTGATTGACCCTGTCCCTGGCCATACATGCATATCCCGGTCGCCATCGAACGATCTCTCGCTCCTAGTTTTCATCACCCACCCCGCCGGCCGTATACAATTTGTTTTCCCCACGCTTCTCCCTACTCGTCTCGACATAACCAAACAAACAATTTTCTCCTCCCTTTTTCCCGTTGTAAGACATATGATCCATATGAGTATACACAAATAAGAAAGCATTGTTTTCCCCACCCCTCTCTCACATTAAACATCTTGTTATAATTCCGTTTTTGTTTCCTGAGGTAGGTAGTAGCCAGTAGGCTCTCAACTTATTGGCTTGGTGTCTCGACTCTGCATTGGTAATTCTTGTTTCTGAAGACATTAACAAATGCCTAAAAGCTGGTCAATTACTCAATTATTTTTCTTTTGGCGACGAGGTCAAAAGACGTACAATTAGCCAAAAATACGTTGGGAAAACAAGAAAGTTGAAGACCAATAAGGAGCTAAAATATATAAGAAATGTCAATGGTCTCCTAGGAATTTATGCCTAACACACGTATATTCTACAACAGAATTGAATTAGACAAAAACAATCCATGTAGACATTTTTTTACATTTGTAATCGTATTTTGGAATATTCCTCATTATCGTAAACTTTTTGAAATTTTGATATGTTTATAGATGTTCCTAGACAATTTTAATTTTAAAGTATCCTTTTCTATAATTTTATAAAAAAATACGATTAGTTTCTTGTTTTTGTTTGCATATATTTATAAATTTTAACATCAGTTTTCATTGTTTTCTTTTCGAATTAGTTAAGTTTTCGACAAAAGATTTCTTTTCAATATTTTGTTTATTTCTTTTCTTTTCTACTTCATTTGCCCTAGTTTCACAAGTCATGGTGTCGTGACATTATCATACCATTTTTAGTTTGAACATCGGACTAGATATAAACAACTGTTAGTTTTGAAAGCTCTCAAGACTTTTAGAATCTTTTTGTTCCACATTTTTCTAAGCATTTTATCGTTATAGATGTTTTCTGATCAATTTCAAGTCAAAATATCCTTGTGTAAGCTTGCTGTTTTGTACACAACTGGTTTCTTGTTTTTGGTCGCATTAATTTTTTTAAATCACCTTTTCCTAGTTTTCATTTCAAATTATCTTAGTTTTCTGCAAAGGATTTTTCCCCTAGTTTTCTTTTCAAATTATCTTTGTTTTTGACAAAGAAAATTATCAAACTTTTCCTCATTTGCCCAAGTTTCTTAACTCATCTTGTTGACTAGGCGATCATATGCATCGCAGTGTTTTTCTAGAAACATCGAGGAGTTGCAAGGTATGTTCACACATGCATACACTCACACATCACACAACACCTACCGTCATCACATACTCTAGCTATTGACAGGAACATCGCCTTCAGCTGAAAATAATAATAATATGCATTGCGTGAGGTTTGACCCCTATAGCCCGGGGTACCGCCACCCTCCTAAGAGCAACTCCAATAGCTTTTATATTCATATAAAAAGAACTACTGGAAAGTTGAGGCAAAAATTGCCCGGCAACAAATCCTGTAAAACCTCTGTTTTTAGGGGATCCCGTATAATTCACCCCAACTTTCCTCAGCTTTACAGGAAAATGGCCCTTCCCATGTATTTGGCTGGCAGAAAACAGTCTGAAAGTTCCGGGCGCGCGCCTCGTCTTGATGCCGGGTCGCCACCGCAACGCGATGCCACTCGTCGCGTCGAACCACTGCCGACACACATGATCCTGCGCCGCCACTCTCCGGCGTGCCTCCTCGAGCCGCGTCGCTGCTCGCCCCTGTCACCGACGCGGGCCCTAGGTCATTTGTATGCTTGTATAATGGAAAATAGGAAAAAAATGATTTTAGAGAAAGGAACTGAGGAAAGTAGGTGTGAGACAATTTACCCTAAATTATACAGACATTCCGTAAGACGACTTTTACGGAAAGGGTTTCGGAGAGCTATTGGAGTTGCTCTAACCATCCAATCACTATTCTCTCTATCAAACTGTTTTCAGTTTGAACATAGGACCACAAATCCAAACGGTTTTTACACTCTGCAGGTGAATAATAATAGATGAGTCCCGCAAAAAAAAAAAAAAAAACAAGATGAGTCGACACTCGCAAAAAAGAAGAAGACGAATCGAGAGATTAAGCTTGATTAGAATCTGGCGGGGGAAGTGAAGTGTTTTTAAACGGTCAGGGTTGCGTCTTTGGAACCGTACGGAGAAAATTGCGGGGCCTAGTATGCTGTCGCGGTCGCGAGTTTACTTCTCATCATCGTTCGTGCAAGCGGACGTATGGATTGCCGATCGAGGTTGTTGATCGGGCTCTCCGGAAACCGACCAAGTAGCTTACGTGATCAGTGACCACACCTCTCGTACATACGTCGTGTGCGCCGTTCATCTCGATAAGATCTACTTAGGTCCTCACGCTCACGCCGGCACATTTGTTACATCTGAACGGACGGCGTCGCCACTTGCACTCGCACGCTGCAACATAGCTGCCTCCACTCCTCCACACACTAGCGCCGCTGTCCAGCTGATTTGCTTCGAGATGGACATGTGCATGGGCATGGCCAAGCTGCTGCTGCTGCTGCTGCTCCTCGTGGTCACCGCCGGCCACGGCCACCCGGCGGCGGGGAAGGAGAGGAACACCATCACGCACGTCAAGGGGTTCGACGGCCCGCTGCCCTTCGCCCTGGAGACCGGGTACGTGGAGGTGGACGAGGCGCGCGGCGCCGAGCTCTTCTACTACTTCATCCAGTCGGAGCGCAGCCCGCGGGAGGACCCGCTCATCCTCTGGATCACCGGCGGCCCCGGCTGCTCCGCGCTCTCCGGGCTCCTCTTCGAGATCGGGCCCCTCAAGTTCGACGTCGCCGGCTACACCGAGGGCTTCCCGCGCCTCGTCTACTTCGAGGACTCGTGGACCCGGGTCAGCAACGTCATCTTCCTCGACGCGCCCGTGGGCACGGGATTCTCCTACGCGCGCGACGAGCGGGGCCTCGACGTCAGCCTCACCGGCACCGGCACGCACCTCCGGGTCTTCCTGCAGCGCTGGATCGCCGATCATCCTGAGTTCGCCTCCAACCCGCTCTACATCGGCGGCGACTCCTACTCCGGGTACACCGTCCCCGTCGCCGCGCTCGAGATCGCCGACCAGCCGGATAGCGCAGGCCTGAACCTCAAGGGGTACCTGGTGGGCAACGCCGGCACGGACGACAAGTACGACTCCGGCGGCAAGGTCCCCTTCATGCACGGCATGGGGCTCATCTCCGACGAGCTCTACGAGGCGGCGAAGGGCAGCTGCGGCGGGGACTTCGTGACGACGCCCCGGAACGCGCAGTGCGCCAACGCGCTCATGGCGATCACCATGGCCACCTTCGCCGTGAACCCGGTGCACATCCTGGAGCCCATGTGCGGGCTGGCGCTGCGCCCTCCGACCCCGATCAGCAGCATCGTCTCCACAGGCACGGGGAGACGGTCGGCGAGGCTGCTGGTGCAGGAGGCGGACCGGCTGGCGCTCCCGGTGGAGTGCCGGGACAACGGGTACCGGCTGTCGTACGCCTGGGCCGACGACGCGGAGGTGAGGGCGACGCTGGGCATCCGGGAGGGGTCGGTCGGCGCGTGGAGCCGGTGCGTGACGCTGACGCACTTCCGGCACGACGTGGCCAGCACCGTGCCGTACCACGCCAACCTGACGCGGCGCGGCTACCGCGCGCTGGTGTACAACGGCGACCACGACATGGACATGACCTTCGTGGGCACGCAGGCGTGGATCCGGACGCTGGGGTACCCCGCGGTGGCGCCGTGGCGGCCGTGGTACGCCAACCGGCAGGTCGCCGGGTTCACGACGGAGTACGCCCACAACCTCACCTTCGCCACCGTCAAGGGCGGCGGCCACACCGCGCCCGAGTACCGCCCCAAGGAGTGCCTCGCCATGCTCGACAGGTGGACCTCCGCCGACGGCAGGCTCTGAGCCTCTGACCTCGGCCGACGGAGTACTATACTGCATACGAGTACAAATGAGTACTGTATAATTCGATTTGGATCAGTGCTATAGCTGTTCACATCATTTCATGTACGGTGTCGTACTATTGATTGAAGTGCCATGCACACGAGAGGACGAAGACATAAATAAAAGTCAGAAAAACCTGGAGGGTTCCATTGAGTCTTTCCACGTGCATGGGGTCGAGACCACCGAGCTAGCCATACCACGTACGTCTGCATACAGTCAGTTAGCGAAAACAGACGAGCCATGGCACGAAAGAGTGAGCAACCCCATTCTCTTCTCGTACTTCCGTTCCCGTGACCGAATGGGTACGAATGAAGCGATAAACTGGGATGACATGGCAGATTATGATGGTGTACAACAGCGACGAAGGTGACTTCTTCTTCTTCCCCTTGGTCTCCGATTACTCAAATTGTTTGCTGAATTAAACCGAAACTTGCAAAATTTTCAGGACATGAGACCACCGTTGTGTGGGCTAATGAAAAATGTTTCTATTGCGCGAATGGTCTTAATTTAACGTGACACTTAAGCAGGATGATCCATTGTCCATTTAGATCATTTACGACACTCAAGGCCTAATTAAAGAGTGTTACCCCCTCCCCCTCCCTCTCTCCTAAATCTACTCGGGCGGCACCGCCTCCCTGTAGCCCAACCTCCCCTCACACTCCCTCCTTCCTCCCCGCCGCCACCGGAGGATGCCGCCGGCAAAGCTCATGCGGGCGACGATAGCGGCGGGGGCCCTCGTCGGCGACCTGCTCCTCCCGCGAGCATGTGGGTGCGGGACCTGGTGACGGATCTCAACGCCCAACAGAGGTGACGGGGCTACTCGTGTGGTGATGGGGTGCTCGACCTGGTGCAGGTGTGTGTGCATCCTCATCGATGCTCGTGTTCGTGGGCTGCCATGGAGGGCTTCGTCCAAAGCTTGTACAACCAGGTCTACCAGATGGGGGCCTCCATAGCGTGGATTCAGCCTATGATGGCGTCCTCCGTGTGGTTGGCGCCATCCGGTAGCAGACCACGGCACCGGTCGGCCTCTCGAGCTGCGAATTGTGGTGATCACCGAAGGGCCATTGTGTGGGTTCCTCTCCAAGGATCCAGTGGCTGCAGGCTGATGACCCACAAGTATAGGGGATCTATCGTAGTCCTTTCGATAAGTAAGAGTGTCGAACCCAACGAGGAGCAGAAGGAAATGACAAGCGGTTTTCAGTAAGGTATTCTCTGCAAGCACTGAAATTATCGGTAACAGATAGTGTTGTGATAAGGTAATTCGTAACGGGTAACAAGTAACAAGAGTAAATAAAGTGCAGCAAGGTGGCCCAATCCTTTTTGTAGCAAAGGACAAGCCTGGACAAACTCTTATATGAAGGAAAGCGCTCCCGAGGACACATGGGGATTATCGTCAAGCTAGTTTTCATCACGCTCATATGATTCGTGTTCGTTACTTTGATAATTTAATATGTGGGTGGACCGGTGCTTGGGTATTGCCCTTCCTTGGACAAGCATCCCACTTATGATTAACCCCTATTGCAAGCATCCACAGCTACAAAAGAAGTATTAAGGTAAACCTAACCATATCATGAAACATATGGATCCAAATCAGCCCCTTACGAAGCAACGCATAAACTAGGGTTTAAGCTTCTGTCACTCTAGCAACCCATCGTCTACTTATTACTTTCCAATGCCTTTCCCTAGGTCCAAACAATGGTGAAGTGTCATGTAGTCGACGTTCACATAACACCACTAGAGGAAAGACAACATACATCTCATCAAAATATCGAACGAATACCAAATTCACATGACTACTTATAGCAAGACTTCTCCCATGTCCTCAGGAACAAACGTAACTACTCACAAATCATATTCATGTTCATAATCAGAGAGGTATTAATATGCATAAAGGATCCGAACATAGGATCTTCCACCAAATAAACCAACTAGCATCAACTACAAGGAGTAATCAACACTACTAGCAACCCACAGGTACCAATCTGAGGTTTTGAGACAAAGATTGGATACAAGAGATGAACTAGGGTTTTAGATGAGATGGTGTTGGTGAAGATGTTGATGGAGATTGACCCCCTCCCGCTGAGAGGATCGATGGTGATGACGATGGTGATGATTTCCCCCTCCCGGAGGGATGTTTCCCTGGCAGAACAGCTCCGCCGGAGCCCTAGATTGGTTCCGCCAAGGTTCCGCCTTGAGACGGCGGCGCTTCGTCCCAAAAGCTTCCTTCTGATTTTTCCAAGACGAAAGACTTCATATAGCCAAAGATGGGCACCATAGGCCTGCGAGGGGCCCACGAGGCAGGGGGGCACGCCCAGGGGGGTAGGGCGCGCCCCCACCCTCGTGGATGGTGGGTGGCCCCCCTCTGGTTGATTCTTTCGCCAATATTTTTTATTAATTCCAAAAACTGCCTCCGTGAAGTTTCAGGACTTTTGGAGCTGTGCAGAATAGGTCTCTAATATTTGCTCCTTTTCCAGCCCAGAATTCCAGCTGCCGGCATTCGCCCTTTTCATGTAAACCTTGTAAAATAAGAGAGAATAGGCATAAGTATTGTGACATAACGTGTAATAACAGCCCATAATGCAATAAATATCGATATAAAAGCATGATGCAAAATGGACGTATCAACTCCTCCAAGCTTAGACCTCGCTTGTCCTCAAGCAGAAGCCGATATCGAAAAATATGTCCACATGTTTAGAGATAGAGGTGTCGATAAAATAAAATACGGACATGAGGGCATCATGATCATTCTTATAACAGCAACATATATATATATATTGTCATATGATTTCTTATGCTAAAGTAACAATCTATTCACAATGTCAAGTATGAATCAGAAACTTCATTGAAAACTAACAAACTATGATCTCGGTCATTGAAGTAATTGCAATTTATCATAACACCGGAAAGAGTCAATATAAGAGCTTTTCAGCAAGTCCGCATACTCAACTATCATTTAATCTTTCACAATTGCTAACACTCACGCAATACTTATGGGTATGAAGTTTTAATCGGACATAGAGAAAGATAGTGGCTTATAGTGTTGCCTCCCAACCTTTTACCTCAAGGGTAATGTCAACAATAATAGTTCATGATAACTTACATCCAATTGGATATATATATCAGGATCTTTCCAACACAATGTGCTTGCCAAAGGATAAAGTGTAAAAAGTAAAGGTGAAGATCACCATGACTCTTGCATAAGGCATAAGACAAAAATAAAAGATAGGCCCTTCGCAGAGGGAAGCAAAGGTTGTCATGTGCTTTTATGGTTGGATGCACAAAATCTTAATGCGAAAGAACGTCACTTTATATTGTCACTTGTGATAAGGACCTTTATTATGCAGTCCGTCGCTTTTATTTCTTCCATATCACAAGATCGTATAAAGCTTATTTTCTCCACACTAATAGATCATACATATTTAGAGAGCAATTTTTATTGCATGCAACAATGACAACTTACTTGAAGGATCTTACTCAATCCATAGGTAGATATGGTGGACTCTCATGGCAAAACCAGGTTTAAGGATATTTGGAAGCACAAGTAGTATCTCTACTTGGTGCAAAGAATTTGGCTAGCATGAGGGGGAAAGGCAAGCTCAACATGTTGGATGATCCATGACAATATACTTTATTTCGGATATAAGAAAACATAACCCATTACGTTGTCTTCCTTGTCCAACATCAACTCTTTATCATGTCATATTTTAATGAGTGCTCACAATCATAAAATATGTCCAAGATAGTATATTTATATGTGAAAACCCCTCTTTCTTTATTACTTCCTATTAATTGCAACGATGACCAAAACTATGTTTGTCAACTCTCAACAACTTTTATTCATCATACTCTTTTTTATGTGAAGTCATTACTATCCATAAGATCAATACGATCTCTTTAATTCTTTTTATTATTTCTTTTACTATTATTCCCTCAAGATCGTAGCAAGATAATCAAGCCCTTGACTCAAAACTAATCTTTATTATATATATAGCTCACGGACTCGATTACATAGAGGGATCATAAAGCAAAACTCAAAACTAGATCATACTTTAACGTTATTCTACTAGATCAAGATATTACCAAAAGGATCGAACTAAGAAAAACGGTAAAGATAGAAGTGTGATGGTGATACGATATCGGGGCACCTCCCCCAAGCTTGGCAGTTGCCAAGGGGAGTGCCCATACCCATGTATTTATGTCTCTTTCTTCAGAGGTGATGATGATGGAGTTGCTGATGATGTAGGCTTGTCGTCCCTCTTCCAAGGCATAGGCTCACCATCATAGAAGGATGATCGAGTCTCCGGGATCCTCAAATCTGCAGCCAAACTCATCCTCTTGAATCTATATTCATAGTCACAGTTTTGGTTTGCAGGTCATAGATCTGGGCTTGGAGATGCTCGATTTTTTCGTGAAGCTTGAAGATGGCATCCCCAATGTTCTTGGCATCCAGCTTGTGGTTGTTGGTGAACTCCACGATCATCATGTGGTTGGCGTCGAGTCCGCGTTCCACCATCCCTTGGCACTTGACAACTTGCTGCTCCATTGCTTCGAGTCTTGTCTCCACGCTTCCGGTCCTCCTTGGTCCCTCAACATCACGGATGTGCAGCACCCCCTCACGCATCTCAATGGTTTGAGGGTGTTGCAGCACCTCCGCGAGGTAGGGATTGATGACCTTCTCGAAGAATTTGTCCTTGGGGGCGCTTGAAGACGTCATGGTGATCTAGATCTGTCAGAAAAACAACTCGAAACAAAAACAGAGGATATTTGCGTGGTAAGGTGGTCAAAACCTTCGGGAGATTATATAATGAATTTTTACCGACCAAAAGAAGTATCGTGCAAGAAAACGAAGTCCGGAGGGCACACGAGGTGCCCACGAGGCAGGGGGCGCGCCCTCCACCCTCGTGGATGCCTCGTGTCCCTTTCGGACTACTTCTTATTTTCCTATTTTCCTAAATATTCTAAAACGGAGAAAAATTTCTATTAGAACTGTTTTGGAGTCGGTTTACTTACCGTACCACATACCTATTCCTTTTCGGAGTCTGCAACGTTCTTGAAAGTGTCCCTTATGTATTCCTCCGGGGTTACGGTTTCAATAACGTTAGTTTCAACATTTATTGGATTACCTGAGATATAATATTTGATTCTTTAACCGTTCACCACCGTTGGATTTGTGCCTTCGAAGTTGTTGATTTTTATGGCACCAGAGCGATAGACCTCCTCGATAACGTAAGGACATTCCCATTTAGAGAGGAGTTTCCCTGCAAAAAATCTTAAAAGAGAGTTGTATAGCAAAACATAATCACCTACATTAAACTCACGCTTTTGTATCCTTTTGTCATGCCATCTTTTAACCTTTTCTTTAAATAGTTTGGCATTCTCATAGGCCTGGGTTCTCCATTCATCAAGTGAGCTAATGTCAAATAGTCTCTTCTCACCGGCAAGTTTGAAATCATAATTGAGCTCTTTAATGGCCCAATTGCCTTATGTTCTAGTTCGAGAGGTAAGTGACATGCTTTTCCATAAACCATTTTATATGGAGACATACCCATAGGATTTTTATATGCAGTTCTATAGGCCCATAATGCATCATTGAGTTTCTTGGACCAATTCTTTCTAGATCTATTAACAGTCTTTTGCAAAATTAATTTAATCTCCCTATTACTTAGTTCTACTTGACCACTAGACTGTGGGTGGTATGGAGATGCAATTCTATGATTAACGTCATACTTAGCAAGCATTTTACGAAAAGCACCATGAGTAAAATGTGAACCACCATCAGTCATTAAGTATCTAGGGACTCCAAACCTCGGAAAAATAACTTCTTTAAGCATCTTAATAGAGGTGTTATGTGTTGGGGAACGTAGTAATTTCAAAAAATTTCCTACGCACACGCAAGATCATGGTGATGCATAGCAACGAGAGGGGAGAGTGTTGTCCACGTACCCTCGTAGATCGAAAGCGGAAGCGTTAACACAACGCGGTTGATGTAGTCGTACGTCTTCACGATCCGACCGATCAAGTACCGAACGCACGACACCTCCGAGTTCAGCACACGTTCAGCTCGATGACGTCCCTCGAACTCCGATCCAGCCGAGTGTTGAGGGATAGTTTCGTCAGCACGACGGTGTGGTGACGATGATGATGTTCTATCGGCGCAGGGCTTCGCCTAAGCTCCGCTACGATATTATCGAGGTGTAATATGGTGGAGGGGGGCACCGCACACGGCTAAAATATCGTATATCAATTGTGTGTCCCTGGGGTGCCTCCTGCCCCCGTATATAAAGGAGCAAGGGGGAGGCGGCCGGCCAAGGGGAGAGGCGCGCCAAGGGGGGAGTCCTACTCCCACCGGGAGTAGGACTCCTCCTTTCCTTGTTGGAGTAGGAAAAGGGAAGGGAGAAGGAGAAAGAAGGAAGGGGGCGCCCCCCTTCCCTAGTCCAATTCGGACTAGTCCATGGGGAGGGGTGCGGCCTCCCTTTGGGGCCTTTCTCTCCTTTCCCGTATGGCCCATTAAGGCCCAATACGAATTTCCGTAACTCTCCGGTACTCCGAAAAATACCCGAATCACTCGGAACCTTTCCGAAGTCCGAATATAGTCGTCCAATATATCGATCTTTACGTCTCGGCCATTTCGAGACTCCTCGTCATGTCCCCGATCTCATACGGGACTCCGAACTCTTTCGGTACATCAACATACATAAACTCATAATAAAACTATCATCATAACGTTAAGCGTGCAGACCCTACGGGTTCGAGAACTATGTAGACATGACCGAGACACCTCTCCGGTCAATAACCAATAGCGGAACCTGGATGCTCATATTGGTTCCCACATATTCTACGAAGATCTTTATCGGTCAGACCGCATAACAACATACGTTGTTCCCTTTGTCATCGGTATGTTACTTGCCCGAGATTCGATCGTCGGTATCTCAATACCTAGTTCAATCTCGTTACCGGCAAGTCTCTTTACTCGTTCCGTAATACATCATCCCGCAACTAACTCATTAGTTACAATGCTTGCAAGGCTTATAGTGATGTGCATTACTGAGTGGGCCCAGAGATACCTCTCCGACAATCGGAGTGACAAATCCTAATATCGAAATACGCCAACCCAACAAGTACCTTCGGAGACACCTGTAGAGCACCTTTATAATCACCCAGTTACGTTGTGACGTTTGGTAGCACACAAAGTGTTCCTCCGGTAAACGGGAGTTGCATAATCTCATAGTCATAGGAACATGTATAAGTCATGAAGAAAGCAATAGCAACATACTAAACGATCGAGTGCTAAGCTAACGGAATGGGTCAAGTCAATCACGTCATTCTCCTAATGAGGTGATCCCGTTAATCAAATGACAACTCATGTCTATGGCTAGGAAACATAACCATCTTTGATTAACGAGCTAGTCAAGTAGAGGCATACTAGTGACACTCTGTTTGTCTATGTATTCACACATGTATTATGTTTCCGATTAATACAATTCTAGCATGAATAATAAACATTTATCATGATATAAGGAAATAAATAATAACTTTATTATTGCCTCTAGGGCATATTTCCTTCAGTCTCCCACTTGCACTAGAGTCAATAATCTAGTTCACATCGCCATGTGATTTAACATCAATAATTCACATCACCATGTGATTAACACCCATAGTTCACATTGTCATGTGACCAACACCCAAAGGGTTTACTAGAGTCAATAATCTAGTTCACATCGCTATGTGATTAACACCCAAAGAGTAGTAAGGTGTGATCATGTTTTGATTGTGAGATAATTTTAGTCAACGGGTCTGTCACATTCAGATCCGTAAGTATTTTGCAAATTTCTATGTCTACAATGCTCTGCACGGAGCTACTCTAGCTAATTGCTCCCACTTTCAATATGTATCTAGACCGTGACTTAGAGTCATCTAGATTAGTGTCAAAACTTGCATCAACGTAACCCCTTACGACGAACCTTTTGTCACTTCCATAATCGAGAAACATATCCTTAGTCCACTAAGGATAATTTTGACCGCTCTCCAGTGATCTACTCCTAGATCACTATTGCACTCCCTTGCCAAAATCAGTGTAGGGTATACAATAGATCTGGTACACAGCATGGCATACTTTATAGAACCTATGGCCGAGGCATAGGGAATGACTTTCATTCTTTTTCTATCTTCTGCCATGGTCGGGCTTTGAGTCTTACTCAATTTCACACCATGTAACACAGGCAAGAAACTCTTTCTTTGACTGTTCCATTTTGAACCACTTCAAAATCTTGTTAAGGTATGTACTCATTGAAAAAACTTATCAAGCGTCTTGATCTATCTCTATAGATCTTGATGCTCAATATGTAAGTAGCTTCACCGAGGTCTTTCTTTGAAAAACTCCTTTCAAACACTCCTTTATGCTTTGTAGAATAATTCTACATTATTTCCGATCAACAATATGTCATTCACATATACTTATCAGAAATGCTGTAGTGCTCCCACTCACTTTCTTGTAAATACAGGCTTCACCGCAAGTCTGTATAAAACTATATCCTTTGATCAACTTATCAAAGCGTATATTCCAACTCCGAGATGCTTGCACCAGTCCATAGATGGATCGTTGGAACTTGCATATTTTGTTAGCACTTTTAGGATTGACAAAACCTCCTGGTTGCATCATATACAACTCTTCTTTAATAAATCCATTAAGGAATGCAGTTTTGTTCATCCATTTGCCATATTTCATAAAATGCGGCAATTGCTAACATGATTCAGACCGATTTAAGCATAGATACGAGTGAGAAACTCTCATCGTAGTCAACACCTTGAACTTGTCGAAAACCTTTTTGCGACAATTCTAGCTTTGCAGACAGTAACACTACTATCAGCGTCCGTCTTCCTCTTGAAAATCCATTTATTCTCAATGGCTTGCCGATCATCGGGCAAGTCAACCAAAGTCCATACTTTGTTCTCATACATGGATCTCATCTCAGATTTCATGGCCTCAAGCCATTTTGCGGAATCTGGGCTCACCATCGCTTCTTCATAGTTCGTAGGTTCGTCATGGTCAAATAACATGACCTCCAGAACAGGATTACCGTACCACTCTGGTGTGGATCTCACTCTGGTTTACCTACGAGGTTTGGTAGTAACTTGATCTGAAGTTACATGATCATCATCATTAACTTCCTCACTAATTGGTGTAGGAGTCACAGGAACAGATTTCTGTGATGAACTACTTTCCAATAAGGGAGCAGGTACAGTTACCTCATCAAGTTCTACTTTCCTCCTACTCACTTCTTTCGAGAGAAACTCCTCTCTAGAAAGGATCCATTCTTAGCAACGAATGTCTTGCCTTCGGATCTGTGATAGAAGGTGTACCCAACTGTCTCCTTTGGGTATCCTATGAAGACACATTTCTCCGATTTGGGTTTGAGCTTATCAGGATGAAACCTTTTCACATAAGCTTCGCAACCCCAAACTTTAAGAAACGACAACTTTGGTTTCTTGCCAAACCACAGTTCATAAGATGTCGTCTCAACGGATTTAGATGGTACCCTATTTAATGTGAATGCAGCTGTCTCTAATGCATAACCCCAAAACGATAGTGGTAGATCAGTAAGAGACATCATATATCGCACCATATCTAATAAAGTACGGTTACGATGTTCGGACACACCATTACACTGTGGTGTTCCAGGTGGCATGAGTAGTGAAACTATTTCACATTGTTTTAACTGAAGGCCAAACTCGTAACTCAAATACTCTTCTCCACGATCAGATCGTAGAAACGTTATTTTCTTGTTACGATGATTTTCCGCTTCACTCTGAAATTATATGAACTTTTCAAATGTTTCAGACTTCGGTTTCATTAAGTAGATATACCCATATCTGCTCAAATCATCTGTGAAGGTCAGAAAATAATGATACCTGCTACGAGCCTCAATTTTCATCGGACCACATACATCTGTATGTATGATTTCCAACAAATTTGTTGCTCTCTCCATAGTTCCGGAGAACGACGTTTTAGTCATCTTGCCCATGAGGCACGGTTCGCAAGCATCAAGTGATTCATAATCAAGTGATTCCAAAATCCCATCAGTATGGAGTTTCTTCATGCGCTTTACACCAATATGACCTAAACGGCAGTGCCACAAATAAGTTGCACTATCATTATTAACTTTGCATCTTTTGGCTTCATTATTATGAATATGTGTATCACTACGATCGAGATCCAACAAACCATTTTATTGGGTGTATGACCATAGAAGGTTTTATTCATGTAAACAGAACAACAATTATTCTCTAATTTAAATGAATAACCGTATTGCAACAAACATGATCAAATCATATTCATGCTCAACGCAAACACCAAATAACACTTATTTAGTTTCAACACTAATCCCGAAAGTATAGAGAGTGTGCGATGATGATCATATCAATCTTGGAACTACTTCCAACACACATCGTCACCTCGCCTTTTACTAGTCTCTGTTTATTCTGCAACTCCCGTTTCGAGTTACTACTTTAGCAACTGAACCAGTATCAAAATACCGAGGGGTTGCTATAAACACTAGTAAAGTACACATCAATAACATGTATATCCAATATACCTTTGTTCACTTTGCCATCCTTCTTATCCACCAAATACTTGGGGCAGTTCCGCTTCCAGTGACCAGTCCCTTTGCAGTAGAAGCACTTAGTCTCAGGCTTAGGTACAGACTTGGGCTTCTTCACTTAAGTAGCAACTTGCTTGCCGTTCTTTTTGAAGTTCCCCTTCTATCCCTTTGCCCTTTTCTTGAAACTAGTGGTCTTGTTAACCATCAACACTTGATGTTTTTCTTGATTTCTACCTTCGTCGATTTCAGCATCACGAAGAGCTCGGGAATTACTTTCGTCATCCCTTGCATACTATAGTTCATCACGAAGTTCCATTAACTTGGTGATGGTGACTAGAGAATTCTGTCAATCACTATTTTATCTGGAAGATTAACTCCCACTTGATTCAAGCGATTGTAGTACCCAGACAATCTGAGCACATGCTCACTGCTTGAGCTATTCTCCTCCATCTTTTAGCTATAGAACTTGTTGGAGACTTCATATCTCTCAACTCAGGTATTTGCTTGAAATATTAACTTCAACTCCTGGAACATCTCATATGGTCCATGACGTTCAAAACGTCTTTGAAGTCCCGATTCTAAGCCGTTAAGCATGGTGCACTAAACTATCAAGTAGTCATCATATTGAGCTAGCCAAACGTTCATAACGTCTGCATCTGCTCCTGCAATAGGTCTGTCACCTAGCGGTGCATCGAGGACATAATTCTTTTGTGCAGCAATGAGGATAATCCTCAGATCACGGATCCAATCCGCATCTTTGCTACTAACATCTTTCAACATAATTTTTCTCTAGGAACATATCAAAAATAAACACAGGGAAGCAACAACGCGAGCTATTGATCTACAACATAATTTGCAAAAATACTATCAGGACTAAGTTCATGATAAATTCAAGTTCAATTAATCATATTACTTTAAGAACTCCCACTTAGATAGACATCCCTCTAATCCTCTAAGTGATCACGTGATCCATATCAACTAAACCATGTCCGATCATCACGTGAGATGGAGTAGTTTCAATGGTGAACATCACTATGTTGATCATATCTACTATATGATTCACGCTCGACCTTTCGGTCTCCGTGTTCCGAGGCCATATCTGCATATGCTAGGCTCGTCAAGTTTAACCTGAGTATTCCGCGTGTGCAACTGTTTTGCACCCGTTGTATTTGAACGTAGAGCCTATCACACCCGATCATCACGTGGTGTCTCAGCACGAAGAACTTTCGCAACGGTGCATACTCAGGGAGAACACTTTTATCTTGAAATTTTAGTGAGAGATCATCTTATAATGCTACCGTCAATCAAAGCAAGATAAGATGCATAAAAGATTAACATCACATGCAATCAATATAAGTGATATGATATGGCCATCATCATCTTGTGCTTGTGATCTCCATCTCCGAAGCACCGTCATGATCACCATCGTCACCGGCGCGACGCCTTGATCTCCATCGTAGCATCGTTGTCGTCTCGCCAACTATTGCTTTTACAACTATCGCTACCGCTTAGTGATAAAGTAAAACAATTACATGGCGATTGCATTGCATACAATAAAGCGACAACCATATGGCTCCTGCCAGTTGCCGATAACTCGGTTACAAAACATGATCATCTCATACAATAAAATATAGCATCATGTCTTGACCATATCACATCACAACATGCCCTGCAAAAACAAGTTAGACGTCCTCTACTTTGTTGTTGCAAGTTTTACGTGGCTGCTACGGGCTTAGCAAGAACCGTTCTTACCTACGCATCAAAACCACAATGATAGTTTGTCGAGTTGGTGCTGTTTTAACCTTCGCAAGGACCGGGCGTAGCCACACTCGGTTCAACTAAAGTGAGAGAGACAGACACCCGCCAGTCACCTTTAAGCAACGAGTGCTCGCAACGGTGAAACCAGTCTCGCGTAAGCGTATGCGTAATGTCGGTCCGGGCCGCTTCATCTCACAATACCGCCGAACCAAAGTATGACATGCTGGTAAGCAGTATGACTTATATCGCCCACAACTCACTTGTGTTCTACTCGTGCATAGCATCAACGCATAAAACCAGGCTCGGATGCCACTGTTGGGGAACGTAGCAATTTCAAAAATTTCCTACGCACACGCAAGATCATGGTGATGCATAGCAACGAGAGGGGAGAGTGTTGTCCACATACCCTCGTAGACCGAAAGCGGAAGCGTTAACACAACGCGGTTGATGTAGTCGTACGTCTTCACGATCCGACCGATCAAGTACCGAACGCACGGCACCTCCGAGTTCAGCACACGTTCAGCTCGATGACGTCCCTCGAACTCCGATCCAGCCGAGTGTTGAGGTAGAGTTTCGTCAGCACGACGGTGTGATGACGATGATGATGTTCTATCGACGCAGGGCTTCGCCTAAGCTCCGCTACGATATTATCGAGGTGTAATATGGTGGAGGGGGGCACCGCACGCGGCTAAAATATCGTATATCAATTGTGTGTCCCTGGGGTGCCCCCTGCCCCCGTATATAAAGGAGCAAGGGGGAAGCGGCCGGCCAAGGGGAGAGGCGCGCCAAGGGGGGAGTCCTACTCCCACCGGGAGTAGGACTCCTCCTTTCCTTGTTGGAGTAGGAAAAGGGAAGGGAGAAGGAGAAAGAAGGAAGGGGGCGCCCCCCTTCCCTAGTCCAATTCGGACTAGTCCATGGGGAAGGGTGCGGCCTCCCTTTGGGGCCTTTCTCTCCTTTCCCGTATGGCCCATTAAGGCCCAATACGAATTCCCGTAACTCTCCGATACTCCGAAAAATACCCGAATCACTCGGAACCTTTCCGAAGTCCGAATATAGTCGTCCAATATATCGATCTTTACGTCTCGGCCATTTCGAGACTCCTCTTCATGTCCCCGATCTCATCCGGGACTCCGAACTCCTTTGGTACATCAACATACATAAACTCATAATAAAACTATCATCATAACGTTAAGCGTGCAGACCCTACGGGTTCGAGAACTATGTAGACATGACCGAGACACCTCTCCGGTCAATAACCAATAGCGAAACCTGGATGCTCATATTGGTTCCCACATATTCTACGAAGATCTTTATCGGTCAGACCGCATAACAACATACGTTGTTCCCTTTGTCATCGGTATGTTACTTGCCCGAGATTCGATCGTCGGTATCTCAATACCTAGTTCAATCTCGTTACCGGCAAGTCTCTTTACTCGTTCCGTAATACATCATCCCGCAACTAACTCATTAGTTACAATGCTTGCAAGGCTTATAGTGATGTGCATTACTGAGTGGGCCCAGAGATACCTCTCCGACAATCGGAGTGACAAATCCTAATCTCGAAATACGCCAACCCAACAAGTACCTTCGGAGACACCTGTAGAGCACCTTTATAATCACCCAGTTACGTTGTGACGTTTGGTAGCACACAAAGTGTTCCTCCGGTAAACGGGAGTTGCATAATCTCATAGTCATAGGAACATGTATAAGTCATGAAGAAAGCAATAGCAACATACTAAACGATCGAGTGCGAAGCTAACGGAATGGGTCAAGTCAATCACGTCATTCTCCTAATGAGGTGATCCCGTTAATCAAATGACAACTCATGTCTATGGCTAGGAAACATAACCATCTTTGATTAACGAGCTAGTCAAGTAGAGGCATACTAGTGACACTCTGTTTGTCTATGTATTCACACATGTATTATGTTTCCGATTAATACAATTCTAGCATGAATAATAAACATTTATCATGATATAAGGAAATAAATAATAACTTTATTATTGCCTCTAGGGCATATTTCTTCATTATGATCAGCACTACTAGTTGGAATAGCTTCTACCCACTTAGTAACGTAATCAACAGCAACTAAAATATGTGTATACCCATTAGAGGAAGGAAACGGTCCCATATAATCAAAGCCCCAAACATCAAATGGTTCAATAACAAGTGAATAGTTCATAGGCATTTCCTGACGTCTACTAATATTACCAATCCTTTGACATTCATCACAAGACAAGACAAACTTACGGGATCTTTGTGGAGAGTAGGCCAATAAAAACTGGATTGCAATACCTGATATGCAGTTCTATCTCCAGCGTGGTGTCCTCCATAAGCCTCGGAGTGGCACTTGCGTAGGATCTGTTCCTGTTCATGCGCAGGTACACAACGTCTAATAACACCATCTACTCCTTCTTTATAAAGGTGTGGGTCATCCCAGAAGTAATGTCTTAAATCATAGAAAAACTTTTTCTTTTGCTGGTATGTGAAACTAGGTGGTATAAATTTAGCCACAATGTAATTAGCATAATCAGTATACCATGGAGCAGTACGAGAAGCATTTATGATAGCTAATTGTTCATCAGGAAAGCTATCATCAATAGGTAGTGGGTCATCAAGAACATTCTCTAACCTAGATAAGTTGTCTGCAACGGGGTTCTCAGCTCCCTTTCTATCAATAATATGCAAATCAAATTCTTGTAGTAGGAGAACCCATCTAATAAGTCTAGGTTTAGCATCTTTCTTTTCCATAAGATATTTAATAGCAGCATGATCGGTGTGAACAGTTACTTTAGAATCAACAATGTAAGGTCTGAACTTATCACAAGAAAATACAACTGCTAAAAATTCTTCTTCAGTAGTAGCATAATTTCTCTGGGCACTGTCTAGAGTTTTACTAGCATATTGGATAACATTTAATTTCTTATCAACTCTTTGGCCTAGAACAACACCTACAACATAATCACTAGCATCACACATAATTTCAAAGGGTAAATTCCAATCAGGAGGCTGAACAATAGGTGCAGAAATCAAAGCTTTTTTTTAAGTATTTCAAATGCTTCTACACAATCATCATCAAAGACAAAAGGAACATCTTTTAGTAAGAGATTAGTCAGAGGCCTAGAAATTTTCGAGAAGTCGTTAATGAACCCCTATAAAAACCGGCATGACCAAGGAAACTTCTTATACCTTTAATGTCCTTAGGACACGGCATCTTTTCAATAGCATCAACTTTAGCTTTATCAACTTCAATACCTCTTTCAGAAATTTTATGCCCCAAGACAATACCTTCATTAACCATAAAGTGGCACTTCTCCCAATTCAAGACAAGATTAGTTTCTTCACATCTCTGCAAAACTCGATCAAGGTTGCTTAAGCAATCATCAAAAGAAGTTCCATATACGGAGAAATCATCCATGAAAACCTCAACAATCTTTTCACAAAAGTCAGCGAATATAGCCATCATGCATCTTTGAAAGGTGGAAGGTGCATTACATAAACCAAAAGGCATACGTCTATAAGCAAAGGTACCGAAAGGGCAAGTAAAAGTGGTCTTTTCTTGATCCTCTTTTGACACAGGAATTTGAGAGAAACCAGAATAACCGTCTAGAAAGCAAAAATGTGTATGTTTGGATAATCTTTCTAGCATTTGATCAATAAAAGGTAAAGGGTAATGATCCTTTTTAGTAGCTTTATTTAATTTGCAGAAATCAATTACCATTCTATAACCTGTAACAATTCTTTGTGGGATCAATTCTTCTTTATCATTAGGGACAACAGTAATACCTCCCTTCTTAGGGACACAATGGACAGGACTTACCCACTGACTATTAGCAACAGGATAAATTATACCTGCTTCCAGAAGCTTTAGTATTTCTTTTCTTACCCCTTCTTTCATCTTAGGATTTAACCGTCGTTGGTGATCAACAACCGGTTTAGCATCTTTCTCCAATTTTATTTTATGTTGGCATAGAGTGGGACTAATGCCCTTAAGATCATCCAGAGTATATCCAATAGCAGCACGGTGCTTCTTCAGAGTTTTCAATAATTTCTCTTCTTCCTGCTCTGAAAGGTTAGCACTAATAATAATAGGATATATCTTCTTTTCATCAAGATAAGCATATTTAAGAGTATCAGGTAATGGTTTAAGCTCAAACACGGGATCACCCTTAGGTGGAGGAGGATCCCCTAGAATCTCAACAAGCAAGTCGTGTTTCAAAATAGGTCCATGTTTAAAGAATACTTCATCTATTTCCCTTCTTTCATTCATAAACATATCATTTTCATGGTCTAGCAAATATTTTTGTAAAGGATCATTAGGAGGCACGGCAATAGAAGCAAGACCAATAATTTCATCTTTACTAGGCAATTCTTTATCATGGGGTTGTCTATGAAATTTAGCAAAATTAAAATCATGAGACATATCCCCTAAACCAATAGTAACTACATCCTTTTTGCAATCTATCTTAGCATTAACAGTATTCAAGAAGGGTCTACCAAATATAATGGGACAAAAATCATCTTGTGGGGAACCAAGAACAAGAAAATAAGTAGGATATTTAACTTTCCCACACAAGACTTCAACATCTCTAACAATCCCAACTGGTGAAATAGTATCTCTATTGGCAAGCTTAATTGTAACGTCAATACCTTCTAACTCAGTAGGTGCAATATCATGCATAATTTCTTCGTATAAAGAATGAGGTATTGCACTCGCACTAGCACCCATATCACATAAGCCATGATAGCAATGATCTCCTATTTTAACAGAAATAACAGGCATGCGTACAACAGGTCTATGTTTATTTTTAGTATCGGGTCTAGCAATTCTAGCAGCTTCATCACAAAAGTAAATAACATGCCCATCAATATTATCGGCCAAGAGATCTTTAACCATAGCAATACTAGGTTCAACTTTAATTTGCTCAGGGGGTGTAGGTGTTCTAGTATTACTCTTACGAACCACAGTTGAAGCTTTAGCATGATCCTTTATTCTAACAGGGAAAGGTGGTTTCTCAATATAAGCAGTAGGAACAATAGGATCAACATTATAAGTGATAGTCTTTTTTTCAACTTTAATAGGTTCAACTACTTTTACTTCAATGGGAGGATGCTGTTTAAACCACTTCTCCTTAGGGAGATCAACATGAGTAGCAAATGATTCACAGAAAGAAGCTACTATCTCATAGTCAAGTCCATATTTAGTGCTAAATTCATGGAAAACATCGGTATCCATAAAAGATTTAACACAATCAAACTTAGGTGTTATACCTGACTCCTTACCTTCTTGAGATCCGAATCTTCAGAGTTGCGTTTAATTCTTTCCAATAAATCCCATTTGAATTCAATAGTCTTCATCATAAAAGAACCAGTACAAGAAGTATCGAGCATGGAGCGATTATTGAGAGAAAGCTGATCATAAAATTTTTGAATAATAATTTCTCTTGAGAGCTCATGATTGGGGCATGAATATAACATTGACTTAAGCCTCCCCCAAGCTTGAGCGATGCTTTCTCCTTCGCGAGGCCAAAAATTATATATATATAATTACGATCACGATGAAGAAGATGCATAGGATAAAACTTCTGATGAAATTCCAATTTCAATCGGTTGTAGTTCCATGATCCCATATCATCACATAGCCTAAACCATGTCAATGCCTTTCCCTCAAAGATAAAGGGAAGACCTTCTTCTTGATAACATCCTCAGGCATACCATCAAGCTTAAATAATCGACAAACTTCATCCACATAGATTAGGTGCAAATCGGGATGCAATGTCCCATCTCCTGTAAAAGGATCAACTAGCAGTTTCTCTCATACCCAAAGGAATTTCAAAGTAAACATTTTCAGTAGGTTCAGTAGGTTGAGGAGCAACTCTTTGCTCTACTGGTCGGGGTGAAGATACCCTGAACAAGCCCCTCAAAGGATTACTTTCCATAGTAACAAGTGACAGTAAATTTTAGCACACTATATCATTTTTCCTTACCAATTTCCACTTACCAAAGGCGCTTCACTCCCCGGCAACGGCGCCAGAAAAGAGTCTTGATGACCCACAAGTATAGGGGATCTATCTAGTCCTTTCGATAAGTAAGAGTGTCGAACCCAACGAGGAGCAGAAGGAAATGACAAGCGGTTTTCAGTAAGGTATTCTCTGCAAGCACTGAAATTATCGGTAACAGATAGTTTTGTGATAAGGTAATTCGTAACGGGTAACAAGTAATAAGAGTAAATAAAGTGCAGCAAGGTGGCCCAATCCTTTTTGTAGCAAAGGATAAGCCTGGGCAAACTATTATATGAAGGAAAGCGCTCCCGAGGACACATGGGGATTATCCTCAAGCTAGTTTTCATCAGGCTCATATGATTCGCGTTCGTTACTTTGATAATTTGATATGTGGGTGGACCGGTGCTTAGGTACCGCCCTTCCTTGGACAAACATCCCACTTATGATTAACCCCTATTGCAAGCATCCGCAACTACAAAAGAAGTATTAAGGTAAACCTAACCATAGCATGAAACAGATGGATCCAAATCAGCCCCTTACGAAGCAACGCATAAACTAGGGTTTAAGCTTCTGTCCCTCTAACAACCCATCATCTACTTATTACTTCCCAATGCCTTCCCCTAGGCCCAAACAATGGTGAAGTGTCATGTAGTCGACGTTCACATAACACCACTAGAGGAAAGACAACATACATCTCATCAAAATATCGAACGAATACCAAATTCACATGACTACTTATAGCAAGACTTCTCCTATGTCCTCAGGAACAAACGTAACTACTCACAAATCATATTCATGTTCATAATCAGAGGGGTATTAATATGCATAAAGGATCTGAACATATGATCTTCCACCAAATAAACCAACTAGCATCAACTACAAGGAGTAATCAACACTACTAGCAACCCACAGGTACCAATCTGAGGTTTTGAGACAAAGATTGGATACAAGAGATGAACTAGGGTTTTAGATGAGATGGTGCTGGTGAAGATGTTGATGGAGATTGACCCCCTCCCGCTGAGTGGATCGATGGTGCTGACGATGGTGATGATTTCCCCCTCTCGGAGGATGTTTCCCCGGCAGAACAGCTTCGCCGGAGCCCTAGATTGGTTCCGCCAAGGTTCCACCTCGAGACGGCGGCGCTTCATCCCGAAAGCTTCCTTCTGATTTTTTCCAGGACGAAAGACTTCATATAGCCAAAGATGGCACCGGAGGCCTGCGAGGGGGCCCACGAGGCAGGGGACGCGCCCAGGGGGTAGGGCGCGCCCCCCACCGTCGTGGATGGTGGGTGGCCCCCCTCTGGTTGATTCTTTCGCCAGTATTTTCTATTAATTCCAAAAGCTGCCTCCGCGAAGTTTTAGGACTTTTGGAGCTGTGCAGAATAGGTCTATAATATTTGCTCCTTTTCCAGCCCAGAATTCCAGCTGCCGGCATTCTCCCTCTTCATGTAAACCTTGTAAAATAAGAGAGAATAGGCATCAGTATTGTGACATAACGTGTAATAACAGCCCATAATGCAATAAATATCGATATAAAAGCATGATGCAAAATGGATGTATCACAAGCCGCAACTCGCACTGGCGAGGTTGAGGGGTGCAACCGGAAGGCTCCTTTGTGGGTTTTGGCGTCTCACACTCCGACCAGTTTGCCTTCGATGTTGAGATATAATCTATAGACGGCTGCTTGACGTAGAAGGTATGGTTGTGCAGCGGCGGCGGTGAAATTTCTAGCTTAATGCATGGGATCACGGAAAAGTGATGGTGACAACACATGATTGACTTCAATTTGTGATGTTTCTCGAGTATTTGGTCTCTAGCTTCGAGGTGAAAACCCTAGGTGTGACCCAAGCTGGTTATATTTGATAATAGCGACGCTTTTGCATCATTACCATGTTGAAGACATTGCTCGGATATGCGCAGACTTGTTCTTCAAGGTGGTTCAATTTGATGACGTCGGCGCTTGAGCGTCATTTCCTTCCTGAAGAGAGAGGGAAACCGGCTTCCCAGTTGGCGGAGACAAAAAATCTGTCCATGATCAAACGAATTGGGCAAGTTGCCTGCTTGTCTAAGTAAACCATGCTCTCACGCGATGGATTTCTCTGAGGGCCATGTTAGCAGTGGTCGCATTGAGTCTTTTGATGCGTGACCAACATATATTGTGTAAATTCTTGTCTGTGGCCTCCCTAGTGAGGTTAAAATCCCTATTCATGATCACGAGGACGTTGGAGCTATTAATGTTGGTTTTTATTTCCACCAAAGAAGCTTTAGAAAGTGAGCAGTTAACTGGAAAAGCTCCCAAGATTTATGCACGACGATTTTCTTGATGGAAGCACTAAGAAAGAAAGTCCCCAAGATCTAGCATGACACCTCATAGGAATCTCTGCTGACCAGTAGCCGCCACCCATTGCCAGGCAATTTTTTTCAAGAGGATCAATGATTCTGAACTCAAAGAAAAAAATCAACCTTGATACTCATAGGGAGAAATGCAACCTATGTTCTCAGTGGCAATATAATCCTCTAATTGGCATATCATGTGGCCCAAGCCCTAGATATTTCAGAAAAAGATCCTCATTGGAGGATTCCTTTTCGAAGGCGCACCCCCTTGGTGCTGAGTGACTTCAGCTTGGATTTAAAGATAGCCTTGAGTGGATTGGGACCTCCTTGGTCGCCTTCCACCGATACAGAAGCCCCTTGTTGTTGGGGAACGTAGTAATTCAAAAAAAATCCTATGATCACGCAAGATCTATCAAGGAGAAGCATAGCAACGAGACAGGAGAGTGTGTCCACATACCCTCATAGACCGAAAGCGGAAGCGTTTAGTAACGTGGTTGATGTAGTCAAACGTCTTCATGGTCCAACCGATCCAAGTACCGAACGTACGGCACCTAGTGTTCAGCACACGTTCAACACGATGACGTCCCTCGAGCTCTTGATCCAGTAGAGGGTCGAGGGATAGTTCTGTCAGCACGACAGCGTGGCAACGGTGTTGGTGATGTGATCCACGCAGGGCTTCGCCTAAGCACCACAACAATATGACCGAGGTGGTAAACTGTGGAGGGGGCACTGCACACGGCTAAGAAACAACTGTTGTGCTTTGGGGTGCCCCCTGGCCATGTATATAAAGGAGGGGGAGGAGGAGGCCGGCGGCCAAGGAGAGCGCGCCAAGAGGGGAGTCCTACTTGGACTAGTCCAAGTAGGATTCGGCTCCCCTCCTTCCTTCCAACGGAGAGGGAGAGAGAGGGAGAAAGAAAGAGGGGGGTCGCGCCCCCTCCCCTAGTCTAATTCGGTTTGGGCAAGGGGGGGAGGCACCTCCTCACGTGGCCTGCCTCCTCTCCTCCACTATGGCCCAATAGGCCCATTAACTTTCCTGTGGGGTTCCGATAACCTCCCGGTACTCCGAAAAATCCTCGATCTTCTTCGGAACCATTCCGATGTCCGTATATAACCTTCCAATATATCAATCTTTACCTATCGACCATTTCGAGACTCCTCGTCATGTCCGTGATCTCATCCGGGACTCCGAACAAACTTCGGTCACCAAAACACATAACTCATAATACAAATCGTCATCGAACGTTAAGCGTGCGGACCCTACGGGTTCGACAACTATGTAGACATGACCGAGACACATCTCCGGTCAATAACCAATAGCGGAACCTGGATGCTCATATTGTCTCCTACATATTCTACGAAGATCTTTATCGGTCAAACCGCATAACAACATACGTTATTCCCTTTGTCATCAGTATGTTACTTGCCCGAGATTCGATCGTCGATATCACCATACCTAGTTCAATCTCATTACTGGCAAGTCTCTTTACTCGTTCTGTAATGAATCATCCCATAACTAACTCATTAGTCACATTGCTTGCAAGGCTTATAGTGATGTGCATTACCGAGAGGGCCCAGAGATACCTCTCCAATATACAGAGTGACAAATCCTAATCTCGATCTATGCCAACTCAACAAACACCATCGGAGACACCTGTAGAGCATCTTTATAATCACCCAGTTACATTGTGACGTCTGATAGCACACAAGGCACTACTGCTGGATGGTCCCAACGCGACACTACGATCAGAGACCCTTCGACGAAACTGTGTACGATGCCATAATCGCAGACGGTGGTGTAAAAAAACCATCAAAAAAGGTGCAAATTGTTTGCGATGACAAATGCATCAAACACGGTTCAGAATTTAGTTGCGTGTGCGATGCAGGGCATACGGTTCAGCTCAATTAACTGTTTGGGATGAGGAGGAACAAAAGAAACGGGCAGCCAGATGAAGGCGTGTGCGATATACAACATACGGTTCACTGGATGAACTGTGTGTGATTAGGCAACACAATGGAAACGGTTCAAATGAACAATATGTGTGTGATACGCGGCAAACAGGTCCGTAATCAGAAATGTGTGCGAAGACCAATAATAACACAGACGATTGCTTCTAATAAGCCGTGTGAATTGCTCTGTCTATAGTAGAATAACATGTATATATATAACTGAAATAAACATCCAATTACATAAGTGACTATACAGATCATTCGCACACACCTCAATAAACAATTGCATGCATTCTAAAGTAGGAGAAACGATCGTCTAGTCATCTACTTCTTGTGACGCTCCCGCCACTGCTATGTGGCTCGATCCCTCGTCTGGGTCAGGAAGAAGACAGTTCCTCATGTCAACGATCCGCCTGTACATCTCGTAGCTTGTGTACGCATCCATGGCCGCGTACTTGACATGTTGTTCATCCAGTCTCTCATGCCACACACTGTGCCAGGCGTTCTTGTCCTTATTGCTCTCTTCCTTCATCTTCGCGTAGTAGGGGTCGATGATGGCCGAGGCGAGGTCAACCAGGGAGTTCAGTTTGTTTTTGTCGCTGCCCCAGACCTTGTAGTGGTGCTGGATGTTGACAAGATTCGGGCATTTCAAGTCCGAAACCTTGAGCGCTTTTAGATCGTTGGTGGTGTCCACCGTAGCGAAACTGTAGTCGGAGCTGTTGATAAACCTGGAGAAACGCTCGCAAGGCCTTGTGGCAAGGTGGTAGTGGTAGACGAGGACGTCATGTCACACGCACAACTAGGCGACGACAACCTTTTGATCGTGCCCGTCATGACCGATGGTGTACTCGAGGTCAAAGCCGACCACTCGGTACTTGTCCTCGGCAAGGAACTGCTCCATAGTTTGGATGGAGCTCTCCACCGAGACCGGATCATTCGTGTACACCACCGAGAGGGCCTTCCCCCTCACGTGGGTGTCCACTACGTGATGCATGGTGAACTGCCCGCCGTTGTTGTCGTCGGCCGCTGGGAGCGCCATTGGAGCCATGGGGAGCGCCATTGGAACCGCTGGATGTCCTCTCTGTATGTGTCCTCGTGGGTGTGCTTATTCTGTCGTGTGAGACGAGGGATGAAGGTAAATGGCCGCAGGAATAAAAGGGGCTGGGCGGCGTGGATTGTCGGCGCGTCCGCATGGCAGTTTTTGCAGCGGGTAACTGCATCATCGCACCGCGCCCGGCGCAACCGCTTGCACACAAACGTGCGTGATCGTGCGCCGGCCCCAAACACTGGCAGCGCGTGTGGAGGGACGAGGGCAAAGCACCCGGAGGGACGCGAGAGCAGAGCGCGCGCGGCGGGATGTGAGCAGAGCGCGCCGCGGCCGCCTGAACCGCAAGCAACCACACGCATAGAGCAGTTGAACACGCAGGAAATGGTCGCCTACAAGCCGGCCGACAGTTGCGTCGCTGCGTAGAGAGCGGCCGTGTGCTACCACCTCTGTCTAGTCTATAGTCTCCTTTATATTCTGTGTCATACTTTGCCCTCAAATTTAACCAACAAAATGTTAATGCATGTTTTAAAAATTATATAATTGGAAACTATGTTCAAATACAAATCCAACTATATAATCTTTGGCGACATGCATTCGTATTTTATTAGTTAAAACATACTAATAAACCAGGATGCGTGGTGGTATAGTAGGTAATTAAATCGCAAACATTTTTTATTAACCGTATGTGTCGGTGGCCTTTCGTCCTCCTCTCGCATGTCTTGTCACCCCGCTGCTGCAGACGGCTTACAGCACAAGCTTGCGCAGCGCGCGGGGAAGTTCTTTGGGCCAAACGGTGGCGCCAATGAATCATCGGTGAGCCCGTTCCCGCGCAACCTCGCAGGTTCCCGCGCAAGCTTCCCGCCCGACTCGGTGAAATCCCCCCAAATCCCAAAGCTTACCGGCCTGCTATAAAAACCCTCACGGCCGGCAAGTCCTGCGTCGCATTTTCCCTACCCTCCCTATAGCTTATCTCGTTTGCTTCTCCCACAATCGCCAATGGCACCGGTCCGTCGTCGTTGCTCAGCCACTCCGCCGTCATCAGAGGACAGCTCCAGCTGGGAGGCTACACCGCGGCGGCGGCGCAGTCCTCGGCGTAGTGTAGTGTGCGTGGCGTCCCTGTTGGGTGTGCGTGGAACACCCACCACACGCTCCGCTGCCGCTGCCCGTCGCAGCTGTTGCAGGCCGCCGTTGTCGCCACACCACTGTCAAAAGCCAGGGCCATCGCCCGCTCCGCCGCCGCGGCCCGAAGGCGGGAGGTGGCCGTTGTGGCCGCCACCCCACTGCCGGCCACTGTGGCCATCACCCGCTCCGCCACCGCGGCCCGAAGGCCCGCGGTGGTGGTCGTGGCCGCCACCGCGTCGTCGGCCGCCGTGGCCGCCAGCCCACCGTCGACCGACGGGGTCATCACCCGCTCCGCTACCGCTACCCGAAGGCAGGAGGTGGAGGTGGATGCCCGCACGTGCATCAGTGACCTTGCGCGCTACACCAAGTTTCCGCGGGAGGAGAAGGAGCTCCTCGTTGATCACGCAAAGAGCCTTACCGCTGCCGTGGCCGCGGCACACGCCGCCTCAGAGGCGAGGAATCAGGAGATCTATGAGGAGAACCATCGCTTCGAGAGGGGTCGTCTGGAGCGGCAGAGAGCGTTCGAGGTGAGTGTCGCTGATGCTGCAATAGCGGCAGGCACCGTATTGCGGTTTCCCAGCTCGTCGGTAGGCTCCTCCTCCTTCACCTCTTACTGAGCGCGCTCGGCAGAGGAGAGGTAGCCGGAAGTAGTACAAAGCCCCTCCACACTAGTAGTAGTACTTAGAGGCTATTTTGTTCAATTCATTTGACTATAGATGTGGTGGAACTGTACAACGTACTTAAAATTAGCTAGTATATATAGTTGAACTAGCTATTTCAGTACGTGGTTGGCAACAATTGGGGAAAATTTTGGTCGGTTCAGCTGTCGAGTTGAACTGTTTATATAAATTAAGAACGACTTCTTAATCTATGATGAAATCTATGCTTAATTACTGAATTTAGTTGCAAAAATTAGATACTGCTAGTGATTTTTACCTTCATATTTTGACAAATCGCAGTGTTACAAGGATTGATAAATCTTACCAAATTGTTTGTACGTGGTTGCACACGGGTCATCCAAAACAACCGTTTGCGTTGAAGGGATGCACAAATCCCGCGCTGCTCTCACTTTGCATACGGGTGTTCTATCTAAGACGTTTGCGATCAAGAGCTCCAGAAATCCTGCTCGGCACATTTTCTCTTGTCTTCCTGGGGAAGCTGTCGGTTTGCATATGGGTGTTCTAACTAAAACGTCTGCGATGAGTGTTTTATATTTGAAAAGCGAATTAAACTGCGGCTTGGGCGCCATTAATGGAGAGGATGCGAGCAAGTCGGGCGGCCATGGAAGTCAAAGGGCTCGCTTCCCATTGAATATGCGCAGCGTACAGCTCGCACGCTTCCCGATGAGCCTGCGCACCGGACGACGCTCGCACGCCTCCCGTTCAGTCAAGGTCAAGCAGCTGTCTGCACGACACCTCCTACAGCCATTAAAACCAAGACACTAGCATCACGTGAATGGTTAACAGAACGCACACGGTTTGAATTATACAAACGTTTGAGATATTAAAGTGGCATCTATTTTTTCAAAATGCCTTTGTTGCCTGTCATTATTCTAGTGCGCCTTCTATCAAAATGGACACGAAAAATACCACAGCATGTCGGGTGCCATTCCATGATAGCATGCCAACTTCATGAATTTCAGACGAGTTTTGGATTTACTAGAATTTAAAACCAGGCATCTAGATGTTTTGCCGGCAATCAATGGTGCCCTGGTGTTTGAAATTCATTCCCATTTCTTGCATGGGACCTAAGCATGCACCCAAGGACACAGATTTGATTTTTCAACCAATTTATATGCACTGGAGCATGTGCATGTAGTTCAAATTTGAATTATGCACCTAAATGCATTGAAAACTCAGTTAATGCATAAAATGTCCAAACAAACCCTGAAAAATCATAAAAATTGACACAACACTCCTGTTGTTCTATGTTGACACGAGAAAAAATTTGGAAGCAATAAGAGGCAATGGATATTGTTTCGTCCCCAAAGGTGGGACGTTCCCTACCGAAACCATCATGCTTGTTGTGAGAAGCTCTGCTTTGTGAGAAGCATATACAAAAACATGCCCCAAATGGGACAAATTTTTTACCACGGCATGTTGATGCCGCTCCATGATAGCATGCCAAGTTTCATGAATTCAGACGAGTTTTGGATTTACTAGAATTTAAAAACCAGGCATCTCAATGTTTTGCCGGCAATCAACGGTGCCCTGGTGTTTGAAATTCATTCCCATTTCTTGCATGGGACCTAAGCATGCACCCAAGGACACAGATTTGATTTTTCAACCAATTTATATGCACTAGAGCATGTGCATGTAGTTAAAATTTGAATTGTGCACATAAATGCAATGAAAACTCAGTTAATGCATAAAAATGTCCAAACGAACCCCGAAAAATCACAATAATTCACACAACACTCCTGTTGTTCTATGTTGACACGAGAAAAATATTTTAAAGCAATAAGAGGCAATGGATATCGTTTCGTCCCCGAAGGTGGGACGTTCCCTACCGAAAACCATCATGGTTGTTGTGAGAAGCTCCGGTTTGTGAGAAGCATATACCCAAACCTGCCCCAAATGGGACAAAATTTGTACCACGACATGTTGATGCCGCTCCATGATAGAATGCCAAGTTTCATGAACTTCAGACGAGTTTTGGATTTACTAGAATTTAAAACCAAGCATCTCAATGTTTTGCCGGCAATCAATGGTGCCTTGGTGTTTGAAATTCATTCCCATTTCTTGCATGTGACCTAAGCATGCACCCAAGGACACATATTTGATTTTTCAACCAATTTATATAAACTGGAGCATGTGCATGTAGTTCAAATTTCAATTATGCGCATAAATGCATTGAAAACTCAGTTAATGCATACAAATGTCCAAACGAACCCTGAAAAATCACAAAAATTGACACCACACTCCTGTTGTTCTGTGTTGACATGAGAAAAAAATTGGAAGCAATCAGAGGCAATGGATATCGTTTCGTCCCCAAAGGTGGGACGTTCCCTACCGAAACTATCATGCTTGTTGTGAGAAGCTCTGGTTTGTGAGAAGCATATACCCAAACATGCCCCAAATGGGACAAAAATTTTACCACGGCATGTTGATGCTGCTCCATGATAGCATGACAAGTTTCATGAAGTTTAGACAAGTTTTGGATTTACTAAAATTTAAAAACCAGGCATCTCAATGTTTCGCCGGCAATCAACGGTGCCTTGGTGTTTGAAATTCATTCCCATTTCTGGCATGGGACCTAAGCATGCACCCAAGGACATATATTTGATTTTTCAACCAATTTATATGCACTGGAGCATGTGCATGTAGTTCAAATTTGAATTGTGCACATAAATGCATTGAAAACTCAGTTAATGCATAAAAATGTCCAAACAAACCCTGAAAAATCACAAAAATGACACAACACTCCTGTTGTTCTATGTTGACACGAGAAAATTTTTGGAAGCAATAAGAGGCAATGGATATCGTGTCGTCCCCAAAGGTGTGACGTTCCCTACCGAAACCATCATGCTTGTTGAAAGAAGCTCTGGTTTGTGAAAAGCATATACCCAAACCTGCCCCAAATGGGACAAAAATTTTACCACGGCATGTTGATGCCGCTCCATGGTAGCATGCCAAGTTTCATGAATTTTAGACAAGTTTTGGATTTACTAGAATTTAAAAACCAGGCATCTCAATGTTTTGCCGGCAATCAACGGTGCCCTGGTGTTTGAAATTCATTCCCATTTCTTGCATGGGACCTAAGCATGCACCCAAGGACACATATTTGATTCTTAAACCAATTTATATGCACTGGAGCATGTGCACGTAGTTCAAATTTGAATTGTGCACATAAATGCATAGAAAACTCAGTTAATGCATAAAAATGTCCAAACGAACCCCGAAAAATCACAAAAATTTGGGGGTCGGCACGAATAGCAGCCATCGCGACCTCATCCGCGCGTGCGGCCGCAATTTGCTTCTCCACTGCCAAATGCTCCTTGAGGTCCTGGCTATACTGCGTGCACCATGGCTTAGGCCGACGCTTATTTGGTGGAGGGGCCGGTGATTTGGGTGGAAGGTGTCGCGCTCGCACCGGCGGTTGGGGCATGTGGGATGTGGAAGGAGGAGGAGGATGGGGGTCGGGTGTGGATTACCTGCCTGGATAGACGAGGCTGAGCAGCGTGAAGGAGGGTCGCCGACGAGGAGGCGGCGCTGCAAGCAAGGAGTGCAGGTTTCAACTTGGAAAGGAAGGCGGAAAGAGGGGAAATGTGGCTTTTGGTAGGGGGGAGGGGGCGGGGAGTTTGATATTTCCGCGGAAGCCAAAAATTTGGAATTGCTTCAGCGAAAAACTAGCGCGCAAAGTGTCATCAGACATGGTCCCTTATTCAGAATTGTGTACGATATGTGGACATCACAAACGATTCAGATAGCTTAACCCGTGTGTGATGAGTTTGAACGTCAAAAATTTTGGTTCGAATTTCCATGGTTACAGTGGTCATCCACATCATTGCATAATTTGGGTACACAAAGGAGACTATAGCACACCGACACTTCTTAATCGAGCAAGTTCAGCAATTAAACAGAGCTAGCTGACCTAAACATTACTCTAACAAATTAAAGACCGACGCTCTTAATTAAACAAAACAAAAAGTACTACTACGGCTGGTGCTCATCGATCTCCGCAACCGCCTCCATGTCCAGCTCGCGCCCCACGGTCTCCTGGGGAAGGGGCTCCATGCCATCCATCGCACCATACTCGGCAAGCATCTCGCCATTCGCGTCCGCCATCTCTTTGGAAAAGGCCGCCAGGAGCTGGGCGTGGGCGGACACGATCTGGGCTTGGAAGGGCTCCGTCGTCGCAAGGTATGCGGCGGAGGAACAGACGGCTGCTCGAACGCTCTCGGCGATTGCCAGCTCTTCGGCCGTGGGTTGCCGACCGTTGTCGGAGAAGCTTCGTTCGATTTGTGCGGTGACCGCCAGGAGCTGGGCGTGGGCGGCCTCGACATGGTCGTGGGTGGCCTCCATCAGGGCTAAGGCCGCCGCTGCGGAACGGACAACTGCTGTGCCGCTCTCGCCAGTTGCTATCCCCGAGGCAGATGTTGCTGGCGCCACCTGAGAAGCAACAGCGGCCGTTTGGGGTGCCTTTGCCGCCCGGTCGCAGATTGCGGCCACGCTCATGCACCTTGTTAGCATGTGCATGGCGGCTGCGGCCGCGCTCTCGCCGGAATGGGCCACCGAAGTTGCCCTCACGACGCGGGTCCACGTGCCCATCTTTCACCGGCGACGATTGAACAGTGAAATGATATTTGGGGAGCAAGCTAGTGTGCTTGAGACACCGGTTGTGGACTGTAGCCGACGCACCTTCTCGCGTAAGCCATAGGCGTACTATACACCAACGGTACTCCAGTATATTTTGTGCTGCATCTCACACGGTTGCTGATAATAAACTGTGTGCGATCTACTTGATTTTTCATCTCGATTTGAATTACATAATGGGGTCACAGCGGCAATGGACGGTCTTTGAATTGCTAGACCTTTTATCTAGAGTGAACATGCAACTATATGTGTGTCGTAAAAGAATTGGAATTATTCAGGGTTCGTTTGAATATTTAATACATTAAATTGGATTTCTAGCCATTTCAGGTGAACAATTCAAATTTGAACTACATGCACATGCTCCAGTGCATATAAATTGGTTGAAAAATCAAATCTGTGTCCTTGGGTGCATGCTTAGGTCCCATGCAAGAAATGGGAATGAATTTCAAACACCAGGGCACCGTTGATTGCCGGCAAAACATTAAGATGCCTGGTTTTTAAATTCTACTAAATCCAAAACTCGTCTGAAATTCATGAAACTTGGCATGCTATCCTGGAGCGGCATCAACATGCCGTGGTACAAATTTTGTCCCATTTGGGGCAGGTTTGGGTATATGCTTCTCACAAACCGGAGCTTCTCACAACAAGCATGATGGTTTTCGGTAGGGAATGTCCCACCTTTGGGGACGAAACGATATCCATTGCCTCTTATTGCTTTCAATTTTTTTTCTCGTGTCAACATAGAACAACAGGAGTGTTGTGTGAATTTTTGTGATTTTTCGGGGTTCGTTTGGACATATTTATGCATTAACTAAGTTTTCAATGCTTTTATGTGCATAATTCAAATTTGAACTACATGCACATGCTCCAGTGCATATAAATTGGTCGAAAAATCAAATCTGTGTCCGTGGGTGCTGATAACCCACAAGTATAGGGGATCGCAACAGTTTTCGAGGGTATAATATTCAACCCAAATTTATTGATTCGACACAAGGGGAGCCAAAGAATATTCTGAAGTATTAGCAGTTGAGTTGTCAATTCAACCACACCTGGATAACTTAATATCTGCAGCAAAGTATTTAGTAGCAAAGTAGCATGGAAGTAACGGTAACAGTGGCAAAAGTAACAGTGATAGTTTTGTAGTAATTGTAACAGTGGCAACGGTAAAGTAAAGAAGCGAAGAACAATATGTGAAAATCTCGTAGGCATTGGATCGGTGATGGAGAATTATGCCGGATGCGATTATTCATGCAACAGTTATAACATAGGGTGACACAGAACTAGCTCCAATTCATCAATGTAATGTTGGCATGTATTCCAAATATAGTCATACGTTCTTATGGAAAAGAACTTGCATGACATCTTTTGTCCTACCCTCCCGTGGTAGCGGGGTCCTATTGGAAACTAAGGGATATTAAGGCCTCCTTTTAATAGAGTACCGGACCAAAGCATTAACACACAGTGAATACATGAACTCCTCAAACTACGGTCATCACCAGGAGTGGTCCCGATTATTGTCACTTCGGGGTTGCCGGATCATAACACATAGTAGGTGACTATAGACTTACAAGATAGGATCAAGAACTCACATATATTCATGAAAACATAATAGGTTCAGATCAGAAATCATGGCACTCGGGCCCTAGTGACAAGCATTAAGCATAGCAAAGTCATAGCAACATCAATCTCAGAACATAGTGGATACTAGGGATCAAACCCTAACAAAACTAACTCGATTACATGATAAATCTCATCCAACCCATCACCATCCAGCAAGCCTATGATGGAATTACTCACGCACAGCGGTGAGCATCATGAAATTGGTGATGGAGGATGGTTGATGATGACGACGGCGACGGATTCCCCTCTCCGTAGCCCCGAACGGACTCCAGATCAGCCCTCCCGAGAGAGATTAGGGCTTGGCGGCGGCTCCATATCGTAAAACGCGATGAATCCTTCTCTCTGATTTTTTCTCCCCGAACGTGAATATATAGAGTTGGAGTTGAGGTCGGTGGAGCACCAGGGGGCCCGCGAGGCAGGGGGCGCACCTCCCACCCTCGTGGACAGGGTGTGGGCCCCCTGGCCTTGATTCTCTCGCCAGTATTTTTTATTATTTCCAAAAATAATCTCCGTGAAGTTTCAGGTCATTCCGAGAACTTCTGTTTCTGCACAAAAATAACACCATGGCAATTCTGCTGAAAACAGCGTCAGTCCGGGTTAGTTCCATTCAAATCATGAAAGTTAGAGTCCAAAACAAGGGCAAAAGTGTTTGGAAAAGTAGATACGACGGAGACGTATCAGGTGCATGCTTTGGTCCCATGCAAGATGTGGGAATGAATTCCAAACACCAGGGCACAGTTGATTGCCGGCAAAACATTGAGATACCTGGTTTTTAAATTCTAGTAATCCAAAACTCGTCTGAAATTCATGAAACTTGGCATGCTATCATGGAGCGGCATCAACATGCCGTGGCACAAATTTTGTCCCATTTGGGGCAGGTTTGGGTATATGTTTCTCACAAACCGGAGCTTCTCACAACAAGCATGATGGTTTTCGGTAGGGAACATCCCACCTTTGGGGACGAAACGATATCCATTGCCTCTTATTGCTTTCAAATTTTTTTCTCATGTCAACATAGAACAACAGGAGTGTTGTGTGAATTTTTGTGATTTTTCGGGGTTCGTTTGGAAATTTTTATGCATTAACTGAGTTTTCAATGCATTTATGTGCATAATTCAAATTTGAACTACATGCACATGCTCTAGTGCATATAAATTGGTTGAAAAATCAAATCTCTGTCCTTGGGTGCATGCTTAGGTCCCATGCAAGAAATGAGAATGAATTTCAAACACCAGGGCACCGTTGATTGCCGGCAAAACATTGAGATGCCTGGTTTTTAAATTCTAGTAAATCCAAAATTCTGTTAACCATTCACGTGACGCCACGTGTCTTGGTTTTAATGGCTGTAGGAGGTGCCGTGCGGACAGCCGCTTGACCTTGACTGAACGGGAGGCGTGCGAGCGCCCTCCGGTGCGCAGGCTGACAGAGAGGCATGCAAGCTGTCCTCGAGTGCGCAGGCTCACCAAGAAGCGTGCGAGCTGTACGCTGCGCAGGCTCACTGGGAAGCGAGCCCTTTGACTTCCATGGCCGCCCGCCTTGCTCGCATCCTCTCCATTAATGGCGCCCAAGCCGCAGTTTAATTTGCTTTTAAAATATAAAACACTCATCGCAAACGTTTTAGTTAGAACACCCGTATGCAAACCGACAGCTTCCCCAGGAAGCCAAGAGAAAATGTGCCGAGCAGGATTTCTGCAGCTCTTGATCGCAAACGTTTTAGATAGAACACGCATATGCAAAGTGAGAGCAGCGTAGGATTTGTGTATCCCTTCAAGGCAAACGGTTGTTTTGGAGACCCGTGTGCAACCACGTACAAACAATTTGGTAAGATTTGTCAATCCTTGTAACACTGCTATTTGTCAAAATTCAGTAATTAAGCATAGATTTCATTCATAGATGAAGCAGTCGTTCGTAATTTATACAAACAGTTCAACTTGACAGCTGAACCGACCAAACTTTTCCCCAATTGTTTCCAACCGCGTACTGAAATAGCTAGTTCAACTATATATACTAGCTAATTTTAAGTACGTTGTACAGTTCCACCACATCTATAGTCAGATGAACTGAACAAAATAGCCCCAAAATACTACTACTACTGCGGAGGGGCTTTGTACTACTTCCGGCTGCCTCTCCTCTGCCGAGCGCGCTCAGTAAGAGGCGGCGGAGTAGGAGCCTACCGACGAGCTGGGCAACCGCAATGCGGTGCCTGCCGCTAATGCAGCTTCAGCGACACTCACCTCGAACGCCCTCTGCCGCTCCAAACGACCCCTCTCGAAGCGGTGTTTCTCCTCGTAGATCTCCTGATTCCTCGCCTCTGAGGCGGCGTGTGCCACGGCCACGGCGGCGGTAAGGCTCTTTGCGTGTGCTACCTCTTGAGCACTGCGTTGGTTTTCCCTTGAAGAGGAAAGGGTGATGCAGTAAAGTAGCATAAGTATTTCCCTCAGTTTTTGAGAACCAAGGTATCAATCTAGTAGGAGACCACGCTCAAGTCCCACGCACCTACAAAAACAAATAAGAACCTTGCAACCAACGCGATAAAGGGGTTGTCAATCCCTTCACGACCACTTGCAAAAGTGAGATCTGATAGAGATGATAAGATAATATTTTTGGTATTTTTATGATAAAGACTAAAACTAAAGAAAGCAAAATAAACGGTAATATAAATAGCTTGTTGACGGGAGATTAATATGATGGAAAATAGACCCGGGGGCCATAGGTTTCACTAGTGGCTTCTCTCAAGATAGCATAAGTATTACGGTGGGTAAACAAATTACTGTCGAGCAATTGATAGAATTGAGCATAGTTATGAGAATATCTAGGTATGCTCATGTATATAGGCATCACGTCCGTGACAAGTAGACCGACTCCTGCCTGCATCTACTACTATTACTCCACACAACCGCTATCCAGCATGCATCTAGAGTATTAAGTTCATAAGAACGGAGTAACGCTTTAAGCAAGATGACATGATGTAGAGGGATAAACTCATGCAATGTGATATATACCCCATCTTTTTATCCTCGATGGCAATAATACAAGACGTGCTGTTTCCCCTACTGTCACTGGGATCGAGCACCGCAAGATTGGACCCAAAGCTAAGCACTTCTCCCATTGCAAGAAAGATCAATCTAGTAGGCCAAACCAAACTGATAATTCGAAGAGACTTGCGAAGATAACCAATCATACATAAAAGAATTCAAGGAGATTCAAATATTGTTCATAGATAATCCTGATCATAAACCCACAATTCATCGGATCTCGACAAACGCATCGCAAAAGAAGATTACATCGAATAGATCTCCAAGAGAATCGAGGAGAACTTTGTATTGAGATCCAAACAGAGAGAAGAAGCCATCTAGCTAATAACTATGGACCCGAAGGTCTGAGGTAAACTACTCACACATCATCGGAGAGGCTATGGTGTTGATGTAGAAGCCCTCCGTGATCGATGCCCCCTCCGGCGGAGCACCGAAAAAGGCCCCAAGATGGGATCTCACGGGTACAGAAGGTTGCGGCGGTGGAAATAGGGTTTTGGCTCCGTATATGATGTTTTCGGGGTACGTAGGTATATATAGGAGGTAGAAGTAGGTCGGTGGAGCTACGAGGGGCCCACAAGGGTGGGGGCGCGCCTCCCTGCCTCGTGGCCTCCTCGTTGATTGCTTGACATCCACTCCAAGTCCTCTGGATCACGTTTGTTTCTGAAAATCACGTTCCCGAAGGTTTGATTCCGTTTGGACTCCGTTTGATATCCTTTTCCTTCGAAACACTGAAATAGGCAAAAAACAGCAATTTGGGCTGGGCCTCCGGTAAATAGGTTAGTCCTAAAAATAATATAAAAGTGTATAATAAAGCCCATTAAACGTCCAAAACAGAATATATAATAGCATGGAACAATCAAAAATTATAGATACGTTGGAGACGTATCAAGCATCGCCAAGCTTAATTCCTGCTCGTCCTCGAGTAGGTAAATGATGAAAACAAATTTTTGATGTGGAATGCTACATAGCATAATTTTCGATGTAATTCTCTCAATTGGGGCATGAATATTCAGATCTAAAAGATTATAAAAGTTTAATATTGGCATAAAAGTAATAATACTTCAAGCATACTAACTAAGCAATTATGTCTTCTCAAAATAACATGGCCAAAGAAAGTTCATCCCTACAAAATCATATAGTTTGGTCATGCTCCATTTTCGTCACACAAGAATGCTCTCATCATGCACAACCCCGATGACAAGCCAATCAATTGTTTCATACTTTAGTAATCTCAAACTTTTTCAACTTTCACGCAATATATGAGCGTGAGCCATGGATATAGCACTATGGGTGGAATAGAATATGATGATGGGGGTTATGTGCAGAAGACAAAAAAGAGAAAGTCTCACATTGACGCGACTAATCAACGGGCTAGGGAGATGCCCATCAATTGATGTCAATGCAAGGAGTAGGGATTGCCATGCAACGGATGCACTAGAGCTATAAATGTATGAAAGCTCAACAAAAGAAACTAAGTGGGTGTGCATCCAACTTGCTTGCTCACGAAGACCTAGGGCATTTGAGGAAACCCATTGTTGGAATATACAAGCCAAGTTCTATAATGAAAAATTCCCACTAGTATATGAAAGTGACAAAACAAAAGACTCTCTATTATAAAGATCATGGTGCTACTTTGAAGCACAAGTGTGGAAAAAGGATAGTAGCATTGCCCCTTTTTATTTTCTTTTTTTTCTTTTTTTTTCTTTTTTTGGGACAATGCTCTATGTAGGATGATCATCACACTTCTATTTATTTACAACTCAATATTTACAACTCGATACTAGAACAAAGTATGACTCTATATGAATGCCTCCGGCGGTGTACCGGGATGGGCAATGAATCAAGAGTGACATGTATGAAATAATATGCATGGTGGCTTTGCCACAAATACGATGTCAACTACATGATCATGCAAGGCAATATGACAATGATGAAGCGTGTCATGATAAACGGAGCGGTGGAAAGTTGCATGGCAATATATCTCGGAATGGCTATGGAAATGCCATAATAGGTAGATATGGTGGCTGTTTTGAGGAAGATATAAGGAGGTTTATGTGTGATAGAGCGTATCGTATCACGGGGTTTGTACGTACCGGCGAAGTTTGCACCAACTCTCAAGGTGAGAAAGGGCAATGCACGGTACCGAAGAGGCTAGCAATGATGGAAGGGTGAGAGTGTGTATAATCCATGGACTCAACATTAGTCATAAAGAACTCACATACTTATTGCAAAAATCTACAAGTCATCAAAAACCAAGCACTACGCGCATGCTCCTAGGGGGATAGATTGGTAGGAAAAGACGATTGCTCGTCCCCGACCGACACTCATAAGGAGGACAATCAAAGAACACCTCATGTTTCAAATTTGTTACACAAAGTTTACCATACGTGCATGCTACGGGACTTGCAAACTTCAACTAAAGTATTTCTCAAATTCACAACTACTCAACTAGCACAACTTTAATATCACTACCTCCATATCTCAAAACAATCATCAAGCATCAAACTTCTCTTAGTATTCAACGCACTTATAAGGAAGTTTTTACTAATCCTGGATGCCTATCATATTAGGACTAATTTCACAATTTAAGCAAATTATCATGCTGTTTTGTAGGACTCTCAAAATAATATAAGTGAATCATGAGAGAACAATAATTTCTATAAAATAAAACCACCACCGTGCTCTAAAAGATATAAGTGAAGCATTAGAGCAAAAACTATATAGCTCAAAAGATATAAGTGAAGCACATAGAGTATTCTAACAAATTCCGAATCATGTGTGTCTCTCTCAAAAGTGTGTACAGCGAGGATGATTGTGGTAAACTAAAAAGAAAAGACTCAAATCATACAAGACGCTCCAAGCAAAACACATATCATGTGGTGAATAAAAATATAGCATCAAGTAAAGTTACCGATAGACGAAGACGAAAGAGGGGATGCCTTCCGGGGCATCCCCAAGCTTAGGCTTTTGGTTGTCCTTGAATTTTACCTTGGGGTGCCTCAGGCATCCCCAAGCTTAGGCTCTTGCCAATCCTTGTTCCATAATCCATCAAATCTTTACCTAAAACTTGAAAACTTCACAGCACAAAACTTAACAGAAAATCTCGTGAGCTCCGTTAGCGAAAGAAAACAAAACACCACTTCAAGGTACTGTAATGAACTCATTCTTTATTTATATTGGTGTCAAACCTACTTTATTCCAACTTCTCTATGGTTTATAAACTCTTTTACTAGCCATAGACTCATCAAAATAAGCAAACAACACGCGAAAAACAGAATCTGTCAAAAACAGAACAGTATGTAGTAATCTGTATCAAACGTAAACTTCTGGAAGTCAGAAAAATCTACCAAAATAGGAAGACCTAGATAATTTGTTTATTGATCTGCTGCAATTGGAATCAGTATTTTATCACGTTCTGGTGATATTAAACAATTTTTTTCGTGAACAGAAAGTTTCTGGAATTTTTAGCAAGATCAAATAACTATCATCCAAGAAGATCCTATAGGTTTCACTTGGCACAAACACTAATTAAAACATAAAAAATCTAACCAGAGGCTAGATCAAAGATTTATTACTAAACAGAACCAAAAAGCAAGAAAATAAAACAAAATTGGGTTGCCTCCCAACAAGCGGTATCGTTTAACGCCCCTAGCTAGGCATAAAAGCAAGGATAGATCTAAGTATTGCCATCTTTGGTAGGCAATCCATAAGTGGCTCTCATAATAGATTCATAAGGTAATTTAATATTATTTCTAGGGAAGTGTTGCATGCCTTTCCTTAACGGAAATTGGAATCTAATATTCCCTTCCTTCATATCAACAATTGCACCAATCGTTCTAAGGAAAGGTCTACCAAGAATAATAGGACATGAAGGATTGCAATCTATATCAAGAACAATAAAATCTACGGGCACATAGTTCCTATTTGCAACAATAAGAACATCATTAATTCTTCCCATAGGTTTCTTGATGGTGAATCCGCAAGATGCAAGTTTAAAGAACAATCATCAAAATCACGGAAGCCTAGCAAATCACACAAAGTCTTTGGAATCGTAGAAACACTAGCACCCAAATGACACAAAGCATAGCATTCATGATCTTTAATTTTAATTTTAATTGTAGGTTCCCACTCATCATAAAGTTTTCTAGGGATAGAAACTTCCAACTCAAGTTTTTCTTCGTAAGATTGCATCAAAGCATCAACGATATGTTTAGTAAAGGCTTTATTTTGACTATAAGCATGAGGAGAATTTAGCATGGATTGCAACAAGGAAATACAATCTATCAAAGAGGAATTATCATAATTAAATTCCTTGAAATCCAAAATAGTGGGTTCATTGTTATCTAAAGTTTTAACCTCTTCAATCCCACTTTTACCAATTTTTGCATCAAGATCTAAAAACTCCGAATTTTTGGGACGCCTTTTAACTAAAGTTGACTCATCTCCAGTCCCATCATTATCAAGAATAATATTAAAAAACAAAGATTTAATCGGAGACACATCAATAACTTTTAGATCTTCATCTTTATTCTCATAAAAACTAGAAGAACACGCCTTCACAAAGCAATCTTTCTTAGCACGCATCCTAGCGGTTCTTTCTTTGCACTCATCAATGCAAATTCTCATGGCTTTGAGAGACTCATTGATATTATGCTTAGGTGGAATAGATCTAAGTTTCAAAGAATCAACATCAAGAGAAATTCTATCCATGTTCCTAGCCAATTCGTCAACCTTAAGCAATTTTTCTTCAAGCAAAGTATTGAAATTCTTTTGTGAATTCATAAACTCTTTAACACTAGTCTCAATTCAGAGGGCATCTTATAGGTAAACAAATTATCAAGGCAAGCAAAAACTAGCATATGCAAGGAAGCGGAGAGAAACAATAGCAATCTCAACATAACGAGAGGTAATTTAGTAACATGAAAATTTCTACAACCATATTTTCCTCTCTCATAATAATTACATGCAGGATCATAAGAAAATTCAACAATATAGCAATCACATAACATATTCTCAACATGATCCACATGCATGCGAAGTTGACACTCTTCCAAAATAGTGGGATTATCATTAACTAAAGTCATGACCTCTCCAAGCCCACTTTTATCAAAAATTTCATAAGATTGAACATTCTCCAAATATGTGGCATCTAAAGTTGACACTCTTCCAAACCCAGTTTCAATAATAAACACTATTATCAATCTCATATTCATCATGGGGCTTAAATAAATTTTCAAGATCATAAGAAGAATCACCCCAATCATGATCATTGCAACAAGTAGTAGATATAGCAAAACTAGCATCCCCAAGCTTAGGGGTTTGCATATTATTAGCACGATTGACATAAAGAGAATTTATAGTAAAATCACTACAATCATGCTTTTCATCGAAGGAACTATCAAGTATGGGTGCAATCGCAACGATCTCATGTTTAACATACGGAACTATAGCAAATTCATCTTTATAAAAATTGGCATCATGGCCACAAGAATAGCAAGCATCATGTTCATCAAGGGATATTTCAATCAAATCATCGGAATCATAATTATCTATAGGTTCATGCATATCATTATTTTCTTCCTCCATAGACTCCCGCAAAATATTAGCCTCTTCTTGGACATCGGAGGAGTCCTCAATATATGGTTTAACATAGGCATTGGAAGCATAATTATCATAACAATATTTACGTATGGCAAAATTTTCAGATTTGTAAAGAGTAGCATCATACGTTTCAATGAAAGAAGCAATTTCATAAGCACCCTTAAAAGCAACAAATTCTTCAATTTGTTGAACATCATAGTAATTATAAACACCCTTAGCATACGAAGATACGATTCCATTATCACTAAACTCACATTGGTAGGGAAGGTGTTTCTTAATGTTTTCAGAGCAACAAGTAAAATCATAAATTTCACAAAGATTCCAAGCATAACACATCAATCTGTTTATTTGATCCCATAAGAGTCTCCCTTTTTCAGGCAAACGGTGACGCACAAAATGAGCATGCTCATCTAAAGATTTCCCATCAACTAGGCTAGTTGGGGTTTCAGCACGAGCGCATAAGGATCAAAGATGATCCAAGTAGAACACTTTAAGTGGATCAATATCAATAGATTTTTAGCAGGCAAAGATGCAAGCATATAAAAGGCACATGGTAACACAAGCAAACAATAGATCTGGCGAGAAAAAGGCAAACGAAAAAGAAGGCGAATAAAATGGCAAGGGTGAAGTGGGGGAGAGGAAAACGAGAGGCAAATGGCAAATAATGTAATGCGAGGGATAAGAGTGTGTGATGGGTACTTGGTATGTCTTGACTTGTGCGTAGACTCCCCGACAACGGCGCCAGAAATCCATCTTGCTACCTCTTGAGCACCACGTTGGTTTTCCCTTGAAGAGGAAAGGGTGATGCAGTAAAGTAGCGTAAGTATTTCCCTCAGTTTTTGAGAACCAAGGTATCAATCCAGTAGGAGACCATGTTCAAGTCCCACGCACCTACACAAACAAATAAGAACCTTGCAACCAACGCGATAAAGGGGTTGTCAATCCCTTCACGGCCACTTGCAAAAGTGAGATCTGATAGAGACGATAAGATAATATTTTTGGTATTTTTATGATAAATACTAAAAGTAAAGAAAGCGAAATAAACGGTAATAGAAATAGCTTGTTGATGGGAGATTAATATGATGGAAAATAGACCCGGGGGACCATAGATTTCACTAGTGGCTTCTCTCAAGATAGCATAAGTATTACGGTGGGTAAACAAATTACTGTCGAGCAATTGATAGAATTGAGCATAGTTATGAGAATATCTAGGTATGATCATGTATATAGGCATCACGTCCGTGACAAGTAGACCGACTCCTGCCTGCATCTACTACTATTACTCCACACATCGACCGCTATCCAGCTTGCATCTAGAGTATTAAGTTCATAAGAACGGAGTAACAGTTTAAGCAAGATGACATGATGTAGAGGGATAAACTCATGCAATATGATATAAACCCCATCTTTTTATCCTCGATGGCAACAATATAATACATGTCGTTTCTCCTACTGTCACTGGGATCGAGCACCGCAAGATTGAACCCAAAGCAAGCACTTCTCCCATTGCAAGAAAGATCAATCTAGTAGGCCAAACCAAACTGATAATTCGAAGAGACTTGCAAAGATAACCAATCATACATAAAACAATTCAGAGGAGATTCAAATATTGTTCATAAATAATCTTGATCATAAACCCACAATTCATCGGATCTCGACAAACACACCACAAAAGAAGATTACATCGAATAGATCTCCAAGAGAATCAAGGAGAACTTTGTATTGAGATCCAAAGAGAGAGAAGAAGTCATCTAGCTAATAACTATGGACCCGAAGGTCTGAGGTAAACTACTCACACATCATCGGAGAGGCTATGGTGTTGATGTAGAAGCCCTCCGTGATCCATGGCCCCTCCGGCGGAGCGCCGGAAAAGGCCCCAAGATGGGATCTCACGGGTACAAAAGGTTGTGGCGGTGGAAATAGGGTTTTGGCTCCGTATATGATGTTTTTGGGGTACATAGGTATATATAGGAGGAAGAAGTAGGTCGGTGGAGCTACGAGGGGCCCACGAGGGTGGGGGCGCGCCCAGGGGGCAGGCGCGCCTCCCTGCCTCATGGCCTCCTTGTTGATTGCTAATTTTTTTATCAATTATCCAAACACCGTTGTATGGGTAATGGCTTGGAATTTCTCTCCCCTTTCCTAAAGAGTTTTCTACAATTATATCCTGCCATGGGTATCATGCTCTTCTTGTCCTTGGGGAGGATATAACCTTGAAATATGTGTTTAAACACATTTTCCTTTTCATTGTTCTGTTTAATCTGATAATCATATTTTCCTTTCCATTGTTTGGTTTAACCTTTCTTGAGATCTATATGATCTAAGCAGTAATATTCTCCTGCTTATGTAAGCACCTCGGCGTACAACTCTGTCAGCAAGACCCTGTTACTATGTTGATAACATTCCGGTAGCCACAGATGGACGAGAACTTTGCCTATTGGTCCGCCTCGTTCAACGAGCAGGAATATGGTTCTCTTCGTCCCTCGCCCTTGGTACCGACGTTGTTGGCGACATAACTGACAGACTATTTTCTGACATGCCTTGCCATCATGACCATGCAAGATGACATCACCCTCCCTATTTTTAACCCACATGGTGGGCCCATAACCCACAGTTCCACAGGATCGAAACCTGACTCTCCTATACACCCCCGGTTTCCAAAGTTAATTCCTCGCACTTGGCCTCGTATGTGATTCACGAGCCACCTTCCGAGAGATCATCAATTCTAGTATCAGACACAATACTTATTCCCATTGCTTTGAACCCCTTTTCACGCCCTGTTTCAGGCATCGAACGATTGCCTGCCCGCTCGAAACTTCCCATGATACCTCCTTACTTTGCTCTTGGTATTTTCGTAAGTTTCAATTCGAGAGTTACTTGCGCCACCTTCCTCGATATTATCGACCAGATAGTCGACCTTGCAGAGGTCCGTTCTCCCAGAATAGCCACCCTTTATTCTTCAGTAAGTACGATGGAGTTCCCGTAGAAAGGATGCCGACTTTGTCATGATGACCCGAAGCATAGAAATGAAGTCATCAACGTAATGGATCGACCTCTTCGAGAAGAGCAACCAAGACCGAGAAGATTCGTTAGAATTTCGTAACCAGACCTTTCCCCCGTTTTCCACCTCTTAAATCTCGGGACGAGATTTCTTGTAGTGGAGGAGAATTGTGACGCCCGGGTAATTAAGCTACAGTAACCCTCTAGTAATGATGCCATGTCACCGCGGTTAATGTTGCTAGTCTCGTGTTAGTTCAGAACCGATCCAAATTCAAATTTGAATTAAATGCAAACATCAAAAGTTTTCAAACATTAAAACTAAAATGTTCAAGCTGGGCCAAATAAATCCTATGTAATACTGGTGAAGAAACAACACTTTTATGAAATGTTTAAATACTCTAGAATGAATAAAATAGGGGCTAAATCAATTATTCAAATGCTTTTAAAATAGTAAACAATGCAAGCTAATTAATTAATATGCCAAGTTATTTGTGGCAGTGGAATGTTTTGAAACACTATTTTAGGTGCTCTTGTGTTATTTTATAAAACTAAGTTTATTAGAATAAAAACAGACAACAATAAAAGGTAATAAACGAAAGAAAAATCAAAACTAAAAGAAAACACAAAGCCCCCCCCCTTTCCCCACTAGGACTCTTGGCCCCGTCGGCTAAGCCGACCGGGCCGTGCAGCCGGCTCCTCATCGGTTCCCTTAACCCTACCCCGACCGGAAACCCTAGCTACACCCCCACTCCTCCCCTCACTCTCCCGATCCCCCTTGGATCGGGATCGATCCCTCACCCACCAATCGCTCCCGCCCCCACGACCCGATCTGGATCGGGGGCGCTCGTTCCCCCCAGATCCCGACGACCGCGCCTCGCCACCTCGTCTCCGTCGCCGGACCTCGCCGTCATCGCGCCACCATGCCCTGGAGCCGCCCCGACGACGTTGCTCGTCGCATCCCCGACCCCGTCGCCGCCGCCCGGATCGCCACCTCGCCGGACTGCCTCCCTGCCGTCCTCTACGTCGTCGCCTCCTCCCCTGCATCGGCCGTCCCCGTCCTCCTCCCCAAAGGCTCCATCGAGCCTCGCCGCCCGTTCCCCTGCAACGTGGGGTGAGGACCTCCTCCCCCTCCCCCTCTGCCCTCTGTTATGCCGACCACCGCGCCCGCGGTCGCGTCCGCCTCGCCGGCCACCGGCCCCGTCCTGGCCACGGCTTCGCGCACGTCTGGACCACGCTCGCCCCTCGCCCCTTGCCGCCGCTGTTGCTTGCTCCGTCTGCTTCCTGCTACCGTGTTGCCCACTACCGCATCTGCTCGCGCTGCTCGCCTTCCGAGGTTGCGCTACTGCTCGGCGCCGGCGCCGGCCTCATCCTGCCCCGGACGGCGTAGTCCTCCGCCTCTACTCGCCCGCGCTCCGGCTCCCTCTGCCTCCCCCACGCGCCTAGGCTCCAGACGCGCCCGCTGCTGGCCCCATCTCACTGCCGGCTCCACCCTGCCGCTTCCCCCCGCTGTAGCCGCCCAACCGCCGGTGCTGCCGGCCGCGCACGCCCCTGCGGCCTCGTTCCGCTGCACCCCCTGCGGGTGAGCGCCCGTTCAGGTGCGCCAGCGCCCGCCCCGTTTCGCCAGCGCCCGAACCCGCTATGGCCCTTAGGGCCTATGACATGTGGGGCCTAACCCCCAGAACGATTTTATATAAGGAAAAAAAGATTAATAATAAAAATAAATTTAATTAATTAATTAACTAAATTAATTAATTTAATTAATCATAACTAGATTAATCTAATCACTAATTAACCTAATTAACTGTTAGTTAATTAATCAGTCAATGACAGCCGGGACCCATGCGTCAGTTTGACCAGTCAACACCTCTGTTGACTGCTGACGTCATGCTGATGCAATAATAATAATTTCGAATTAATTTAATAATAATAATTTAGAAAATGATTTAAAACTTTTAAAATTAATATAAAATAAACCGTAGCTCAGATGGAAAAACTTTGTACATGAAAGTTGCTCAAAACGACGAGACGAATCCGGATACGTAGCCCGTTCATCCGCCACGCATCCCTAGCATAGCAAACATGCAACTTTCCCCCTCTTGTCCGTCTGTCCGAAAACGCGAAACACCGAGAGTACTTTCCCGGATGTTTTCCCCCTTCGTCGGTATCACCTAATACCACGTTAGGGCATACCTAACACTGCGTATTACCTTGTTATGTTTTGTGATGCTTTGTTTGCTCCGTATTTACTGTTTCTTCCCCCTCTTCTCTCTGGTAGACTACGAGACCGATGCCGCTACTGCCCCGATCGACTACGGTGTTGACGACCCCTCCTTCTTGGCTGAGCTTCCAGGCAAGCCCCCCCTTGATCACCAGATATCGCCTATTCCTTCTCTCTACTACTTGCATTAGAGTAGTGTAGCATGTTACTGCTTCCGGTTAATCCTATTCTGCTGCATAGCCTGTCATTGTTGCTACAGTTGTTACCATTACCTGCAATCCTAAATGCTTAGTATAGGATGCTAGTATTCCATCAGTGGCCCTACATTCTTGTCTGTCTGCCATGCTATACTACTGGGCCGTGATCACTCGGGAGGTGATCACGGGCATATGCTACATACTTTATACTGTTACATTACTTATGATACTGTTCGGAGATGGGGGCTGAAGGGGCAGGTGGCTCCATCCCGGTAGAGGTGGGCCTGGGTTCCCGACGGCCCCTGACTGTTACTTTGTGGCAGAGCGACAGGGCAGGTTGAGGCCACCTAGGAGAGAGGTGGGCCTGGCCCTGGTCGGCGTTCGCGGATATTTAAAATAACACGCTTAACGAGATCTTGGTATTTGATCTGAGTCTGGCCACTGGCCTATACGCACTAACCAACTACGCGGGAACAGTTATGGGCACTCGACGACGTGGTATCAGCCGAAGCCTTCTTGACGTCAGCGACTGAGCGGCGCGCACCGGATTGGACTGGAACGCCTGCTCTTGTATCAGGGAGGCTAGGTCTGCTTCTGGCCGCCCTCGCAATGTGCAGGTGTGCAATGGGCGATGGGCCCAGACCCCTGCGCCATAGGATTTAGACCGGCGTGCTGACCTCTCTGTTGTGCCTAGGTAGGGCTGCGATGTGTTGATCTTTCGAGGCCGGGCATGACCCAGGAAAGAGTGTCCAGCCAAAGGGGATCGAGCGTGTTGGGCAATGTGGTGCACCCCTGCAGGGAAGTTTATCTATTCGAATAGCCGTAATCTTCGGTAACAGGACGACTTGGAGTTGTACCTTGACCTTATGACAACTAGAACCGGATACTTAATAAAACACACCCTTCCAAGTGCCAGATATAACCCGGTGATCGCTCTCACACAGGGCGACGAGGAGAGGATCGCCGGGTAGGATTATGCTATGCGATGATACTTGGTGAACTTACCATCTACTCTCTTCTATATGCTGCAAGATGGAGGCTGCCAGAAGCATAGTCTTCGATAGGATTAGCTATCCCCCTCTTATTCTGGCATTCTGCAGTTCAGTCCACCGATATTGCCCCTTTACACAGATACCCATGCATAAGTAGTGTAGATCCTTGCTTGCGAGTACTTTGGATGAGTACTCACGGTTGGTTTTCTCCCTCTTTCCCCCCTTTCCTCTTTAGCTGGTTGTCGCAACCAGATGTTGGAGCCCAGGAGCCAGACGCCACCGTCGATGACGACCCCTACTACACCGAGGGTGCCAACTACTACGTGCAGGCCGCTGACGACTACCAAGAGTAGTTTAGGAGGATCCCAGGCAGGAGGCATGCGCCTCTTTCGATCTGTATCCCAGTTTGTGCTAGCCTTCTTAAGGCAAACTTGTTTAACTTATGTCTGTACTCAGATATTGTTGCTTCCGCTGACTCATCTATGATCGAGCACTTGTATTCGGACCCTCGAGGCCCCTGGCTTGTATTATGATGCTTGTATGACTTATTTTTATTTTAGAGTTATGTTGTGATATCTTCCCGTGAGTCCCTGATCTTGATCGTACACGTTTGCGTGTATGATTAGTGTACGATTGAATCGGGGGCGTCACAAAAGTATGGCACGGAATATAAAGGAGACTATAGACTAGACGGAGGTGGTACCACACGGCCGCTCTCTACGCAGCGACGCAACTATCGGCCGGCTTGTAGGCGACCATTTCCTACGTGTTCAACTGCTCTATGCGTGTGGTTGCTTGCAGTTCAGGCGGCCGCGGCGCGCTCTGCTCGCGTCCTGCCGCGCGCGCTCTGCTCTCGCGTCCCTCCGGGTGCTCTGCCCTCGTCCCTCCACGCGCACTGCCAGTGTTTGGGGCCGGCGCACGATCACGCACGTTCGTGTGCAAGCGGTTGCGCCGGGCGCGGCGCGACGATGCAGTTACCCGCTGCAAAAACTGCCATGCGGATGCGCCGACAATCCACGCCGCCCAGCCCCCTTTTATTCCTATGGCCATTTACCTTCATCTCTCATCTCACACGACATAATAAGCACACCCACGAGGACACATACAGAGAGGACATCCAGCAGTTCCAATGGCGCTCCCCGTGGCTCCAATGGCGCTCCCAGCGGCCGACGACGACAACGGCGGGCAGTTCACCACGCATCACGTAGTGGACACCCATGTGAGGGGGAAGGCCCTCTCGATGGTATATACGAACAATCCGGTCTCGGTGGAGAGCTCCATCCAAACTATGGAGCAGTTCCTTGCCGAGGACAAGTATCGAGTGGTCGGCTTCGACCTCGAGTACACCATTGGTCGTGCCGGGCACGATCAGAAGGTTACCGTCGCCCAGTTGTGCGTGCGACATGACGTCCTCATCTACCACTTCCACCTTGCCACAAGGCCTTGCGAGCGTTTCTCCAGGTTTATCAAGAGCTCCGACTACGGTTTCGCTATGGTGGACACCACCAACGATCTAAAAGCGCTCAAGGTTTCGGACTTGAAATGACCGAATCTTGTCAATATCCAGCACCACTACAAGGTCTGGGGCAGCGACAAAAACAAACTGAACTCCCTGGTTGACCTCGCCTCAGCCATCATTGACCCCTACTACGCGAAGATGAAGGAAGAGAGCAATAAGGACAAGAACGCCTGGCACAGTGTGTGGCATAAGAGACTGGATGAACAACATGTCAAGTACGCGGCCATGCATGCGTACACAAGCTACGAGATGTACAGGCGGATCATTGACATGAGGAATTGTCTTCTTCCTGACAAAGATGAGGGATCGATCCACATAGCAGTGGCGGGACTGTCATAATAAGTAGATGACTAGACGATCATTTCTCCTACTTTAGAATGCATGCAATTGTTTATTGAGGTGTGTGCAAATGATCTGTATAGTCACTTATGTAATTGGATGTTTATTTCAGTTATATATATATATACATGTTATTCTACTGTAGACAGAGCAATTCACACGGCTTATTAGCAGCAATCGTCTGTGTTATTATTGGTCTTTGCACACATTTCAGATTACGGACATGTTTGCCACGTATCACACACATCTTGTTCAGTTGAACCATTTCCATTGTGTTGCCTAATCACACACAGTTCATCCCAGTGAACCGTATGCTGTATATCGCACACGCCTTCATATGGCTGCCCGTTTCTTTTGTGCCTCCTCATCCCAAACAGTTAATTGAGCTGAACCATATGCCCTGCATCACACACGCAACTAAATTCTGAACCGTGTTTGATGCATCTGCCATCGCAAACGTTTTGCACCTTTTTTGACCGTTTTTTTACACCACCGTTTGCGATTATGGCATCGCACACAGTTTCGTCGAAGGGTCTCTGATCGTAGTGTCGCGTTTGGACCATCCTGCAGTAGTGCATATTAACAAAGCCCATGATATAGATCACGAGAGAGAGAGAGAGAGAGATTAAACACATAGCTACTGGTACAAACCCTCAGCCCCGAGGGTGGACTACACCCTCCTCATCGTGGTGGCCGCCGGGATGATGAAGATGGCCACCGGAGATGATTCCCCCCTCCGGCATGGTGCCGGAACGGGTCTAGATTGGTTTTCGGTGGCTACAGAGCCTTGCGGCAGCGAAACTTTTGATCTAGGTTAACCGCTGGGGTTTTTTTATATTTATAGGATTTTTCAGAGTTGGAATCACGCGAAGATGGGCCTCGAGGTGAGCGCAACCCACCGGGGCACAGACGGCCCACAAGGCACGCCCTGGTGGGTTGTGCCCTCCTCGTGGCTCTTCTGGCCCTCCCACAAAGCTTCGGGGGTCTCTTTTGTTTCAAAAAAATCATCAAAAAGTTTCGTCCAATTCCGAGAACTTCTATTTCTGCACAAAAAGCAACACCACGGTAGTTCTGCTGAAAACAGCATCAGCCCGGGTTGTTCCATGCAAATCATACCAAAACCATATAAAATTGTTTTAAACATGGCATGAATACTTCATAAATTATAGATATGTTGGAGACATATCAACCACCGTTGTGCTGCATCATCCCTTCCTCTTTGGGGAAATACCGACGTAGCTTCAAGCGACATCAAAAGGAATTTCTGGCGCCGTTGCCGGGGAGGGTCTTCAACATATACCAGGTTCCTAATCACAAATCTCATCTCCTCGCAATTTACATTATTTCCATTTGCCTCTCGTTTTCCTCTCCCCCACTTCACAAAAATAGCCGTTTATTCGCCTCTCTTTTTCATTTGCCGTTTTCTTGTCAGATCTATCATTTGCTTGCAATCATGAGTGATTTCGGTATGGCACCAATAGATGATGGCCTAACTCCTAAGATTGGACGTATGGGCAATCTGGATGCTAAAACTTTTATTTTGGGGCAAGGGAACGTTATGGGAAAAGAACGTATCCAAGAATTTTTCAATTGTGTTGGGAATCTAAGTCTTGATGATGCTCCTATACTTAAAACTACTAGATCTTATGCGGATGCTATTTCAGCACTGGTACGTCTCCAACGTATCTATAATTTTTTATTGTTCCATGCTATATTATATTCTGTTTTGGATGTTTAATGGGATTTATTATACACTTTTTATATTATTTTTGGGACTAACCTATTAACCGGAGGCCCAGCCCAAATTGTTGTTTTTGCCTATTTCAGTGTTTCGCAGAAAAGGAATATCAAACGGAGTCCAAATGGAATGAAACCTTCAGGAACGTGATTTTCAGAACAAACGTGATCCAAAGGACTTGGAGTGGACGTCAAGCAACAAACTAGGAAGCCACGAGGTAGGGGGGCGCGCCCTCCACCCTCGTGGGCCCCTCGTGGCACCACCGACCTACTTCTTCCTCCTATATATACCTACGTACCCCCAAACCATCCAGGAGCACGACGAAAACCTAATTCCACCACCGCAACCTTCTGTACCCGTGAGATCCCATCTTGGGGCCTTTTTCGGCGTCCTGCCGGAGGGGGCATTGATCACGGAGGGCTTCTACATCAACACCATAGCCTCTCCGATGATGTGTGAGTAGTTTACCTCAGACCTTCGGGTCCATAGCTTCTTCTCTCTCTTTGGATCTCAATACAAAGTTCTCCTCGATTCTCTTGGAGATCTATTCGATGTAATCTTCTTTTGCGGTGGGTTTGTCGAGATCCGATGAATTGTGGGTTTATGATCAAGATTATCTATGAACAATATTTGAATCTTCTCTGAATTCTTTTATGTATGATTGGTTATCTTTGCAAGTCTCTTTGAATTATCAGTTTGGTTTGGCCTACTAGATTGATCTTTCTTGCCATCGGAGAAGTGCTTAGCTTTGGGTTCAATCATGCGGTGCTCGATCCCAGTGACAGTAGGGGAAAAGACACGTATTGTATTGTTGCCATCGAGGATAAAAAGATGGTTTATATTATATTGCATGAGTTTATCCCTCTACATCATGTCATCTTGCTTAAAGCGTTACTCCATTCTTATGAACTTAATACTCTAGATGCATGCTGGATAGCGGTCGATGTGTGGAGTAATAGTAGTAGATGCAGAATCGTTTCGGTCTACTTGTCACGGACGTGGTGCCTATATACATGATCATACCTAGATATTCTCATAACTATGCTCAATTCTATTAATTGCTCGACAGTAATTCATTTACCCACCGTAATACTTATGCTCTTGAGAGAAGCCACTAGTGAAATCTATGGCCCCCGGGTCTATTTTCCATCATATTAATCTCCCGTTATTTCTTTTGCCATTTATTTTGCTTTCTTTACTTTTAGTCTTTATCATAAAAATACCAAAAATATTACCTTATCATCTCTATCAGATCTCACTCTCGTAAGTGACCGTGAAGGGATTGACAACCCCTTTATCGCATTGGTTGCGAGGTTCTTATTTGTTTGTGTAGGTGCGTGGGACTCAAGCGTGGCCTCCTACTGGATTGATACCTTGGTTCTCAAAAACTGAGGGAAATACTTACGCTACTTTACCGCATCACCCATTCCTCTTCAAGGGAAAACCAACGCAGTGCTCAAGAGGTAGTAAGAAGGATCTCTGGCGCCGTTGCCGGGGAGGCTTACGCAACGTTAAGTCAAGATTTGGACTCCCGACAACGAGCCATTTCTGGCGCCGTTGTCGGGGAGTCTACGCACAAGTCAAGACATACCAAGTACCCATCACAAACTCTTATCCCTCCATTACATTATTTGCCGTTTGCCTCTCGTTTTCCTCTCCCTCACTTCACCCTTGCCGTTTTATTCGCCCTCTTTTTCCGTTCACCCTCTTTTCCGCTCGCCTTTCTTTCGCCATGTCTGAATCCGGGGAGTTTATCGCTAATGAAGGCAATAATAATAACATGGGAAACTTTGATGCCTTCGATGATCCTCTTGAGGAACCTACTATCTTGCATACTAAAAAGTTTCGAGTCGGTAGTGGTAATATTATTGGGAAAGGAGTTATTCAAGATTTCTTTACTTGTGCCGGTGCTTTGCCCATCATGGGTGGCTCTATTCTTCATAGAACTAGTAGCCTTGTGGATGCGATATCTTTGCTCGTAGTTGAACTTGAAAGGCAATTTCTTCATATGCATCCTTTCATACAAAGAATTTTCCTAGAATTTTCTAATATTGAGCACTCTTCTGTTAAGCGTGCCGCTACTATCTTTTTAACTCATGAGTTTAGATTCATAATGAAAGAGGCTAAAGAAATTTTTGCGCATTATAGGGTGGATGCTGGTCGTCCTCCCATAGAAGCTATTCTTTTTAATCAAGAAGACATAATGCGTTTACAATCTTTGGATCATGTTGCTTATAATGAAAATCTTAGAAAAAAGGTTCCACCGATGTTCTAATTGATAGAATTTCTGAACTTAATGATGATTTTGCCATTCAGAATAATGGGTTAGTTTTTTCTCTTGAACAAAGGCTTGTGACTTTTTTCCAAAAGAATGCTTGTAATGATGAATTGGTTGTGCAATATAAGGGGCCAAAGGAGGAACCCATACCTCCTGAGATTGATCTCGAGGACTTTTGTCCCATTAAATTTAGCCCTTTTGATTATTTTTGCTTGCCTCAAAGAAAACTTGCTGCTGAATGATGTCTACTACGCAACCTTCTTCTTGTAGACGTTGTTGGGCCTCCAAGTGCAGAGGTTTGTAGGACAGTAGCAAATTTCCCTCAAGTGGATGACCTAAGGTTTATCAATCCGTGGTAGGCGTAGGATGAAGATGGTCTCTCTCAAACAACCCTGCAACCAAATAACAAAGAGTCTCTTGTGTCCCCAACACACCCAATACAATGGTAAATTGTATAGGTGCACTAGTTCGGCGAAGAGATGGTGATACAAGTGCAATATGGATGGTAGATATAGGTTTTTGTAATCTGAAAATATAAAAACAGCAAGGTAACTAATGATAAAAGTGAGCACAAACGGTATTGCAATGCTTCCAAACAAGGCCTAGGGTTCATACTTTCACTAGTGCAAGTTCTCTCAACAATAATAACATAATTGGATCACATAACTATCCCTCAACATGCAGAAAAGAATCACTCCAAAGTCACTAATAGCGGAGAACAAACGAAGAGATTATGGTAGGGTACGAAACCACCTCAAAGTTTATTCTTTCCGATCAATCCATTGGGCTATTCCTATAAGTGTCACAAACAGCCCTAGAGTTCGTAGTAAAATGACACCTTAAGACACACATCAACCAAAACCCTAATGTCATCTAGTCCAATGTCACCTCAAGTATCCGTGGGTATGATTATACGATATGCATCACACAATCTCAGATTCATCTATTCAACCAACACATAGAACTTCAAAGAGTGCCCCAAAGTTTCTACGGAGAGTCAAGACGAAAACGTGTGCCAACCCCTATGCATAGGTTCATGGGCGGAACCCGCAAGTTGATCACCAAAACATACATCAAGTGAATCAATAGAATAACCCATTGTCACCACGGTTATCCCACGCAAGACATACATCAAGTGTTCTCAAATCATTAAAGACTCAATCCAATAAGATAACTTCAAAGGGAAAACTCAATCCATTACAAGAGATTAGAGGGGGAGAAACATCATAAGATCCAACTACAAAAGCAAAGCTCGCGATACATCAAGATCGTATCACCTCAAGAACACGAGAGAGAGAGATCAAACACATAGCTACTGGTACATACCCTCAGCCCCGAGGGTGAACTACTCCCTCCTCGTCATGGAGAGCGCCGGGATGACGAAGATGGCCACCGGTGAGGGTTCCCCCCTCCGGCAGGGTGCCGGAACAGGGCCCCGATTGGTTTTTGGTGGCTACAGAGGCTTGCGGCGGCGGAACTCCCGATCTCTTCTGTTCTCCGAAGGTTTTAGGGTATATGGGAATATATAGGCGAAAGAAGTCGGTAAGGGGAGCCACAAGGGGCCCACGAGGGTGGAGGGCGCGCCCAGGGGGTGGGCGTGCCCCCCTGCCTCGTGCTCTCCTCGTTGATCCCCTGACGTGCACTCCAAGTCTCCCGTATTGCTTTCTTTCCAAAAATAACTTTTCCGAAGGTTTCATCCTGTTTGGACTCCGTTTGATATTCCTTTTCTGTGAAACACTGAAACAAGGGAAAAAACAGAAACTGGCACTGGGTTCTGGGTCAATAGGTTAGTCCCAAAAGTAATATAAAAGTGCATAGTAAAGCCCATAAAACATCCAAGATGGATAATATAATAGCATGAATACTTCATAAATTATAGATACGTTGGAGACGTATCAGCATCCCCAAGCTTAATTCCTGCTCGTCCTCGAGTAGGTAAATGATAAAAGAAATAATTTATGAAGTGTGAATGCTAGCAGGTGCATAAGTTTGATCAATGATAATTTCAATCACCTTTTCTAGCATCATTATATGTCATAACAGTAGTTCAACTCATAGAACTTTTCATGATCAAGTAACAAGCTATTCACATGTTAAAGTATAGATCATAGACTTTCTTAAAAACTAACAAACCGTGTTATTAGTCATCAAACAATTACAATTCATCTTATTTTCAGGAAGAGTCTATGTCAGAGCTTTGATTCAGCAAACTTCACATACTCAACTATCTTTTAGTCTTCCATGATTGCTACCACTCAAAGCATATTTTTAGAACAAATAGCATCCATCGAACACAGAGAAAGATAGGGGCTTAATGTTTTGCCTCCCAACTTATTTATCATATAGATAATTGTCAACAATAATAATTCATGATCAAATATATTTGAATGGCCATATATGCTTAGATCTTTCTCCACCACATGATGCTTGCCAACTAAAGAGTAGGTTGGAATGAGGAGGAATACTACTGACTCTTGCATAAAAGTAAATGATAGGCCCTTCACAGAGGGAAGCAGGGATTTGCAGAGGTGTCAGAGCTCGAAGCAAAAACATAGATGAAAATAATTTTGAGAGGTATGCTTTCATTGTCAACATAATGACCAAGAGTTCCCAATATCTTCCATACTAGATACATTATAGGCGGTTCCCATGCAGAAAGATAAAGATTTTACTCCCCCTCCACCAACAATCACACTCCACGGCTTGTCCGAAACAACGGGTGCCTTCCAACTTTCAACAATCCTGGGGGAGTTTTGTTTAAATTATTTGCGAATTTGTTTTTGATCTTTTGATCAAAGGACTGGGCATCCCAGTTACCAGCCATTTTCTTGTGAATGATGAGCGGAGTCCACACATCGTGAGAATAACCCACCTAGCATGGAAGATACTGCTAGCCCTTAGTCGCTACATGAGCAATTCGAGCACACAAAACAGATTATTATTTGAAGGTTTAGAGTTTGGCACATGCAAATTTACTTGGAACGGCAGGTAAATACCGCATATAGGTAGATATGGTGGACACTCATGGAAGAAACTTGGTTCAAGGAGTTTGGATGCACAAGCAGTATTCCCGCTTAGTACAGAAATTTTGGCTAGCAAAGGATTCTAAATAGCAAGCACCACATGTTAGAGGATCCATAACAATATAACTTCTATACAAATATACCCAAGCATAACTCATTATGTTGTCTTCCTTGTCCAACATCAACTAATTTGCTCAGGTTTCAAAATAATTAATGGGGCTCACAATCATAGAAGATGTCCAAGATAGTATATTTATATGTGAAATCTCTCTTCCTTCAATATTCTTTCATGAATTGTTCAAGTAACCAATACAATGTTTGCTAACCTTCAAAACATTTACCACCTCTACTTCTTATATGTGAAGTCATTACTCCCCATGGGATAAGCATATGAAACATATATAATTTCAGATTTATGGCATTCAAACCATTCAACCATTTACTCATAGGATATAAGTGAAGCACGCGAGTAAATGACAAACTACTCCAAAAAGATATAAGTGAAGATCAATGAGTAGTTAAATAATTATGTAGCTATGTGAAGACTCTTTCTCATTTAAGAATTTCATATCTTGGTATTTTATTCATACAGCAAGAAAAACAAAAGAAAATAAAATGACGCTCCAAGCAAAACACATATCATGTGGTGAATAAAAATATAGCTCCAAGTAAAGTTACCGATGAACGAAGACGAAAGAGGGGATGCCATCCGGGGCATCCCGCTTAGGCTCTTGGTTGTCCTTGAATATTACCTTGGGGTGCCTTGGGCATCCCCAAGCTTAGGCTCTTGCCACTCCTTATTCCATAGTCCATCGAATCTTTACCCAAAACTTGAAAACTTCACAACACAAAACTTAACAGAAAACTCGTGAGCTCCGTTAGCGAAAGAAAACAAAACACCACTTCAAGGTACTGTAATGAACTCATTATTTATTTATATTGGTGTTAAATCTACTGTATTACAACTTCTCTATGGTTTATAACCTATTTTACTAGCCATAGATTCATCAAAATAAGCAAACGACACACGAAAAACAGAATCTGTCAAAAACAGAACAGTCTGTAGTAATCTGTAACTAACGCAAACTTCTGGAACTCAAAAAATTCTAAAATAAATTGGTGGACCTGAGGAATTTGTCTAGTAATCATCTTCAAAAAGAATCAACTAAATATCGTTCCCCAGTAAAAAGTTTTAGCTAATCTCGTGAGCGCTAAGGTTTCTGTTTTTTACAGCATGATCATAAAGACTTCACCCAAGTCTTCCCAAAGGTCCTACTTGGCACAAACACTAATTAAAACACAAAACCACATCTAAACAGAAGCTATATGGATTATTTATTCCTAAACAGAACCAAAAATCAAGAAACTAAAATAAAATTGGGTTGCCTCCCAACAAGCGCTAACGTTTAACGCCCCTAGCTAGGCATGATGATTTCAATGATGCTCACATAAAAGATAAGAATTGCAACATAAAGAGAGCATCATGAACAATATGACTAGCACATTTAAGTCTAACCCACTTCCTATGCATAGGGATTTTGTGAGCAAACAACTTATGGGAACAATAATCAACTAGCATAGGAAGGCAAAACAAGCATAACTTCAAAACTTTAAGCACATAGAGAGGAAACTTGATATTGTTGAAATTCCTACAAGCATAAATTCCTCCCTCATAAAAATTTTCAGTAGCATCATGAATGAATTCAACAATATAACCAGCGCCTAAAGCATTCTTTTCATGATCTACAAGCATAGAATTTTTACTACTCTCCACATAAGCAAAATTCTTCTCATTCGGAATAGTGGGAGTTTCATAAGAGACTTGAATACTATAAATTGTTTCCACATTAAAAGAGTAATGTTCAGAAAAAGGGTAATCATAATCATGAATTTTTTTATAAATATAACCATCACTACTTTTTATAGCATAAGTTTCATCACAATAATCATCATAAGTAGCAACTTTGTTCTCATCATAATCGATTGAAACCTCTTCCAAGATAGTGGACTCATCACTAAATAAAGTCATGACCTCTCCAAATCCACTTTCATAAATATTATAAGATTCAACATCCTCCAAAATAGTGGGATCATTACTTCCTAAAGTTGACACTCTTCAAAACCCACTTTCATCACTATAATCATCAGGTAGAAGGCATGCTATCATCATAACAACTTTGCATATCAAAATTTGGGAGGCTAAAAATATCATCTTCATTAAACATAGCATCCCCAAGCTTGGGACAAACATTAATTGCAGCTAATATATTCTCAAAAACATCATCTTCTTCAAACATAGCATCCCCAAGATTGGGCCTTTTCATATCATAAGCATAATCACTCTCATCATTAATAGTATGGATAGCACCAATAGTATAGCAATTGTCATATTCCAAGCAAGTGCCAAAAAGATTTTCAAGATCATAAGAAGTATCATTATCTTCCCAATCATAGTCATCACAATAAGCAATAGGCATAACTAGATCATCATCAAGTGCATCATCTTCCACAATTATTTTTGATTCATTTTCATGAGGCATAACAATAATAGGAGCAACATTATTTGGGAGAGATATCTTTTTACCTCTCTTACCTTTTCTTTTCTTCTTCTTCACCACATCATGTGTGGGTTCAATCCTCTTTTTGGAGCTCCTTATTAATGAGATTGGTTGAATAGAAGGCTCCTCCTCGTTACCTGATTCATCATAAGAAATAATAGGAGGATATTGGGAAGTCTCTTCCCTTTCATTAGTATTCTCTTCATCTTCTATTTGTTTTCTTTTCTTTATGTAGTTGGCAATATAAGGATTTTCAATGCAATTCACCGCGCAATACATATAAATTTCCTCTAGATCAAAATGAAGAACTCTATCAAGGGCAAATTCTGGAATGACCTTAGTTATACGTTTCATTTCTTCATAACCCAAGAGCAAACTAAGTTCATTATGATGTGCAAGGGAAATCAAGTCATCACAATTTTTGGACACAATACGATCATGAAACAATTTGCATTGGGTACTGAAATGATCATGTTCATTGCAAAGTTCACAAGTACGGCTAAGAAAAAATAAATTTTCAGCACAAACATCTAGCCTTTCTTGCAACAATTTAGTTTCTAAATGCTTATGCCTCTTGCAATATCTATCTTCCCTATTTGGTGTGTACTTGCAAACCCAATACACTCCACAAAAATCGACATGCTTATAAGATATATTTTCATCATGACTAGTGCAATCATCATTAGTACTATGGATATTCAAGGAGTTCATACTAACAACATTGCAATCATGCCCATAATTCAAAGATTTAGTGCCAAACATTTTAATGCAATCTTCTTCTAACACTTTGGCACAATTTACCTTTCCATCATACTCACGAAAGATATTAAGAAGATGAAGCGTATGAGACAAACTCAATTCCATTTTTTTGTAGTATTTCTTTTATAAACTAAACTAGTGATAAAACAAGAAACTAAAAGATTCGATTGCAAGATCTAAAGATATACCTTCAAGCACTCACCTCCCCGGCAACGGCGCCAGAAACTGCTTGATGTCTACTACGCAACCTTCTTCTTGTAGACGTTGTTGGGCCTCCAAGTGCAGAGGTTTGTAGGACAGTAGCAAATTTCCCTCAAGTGGATGACCTAAGGTTTATCAATCCGTGGGAGGCGTAGGATGAAGATGGTCTCTCTCAAACAACCCAGCAAGAAAATAACAAAGAGTCTCTTGTGTCCCCAACACACCCAATACAATGGTAAATTGTATAGGTGCACTAGTTCGGCGAAGAGATGGTGATACAAGTGCAACATGGATGGTAGATATAGGTTTTTGTAATCTGAAAATATAAAAACAGCAAGGTAACTAATGATAAAAGTGAGCACAAACGGTATTGCAATGCTTCGAAACAAGGCCTAGGGTTCATACTTTCATTAGTGCAAGTTCTCTCAACAATAATAACATAATTGGATCACATAACTATCCCTCAACATGCAGCAAAGAGTCACTCCAAAGTCACTAATAGCGGAGAACAAACGAAGAGATTATGGTAGGGTACGAAACCACCTCAAAGTTATTCTTTCTGATCAATCCATTGGGCTATTCCTATAAGTGTCACAAACAGCCCTAGAGTTCGTAGTAAAATAACACCTTAAGACACACATCAACCAAAACCCTAATGTCACCTAGATACTCCAATGTCACCTCAAGTATATGTGGGTATGATTATACGATATGCATCACACAATCTCAGATTCATCTATTCAACCAACACATAGAACTTCAAAGAGTGCCCCAAAGTTTCTACCGGAGAGTCAAGACGAAAACGTGTGCCAACCCCTATGCATAGGTTCATGGGCGGAGCCCGCAAGTTGACCACCAAAACATACATCAAGTGAATCAATAGAATAACCCATTGTCACCACGGTTATCCCACGCAAGACATACATCAAGTGTTCTCAAATCATTAAAGACTCAATCCGATAAGATAACTTCAAAGGGAAAACTCAATCCATTACAAGAGAGTAGAGGGGGAGAAACATCATAAGATCCAACTACAATAGCAAAGCTCGCGATACATCAAGATCGTATCACCTCAAGAACACGAGAGAGAGATATGAAACACATAGCTACTGGTACATACCCTCAGCCCCGAGGGTGAACTACTCCCTCCTCGTCATGGAGAGCGCCGGGATGATGAAGATGGCCACCGGTGAGGGTTCCCCCCTCCGGCAGGGTGCCGGAACAGGGTCCTGATTGGTTTTTGGTGGCTACAGAGGCTTTCGGCGGCGGAACTCCCGATCTCTTCTGTTCTCCGAAGGTTTTAGGGTATATGGGAATATATAGGCGAAAGAAGTCGGTAAGGGGAGCCACGAGGGGCCCACGAGGGTGGAGGGCGCGCCGAGGGGGTGGGCGCGCCCCCCTGCCTCGTGCTCTCCTCGTTGATCCCCTGACGTGCACTCCAAGTCTCCCGTATTGCTTTCTTTCCAAAAATAACTTTTCCGAAGGTTTCATTCCATTTGGACTCCGTTTGATATTCCTTTTCTGTGAAACACTGAAACAAGGGAAAAACTGAAACTGACACTGGGCTCTAGGTCAATAGGTTAGTCCCAAAAGTAATATAAAAGTGCATAGTAAAGCCCATAAAACATCCAAGATGGATAATATAATAGCATGAATACTTCATAAATTATAGATACGTTGGAGACGTATCACAGAACGTAGAGAATATGAGAGAAGTTTTCATGACGTGCCTTACCATTATTATGGCAATACCTAGATCTATCCATGCTTTTATGCCTAGCTAGGGGCGTTAAACGATAGCGCTTGTTGGGAGGCAACCCAATTTTATTTTAGTTTTTTGCTTTTTGGTTTTGTTTAGGAATAAATCTTTGATCTAGCCTCTGGTTAGATTTGTTTTTGTGTTTTAATTAGTGTTTGTGCCAAGTTAAACCTATAGGATCTTCTTGGATGATAGTTATTTGATCTTGCTGAAAATTCCAGAAACTTTCTGTTCATGAAAACAATTGTTAAAAATCACCAGAATGTGATAAAATACTGATTCCAATTGCAGTAGATCAATAAACAAATTGTCTAGGTCTTCCTATTTTGGTAGATTCTTTTGAGTTCCAGAAGTTTGCTTTAGTTACAGATTACTACAGACTGTTCTGTTTTGACAGATTCTGTTTTTCGCGTGTTGTTTGTTTAGTTTGATGAATCTATGGCTAGTAAAATAGTTTATAAACCATAGAGAAGTTGGAATACAGTATGTTTAACACCAATATAAATAAAGAATTAGTTCAATACAGTACCCTGAAGTGGTGTTTTGTTTCCTTTCGCTAACGGAGCTCACGAGATTTTCTGTTAAGTTTTGTGTTGTGAAGTTTTCAAGTTTTGGGTAAGGATTTGATGGATTATGGAACAAGGAGTGGCAAGAGCCTAAGCTTGGGGATGCCCAAGGCACCTCAAGATAAATCTAAGGACACCAAAAAGCCAAAGCTTGGGGATGCCCCGGAAGGCATCCCCTCTTTCGTCTTCGTCCATCGGTAACTTTACTTGGAGCTATATTTTTATTCACCACATGATAAGTGTTTTGCTTGGAGCGTCTTATATGATTTGAGTCTTTGCTTTTAGTTTACCACAATCATCCCTGATGTACACACCTTTTGAGAGAGACACACATGATTCGGAATTTATTAGAATACACTACGTGCTTCACTTATATCTTTTGAGCTATATAGTTTTTGCTCTAGTGCTTCACTTATATCTTTTAGAGAACGGCGGTGGTTTTGTTTTATAGAAACTATTGTTCTCTCATGCTTCACTTATATAATTTTGAGAGTCCTACAAAACAGCATGGTAATTTGCTTAAATTGAGAAATTAGTCCTAGTAAGATAGGCATCCAAGATTAGTAAAAACTTTCTTATAAGTGCGTTGAATACTAAGAAAAGTTTGATGCTTGATGATTGTTTTGAGATATGGAGGTAGTGATATTAAAGTTGTGCTAGTTGAGTAATTGTGAATTTGAGAAATACTTGTGTTGAAGTTTGCAAGCCCCGTAGCATGCATGTATGGTAAACGTTGTGTAACAAATTTGAAACATGAGGTGTTCTTTGATTGTACTCCTTATGAGTGGCGGTCGGGGACGAGCGATGGTCTTTTCCTACCAATCTATCCCCCTAGGAGCATGCGCGTAGTGCTTGGTTTTTGATGACTTGTAGATTTTTGCAATAAGTATGTGAGTTCTTTATGACTAATGTTGAGTCCATGGATTATACGCACTCTCACCCTTCCATCATTGCTAGCCTCTTCGGTACCGTGCATTGCCCTTTCTCACCTTGAGAGTTGGTGCAAACTTCGCCGGTGCATCCAAACCCCATGATACGATACGCTCTATCACACATAAACCTCCTTATATCTTCCTCAAAACAGCCACCATACCTACCTATTATGGCATTTCCATAGCCATTCTGAGATATATTGCCATGCAACTTTCCACTGTTCCGTTTATCATGACACGTTTCATCATTGTCATATTGCCTTGCATGATCATGTAGTTGACATCGTATTTGTGGCAAAGCCACCATGCATATTATTCATACATGTTACTCTTGATTCATTGCCCATCCCTGCACACAGCCGGAGGCATTCATATAGAGTCATACTTTGTTCTAGTATCGAGTTGTAATCATTGAGTTGTAAATAAATAGAGGTGTGATGATCATCATTCATAGAGCATTGTCCCAAAAAAAAGAGAAAGGCCAAATAAAAAAAGGCCCAAAAAAGAAGAAAATTATAAAAAAGGGACAATGTTACTATCCTTTTTTCCGCACTTGTGCTTCAAAGTAGCACTATGATCTTTATGATAGAGAGTCTCTTGTTTCGTAACTTTCATATACTAGTGGGAATTTTTCATTATAGAACTTGGCTTGTATATTCCAACAATGGGCTTCCTCAAATGCCCTAGGTCTTCGTGAGCAAGCAAGTTGGATGCACACCCACTTAGTTTCTTTTGTTGAGCTTTCATGCATTTATAGCTCTAGTGCATCCGTTGCATGGCAATCCCTACTCCTTGCATTGACATCAATCGATGGGCATCTCCTTAGCTCGTTGATTAGCCGTGTCAATGTGAGACTTTCTCCTTTTTTGTCTTCTCCACATAACCCCCATCATAATATTCTATTCCACCCATCGTGCTATATCCATGGCTCACGCTCATATATTGCGTGAAAGTTGAAAAAGTTTGAGATTACTAAAGTATGAAACAATTGCTTGGCTTGTCATCGGGGTTGTGCATGATGAGAGCATTCTTGTGTGACGAAAATGGAGCATAACCAAACTATATGAATTTGTAGGGATGAACTTTCTTGGGCAATGTTATTTTGAGAAGACATAATTGCTTAGTTAATATGCTTGAAGTATTATTACTTTTATGTCAATATTAAACTTTTATCTTGAATCTTTCGGATCTGAATATTCATACCACAAATAAGAGAATTACATTGAAAATTATGCCAAGTAGCATTCCACATCAAAAATTCTATTTTTATCATTTACCTACTCGAGGACGAGCAGGAATTAAGCTTGGGGATGCTTGATACGTCTCCAACGTATCTATAATTTTTGATTGTTCCATGCTATATTATATTCTGTTTTGGATGTTTAATGGGCTTTATTATACACTTTTTTTTGGGACTAACCTATTAACCGGAGGCCCAGCCCAAATTGCTATTTTTTTGCCTATTTCAGTGTTTCGCAGAAAAGGAATATAAAACGGAGTCCAAACGGAATGAAACCTTCGGGAACGTGATTTTCAGAACAAACGTGATCTAGAGGACTTGGAGTGGACGTCAAGCAACAGACGAGGAAGCCACGAGGTAGGGGGGCACGCCCTCCACCCTCGTGGGCCCCTCGTGGCTCCACCGACCTACTTCTTCCTCCTATATATACCTACTGAAAGGATCGATATAGTTGACTAGAGGGGGGGTGAATAGGCAACTAACAATTTTTAGCTTTTCTTTACCAAATTAAACTTTGCATCAAAATAGGTTGTCTAGATATGCAACTAAGTGGGCAACCTATATGATGCAATGACAACAAGCTCGCAAGCAAATAAGAGATATAACACGAGTAAGCTTGCAAAAGTAAAGGAACGAGATAACCAAGAGTGGAGCCGGTGAAGACGAGGATGTGTTACCGAAGTTCCTTCCTTTTGAGGGGAAGTACGTCTCCGTTGGAGCGGTGTGGAGGCACAATGCTCCCCAAGAAGCCACTAGGGCCACCGTATTCTCCTCACACCCTCACACAATGCGAGATGCCGTGATTCCACTATTGGTGCCCTTGAAGGCGGCGACCGGACCTTTACAAACAAGGTTGGGGCAATCTCCACAACTTAATTGGAGGCTCCCAACGACACCACAAAGCTTCACCACAATGGACTATGGCTCCGCGGTGACCTCAACCGTCTAGGGTGCTCAAACACCCAAGAGTAACAAGATCCGCTAGGGATAGGTGGGGGGAATCAAATTTCTCTTGGTGGAAGTGTAGATCGTGGCCTTCTCAACCAATCCCGAGCAAATCAACAAGTTTGATTGGCTAGGGAGAGAGATCGGGCGAAAATGGAGCTTGGAGCAACAATGGAGCTTTTTGGGGGAAGAGGTAGGTCAACTTTGGGGAAGAAGACCCCCTTATATAGTGGGGGGAACAAACCAACCATTACCCCCAATTCTGCCCCGCAGAGAGCGGTACTACCGCTGGGCCAGCAGTACTACCGCTTGCCACTATACGCGGTACTGCCGCTCCCCCTCGCGGTACTGCCGCTTGGCCCAGAGCTGTACTACCGCGGTGGGAGGGCGGTACTACCGCATACGAGCGGTACTACGGCCCCCCACTGCCGCGGCCAGTACCGTAAAACCCGACACGAAAAAAGAGCCCTCGAATCGAGGCGGTACTAGCACGAGACCACCGCGGTACTACGGCTGGGGGCTACCAGCGGTACTACTGCTCTGGAGCGGTACTACCGCTCCCAGAGCGGTACTACCGCTTGTAGCACCTAAGCGGTACTACCGCTGGGACCAGAGAGAGCACACAGTTGGGGGCTAACAGCGGTACTACTGCTCTGGAGCGGTACTACCGCTCCAGAGCGGTACTACCGCTTGTAGCACCCAAGCGGTACTACCGCTCCAGCCCACGGTACTACCGCTGGGACCACAGAGAGCACACTGAGAAGAGAAATGAGCCCATCATCAAAACAGAAAGGCTCGGAGGGAGGGGCAAAGGAAGTGTACGTGATGATTCCGCCCTAGCCTTTCCAAAACGGACCCCCTCTTGATAGAACGGTGATCCCTATGAAACTAGTCCACCAAACTAATTCGAAAGGACTACACCGTCTTCGCTTCAAGCTCCGAGGGGTGGGAATCGTCTTGTGCCAAAAGGATGAATCTCTGAAAAACACTCAATGCACACGATTAGTCCGCAAAAGCATTGTCATCAATCACCAAAACATCTTAGGGAAAAATATGCCCTTACAATCTCCCCCTTTTTGGTGGATTGATGACAATACGGGATTTCACAACTCGGAAAAGACAAAGGACATAAGCAAACCCCAAATCTCTAAAATATAGACGGGCTCCCCCTAGATGTGTGCCATCAAGATAAGTGCTTTGGACTGCACGACACACATACTAGGATCAACACTCCCCCTGTATTTTAGAGACCAACAACCTAAGCGAGATACAAGATAGCAGAATATATAACATAATAAAGCATGTAACTCATGAGATATCAAATGACTAGAGACAAAGATAAAGATATGATAAGGATAGGGTAGCATATGTCTCATAGCATATGACTTGAACTAAGGTCTCACTGAACACAAAACCAAGCAAAGCACAAGGTAGCACACAATGAAAGCACAAAGGCAAAGACACACTCGCAACACAACGACACAAATCCCTAAACTCTCTCCCCCTTTGGCATCGAGACACCAAAAGGGGCAAAGAGCTAACCTACGGCTCCAGGTGAGAGCATGCTGAGGATCTCGAACATCAGGACTCTGCGTGATCATCTGCACTGCCGTCCTCGCCCGGAAACTGCTCGGCATCTAAATCGGTCCACGGACAGTGCTGCTGGATCCACTCCTCCTCCTCAGTGATCTGACCCTCAGAGCCGCTGGTGACTGTCGCACCCATCTGATGCATAAGCTCCTTGTGACGTCCCCTTGCCTTCTTCTCAGCCACATGAGTCATGTACTGGCCGTGAGACTCCATGCAGAATAGCTTCTTCATCTTGTGTTTGAGCTTCTTTACCCAAGAGGGCTCTGCCGCAGAAGGCTCTGTCCCAGAAGGCACATAATCCTCATCATCATCACCGGCATCAGCCTCGTCCTCGGTCTCCATGGCAGCAGCAGAAGATGGAACTCCAGATCTACCCCAATTATCCTTCTTCCTCAGATGCTTGATCTCATGAGAAACCAACTCTCCGGTTTCCAGCTACTCCTCAGGATAGGTATGTCTCCAGGCCCTCTCAATAAGCAACATAATGAACGGACCATAAATTGGGCACTTGCGCTCAGAAACAGCAGCAAGAAGCTCAGACCACATGACATGAGAGATGTCCAGGGACTCGCCAGTGTTTGCTTCCTTCTCACGCTGGCAGAAGAGAAGCATGTCCACGAGATAAGAGTGTACCATGTCCAGATTCCCGATATGAGGGAAGAGAGTCTCGCGGAAAATACGGTGAAGGATGTCCAGATAGGCAGACAACTCATAGGTTTCCTTCCTGGTCTCAGGGTTGACCTTCCGAGTACAGTAGGGCCAGAGGGCTTGCTTGTGAGTGGAGGTAACATTTTGGTGAGGACGAAAACCGACTGGAGACTCGAGCCCTTGATCTTCCACCTCAAGCAGCCCCATGAAGGCCTGCCACTTGACAGCTAGCACCTTCCCATTAGTCATCCAAGTCAGAGTCCTGTCTGCATCAGTTCCTAGGTGAACAGTGGCAAAGAACTGTGCCAGCAAATCTGAATCAAAGTCCTTGTTGAACTACATGATCCTGAGAATGTTCAATTGAGAGCACATCTGAAGGGCATCACCAAAGTACTCAGGGTCCTTCTCCATAGCATTCGTGTTGATGGAATGAACATTGACAAAGAGGTTCTTCTTAGCCTTGATCACATCAAAGTATGTGGCATACTGAAACCGGTTCCAGAACGGGCAATTGACAAGGTTGGGTTCTTGGTCTTCCTCATATGGGTTGCGCCGACGCCTGTCCCAGAATTCCTTGCTAGACATCTCAGTCACCGTCTTGCCACTTGGCTTCGGTCGGTTGGCAATCTTCTTCTTGCGAGGAGGATTAGCACTTGAGGAAGCACCCCCTGGCGGCGGTGGAGCACTGGAAGAACCACCTGCAGTCTCAGATGAGCGGTACCGCTTTGACGTTGAACGCCCTGGGTTGACACGGCAGACTTGCAGCTCAGGATGTTCATCACCTGGAACCAAACACACGGACACAAGAAACAACCAGAAAGAGCGATCAAAACCAAATAAACACAACAAATATGGATCAATCATGTGGTAGGAAACAATGGAACTGGGCATCCAGCGGTAGTACCGTGCCCCCGCAGCGGTAGTACCGTGCCCCCTCAGCGGTAGTACGGCTCCAGCGGTAGTACCGCGCCATATGAGCGGTAGTACCACCCGAGACGGGGCACGAAGGATCCCTACTGCCGTGGTCAGATCCGGCACTACCGGGGATGCCAAATTCAAAAATAAACCTACCAAACATCAATCCAAAGACTCTAGTTGCCTTCTCCATCCTACTCAAGCCTAGATTTGGCCAAAAATCTAGAGATGCAACTACTATTGCCCCTAAAATGCGAGATCTAAAAACTAGACAAGAAGAGAAGAGGAACGGGGGCAATACCGGCATCCATGGCAAGAGGACGAGGTGGGGATCGACTCCACCGAAGGAAATGGGAAGGAACGATCCGGAGACGGAGGGCCGCCGGAGCCCTCCCGCGGTGAGATGGCGCTGGAGAGAGAGGAAGAGGAACTAGGGGATGAAGCAAATGGGTATGAGGGGAGGAATCCACCCCTGCCCACGACTTAACCCCCTGGCCCCGTCCCTCAGCGGTAGTACCGTGGTGATGGGCGGTAGTACCGCTTAGCCACATAAGCGGTAGTACCGCTCTGTGGAGTGGTAGTACCGCTCCAGCGGTAGTACCGCGCCTGCACAACGGTAGTACCGCCCAGCGCAACTCAAACAAGACTCAACACCTATGGCGCAAAACGAAAGACGGGAAACAACGGCAAGTAGACCAACAAGAGCACCAGCAAGAGAACAAGAACCACACGCCTCTATATGAGAGGGCGGTGGCCGAGGCCACCTATGTTTGAGTCACTTGGTATGGCACCGCGAAGAATTATCCTTGGGCCCATGACCAAAGCTCGTCTTTGAAGCACAAGTACCATCAAAAATGGCTAATGTGAAAGAGTGAGATTAGTTTATGCATTATGGGGGGAGGAAGAGTTCATTGAGAGAACAACACTCCCCCTAAGTCCATGCCTACACCTAGACAAGAATGCACAATGAATGTGAGGGGTGTGCAAAGGTTCAAACCACATTGCTCGAATCAATGATATTTAGCTCATGCCTTAACTCGCGAAATCTTGCTTCATCCAATGGCTTCGTGAAAATATCTGCAAGGTTATCATGAGTGTTGACATAGTTGAGCTCGATCTCCCCTCGCTTAATATGATCCCGGATGAAGTGATACCGAATCTCAATATGCTTCGTCTTGAAGTGTTGCACCGGGTTGAGAGAAATCTTGATGACACTTTCATTGTCACACCAAAGAGGCACTTTGTCACAAATGACACTGTAATCCTTTAAAGTTTGCCTCATCCATAAGAGTTGTGCACAGCAACTCCCAGCTGCCACATACTCTGCTTCGGTGGATAAGAGAGACACACAACTTTGCTTTTTAGAAGACCAACTTACCAAAGAGCAACCAAGAAATTGGCACCCTCCGGAAGTGGACTTCCTATCCACTTTGTCTCCCGCCCAATCGGAGTCCGAATAACCTACAAGCTTGAAGTTTGCTCCTCTTGGGTACCATAAGCCAAAGTTTGGGGTATGAGCCAAATATCGAAAGATTCGCTTGACCGCCACAAAGTGGCTTTCCTTAGGTGCGGCTTGAAACCGTGCACAAATTCCCACACTCAACATGATATCCGGTCTAGATGCACAAAGGTAAAGCAAGGATCCAATCATGGAGCGATATACCTTTTGATCCACCGCTTTAACATTGGGATCAATGTCAAGTTGGCACTTGGTGGGCATTGGAGTGGAAGCCGGCTTGACATCACTTAGCTTGAATCTCTTTAGCATGTCTTGAGTGTATTTGGCTTGGTTGATGAAGGTTCCTTCTCTTCTTTGTTTGATTTCGAATCCGAGAAAGAACTTCAACTCTCCCATCATAGACATCTTGAACTTTGAGGTCATGAGAGCAGCAAATTCTTCATTGAAGGCTTTGTTAGGGGAACCAAAAATAATATCATCAACATATAGTTGGCACACAAACAACTCCCCTTTGACCTTCTTAGTAAAAAGAGTGGGGTCGATTTTCCCGATTTCGAATCCACGATCTTGTAACAACTCCGTAAGATGCTCATACCACGCACGTGGGGCTTGTTTAAGGCCATAGAGCGCCTTGTGGAGTTGATACACATGATCAGGGAAATAGGGATCTTCGAACCTGGGGGGTTGTTTGACATATACCAACTCATTTATGGGACCATTAAGAAAAGCACTCTTCACATCCATTTGTTGCAATGTGAAATTATGATGAGAAGCATAAGCAATCAACAAACGAATAGATTCAAGGCGAGCGACGGGGGCAAAGGTTTCACCGTAGTCGATACCCTCGACTTGGGAGTAGCCTTGTGCCACCAAACGAGCCTTGTTGCGAACAATGATTCCATAAGCGTCTTGCTTGTTCTTGAATATCCACTTGGTTCCAATGACATTATGATTCCCGGTTGGCCTTGGCACTAATTTCCACACTTGGTTATGTTCGAAGTTGTTGAGTTCTTCATGCATGGCATTGAGCCAATCCGGGTCATCGAGCGCTTCATAAACCTTTTGGGGTTCGACACAAGAAACAAATGCATGATGTTCACAATAGTTTGCTAATTGTCTACGAGTGCTTACCCCCTTTCTTAGGCTTCCAACCACATTCTCCATGAGATGACCTTTGGTGGTGAGGTTGGAAGCGATCTTAGCGGCACGACGCTCCAATTCCTCCTCGGAAGTGAAGTGAGGAGGGGTTACTTGATCATCTTGAGTGTCGTCTTGAGCTTGTTCTTGATCTTGAACTTGCTCGAGGGGAGGAACTTGACCTTGGGCATCATTTGGTGGATCACCACCATCTTGAGGTTGATCTTGCCCTTGATCTTGTTCATGAGGTTGAGGGCCTTCACTTTGTTCTTCGGAAGCGTGTGGGTCTTGGGTTGGTGATGGCTCCACTTGAGTGGAGCATTGTCCTTCTCCTTCGGCCACAAGGGGTTCCTCAATGGGTAGGATATATCCAACACCCATTCTTCTTATGGCTTGGGGAGGAATTTCATCACCTACATCACAAGTACCACTTTGCTCCACTTGGGAGCCGTTATTCTCATCAAACTCCACGTTACACGTCTCCTCAATAAGTCCCATGGACTTACTGAGAACACGGTAAGCATGGGAGTTTGTAGCATAACCAACAAATATGCCCTCATGAGCTCTAGTCTCAAATTTAGACAAACGAACACCTTTCTTGAGAATGAAACACTTACACCCAAACACCCGAAAGTACTTGAGGTTGGGCTTGTTACCGGTGAGTATCTCATATGGAGTCTTGTTCAAGCCTTTGCGGAGATAGAGCCGATTTGAAGCATGACACGCGGTGTTGATGGCTTCGGCCCAAAAGTTGTATGGAGACTTGAACTCCGCCATCATGGTCCTTGCCGCATCCATCAACGTCCGGTTCTTCCTCTCCGCAACACCATTTTGTTGAGGGGTGTAAGGTGAGAATATTGACGCTTGATCCCCTCATCACTAAGAAACTCATCCAGGGTGTAGTTCTTGAACTCGGTGCCGTTGTCACTTCTTATAGTCAAGATCTTTGCATTGTGTTGACGTTGGGCTTCATTTGCAAAGTCAATGACTGTTTGTTGGGTCTCACTCTTCCTCTTGAAAAAATACACCCAAGTGTATCTAGAATAGTCATCCACAATTACCAAGCAATATTTTCTACCCCCAAGACTCTCAAAGGATGGAGGCCCAAAGAGATCCAAATGAAGGAGCTCCAAGGGCCTCTTCGAGTAAATGAGAGTCGTGGGAGGGTGAGCCTTCTCATGAAGCTTTCCTTTGATACAAGCACTGCAAGCATGATCTTTAGCAAAACTAACATTCGTTAGTCCACGGACATGGTCCCCCTTGAGAAGACTTTGCAAAGATCTCATATTGACATGGGCTAAACGGCGATGCCAAAGCCATCCCACGTCAACTTTAGCCATTAGGCATGTCGCGGTCTTAGTGGGTCGCTCCGAAAAGTTAATCACATAGAGACCGTTCTCGACATGCCCAACAAAGGCTATTTTAAGAGTCTTGCTCCACAAGAGGGCCACGGTATCAATATCAAAGAAAGTGGCAAAGCCCATGATAGCAAGTTGACGAACGGAAAGTAAATTGTATGCAAGGGACTCAACTAGCATGACCTTCTCGATCATGAGATCATGAGAAATGACAACTTTGCCGAGTCCCAATACCTTAGAAGACGAGGCATCACCCCACTTGACATTGGTGGGCATAGATGGAATCTTGTGCACGTCCACCACCAAGTCCTTGCTTCCGGTCATATGATTTGTAGCTCCACTATCGAGCAACCATGATCCCCCACCAGAAGCAAACACCTACAAGAGATCAATGCTTGGTTTTAGGTACCCATTTTGTAATGGGTCCTTTGATGTTAGTAACAAGGGTCTTAGGAACCCAAATGGACCATTCAATATACTCATGAGGAGAACCAACAAATTTGGCATAAACATGCCCATCACTTGCACGACATAACACATAAGAAGGATTAAAATCGCCGGCTTTGTTGGATGGGGTGGAATTGCCCTTCTTGACACCGTCACCCTTCGCATTGTTCTTCTTCTCCTTGGAAGTACCCTCTCCCTCCTTCACAAAATTTTGCTTGAGAGGGGGAGGTCGTTTGGTCTTGTCATTCTTCTTCTTGTTCTTGGGCTTGGGTGCGAACCCAATCCCCTCCTTGGCCACAACTTCCTTTTGGTTTCTCAAAAGGTCGTTGAGCTTCTTCTCACCTTGTATGCATGACACAAGGCCTTTCTCAAGTTGCTCCTTCAACTTAGCATTCTCCTCAACAAGATGCACATGCTCACAACAAGAGTTAGTAGCATTTGCATTATCAATTAACACCATATGAGGAAGGGTGGCCTTCTCCTTAGTTAGCTTTACTTGGAGTTGATCATGAGACTCCTTGAGGCTAGCATGAGCACCCTTCAAGACTTTGTGAACCTTGTCGAGAATGTCAAACTCCTCTTTAAGTCTAGCAAGATCAACCCCAAATTTTTCCTTCTCAGAGTTTAGCACACGAGACACAACAAGAGCATGATCAAGATCTTCCTTTAACTTAGCATGATCATCGTTGTATGACTCCTCAAGAGCCAAACGAAGACCACGCTCTTCGTCAAGAGCATTGGAAAGATCCGAAATCTCATCGGCATAGTCACGACTATGCCCCTCCATCTTAGAGATGGTATCTTCGTGAGCCTCGATCATGTCATTTGGCTTCACCAAGTTGTTCCAAGAGAGCAACGAAGTGCTTCTTGGATTTACCCTTGAGTTTACTCATAAAGATCTCAAACTCATTTTCCTCCACATTTGTCCCCTCATGTTCATCAATGCTATCCGTCGAAGAAGGATGATTAATGATGGTAGTTTTGATGTTGGAGGTTACCTTATTGGTGGCTTTAGCCATGAGGCACTTGGCGGTGATGTTCTCATTGGGTGAGTCGAAGAGAGACACCCGTGGAGTCTTCGCAATGGCAACGGAGGCCATGGCAATCGACTCACCATCTTCATCATCGTCATCATCCCCATTGTACTCTTCTTGTACCACCAACGCCTTGGGAGGAGTCTTCTTGGTGAAGTTGCTCTTGTTGGGGAACGACTTGGCCTTCTCTTTTCTAATGAGCTTGCCACCATTGTCTTCCCTCTTCTCGTAAGGGCACTCCGCAACAAAGTGGCTCACATTGCCACAATTGAAGCAAGTCCTCACCCGTTGCTTGCCCTTTGCGCCACTTGAATTGCTCTTGTTGAAGTTTGGCCTTGTGTTCTTCTTGCTCCAAAATTGCCTTGAAGCAAGAGCCATGTGTTCATGATAGGCATACTTCGTATCTTCGAGGTTGCCCTCTTCTTCTTCCTCTTCATCCTCTTCCTCCATACTAACCTTGGCCTTTAGAGCAAGGTTGGGCTTCTTTACTCTTTGAGAACGAAGAACCGCATTGTCGGCGGTCTTGTCCAAGATGCTCATAGCAACAAATTCATCCAACACTTCACTTGATGACAAGGTGTGGAAGTCCGGCCTTTGACGAATTACGGAGGACATGGCTTTGTGGTAGGGCATCATTGCCTTGAGGAATTTGCGCTTGATCCAATTGTCATCCGTGTCTTTACTTCCATGATCTCGGAGAGAGACCGCGAGTTTGATTACTCTCCGAAAAAGCTCGCGAGGTTCTCCATCTTCTTTCATTGCAAACTCGTCGGCTTCATCTTGCACCACTTCATAGTTGGAGTGTTGAATGCTTGTGCTTCCGCGATAGAGGGAAACAACTTGGAGCCAAGCATCTTTGGCCACAGTGTAAGGCCGGAGATGAGGAAGATCTTCGGGTGGGATTGCTTCTTGGATGATGAAGAGAGCATTCTCATTGAATTGATGATCCACAACTTCTCTAGGAGTGAAGTTACTTCGGTCATGCGGATAAAAACCCTCTTCAATGATTCTCCAAAGGTTAGTGTTCACATGATTTAAATGACGCTTAAAATGATAGACCCAAGAATCAAAATCTACATTCTTCTCAATCTTAGGGGCCGGGCCGGCATGATTCAAATGAGTGGAAGGGAGCGGTCCACCATAGACAGGTGGAGGTTCCACATGGGCAAAGATGCCGGTCCCATTTTTATCACTACAAAAAGGAGCTTTCTCGCTAGAAGCTTCCCCCTTGTCGGAGGTATCATCCGTCACCTTGTTAGCGGGATCACCCACTTTCAACGATGCGGTGGTAAGTTTAAGCCCTTCTAAGAATTTATTCAACATGCTTTCGACCTTGGTCGTCATGGAGGTTTTCAATGTGTCCAACGCCACATTGAATTCCTCACGAGAGACCGCGGTTCCCCCATCTCCCGTAGACGAGATTGGATTCTCACCGGAGTGCTCCTCCACACCGTCTACGACGTCAACCATACTCTTTGGACGGTTAAGTCCTTAATAAAGAGACGAGGCTCTGATACCAATTGAAAGGATCGATATAGTTGACTAGAGGGGGGGTGAATAGGCAACTAACAATTTTTAGCTTTTCTTTACCAAATTAAACTTTGCATCAAAATAGGTTGTCTAGATATGCAACTAAGTGGGCAACCTATATGATGCAATGACAACAAGCTCGCAAGCAAATAAGAGATATAACACGAGTAAGCTTGCGAAAGTAAAGGAACGAGATAACCAAGAGTGGAGCCGGTGAAGACGAGGATGTGTTACCGAAGTTCCTTCCTTTTGAGGGGAAGTACGTCTCCGTTGGAGCGGTGTGGAGGCACAATGCTCCCCAAGAAGCCACTAGGGCCACCGTATTCTCCTCACGCCCTCACACAATGCGAGATGCCGTGATTCCACTATTGGTGCCCTTGAAGGCGGCGACCGGACCTTTACAAACAAGGTTGGGGCAATCTCCACAACTTAATTGGAGGCTCCCAACGACACCACAAAGCTTCACCACAATGGACTATGGCTCCGCGGTGACCTCAACCGTCTAGGGTGTTCAAACACCCAAGAGTAACAAGATCCGTTAGGGATAGGTGGGGGGAATCAAATTTCTCTTGGTGGAAGTGTAGATCGTGGCCTTCTCAACCAATCCCGAGCAAATCAACAAGTTTGATTGGCTAGGGAGAGAGATCGGGCGAAAATGGAGCTTGGAGCAACAATGGAGCTTTTTGGGGGAAGAGGTAGGTCAACTTTGGGGAAGAAGACCCCCTTATATAGTGGGGGAACAAACCAACCGTTACCCCCACTTCTGCTTCGCAGAGAGCGGTACTACCGCTGGGCCAGCGGTACTACCGCTTGCCACTATACGCGGTACTACCGCTCCCCCTCACGGTACTGCCGCTTGGCCCAGAGCGGTACTACCGCGGTGGGAGGGCGGTACTACCGCATACGAGCGGTACTACGGCCCCCCACTGCCGCGGCCAGTACCGTAAAACCCGACACGAAAAAAGAGCCCTCGAATCGAGGCGGTACTAGCACGAGACCACCGCGGTACTACGGCTGGGGGCTACCAGCGGTACTACTGCTCTGGAGCGGTACTACCGCTCCCAGAGCGGTACTACCGCTTGTAGCACCTAAGCGGTACTACCGCTCCGTCCCGCGGTACTACCGCTGGGACCAGAGAGAGCACACAATTGGGGGCTAATAGCGGTACTACTGCTCTGGAGCGGTACTACCGCTTGTAGCACCCAAGCGGTACTACCGCTCCGGCCCGCGGTACTACCGCTGGGACCACAGAGAGCACACTGAGAAGAGAAACGAGCCCATCATCGAAACGGAAAGGCTCGGAGGGAGGGGCAAAGGAAGTGTACGTGATGATTCCGCCCTAGCCTTTCCAAAACGGACCCCCTCTTGATAGAACGGTGATCCCTATGAAACTAGTCCACCAAACTAATTCGAAAGGACTACACCGTCTTCGCTTCAAGCTCCGAGGGGAGGGAATCGTCTTGTGCCAAAAGGATGAATCTTTGAAAAACACTCAATGCGCATGATTAGTCCGCAAAAGCATTGTCATCAATCACCAAAACATCTTAGGGGAAAATATGCCCTTACACCTACGTACCCCCAAACCATCTAGGAGCACGATGAAAACCTATTTCCGCCGCCGCAACCTTCTGTACCCGTGAGATCCCATCTTGGGGCCTTTTCCGGCGTCCTGCCGGAGGGGGCATTGATCACGGAGGGCTTCTACATCAACACCATAGCCTCTCCGATGATGTGTGAGTAGTTTACCTCAGACCTTCGGGTCCATAGTTATTAGCTAGATGGCTTCTTCTCTCTCTTTGGATCTCAATACAAAGTTCTCCTCGATTCTCTTGGAGATCTATTCGATGTAATCTTCTTTTGCGGTGTGTTTGTCGAGATCCGATGAATTGTGGGTTTATGATCAATATTATCTATGAACAATATTTGAATCTTCTTTGAATCCTTTTATGTATGATTGGTTATCTTTGCAAGTCTCTTCGAATTATCAGTTTGGTTTGGCCTACTAGATTGATCTTTCTTGCAATGGGAGAAGTGCTTAGCTTTGGGTTCAATCATGCGGTGCTCGATCCCAATGACAGTTGGGGAAACGACACGTATTGTATTGTTGCCATCGAGGATAAAAAGACGGGGTTTATATTATATTGCATGAGTTTATCCCTCTACATCATGTCATCTTGCTTAAAGCGTTACTCCGTTCTTATGAACTTAATACTCTAGATGCATGCTGGATAGCGGTCGATGTGTGGAGTAATAGTAGTAGATGCAGAATCGTTTCGGTCTACTTGTCACGGACGTGATGCCTATATACATGATCATACCTAGATATTCTCATAACTATGCTCAATTCTATCAATTGCTCGACAGTAATTCGTTTACCCACCGTAATACTTATGCTCTTGAGAGAAGCCACTAGTGAAACCTATGGCCCCCGGGTCTATTTTCCATCATATTACTCTCCCGTTGTTTCTTTTGCCGTTTATTTTGCTTTCTTTACTTTTAGTCTTTATCATAAAAGTACCAAAAATATTATCTTATCATCTCTATCAGATCTCACTCTCGTAAGTGACTGTGAAGGGATTGATAACCCCTTTATCGCGTTGGTTGTGAGGTTCTTATTTGTTTGTGTAGGTGCATGGGACTCGAGCGTGGCCTCCTACTGGATTGATACCTTGGTTCTCAAAAACTGAGGGAAATACTTACGCTACTTTACTGCATCACCCTTTCCTCTTCAACAGAAAACCAACGCAGTGCTCAAGAGGTAGCAAGCACTAGTTCTGAAACTTGAAAGTAAATTTATTCGTACCCATCCTACTTTGCAATGATTGTTTTTTGAGCTTCCCGACATAAAGAATCCTAGGGCTAAAAAGTTGGCCACTCTCGTTCTTATGAATGGGTTTGACTACATAATACAGGACGCTAGGGAAATCTTTGTTTTTTATTGTATGAATCGTGAAAAACCTGTGATAGATGAAGTTCTTTACAATAGTGACTTTGCTTTAAGACATTTACTTGGGGATAATAAAGTCTTTGATGAGAACCTTAAAAAGGAAGTCCCCGTTTTAGATATAATCCAACAAGTTTTCAATGATGTTAATCAACATTACTCTTGGATTGTTGCCGGAAACCAAAGGGGTTATGATGAAAACCAACTTAGAAATGCTAAAGTTTCCGTGCATAATATGTTTTATGTTGTGTTTACAAAAACCCATGATGAAACCACCTCTAAGAAAATTAAGAATAAAGATGACAAAACTTAGATCCTTGCTTTATGCCTAGCTAAGGGCGTAAAACTATAGCGCTTGTTGGGAGGCAACCCAATGAATAAAATTTATTTTTGCTTTTTGCTTTCTGTTCTTGAGTGTTAGCACAATTATGCTACTATTATGATTGCTTTTTTTGCATTTTTAATTAGTTTTTGTGCCAAGTAGAACCAATAGGATCTTCTTGGGTGATAGTTGTTTGATCTTGCTGAAAAAGTGAAACTTTTGCTCTCACGAAAACAATTGACATTTTTTACCAGAAAGTGCTTTTGCCCTGATTCTTTTTGTAGAAGATTAATATATAAATTACCCAGGTCGTCCTAGTTTTTCAGAATTTTTGGAGTTCCAGAAGTATTCAAAATAGTCAGATTGCTACAGACTGTTCTGTTTTGACAGATTCTGTTTTCTTTGCGTTGTGTGCTTATTTTGATGGCTCTATGGTTTTCTTTGATGAGTTTTTGCCATAGAAAAGTTAGAATACAGTAGATATAATGCAAAAACAAAATATTTATTGGTTTGGTACAGTACTTATAGTAGTGATTTGCTTTCTTTTACTAATGGATCTCACGAAGGTTTTGTTGAGTTTTGTGTGATCGAAGTTTTCAAGTTTTGGGTTATCTTATGATGGATGAAGGAATAAAGGATAGAAGCGCCTAAGCTTGGGGATGCCCCGGCATCCCAAGCTATTATCCAAAAATGAGCAACCAACTAAGCTTGGGGATGCCCCCGAGTGGCATCCCCTCTTTCTTCTAATGACCATCGGTATTTTACTCGAAGCTATATTTTTATTCGTCACATACTATGTGTTTTGCTTGGAGCATCTTGTATGATATGAGTCTTTGCTTGTTTTATTTTGTGTTTTAAGTCTTGATCCCTTGCTGGACACACCTATTTGGGAGAGCCAAATTTATGTCATGACTTGTTAGAATTGCTCTCTATGCTTCACTTAAATTTTTATGAGCTATGGACTTGCTCTAGTACTTCACTTATATCTTTTTGAGCACGGTTTGCTTAGCTTTTTTTGAAGAAATGCTCTCTTGCTTCACTTAGATTTATTTGAGAGTTAGTAAAATTTTCAAGAAATTCTCTCTTGCTTCACTTAAATTATTTTGAGAGAAACAAAGAAAAATTATGCTCATGATATTCATTTATATTTGTTTGAGTTTATGAAAAGCAACACATGAAAATTAGTCCCAAAGTGATAGATATCCAAGAAGGATATAATAAAAACTTTCATGAAGATCATTGGACAAAATAAACTTGATTCTTAGTAATAGTTTTGAGATATGATGACGTGATATGTGAGTTATGTTGATGAGTAATTATGCTTTAGTAAGAATATTGGTGTTAAGGTTTGTGATTCCCTATGCAAGCATGAAAGTCAATAGTCATGCAATGAAATTGTATCCTACTTGTGGTGCATTATTCGGTGTTACTTATGCTTAATGCTTGCTTATGAGATTATCCGTTTCTTGGTTGGTCGCTTCTCAATCTTTTGCTAGCCTTCGTTTTGCACTAAGTATGATCTCTACTTGTGCATCCAAAAACCTTTAAACTAGTTTCGCCATATGAGTCCACTATATCTACCTATATGTGTTATTCTTTTGCCGTTCTAAGCAAATCTGTATGTGCCATCTCTAATTTTCAAAATAAACTTCTCTTTTGTGTGTTCATTTCGCTCGTGGAGCGGTGAGGGGTGGCTAATATTTTTCATGCTGGATGTGTTATTCTCACGACGAGTGTTTATTCACTTGTCATTGCATGAGAGTAAGGCAAATATTTTAGGGATTTCCAGTCCCGAAATGAAAAAAATGAATTTACTTTATGTTGTCAAATAATAAATTCCTTGGAAAGTGTTGGTATGGAGGGCAACCGTGGATACGGCTAGCCATGGAAAGTGAAAGTATGGTGGAAAAAGGAATAAACTTTATTTTCTGTTTGGGAACCGCCTATGATATATCTAGCATGGAAAGTGTTGGGAACTCTAAGTCGTTTTTGTTAGTGGGATGGATACACCTCCCAAAATGTTTTTATCTCTAAGTTTTTCACTTTGAGCTCTAGCACCTCTACAAATCCCTACTTCCCTCTGCGAAGGGCCTTTCTTTTACTTTATGCAATTTTTATTTTGAATTTGAGTCTCCATCTTCTCTTACAAAAGCACCAACTAGGAGGCAATATGATCGTACTTAAGTATTGGGTGTAACTAATATGCGAGTGTGTTTCATGAATGGATCAATGGTTGAGCCTGATGGGCTAGGGATAACTTATTTTAGCGTTGATATTTTGAAAGACATGGTTGCTTGTTGATATGCTTGAGTATTTAAATTATCATGTCAAAACTAGACTATTGCTTTGAATCACATAGAAGTCCAAATGTCCATGCTATAAAGAAAATAATATGATATGACATGTTAGGCAACATTCCACATCAAAAAAATTGTTTTTATCACTTACCTACTCGAGGACAAGTAGGAGTTAAGCTTGGGGATGATGATACGTCTCCAACGTATCTATAATTTTTGATTGTTCCATGCTGTTATATTATCAATCTTGGATGTTTCATAATCATTTTATATCATTTTTTGGTACTAACCTATTGACATAGTGCCAAGTGCCAGTTGCTGTTTTCTGCATGTTTTTTACATCGCAGGAAATCAATATCAGACGGAGTCCAAACGCAACGAAACTCCACGGAGATTTTTTTGGACCAGAAGGAACATAATGGGCCCTGGCTGCGCCTGGGGGGTGCTCCAAGGAGAGCACAACCCACCAGGGCATGCCAGGAGGCCCAGGCACGCCCTGGTGGGTTGTGCCCACCTCGCGTGCCCCCCGGACCGCCTCTTTGCTCTATAAATACCCCAATATTCCCAAAACCCTAGGGGAGTCGACGAAATATTTAGCCAGTCGCCGCAGAGTCCAGAACCACCAGATCCAATCTAGACACCATCTCGGATGGGGTTCACCACCTCCATTGATGCCTCCCCGATGATGCGTGGATAGTTCTTTGTAGACCTTCGGGTCCGTAGTTAGTAGCTAGATGGCTTCATCTCTCTCTCTGAATTGTCAATACAATGGTCTCTTGGAGATCCATATGATGTAACTCTTTTGCGGTGTGTTTGTTGGGATCGATGAACTTTGAGTTTATGATCAGATCTATCTTTTTATATCCATGAAAGTTATTTGAGTTTCTTTGATCTCTTTTATGCATGATCTCACTGGTACAACGACGTCCTAAACAAACGGTTTAAAACCCCTTTCTGCGACGACATTTGGAACCGTCGCCAAGTGAGTGTGGGCGATAGGGGGGTCCTTCCCACACGACCCAGAAATCGTCGGGGATAGGCCCTCGTGGGACACAGGCTGGGGCCGTGTGCGATCGGGCGAGGCATGGAAACCCAATCATTTCTGTAGGTATGTACATCCCACACGGTGAATCCCAGAAATCATTCCCGTAGGTATGTACATCCCACATGGTGAATCCCAGAAATCATTTCCGTAGGTATGTACATCCCACACGGTGAATCCCAGAATTCATTTTCGTAGGTATGTTCATCCCACACGGTGAATCCCATAAATCATTTTCGTAGGTATGTACATCCCACACGGTGAATCCCAGAAAATCATTTCCGTAGGTATGTACATCCCACACAGTTCTTTGTGTGGAAACGTGTGTGCAAGGTGGCCTAACGCAAACAGTTCACTGCCGGAAGCCGTGTGTGATTGTTAGTTGATCGAACACGCCTACTTTCTAGAAAGCGGGTTGTTTGAGTTCATCGTCCACGGTGCTGTCTGAGTAACCGTTTGCAATAGAAAACCCCAATAAGCAGGGTAATTAGCCTATTATTGATAATCCATGTACTAATCAAACTGATATTTCTTATAAAACAAGCCAGATATTTCATATCCGTATAAAAGCAACCAGGATTTCATAATCGAATTACATCAGATAGCTTCGGCACTCAGTTACGCCATTACACAACAGCACCAAGTTTCACATGCAGCATCAAAAACCTTTGGAAAGTAGCATCATACATGGTAAATAGACAGATGAATCTCATCTGGGAAACTGCAGAAGCGGAAGGCAAATATTGAGCCTTCAGTGATGTTGAATGTCCTTGCAACTTTAGGCCAGTGGCTATGGATAATTGCCCGCCCAACCTTCGTCCTCTTCAGCAAGACTTCAATATTGTACCGTGGGTGTTGAATGAATAACTTCCTCGCCTCTTGACCATGCAGGTGGTTTGAGAGGTAATCATCAGTGAACTGCTTTGAAAAGTACTGAAAACAAAGCTATGCATAAATCACTATTGTAAATTTTGAAATGGCGCAAGGGGTAAAAACAAGGTAAAAGAGTTGGTACCATCCTATAGTTGACTGATGTCTTCTTCATTGTGCAAACAAAGATCTTGCTGTTATTCGTCGCACGTTTCTTCATCCTAACAATCTTTCTAAGTTTCTTGACTTGACTGATATTCATGGACATCTCATTTCCCCATATGCAAAATGGGTCGAACAGTGGGTCTAAGCCTCTGACAGCAGGACCTACATGTGTAAGACCAAATTGTAAGAAACCTAAATATTAGAATGATTCCTGCAACTGCACAATAATGTGCTATTAGCCAAAGGACCCTGCTTGAACAAACCTCGATGTTAAACCGCAGTGTATCCCATTGTTTCCCTGCAACACACATAAGGAAGATCTTGATCAGCTTAACTGAGAGTTGCCATACTATCAGTAGAATATGTATTGAGTACAGCCAAATTCGATTGGTGTCACATGCATAACAATACAAAATTGTACCCACAGCAAATGAAAATCAAATTGCAGAACTGAACCAAACAGTTAAATGGACAGCAGACCAAATGAACCAAAATAGTTAACTGAGCACGACATTGCAGAATAGAAACATGTACTAGAAGATAAGACAGTTAACAAAACAAAGAATGCTTGAGAATAGTACTACGAAATGTAGCAATTTTTGGACCAAAGTGTTAACTGAACATTACATTTCAGAGGACCAAACTGTTAACTGAACATCAGATTGCATATTAACATTACAGAGGACAAATCACTAGAAGGCACTGGCGGTGGCCTCGAGAAAACATCACGAACTGTATTTTAAGGTAGACAACCGCGCGGCGGTGTCGACGGTGGCCTCGAAGACGAGGTGCTCCTCCAAGATCTGGCGGTCGACACGCATGTCAGCCATAGTGACCTCGTTCGCGCGTGCGGCCGCATGCTACTCAGCTCCACGTTATACTGTGTGTAAAATGGCTGTGGGCGGCGCTTAATTGGAGGAGGGGGGCAGTGATTTCGGTGGAAGGTGTCGCTCCGTCAGTCGGGGCATGTGGGACGGGAAAGGAGGAGGATGGTGTGGGTGGGTGTGGATTACCTGACCATATCGACGAGGCCGCGCAGCAAGAAGAAGGGTCAGCGGCGAGGAGGCTGCGTAGCAAGAAGAAGGGTCCCCGGCGAGGAGGCGGCGCTGCAAGAAGAAGGGTTGCTGGCGAGGAGCGCTGCAAGAAGGATAGCCGGCGGAGGCGGCGCTGCAAGGTCGCCGGCGAGGAGGTTGAGCTGGCAATAAGCAGTAGTGAAGGTTTGAACTTGGAAAGCAAGGAGGAACAGTGGAAATGTGGCTTTTGGTAGGAGGGAGGGGCGGGGAGATAGATATTTCCGCGGTGGCAAAAAAAAATTCGCTCGGTGCCGCGAGAAACTGGCGCGCAAGTGTGGTTCAAGCGGGGACGGTGGAGTGTAGACGATGAAGCTTTCTGCGTAAGCCAGACAAGACGGTGCGCAAAGATATTTTATATCACATCCCACAAGATTCTTTCTAGTAAACTGTTTGTGGTATACCTGATTTTTTCATCATGTTTTGAAAGACAAAATGGTGTCACGGAGGGAAAGGATGGTGTTTGAATTGCTAGAACATTTACGTACAGTGAACATGCAACTAGTACATGAGTGTCGTGTTTAAATTTGGAATTATTCTGGGTTCGTTTGGCATTTTTATGCATTAATTGAGTTTCTAGGCATTTAATGTGCATAATTCAAATTTGAACTACAAGCACATGCTCCAATGCAGCAAAGTTTGCTGAAAAATCACATGTGTGTCTTTGGGTGAATTTATAGGTCCCATGCAAGAAATGGGAATAAAATTCAAACATCTGGGTGTTGCGGCTCAGCCAGAATGATTGAGAAACTTGGTTTTTTAATTCCTGTAAATCCAAAACACGGCTAAAAATCATGAAACTTGGCATGGTGTCATGATATGGCACCAACATGCTGCAGTAATTTTTTTGGCTGAATTGGGATAAGCTTTGGTGTAAGCTTCTTGCAAACCGGAGCTTCCCTCAAGAAGGCTCCTGGTTCCGAGACGGAACGTGTCACCTTCGTGTGCGAAACGACGTACGTACACTGCCTTCTCCCGCCTTAATTTTTTTTACACAGGAAGATTTGACCAAATAGAAGTATCGTGCTAAAATTTGGAATTATTTTGTGTTCGTTTGGCCTTTTTTATACATTAATTGAGTTTCTGGGCATTTAATGTGCATAATTCAAATTTGAACTACAAGCACGTGCTCCTGTGCACCATCACTAGTAGAAAAAGGGCCTTTAGTCCCGGTTCTGGAACCGGGACTATAGGGTCGTTACTAAAGCCTCCCCCTTTAGTCCCGGTTCTTACACGAACCGGGACTAAAGGCCGTCCACGTGGCCACAGCCTGAGACACCAACCGGGACTAAAGGAAATTTTATGATTTTTCTTTAAAAAAAATTCAAATTTTTTTTGAATTTTTTTTATTTTCAAATTTTTGAATTTTTTTAACCTCTAATCTCTAATCACCCCTCATCACTGCTCAATTTAACCTCTAATCTCTAATCACCCCTCATCATTCCGAATCATCTAACTTCCCGGACGGTCACCCATCCTCTCACTACTCCAGCCTGAGCACGCTTAACTTCCGGGTTCTATTCTCGCTCGTTTCCAAGTCTGCACTTGTTGTTTTCCTGACAATAGTAAGATGTCAATCCTATTAACCCTCAGGAATTTAGCTTCAGCATGAAGTCACACATTTCACTGTTTGAGTTTGAAACTATTGTTCTAAAAAACAATAATTATTTAGTAACACTAATATTTCTTGAATAAGTAGTTTGACCATAGTTTGACCACAGTTTGACCAGATTTGACCAAAATTCAAAAAAACTGAAATAATTATTTAGTAACACTAATATTTCTTGAATAATTAGTTTGACCATTGTTTGACCACAGTTTGACCAGATTTGACCAAAATTCAAAAAAACTGAAATAATTATTTAGTAACACTAATTGAATAAGTAGTTTGACCATAGTTTGACCAAATTTAACAAAAATTCAAAAAAAACATAAATTTGAGCATAACTTTTTTCCTTTTAGAATTTGAGGATTCTAAAAATTTGCAAACTGGCCGTAGGCCGTCAAAATCGGATGCGGATTTTCGTGCTGAACATTTTGATATATTATACGTTTTTTTCTGACATCGTATGCAAAAGTTATAGCCGTTTTACATTTTCACTACACTTTTTGCAAAACATGTCCAAATTTAAGTTTTTAAATTTTCCTAACTAGTACATGTAGTAACATAACTACATCTGGAAGGATTTTAATTTTTGAAGTTTTTATCATTTTCTTTTGCTTTTTACAAAACCGAAAAGGTGATCCACGGGGGGGGGGGGGGTAGAGTTTGAAAATGAGCCCTTTAGTCCCGGTTTGCGACACGTCTTTAGTCCCGGTTTGAGACACGAACCGGGACTAAAGGGTGCCATGCCCTTTAGTCCCGGTTCATATCTCAAACCGGGACTAAAGGCCTCAGGTGAACCGGGACTAATGCCTTAGCCGCATGAACCGGGACCAATGCTCACATTAGTCCCGGTTCGTGACTGAACCGGGACTAATGTTAATATTGCCCTGTGACCAAAGCCCTGTTTTCTACTAGTGCATTGTTGTTTGAAAAATCACATGTGTGTCCTTGGGTGAATTTCTAGGTCCCATGCAAGAGATGGGAGTGAAATTCAAACATCTGAGCTTCGTGGCTCGGCCGGAAAGATTGAGAAACTTGGTTTTTTAATTCCTGTAATTCCAAAACACGCCTGAAAATCATGAAACTTGGCATGGTCTCATGACATGGCACAAACATGGTGCGGTATTTTTTTGGCCGAATTGGGACAAGCTTTGGTGTAAGCTTCTTGCAAACTGAAGCTTCCCTCAAGAAGGCTCGTGGTTCCGAGAGGGAACGTGTCACCTCCGTGTGCGAAACGACATACGTACACTGCCTTCTCCCGCCTTAATTTTTTTGCACATCCATATTAGACCAAATAGAAGTACCGTGCTAAATTTTGGAATTATTTCGGGCCCGTTTCGCCTTTTTATACATTAATTGAGTTTCTGGGCATTTAATGTGCATAATTCAAATTGAACTACAAGCACAGGCTCCAGTGCACCAAAGTTATTTGAAAAATCACACGTGTGTCCTTGGGTGAATTTCTAGGTCCCATGCAAGAGATTGGAGTGAAATTCAAACATCTGGGCGTCGTGGCTCGGCCGGAAAGATTGAGGAACTTGGTTTTTTAATTCCTGTAATTCCAAAACACGCTTGAAAATCATGAAACTTGGCATGGTGTCATGACATGGCATGAACATGCTGCGGCAATTTTTTTGGCCGAATTGGGACAAGCTTTGGTGTAAGCTTCTTGCAAACCGGAGCTTCCCTCAAGAAGGCTCCTGGTTCCGAGAGGGAACATGTCACCTTCGTGTGCGAAACGACATACGTACACTGCCTTCTCCCGCTTTAATCTTTTTACGCAGCCAGATTAGACCAAATATAAGTACCGTGCTAAAATTTGAAATTATTCCGGGCTCGTTTCGCCATTTTTATACATTAATTGAGTTTTTGGGCATTTAATGTGCATAATTCAAATTTGAACTACAAGCACATGCTCTAGTGCACCAAAGTTGTTTGAAAAATCACATGTGTGTCCTTGGGTGAATTTCTAAGTCCCATGCAAGAGATGGGAGTGAAATTCAAACATCTGGGCGTCGTGGCTCGGCCGGAAAGTTGAGAAACTTGGTTTTTTTAAATCCTGTAATTCCAAAACACGCCTGAAAATCATGAAACTTGGTATGGTGTCATGACATGGCACCAACATGCTGCAGTAATATTTTTGGCCGAATTGGGACAAGTTTTGGTGTAAACTTCTTGCGAACCGGAGCTTCCCTCAAGAAGGCTCATGGTTCCGAGAGGGAACGTGTCACCCCCGTGTGCGAAACGACATACGTACACTGCCTTCTCCCGCCTTATCTTTTTTACACAGCCAGATTAGACCAAATAGAAGTACCGTGCTAAATTTTTGAATTATTCCGGGCTCGTTTCGCCTTTTTTATACATTAATTGAGTTTCTGGGCATTTAATGTGCATAATTCAAATTGGAACTACAAGCACATGCTCCAGTGCACCAAAGTTGTTTGAAAAATCACATGTGTGTCCTTGGGTGAATTTCTAGGTCTCATGCCAGAGAAGGGAGTGAAATTCAAACATCTGGGCATCGTGGCTCGGGCGGAAAGATTGAGAAACTTGGTTTTTTAATTCCTGTAATTCCAAAACACGCCTGAAAATCATTAAACTTGGCATGGTGTCATGACATGGCACCAACATGCTGCGGTAATTTTTTTGGCCGAATTGGGACAAGCTTTGGTGTAAACTTCTTGCAAACCGGAGCTTCCCTTAAGAAGGCTCGTGGTTCCGAGAGGGAACGTGTCACCTCCGTGTGCGAACCGACATACGTACACTGGCTTCTCCCGCCTTATTTTTTTTACACAGCCATATTAGACCAAATATAAGTACCGTGCTAAATTCTGAAATTATTCCGGGCTCGTTTCGCCTTTTTTATACATTAATTGAGTTTCTGGGCATTTAATGTGCATAATTCAAATTTAAACTACAAGCACATGCTCTAGTGCACCAACGTTGTTTGAAAAATCACATGTGTGTCCTTGGGTGAATTTCTAAGTCCCATGCAAGAGATGGAAGTGAAATTCAAACATCTGGGCATCGTGGCTCGGCCGGGAAGATTGAGAAACTTGGTTTTTTAATTCCTGTAATTCCAAAACATGCCTAAGAATCATGAAACTTGGCATGGTGTCATGACATGGCACAAACATGCTGCGGTAATATTTTTGGCCGAATTGGGACAAGTTTTGGTGTAAACTTCTTGTGAACCGGAGTTTCCCTCAAGAAGGCTCGTGGTTCTGAGAGGGAACGTGTCACCCCCGTGTGCGAAACGACATACGTACACTGCCTTCTCCCGCCTTATTTTTTTACACAGCCAGATTAGACCAAATAGAAGTACCGTGCTAAATTTTGGAATTATTCCGGGCTCGTTTCACCTTTTTATACATTAATTGAGTTTCTGGGCATTTAATTTGCATAATTCAAATTTAAACTACAAGCACATGCTCCAATGCACCAAAGTTGTTTGAAAAATCATATGTGTGTCCTTGGGTGAATTTCTAGGTCCCATGCAAGAGATGTGAGTAAAATTCAAACATCTGGGCGTCGTTGTTGGGGAACGTAGTAATTTCAAAAAATTCCTACGCACACGCAAGATCATGGTGATGCATAGCAACGAGAGGGGAGAGTGTTGTCTACGTACCCTCGTAGACCGTAAGCGGAAGCGTTAGCACAACGCGGTTGATGTAGTCGTACGTCTTCCCGATCCGATCGATCAAGTACCGAACGCACGGCACCTCTGAGTTCAGCACACGTTCAGCCCGATGACGTCCCTCGAACTCCGATCCAGCCGAGTGTTGAGGGAGAGTTTCGTCAGCACGACGGCGTGGTGACGATGATGATGTTCTATCGACGCAGGGCTTCACCTAAGCACCGCTACGATATAATCGAGGTGGATTATGGTGGAGGGGGGCACCGCACACGGCTAAGAGATCAAGAGATCAATTGTTGTGTCTATGGGGTGCCCCCTGCCCCCGTATATAAAGGAGCAAGGGGGGAGGCGGCCGGCCAAGGAGGAGGGCGCGCCAAGGGGGGAGTCCTACTCCCACCGGGAGTAGGACTCCTCCTTTCCTTGCTGGAGTAGGAGAGAAGGAAAGAGGGGGGAGGGAGAAGGAAAAGGGGGCTGCACCCCTTGTCCAATTCGGACCAGAGGGGGGTGCGCGCCTCCTTCCTTTTGGCCTCTCTCCTCTATTCGCGTATGGCCCAATAAGGCCCAATACTTCTCCACGGCGAATTCCCGTAACTCTCCGGTACTCCGATAAATACCCGAATCACTCGGAACCTTTCCGAAGTCCGAATATAGTCGTCCAATATATCGATCTTAACGTCTCGGCCATTTTGAGACTCCTCGTCATGTCCCCAATCTCATCCGGGACTCCGAACTACCTTCGGTACATCAAAACACACAAACTCATAATATAACCGTCATCGAACTTTAAGCGTGCGGACCCTACGGGTTCGAGAACTATGTAGACATGACCGAGACTCGTCTCCGGTCAATAACCAATAGCAGAACCTGGATGCTCATATTGGCTCCCACATATTCTACGAAGATCTTTATCGGTCAAACCGCATAACAACATACGTTGTTCCCTTTGTCATCGGTATGTTACTTGCCCGAGATTCGATCGTCGGTATCTCAATACCTAGTTCAATCTCGTTACCGGCAAGTCTCTTTACTCGTTCTGTAATACATCATCCCGCAACTAACTCATTAGTTGCAATGCTTGCAAGGCTTTAAGTGATGTGCATTACCGAGTGGGCCCAGAGATACCTCTTCGACAATCGGAGTGACAAATCCTAATCTCGAAATACGCCAACCCAACAAGTACCTTTGGAGACACCTGTAGAGCACCTTTATAATCACCCAGTTATGTTGTGACGTTTGGTAGCACACAAAGTGTTCCTCCGGTAGACGGGAGTTGCATAATCTCATAGTCATAGGAACATGTATAAGTCATGAAGAAAGCAATAGCAGAATACTAAACGATCAAGTGCTAAGCTAATGGAATGGGTCAAGTCAATCACATCATTCTCCTAATGATGTGATCCCGTTAATCAAATGACAACTCATGTCTATGGTTAGGAAACATAACCATCTTCGATTAACGAGCTAGTCAAGTAGAGGCATACTAGTGACACTCTGTTTGTCTATGTATTCACACATGTATTATGTTTCCGGTTAATACAATTCTAGCATGAATAATAAACATTTATCATGATATAAGGAAATAAATAATAACTTTATTATTGCCTCTAGGGCATACTTCCTTCAGTCTCCCACTTGCACTAGAGTCAATAATCTAGTTCACATCGCCATGTGATTTTACATCAATAGTTCACATCTTTATGTGGTTAACACCCATAGTTCACATCGACATGTGACCAACACCCAAAGGGTTTACTAGAATCAGTAATCTAGTTCACATTGCTATGTGATTAACACTCAAAGAGTACTAAGGTGTGATCATGTTTTGCTTGTGAGATAATTTTAGTCAACGGGTCTGTCACATTCAGATCCGTAAGTATTTTGCATATTTCTATGTCTACAATGCTCTGCATGGAGCTACTCTGGCTAATTGCTCCCACTTTCAATATGTATCTAGACCGAGACTTAGAGTCATCTAGATTAGTGTCAAAACTTGCATCGATGTAACCCTTTACAACGAACCTTTTGTCACTTCCATAATCGAGAAACATATCCTTATTCCACTAAGGATAATTTTGACCGCTGTCCAGTGATCTAATACTAGATCACTATTGTACTCCCCTGCCAAACTTAGTGGTAGGGTATGCAATAGATCTGGTACACAACATGGCATACTTTATAGAACCTATGGCTGAGGCATAGGGAATGACTTTCATTCTCTTTTTATCTTCTGCCGTGGTCGGGCTTTGAGTCTTATTCAATTTCACACCTTGTAACACAGGCAAGAAACTCTTTCTTTGACTATTCCATTTTGAACTACTTCAAAATCTTGTCAAGGTATGTACTCATTGAAAAAACTTATCAAGCGTCTTGATCTATCTCTATAGATCTTGATGTTCAATATGTAAGCAGCTTCACTGAGGTCCTTCTTTGAAAAACTCCTTTCAAATACTCCTTTATGGTTTGCAGAAAATTCTACATCATTTCTGATCGACAATATGTCATTCACATATACTTATCAGAAAGGTTGTAGTGCTCCCACTCACTTTCTTGTAAATACAGGCTTCACCGCAAGTCTGTATAAAACTATATGCTTTGATCAACTCATCAAAGCGTATATTCCAACTCCGAGATGCTTGCACCAGTCCATAGATGGATCGTTGGAGCTTGCACACTTTGTTAGCACCTTTCGGATCGACAAAACCTTTTGGTTGCATCATATACAACTCTTCTTCCAGAAATCCATTCAGGAATGCAGTTTTGACATCCATTTGCCAGATTTCATAAAATGTGGCAATTGCTAACATGATTCGCACAGACTTAAGCATCGCTACGAGTGAGGAAATCTCATCGTAGTCAACACCTTGAACTTGTCGAAAACCTTTTTGCGACAATTCGAGCTTTGTAGATAGTAACACTACTATCAGCGTCCGTCTTCCTCTTGAAGATCCATTTATTCTCAATGGCTTGCCGATCATCACGCAAGTCAACCAAAGTCCACACTTTGTTCTCATACATGGATCCCATCTCAGATTTCATGGCCTCAACCCATTTCACGGAATCTGGGCTCATCATCGCTTCCTCATAGTTTGTAGGTTCGCCATGGTCAAGTAACATGACCTCCAGAACAGGATTACCGTACCACTCTGGTGCGGATCTTACTCTGGTTGACCTACGAGGTTCGGTAGTAACTTAATCTGAAGTTACATGATCATCATCATTAGCTTCCTCACTAATTGGTGTAGAAATCACAGGAACAGATTTCTGTGATGAACTACTTTCCAATAAGGGAGTAGGTACAGTTACCTCATCAAGTTCTACTTTCCTCCCACTCACTTCTTTCAAGAGAAACTCCTTCTCTAGAAAGGATCCATCTTAGCAACGAATATCTTGCCTTCGGATCTATGATAGAAGGTGTACCCAACAGTTTCCTTTGGGTATTCTATGAAGACGCACTTCTCCGATTTGGGTTCGAGCTTATCAGGTTGAAACTTTTTCACATAAGCATCGAACCCCAAACTTTAAGAAACGACAACTTTGGTTTCTTGCCAAACCACAGTTCATAAGGCGTCATCTCAACGGATTTTGATGGAGCCCTATTTAAAGTGAATGCAGCTGTCTCTAATGCATAACCCCAAAACGATAGTGGTAGATCGGTAAGAGATATCATAGATCGCACCATATCTAATAAAGTGCGGTTATGACGTTCGGACACACCGTTACGCTGTGGTGTTCCAGGTGGCATGAGTTTGTGAAACTATTCCACATTATTTTAACTGAAGGCCAAACTCGTAACTCAAATATTCATCTCCACGATCATATCGTAGAAACTTTATTTTCTTGTTACGATGATTTTCTACTTCACTCTGAAATTCTTTGAACCTTTCAACTGTTTCAGACTTATGTTTCATGAAGTAGATATACCCATATCTGCTCAAATCATCTGTGAAGGTCAGAAAATAATGATACCCGCCACAAGCCTTAATACTCATTGGTCTGCATACATCAGTATGTATTATTTCCAATAAGTCAGTAGCTCGTTCCATTGTTCCGGAGAACGGAGTTTTAGTCATCTTGCCCAAAAGGCACGGTTCGCAAGCATCAAATGATTCATAACCAAGTGATTCCGAAAATCCATCTTTATGGAGTTTCTTTATGCGCTTTATACCGATATGACCCAAACGACAGTGCCACAAATAAGTTGCACTATCATTATTAACTTTGCATCTTTTGGCATCAATATTATGAATATGTGTATCACTACGATCGAGATCCAACAAACTATTTTCATTGGGTGTATGACCATTGAAGGTTTTATTCATGTAAACAGAACAACAATTATTCTCTGACTTCAAATGAATAACTGTATTGCAATAAACATGATCAAATCATATTCATGCTCAACGCAAACGCCAAATAACATTTATTTAGGTTTAACACTAATCCCGAAAGTATAGGGAGTGTGTGATGATGATCATATCAATCTTGGAACTACTTCCAACACTCATCGTCACTTCCCTCAACTAGTCTCTGTTTATTATGTAACTCCTGTTTCGAGTTACTAATCTTAGCAACCGAACAAGTATCAAATACTCAGGGGCTACTATAAACACTAGTAAGGCACACATCAATAACCTGTATATCAAATATACCCTTGTTCACTTTGCCATCCTTCTTATCCACCAAATATTCAGGGCATTTCCGTTTCCAGTGACCATTTCCTTTGCAGTGTAAGCACTCAGTTCCAGGCTTTGGTCCAGCTTTGGGCTTCTTCGCGGGAGTGACAACTTGCTTGTCATTCTACTTGAAGTTCCCTTTCTTTCCCTTTGCCCTTTTCTTGAAACTAGTGGTTTTGTCAATCATCAACACTTGATGCTCTTTCTTGATTTCTACCTTCGTTGATTTCAACATCGCGAAGAGCTCGGGAATCATTTTCTTCATCCTTTGCATACTATAGTTCATCACGAAGTTCTACTAACTTGGTGATGGTGACTAGAGAACTCTGTCAATCACTATCTTATCTGGAAGATTAACTCCCACTTGATTCAAGCGATTATAGTACCCAGACAATCTGAGCACATGCTCACTAGTTGAGCAATTCTCCTCCATCTTTTAGCTATAGAACTTTGTTGGAGATTTCATATCTCTCAACTCGGGTATTTGCTTGAAATATTAACTTCAACTCCTGGAACATCTCATATGGCCCATGACGTTCAAAACGTCTTTGAAGTCCCGATTCTAAGCCGTTAAGCATGGTGCACTAAACTATTAAGTTGTCATCCTATTGAGCTAGCCAAAACGTTCATAACGTCTGCATCTGCTCCTGCAATAGGTCCGTCACCTAGCGATGCATCAAGGACATAATTCTTCTGTGCAGCAATGAGGACAATCCTCATATCACGGATCCAATCCGCATCATTGCTACTAACATCTTTCAACATAGTTTTCTCTAGGAACATATCAAAAATAAACATATGAAAGCAACAACGCGAGCTTTTGATCTACAACATAATTTGCAAAATACTACCAGGACTAAGTTCATGATAAATTTAAGTTCAATTAATCATATTACTTAAGAACTCCCACTTAGATAGACATCTCTCTAATCCTCTAAGTGATCACGTGATCCAAATCAACTAAACCATGTCCGATCATCACGTGAGATGGAGTAGTTTCAATGGTGCACATCACTATGTTGATCATATCTACTATATGATTCACGCTCGACCTTTCGGTCTCCGTATTCCGAGGCCATATCTGTTATATGCTAGGCTCATCAAGTTTAACCTGAGTATTCCGCGTGTGCAACTGTTTTGCACCCGTTGTATTTGAACGTAGAGCCTATCACACCCGATCATCACGTGGTGTCTCAGCACGAAGAACTTTCGCAACGGTGCATACTCAGGGAGAACACTTATACCTTGATAATTTAGTGAGAGATCATCTTATAATGCTACCGTCAATCAAAGCAAGATAAGATGCATAAAAGATAAACATCACATGCAATCAATATAAGTGATATGATATGGCCATCATCATCTTGTGCTTGTGATCTCCATCTCCGAAGCACCGTCATGATCACCATCGTCACCGGCGCGACACCTTGATCTCCATCGTAGCATCGTTGTCGTCTCGCCAATCTTATGCTTCTACGACTATCGCTACCGCTTAGTGATAAAGTAAAGCATTACAGGGCGATTGCATTGCATACAATAAAGCGACAACCATATGGCTCCTGCCAGTTGCCGATAACTCGGTTACAAAACATGATCATCTCATACAATAAAATTTAGCATCATGTCTTGACCATATCACATCACAACATGCCCTGCAAAAACAAGTTAGACGTCCTCTACTTTGTTGTTGCAAGTTTTACGTGGCTGCTACTGGGCTTAGCAAGAACTGTTCTTACCTACGCATCAAAACCACAACGATAGTTTGTCAAGTTGGTGCTGTTTTAACCTTCGCAAGGACCGGGCGTAGCCACACTTGGTTCAACTAAAGTTGGAGAAACTGACACCCGCCAGCCACCTCTGTGCAAAGCACGTCGGAAGAACCAGTCTCGCGTAAGCGTACGCGTAATGTCGGTCCGGGCCGCTTCATCCAACAATACCGCCGAACCAAAGTATGACATGCTGGTAAGCAGTATGACTTATATCGCCCACAACTCACTTGTGTTCTACTCGTGCATATAACATCAACGCATAAAACCTGGCTCGGATGCCACTGTGGGGAACGTAGTAATTTCAAAAAATTCCTACGCACACGCAAGATCATGGTGATGCATAGCAACGAGAGGGGAGAGTGTTGTCTACGTACCCTCGTAGACCGTAAGCGGAAGCGTTAGCACAACGCGGTTGATGTAGTCGTACGTCTTCACGATCCGACCAATCAAGTACCGAACGCACGACACCTCCGAGTTCAGCACACGTTCAGCCCGATGACGTCCCTCGAACTCCGATCCAGCCGAGTGTTGAGGGAGATTTTCGTCAGCACGACGGCGTGGTGACGATGATGATGTTCTACCGACGCAGGGCTTCACCTAAGCACCGCTACGATATAATCGAGGTGGATTATGGTGGAGGGGGGCACTGCACACGGCTAAGAGATCAAGAGATCAATTGTTGTGTCTATGGGGTGCCCCCTGCCCCCGTATATAAAGGAGCAAGGGGGGAGGCGGCCGGCCAAGGAGGAGGGCGCGCCAAGGGGGGAGTCCTACTCCCACCGGGAGTAGGACTCCTCCTTTCCTTGTTGGAGTAGGAGAGAAGGAAAGAGGGGGAGAGGGAGAAGGAAAAGGGGGCTGCACCCCTTGTCCAATTCGGACCAAAGGGGGGTGCGCGCCTCCTTCCTTTTGGCCTCTCTCCTCTATTCCCGTATGGCCCAATAAGGCCCAATACTTCTCCCCGTCGAATTCCCGTAACTCTCCGGTACTCCGATAAATACCCGAATCACTCGGAACCTTTCCGAAGTCCGAATATAGTCGTCCAATATATCGATCTTTACGTCTCAGCCATTTCGAGACTCCTCGTCATGTCCCCGATCTCATCCGGGACTCCGAACTACCTTCGATACATCAAAACACATAAACTCATAATATAACCGTCATCGAACTTTAAGCGTGCGGACCCTACGGGTTCGAGAACTATGTAGACATGACCGAGACTCGTCTCCGGTCAATAACCAATAGCAGAACCTGGATGCTCATATTGGCTCCCACATATTCTACGAAGATCTTTATCGGTCAGACCGCATAACAACATACGTTGTTCCCTTTGTCATCGGTATGTTACTTGCCCGAGATTCGATCGTCGGTATCTGAATACCTAGTTCAATCTCGTTACCGGCAAGTCTCTTTACTCGTTCTGTAATACATCATCCCGCAACTAACTCATTAGTTGCAATGCTTGCAAGGCTTTAAGTGATGTGCATTACCGAGTGGGCCCAGAGATACCTCTTCGACAATCGGAGTGACAAATCCTAATCTCGAAATACGCCAACCCAACAAGTACCTTTGGAGACACCTGTAGAGTACCTTTATAATCACCCAGTTACGTTGTGACATTTGGTAGCACACAAAGTGTTCCTCCGGTAAACGGGAGTTGCATAATCTCATAGTCATAGGAACATGTATAAGTCATGAAGAAAGCAATAGCAGAATACTAAACGATCAAGTGCTAAGCTAACGGAATGGGTCAAGTCAATCACATCATTCTCCTAATGATGTGATCCTGTTAATCAAATGACAACTCATGTGTATGGTTAGGAAACATAACCATCTTCGATTAACGAGCTAGTCAAGTAGAGGCATACTAGTGACACTCTGTTTGTCTATGTATTCACACATGTATTATGTTTCCGGTTAATACAATTCTAGCATGAATAATAAACATTTATCATGATATAAGGAAATAAATAATAACTTTATTATTGCCTCTAGGGCATATTTCCTTCAGTCGTGGCTCGGCCGGAAAGATTGAGAAACTTGGTTTTTTAATTCCTGTAATTCCCAAACATGCCTGAAAATCATGAAACTTGGCATGGTGTCATGACATGGCACCAACATGCTGCGGTAATTTTTTTGGCGGATTTGCGAAGGCCCACACATTAACAATCAACAAAGTCATTTTGGAACAAGTGCTGTCACGTTACAAATCGGAAACACAAGTATTATTGAAACCGTGGGCGTTCGACTTACCAATTACGTGCGGCCACGCGTCCCCTTTTTTATTGCCTAGGAGGTGCTGTGCGGGGTAGCTATTTGAGTACGGGAGGCGGGCGATCAGACCCCTGCGCGTGCTCATCGGGAGGAGAGCCCTTTGACCGCTACCCGCCGCGCACCTCCCTCCCAACGTCTCCATTAATGTCGCCCAAGCACCTGTTCTACGGCGTGGCTATATGTCTCACTGGACTGAGATTTAAGAGAGAAAAATGAAAATCTGAAAAGAAAGTTTTGCACGGATCTTGATGTAAGATCCGACGGACCTATATAGCATCGACTGCGACTTATAGAAAGCATGATGAATATAAGGACGATGACAGTGGATAATAATTGTCTTACATATTTAGAAACATAATTAAAAAAAGCCACATGCGGCAACGCCCGAAATACACAAGGGCAAAAGAAGAAGGAAGACAACGATCTAGCTCGCTGATCTCTACTTTCTTGATGCGTTGCTACAGGCCGCGGGAACTAGTCTCCGTGGCGAGCGGCGACGAGCTCTTTCTTGTCCTCAAGATGCTGCTTGAGAGCATCCACGGATTCCTCCACCAGCCTTCTGCGCTCGATGCGTAGCTTGTTATTCTCGTCCATAAGTTTCTCGACGATGACGCCAGTCCTCTTCAACAAGGCAGTGGTCTGCTCCTGCTGCTCCGCACTTCCGACGATCTTCGCCCTCAGCAGGTCGTGCTCGGCCCGGAGCTTCGCATTGCTCTCATTTAGTTGCCGGATGACGTCGGTAGACTGTTCAAATGAGGCTTGCAGGTCATCTTGCAACCTCGCCCACCTGGAGATCTGATCCATCTGCGTATGGACAAGGGCACGCATGCGCCTGTAAGAGTCCTCGCCTGCCCGCGAGGCATTTTCCCAGGCCGCCGCGGCAAGGGAGGACATCTCTGCTGCATTCGCGGCGCGACGGGACATTTCTTCTGCTTCCGCGGCGCGGCCCGACCAGTCTGCTGCATCGACAGCGCGACGGGTCCTCCGTGCGGCTTCGGTGGCGCGGCGGGACCTCTCTGCTGCTACGGCCGTGCGGCGGGACATGTTGGCTGCTATCGCGGCGAGGCGGGACATCTCTCGTGCTCCCGCTTCCAGGCTCGCCTCTCCCTGGTGGCAATCTCTCGACCCAGAACTCACGCTGGCCATGGTGGACGCAAGGGAACGATGATGAATGACTTGTTTGTTTTTGACTTTTGTGGATGAGGAGTTGAGGAGGAATGTGCAGCCATCTTGGAGTAGTAGTATTTATAACCGCGTAGCAATACGCTCCTAAGTGGGAAACCGTTTAGGTTTTGATCGGTGTGAATAGGTTTGCAATTTGGAATGTGACGGGACGCATGCTCAAAATTTACTGACGGTTATAAGTGCGACACTATTCCCGGAAGGCGTAACATGGGCACGTACGCCTTCTCGGCCGCGTACGTGGCGTTTGCACCATAGGGTGCACCGCAATAGGCAATGTCAGCACACGTCTTTTAATTAGAATGGGTGTGCCCGTCTAGCGCACACACGTTGATCTATCTAACTATTTCAGTTTGTTGTGCCTAATCGCAAACAGTTCATCCATGTGAAGTGTATGCCATCAATTGCAGACACTTTGATCTGGCTTACCCGTTTCTGTTCTGTTGTCTAATCGCAAAGAGTTAATCTTTATGAAGCGTATGCCCTCAATCACACACACCTTGATCTGGCTGACCGTTTCTTTTGTGTTGCCTAATCACAAAAATTTCATCCGAGTGAACCGTATGCTGTATATCGCACACACCTTCATCTGGCTGCCCGTTTCTTTTGTGTTGCCTAATCACAAACAGTTCATCCGAGTGAACCGTATGCTCTATATCGCACACGCCTTCATCAGGCTGCTCGTTTCTTTTGTTCCGCATCATCGCAAACAGTTCATTGGACTGAACCGTATGCCCTGGATCGCACACGCAACTAAAACCTGAACCATGTTTGATGCATCCTCCATCGCAAACGTTTTATACATTTCTGACGGTTTTCATACAACACCGTTTGCGATTATGGCATCACACACAGTTTCTCGAAGGGTCTCTGATCGTAGTGTCGCGTTAGCAGCATCCTGCAGTAGTGTCTCTTATAGCCTCGTATTTCTTCTCCGATATTTGGGTTTTATTTGGCCAACTTGATCTATTTATCTTGCAATGGGAAGAGGTTCTTTGTAGTGGGTTCGATCTTACGGTGCTTGATCCCAATGACAGAAGGGGAACCGACACGTATGTATCGTTGCTACTAAGGGTAAAACGATGGGGTCTATCTCTACATAGATAGATCTTGTCTACATCATGTCATCGTTCTTATTGCATTACTCCATTTTTCCATGAACTTAATACACTAGATGCATGCTGGATAGCGGTCGATGTGTGGAGTAGTAGTAGTAGATGCAGGCAGGAGTCGGTCTACTAATCTTGGACGTGATGCCTATATAATGATCATTGCCTGGATATCGTCATGAGTATTTGAAGTTCTATCAATTGCCCAACAGTAATTTGTTCACCCACCATTTGCTATTTTTCTCAAGAGAAGCCACTAGTGAAACCTACGGCCCCCGGGTCTCTTTCTCATATATTTGCCTTTGCGGTCTACCTTTTCCTTGCAGTTATTTTCAGATCTATTAAAACAAAATTACAAAAATACCTTGCTATGTTTTATTCTTATTTATTTTATTTGGCGTTCGATCTATCAATCTACTACAATTTTATCTCACGTCCGTTTGCCTATCTTGAGGCGCCATACCCCGGAAGGGATTGACAACCCCTTTAACACGTCGGGTTGCGAGGATTTGTTATCTGTGTGCAGGGGCTGTTTACATTGTGTTGCTTGGTTCTCCTACTGGTTCGATAACCTGGGTTTCATATCTGAGGGAAATACCTACCGCCGTTGTGCTGCATCATCCCTTCCTCTTTGGGGAAATACCGACGTAGCTTCAAGCGACATCAAGCAATTACATGGCGATTGCATTTCATACAATAAAGCGACAACCATAAGGCTCCTGCCAGTTGCCGATAACTTTTACTAAACATGATCATATCATACAACAATTTATATCTCATCACGTCTTGACCATATCACATCACAACATGCCCTGCAAAAACAAGTTAGACGTCCTCTACTTTGTTGTTGCAAGTTTTACGTGGCTGCTACTGGTTTCTAGCAAGAACCATTCTTACCTACGCATCAAAACCACAACGATTTTTCATCAAGTGTGCTGTTTTAACCTTCAACAAGGACCGGCCGTAGTCAAACTTGATTCAACTAAAGTTGGAGAAAAAGACACCCGCCAGCCACCTGTGTGCGAAGCACGTCGGTAGAACCAGTCTCATAAACGCGGTCATGTAATGTCGGTCCGGGCCGCTTCATCCAACAATACCGCTGAATCAAAGTAAGACGTTGGTGCTAAGCAGTATGACTATTATCGCTCACAACTCATTGTGTTCTACTCGTGCATATCATCTACGCATAGACTTGGCTCGGATGCCACTGTTGGGGAACGTAGTAATTCAAAAAATTTCCTACGATCACGCAAGATCTATCAAGGATACGCATAGCAACGAGACAGGAGAGTGTGTCCACATACCCTCGTAGACCGAAAGCGGAAGCGTTTAGTAACGCGGTTGATGTAGTCGAACGTCTTCACGATCCAACCGATCCAAGTACCGAACGTACGACACCTCCGTGTTCAGCACACGTTCAGAACGATGACGTCCCTCGAACTCTTGATCCAGTAGAGGGTCAAGGGAGAGTTCCGTCAGCATGACGGCGTGGTGACGGAGTTGGTGATGAGATCCGTGCAGGGCTTCGCCTAAGCACTACGACAATATGACCGAGGTGGTAAACTGCAGAGGGGGCACCGCAAACGGCTAAGAAACAACTGTTGTGCTTTGGGGTGCCCCCCCTGGCCACATATATAAAGGAGGGGGAGGAGGAGGCCAACGGCCAAGGAGGGGGCACCAAGGGGGGAGTCCTACTTGGACTCCTAGTCCAAGTAGGATTCGGCTCCCCTCCTTCCTTCCAATGGAGAGGGAAAGGGGAAGGGAGAGAGAGGAGAAGGAAATAGGGGGGGCGCCCCCTCCCTAGTCCAATTCGGTTTGGGTAAGGGGGGCGCGCGCCTCCTCACGTGGCCTGCCTCCTCTCCTCCACTATGGCCCAATAGGCCCATTAACTTTCCCCGGGGGTTCCGGTAACCTCCTCGTACTCTGAAAATCCTCGATCTTCTTCGGAACCATTCCGGTGTCCGTATATAACCTTCCAATATATCAATCTTTACCTCTCGACCATTTCGAGACTCCTCGTCATGTCCGTGATCTCATCCGGGACTCCGAACAAACTTCGGTCACCAAAACACATAACTCATAATACAAATCATCATCGAACGTTAAGCGTGCGGACCCTACGGGTTCGAGAACTATGTAGACATGACCGAGACACATCTCCGGTCTATAACCAATAGTGGAACCTAGATGCTTATATTGGCTCCTACATATTCTATGAAGATCTTTATCGGTCAAACCGCATAACAATATACGTTATTCCCTTTGTCATCGGTATGTTACTTGCCCGAGATTCGATCGTCGGTGTCACCATACCTAGTTCAATCTCGTTACGGCAAGTCTCTTTACTCGTTCCGTAATGCATCATCCCGTAACTAACTCATTAGTCACATTGCTTGCAAGGCTTATAGTGATGTGCATTACCGAGAGGGCCCAGAGATACCTCTCCGATACACGGAGTGACAAATCCTAATCTCGATCTATGACAACTCAACAAACACCATCGGAGACACCTATAGAGCATCTTTATAATCACCTAGTTACGTTGTGACGTTTGATAGCACACAAGGTGTTCCTCCGGTATTCGGGAGTTGCATAATCTCATAGTCAGAGGAACATGTATAAGTCATGAAGAAAGCAATAGCAATAAAACTAAACGATCATAATGCTAAGCTAACGGATGGGTCTTGGCCATCACATCATTCTCTAATGATGTGATCCCGTTCATCAAATGACAACACATGTCTATGGTTAGGAAAGTTAACCATCTTTGATTAACGAGCTAGTCAAGTAGAGGCATACTAGGGATACTCTGTTTGTCTACGTATTCACACATGTACTAAGTTTCCGGTTAATACAATTCTAGCATGAATAATAAGCATTTATCATGATATAAGGAAATATAAATAACAACTTTATTATTGCCTCTAGGGCATATTTCCTTCACTTCTATGGTGGGAAGAGAAGTGGATGCCTCCCTGGACTCCTTACCAGCCTCAGCTGCAATAGCCTTTCGGTGACCCGTCACCGATAGCGCCGCTGAAGGAAATATGCCCTAGAGGCAATAATAAAGTTGTTATTTATATTTCCTTATATCATGGTAAATGTTTATTATTCATGCTAGAATTGTATTAACCGGAAACTTGATGCATGTGTGAATACATAGACAAAACAGAGTGTCCCTAGTATGCCTCTACTTGACTAGCTCGTTAATCAAAGATGGTTAAGTTTCATGACCATAGACATGTATTGTCATTTGATGAATGGGATCACATCATTAGGAGAATGATGTGATGGACAAGACCCATCCGTTAGCTTAGCATAATGAACGTTAAGTTTTATTGCTATTGCTTTCTTCATGACTTATACATATTCATTTGACTATGAGATTATGCAACTCCCGAATACCGGAGGAACACCTGGTGTGCTATCAAACTTCACAACGTAACTGGGTGATTATAAATATGCTCTACAGGTGTCTCCGAAGGTGTTTGTTGGGTTGGCATAGTTCGAGATTAGGATTTATCATTCCGAGTACCGAAGAGGTATCTCTGGGCCCTCTCGGTAATGCACATCATAATAAGCCTTGCAAGCAATGTGACTAATGAGTTAGTTGCGAGATGATGCATTACGGAACGAGTAAAGAGACTTGCTGGTAACTAGATTGAACTAGGTATGAAGATACCAACGATCGAATCTCGGGCAAGTAACATACCGATGACAAAGGGAATAACGTATGTTGTCATTGCGGTTTGACCGATAAAGATCTTCGTAGAATATGTAGGAACCAATATGAGCATCCAGGTTCCGCTGTTGGTTATTGATCGGATATGTGTCTCGGTCATGTCTACATAGTTCTCGAACCCGTAGGGTCCGCACGCTTGGCGTTCGATGACGATTTGTATTATGAGTTATGTGTTTTGGTGACCGAAGATTGTTCGGAGTCCCGGATGAGATCACAGACATGACGAGGAGTCTCGAAATGGTCGAGAGGTAAAGATTGATATATTGGACAATAGTATTCAGACAACGGAATGGTTTCGGAGTGGTTCAGGTATTTTTCAGAGTACCGAGGGGTTACCGGAACCCCCCGGGGAAGTATTGGGCCTACCTGGGCCATGAGGAGAGAGGAGGCAGCCCACAAGGGGTGGCCGCGCGCCCCCATGGGGAGTCCGAATAGGACTAGGGGAGGGGGCGGCGCCCCCTTTCCTTCTCCTCCTCCCTCTCCTTCCCCTTTCCCCCTCCGTAAGAAAGGAAGGGGGGCCGAATAGGACTTGGAGTCCTATTCGGTTTCCCCCCATGGCGCGCCCCCTAGGGCCGGCGGCCTCCTCCCCTCCTCCTTTATATACTGGGGCAGGGGGGCACCCCAAAGACGACATTTGTTCTCTTAACCGTGTGTGGTGCCCCCCTCCACAGTTTACTCCCCCGGTCATAGCGTCGTAGTGCTTAGGCGAAGCCCTGCGCGGATCACATCACCATCACCGTCACCACGCCGTCGTGCTGACGAAACTCTCCCTCGACCCTCTGCTGGATCAAGAGTTCGAGGGACGTCATTGAGCTGAACGTGTGCTAAACTCGGAGGTGCCGTACGTTCGGTACTTGATCGGTTGGATCGCGAAGACGTTCGACTACATCAACCGCGTTAACCTAACGCTTCCGCTTTCGGTCTACGAGGGTACGTGGACACACTCTCCCCCTCTCGTTGCTATGCATCTCCTAGATAGATCTTGCGTGAGCGTAGGATTTTTTTTTGAAATTGCATGCTACGTTTCCCAACAGCCGCTTGGGTGAGTTCTCTAGCACGGATCAACACCATCCCCAACTAAAGTAACCCCACTATCCTAAATAAAAGAGAGTATTCTAAATCTTTGAAAATTCAGATATAAATTCTTTATTTCCTTCATATTTTGGAGTATTCTAAACATTTTGCTCAAACCTTGTGCTTTCACTGCCTCTAAGAAGTCCAATGTAACACGTGTGTTTAATTTTCCTCTTCTATCTTACTCGCAAAAAAGAAAAACTTTCCTCTTCTATCTCCTCAGAAAACAATTTATTGGCGAACCAATTTGTTTTTTTAGGGAATGTCGAACCAATTTGTGGTTGGATGGTTAGGAGGATAATGATATCCTCAGCCCATCAGAGTTCAAGTTCTAGGCTTGACATTGGTGCTCGTATTTTCTTGAATTTAGCTCAGAAATTTTGGTGATGGACGTTCAGTCAATCTCAAGACGTTGTGCTGGCTCGGTAGGGATAGAGTGTGCTGTGTGCGTTCATAAGAGTGAGTGTATGTGCGTATGAGCGTATGGTCTGTACTATGCTCAGTTGGAGGGGACATTCCCTTCGACTTCGAAGGAGCACTATATTTTGAAAGGCTAAAACATGTCAATTAGAAGTTAAAAGAAAGCTGACATGAGGATATTATGCGTTGCACAAAAATACAAAATTGCAGTAATAAAAACAACAAAAAGCAATCCCTTTTTTTGCATGTAGTTGTCTATTTTATATCTCCCATAGAAAACACATACTACCTCTGTTTTTAAATGTAAGAGATGTTTTGACATAGTACATATCTATATTTATGCATGTAAGAAAAATCAGAATTTTTTCGAGCCATAAAATTTAATATTCTCACCCGCAAAAAAATTAAAATTTAGTACTATTCTCGAACTTAAAAAAGAGTGGCTCAATGTGCCCGTGCTCCAAACAAACTCCAAACTCCAAAGTGACTATCCGCAGATAAATTTCCTTTTGCTTTCCTCTTCGTGCGGTCTTTCTACAGCATCCCATACTCTTCCTTCGCGAGAAAGGGGGGACGGGGACGGGCTGAAGGGCCACCGCCCGCGCCGCCGGTCAGCTGCCACCACCGTCACCTCCGAGCGAAGTGTCGCGCGGGCGCGCTGTAGCCGCGCGGCGGACGGGAAGCGCCGTCTCCGTCGAGTTTATTAGCTGGCGAGGTTACCGCTGGCCGCTGCAGCTTGCCGCCGCCGCCAGCCGTGCACCTGCCTGCCGCGTGCGCCCCCGGCTGCCGCTGGACACAGCTGGGCACGCGCCGCAGCAAGGTCACCGCGGCCGACAGGTGAACGCCGCTCTTTGATCTACAAAACGCGTTTCCAATCTAATCGAATGGTTTCTTGCGGATCTTGTTGTCACTATGTGCATTGAGCAAACCCTAGATGCTGAGGAAAACCAAATTGGGGTTCCACTTGTGAATTCACGAAACAGTGCATTGGGGATTGGTTTTGCTACTGCTGTGGACATCTTAGTTTATCAATTTGGTGTTTCCTTGGAGTTTCGATTACTGCCGTCCAGCTTGGGGAAGTTGGTTCGCTAGATTTTGGGTCGGGTTCACGCCAATTAATTGTTTTTGTGATCATTATGTGCTTTCTTTCGCCTATAGGCTATAGCCGTTTTGATGTTCTAGATGTCAAAGTTGGGTCTTTGGCTGACTATATGGTGTTTGCTGTTAACCGACCCAGTCAGTTTTGCTATGGAGTTCATCTTCGTCAGTTGTTCACGGAAACACCTATGGCCACTGGAAGCCATATGCAGAATAACCTAGGGTATAGAAAAATGATTCAAGAAGTTCAATCTCGAGTGTGCAGGCTGCGTTTGTTAATTAAATTATGCCCCTGCATATCCTCATTATGGATATTATATGTAGGCTCCTTATCCATCTACCATAGAATCCGTATCTGCTTCTGGCAATTCCCCCTGCGTGTCACTAAGCAAGTAGGTCGATGATTATTGTAAGATTTGCTTTCTGTACAGTATTTATTATGTATGTTGTGTGTATATTCATGGTGTTTGGCACTTGTGCATTATGTGTAAATATCGATAAGTAAGGTCCAATTATGTGCTTTTGTCAAGGTGTCAGGGCATGGGGCTCGGGAAAGTTTCCTCAGCACTGTGTTGCAGCATGTCCCGGCGGCAGTGAATGCACATGAGATATGAATGAGGTTTTGTTTGTGAGGAAACATTTTTTGTTATCTAGTAGTTTCTCCCTTAGATAATATGTTCTCTCTTGGGTTGAGTTCTTGGGGTCTTCCCCTATTTAAAGAAGAAATGACATTGCTTAAGGTTGAAGAAATAATAACTGATGTCCTTCCCTCTTAGTGCAATCTTTTCCTATGAGCAGTCACAACTCTCTAGAGATATGTCCCTATTCCTAAGCTTTTTTTCCTACATCTGGTCGTGGTCTATGGGATCATAGCACATAGCCAATGATGGCACATTTCATATAACTCCTGTTATCAAGGTCAATCGTGCACTGTTGTACATACTCATGGTGAAAATCACCCAGTGCATATTTCATTTATCTATTCTAAATTTCTAGTTTCCACAGTTGCACTTAACATCATGTAGGTATTATCCTATCTTTTTTGGAGTTAGCTTTCTTTTTTTGTTCCACACTGTTGTGGCCTAATAATTACTCTATGAGCATTTAATTATGTGCTCAGAATTTTTTTCTTATCTTTTTTTTGCAATAAGATGTAGGACATTTTGCTCACCACATCTTCCTTAGGGGTTTTGCCTTAAATCTGGTATGCTGATATAGCTACCATGGGTTTTCTATGATTCAATTCAGGCTTGGAATTCTATTCCATTGTTTCATGTTGAGATCTACTGTCCGTAAAATGTGTTATAGCTTATATTAGATTGCTTTCTTATACTAGTATATGCCTGTACATGCAAAGCACCTTCTAGTCCAAAGTCCAAATGCACTCGCTTGAAACACCGAAAGTTTTATAGGAAAACATACGGAAATGTCAACAATGTTGACATCCATAAATCCCAAAATTCTAACAGCATGGCCAATAACCCTCTGCATCAAGCTCTGAAACATCTCTTTCCCCTCTCAGATCTATCTATCTACCTTCCTGTTTTTCCTTTTTTGCAATTCTATCCTTGTTCTGTGCAGTATACTCTTTGTTGTTTCCTGCAAACTCTATGTTTATTTTTGGTGATTGATTTGGTCCTGGGACACCCATGTGGTACATCTGAAGGTGAGTTAGTTGAGAGCCGTGCCTTAGGAAGCAGGGTCTATGGCGATGGGGTTTTGTGAGGGTGGCAAGGAGCCGCCGAGCTCACTGTGGGGATCGTCGAGGGATGACCGGATGATGCGCTCGCTGGTTGATGATTTTTCTTAAGTATAGATGAGGATGATTCCAGAATATTGTAGAGAGCACAGTTCAATTGGGACACTGTAGACGGGAATCCATGCAACCTAGACCATTGGATCGACAATGATCAATGGTTGATTTTGTGTCTCGATCCTAAGATTCAACATTTCAATACTGGTGCACTATATGGTACTCAACTGCAAAAAACGTCGTACATTTGTTTACTGAGGGAGTAGTATAGTTAGCATTGATATTGGTTTCAACTATCCTATGTTAATTTGTTTCATGAAGTATTTTGATCATGTTGTGCGTATATTGTTTCATCATGGTATATAGGTTATACATCCCCCCTCCCCTCTCAAGGAGGAAAGCACATATGTTTTCAGAAGTAACTATGATTATTGGCAGTTCGGAACTTAGATTTAAGAATAGTTATTGATGTTATGTTTTCCCTTAATAGGGCAATTCCCCTCTCAAGGAGGAAAGCACATATGTGAGTCAGATTCTTCTTGTTAAATGTGAACCAGGGACATGCAGATGGATGACGTCATTGACGTGAGTTCTTTTCTTTTCCATAGTTTGCTTATAAAGATCACATATGTTCTCCAAGCACATATGCCCAATATTGTCTTGTTACTTGTCTTTTTTTCTTTGTTATGATTGTATTCTTTTCAAATCGTGTTGGGAAGTGATGTATTTGCATTCCAATACAAACGGCATATTATATGTCTGTCTTTGATTTCGTATTCTAAATGTAATTTGTTGGAAATTATTTGATAACCAGCTTGTGTCAGAAGACGATATTGCTTCCTATGAGGAGACAAGTTCTGAAGATACTGAGGATGTAAGTCCGAAACACTGAATTTCTGTCGTATCATTTTCTTGCGTCAACACCATTGGTTACAATTAAAATGTGAAAGGATGTTTTTCCTCAGTCTAATTGGTTAATACTGTGGGTTTTAAGTCACCTGAATCATGGAATCTAATTGAAAATTATAGGTGAAAGTCTGTGACGTATGTGGAAATGTTGGTGAGGAGAAGAAGCTCGCTGTTTGCAGCAGATGCAATGATGGTGCTGTGCATATGTGAGAATTCTTTATACTATTCTCTTTTCTGTAATCCTGGCCAGTTAAGATTATTGTATGGCGTGCCATAATACTTGTTTACTTCTCCATAGTGTCTTATCTATTTTTTTCTGTCTACAGTTACTGTATGTTGGTAATGCTTAAAGAGGTTCCAGAGCGCGGGTGGTTGTGTGATGAGTGCCAAGCTGAGGTAGAAATTGAAATTGAAAAGAAGAAACTTGAGAAATCTCAAGTAAATTTTGTCATGGTTTCCATGGAGAATAAAGTGGATGCTGAAAAGGTGAGACATAAAGAATCAGAAGTAGATAATGTCACAAGTGGTTGTACATCTTCCATAAAGGAGGGCGACACTGGGTTGTGCATGCTAAACAAAGCTTCTCATGACAGTGAGCCGATGTCCAATGATAGAAGCGGCATTTCTAATTTGAAGTCATTAGATCGAGAGATACACATCTTGGGAATGCACGATAATTATGTTTCATCTGTTTCTAAGGCTAAAGATGGGTCTAATGTGGCTCGTGATAGTGAAAAAGTGGGACATAAAGAATCAGAAGTAGCTAATGTCACAAGTGGTTGTACATCTTCCACAAAGGAGGGCGATAGTGGGTTGTGCATGCTAAACAAAGCTTCTCATGACTGTGAGCCGATGTCCAATGATAGAAGCGGCATTTCTTATTTGAAGTCACTAGATAGAGAGATACACATCTTAGGAATGCATGATAATGATGTTTCATCTGTTTCTAAGGCTAAAGACGCGTCTAATGTGGCTTGTTGGAATAAAAGGTTAAACAGACAGAGTGAGGCCAATTTTTTAGAAGAGATCAAAGATGTGAGTTCTAAACTCTTGTGTTCTGTTTTATTTTTACCACTTATTCCAGGTCAAGGTCGCATGCAAAATGTGATGAAAGCGTTTCATCTTTCTCTGACCATAGTGAGTTTTGAATTATTTTTAAATGTCAATAGGTGAAAGTATGTGACATTTGTGGAGATGTTGGTGAAGTGGAGAAGCTCACTGTTTGTGGTAGATGCAATGGTGCTGAGCATGTGTAAGATTCTCTTTGCTCCATCGCTTTTTATGTTGTTGGTTATTCTTGGTTGATATGGTTGGCATATCACCGTGGTTAAGGTCAAATTATTGTTTTTTCATTTCTTTTGGCATGTAAACTGGAAGCTCACTGATAAAGTAACAACTCACACAATCATTATGCTTTCCCACAATAGCAGTTACTAAACTTCTCAATTCATCATTTCTTTTGCATAATCTCTTCTCATAAAATGATGGTGTTTTCATTATGCTCTAAGGATGTTAAACTCCTTTCTTTGTCCCAGTTATTGTATGCAGGTGATGATGGAAAAGGTTCCAGATGTCATGTGGTTGTGTGAAGCATGTCAAACTGAGGTAGAATTTGCAGAGGAAAGGACGGAACTAGAAAAATCCCAAGTAATGGTTGGTGCATGTAAACTAGATTCCTTTGGAGGGCAAACGAATAAACCTGTGGATGATGCAAATAGCGGAAGTAATTTTGAGGATGAAATGGAGGCTGCACATGTGAGTAGTAAAAACTCAAACATGAGAAATCAATCCATCGGTATGGCTACCAAGAGGATAGGAGACGATGCAACAATTACGTTACTGATTGGAAAAGATCTTTGTGAATCTGGTGGTGTATCCATGGAAGGTGACTCCGCAAAAAGAGCGCCGTTTTCGCGCAAAAATTCACTCAAGCTGAACACAGAGAAAGGAAAGGAACCTGTTAGGCCAATGCCAACGCCATTGACATTGAATGCTCTGAAGAATCAGGCACCACCTCTTTGTGGTAAATTTTTATCATTATTTACAACTAAGGAGCTTATACCTACAATCTAGAATGTTCAACTTCTCTTACAGTTGTGGGGACTGTCCCTACGAGCTGCTATTGGACAAAACTATAATCAGTAAGGTTTCCGCAGGTCCACTCCCGAAGTCCATTTCTTTCAAGAACTCAAAGGTCCCGAAGGTGAAACAACTGGTCATTGAAGTTCCTCAAAAGCCCAAAAATCTGAAGGAACCTATATCCTTAATTACAAAACAAGACGGGCCAGTGATCACACTTGCTAAGTCGACATCAGTCAAAAAGCCAAACTCTAGCGAGCCAGTAAGTAAAGGAAAGTCTTCCATCTTACTAGATGTTGAGGAACCAAGAATGATGAATTCAGTAATGAGCCGAAATGTAACGAATAAGAGGGGCACTTCTATATCTGGATATCCCTCTGTTGCTGCATCAATGCTTGTGCCAGTTCCTTCGAAAGCAGAATCCGCAGCTCAGCATCTCAATAAACAAAATAAGATGGATAATTTAGGCATCGCTTATGGAAAAGACGGTAGAAACTTTCCTGGTATATTCCCTTTTCCTTTCCTTTTCCTTTTAGACTCTGCTCTATTTCTGTGCTGTAGGACTGTAGGTCATGTTTTTTATGGCATACTTTACAGTGTAGGATAACTATACTTATTTCTTTCAGCACCTAGTGAACCAAAGAGACAGCTTGTAGCAAAAGTCCCGGGAAGCCTAACGTTAATTAGTGCTGAGACATCCTCAGGTCTGCTTTGTTCTGGTGCACAGATGAAGGGAATTCAAATCCCAGATACTTCACTGGTTGATAAAATAAAGAACCCACCTAGCTTGAAGCCAGGTACTTCTAGCAGCAGTTGCACAATGCATTGTCAACAATGTGATGAAGTGGGGCATTCTACACAATTTTGTCCTGTTGGCAGATCTAGCTTGTTTGTAACAAAACCTTTGAGTGAGCAAACCAGTGACCGAACTGCCAGATGCAATAGAACATCTGAAGCTACTACTTTGACTGCTACTGAAGACATTTTGAAATCAGCATATCAATCTGAGCCAAGTCCAAAACGCCGCCGCTATCATAACCCATCATATAAGCCTATAAACGTTTTATGTACCTCCATTAGTCATGAGGAAAGCAGTGAGCAGGATGTGAGAAATGGTATGCCTACTCCTAGTACTACAGCTTCTGTAGATTGTCACGAGCTAAAATACAAAGAGCATCAGGCTGTATCTGCCATGGGAGGAAGATTTGTGGACAGCAGTTCAACTATGTTGAATGATCCGACGGACAAATCGCCAATCTTTTCACCTAGTGATGACAGAATAACTTCTAGTGTTCCAGAGTTGGCTTACATTTGGCAGTAATATTTCCACCTCTCTATCTCATATATATTTTGATGCTTATTCTAGATAAACTTGATTGCTACAGAGACCTGCCATTGCCATTGAACTAATAAACCTAACAGGTGTAGTCAGGCCATCTTTGAAAGCGACTTTTGTGGAAACACCCTTTAGGTGAAATCCATGAGATTGAAACAGATGGATGTCTAAAAATATCATAAGATGTTCCGAATGTTTTTGACAAAATTGACACAAGATGCTTTTTGTATGTCACAAATTCCAAACCAAAATTTGATTGGCACTTGAAAAAAAGACAAATTTTCTCTATGAATAGTTACTCCCTCTGACCCTGAAGATAGGGCGTACAAGGCGAGGTCCAGCTGTTGTTTTCTTAACCATACTACCCCTAATAATGCTTAGATGAATATTTAATGTCATGGGTGCATGCACCATGCACGGCCTGCAGTACCAGGTCGCTCGGTTTGATTGGTCAGATGGAGCCCTCGCAAAGGGGTATTTCGGGGAGATAGTCCAAAAAACTGCATGCACGCCCTCCTTTTAGCATTTTCTGGTAGAAAGATACATGCCTTGTTTTCATGATTGGAGGGAGTAACTCTCATTCTTTTGTTTATAATGAGCAACAAAAAAAATCTTCTTTTTGTCGCTTTGCGTGGATCGAATTCGGACTTGAAGTTACAGGATAGATGCATCTTGTATGAATGTTGTCAATTTTTATCAGCACTCTGGTTACTTTTTGGACCACCAGATGCAGATCTGATGTATCACGCCCAAAGGGGTGATTCATACAAATTGCTCCCCACATCTTCATGTTTCATACTTGGTTTTGTATCATCTCATGTGTGCTTGATAGTTGCAACTATCCATGATTGCAACAACTTGTATTTAAGTAATTGTTTTCATCATACGTGTTAAAATTTATTTTAGTTACTTATCTTTGAACAGAGGTTGTTTTGAAATATGGAGGACTGGACGGCCATCTAAGTTTTGTAAGGGCTTGCAAGGACACTTATCATGTTCTGCTTCACAAAAGGTTTTGGAAATAGCAAAGAAATTCCCTTCTAAAATCCGGCTTGAGCAACTTCCTCGCCGGAATATATTCCCCCCACAGTTCCATGGAAATGGCCTTTCGTATGACAGTATTGGTCTTTTTTTCTTTGCACAAGATATCCAGAGGTATTTCACTTGAAGCTTTTCTCTTTCATTATTATACTTCAATTGTTCGAAAAGGATATTAGTTGAACTGCACACAAACTTATAATTTAAATTGCTTATATTTTTGCCTACAGTTATGAGAGGCATTACAGTAAGTTAGTAGAATGGATGCTGAAAGGCGATTTGGCACTCAGAGGAAACATTGAAACAGCTGAATTGCTCATATTTCCTTCCAATATCCTGCCAAAAAGCTTTCAAAGTAAGAAGTCGCTCACCTATTCAAGTGATGCTTTTATCTTATCACAGTTTTACGCTGATAGATCTTACTTTTCCTTATTCTGCTTCAGGATGGAACATGTCCTATTATCTATGGGGTGTATTTAGAGTTAGAAGAAAAGACTCTAACCTTCCATATCATGTACCCACAAGAAAACATTGTAATTTCAATGGAAATCTCTTGGCCGTGGGTCGAAGAACTCATGCCCACGCTTCTTCTGGCCCCAGTTTCTATTACTCACCTACTTGTGAAGACTCTCCATCTATCATGCCCTTGGAAGCTAATCATGAGGGTTGCCCCAATGGTGAGAATTCTCTAGGTTAGCCTTTCTGTGGACGACCTTTAGAAGATCAGCATCATGATTCAGTTACAGCTAGCTTATCAACAAATAACAATAGCGCTATTAATGAATTTGTCACAGCTCCAACAAGAAAAAAGCAGGTGGGTGTTATAATTTAATTTGACGTGTTACATTTTTTCCCTTCCGAGTGTTTAAAAAAAATCAATCACTTTACTGGATGCATTTGATTAAAGAATAAGATGACACCTGCCATTGTGTGTGTGGATGTCATGCTTGCCTGTTTACGCCATCTTGGCTATTGGCCTTTGCCTGCTACACATTTGTTTTATAAAAATATTAATATGATTGCTTGTATCAACTTAAATGTTTACTCTTGGCTATACGTATGCGGAAACATGTTTATTCAGAACATTAAGACAATGCGGGAGTGTTATCATAACGGTCAATGAACATTTGTTTCATTTTTCTTGATTTTCATTGTCTAATTTATCTTGTTGAAAAAACAGGGCAAGAGAGGACAGCCGTCAACCATGACAATGCAGAGGACCTGTGGGGACCCGGTGTAGTTGACCTACAACGGCGACTGCAATCAGTATGTCGCTAATTGATATCATACGAACATCCACACAGACCAATCACGCACTTACATTGCTGGGACCAGATTGGTATACATGCATATATATACGTGTGTATGAAGGAATTCTTTGTGAAGTTTGGGTACGCTTAATATGAGCGCTGGGCGGAACATGTTGCTTCTTCCCTTCTCGCCAACGAAAGCGGGAGCTCGCCTAGGCGGAGTGCGTAAGCCGTAAGTGGGTGTGTGCGTGCATTGCAGCGGTGCTGGGCGGAAGAAAAGTGATGGCCAGGCGAGGTGAGTGGCGAAGGGAGGGAGCAAAATTGAGACAAAAAAAGAAGACAGGGAAAGGGTCTCAGGCTAGGGTTGGAAAACTTACCAGATCAAGAGGGGTGAGGGTGGGACAGAAGAGAGCTTGGTGGCGACGAGCTCACCGCCGAGCAAGGACCCCCACTCTGTCAGCGAGCTCCTCTTCCCCTGTTCGTTCCCTGTTTGAGTGATTGGTGCTTTGCTGCTGCTTGGTTGTTGGCGTTCGAATCACTTGTTTCACTAATGTGATGAGCCTTGACTGCAGTTTTTTTTTTCTGCTGTTGCTATGCTTGATTGCTGATGCTGTTGCGTGGAACTGTTGATGTGTGAGTGGTGCGAGTTTGTGACCGTGTGGTTGCTGCCGCTGCTTCCGGTCATTTCAAAGCGCCTGTGCGTCACGTCCGGTTTGGGCAACTCTCGTGAACATGTTTGGATGCGAAGCTCATCAAATCTCGTGAACATGTTTGGATGTGTCAGGGATAGGGGCAGACACAATCGAACCGGAGTCATCAAATGTTCATCATTTGTTTTTATTTTCTATACACGAAGTACTCGAAACAATCAAGGATAAACAGCATAATTCTTAAGCAATTGAAATAAAATTATTCCAATCTAAACATAAAGTTTTGAAATAAAATAGATCAAGTTTAAATTCATTTTAATTGTCCATTTGAAAGAAAGATGGCCAATTAGATCATTCCGTAGTTGCTCATGAGTTTGTTGATATTGAATTTGATGATGCATTTTGATAAAATCTAAAATTTCATAGATTTTGCTTCGGTTTTGCTCTAGAAGCTAGATATTATCACCCATGTTTTAATAATCCAGACCTTGGTGAACTCCATCATTCCAACATGATCACACAAGATGTCATCATCTCCCATAATATCCTTGGATCCCATAATTTAACAGGTCCGCAAACATCTGTTAAACATGCTTGAAGCACTCGAAATGTCCTCTCAACATCCTTTCTCGTAACTTGTCTTTGGGTAAGTGACATCTTTTGCTACCTCTTGGGTCGGAGATGGTCTTCATGAAAGTTGCACCCGGATCTTAGACCATCACAAAGATAGTAACACCATTTTGTAGTCATGACCATTGATGGTATAGCTGCACTCACGAGCTTCACACGCACACCTTGCAAATAATGGAGACCGCTGCAACACGTTGATGTCATTGTGAGACCCAAGCATGCCAAAGAAAGAGTGATAATTCTGTAAGTCATGTGATCCAACTGCTTCAAGAATGATGGCAGGCCTTTTGCAATGGCCTTGGTTTGTTGAGCATATGGGCAATTCTTTTATTTTCGGTGCATGCGATCCATGGATCCTAGCATACCTACAAATCCTCCTGATTCTCCAATTGCCATGAGCATTGTTGTGTCTGTGGGAGTTGGTTCTCTCAAGTACCGCGCTCCAAACACCTTCACCATTGCAGTGGCAAATCTGACCATCACTTCAAGGCATGTGCTTTCAGACATCCAGAGGTCCCGATCGCACGAATCCGCGGTAGTGCCATAGGCAATAGGTATGGACATCATGGTAGATGAGATCAAACACTTGTCGCCGCATCCAAAATCAATGGCGCAAGTAGAGCTCGAATGGTGCATCGGGGGCAAAGTAGCGCTGACCAACATCAGATGCCCTCGTGCCCTATTCAATTTGACAATCGATGTAACTTTGTTTAACCCTTGTAGTTTGAGAACATTCTCCTCCACAAGTACTGTGTCTGCAAGAACTGCCATCATCGTCATCATCATGGCCATTTCATCTTCATATTCCTTCTCCTCACCTGATGAAGACGACTCCATGAACTCGTTGAAGTACCCCTCGTCCGTATCCATCGTGTTTGCCTCAAAGTAAACAATGAGAATGGTAAAATAATTTGGCAACAACACTTGGCTAAACACTTGTCGGACATGGTATCTGCCATGGACGGTAACGGTAGGGCATAGGCTGTATCCGGGATGAAACGACGATGTAGTCAAAGGTGGGAAGGCGCCTGGATGGAGCAACGGAGGTCCGACAAAGCCTAGGCATAGGTCAAGGTAGTACAGTGGCGATGTTGGTTGTCGAGGGAGAAGATACAAAGCATAGCGGAGGGACAAAGTGGGGGGGGGGGGAGGGCTCGGGGTGTTTTTTTGGATGGGCCAGATATGTCGGAGTCCTACACGGCGGATGCCCACAAACCCCCCCTACGTTTGGTTTCAGTTTGTGGGATTCACACATCTGGACCAGTCCAGACATTTTTTCGTGACCGTCGTTGGATGGCAAAAAATGTCTAGACCATATGGTCCGGACATTTGCGGGCGATTTAGTGATCCACGTTGAAGACGACCTTAGGTGCTCATGCCACTTTTCTTGGTGCCTTCCGCTTCAAGTTTCCTTGTTCTTTGTAATACTATAGTAGCTTGCAAACAAGTTTTTTAATAGCATCTTAGCAAACCTGTTGAACCAGATAATCAAGCAAAATCTCTCTTGTTAGTCTGTCACAATACCTGTTGGTCCACATATGGAAATTCTCTTGTTTACTTTACTTCATGATTTATTGGGACAAGGGCCATCTCCTGCATGGCCTTTCTCATGGGTATTACACCAGTAAAGTAACAACTTACCAAGCTTGGACCACACGGTATGTGTGATAAGCAACTTTTGAATGGAAATTAAGTTATGATGATTTAGGACGTTAGCTCTACTTTAGAATAGTACTCTCTCTGTAAACTAATATAAGATCTTTTAGATGTAGTGATCTAAAAGATCTTATATTAGTTTTTAGAGGGAGTACATAATTCAAAAAAAAAAAACTTACCAAGCTCGGTTTAAGAACAAACATTAGTGAAGTGACGACTTACAAAAAGCTCGTCTATAATCGCAGATGGTTATTTGAGTATCACTTTTCAAAGATGGCACACTTTACCCACAAGAAACAAGCTGCTTACCATAGTATGTTATGTAACGCCATACATGAGTGTGCAATATGATGATTTGATCAAGACTTTTCTCAAGCTGACACTAATATATAGCTTTTACTCCCGCTGTAAAGAAATATAAGAGCGTTTAGATCACTAAAGTAGTGACCTAAACACTCTCATCATGGTGGACAATATCCATTTGGGAGTACAATGGTATTTGGCCGTTCACACGTCACTAAGGGAACATATCCATTTGAATCATCACATCTCATAAACAAAACATATGAGGGTACCACTGTTGTGCCCAGTGAAGAACAAATCATGATCAACCACTCCGCTAATGGTCCTGTCCTGAGAGAAGCTAGTTTAATTTCTCATCATGGTGGCCAATATTTTCGCCATTTGAAAGCTCTACACTAGGTTGGGCAAGTTAGTAATTAAGTCAAGCCCCACCCCATACCAGGGTAATGTGCTTCTATAGGTAATGCAAGGTACCAAGCTACGCTGAAAGCTCTGTCCCAGGAAATACCGCTGGGGGGGGGGGGGGTTAGACATGGGAAATGGAATTTTAGTCTCATTCCTTGTTTGGTGCTTGATGAGAATTCTTAGGAAGAATTTGAGTGTGGGTTCAGACATAAAAAAGAATCTCCTTTGCACATTATTTGGCCTAACTAAACATGGTAAGAGAATAACAGAGACCCATGTGTCTTATGTCGCATCCATGGGCAGACCCTTAATCATCGTCGTACTTCGCCGGTAGATATTGGAGGGATGGCAGTGCCATGTGCGTGATACAGATCTGTGGCACTATATGCAGTTATCTTATCATTGGCGACACCCACACAACACACATTCAGAACACGAATTATGTATCTACTTAGGGCTCCTTGGCACGCTCCATGTAGACTGCAGTCCGGGTTGTGTCAACAACCAGGAGAAAAATTGAAGCTCCGGGGTCATGAGATCATCGGGTTGTGGAGCTTGGGAGTGCACATTGCGTGACCATTGACCACTCACTCCAAGCCTGAAAAAATGACTGATCTAGCCACAACGTGCAATACGGAAGAATTGAAGGTATAAAAACAAGAATACTAACCTCTATTTGATGCACTTCAGTCGATAAGCCACAATGGGCCGGCTTAGTAAGGAAATCAACAATTTTCCTCTTGAACATTAGGGAAAGCATATCTAGGATTGACTTCCCCTCGAAGAAGGTGGCCTGGATCTCCCTAGTGACGTCGTCCTGACCGCCGTATTGGTGCATAGGGTGAGCTTGGCCTTGGAGTGGTTGGATACCTCGACGGGGGGCTTGATGCATCACCCTTCACTCCAACCAGTGTCAGGAAAGCTCGGGCCAACATTCACACATATTTTTTGAGCTTGGCCACTTTAGTTGTGTCTTCCGACATGTGCTTTTGGCTCCAGGAATTTCTCTTGGCCGGCGGAACCGAGGTGAAAGCTGTGACAATACCGCCCTGAGGTGGATCTCTTGACTGTACATCCGGGATATAAAACCACCCCTCCCTCCACTTTTTTGTCTCTGCAAAGTCACTATTGGTGGAAATATGCCCTAGAGGCAATAATAAAGTGGTTATTATTATATTTCATTAATCATGATAAAGGTTTATTATTCATGCTATAATTGTATTGACCGGAAACTTAAATACATGTGTGGATACATAAACAAATACAATGTCCCTAGTGAGCCTCTACTAGACTAGCTCGTTGATGAAAAGATGGTTAAGGTTTCCTAACCATAGTCATGTGTTGTCACTTCATAACGATATCACATCATTAGGAGAATGATGTAATGGACAAGACCCATCCGTTAGCATAACATATGATCGTTCAGTTTATTGCTACTGCTTTCTTAATGTCAAATACATATTCTTTCGACCATGAGGTCATGCTACTCCCGGATACCGGAGGAATACCTTGTGTGCTATCAAATGTCACAACGTAATTGGGTGATCATAAAGGTGCTCTACAGGTATCTCCGAAGGTGTCTGTTGAGTTGGCTTGGATCGAGATTGGGATTTGTCACTCCGTGTGACGGAGAGGTATCTCTGGGCCCTCTCGGTAATACATCATCACAAGAAGCTTGGAAGCAAAGTAACTAAGGAGTTAGTTACAAGATGATGTATTACGGAAAGAGTAAAGAGACTTGACGGCAACGAGATTGAACTAGGTATGGAGATACCGACGATCGAATCTCGGGCAAGTAACATACCGACAGATAAAGGGAACTACGTATGTTGTCATAAAGGTTCGACCGATAAAGATCTTCGTAGAATGTGTAGGGACCAATATGGGCATCCAGGGCTCGCTATTGGTTATTGACCGAAGAAGCGTCTCGGTCATGTCTACATCATTCTCGAACCCATAGGGTCCGCTGAAGGAAATATGCCCTAGAGGCAATAATAAAGTTATTATTTATTTCCTTATATCATGATAAATGTTTATTATTCATGCTAGAATGGTATTAACCGGAAACATAATACTTGTGTGAATACATAGACAAACAGAGTGTCACTAGTATGCCTCTACTTGACTAGCTCGTTGATCAAAGATGGTTATGTTTCCTTGCCATAGACATGAGTTGTCATTTGATTAATGGGATCACATCATTAGGAGAATGATGTGATTGACTTGACCCACTCCGTTAGCTTAGCACTCGATCGTTTAGTATGTTGCTATTGCTTTCTTCATGACTTATACATGTTCCTATGACTATGAGATTATGCAACTCCCGTTTACCGGAGGAACACTTTGTGTACTACCAAACGTCACAACGTAACTGGGTGATTATAAAGGTGCTCTACAGGTGTCTCCGAAGGTACTTGTCGGGTTGGTGTATTTCGAGATTAGGATTTGTCACTCCGATTGTCGGAGAGGTATCTCTGGGCCCTCTCGGTAATGCACATCACTTAAGCCTTGCAAGCATTGCAACTAATGAGTTAGTTGTGGGATGATGTATTACAGAACGAGTAAAGAGACTTGCCGGTAACGAGATTGAACTAGGTATTGAGATACCGACGAACGAATCTCGGGCAAGTAACATACCGATGACAAAGGGAACAACGTATGTTGTTATGCGGTCTGACCGGTAAAGATCTTCATAGAATATGTGGGAGCCAATACGAGCATCCAGGTTCCGCTATTGGTTATTGACCGGAGACGTGTCTCGGTCATGTCTACATAGTTCTCGAACCCGTAGGGTCCGCACGCTTAACGTTTCGACGACAATTATATTATGAGTTTATATGTTTTGATGTACCGAAGGTTGTTCGGAGTCCCGGATGTGATCACGGACATGACGAGGAGTCTCAAAATTGTCGAGACATGAAGATTGATATATTGGATGACTATATTCGGACACCGGAATGGTTCCGGGGGTTATCGGATATATACCGGAGTACCGGGGGGTTACCGGAACCCCCCCGGAGGCTATTGGGCCTCATGGGCCCAATTGGTGGAAGAGGAGAGGAGGCCAGGCAGCCGCGCGCCCCTCCCCCCCAAGTCCGAATTGGACAAGGAGGGGGGGCGGCGCCTCCCCCTTTCCTTCCCCCCTCTCTCCTTCCCTCTCCTCTCCTAGTCCAACAAGGAAGGGAGGGAGTCCTACTCCCGGTGGGAGTAGGACTCCTCCTGGCGCACCTCCTCCTGGCCGGCCGCACCTCCCCCCTTGCTCCTTTATATACGGGGGCAGGGGGGCACCCTAGAGACACAACAATTGACCGCTTGATCTTTTAGCCGTGTGCGGTGCCCCCCTCCACCATAGTCCACCTCGATAATACTGTAGCGGTGCTTAGGCGAGAACATCATCATAGTCACCACGCCGTCGTGCTGACGAAACTCTCCCTCAACACTCGGCTGGATCGGAGTTCGAGGGACGTCATCGGGCCGAACGTGTGCTGAACTCGGAGGTGCCGTGCGTTCGGTATACGACTACATCAACCGCGTTGTGCTAACGCTTCCGCTTTCGGTCTACGAGGGTACGTAGACAACACTCTCCCCTCTCGTTGCTATGCATCACCATGATCTTGCGTGTGCGTAGGATTTTTTTTGAAATTACTACGTTCCCCAACAGTGGCATCCGAGCCTGGTTTTATGCGTTGATGTTATATGCACGAGTAGAACACAAGTGAGTTGTGGGTGATATAAGTCATACTGCTTACCAGCATGTCATACTTTGGTTCGGCGGTATTGTTGGATGAAGCGGCCCGGACCGACATTAGGCGTACACTTACGCGAGACTGGTTCTACCGACGTGCTTTCCACACAGGTGGCTGGCAGGTGTCAGTTTCTCCAACTTTAGTTGAACCGAGTGTGGCTACGCCCGGTCCTTGCGAAGGTTAAAACAGCACCAACTTGACAAACTATCGTTGTGGTTTTGACGCGTAGGTAAGAACGGTTCTTGCTAAGCCCGTAGCAGCCACGTAAAATTTGCAACAACAAAGTAGAGGGCGTCTAACTTGTTTTTGCAGGGCATGTTGTGATGTGATATGGTCAAGACATGATGCTAAATTTTATTATATGAGATGATCATGTTTTGTAACCGAGTTATTGGCAACTGGCAGGAGCCATATGGTTGTCGCTTTATTGTATGCAATGCAATCGCCCTGTAATGCTTTACTTTATCACTAAGCGGTAGCGATAGTCGTAGAAGCATAAGATTGGCGAGACGACAACGATGCTACGATGAAGATCAAGGTGTCGCGCCGGTGACGATGGTGATCATGACGGTGCTTCGGAGATGGAGATCACAAGCACAAGATGATGATGGCCATATCATATCACTTATATTGATTGCATGTGATGTTTATCTTTTATGCATCTTATCTTGCTTTGATTGACGGTAGCTTTATAAGATGACCCCTCACTAAATTATCAAAGTATAAGTGTTCTCCCTGAGTATGCACCGTTGCGAAAGTTCTTCGTGCTGAGACACCACGTGATGATCGGGTGTGATAGGCTCTACGTTCAAATACAACGGGTGCAAAACAGTTACACACGCGGAATACTCAGGTTAAGATTGACGAGCCTAGCATATAACAGATATGGCCTCGGAACACGGAGACCGAAAGGTCGAGCATGAATCATATAGTAGATATGATCAACATAGTGATGTTCACCGTTGAAACTACTCCATCTCACGTGATGATCGGACATGGTTTAGTTGATATGGATCACGTGATCACTTAGAGGATTAGAGGGATGTCTATCTAAGTGGGAGTTCTTAAGTAATATGATTAATTAAACTTAAATTTATCATGAACTTAGTACCTGATAGTATCTTGCTTGTCTATGTTGATTGTAGATAGATGGCCCGTGCTGTTGTTTCGTTGAATTTTAATGCGTTCCTTGAGAAAGCAAAGTTGAAAGATGATGCTAGCAATTACACGGACTGGGTCCGTAACTTGAGGATTATCCTCATTGCTGCACAGAAGAATTACGTCCTGGAAGCACCGCTGGGTGCCAGGCCTGCTGCCGATGCAACTGACGACGTTAAGAACGTCTGGCAGAGCAAAGCTGATGACTACTCGATAGTTTAATGTGCCATGCTTTACGGCTTAGAACCGGGACTTCAACGACGTTTTGAACGTCATGGAGCATATGAGATGTTCCAGGAGTTGAAGTTAATATTTCAAGAAAATGTCCGAATTGAGAGATATGAAGTCTCCAATAAGTTCTACAGTTGCAAGATGGAGGAGAATAGTTCTGTCAGTGAGCATATAATCAAAATGCCTGGGTATAATAATCACTTGATTCAACTGGGAGTTAATCTTCCGGATGATAGCGTCATTGACAGAATTCTCCAATCACTGCCACCAAGCTACAAGAGCTTCGTGATGAACTATAACATGCAAGGGATGGATAAGACGATTCCCGAGCTCTTCGCAATGCTAAAGGCTGCGGAGGTAGAAATCAAGAAGGAGCATCAAGTGTTGATGGTCAATAAGACCACCAGTTTCAAGAAAAATGGCAAAGGGAAGAAGAAGGGGAACTTCAAGAAGAACAGCAAGCAAGTTGCTGCTCAGGAGAAGAAACCCAAGTCTGGACCTAAGCTTGAGACTGAGTGCTTCTACTGCAAGCAGACTGGTCACTGGAAGCGGAACTGCCCCAAGTATTTGGCAGATAAGAAGGATGGCAAGGTGAACAAAGGTATATGTGATATACATGTTATTGATGTGTACCTTACTAATGCTCGCAGTAGCACCTGGGTATTTGATACTGGTTCTGTTGCTAATATTTGCAACTCGAAACAGGGGCTACGGATTAAGCGAAGATTGGCTAAGGACGAGGTGACGATGCGCGTGGGAAATGGTTCCAAAGTCGATGTGATCGCGGTCGGCATGCTACCTCTACATCTACCTTCGGGATTAGTTTTAGACCTAAATAATTGTTATTTGGTGCCAGCGTTAAGCATGAACATTATATCTGGATCTTGTTTGATGCGAGACGGTTATTCATTTAAATCAGAGAATAATGGTTGTTCTATTTATATGAATACTATCTTTTATGGTCATGCACCCTTGAAGAGTGGTCTATTTTTGTTGAAGCTCGATATTAGTGATACACATATTCATAATATTGAAGCCAAAAGATGGAGAGTTGATAATGATAGTGCAATTTATTTGTGGCACTGCCGTTTAGGTCATATCAGTGTAAAGCGCATGAAGAAACTCCATACTGATGGACTTTTGGAACCACTTGATTATGAATCACTTGGTACTTGCGAACCGTGCCTCATGGGCAAGATGACTAAAACGTCGTTCTCCGGAACTATGGAGAGAGCAACAGATTTGTTGGAAATCATACATACAGATGTATGTGGTCCGATGAATGTTGAGGCTCGTGACGGATATCGTTATTTTCTCACCTTCACAGACGATTTAAGCAGATATGGGTATATCTACTTAATGAAACATAAGTTTGAAACATTTGAAAAGTTCAAAGAATTTCAGAGTGAAGTTGAAAATCATCGTAACAAGAAAATAAAGTTTCTACGATCTGATCGTGGAGGAGAATATTTGAGTTATGAGTTTGGTCTTCATTTGAAACAATGCGGAATAGTTTCGCAACTCACGCCACCCGGAACACCACAGCGTAATGGTGTGTCCGAACGTCGTAATCGTACTCTACTAGATATGGTGCGATCTATGATGTCTCTTACTGATTTACCGCTATCGTTTTGGGGTTATGCTTTAGAGACGGTCGCATTCACGTTAAATAGGGCACCATCAAAATCCGTTGAGACGACGCCTTATGAACTGTGGTTTGCCAAGAAACCAAAGTTGTCATTTCTTAAAGTTTGGGGCTGCGATGCTTATGTGAAAAAGCTTCAACCTGATAAGCTCGAACCCAAATCGGAGAAATGTGTCTTCATAGGATACCCAAAGGAGACTGTTGGGTACACCTTCTATCACAGATCCGAAGGCAAGACTTTTGTTGCTAAATTTGGAATCTTTCTGGAGAAGGAGTTTCTCTCGAAAGAAGTGAGTGGGAGGAAAGTAGAACTTGATGAGGTAATTGTACCTTCTCCCTTATTGAAAAGTAGTTCATCGCAGAAACTGGTTTCTGTGACGCCTACACCAATTAGTGAGGAAGTTAATGATGATGATCATGGAACTTCAGATCAAGTTGTTACTGAACCTCGTAGGTCAACCAGAGTAAGATCCGCACCAGAGTGGTACGGTAATCCTGTTCTGGAGGTTGTGCTACTAGACCATGACGAACCTATGAACTATGAAGAAGCGATGGTGAGCCCAGATTCTGCGAAATGGCTTGAGACCATGAAATCTGAGATGAGATCCATGTATAAGAACAAAGTGTGGACTTTGGTTGACTTGCCCGATGATCGGCAAGCAATTGAGAATAAATGGATCTTCAAGAAGAAGACTGACACTGACGATAATGTTACTGTCTATAAAGCTCGACTTGTTGCAAAAGGTTTTCGACAAGTTCAAGGGATTGACTACGATGAGACCTTCTCACCCGTAGCGATGCTTAAGTCTGTCCGAATCATGTTAGCAATTGCCGCATTTTATGATTATGAAATTTGGCAAATGGATGTCAAGACTGCATTCCTGAATGGATTTCTGGAAGAAGAGTTGTATATGATGCAGCCGGAAGGTTTTGTCGATCCAAAGGGAGCTAACAAAGTGTGCAAGCTCCAGCGATCTATTTATGGACTGGTGCAAGCCTCTCGGAGTTGGAATAAACGCTTTGATAGTGTGATCAAAGCATTTGGTTTTGTACAGACTTTTGGAGAAGCCTGTATTTACAAGAAAGTGAGTGGGAGCTCTGTAGCATTTCTAATATTATATGTGGATGACATATTGCTGATTGGAAATGATATAGAATTTCTGAATAGCATAAAGGGATACTTGAATAAGAGTTTTTCAATGAAAGACCTCGGTGAAGCTACGTATATATTGGGCATCAAGATGTATAGAGATAGATCAAGACACTTAATTGGACTTTCACAAAGCACATACCTTGACAAAGTTTTAAAGAAGTTCAAAATGGATCAAGCAAAGAAAGGGTTCTTGCCTGTGTTACAAGGTGTGAAGTTGAGTAAGACTCAATGCCCGACCACTGCAGAAGATAGAGAGAAGATGAAAGATGTTCCCTATGCTTCAGCCATAGGCTCTATCATGTATGCAATGTTGTGTACCAGACCTGATGTGTGCCTTGCTATAAGTTTAGCAGGGAGGTACCAAAGTAATCCAGGAGTGGATCACTGGACAGCGGTCAAGAACATCCTGAAATACCTGAAAAGGACTAAGGATATGTTTCTCATTTATGGAGGTGACAAAGAGCTCATCGTAAATGGTTACGTTGATGCAAGCTTTGACACTGATCCGGACGATTCTAAATCGCAAACCGGATACGTGTTTACATTGAACGGTGGAGCTGTCAGTTGGTGCAGTTCTAAACAAAGCGTCGTGGCGGGATCTACATGTGAAGCGGAGTATATAGCTGCTTCGGAAGCAGCAAATGAATGAGTCTGGATGAAGGAGTTCATATCCGATCTAGGTGTCATACCTAGTGCATCGGGTCCAATGAAAATCTTTTGTGACAATACTGGTGCAATTGCCTTGGCGAAGGAATCCAGATTTCACAAGAGAACCAAGCACATCAAGAGACGCTTCAATTCCATCGGGGATTTAGTCCAGGTGGGAGACATAGAAATTTTCAAGATACATACGGATCTGAATGTTGCAGACCCATTGACTAAGCCTCTTCCACGAGCAAAACATGATCAACACTAAGGCTCCATGGGTGTTAGAATCATTACTGTGTAATCTAGATTATTGACTCTAGTGCAAGTGGGAGACTGAAGGAAATATGCCCTAGAGGCAATAATAAAGTTATTATTTATTTCCTTATATCATGATAAATGTTTATTATTCATGCTAGAATGGTATTAACCGGAAACATAATACTTGTGTGAATACATAGACAAACAGAGTGTCACTAGTATGCCTCTACTTGACTAGCTCGTTGATCAAAGATGGTTATGTTTCCTTGCCATAGACATGAGTTGTCATTTGATTAACGGGATCACATCATTAGGAGAATGATGTGATTGACTTGACCCATTCTGTTTATTGCTTTCTTCATGACTTATACATGTTCCTATGACTATGAGATTATGCAACTCCCGTTTACCGGAGGAACACTTTGTGTACTACCAAACGTCACAACGTAACTGGGTGATTATAAAGGTGCTCTACAGGTGTCTCCAAAGGTACTTGTCGGGTTGGTGTATTTCGAGATTAGGATTTGTCACTCCGATTGTCGGAGAGGTATCTCTGGGCCCTCTCGGTAATGCACATCACTTAAGCCTTGCAAGCATTGCAACTAATGAGTTAGTTGTGGGATGATGTATTACGGAACGAGTAAAGAGACTTGCCGGTAACGAGATTGAACTAGGTATTGAGATACCGACGATCGAATCTCGGGCAAGTAACATACCGATGACAAAGGGAACAACGTATGTTGTTATGCGGTCTGACCGATAAAGATCTTCGTAGAATATGTGGGAGCCAATATGAGCATCCAGGTTCCGCTATTGGTTATTGACCGGAGACGTGTCTCGGTCATGTCTACATAGTTCTCGAACCCGTAGGGTCCGCACGCTTAACGTTTCGATGACAGTTATATTATGAGTTTATATGTTTTGATGTACCGAAGGTTGTTCGGAGTCCCGGATGTGATCACGAACATGACGAGGAGTCTCGAAATGGTCGAGACATGAAGATTGATATATTGGATGACTATATTCGGACACCGGAATGGTTCCGGGGGTTATCGGATATATACCGGAGTACCGGGGGGTTACCGGAACCCCCCGGAGGCTATTGGGCCTCATGGGCCCAATTGGTGGAAGAGGAGAGGAGGCCAAGGGGCAGCCGCGTGCCCCTCCCCCCAAGTCCGAATTGGACAAGGAGGGGGGGGGGGGGGCGGCGCCCCCCCTTTCCTTTCCCCCTCTCTCCTTCCCTCTCCTCTCCTAGTCCAACAAGGAAGGGAGGGAGTCCTACTCCCGGTGGGAGTAGGACTCCTCCTGGCGCGCCTCCTCCTGGCCGGCCGCACCTCCCCCTTGCTCCTTTATATACGGGGGCAGGGGGCAGCCTAGAGACACAACAATTGATCGCTTGATCTTTTAGCCGTGTGCGGTGCCCCCTCCACCATAGTCCACCTCGATAATACTGTAGCGGTGCTTAGGCGAAGCCCTGCGTCGGTAGAACATCATCATCGTCACCACGCCGTCGTGCTGATGAAACTCTCCCTCAACAGTCGGCTGGATCGGAGTTCGAGGGACGTCATCGGGCTGAACGTGTGCTGAACTCGGAGGTGCCGTGCGTTCGGTACTTGATCGGTCGGATCGTGAAGACGTACGACTACATCAACCGCGTTGTGCTAACGCTTCCGCTTTCGGTCTACGAGGGTACGTAGACAACACTCTCCCCTCTCGTTGCTATGCATCACCATGATCTTGCGTGTGCGTAGGATTTTTTTTGAAATTACTACGTTCCCCAACATCCGCACGCTTAACGTTCGTTGATGATATAATATTATATGAGTTATGTATGTTGGTGATCAAATGTTGTTCAGAATCCCGGATGAGATCACAGACATGACAAGGAGCTCTAGAACGGTATAGAGGTAAAGATTGATATATAGGATGATATGGTTGAGCCAAGGGGTAAGGCCCACGGGGCTTTAGGTCGATGCAAAAGGAAGTTTTGCGGAGGTTAGGGACCAGACCCCAGGGACCTTGGCGTCTGGCTCTATGCCAGACGCCGAGGCCCATGGCGTCTAGGCCAGACACCGAGGACAGCGGCGTCTGGTACTAGAAACCGAGAAGGACTCTTCCTTGCGTTCCAAACCAACTTTGATGAGGCTCTTTCTCTCAAGAAACGACCCGAGGGCTCAACATATAAATAGAGGAGCAGGGCTAGCCCCTGGGGGACACCACGATTCACCAAGCCGTGTGCCGACGCCCCCTCTCCCTCTAGTTCCTCCTCTGTCCACGTCCGTTGTGCTTGGCGAAGCCCCGCGGATAGTTTCACCACCACCGTCACCACGCCGTCGTGCTGCCGGAACTCATCTACTACTTCGCCTCTCTTGCTGGATTGAGAAGGCGAGGACGTCATCGAGCTGAACGTGTGCTGAACACGGAGGTGCCGTACGTTCGGTACTTGATCGGGACGGATCGTGAAGGTGTACGACTACACCAACCGCGTTGATAAACGCTTCCGCTTAGCGATCTACAAGGGTATGTAGATGCTCTCCCGTCTCGTAGCTATGCATCTCCATGGATAGATCTTGCGTGTGCGTAGATTTTTTTTTGTTTTTCATGCAACGTTCCCCAACAACTGTCTAGGTTCTCAGATCCAAACTTCTTGTAGATGGAAATCCCTCCACACTCACAAGTTTCATTCACATTATTTTAGAGTTTGACTTGGAAGTATTTTATCCAAAGGCCAAAGTAAGGCTCAATGCCCAGGAAACACCCACAAAGTGTGATGAAACAAGTGATGTGCAGGATAGAGTTGGGGTGAGATGATGCAACTGGAGGCTGTAAAAATGGAGGAGGCCGGGATTTTTTTGAATGAATCGTATAAATCAGTCCATGGAGGAGAAAGGGGATGAGTCGCTCATATCTCCGCGGGCTTAGGCATGGTATTTGCGGTGAGGACGTCGTCCTTGGTGAACGAGGAATCATGGTACCCGGTTGCGGAAGATAACCAGTCTACACAATGCTGCAGTGCAGGCTCCGCGGCGTTGGAAGGTATCCACTTGCCCTTGGTCAGCGAAGGGGTCCTTGGCCTAGCCTTGCCGCTCTTCCCTGCGCCGGGGGCCTTGCCTCCCTTCATCGGATGAGGCTGGGCTGGTTTGGGGCCCATGACGATCGATGCGCGGAGCATGTGGTGGAGCAGCAACAATGGAAGCAAAGGGCGAGAGGAAGAAGATGACTGCGCGAGGGAAAATGAGAAGAAGTGTCGTTCCCCTTGGCATATCCTCAAGTATCCTAGATGGGAGGTGGAATGACGACAACAAATTTCTGCCACGCGGCAGCAAATCCCTTTGGTTTCCCACTAACATTGTTAAAGGCATGCGAGAATCGAGAATATGCTGTTAAGAGGCGCACGCCTGCCTGAATTGATTAAACGTGGCACAGGTGGGGCCTCAATCCACTGACGCACGTCACCTTGACCAACGGTCATCATGACCATATGTCCGGCTCGACCGACTAGAGAAGCATCTGGTCCGGTGCGGTGCGGCCATGATTGGTTCGATTAAGATTCATGAAGTGCTGCGTGGGAATTTTGGGCCATGGAGGCCGTCTTGGCGGGAAGGCCTTCCACTACAATAGACTTAGTTCATCAATAATTCAAGACCGAACGAAGCCTTTCTCTCGACAGGTGGGCCGACTTCAGGGAACATGGTGGCTGTATCAGGTCGGTGGCAGGACTTCACTTTCAGGAGAGCTTTGAAGAACCAATTTTTACCTCGTTGAGCAGATGAAGATGACGTTCAAGATCGATATCAACCAGGAAGCAACCAAGCTCGAAGACCGTTTCAGGGGTTTACTGACGGTGTTACGGCCCAGAGGTGCCTCACCATGCTGGTAGTCGACCCAAGTAGGCCGCTCCGAGGACCCTTAGGTTGGTTTCAGCCCTGGCCATCATGCCACCCATGGGCTCTGTAGGACAATTTTGGAAGCCTTGTTGTACAAGACAAGGAAGCTGGATCCGTGGCGGACTCCCCTCCACCAACGTAGCCCACTAGAACCATGTAACCCTAGGGGTTCCAGTATCTTATATAAGCCGGGGCCAAGCTAGTCGGTCTTACATTGAGATCAATCCCTTGATTGTACCTTATACTTTGTACACCCTATTGCAGTAGAAACACGAGCAGGAGTATGATATTCCGGTCTCTTGTTTCCCCTTCAATTTATTCACCTAGTCGGGATACCCTATCGGGTGATCTGCCCAATTCTACTTTGACAACCGGGTAGATGTTGAGTACGTGAAATTTGAAGGACGTGGGGATGAGAGATGTAGGATGATTACATAAAACTAATGGCTATTTTTAATGGACCATCAGATTAATGGTTAAATATTCCTAATTAATGTAGGATTTCTAGCTATTATTCTATTTTGATCGGTACTGTACGTACTTCTAGTATTATATAATAGATAGACAGCTCTTATATTTCTTTAGAGAGGGAGTACATTCTAATATGGACTTTTACTCTTATTTCTTCTCTTCAAGGCATGAAGAATTTCAAAATTCAACTTTTACCATAAATTAGATTAATAGTACATATTTTATAAATGACAGACTCAGTGCATAGAAGCTCCCACACAAAGTGGGGTCTGGGGAGGGATTAAGAACCTAGTCTTACCCCTGCAAAGTGTAATGCAGAGAGGCTGGTTTGAACCCAGGACCTTTTGGCACAAGTGGGGAGGACTTCACCACTGCGCTAGGCCTGTCCTCTTAATAGTACATATTTTATGTGACTTAAAAATCACATCATTAGTAACTTCTATAGAATACAAATCCAACGTTACGCATAAGCTTTTTTCAACGAAGTACAATCAAAATCGCTCACATACACTCACCTCTATGAATGCACGCAAGTACACCCTATCCCTATGAGTACCTCCGAGAGACTGAGCCGGCATTAACATTTTGAGATTTTATGAAGTTGCCATAAAGGCCTCACAATCAAGGGGAACAAACATCATTGAAAGCCTGAAATAAATTCAGGAGAATGCGAGAACCAATGTAAGTCTAGGACGTGAACCCCGGTGGGCTAAAGATACCACTGTCCCTCTAACCATTCAACCACATGTTGATTCACTATCATTAATAACTTCTTTCGAATACAAATTCAATGGTACGTATAATCTCTTTCACATATAATTAACCACCCTTAGTTAGCCTAATTTATGGTCAATGTTTAATTTTGAAATGCATGCACACCTTATTTATTGGAATGGAGGGAGTATTAGCTAAGAATAAAAATAGCATACACGAGGTTTCGAAATTTATTTCGATAAAAATACGATAATCTGGGAACTAGCTAGGTACAGATCATATAAAGTACTTCACGATGAATCTAGACTAAATTTCACAAGACGGTATCGGTATCAACTTTTGTACGATTAACACAACTCTTGACCGCCCGCCCGTATGTTTGAAAAAACATCATCGATCATACGTAAACCAGCTGTAGAAATCCCGGCCATCAGCATGTACGTCCGTCCCTCTCGAGCAAAGCTACGTCTACGGGCAGTTCTTACTTACCGTTTAAGCTGATGTGGCAGGAATTGATAGGAAAAGGAAGGGAAAGGGGCCCACCCAGTAAAAATCAGGCAGCTGAGGTTGGAGAGGCCCGTAGGCAATTGTTGTAGGTAGGTGTAGCATTTTGGTTCTTTCTTTATCTTCGTCTAGTTTCTTGTTCTTTCTTCTTCCTTCCGTTTCCCTTGTGAGTCTGCGAAGCCTCCGCGGGACTAGATACAAATGGCGAGGCAGCCGCGGAAGGATACTACAAAGCACGCGCGAGAGGGAGAGACGACAGTAAGGATATTCACGATGACGACGAGGAGGAGGAGACGAGACGACAGACGCAGCGCCCTCGTTGCCTCCGTCTGCCTCTTCCTCATCGTTCTTCTACCCTCTGCCGCTTCCTTGTCGTCGTCGTCCTCTTCCTCCAGCTCCAGCTTCAGCTCCCCTCAGCAGCAGAGCAAGATTATCACCCACCTCCCTGGCTTCGACGGCCCCCTCCCCTTCCAGCTCCAAACGGGGTACGTACTACCTTACCTCTGGCTTTCTCCACTTGACAAAGTGATTGATTTATCTCTCGTGTGACTTGCATGTATCGCATCACGTCGCAGGTATGTCGAGGTGGACGAGAGCAATGGCGTCCGCCTCTTCTACTACTTCATCCGGTCGGAGAGGGACCCGGCGCAGGACCCCGTCATGATCTGGCTGACTGGTGGGCCAGGGTGCTCCGCCTTCTCCGGCCTTGTCTATGAGATCGGTAGGTAACCGAACTCTTCAGCTCCAGAACCATCTGCTCGTCTCCATGCGTCTTCTTTTTCTCTTCCATTTTTTGGGACCGTGCATCTGTATATATCTCAATCAAACTTTCCTATGTATCCACGACAACTGCAACTACTACTACTCGGTGTGGCTTTGTCCGCATGCCTTCTGCGCGGAAAATATCACGTGCTCCCGCACTTTAAATGCTCCCATGCTCCAAATTTCTAAAAACTAAATTTGAATGTTTCAAAAATAATTTTCTTTTGGAAGATGGTAGCATGGGAGCATTTGAGTGATGGGAGCACTGGGTATGCACTATCTTCTACATGTCTCGAAGCAAATCTACTTGTACTACTTTTTGATGGAGAGTTGAACATTTTGCAAAGACAATGTACTCATGTAGCACTAGCCAAAAATTGCGCAAAACATGCATACACCTTTAATATATTAAGGTCTCAACAATCAAGTACGTGCAGGCCCTCTGAGTTTCGACCGTCGCACCGACGTCAACGGCTTTCCTAAGTTGCTCTACAAACCAGACTCATGGACCAAGGCAGGTTTCAATCTCAGATCCTTTTTCATTCTTACCATTTTCATGATTCTGAGTCGAACATGGATCCCTCTGTCCCCCAGGTGAGCAATATCATCTTCATCGATTCCCCCGTTGGAACCGGCTTCTCATACTCCAAAACAGAGCAAGGATACAAATCAAGCGATACCCAAGTCGTCACCCAAATTGTCATCTTCATCAGAAAGGTCCCACTTCCTCCTCAAATCACCCAACCACCACTAGTACTAATTAATTGCAAATGCTTATTGTTCTTGCATGTACGTGTTGCAGTGGTTTGATGAGCACCCAGAGTTCTTGTCGAATCCTTTTTACGTTGCCGGTGATTCCTACTGTGGTATTACTGTGCCAGGCATCACCCTTGGAATAGCTAAAGGTAACTTTTATACATGCACAAGTTCTTCTCACCTCCATACATATTTCATTTTCTTGTCTGAACAACTGGATGTATAACTTCTCCTAGGGATAGAAGATGGCAGCGGATCAGCTCTCAGTCTAAAGGTTTGAAGCCAATAGAGTGCAACTACCATGTTATGTATATGGTTTTTTTTCTGGCCCGCCTGTAGTACACAATTTTCAAATTTGGATTAGTTTGAACTTTTTCTCTCAATTTGGAGATGGTCCAGGCCGGCATTTGCCCACTGTAGTTCCTAAAAAAGCTATACTATTTTGAACTATTTTCGTCTCAATTTTGAAATGGCTCAGGCCAGCAATTGCCAGCCGTAGTTTCCTCAAAACAAAGTTAGATTAGTTTGAACTTTTTTCCTCTCAAATTGGCAATGGTTCTGGCGGCATTTGCGCACCGTAGTTCCCTAAAAAAAAGTTTGATTAGTTTCTTTCTTCCCTGCTAATTTGGCATATTATGACCAGGGCTACCTTGTGGGGAATCCAGTCACAGCTTATTGGTACTATGATAATCCAGCTAAAATTCCATTTGCACACGGAAAAGGTCTCATATCTGACGAAATGTACCAGGTACCATCTTTTTTTTTGAAAGAGAACTTGCTACTTGCATCCATGCGTGACCCCTCATCTATTAAGTCAGTTTTTTTATAGAAAATCTACCGCAAAAAGGTTGTACCTTTATGTTTGTCTTTGCAGTTTACTTTATTACTATTTCGTGTCTTGATTATTTCCAGGCGTACAAGGAGAGCTGCAGTGCATGGGAATTCAGCCAGGAGTGCACAGAAAGTCACGCTGCCATCGACGAGGTATCCAATTCTTTTGCAAAGCGAAGTTTTGCCTTTCATTTCTGCCATTTAGTGAGTCAGTATCAGCCAAGTTGTATTTTTGTCAAGTGTGTCAAGGACATATGCCCAAACCACATCCTGGAGCCCCTGTGCGCTTTCGCGAGCCCGCGTCCATGCAATCTGAAACTGAATTCAAGCGCACGAGAGATGCTCCAGCTGCAGGAGGACTACACTGCCAGGGCTGGGCTTCAGCTGTCTGAGATTTCTACAGAGTGTAGAGTTAGTAACAAATCAAACAGTGCTTCCAAATTTGCAGCACAATGTTTTCTTATCTGAGAGTACTTCATATTTCATTGCAGACGGCGGAATATGCGATGTCCATGACATGGGCAAACAATGACACTGTCAGAGAGGCTCTTGGTATCCACAAGGTAATTGACGACTGAATGAAGCTGTCTGTGTTGGACACTCAGTTGCTGCTTTATGCATGTTTGGTGTGGATGATCATCATATTCTAAATACATTGCAGGGAACGGTTCCTTCATGGCTAAGATGCAACTTCGATATACGGTACACCAACGATATTTTCAGTTCGGTGGAGCACCATCTGGATGTGACCACCAGAGGCTACAGGAGCCTGATCTACAGCGGCGATCATGACATGATTGTACCTTCCATCGGCACGCAGGCCTGGATCAAGTCTCTCAACTTCTCCGTTGTGGATGAGTGGAGACCGTGGTATGTCGATGCACAAGTTGCAGGGTGAGGACTGATTTGTCCGTCATATGGGTGTTGCAACTGAATAGGACGAGATTTGTTCTGATGGTTGCTCACAAGCGGTTTTTCCTCATGTGCAGATATACAAGGTCTTACTCGAATAACCTTACCTTCGCAACTGTCAAGGTAGGCCCTCGATGTGTTCTCTTTGCTACAGCAAATAATAAATGTATAATAGTAATATTTTTGTTTGCGAAATAGGGCGGTGGACATACTGCTCCGGAGTACATGCCAAAGCAATGCCTTGCTATGTTTGGAAGGTGGCTTTCTGGTGAGCCTCTTTGATGGTGTACATTGCAGCATCCGGTGGTGGTTGCTATGTCCATCACACTGTAATTGCATTGTGTTAGTTGTGCCTTGGAGCTATAGCAATAGTTGTTAAAGCTTGATTCGCAGATGCAAATTATTGTTCTGTTCAATGTATCAATGTATGGAAAAATAACAAAATGAGGGAATGTTTGCTGGTGGAAAGAAAAAAAAGCAGAAAAAGGTTGGTGGGTGTGCTTCGGTACACCCCCTTTATGATGATATTATATAGCAGTACAAACAAAAAACTATAGATCAACCGATATCTATCTGCCTCCGTAGATAAGACTCCATCCAACGACCGTAATCCATTTGCATCCCACATGTATTAAGTAATAAAACATATCATTGCATTAATAATAATATTCCTCTCACCCCGCGCTCATTATGGGGACAACGAGTCATCAATAATTTATCCTTGGTGAGGTAAATTCGTCTAAGTCCTGTCTCTCGTACAATCACCGAAAGTATTTCACAAATAAGTATCTAGTAAATGTGCACTCTAGATATCTCGACAAAGTTATAGCAAAAAAAGGATATCTCGACAAAGATAACTAAGGATACATAGACACGACCATATACATATACCTAGATATCACTATTAAGACAAAATAATTTTAAGTCATGTGATTTTTCTTTCTTTCATAATTTAGAGGGAAATTTAGTTTTACCAAAATTTTGAGGTGTAGTGCTTTAAAATGAAAAACAATCGGCTTCACTTCCCATTAAAATATTATCTTAATTTTCTACAAGTATTTTTGTCATTATTAATGTTAGCCACATTATTATGTAGTTAATTTTGCCAAATGTAATACGTAAATGTACACTATTTGAGATATTATATCAATAGAATATAGTACATGACTAATCTAAAGTCTATTAGAAAGAAAATAATAATTACAATTCTCTACTTTAAAGAGTAGAATTTTGAGTTGGTTAACGTGATGTATTACCCATCTAATAAGATAATCTCATATCCGTTGAGAATCTTGACTAACATGTGTGCTGGTTGACTTTTTCCAACGGCAAGTACAATATTTTGCGGAATGATATATTTAGGGAGGTTGACTGTGCAATTTTAGATGAGCTAAACTTGTTATACTCCATGAAGAAACTGGATCTTGGATCTTGAGTTGAAAGAGGTCCAAAGAAGAAAAAATGATGGAGAGCGAGCATTACTGAAAAACTGTGTTTTAAGTTGAAAACGAGCTTCGAGCAGGAGTGGTGGAGGAGGACGGACACTGTGCGCGTGTCGAGGCGCATGTTGATGTTGTTCAGGATGGCGCAGCTCATCGGCACGCCGAACTGCATCTCGTACATGGCCGGCACGTTCGGTAGCAACACGTACGCCAAGGTTAATATCTCCACGCGATCGTTAAGTACTTATACTACCTTAACTATGCCAGCTTCATCACCATGGCTGACACCTGCAACAACTATGCCACCACAGTCATTTCGATGGGCAGTTGTTCTGATCATTCCCTTATCAGTTCATGCACTTTGTTATGCATGTAAATTTCATAGATGTGTTAGCTATATGTTGTGTGTCGTACTTGCATGACTAGCTACAACTCGTGATTAATATTGCTAGCACAATTTTCATGATAATAATCTGGATTAAATCTATTAAAAATGTACTAATGATTCCAACATGTTGTTTTGATTTTTTTTAAATAAAGAGAGGCCCTCTCCGATTTCCATTAATTGAAACCACATTGTTTGTTAATCTACCAGAACTAACATAAAATATAACAATGACGCATGACCTAATTAAGGAGGCATGATGAGAAGACTTCACACAAGCTACCAAAGACTACAAGGGGATAAGCCATCAGATGACCACTACCCCAGCATACCAATACATCTCATGGTGATGCCTAAAGTGAGGGTATTTTGGCGGCGGGTTGTGAGAGGCATTTTACCTGATGAATGTTCTTTACAACACTGCCACATAAAAGAATCCAACACTTGCCGGGTGTGTTTTGCTATGGAGGAGGACTTGATGCATGCACTATTGCATTGCTCACATGCCAAGAGATTCTGGGCTGAAGCATATGTTAGTTGTTGGACGTACGGATGCCTCGACTCTATGCTGTTACTTGGTCTCGTGATATCCTATGTGAGGACTGGTTCAATGATGCTGAGCTTGCGAAGTTGATCACCATTATGTGGGCGATCTGGCTCTCCAGAAATCACTTGACACACGATGAGCAGCAGATTGATCCAGTGTTCTAGGTTAGGCGCATTAGAGAGGATTTAGCACTGCTTGACATCCCTGATCAGCATGCAATTTTTTTACCAAGGTATGGATGGCACCCTCCAACAAAAGGGTGTGTTAAAATCAACACGGATGCCGCTCTAAACTTTGATGCAATCAAAGCTGGCGTTGGTGAGTGGCAAGGTCGCTGTCCTCCTCTCTTGGAGCATTGAACAAACCTCTAGAAGGAGTAATAGACCCGTTCATCATTGAGGCGTTGGCTCTGCGAGAAGGCGTGATCTTTGCTCAACTCCGAGGCTTTCCACATGTGATATTGGAGAGAGATTGTCAAGAACTTGTCAATCAATGGAATTCTCGTCGCAACTCCTTGTCGGTTGTGGCACCGATCCTTCATGAAATTGGAGAACTAGCTGCATTTTTTTCATCTTTTTGTAATCCAGCATGTTTACAGATCAGCCAATCAACCGGCCCATCTCTGTGCAAAGCATGCTTCTCCGCTGATGGTTACCGAAGGTCGGCTGAGCTTGGCACCTTCCTTCGTGGTCACAAGGCTGATGGCTGACTGCCCCAGGATCGTTTTTGTTGAATAAAATTCTCCGAATTCCAAAAAAGTCAAATCTCTAGGAGTTGAATATAAAACCATAGGTTTAATATCCTAAGTTTTCACACTGCTGCAAATGATAAAAAAGGACGGGTATTAGCAGCAAATGAGAAAACAGGACGGGTATTAGCAGCAAATGAAGTCTTCAACAACATCCTGGGCAGGGGAAATGACATTTTACCAGCCATGATCCCGCTAGTTCAAAACCTCCACCCATGCGGTGCCTTAAAGACCTCATTGGCAATCAGCTCAACCATTCTTATGCCCCCTTCATTCTTCTTTGTCTTTCTGGGTTTATCTACAAAAAAAAATCAATCATACAACAATTTGATAATTAGATTAAGAAGAGTACAACGACCAATCACCTTGTCATCATCAAATATGATACTATTTCTCAATTTCCAAACAGTCCAGAAAATAGCAAAAACACAAACCATAACCAAGGTTTTCTCAATTTTATCAAACTTTAGGATCCAAAGGTGTGCCAGGTATATCATGCAGGTTAAAAGCACATTTCATGATATTCCAAAGCAATTCAGAAACAGACACTTCAAAAATAGGTGATTAATAGATTCATCCTTTCCACAGTAGGGACATTTCTGATCTCTAGTCCACGCTGACGGTGTCATATATCGTGGGTGGCTCATCCACAAGAGCCCGACCTCTTGACAAACCAAGGGCCCATAAGGCCGAAGGTGAAGGAGAAACCCTGGGATGGCGTCCGAGACCTTCTTTCCCTCCAAGACAAGGGCAGCGGCAGATGAGATTGCATCTACCTCCTTGTACACCTTAGGCCTCCACCTTCTATATAAGGGGAGGCCAGGGAACCTTCACGAAGATCTATTCTCAGATAAAAACTCTCGGTAGCAACATCATACACAATTGTAACTCGTGGCACGAGGTATCACTTCACCATGAATAATCAAAGCAAGTAGGATGTTGGGTATTACTCTTCGGAAGCCCGAATTTGGGTAAAACCCTCGTGTGATCTCCGATCTAAGACTTTCATCGGCGCTTGGACCCCTACCGAGGGATCTGACGGTATTTCACACCTTCGCACACCCTCTTCTAGCCAAATTATCCTTGGTTAAAATATTGGTTCTAAGAACCATTCACATGAAAACTTTAACTCTAGGTGGCATCTTAACTTTCCATAAGAACTTGTGTGCGTATTTAACCCCATCTTCAAAAAGCCTATAACACCACTTAAGAGTAAACACCACTTTTAGTTCGTGTCCACCTAATAGAAGCATTTTGATTAGTCAATATCACATCATCACAAGCCTCTTTAATGTGATTCCAAAATTCTAAGGAGTCCCCCAAAATAGTCCTTCTAAACTATATAGTATTTACTTTGATTAAGCCCTTTACAAAAAAATTCAGCAAAGCCATTACAGTTTATTAATCATCATCGCCCAAGAATGATCCGAAGACACACGCAACTTAGAATGATGTTGCATGGCGTGGTTTAAGTAAACAACATAAATGGGCCATCATTTACAAACATAAAAAAACGAGACCAACAAGGAGTCAGGGACTGGGCAAGAAAATCTCTAAGCACCCGCGGCAGAGCCGAGAGAGACTCGAACCGGGGTGGGTTGACTGCATGGTTTTCACTTTCAGTGAGGTTTCACTGAAATTCACTGAATTCATTAATTTCAGTGGACACTGAAATATTACGTTTCAGTCAAAATATTTCAGCAAATTCAGTAGTCCACAGGAAATCAAATGTTTTTCAAAATATTTTTTGAAAAATTCAAATATTTAATTAAATTCAAATGAATATTTCGGCCTTTTGGCTGAAATGCAAACTGAAATAACTGAATTTCACTGAATTTCAGTGATTTCAGTTGGTGCTGAAATTTTGTTGAAACTGAAATTGAAAACAATGGTTGCCTGTGCTCCCGCAAAGCTAACCAACAGAGCGACGCACTGTTCTCATCATTTACAAACATGGATGTCGATGGTGGACACCGCAGCAATGTAAAACGGCCGGATGCGATAGCTCGCCGCTACCTCTGCATGACACGGTGTCCCTCTCATGAAAAGAAACGGCAGGAGCTGTCGGCTCGGTTCACCACGACGGACTATCACATACATATAGGATGAGAGCGGTGGTGCGGTGGCTCACAGATCGGACAAGGTGAGCAGCTCCTCCAGGTAGTCGGCTCCAAGGTCCTCCAGCTCCAGCACGCACGTTGACAATGACGATGCAGCGTCGGCCCCCGATGCCGCCGTCGCCGAGCCCGTCCTCCTCTTGTTCTTGGGATTTCTCTTCCGGATGCAGTGCCGGCGCTTGAGCGCCAGAGCAGGCGAGTCCCCCGCGGCGGCGGCCCCGCCGATGCCGAGCGCTCGCAGCGACTCCTGCACAACCTTGACAGGGAAGTTGAGCACGGCGGCCGGGCCGCGCACGGAGAAGGCGGCCTGGTCGTAGGCGAGCGCGGCGGCATGCGGAGTGTCGAAAGTGCCAAGCCAAACACGGGCGCCGTTGCGGGTGGAATCCCGGATCTCGGCGGCGTACTTGCCCCACGGCCGCTTCCGCACCCCGATGAGCGGCGAGTCCGGCGCACTGCGTGAACCACTGGAGCTCCCCTGGGGTTCCAACGCCGGCCACGCGACAGGCGTCCCCATGAACTCGCAGCCTGCACTGTGGTCGCCGGCGTCTCCTGCAGAGGCGGGAGGTGACCCGTCGTTGCTGGTGATGGAGGTGGCTTCCATGAGGAACGACAACCGCTGGTGGTCGACCTCCATGTCAGCACGAGCTCGAGCTTGAGGAGCACGCTGATGATGTGTGCACTGTGGTCTACCGGAGGAGAAAGAAATAGAGTAGCCGTGGTGGTAGGAGTGATCACCTGTAGGTAGCTCCATGTATAATTAAGCTAAATCTAACGAGGCGGAGATAATAAGAGTTAAGACCACCAGCAGCATATACGTCGAGTCTACGAGACAATCCGTATATCTCTCTATATATAGCCAGCGTTCAGCGAACAAACGCAGCTACGTACACGGGGCAGACAAGCTTTGACTTGTAATGACACAACTGTAATCTATAGATCAACTTGTCCATCCATCAGCTACACGGGCCTTGTATTGCATGCTGGACCGATCTAGCTAGTATGGACGAATAGGATTGCACAGATGCGAATGACGTAGGGCGGCTGGATACGACAACGCAGCCGGGCGTCATCAGGTGAATACCTTTTCCTAATCCTAAATACGTATAGACAGTAGGTATAAGTAGTATGCAATCTAACCCAAATTAGCAGGCTGGCTCCTGAAGCTAGCACATGAAGCGCATATGGAGGGTGCATGCATCTACGCTGAACGTACTACGCAATGCATGTGCACATATGCATGGAGTGGATGAAAATTAAAAGGTGGGTTGAAAAGAAAACCCGCCCAGATTGGCGAACGGCGAAGCATTGGTGCAAGCACACACCCGGATCTATCATTACTGCTGCTGCATCTTTCATGCATGGGTCCATGGGATGCAGACAGAGACGAGAGAGATAAACAAGTTTCCGTGTCGCCTCATGTATCAACAAACCAAGCTTACATTAATAGTAGCTGGTGCCTGTACAGGTGTGCATACAATGAACCGGTACATGGATAGGCTCACATAGTTTACGCTTTCTATATATAATTCTTTCTCGTACGATTCCTAGCAACAACGCTTTCTATACACTCTTTCTCGTACGATTCCTAGCAGGTAGTGGTCGCCAGCTGATAAAGTAACACAAATGGCGTTATCTTCTTATAATCTTAACTCTTGCATTGGGACTCACTAAACAATTTGCAGCTACAACGATATCCAGCAGGTTTTATTTTGGTTGTACGCGTCTTCAAACATACAAATGCCAGAAGAAGCCGAACTCTTTCGTGCATGGTTCTATATATCATCTTCATGCATGACACAAAAATAACAAAAACTTCCATTAGAGATAGATAGAGAGAGAGAGAGCAGTCATTATGATTATATCTCCTTTTATTTTATTTCCAATTAAGGTGGCTGGCATGATTGAGCTAGCTAGTAGATCTAGAATCACTTACAAACACTTGCTGTCTCGCCGCTCAAGGACCAGCACATCACTCACGCTCGGCCCACTAGTAGAAAAAGGGCCTATTATCCCGGTTGGTAAGGGCCTTTTGTCCCGGTTTTTGAACCGGGACTAAAGGGTCGTTACTAATGCCCTAACCCTTTAGTCCCGATTCTTACACGAACCGGGACAGATGGGCCTCCACGTGGCCGGTGCGGCGAGCCCAGGCAGGAGGGCCTTTGGTCCCGGTTGGTGGCACTAACCGGGACCAATAGGCATCCACGCGTCAGCATTTCAGGGGCTGGGGTTTTTGTTTTTTTTTTTGGAAAGGAGGGGGGGTTGGGGGTTTTGGGGGGTTAATTTAGGTGTTTCATATATTGTGTTAGCTAGCTAATTAATAGAGAGAAGTGTCCTCTCTTATCTCCGTGCTTGGTCGACGCTACGTACTATATACGTATGGAGAGGACTAGACACGCTAGCTAGTAATCAAATGAAGGAAACAGAAGATCGTCATGAACATATGCATACAGAGAGAAGTGATATCGACCACCTCTCCTTCTCCGAGAGATTGGTCGAACAACAAGTTCTCGTAAATCTATCCGACACTACCGGCTACATATATACAATAATTATCTCTTACAATATAATCTCCTAATTAAATTGTAAGAACACAGGGTCCACATAGTATTCTCCGTTTTCAGCGATCACGTGGTCAAGGAAGAATGCCGCCAATTCCTCTTGAATTGCTCGCATACGATCTGGTGCTAGGAGTTCATCCCGCATCCGAAAGATCTAATTTGAAGAAGGGGGTCAATACATATATATATATATATATATATATATATATATGAATAAATGAAACTCAACACAAATGATGGTAATAAAATAAAATTGTGAATATTATTGCTTACGCACTTCATATTGTTCGTCAGAGTAGCCCCGCTCACAGGTCGTGTAGCGGATGGACTCGCAAACGTAGTATCCACAGTAATTATTCCTGGGTTCCTGCCACAACTGCTTTACAAGAAATAGAGGTCAATCAAACTGATAAGCAAGCATGCTAAATGGTATTGATGAAGCTAGCGCTTGAATCACTAGGAGATGCGCGGAACATGCTACTATAGTACTTACTTTCGGGTGTTTAAATTGCAGCTTCTTCGGCAGTCCCGGAGCTTTTTTGGTGAATTTTCTCCAAACCCTGCCAGACAAAGAAAACAATTACTTGATATCAGAAAATGAACAAAGTTGCTGATAGGTGGATAATGATCGATTTAACTTACTTCTCGAGCATTTGAGTCATGTCCGCATAGTCCTGGGGATCTTTTTGTCTCGAGTCTAAGACGGTTACTACTCCCTGCTCAAGCTTAATCTCTAGGAGAATATAGTGGAAGCTGCGCACGCATGCATAAGTCATCAATTACATTACTATAATCTGGACTAATAAGGGAAACCGAATATGCACAAGACAGTAACACTCACTTGAAGTTGTAAGGAAAGAGTATTATATCTTTGTTTTCATTTATTACCAACGATCGTAGCAAGTTGGCCTCGGTATTTTCGGCATGATATTTAACCTCAGTTGCATCTATGAGATTTGTGTTAATGAACCCAATATCACCGATTTGTCTTTTCTTCAATTCGGCGATCTTCAATCTGCATAATATAGTGAGGATAATTATAAATACATGCAATGAAAGAGCTGACCTATATAGAGAGACTTAATGACAGAAGTAGTACTACTTACAGACAGTAGCAAGCGATCGTTGATTTATCGAGGGCCTTTTGATTGAAAAACTGGAAGAACTCCTCAAATGGAACATTCAGCAGTTCAATTCCAACGAGGTCATGCTCCGGTTTAACTCTCAGCGTCAAAGTATTCCTCCCCCCAGTCTCTCTGCAGGTTTTCATGTACCAATCATGTAACCTTCGCATCATCGTTGTTAGAGATCTTTCATCTTTGACGAGAGGCTTCCTGTAATGGTATTTGTGTTCGTCCACCTCCAAGATATCATAATGTACATCGTCGGGCAGGTAATCTCCAAGATTGCTATAACCGGGCACCATCCTCGGATCATTAGCGACGATGTCGCTAGACACCTTGAGCGGGGGGCACGATTGGTTCGCTTGTTCGCCGAGCTGGGCAATTTTTTTCCAATCTCGTCGTTCTTTTAACCTTTGATCACTGACAGTACTTCCCGACCGCTCCGCTTCGGCAAATGTCTTTGCAATAATGCGCTCATAGTTGCCTTTCGGCGGAGACTTTGGTGGTTTTGTCAGGGCATCCAGAGTGCGCTTCGCTTTCACCGGATCTACCTTCTCCTCCGGAGGTGGATGTTTATTTGCTTTCACCCCTTCAAAGAAGTTCGTCACTTCGGCTCGCACGATCTTCGTGGTTTCCTCCTCGGTCCTCTCATATGGTAACTTCTCTGGAGTCTTCAGAGAAGGACCGTATCTGTATTGCCTCCCGCCTCTGGCTGTACTGCTAGACGCCGGCAGAGCAGACGGAGCGGCTGCGGCTGTCTTCTTTCCTTGCTTACGAGGCGGAGGAGAAGGACTACGACGCGCCGGAGCAGCCGGAGCGGCGGCGGGTCTCTTCCGCCCTTGCTGACGAGGCGGAGAAGGAGGAGGCTGGCTGCTCTGGCGTGCCGGCTCAAGCGGAGAAGGAGGTGGAGTGCCACCACGCGCTGGAGAAGGAGGCTGAGTGCCCTGATCACTCGCCGGAGGAGGAGGCGGAGTGCCCTGATCACTCACCGGAGGAGGAGGCGGAGTGCCCTTACTCGCCGGAGGCGTCCAGTTCGGAAGGTTGATGAGCTCCTTCCGCCATAGGCATGGAGTCTTCAGAGCAGAACCCAGCCGAGTCTCCCCTTCACCGGTAGGGTGGTCAAGCCGGAGGTCCTCAAATCCCTCCGTTATTTCATCCACCATCACCCTAGCATATCCTTCTGGAATCGGACAGCAGTGGTAGGTTGCACCGGGTTCAGGAGGTAAAACAGAGCCAACAGCCGCCTTGACTTTGAAGTTCTGCCATTGCGTCATAAGGTGGCAATGTTGAGACTCCGTGATAGCATCCACGGGGTAGCTAGAAGGAGCCGTCAAGACATGCTCCGGCTGAAGCAGCTCGGTGGAAGCCACGCCGCTTCTCCGCTGAGATGTCGGGGTAGCTTCGGGGGTAGTTTCGGCATGTCGATTGCCGTCTCGTTCCTCTAGCACTTGAACCCTTTCGTGCAGCTTCTGAATTTGGGTCTGCTCCACTTTTTTCCTCCTCTCCTAGCTTTTGTAACCGCCTGCGTCCGGAAAACCAGCCTTCCACGGAACAGAGCCTGGCGTGCCTCGTGTCCGTCCAGGGTGCTCAGGATTCCCGAGGGCCATTGTGAGCTCGTCGTTCTCTCTATCTGGAACGAACGTCCCTTGCTGCGCTGCATCGATATAGTGCTGAAGCCTCTTGACTGGTATTCTCAAAAGCTCGTCCGTCCAAACGCACCTCCCTGATACAGGGTCCAATTTTCCGCCAGCCCTGAAGGACCAAGTCCGGCAACAGTCTGGCCAGTTCATTGTCTCTGGTTCGATCCCTTTATCAAGCAGATCATTCTCAGCCTTGGCCCACTTAGGCCGGGCTTTGAGGTAGCCACCTGACCCCGTGCGATGGTGAAGCTTCTTCTTCGTAGCATTCTTCTTGTTTGTCGCTGACATCTTCTTACTCTTTTCCGATGTCTTGTGGGCCACAAATGCGGGCCAGTGATCTCTGATCTTCTCATACCGGCCGATGAATTCTGGTGTCTCTTCTTTGTCGACAAACGTTTTCAGCTCATTCTTCCACCTCCTCAATAGGTCTGCCATCTTCTTAAGAGCATGAGACTTGATTAATTGCTCTTCAACTGGCTTCTCCGGATCCTCCTCTGGCGGTAGGGTGAAATTTGCCTTCAGCTCAGTCCAAAGATCATCTTTCTGCATATCATTGACATAAGACACCTCAGGGTCTTCCTTCTTAGGCTTATACCATTGGTGGATGCTGATCGGGATCTTGTCCCTAACAAGAACCCCGCACTGAGCAGAAAATGCTTCCTTTGTCCGGATGGGTTCAATCGGTTGGCCGTCGCGCGCGATTGCTGTGATCTCAAACCTTTCATCCGAGCGCAACTTTCTCTTCGGGCCTCGTCTCTTTACCGAAGTTGTGCTCGATCCGGAGGGCTAGAAAAAAGAAGAAATATGAGAGTTAATTAATATGTGTACATACCAAAACAATGAATGCATCAATTAGCTAGTCAGCACAGGCTTAACTAATATATTTACTGTGACAGCCTGGTTTTTGCCCTTTCTTATTTGCTTGAAATTTCATTTGATAGTTTTTGAAACTTGGAGTTTCTGAATCTTTTCATTTGGACTTAAACACTTGGGCATCCTTGGCTTTCACCCAAGTGTTCACTTCTCTCCCAAACCATCACTTAACTTCTGATCCACCACAAAATAACCTTTGGAATATTTTTCTTAAATGAAAAATATTCATTTTCTCTCAAAAACCCTAAGCCAGATCTGTTTGCTTCAAGGCAACCCTAATTTTTATGGCTCAGAAAATTCTAAGATAATTCACAAATATTCTAGGGACCCTAGGGCACCTCCCTGAGCAAAAATATTTCATCACTTTTTGGAATATTTTTGCTACAGAAAACCTTTTCTGTTCTGGACAGAAATGGTGGTTTCTACAGCAACTACCATTTTACTTGCTCCATTTGACCTGAACTTTCTTGTGCATCTTTACCTTAGTAACTTATAACGAGACTCCAAAGCACAGCCCCAAACTCCCAGCCATTTGACCACAGTAACATCACAAAGTTACTGACCAGAAACTACCTGGCTTGTAAAATCTTCTCTACTGCACCTGGATCCAAACCAAACCGTGGTAAACTTCAAAACTACCACGAACAACATGGCAGACATGATTTTTGGACGAAGGCTGGCCTGAGGAGAGAGTTCGCGCGGTGACCACGCGTGTCCATGATGCCAGGCATGCGTGTCGACGCGCTCTGGGTGTCGCCGAGCGCTCTGTTCGAGCGTGCTCGCTTCCGCCGCCTGCCCAACCATGCCAAACCCCGCCACCATCATCGTCTCGATGTCCTTAACTCCTCCCTGGCACTCGCCGACGCCCGAGCTCGCCACAGCAAGCACGGGCAAGGTCCGGCCAGCCCAACAGTGCGGAGCGCACTGTGCTCGTCGCCATCCCCTTGATCCTGTGCTCGTCTCCGCTCGCCCACAGTGGCCGCGTGACCTCTGTCGCCTTCTCCCCCTCTCACTGACGCCGCTCGTCGTCGGGCGCCGTGGACAGGTGTCCACCGGCGGAGCCCGAAGCACCCTCGCCGCTCGCCTATAAATAGAGCCACCCCCAGCCTCCTCGAGCACCATCCAGCACTCACACACACCCCACGATCGAGTAGGAAGCCGTAGCCTGACCGGGCAGGCCTCGGGCCGCCGTCCCCGAGCTCGAGCTCGCCGGCGATCCCCTCTGGTCGCCGCGGTAGCTCCAGCCCCTCCCAGGCCTGGGCGACCCCTCCAAGGCCTCCGCCTCTCTCCGGTGAGGCCATCTTGCCCCACTTGGAGCCTCTGGAGTGACCTCTGCTCGCCGTCTTCCTCAACTCCGGCGACCTCCACGTTCTGCCTCCGCTTGCGAGCTAGTTTCCGACGCCGTCCGACCACCCCTAGCCACGCTACGGGTATGGGCAGGTGCGCCATCGTCCCCTCTCTCAATCCCTCCCTCTCGTTTGGGCCAAGGAGCCCTCGTCGCCGGCGAGAGCTCCGGCGAAGCCGCGGCCCTCTCTGTTTCTCTCTCCCTCTTCCCCCACCTGACTAGCGGGGCCCGCTAGTCAGCCACTTAGTACACGCGCAAAGCGGTACGAGTGGTGGCGCCCCTGGGCTTTACGCCTTCGACGTCACCCCCCAGCTATTTCTTTTTATTCAAATTCATTTATATTCCAAAGAGCTTCAATTTTTTTTTAACTTTTTAACCATAAGTCCAACTGAGATGATTCTTTTTGCATTGTGTTCTTTGAAAGGAAATCTAACAGCTCACCAAAGATGAGATTTTTCTGAGCTGTTTAGAATTTCTGGTGAATTTCAGAAGTGTTCTTGATATTTCCTTTTTGTGTTTAAAATTATTTTCAGAAGGTGAGGCTAGTCTTGAGGATCACCAGGAGGCTTGTGAACCTCATCTGCACTAAGGCAAGCCACATCAACATTTTTATGATGCCATTTCAATATTTGTGATTTTCTCACTTAAATGAAATGATTAACCCATGCATTTAAATAATTATTGAATTATTTGTATTCTGTTAAGTATTGGTCAGTTGTTATGCTTGATTTACAGAATAGTTGAAACTAGTTTAAGTGGGTAAAGCAAGTTAAAATTTATTTGAGGTGATGTTAGAAATAATTTTGTTATGCATGTTAGTAATTATTTAAAGCTTTGTGTTTGCATTCTTAAATTGATAAAAATTTGTTAGAAAATATTTTGTTAAATACTTGTTTAATCATATTACTTGTCTACAGAATGTTTGAACCCAACTTAGTGATAAAGAAATTAAGAGTTGTTGATAATGATATCTTTTGGTCAAGCATATGAAAAATTTATCGGAGTTACTTTCTTGCGTAGGAAATTAATAAAACTTGTTGCAAATATGTTGGTTAAGTTGTGAGTCATTTTTGAGCAAGTAGAGTAATATGAGTTGTTGACGTTTATGCTTGGTGTGCATATGGATGACGTCGGTCATTTTTATCAATATGTGATGCATGTGTTGTTTTGCATTTCATGGCATGCTATGACACCGGTCATTTTTAGTTTAAAGTTAATCCTGAATATAACTCAACTTGAATATACCGTTGACTGGGTCATGGTGCCGCTGAATCGAGTTTCTTTCCAGTGCAACCACATTTGCCTTGTGGGAAGGCCTTGATTCGGTCCATTGACACGGCCTCTGGTCGGTGCCTCCATATAGGGAAGATTATGTCGTGTTTGCCCTGGCCCGGTAAGCACACATAATCTTGTGTGCTCGTTGATGAGATTATGGTACCGAGTCCCCGAGTGGGAGTGTTTTGACCACGACGGTGGTCGGGGTGTCTTTGGTAGACACGGGGCCACCCAGGACCAGCCCGTTGGGGATTTGGGTCGGAGTGGCCGGGAGAGTGCTGTGGCAATGGGGGGGTTTTGTCGGATGCCGTTGGTCCACCCGAATGGGAATGCGAGGCCATGGGTTCCGTGGTGTGGGTACAGTGTGCTACCTCTGCAGAGTGTATAATCTATCGATAGCTGAGTCCACGGTCACGGACACCTCGTACTAGGTCCCACCATGAGTCAACGTTTAATAAAAATTGCACACTAAGCTATGAACTTTGCATTGTCAATGGATGGCAGAAAGGCCATCGAGGTATTTGGGACCAAATGATGGTCGTGGTTGTGATCGCCGTAAGGATCACGAGTTGTTCTTGAGAAAGACCACTATGGTGGTGTGTTTGTGGTCCAGAGATGATCACAGTTGGTAAGCTGTCCTGAGGGACGTTCGGGCTTGATCACAACATGTTGACATATAATGTTGCATTATTAATAATTGGTTAAATATCATGATATTGTTTGTCATTATGATTATGCTTGTCGTGAGCTTGCAAGTACATTCAATGTACTGACCTGGGGTGTCATGCCAGATTTCAGGAAATTCTCGTTGGAAAGGAGCGCTGTTCGAGTCTAGATTGTGTCCACATCAGTGTCCCTGTGATATGGAGCTTCCGCTACGACGTTATTCCGCTGCCACGTAGTTGTTCGAGTCGAGGCCCCTTTATGTTCACTAAATAATGTACATATTGTTCCGCCGCACCGAGTGTGCCGCTTGGCCTCGACCACTGTTGTAATATGTGTTGGAAATATGCCCTAGAGGCAATAATAAATGGTTATTATTATATTTCTTTGTTCATGATAATTGTCTATTGTTCATGCTATAATTGTGTTATCCGGAAATCGTAATACATGTGTGAATACATAGACCACAACGTGTCCCTAGTAAGCCTCTAGTTGACTAGCTCGTTGATCAACAGATAGTCATTGTTTCCTGGCTATGGACATGGGATGTCATTGATAACGGGATCACATCATTAGGAGAATGATGTGATGGACAAGACCCAATCCTAAGCATAGCTCAAAGATCGTGTAGTTCGTTTGCTATAGCTTTTCCAATGTCAAGTGTCTTTTCCTTAGACCATGAGATCGTGCAACTCCCGGATACCGTAGGAGTGCTTTGGGTGTGCCAAACGTCACAACGTAACTGGGTGACTATAAAGGTACACTACGGGTATCTCCGAAAGTGTCTGTTGGGTTGGCACGGATCGAGACTGGGATTTGTCACTCCGTGTGACGGAGAGGTATCTCTGGGCCCACTCGGTAATGCATCATCATAATGAGCTCAATGTGACTAAGGAGTTAGCCACGGGATCATGCATTACGGTACGAGTAAAGTGACTTGCCGGTAACGAGATTGAACAAGGTATTGGGATACCGACGATCGAATCTCGGGCAAGTAACGTACCGATTGACAAAGGGAATTGGATACAGGATTGATTGAATCCTCGACATCGTGGTTCATCCGATGAGATCATCATGGAACATGTGGGAGCCAACATGGGTATCCAGATCCCGCTATTGGTTATTGACCGGAGAGGCATCTCGGTCATGTCTGCATGTCTCCCGAACCCGTAGGGTCTACACACTTAAGGTTCGGTGATGCTAGGGTTGTAGAGATAATAGTATGCGGAAACCCGAAAGTTGTTCGGAGTCCCGGATGAGATCCCGGACGTCACGAGGAGTTCCGGAATGGTCCGGAGGTGAAGAATTATATATAGGAAGTCCAGTTTCGGCCACCGGGAAAGTTTCGGGGGTTATCGGTATTGTACCGGGACCACCGGAAGGGTCCCGGGGGTCCACTGGGTGGGGCCACCTATCCCGGAGGGCCCCATGGGCTGAAGTGGGAGGGGAACCAGCCCCTAGTGGGCTGGTGCGCCCCCCATGGGCCTCCCCCTGCGCCTAGGGTTGGAAACCCTGGGGGTGGGGGGCGCCCCACTTGGCTTGGGGGGGCAAGCCGCCCCCCCCATAGATGGGATCCCAGGGCCGGTGCCCCCCAGAGGGCCTATATAAAGGGGGGAGGGAGGGCTGCTGTACCCTAGCCCCTGGCGCCTCCCTCTCCCTCCCGTGACACCTCTCTCTCCCGCTTGTGCTTGGCGAAGCCCTGCCGGGATCCCCGCTACTTCCACCACCACGCCGTCGTGCTGCTGGATCTCCATCAACCTCTCCTTCCCCCTTGCTGGATCAAGAAGGAGGAGACGTCGCTGCTCCGTACGTGTGTTGAACGCGGAGGTGCCGTCCGTTCGGCGCTCGGTCATCGGTGATTTGGATCACGGCGAGTACGACTCCATCAACCTCGTTCATTGGAACGCTTCCGCTCGTGATCTACAAGGGTATGTAGATGCACTCCTTTCCCTCGTTGCTAGTATACTCCATAGATGGATCTTGGTGATGCGTAGGAAATTTTAAAATTCTGCTACGATCCCCAACAGTGGTATCAGAGCCAGGTTTATGCGTAGTTACTATGCACGAGTAGAACACAAAGCAGTTGTGGGCGTAGATGTTGTCAATTCTTCTTGCCACTACTAGTCTTATCTTGTTTCGGCGGTATTGTGGGATGAAGCGGCCCGGACCGACCTTACACGTACGCTTACGTGAGACAGGTTCCACCGACTGACATGCACTAGTTGCATAAGGTGGCTAGCGGGTGTCTGTCTCTCCCACTTTAGTCGGAACGGATTCGATGAAAAGGGTCCTTATGAAGGGTAAATAGAAATTGGCATATCACGTTGTGGTTCTACGTAGGGAAGAACGTTCTTGCTAGAAACCTATAGAAGCCACGTAAAAACTTGCAACAACAATTAGAGGACGTCTAACTTGTTTTTGCAGCATGTGCCTTGTGATGTGATATGGCCAGAAGATGTGATGAATGATATATGTGATGTATGAGATTGATCATATTCTTGTAATAGGAATCACGACTTGCATGTCGATGAGTATGACAACCGGCAGGAGCCATAGGAGTTGTCTTTATTATTTTGCATGACCTGCGTGTCATTGAATAACGCCATGTAAATTACTTTACTTTGTTGCTAAACGCGTTAGCCATAGAAGTAGAAGTAATCATTGGCGTGACAACTTCATGAAGACACAATGATGGAGATCATGATGATGGAGATCATGGTGTCATGCCAGTGACGAAGATGATCATGGTGCCCCGAAGATGGAGATCAAAGGAGCAAAATGATATTGGCCATATCATGTCACTATTTGATTGCATGTGATGTTTATCATGTTTTGCATCTCATTTTCTTAGAATGACGGTAGTAAGTAAGATGATCCCTTATAATAATTTCAAGAAAGTGTTCCCCCTAACTGTGCACCATTGCGAAGGTTCATTGTTTCGAAGCACCACGTGATGATCGGGTGTGATAGATTCTAACGTTCGCATACAACGGGTGTTGACGAGCCTAGCATGTACAGACATGGCCTCGGAACACATGCAATACACTTAGGTTGACTTGACGAGCCTAGCATGTACAGACATGGCCTCGGAACACGGAGGACCGAAAGGTCGAGCATGAGTCGTATAGAAGATACGATCAACATGGAGATGTTCACCGATCTTGACTAGTCTGTCTCACGTGATGATCGGACACGGCCTAGTTAACTCGGATCATGTTTCACTTAGATGACTAGAGGGATGTCTGTCTGAGTGGGAGTTCATTGAATAATTTGATTATATGAACTTAATTATCATGAACTTAGTCTAAAATCTTTACAATATGTCTTGTAGATCAAATGGCCCACGTTGTCCTCAACTTCAACGCGTTCCTAGAGAAAACCAAGCTGAAAGATGATGGCAGTAACTATACGGACTGGGTCCGGAACCTGAGGATCATCCTCATAGCTGCCAAGAAAGATTATGTCTTAGAAGCACCGCTAGGTGAAGCACCAATCCCAGAGAACCAAGACGTTATGAACGCTTGGCAGCAGCGTGCTGATGATTACTCCCTCGTTCAGTGCGGCATGCTTTACAGCTTAGAACCGGGTCTCCAAAAGCGTTTTCAGAAACATGGAGCATATGAGATGTTCGAAGAGCTGAAAATGGTTTTCCAAGCTCATGCCCGGGTCGAGAGATATGAAGTCTCCGACAAGTTCTTCAGCTGTAAAATGGAGGAAAATAGTTCTGTCAGTGAGCACATACTCAGAATGTCTGGGTTACACAACCGCTTGTCTCAGCTGGGAGTTAATCTCCCGGATGACGCGGTCATTGACAGAATCCTTCAGTCGCTTCCACCAAGCTACAAGAGCTTTGTGATGAACTTCAATATGCAAGGGATGGAAAAGACCATTCCTGAGGTATATTCAATGCTGAAATCAGCGGAGGTGGAGAACAGAAAGGAACATCAAGTGTTGATGGTGAATAAAACCACTAAGTTCAAGAAGGGCAAGGGTAAGAAGAACTTCAAGAAGGACGGCAGGGAGTTGCCGCGCCCGGTAAGCCAGTTGCCGTGAAGAAGTCAAAGAATGGACCCAAGCCTGAGACTGAGTGCTTTTATTGCAAGGGAAGTGGTCACTGGAAGCGGAACTGCCCCAAATACTTAGCGGACAAGAAGGCCGGCAACACCAAAGGTATATGTGATATACATGTAATTGATGTGTACCTTACCAGTACTCGTAGTAGCTCCTGGGTATTTGATACCAGTGCGGTTGCTCATATTTGTAACTCAAAACAGGAACTGCGGAATAAACGGAGACTGGCAAAGGACGAGGTGACGATGCACGTCGGGAATGGTTCCAAGGTCGATGTGATCGCCGTCGGCACGCTACCTCTGCATCTACCTACGGGATTAGTTTTAAACCTCAATAATTGTTATTTAGTGCCAGCTTTGAGCATGAACATTGTATCTGGATCTCGTTTAATTTGAGATGGCTACTCATTTAAATCTGAGAATAATGGTTGTTCTATTTATATGGGAGATATGTTTTATGGCCATGCCCCGCTGGTCAATGGTTTATTCTTGATGAATCTCGAACGTGATGTTACACATATTCATAGTGTGAATACCAAAAGATGTAAAGTTGATAACGATAGTCCCACATACTTGTGGCACTGCCGCCTTGGTCACATTGGTGTCAAGCGCATGAAGAAGCTCCATGCAGATGGACTTTTGGAGTCTCTTGATTACGAATCATTTGACACGTGCGAACCATGCCTCATGGGTAAGATGACCAAGACTCCGTTCTCCGGAACAATGGAGCGAGCAACCAATTTATTGGAAATCATACATACCGATGTGTGCGGTCCAATGAGTGTTGAGGCTCGCGGAGGATATCGTTATGTTCTCACTCTCACTGATGACTTAAGTAGATATGGGTATGTCTACCTAATGAAACACAAGTCTGAAACTTTTGAAAAGTTCAAGGAATTTCAGAGTGAGGTTGAGAATCAACGTGACAGGAAAATAAAATTCTTACGATCAGATCGTGGTGGAGAATATTTAAGTCACGAATTTGGTGCGCACTTAAGAAAATGTGGAATCGTTTCACAACTCACGCCGCCTGGAACACCTCAGCGAAACGGTGTGTCCGAACGTCGTAATCGCACACTATTGGATATGGTGCGATCTATGATGTCTCTTACCGACTTACCGCTCTCATTTTGGGGCTATGCTTTAGAGACTGCCGCATTCACTTTAAATAGGGCTCCGTCGAAATCCATTGAGATGACACCGTATGAATTATGGTTTGGGAAGAAACCTAAGCTGTTGTTTCTAAAAGTTTGGGGATGCGATGCTTATGTCAAGAAACTTCAACCTGAAAAGCTCGAACCCAAGTCGGAAAAATGCGTCTTCATAGGATACCCCAAGGAAACTATTGGGTATACCTTCTACCTCAGATCCGAAGGCAAGATCTTTGTTGCCAAGAATGGGTCCTTTCTAGAGAAAGAGTTTCTCTCGAAAGAATTGAGTGGGAGGAAAGTGGAACTTGATGAGGTGATAGTCACCCCTTCCGAACCGGAAAGTAGCGCAGCGCGGGAAGATGTTCCTGTGGTGTCTACACCGACTGGGGAGGAAGTTAATGATGATGATCATGAAGCTTCGGATCAAGTTACTGCTGAAAATCGTAGGTCCACAAGGACACGTTCCGCACCAGAGTGGTACGGCAACCCTGTCCTGGAAATCATGTTGTTAGACAACGGTGAACCTTCGAACTATGAAGAAGCGATGGAGGGCCCGGATTCCGACAAATGGCTAGAAGCCATGAAATCCGAGATAGGATCCATGTATGAAAACGAAGTATGGACTTTGACTGGCTTGCCCGATGATCGGCGAGCCATAGAGAATAAATGGATCTTTAAGAAGAAGATAGGCGCGGATGGTAATGTGACCATCTATAAGGCTCGACTTGTCGCTAAGGGTTATCGACAAGTTCAAGGGGTTGACTACGATGAGACTTTCTCACCCGTAGCGAAGCTGAAGTCCGTTCGAATCATGTTAGCAATTGCCGCATACTATGATTATGAGATATGGCAGATGGACGTCAAAACGGCATTCCTTAACGGCTTCCTTAAGGAAGAACTGTATATGATGCAGCCGAAAGGTTTTGTTGATCCTAAGAATGCTGACAAAGTATGCAAGCTCCAGCGCTCAATCTATGGGCTGGTGCAAGCATCTCGGAGTTGGAACATTTGCTTTGATGAGATGATCAAAGCGTTTGGGTTTACACAGACTTATGGAGAAGCTTGTGTTTACAAGAAAGTGAGTGGGAGCTCTGTAGCATTTCTCATATTATATGTGGATGACATACTATTGATGGGAAATGATATAGAATTCTTGGAAAGTATAAAGGCCTATTTGAATAAGTGTTTTTCAATGAAGGACCTTGGAGAAGCTGCTTATATATTAGGCATCAAGATCTATAGAGATAGATCAAGACGCCTCATAGGTCTTTCACAGAGTACGTACCTTGACAAGATATTGAAGAAGTTCAACATGGATCAGTCCAAGAAGGGGTTCTTGCCTGTATTGCAAGGTGTGCAATTGAGCACGGCTCAATGCCCGACCACGGCAGAAGATATAGAAAATATGAGTGTCATCCCCTATGCCTCGGCCATAGGGTCTATTATGTATGCCATGCTGTGTACCAGACCTGATGTAAACCTTGCCGTAAGTTTGGTAGGAAGGTACCAAAGTAACCCCGGCATGGAACACTGGACAGCGGTCAAGAATATCCTGAAGTACCTGAAAAGGAGTAAGGATATGTTTCTCGTATATGGAGGTGACGAAGAGCTCGTCGTAAAGGGTTACGTCGACGCTAGCTTCGACACAGATCTGGATGACTCGAAGTCACAAACCGGATACGTGTATATTTTGAATGGAGGAGCAGTAAGCTGGTGCAGTTGCAAGCAAAGCGTCGTGGCGAGATCTACATGTGAAGCGGAGTACATGGCAGCCTCGGAGGCAGCACAGGAAGCAGTCTGGATGAAGGAGTTCATTACCGACCTAGGGGTGATTCCCAATGCGTCGGGCCCGATGACTCTCTTCTGTGACAACACTGGAGCTATTGCCCTTGCGAAGGAGCCCAGATTTCACAGGAAGACCAGGCATATCAAGCGTCGCTTCAACTCCATTCGTGAAAGTGTTCAAAATGGAGACATAGGTATTTGTAAACTACATACGGACCTGAATGTAGCAGATCCGTTGACTAAACCTCTCCCTAGAGCAAAACATGATCAACACCAGGACACAATGGGTGTTCGATTCATCACAATGTAACTAGATTATTGACTCTAGTGCAAGTGGGAGACTGTTGGAAATATTCCCTAGAGGCAATAATAAATGGTTATTATTATATTTCTTTGTTCATGATAATTGTCTATTGTTCATGCTATAATTGTGTAATCCAGAAATCGTAATACATGTGTGAATACATAGACCACAACGTGTCCCTAGTAAGCCTCTAGTTGACTAGCTCGTTGATCAACAGATAGTCATGGTTTCCTGGCTATGGACATGGGATGTCATTGATAACGGGATCACATCATTAGGAGAATGATGTGATGGACAAGACCCAATCCTAAGCATAGCTCAAAGATCGTGTAGTTCGTTTGCTATAGCTTTTCCAATGTCAAGTGTCTTTTCCTTAGACCATGAGATCGTGCAACTCCCGGATACCGTAGGAGTGCTTTGGGTGTGCCAAACGTCACAACGTAACTGGGTGACTATAAAGGTACACTACGGGTATCTCCGAAAGTGTCTGTTGGGTTGGCACGGATCGAGACTGGGATTTGTCACTCCGTGTGATGGAGAGGTATCTCTGGGCCCACCCGGTAATGCATCATCATAATGAGCTCAATGTGACTAAGGAGTTAGTCACGGGATCATGCATTGCGGTACGAGTAAAGAGACTTGCCGGTAACGAGATTGAACAAGGTATTGGGATACCGACGATCGAATCTCGGGCACGTAATATACCGTTTGACAAAGGGAATTGTATACGGGATTGATTGAATCCTCCACATCATGGTTCATCCGATGAGATCATCGTGGAACATGTGGGAGCCAACATGGGTATCCAGATCCCGCTGTTGGTTATTGACCGGAGAGGCGTCTCGGTCATGTCTGCATGTCTCCCGAACCCGTAGGGTCTACACACTTAAGGTTCGGTGACGCTAGGGTTGTAGAGATATGAGTATGCGGAAACCCGAAAGTTGTTTGGAGTCCCGGATGAGATCCCGGACGTCACGAGGAGTTCCGGAATGGTCCGGAGGTGAATAATTATATATCGGAAGTCCAGTTTCGGCCACCGGGAAAGTTTCGGGGGTTATCGGTATTGTACCGGGACCACCGGAAGGGTCCCGGGGGTCCACCGGGTGGGGCCACCTATCCTGGAGGGCCCCATGGGCTGAAAGGGGAAGGGAACCAGCCCTTAGTGGGCTGGGGCGCCCCCTTGGGCCTCCCCCTGCGCCTAGGGTTGGAAACCCTGGGGGTGGGGGGCGCCCCACTTGACTTGGGGGGGAAGCCACCCCCCTTCCCCCTTGGCCGCCGCCCCCCCTTGGAGATCCCATCTCCCAGGGCCGGCGCCCCCCAGGGGTCCTATAAATAGTGGGGGGGGGGAGGGAGGGCAGCAGCACCACAGCCCTTGGCGCCTCCCTCTTCCCCTGCAACACCTCTCCCTCCCGCTAGTGCTTGGCGAAGCCCTGCCGTGATCGCGCTACATCCACCACCACGCCGTCGTGCTGCTGGATCTCCATCAACCTCTCCTTCCCCCTTGCTGGATCAAGAAGGAGGAGACGTCGCTGCTCCGTACGTGTGTTGAACGCGGAGGTGCCGTCCGTTCGGCACTCGGTCATCGGTGATTTGGATCACGGCGAGTACGACTCCATCAACCTCGTTCATTGGAACGCTTCCGCTCGCGATCTACAAGGGTATGTAGATGCACTCCTTTCCCTCGTTGCTAGTATACTCCATAGATGGATCTTGGTGATGCGTAGGAAATTTTAAAATTCTGCTACGATCCCCAACAATATGAACTCTGTTCCGCTAGCATCAATAAAGCGGTTCTTTTCTGTACCAATATGTTGTGTGTTGCCAGAAGACATGATCTCTGGGCTGGCAATGCAGGGTAAACCGGTCGCTCTGAGCCGGGGTGCCACAACGGTTGGTATCAGAGCCGCGCTGACTGTAGGACACGCTAGACTACGACGTGTTAACTGGACGCTAGACACGAGTAAATGTGAGTGTCGGTAGCAGTTATAGCTGGTTGTTGCATTGTAGTCATTTGATTATTATTTTTATGCTAACCTGTTAATGGTTGTGAGTGTAGATGGCTCCGGTGCCGTATCCGTGCCAGTTGCAGTTGATGCCGTACACGTCACCGCACCTTCTCCGCAACGTGTGGCGTCGGCTGTACCCTCACGGAGACGAACCAGTCTACCGTGTGTACCGGGAGCGTCTAGCAGACTCAGTGTATGAGTATCACGCAGTGGTTACTCTGCGCACCAGTTCCGATTCCGGCTCTTACACTCGCACTTCTCGGAGCGGTTACGCCTCCACCGCTTCTCAGGCTGTCCTGTTTGCCGCATTTGAGGTCCTTGTCGAGCTTCGTTATACCGAGGTTCAAATGCAGCATCATCCAGGATTCTATTACTACCCATCTCTGCACGACAACGGTCGTGTCTGTTTTCCTCTCGTTAACCCGGGTGTTGCTAGCCATCTTGCTCGCTATATCACTGCTAGCTATCTGATGATCCACGAGCTGGCTCGAGAGCTGACTCGTGCCCGTACTGCTTTAGCCGCTACCTTGGTCACTACTCTATCCACCACTACTCCATCCTCACTGGGATTTACCCTTATGTCCCAGTTAGCTCTAGCTCCCCTATTTCGCCGGTTACTCCCCCGAGTAGCACAGGCGTTCCGGCCGTGAACCCTCTCAGTACTCCTCCCGAGTGGGTCTCACTTCTTGCTACTCCTGCAGCCCCGATGCTTCATCCTACCCCTGCCCCTGAGGGAGAGCCCTCGAGGCAGCGTCGTCGTGTTACCTTTAACCCGGAGGTTTCCGTTAACCACGTCAGTTCGGGATCTGAGACCGCTTCAGGGGAGGACACCGCAGCACCAGCAGAGCAGTAATGTCTTTGAGTATTCGCAGTCGTCTAGATGGTGTACGGACGTAGTTGTATGAGTCATGATGCTTCATGTGTGAGAGTACTGGAACCAGTCAGGTTGTTAAATTTTCATGTATGAGTCTTTGTATAATTGTGATGGGACTTTAATCGCCGTATTCTCTTTGCTCTTTTGTCTTTTTCGAGAATTGTTGCTGGCTTTTCCCCAATTTTATTCTTGGATGTTTCTCATCTCGATTTCGTTGCCTTGGGAAAAATACTCAATAGGATGACGCGGGGAGGCGGCAGTAGCAACTTTCGTGAGGGAACTCCTGTTCGTCGTTCCGCACGACAGGCAGGATATTCCCCCGAGCCGTATGTTCAGCCACCACCTCCTCCGCCTGATCCTCCCTCCACCGAGCAAGTTCTGCGTATGTTTGAAGAAAAAAGGAACAATGATCTGATTGAAATATTGAGAAGTGTGCAAGCTATAGTTGGACAAAATGGAAATCAGAATGGTCATCACTCAAAGCTGTCAGATTTTCAGAGGACCAATCCACCCAATTTCAGTCAGGTTGTTGACCCACTGGATGCAGACGATTGGTTGCGCACCATGGAGAAAAAGCTTGAGATCGCCCGTACTGAAGGAAATGATAAAGTCCCATTTGCAACCCATTACCTTGAAGGCGCAGCTGCCATATGGTGGGAAAATACAAAAGCCATGTGGTCGATTGATGAGGAAGTCACCTGGGAAAAATTCAAGGATAAGTTCCGCAAATATCACATCCCTACTGGAGTTATGAAGGCCAAGCAGCGTGAATTTCTCGCGCTTGTCCAAGGAAATCAATCTGTGGATGAGTATCTGCAAAAATTCAATCATCTGGCCCGTTACTCTCTGTATGACGTAGCCACCGAAGAAAGGAAGATGGACAGATTTCTTGGAGGTTTAAATCCGCAACTTCGGTGTGCTCTCAGTATGTTTGATTTCATGGATTTCCAAACTCTGGTAGACAAGGCATTCATTGCTGAACGGGAACACAAGGTTATATCAGATAATAGGCCTGTTAACGACAACAAGCGCAAGTTGAGCCAAAGAAGGATGGGCAACCTATGCAAAAGGCTCGTACCTGGCAGCAGACTCGGGTGGAATACCGGCCAAATTGGCAGCAGAATGTTAACAAGACCACCACTCAAGTCAAAAATGTTGGGGCCAACCCAGGAAAACTTCACTGGGCACGTGAATCATATCTCCGCCGATGAATCCCAAGAGAAGCCAGAAGTCGTCATTGGTATGTTTTCTGTTAATGACGTACCTGCAGTAATTTTATTTGACTCCGGGGCTTCCCATTCTTTTATTTCTCGGAGTTTTGCCGCCCAAAACAATTTTACTTGCACAATTTTGGGCAAAAATATGTTGGTACAAACCCCGGGATCTATAATCAAGAGCAATCTAGTCTGCCGTGATCTGGAGATCAATATCAACGGGGTCCACTTTCCAACATCTCTGATAATCATTGAGTCTGAACAGTTGGATATTATATTGGGAATGAATTGGCTGACCAAATATCAAGTTTGTATAAACTGCGCAACCCGAGAAGTCAATTTAACCAGTCTGAATGGGCAGCTCACCAAATTCTATGCTCGCAAGCATATACCCAAGCCAGAACTAGTGTGCAGTGCTGTGGTCGAATTGGAATTTATTCCTGTGGTCAGTGAGTACCCTGATGTGTTTCCAGAAGAACTGCCAGGCATGCCACCAGATCGGGAACTGGAATTTGCCATAGATCTTGTGCCCGGAACCGCACCATTATACAAGAAGTATTACCGGATGCCCTCATCAGAATTAGTGGAACTAAAGAAACAGCTTGACGAATTACTCCGGAAAGGTTATATTCGTCCCAGCTCTTCACCGTGGGGGTCACCTGCAATCTTCATGGGTAAAAAGGATGGCAGTCTCCGTATGAGCATAGATTATCGCAAGCTGAATGAGGTCACCATAAAAAATAAATACCCACTGCCAAGGATTGATGATCTGTTCGATCAGCTCAGTGGGGCTAAAGTATTCTCAAAAATCCATTTACGGACGGGGTATCATCAACTCAAGATTAAAAGGGAAGATATTCCTAAGACCGCATTCACTACACGATACGGTCTTTACGAATATACTGTGATGTCCTTTGGTCTCACCAATGCCCCTACCTTCTTCATGCATATGATGAACAAGGTGTTCATGGACTTCCTCGACAAATTTGTGGTAGTCTTTATCGACGACATCCTCATTTACTCCAAGAGTGAAGAAGAGCACAAGAATCACCTCCGGGCAGTGCTACAACGGCTCCGCAACCATCAGCTATACGCCAAGTTCAGTAAGTGCGAATTTTGGCTCAAGCAAGTTGGGTTTCTCGGGCATGTACTATCCGCCGAAGGCATAGCCGTGGACCCGAGCAAAGTAAAGGATGTGCTCCATTGGGTACCGCCCACGACTGTAACACAGATCCGGAGTTTCCTTGGATTAGCTGGATACTATCGTCGTTTCATTGAAGGGTTTTCCAACATTGCTAAACCTATGACGGAACTGCTCAAAAATGATACAAAGTTTGAGTGGACCAAGGATTGTGAGAAGAGTCTTTATGAGCTAAAGACGCGTCTGACAACCGCACCCGTATTGACTCTTCCAGACATTTATCGCAGCTTCGACGTGTACTGCGATGCCTCCAGACAAGGTATTGGTTGTGTATTGATGCAAGACGGCAAGGTAGTAGCCTATGCATCACGACAACTACGACCACATGAGGGAAATTATCCTACTCATGATTTGGAATTGGCTGCAGTGGTTCATGCATTAAAAATTTGGAGACACTATCTCATTGGAAAAAGGTGCCAAATTTTTACCGACCACAAAAGCCTCAAGTACATCTTCACTCAGCCAGATTTAAATCTCCGTCAGTGAAGATGGTTAGAGTTGGTGAAGGATTATGACCTTGGAATAAATTACCATCCAGGCAAGGCCAACGTCGTTGCCGATGCGCTCAGTCGAAAGCCCGTCAGCTTAAATGTCATGTTAAAATCATTGCCTACCGAACTTCAGGAGGAGATCGCTCAACTCAACTTGGTCATCGTGGATGCTGGCCTCACTAATATTTTGGAAGTTACCCCCACACTTGAGATGGAAATCCGCAAGGCCCAGCCAGATGACGCTAAGCTACAAAAACATGCAAGGCAGCCCCCAGATTTCTTCAAGGACAACTTCGGTACCCTCCGATTCCGTGGACGAATTTGTGTACCAAATCAACCGAACTTGAAGAGGAAAATCTTGTCAGAAGCACACGAATCCTCGTATTCCATTCATCCGGGAAGTACAAAAATGTATGAAGACCTTAAACAAATATTCTGGTGGAATGGGATGAAGAAAGACATTGCCTATTTTGTAGCCTGTTGCGACATATGCAACAAGGTGAAAGCAAAGCATCAGAAGCCAGCCGGACTTCTCCAACCACTGCCAGTTTCACAATGGAAATGGGATGATGTTTGCATGGACTTCATCACCGGATTGCCTAGGACTCAGCGAGGCAAAGACGCAATCTGGGTTATAGTGGACACCCTAACCAAGGTTGCTCATTTCATCCCGGTCAGCACCAGATACAGAGCAAATGAACTGGCGCAACTGTATGTATCCAGAATCGTCAGTCTGCATGGGGTACCCCGGACTATCACTTCCGACCGAGGTTATTTGTTTACCTCCGCTTTCTGGTCCCGCCTCCATCAAGCCTTGGGGACAGCACTAAAATATAGTACTGCTTATCACCCCCAGACGGACGGTCAGACAGAGCGAGTAAATCAAATACTCGAAGATATGTTGCGAGCCCGTGTGCTAGCCAACGAGGCGAACTGGGAAGATTGCTTGCCATACACCGAGTTCTCGTATAACAACAGTTTCCAGACCAGTCTAAAGATGTCACCCTATGAAGCTCTATATGGTCGTAAGTGCCGCACTCCTCTAAATTGGTCTCAAGCTGGAGAGAAACAAGTCAGGGAAATCAGAGACTGACTGCAATTGGCCAAATCCCGTCAGAAGAGTTATTATGATGCAAAGCACCGGCAGGTCAGTTTTGAACCCGGAGAACATGTGTACCTCTGAGTCACTCCTATGAAAGGAGTTAAGCGATTTCAGACTCGTGGAAAGCTGGCACCCAGATTCATTGGTCCATTCTCAATTATGTCTCGAGTGGGTACGGTTGCATACCAACTGGAACTACCCCTGGAGTTGTCAGAAATACACAATGTGTTCCATGTTTCGCAATTGAGACGATGCATATCCCCGCCTGAGAAAAGGACTGCAATGGCTGAGATAGAATTGGCAAAGGATTTAACTTATGAAGAAAGACCGTCCAAAATTTTGGATCAAGTGGAAAGGGTCACTCGCAGCAAAGTCAGAAGTTTTTTCAAAGTTCAGTGGGAGCATCACACCGAGTCAGAAGCAACTTGGGAGCAGGAAGAGTTCCTTAAGAGTCAGTATCCAGAGTGGTTTTTAACCATAAGTCCAAATGAGATGATTCTTTTTGCTTTGTGTTCTTTGAAAGGAAATCTAACAACTCACCAAAGATGAGATTTTTCTGAGCTGTTTAGAATTTCTGGTGAATTTCAGAAGTGTTCTTGATATTTTCTTTTTGTGTTTAAAATTATTTTCAAAAGGTGAGGCTTGTCTTGAGGAGCACCAGGAGGCTTGTGAACCTCATCTGCACTAAGGCAAGCCACATCAACATTTTTATGATGCCATTTCAATATTTGTGATTTTCTCACTTAAATGAAATGATTAACCCATGCATTTAAATAATTATTGAATTATTTGTATTCTGTTAAGTATTGGTCAGTTGTTATGCTTGATTTACAGAATAGTTGAAACTAGTTTAAGTGGGTAAAGCAAGTTAAAATTTATTTGAGGTGATGTTAGAAATAATTTTGTTATGCATGTTAGTAATTATTTAAAGCTTTGTGTTTGCATTCTTAAATTGATAAAAATTTGTTAGAAAATATTCTGTTAAATACTTGTTTAATCATATTACTTGTCTACAGAATGTTTGAACCCAACTTAGTGATAAAGAAATTAAGAGTTGTTGATAATGATATCTTTTGGTCAAGCATATGAAAAATTTATCGGAGTTACTTTCTTGCATAGGAAATTAATAAAACTTGTTGCAAAATATTTTGGTTAAGTTGTGAGTTATTTTTGAGCAAGTAGAGTAATATCAGTTGTTGACGTTTATGCTTGGTGTGCATATGGATGACGTCGGTCATTTTTATCAATATGTGATGCATGTGTTGTTTTGCATTTCATGGCATGCTATGACACCGGTCATTTTTAGTTTAAAGTTAATCCTGAATATAACTCAACTTGAATATACCGTTGACTTGAATCGAGTTTCTTTCCAGTGCAACCACATTTGCCTTGTGGGAAAGCCTTGATTCGGTCCATTGACACGGCCTCTGGTCGGTGGCTCCATCTAGGGAAGATTATGTCGTGTTTGCCCTGGCCCGGTAAGCACACATAATCTTGTGTGCTCGTTGATGAGATTATGGTACCGAGTCCCCGAGTGGGAGTGTTTTGACCACGACGGTGGTCGGGGTGTCTTTGGTAGACACGGGGCCACCCAGGATCAGCCCGTTGGGGATTTGGGTCGGAGTGGCCGGGAGAGTGCTGTGGCAATGGAGGGGTTTTGTCGGAATGCCGTTGGTCCACCCGAATGGGAATGCGAGGCCATGGGTTCCGTGGTGTGGGTACAGTGTGCTACCTCTGCAGAGTGTATAATCTATCGATAGCCGAGTCCACGGTCACGGACACCTCGTACTAGGTCCCACCATGAGTCAACGTTTAATAAAAATTGCACACTAAGCTATGAACTTTGCATTGTCAATGGATGGCAGAAAGGCCATTGAGGTATTTGGGACCAAATGATGGTCGTGGTTGTGATCGTCGTAAGGATCACGAGTTGTTCTTGAGAAAGACCACTATGGTGGTGTGTTTGTGGTCCAGAGATGATCACAGTTGGTAAGCTATCCTGAGGGACGTTCGGGCTTGATCACAGCATGTTGACATATAATGTTGCATTATTAATAATTGGTTAAATATCTTGATATTGTTTGTCATTATGATTATGCTTGTTGTGAGCTTGCAAGTACATTCAATGTACTGACCTGGCGTGTCATGCCAGATTTCAGGAAAGTCTCGTTGGAAAGGAGCGCTGTTCGAGTCTAGATCGTGTCCACATCAGTGTCCCTGTGATATGGAGCTTCCGCTACGACGTTATTCCGCTGCCACGTAGTTGTTCGAGTCGAGGCCCCTTTATGTTCACTAAATAATGTACATATTGTTCCGCCGCATCGAGTGTGCCGCTTGGCCTCGACCACTGTTGTAATATGAACTCTGTTCCGCTAGCATCAATAAAGCGGTTGTTTTCTGTACCAATATGTTGTGTGTTGCCAGAAGACATGATCTCTGGGCTGGCAATGCAGGGTAAACCGGTCGCTTTGAGCCGGGGTGCCACATTTACCTGGTCGGATTCTGTTCGGTCACCGGAGCCGTCACCACGGGCTCCTTCTTGCACCAGCATTGGGTCACCGGAGCCATCATAATCATGTCTTTCCTCCTCCACTCTTCGATCACCGTAGCCTGCTTCTTCACCCTGTTCTTCCAGACCATCATTGTCGTTAAGATACGACAAGATATCACCTCCAGCTAAGATTATGTCCCCCAACACCTCTTCTGCTTCCTCGTCTCGTTCATGCTCCATTGTTTCTGCAAATATTACAACATGACAATTATTACACAAACATGACAACAGGTGGATATATTAGTGCAAACGTAGACCTAGCTTATTCCGGGTTTGGGGTGGCCTCGGCAACGCTTCAAGGGTAGGGGCGCGGCGGGAGGGGGTAGGAGACCGACATCGATTTTTCCTAGGGTTTGGGTGTCCTCGAGAGTTTTGGTCGAGCGAGAGGGCCGGGGGGGGGGGGGGTGCTCCCGTGGTATAAGTTATCACGGTCGAGAGGGGGCATATATATCGACCGCCCATCATGTCGAAGTTATTTTGGAATGGAGTTCCCGATAAAAATTAAGAAGAGGAAGTAGAAGATAAAAAAAGTGGAGAAGAAGAAAAAAAAGGAGAAGAAGAAGGAATAGAGGAGAAGAAGAAAAAATAGAGTCTATTTTTTCTTCTTCTCCTCTTTTTTTTTCTTCTTAATCCTCTTCTTAGTTCATTCCTTCTTCCTTTCTTCCTAGCTAGATATATAAAACTTTTCTAAAAAATGTTATCGGGGAGGGGGTATCGACCTCCCCTCATGTTGAAATTATCGGGGAGGGGGTATATCGACCCCCACCCCCCTCATCATGCATATATAGCTACCACATACATATATACATTGAATTTTTTTACATATATACAACAAAAACATTAATACACATATGAACAAAAAAATACATATATGAACAAAAATATGTTGTGAACAAAAAAATTAATGTAATAAATCTAATAAGAAATTAATCTAATAAAAACATGCTCTGAACTTACATATAGCCACATACATACAAATATACATTATATATATGAACAAAAATTAATCTAATACAAAATAAAACAGAGCCGGACCGGCGCGGTGGCTCATAGCGGGGGCGTTTGGCGATGGCGACGGTGGGGGAGGCGAGGGCGCCGGCGCGCGGGGATAGGCCGCGGGAAGGGGCTCGGGCGCGGGGCAGGGGCCGGCGCGGCGACGGCGTGGTCGGGGACAGGGGCGGCGCGGTGACGGCGTCGGAGGAAGGGGCGGCGCGGCGACGACGTCAGAGGCAGGGCGGCGCGGCGACGGCGGCGGAGGCAGGGGCGGCGCGGCGACGGCGTTGGAGGCAGGGGCGATGACGGCGACGGCGACGAGGAGCAGCGCTGGGGCGTCAGGCACGAACTGACGGTGAAGTTGTGAAATTTCACAAGTCCAGCTTATATACAAAGAGCATTGGTACCTGTTGGTGGCACCAACCGGGACCAATGCTACCTTTAGTCCCGGTTGGTGCCACCAACCGGGACCAAAGGCCTCTTTTTAGCAGCCCAAAGGGCGGGAAGCGGCGGCCTTTGGTCCCGGTTGGTGGCACCAACCGGGACCAATGCCCCACCTTTAGTCCCGGTTGGTGCCACCAACTGGGACGGAAAGCCTTGCACAGCGGCGTGGTGGTGGGAGTTTAGTCCCACCTCGCTAGATGAGAGAGAGCCGCACCTGTTTATAAGGTGCGGTGCGCCTGAGCTGTCGAGCTCCTCTCTAAAGCAGGCTTACGGGCCTAACCTCTCTGTACATGCCTGTGGGCCTACGGAGCTTTCTGCGGGCCTGAATCCTGGCCCATGGATGGGTTTCTAGTCGTATTCAGGCCATGGTGGCCTAGTAGGTGGCATAATTTTTATTTTTTGCCTATTTTTTTGTTTTCCTTTTTGCTTTATTTATTTTGTTTTGTTTCTACTTACAACAAAAAACTTATTTATTTTATTTTATTTTTTCTAATTACTTATTTATTTTACTTTATTATAATTCTTTTTGCTATTAAAGTTTCTAACAAAAAAAGTTCTTTATGAAAATTATTTTTGCTTTCAATGATTTTAACAGAAAATACTTCGATAATTTTAGTTGCATCAATTTTATATAATTTTAGTTTCAATAATACTAGAGGTTTTTTATAATGTTTTGAACAGAAAATACTTTGATAATTTTAGTTTCATAAATTTTATTATGTTATTAATGTTTATTTTATTTTGTTTCTACTTATATATTTTATTAAAGTTTATATTATTTTGTTTCTAATTACTTATTTATTTTATTTGTTATTTTTCATGCACCATTTTTCATGCATTTACTGATTATTTTGAGCTATAAGACCCTAAAATTGAAAAGCATTTCAAATGAACTCTGAAAAGGTTGAAAGTTGGCATGGTATCATCATTTCAGCCACATAGCATGTGCAAGAAAGTTGAGAGGGTTACGGCAAAAACTGGATGCACTTCGTGTACAAAACGGACAATCTCTTTCGAAGTATCATGATTTCATACGGAAACTCGTCTGTTACAAAGGGATTTCATTTTTTAAAACTTATTTGAACTCCTGACTTTTTGTGTGTTCAAAATGCACCATTCAAAGCCACATCATCAATTTTCAACCCTTTCTGACTTCATTTGTTATTTTTCATGCATTTATTGATTATTTTGAGCTATAAGACCCTGAAATTGAAAAGCATTTCAAATGAACTCTGAAAAGGTTGAAAGTTGGCATGGTATCATCATTTCATCCACATAGCATGTGCAAGAAAGTTGAGAGGGTTACGGCAAAAACTGGATGCACTTCGTGTACAAAACGGACAATGGTATCATACTCGTCTGTTACAAAGTTGGCATGGTATCATCATAATAGTTGCGGGAGAAAGTATTCACTTTTTCTTCGCTTGTGTCATTTGCTTATTGCGCCGTAACCATGGATAATCTTCATCGTTTATCAGGATGCTTGGGTCAGCCTTGACTTTGGAGGGAGGAATTTCATGAAACTTTTCATAATCTTCAGACATGTCTGTCTTGCCCTCCACTCCCACAATGTCCCTTTTCCTTAAAGAACTATGTGGCGCTTTGGCTCATCGTATGATGTATTCACTTCCTTATCTTTTCTTTTTCTCGGTCTGGTAGACATGTCCTTCACATAGATAACCTGTGCCACATCATTGGCTAGGACGAACGGTTCGTCAGTGTACCCAAGATTGTTCAGATCCACTGTTGTCATTCCGTACTGTGGGTCTACCTGTACCCCGCCTCCTGACAGATTGACCCATTTGCACTTAAACAAAGGGACCTTAAAATCATGTCCGTAGTCAAGTTCCCATATGTCCATTATGTACCATAATATGTGTCCTTTCCCCTCTCGGTTGCTGCATCAAAGCGGACACCGCTGTTTTGGTTGGTGCTCTTTTGATCTTGGGCGATCGTGTAAAATGTATTCCCATTTATCTCGTATCCTTTGTAAGTCAATACAGTCGAAGATGGTCCCCTGGACAACGAGTACAACTCATCACAAACAGTGGTGTCACCTCTGAGACGTGTTTCCAACCAACTGCTGAAAGTCCTGATGTGTTCACATGTAATCCAGTCGTCACACTGCTCCGGGTGTTTGGAGCGCAGACTGTTTGTAGCGACCAGACCTGGCCTGTGCTGCTGTGCACCAGTGTCATCCCTGGATCAGTAATGCTGACACGCACAGTACAAATGGAGGATTTATAACAGAGTAGCAATCACACACTTATTACATCGAATATCTCCAAAGAGATTAAGTATGATAAACATGGCTTAAGGCCATCTAATAACGATAACAGCGGAAGACTTGGAAGATAAGTGAGTCCATCAACTCCAGCGGCATCACTGAGTATAAGACCACGACCTAAGGCACCTTACTCGTCGTCTGAAAAGTCCGCAACATGAAACGTTGCAGCCCGAAAACGGGTCAGCACATAGAATATGCTGGCAATGTAACACATAGAGAATAACGAACAATGATAATGCTATACTATATGCATATATGGCTGGTGGAAAGCTCTATGGTTACAGTTTTGCGAAAAGCCAATTTTATCTACTACAAAGGAATAAATTTTATTTAACTATCATGGTGGTTGTGAAACATTGAGAAGGTACCTCCAACTCAATCCCAATTAAGTGTCATCATTAACCCAACAAAATTAATTATAAGTATCACGGTGATGAGATTCAAATGATAATCCAGGTACTAGATACTCAAGTTGTCCATAACCGGGGACACGGCTAATCATGATCAGTTTGTACACTCTGCAAAGGTTTGCGCACTTTTCCCCAAGAGACTCGATCGCCTCCGCTTGATTCTCGCACTGCATGATGTTTGAGAAACGGATGACCGAGACACAGTCTTTCAGAAACAAACACTCTTTACTCTGGATGCACCGGTACACCTACTTTCCCCTACATCTGCTAGTCCACCTCTTCAAGAGATCCTGTAACCTACTCAGCTATGCTAGAGCCCATAATAGCTTGTGGCTGCACACGGAAGTTTCTAGCATGAATAATCTCATGATCCCTTTGAGCCTGGGTGGCGGTCCTTATACATACAGACAACACTGGGTTCTCCAGGTGCCTCAATCCACCCAGATGTGAGTTTTAGTTGCCACCTTAAGTTGAACCATTATTATCAATCTCACATCTGTCATGAATATCACTCAAACCCAATCCACGTCTACGGGCATAGCATGGCAATATAATAGCAACGTAGAAGTAACTCCCAAGGGTTTGATAGATGAAACAGGTAATAGGTACTACCTCAACTACTTCCCAATACCCACAGTTTAATTAGATCCTAATCATGCAATGTGTTTGAGGAAAACAGATCTAATGCAATAAAAACTGGGTATGAACGGAATATGATCAAAGTGTTACTTGCCTTGCTGATGATCCGCAAAACCTAGCGAGTCGAAGTAACAAGCGGCACACTCCGGGTACTCTATCGCAAACAAACAAGCATACAATCAGTACTCATCTAATGCACATGTAAAACTCGAATGAAAGATCCAACCAGAAAGTTCAACTTAAGAACTCTGGTTTGCAAAAAGAATCAACTCGAAAGAAGCAACGAAAGTCAAATGGCGGAAGAAAGAAACTTCGTTTGCTAATCTGGATCTAGATCAAATTTTACTGTAGCAAAAACTTGTTTGAGTAGATTAAACGGAAAGAGAATTTCGAGATGAAACTCTAGGCGCTTGAATCGCCTGATTCCGATAAACGAACGAGAAGTTAAACAGAATCGAAGATTCGATCAGAAATCGAATCTGAGAAAATAACGAGAAAAATCCGACGAAAAAGAAAAAACGGACGAACGGTTAAATAACGGACGTTCGTTAACAGAGAAAAACCGACGAACGCGTTCGTTAAAACGAACGGTTCAGTAAACGCTCGTAAAATAATAAAACCGAAAAAACCGATCTAGGGTTTTTTTTAAACAAAAGGTTTTTTTTTACAGAAAACCGGTCAACAGCAAAAACGGCCGGCGGCAGTACCTCGACGGGCGGGCTCCGGCGGGCGGGGCTTGGCGGCGGGGCTCGGGGGGGGTTGCTCCGGCTGCGAGAGGCGGCGGCTCCGGCGCTCCCGGCGGCGGCGGCGAAGAGGCAAACGACGGCGGCGGCGGGGCGAGATGCGGGCGGCGGCGGCGGGGCTCCTCCGGCGGCGGTGGTGAGGAAAAAGAGGGGGGGGTCCTATTTATGGAAGGGGGGGGGGTCCGAGGTGCTTGGGGAAGGGGGCACCCGAGGCGGCGGCGGCTACCGTGCCCGGGACGGACTCCGGCGGCGGCGTCGTGGGGAGAGAGGAGAGGGTCGACGGGGTGGGCCGTCGGCTGGGCCTTTGGCCCAGTCGGCGCGGGCGCGTTTTTTTTAAAGTTCCGCGGAAAATATTGCGTAGAAAAATAAATAAAAATCAGAAAAATATGAAATAAATTTTCCCCGTCTAGTTCGAAAATCTAGAATAGGGTGAACATTTTTATAATCAAAAATAAATATTTTGAAAAACATGCACATTTTTAAATGCAATAAAATTGCAAATAAAATCCAAATAAATTCCAAATAATGATTTTAACATTTTTCCTCCAGTATTTCAATTGTTTTGGAGAAGTCATATTTTCTCCTCTTGTTTATTTTAAAATGAAATATTTTTCCGGAGAGAAAAATAATTAAAACCACAATCCTCGTTTGAAAAATCAAATTTGAAAATTCGAGAAAATCCTCAACTCTCTCCGAGGGTCCTTGAGTTGCTTAGGATTTATCGAGGATTTGTCAAAATGCAATAAAACATGATATGCAATGATGATCTATGTATAACATACCAAATTGAAAATTTGGGATGTTACAAACCTACCCCCCTTAAGATGAATCTCGCCCTCGAGATTCGGGTTGGCTAGAAAACAGGTGGGAGTGGTCTTTCCGTAGATCTTCCTCTCGCTCCCAGGTGGCTTCATCTTCAGTGTGGTGACTCCATTGAACTTTGCAAAACTTGATAACCTTGCTGCGGGTAACTCGGCTGGCATACTCGAGAATCTTAACTGGTTTCTCCTCATAAGTCAAATCACTTTCCAACTGAATTGCTTCCAGTGGCACAGTATCTCTCAGCGGTATCTCAGCCATCTCTGCGTGGCACTTCTTTAACTGCGAAACGTGAAATACATCATGTACTCCAGACAATCCTTCAGGCAATTCCAACTTGTAGGCAACTTGTCCCATACGTTCCAAAACTCTGTATGGTCCGATAAAACGGGGCGCTAACTTTCCCTTAACTCCAAAACGCTTCACTCCTCAAAGGGGTGATACTCGAAGATACACTCTGTCTCCGACTTCGTGAACTGTCTCCTTTCGTTTAGAATCAGCATAACTCTTCTGTCTGGACTGGGCTACCTTGAGCCTATCGCGAATCATCCTCACTTTCTGTTCAGACTCCTTAATCAAATCTGGTCCAAACAACTGACGGTCTCCAACTTCGTCCCATAACAACGGTGTTCTACACCTCCTTCCGTACAAAGCTTCGAAAGGGGCCATCTTCAAACTGGTTTGATAACTGTTGTTATAAGAAAACTCCGCATATGGCAAATTGTCGTCCCAACTAGATCCATAATCTAGTGCACATGCTCTCAACATGTCCTCCAAAATCTGGTTGACTCTCTCGGTCTGTCCATCTGTCTGTGGGTGAAAAGCTGTACTAAATTCCAGCCTGGTTCCCAATGTTTCATGTAACTGCTTCCAAAACTTCGAGGTAAATTGGGTTCCTCTATCTGATACAATGGTCCTCGGAACTCCATGTAAACATACTATCCTGGTCATGTAGATCTTAGCCAACTTAGCACTGGTGTAAGTGGTCTTCACTGGAATGAAATGAGCCACTTTCGTCAATCGGTCGACTACAACCCATATCGAGTCATAGCCTGAACGGGTCCTGGGTAATCCGGTGATAAAATCCATGCCTATTTTATCCCACTTCCATTCGGGTATCGGCAATGGTTGTAGCAATCCTGCTGGCTTCTGATGCTCTGCCTTCACTCTCTGACATACATCACAAACTGCTACATACTCCGCAATATCCTTCTTCATTCCGGTCCACCAGAATGTATTCTTCAAATCCAAATACATCTTGGTATTCCCTGGGTGAATCGAGTACGGTGAATCATGGGCTTCTTGCAAAATCAACTTCCTGATCTCCGGATCATTTGGCACATATACGCGGTCTTCGAACCATAAGGTATCGTGCTCATCCTCACGAAATCCCTTGGCTTTTCCTTTGCTCATCTTCTCCTTTATCTCTTCAATCTCCTTGTCTGTCTTCTGAGCTTCTCTAATCCTTTCCATCAAGGTAGACTGAATCTCCAATGTCGCTAAATAGCCTCTTGGGACTATCTCCAAACATAGCTCGCGTAGGTCCTCGGCTAACTCCTGAGGTAACTCTCCGGTCATGAGGGTGTTGATATAACTCTTGCGGCTCAACGCGTCTGCTACTACGTTAGCCTTTCCAGGGTGTTAATACAATCTCATATCATAATCCTTGATGAGCTCCAACCATCTCCTCTGTCTGAGGTTTAACTCCTTCTGCGTGAAAATGTACTTCAAACTCTTGTGATCCGTGTATACCTCACAATGGTTTCCGATGAGAAAATGTCTCCACGTTTTCAATGCATGCACCACGGCTGCTAATTCCAAATCATGCGTAGCATAATTCTTCTCATGGGGTTTAAGTTGTCGTGAAGCATATGACACAACTCTTCCTTCCTGCATAAGCACTGCTCCAAGTCCTCGACGAGAAGCGTCGCAATAGACTTTATAATCTTTGCGTTGATCGGGCAGAATCAACACTGGTGATGTAACCAATCGTTTCTTCAACTCTTGGAAACTAGCTTCACATTCCTCAGTCCAATTGAATTTGGTGTCCTTCTTCAATAGCTCAGTCATAGGCTTAGCAGTCCTTGAGAAATTCTCGATGAATCTCCGGTAGTATCCTGCAAGTCCAAGAAAACTCCGGATTTCTCCAACTGTCATGGGTGATTCCCAACTTGTCACTATGTCAACCTTGGCAGGGTCTACTGCTATTCCTTCTCCAGAAATAACATGTCCAAGGAATCCAACTTCCTTCAGCCAGAATTCACACTTGCTGAACTTGGCGTATAACTGATGTTCTCTGAGCTTCTCAAGTACCAATCGTAAATGCTCCTCATGCTCTTCTTCATCCTTGGAAAAGATTAAAATATCATCAATGAACACTACGACGAACTTATCCAAAAACTCCATAAACACTTTGTTCATCAGGTTCATGAAATAGGCAGGTGCGTTAGTCAGTCCAAATGACATAACGGTATACTCATCCAATCCATATCTGGTGGTAAATGCCGTCTTAGGTATATCCTGCTCTCGAATCTTTAACTGATGGTATCCTGATCGTAGATCGATCTTGGAAAATACTTTAGCTCCTTGCAGGCGGTCAAACAAATCATTGATCATCGGCAGTGGGTACTTGTTTTTGATGGTTACTTCATTCAATCCTCGGTAATCAACAACCATCCTCAGCGATCCATCTTTCTTTTCCACTAGAAGTACTGGTGATCCCCAAGGTGACGAACTTGGGCGAATATAGCCTTTATCCAGTAACTCCCTGATCTGCTTCTTAATTTCCTCCAAATCCTTTGCGGGCATCCGGTACGGTCTCTTAGATATTGGCCCTGTGCCTGGCAAAAGTTCAATCAAAACTCAATGTCTCTATCCGGTGGCATGCCTGGCAACTCCTCTGGAAATACATCTGGATAATCCTTCACCACTGGTACTTCCTCCTGTACAACTCCTGATAAGGAATTTACTTGAGTCCTCTTCGGCATGTGCCGGGATACATACTTGATCCTTTTTCCTTCCGGGGTGGTAAGCAAAATCGTCTTGCTGGCACAATCGATGTTTCCTCCATACAACGATAGCCAATCCATTCCCAAAATCACATCCAAACCTTGCGATTCCAAAACAATGAGGTCTGAGGGGAAAACATGCCTACCAATGGCCAACGGTATCTGAAAACATCCTTGGGTGGCCATATACTCTGCTCCTGGCGAGGTTACTAACATAGGGGTTTTGAGAACTTGGGTGGACATCTTAAACTTGTTTACGAATCCCCTTGTCCATACTTCCTCTTGCGGTTTTCAATCTGCTGATGCTTCCCTTCAATCATGAGAGCTCTATCTACCAGCTCCTGGTAGTTGTTGAAGGTTGCTACCATCAACTGCATACTCAGCTCATCATTCAGTCCTTCCAAAAACATCTCCTGCTTGGCAGCATCTGTAGCAACGTCATCTGGTGCATAACGTGCTAACTTACTGAATTCCTCCACATACTGGCCTACGGTGCGTCCTCCTTGGCGTAGGTTGCGAAACTCACGCTTCTTCATAGCCATAGCTCCTGCTGAAACATGAGCTGTACGGAAAGCTTGCTGAAACTGGTCCCATGTGACAGTGTCAATAGGGTGCGTGGCTGTATAATTCTCCCACCATGATGTTGCGGGTCCATCAAGCTGATGTGCGGCAAAACGCACTCTTTCCGCATCTGTGCATCTTGCAGTGGTCAACTCCCTTCCAACTTTGCGGAGCCAATCATCTGCTACAATCGGCTCGGTGCTACTGGAAAACACCGGCGGGTTGAGCCTTAAGAAACGGACTAAGTGATCAACAGGTGGTGGTGGCGGTGGGTTGTTGTTGTTGTTGCCTTGGTTCTGCACTAACACTTGCATCAGGGCATTCTGTTGCTGAATCAACTGGGTGATCTCTGGCGGGAAAACAAATCCGGTGTCGCGTCTCGGAGGCATCTGATAGGTTTAGAAAAGACGAGAGGTAAGAATAGAATGAGGTCTAGAGAGAAAACACTACCCATATGCTCATGAGACAAATTCAATCAATATCACTCAATCAATCCAAACAAGGCAAAACAATCGGTCTAACTAGCGTTACAAAGTGCTTGAGCTATACTATTAAATGGGGGAAAACTACTACTGATATGGTGGTCTACTAGAAATTCTGATCCGTTGAAGACTCCATGATGTCTGCTCCAGCTTCATCAATCCATTCGTCTTCACTTGGTTCCGAGTCGGTGTCGTTGATGATGATGTAGTTATCCGGACAAGTGCATTCGTCGACTT